>NC_081293.1:184719545-185969545 GCF_030435805.1 Mustela lutreola | reverse complement strand
GTTTTGTGTTGGTTTCTTTGATAGATTCAGCTTTGAAACTCCAAGGTCTTCTCTGGGCAACATTGCGGATTAAGTAAATACTTCACAGCCTAAATCAGCTGCACTCCCATTTCATGGCTTCAAACCCACAACTCAATTTCCCAGGGAAGCCTTTGGGATACTTATTTTTTTGCCTTGCCATGGGCCTTATATCCCCTTCAGGTCACTCATACATACCTAGCAGGATAAAATATCTTATTTTCTAAGGCAGTATGGTTTCTAACTATCGGTAATTTTGAAATTTTCCCACTTTGTGCACTGTCTGAAACTTGACCTCGTCAGCCTATCAGAAAAAATATCTTTCACCCTTCAAAAGAGGTACACATATCTTTTCAGCATTCATTGTGTCCAATTAGCTAAATTACTAATAATTCCATGCACTAATAACAATGGGAAGAACTCTTCCAAAGACCTCATTTTTCTCTCAATTGACATTTTAATACTTTTTCTGTAAGAGTAACCATACTCAGGGAGTAGAAGGACAAGGAATAGATTCATGTTAAGGGATGCCCACTGGGAAATTTAGGTTAGGGGAAAACATTTGTTATCCATCCCATTCAACACACCCATAACACAGTCTTTGAGTTGTATCTTGCTAGGTATATAAAGCACAGACTAACATATATGAATCCTGTTCCAACATCTCATAATTATATGGAATTGTGGAAAGAGAATCAGGCAGGTTATTTAAAGTTGTCACTTTTAGGTCAATCTATATGAACTAAAAAGGTGTAGAGCTTGGAAAACCATTTAATTCTTCTGGCCATAGAATGATGAGAATAAATAATCACAGCTTTATATGGGATCTCAAATTGTCTTCTCCTCTAAGGCTTTAATATATTCATACTGAAATAATTCCTTTAAAGTCTAAAAAATTTACTGCTATACAAATATAATTGCTTTCTATTGCTGTTAGAGAGTAGCCATTATCTCTGAACATTATGACAAGTTCCACTGATTTTTAGAGTGCCAGTAACAAGTTAGAAACTCAAGACACTGGTAATTTTTTAACCTAAATATTTGGCCTACAATTATAAAATTCTTTTTTCCAAATGAGTGACTTGTACTACTTATCCTCCCACAAATGCCCCTTATATAGTTTATATCTATATTTAACTGAAAAGGCACTTATGTTCCTTTTTACTTTATCATGTAGAAGCAGGCAAGAAGCACGGTAAACAAGCACATGTCAACAAGGTTCAAGGCAGTGAAATATAAAAAGTCTGAAAACACTGAGGTCAAATCTACAGACCAGAGTCCAGGGCAACTCAGTGGCAATCCACCACTGACTCTTTTGTCAAAAATTTCTTTCTTTTATTTGCTTTCTTTTATAACCACTATAGCTACAAGGTGTGACTCCCGTGACCGTCCTGGAGTTGAAAAGCCCCGAACCTTTAAAATTCATGTTCTGATCCATTTGGAGAAAAAGATCATCTTCATCTGCCCAAGACCTTTGTAGCTGTGTTGGATAATAATCCATCATGAAAGTAATCATTAGAAGATTTTTTTATTATACCTCAGTATGTAACATACACTTGATTTGCTATAACTGATTTTTTTCTTATACTTTAGAGTTTTAACCCCTTTATTTACTAGATTTTTTGAAAGAGGAGCCAAGATGCTAATCAGAGCTAAAAAGCTCCTTAAAGTTTGCATGAAGATGGTATACATACTTATGTTTGTTTTGGTGCCCATACCATAAAAGGAATTTTTTAAAAACTAAAATATCTTCAAGAAAGGGTTGGCCAACTAATAGTAAGTGAGATGAAATGAACACTAGCTCATCATCAAAGACAACCTGAAAACATGACCACCATCTTCATACACTTAAAGATCCAATGAATAGAAATAAAATATCAATATAAGAAAAATCCTCCTGGGACGCCTGGGTGGCTCAGTTGGTTAAGCAGCTGCCTTCAGCTCAGGTCATGATCCCAGCATCCTGGGATCGAGTCCCACATCGGGCTCCTTGCTCAGCAGAGAGCCTGCTTCTCCCTCTGCCTCTGCCTGCCGTTCTGTCTGCCTGTGCTCGCTCTCTTCCCTCTCTCTCTCTCTGATAAATAAATAAAATCTTTAAAAAAAAAAAAAGAAAAAAGAAAAATCCTCCTGATCCTTTATGCTGTCTTCTGATGGCATGAACTTCTTGGGGAAACATGTTTCCCTGCCTCATTGCTCCAAAAAAGAATTTACGGTTGGAATCAAGGATAAATAAAATATTGGAAATTTTTATGAATTAACAGCAGACAAGAATACATAGAAGATAATAGGCTCCTACTGGCTTTATGATTACATGTCAGGGTGTTACAGAAGGGACTTCCATGTAGAAGGCTGAACAAAATAATTCAGAAGAGTCACTGAATCTGAGTTAAAACTGAGTTAACTTCTGGGGGAGCCTGAATAGCTCAGCTGGTTAAGCATCCAACTACTGATTTCAGCTCAGGTCATGTTCTCATGGGTCCTGGGAGCAGCCCTATGTGGGGCTCTGTGCTCACCTGAGGGCTCTGCCTGAGATTCTCTCTCTCCCTCTGTCCCTACCTGCCTCTCTCTCTAATAAATAAATCTTTTAAAACAAAACAAAACTGTGTTAACCTCTTGATACAAATGAAGAAAATCTTTCTTCAATTGTGACCCAAGATAATCAAAATTTTACTATTTGCTGACACCCTTTCCAGTCAGTACCTCCTGAGGCTGTCTATTCTCTTGAGGGAGAACTAGTTTTGATAAAGTTCTTGAAACTGAGCCAAAATCTACTGCTATTTAATTTCTCTTCACTATTCCAAGCTTTATAGCCTCTGGAATGGCCCAGGTAAAACCTACTCTTTTTGAACATTAGCCCTCTCAGGTTTGGAGACAGCTATTATGCCTTAGTTTTAAATTGAGAAATAACATCTATCTAAACAGTTTATTGTAATGCTCTGAGTTTCCTCAGTTTTAAATGGAGAAATATCTACCTAAACAGTTTACTATAACCATTTTTCAAAATGATATAAAAAGGTCAACAAATAAGCATAATACTTGCTGCATAACATATGTTCAGTA
This sequence comes from Mustela lutreola, assembly GCF_030435805.1. Classification (NCBI taxonomy): domain Eukaryota; kingdom Metazoa; phylum Chordata; class Mammalia; order Carnivora; family Mustelidae; genus Mustela; species Mustela lutreola. Next base: position 185,966,467 of record NC_081293.1, on the reverse strand, counting down.
AAGTTCCTCTCACATCCTCTAGATATCTGACATTTTCCTTAAATGGCTATATTCTAAATACCTTATTAACACTTCACAAACCATCACTATAATTCTAAATTCTAGAGACTATCAAACCTTTTTATAGGTGAGATGTAGACATTTATAACAGTGGTTTTTGAACCTATATGATTCAACACCTCTTTTTATAACAAATTTTGTAATGCCCCCTTTATAATCCTTGAAATTCATTAGTAGAAAACTAATCTACCTGCAAAAATGATTTCAAATAATTAATATTTGACTGTATCTGGATTCATCCCCCTGAAGCCTTGCCCCCACAACCTGCGCATCATAACTGCTATAGGCACAGCATGGCCTACAGTATGGTTGAGTGTGGCTAAGCCCCCGAGCAGCAGCAAGGTTTAAACTCAGTTGGCCTGGAGCCCCATGCAGCTCTGAGGATGGCCATGGCCACGCCAGAGGTGATGAGCTGCATGTGCAGATCTGAGCCTGCAGACACTGTCACCTTTGACTACTTTAGCCCAAAGCACCTCATTTCTGACCCCAGCTCAGGAAAGCAGCATGATCAGGAGGAGCAAAGCTTTTGCTGAAGCAAAAGTGCTGTGAACCTGCAGGCTGACCTCACACTCAACACTCTAATCAAATCTGGGGAGAACCAACCTGATGCCAGCATGATGTTAAACATCTCAGGGCACCACTGCACTCCTTGGCCCCAAAGCTACCATTTCAGCTCCTCTGCAACTATGACTGTGATAATGTGAGGTAGGGCACGGACACTGCAGTTCCCAGGAGAGTATGGGGAGCCTGGAATAGTGGGGGACACCCACCCGCCATCTTCTTTCCCCTGACAAGTCCACCAGCAGCACTGACCAGCTCAGGCACCTCTGTAACAAGTGAGACTTCCCTTTATAGCTCCTTCTCCCAGTTCTATCCAGCATCTTTAAGCATCCATCACCATCCCCCCACTCCCCACTCCCCCCACCCCACATCTCTAGCCAGGAGTGTTCAGTATCACTTCTGTTCAAGGCTGCCTCCTACAGGGGATACAACACCAGACACGAGCTATGTCAAGACAGCATGAACCCCTAAAGGGAATCTCAGTGGACTGTGAAGTGAACTCTTCAGCCCTGCTTCTCCAAGGCGGGGAGGTCTGAGCATCAGCAAATGGTTGGGCTTAGGATAAATGGCATACTGTTCCTCTGGGCAAGGGAGAGCCACCCCTGTTGTGGAGCCAGCAGTTCCCCAGTTCCTTGGAGACTGTCACTGACAATTTGCCTCTTGAAGGGGGCGCATCCCTGTCCCAGCTCACAGTGTCAGCTTGCAGCCTCTGCAACTCTGAGCTTGACTGGCACCTACCTGGTACCCTCCCTGAAGCCACATTTTGCCCAGGTGCCCCAGCCTTCCATAGGTACTAAGAGCACGCTCTACTTTGCACTGACCAAAGAAACTGATATAAACTGGATATAAACTGGATACAGCCCCTCAGGGAGCTTAGGACAAGATGGCTACTCTTTTTTTTTTTTAAGATTTGATTTATTTATTTGAGAGAAAGACAGTGAGAGAGAGCATGAGCAAGGAGAAGGGCAGAGAGTGAAGCAGACTCCCCATGGAGCTGGGAGCCTGATGTGAGACCCGATCCCGGGACTCCGAGATCATGACCTGAGCCGAAGGCAGTCGTCCAACCAACTGAGCCACCCAGGCGTCCCAGATGGCTACTCTTGATGGGAATGGAAACCGAAATGGATCCAGCAGACTGGGTTTGACTTCGATGAGCCCCTAGAACATGACTCAATGTCCTCAGCAGAGAAGCCTGAAACCTCAGCCAAATGTACCCGTTACAGGGCCATTTCTCTTCAGTACCTGAAAACTAACAGAATACCTCTCTAAAGAGACATCCCACCCCTCTCCAAGGCGACTCATATCCCAGTGAGAGAAAGAGCAACGACAGCACAAACTCATATTCTAATTACCACAGCCTCCCACCCCCTCAGGTGGGTGGGTGAAGATGAGAGAACTTCCAGGCATCCAGCGCCTCGGGAGGTCGATTTCCCCAAAGACCTGCAAAGGCTAGAGAAAGAAGGCCTAGGCCCAGAACCTGTGAAGCAACTTTGGCAAGGCCAAGTCATCCTTTTCCTCTTTCCAGAACCTTCCTAGAAGTCGAAGAGGGCAAGGCAGTCCAGAGCCAGGAGGGGGAGCGCAGGAGGGCTACCTGGATGCCCACCCACCCACGCAGTCCACACCCACACTGAGAATTCTGGAAGGAAAGCTGTTCCTGATCACAGGAGCCGTGGTTCCCTGAACCCACTGAAGCCCTAAACAATGGAGAGCAACACTTCAAAAACGGGAGCCAAGGCCGGAAGAAGTTTCCTGGCAACCATGTGCTCAACAGCGGAGGAGGGGTGCTGGCCGTGGGCCTGGTCCCCCACCCTCGCCCCACTCCCATCCTGAGACCAGACACTCACCGGCTGCCCCGCGGGGGCCACCGTCAGCTCTTCAGTGAAGGAAGGAGGAGGCCCTGTGACGAGACCACAGGCCCGCGCGCCAAGTCACCCGCACTGACGAGCGCTCGGTCGCGCTGACCAGGACAGCATTAAGGGCGCACAGGCCCAGGCACCCCGGGACCACCTTCTCTTCACGTTCTCTTCACGCGCCAGCTCCAGGTGCCCATCGGCTTCTGCCTCGCAGCGCGTACTGCGTGAGCTGCACCACGTGACCCAGGTGAGGCCGACCCCGCCCCCCACCGCCGAGAGCGTCTGCACCGAGCTTGCGTTCTACACCCTTCCCCCACGCCCTGGCCCCACCCAGCAGAAGAAGGCCTCTTGCTCCAAGCCACAGGAGGTGGGGGTCTCGGCAGAGGCCAACCCAGAGGGGCCCCTGGGCTCATAGAGGGAGGGGCTGCGTTTCCAGAAAGTGCGGTGGCCACCTAGGTGAAAGGGAATGTGGGAGGTTGGACATCCTGGCCAACTACCTTTAAAAGGACCAATTCCAGGATTACCTGCATTTTGTGAAAATGAAGTGAGTGCTCCTCACTGCGCAGCAAAAGCTGTGCAACAAGCTCAAACCCGGAAAAACCAGGAGTAAGTCAGCTGTGTGCTGGAGGTTCTTGCCTCGGATTTCATTCCTAAGGCAGGGGCCCTGGCTCTGCCCCCAAAGCTGGCAAGTGAAATGACGCTTGATGGGGGATGTACTTTCGGTGGTACTTTACCAACATGAACTTCCTCTAAACTTTAACCTCTTCTGAACTACCCAACCAAAAGATTACCTTTATGTCAACCTGATTTAATCTAAAAATGTTTGATATAACCCAGCGTTTAAACTACATAGGTTATTGGCGGGCAGCTCACCCCTGGGTGGCTCAGTCAGTAGAGCGTGGGACTCTTGATTTCAGCTCAAGTCATGATCTCAAGGTGGTGGGATCAAGCTCCGTGCTCATCAGGGAGTCTATTTGGGATTCTCTCTCTCCCTCTCCTTCATCTGCCCCTCCCCACTTTCGCTCTCTCTAAAATAAATAAATCTTTTACATATATATAATATATATTAGTAATAATAATAAATACACACACACACACATATATACACTATATCAGTTAATGGGGTTATTCTGGATAAAAGGAAACAATTCTATCCTGGAAGAAACCAGGGTTTTCTTTCTCTCCCTTCATGAATGATCCGTGAGAGCTTGAATGCTACTGGGAACTTAACCCCTTTCTATTATTATTTTGTAGTAGAAAGATACTTAATGAAAGTGTGAGAACTGTTGGAGGACATCTGGTTGTTTAGTTTTTAAAAGGCAGAGGCAACATAGATCAGTATGTGTCACCCCCAGGAATGTATCCATATTCTTTGCCTGTGGGCATTGTACCCTGAGGACAAGTAGAGTACTCATTAAAAGCTTTAAAGCCTTAAAAAGTAACATAGATAGAGAAGAAAATTGTAGAGCCTTGAACATTGTTAGTATTTATATTTTTAAGAATGAAAAAGATCATTAAGTTTGTGTGCTAACCACATATTTTATTCTATTTTGGAGTAGACATAGACAATTATGTTTGAGTTACGTATTTTGTGAAAACCTTAATGAAATGAAGAATTCTAAAGATAATTTAAAAAAAGTTAAAATCCTAAGTATAATATAAATGAGACTTTTAAAAAAAAAGAGCAGCATATAATGTGTACTTCAATATGCAAAAGATTAAATGGCAGACATAACAAAGAAAAGAGATGATTGCACCTATACGTAAAATCTCCATTAATACACCAACATCAAAAGTCAGCTGATATAGAAGTGAATAGTATGACTAGCAGTGACATAATTTTCTGAACTTGTAGATAGCTACCAGTAAAGTTCTGTTCAAAAACCAAAATATAAGCTCCCTTTTTACACATAGTATATACCTGAAAAATTAACACCTTATAATCATACTTTAAGATTTTATATTAACTGTAGTTGGGTTTTAAGTCTAGGTGATTCTAAACAACGTTTGCCCATAATAATATCCTGTGGGACATTTCATGGTAATAAATGACAGAAGAAAACTCTTTGAAGTCTTGACCTGGCTCATGTATTATTGGATACATAGCATGGCTGGGTAGTAATGCTTCCTATGTCAAAAGCATGGAATTATTTAAAAAAATTATATATATACACACACACACACACATATATACCCACAATTTAAAAACAAGACAAAACAAAATAAAACTCTACTAAGAATCACTGTTTTAAAGGTTCCAGATCTATCTGTACTCCTAATCTTTATCTGAGCGATTTTTTTTAGGCCAACTGAAGTACCATTTCGGTGACTTCTTGGCAAGTTGTGAATTTTGAATCACTCCTTAGAGAAATGTCCTCAATTTTACCCTTTACAACAAGCCATATCTGCCATATTGAGGTAAATTACATTAAAACTCAATTCCATAACTTATATTTATTTTTGCTGAATTTCATTTTCTCTATTTCAGTCTATCTCTTCAGTCTATCATTTTGAATCTTGATTCTGACATATCATATTATCTCAGGTTGATTTTCATCACCTGCAAATTAGATAAGCATTTTTCATCTGTCTCTATTCAAGTTGCTACTAAAAATGAAGAAAAGAGAAACAATGACAAAGGTGTTGGAACTTGACTAGAAATTTCCACCAAGTTGATATAGCTCCTACCCTTTTATTTTAAGTATGTGGCTAAAAGTGACCATGAGAAACATGGTCAATAATCTTGGTAAAACTAAAGCAGACTACATCTATAGTATTTCTCTTATATGTGAAGTTAATGTTATCAGCTATGTCATAATTTTAGGGCACAATGCTCAATAAACTTATTTTGGCCTTTAGTGGCAATAATCCCCTTTTCTAAATTATTTCACAGGCTTAATCTTAATAACTTTAAGAATTCTGACATAAATACATACAGCCTTAAAATATTACCATATTAATTTAGCTACTATAACAGGTAGGCTCCGAAAACTCAGTGGTATCATGCAATAGAAGTGTATTTCTTTCTCCAAATTCAATCTGCCATGGGGTTAGAGGGTTCTGCTTCACTAAATGATTCAGAAAATGAAGACAAGGTAGGTCATCTGTGAAGCATAGCTCCCAAGCCTATCCTGAATTTGGAGAATTTGGAGATATATCCTATAAGTGTATGGGTTAGGTCAGGAAGTGGCATATCTCATTTTTTTATAAACAATTCACCAACTAGAACTCACAGGGTCACACACAGGGTCACTAAGGAAACCTGGAAAATGCAATCTTGCTGTCTGCCTAGAAGAAAAGGAAATGGATTTTCGTAAACTAATGGTCTGTGCCAATATCTTTCTTCGACCTGTGCTACAGGGGCTCCTGCTCTGTGCCCCCATGCTTTGGGCATCCCCGTGTTTTGGAATGCCTTCCCAAAAATGTTCTAATATACTTTCTATGCCTGGAACTCACCAGGGCCAGCAGTGTTCTCTAGGCAGTGCACCTCGAGCCTACACTTGGTCCCAGGTGAGTATAATTGGAAGCATCAACCTCAAAACTTTCTAAGTCCCATTCCAGTAGCTCAAGCCTGCCAGAGCCAGTAGTACTCTCCAGTTGGGGTCCCCTGAGTCAATATCAGGGGCCATGTGGGCCACAGACTCTGCTTCCACCTCAGGTATTTGACCCTCTAATGAGACTATGGGATTGACTAGATACTCCAATGGGACTGGGCCACCAGAATAGTGCTGACACACTGGTTTGGGATGACTTTTATCCCATGAGAGAAGGCAGGAGACGCTCAGATATCTGGGCTAACAATGGTCCGCTGTAAGCCCTTGGGACCTACCCTGAATAAGTCCCTTTGTGGATTCTTACTCCTCTGTGTTGGACCATGGTTATGCCTCAAGTCTGTAGCAGCCAAGGGCAGCAGGGAAGGCAGCAGTCAATATTTATTGTTAGGATCTCCACCATCAGTACCTAGGAGGTCATCCACCTTCTTCACAAGTTCTGCACCATGTTCCAGGCAATCTCTAAGGAATGGCTTTGCCGAGTACCTCTGAAGGCAATAGGATGTTTACTCCACAATGCCAAAGGGATTTTCTGATTACTTGATGTGGTGAGGTTATACCTTCATCAGTCAGGATTATACCATGCTCAATGACGGATGGATATTCCATGCATGAAGGGATCCATTCTTGTTTTGAACACTGGGTCTTTGCCTCTCTTCTCCATTGGTGGCAGTGTATGGAAGGCAGGGGTATGGACAACATAAAATGCGATCACATTCTAGGAGTGCAGCCTAAAGAGTTCAAGAGAAGATGCGGTTGGAGAGGTGTTGTTTTATGCTCTCAAATCATAAAGTTAATATGACCAGAAAAATAATTGTTTATACTTTCCTTTGTACTCTGCATAATATTTACCTTTGTGGTTATCATCAATGAAGCACAGTAACCACTTTTGAGTCATTGGGAAACAATATTCATGGGCTGCACAATGAAGATGCTGTCCCATGGTCAATAACACAACTGGCATTAAATAAATGGTATTAGGGAACTGCAGGAACAAGAAGATCATACTGTTTCCATACAAGCAGAATTCTAAGGGCCATAGTATTGTATTACTACCCTTTTCTCTCAGTGGGGCATATAAAATATCCAGGAATGATGCTTTTGACAATGAATTGCATTGACCCATCAATAAATTTAGAGAGTTTTTCATTTGGACCGTTTTAATTCCTCAGGACTATAGGATGTTGTTCTTTTTTTTTTTTTTTTTTTTTAAAGAGACGGGGGTGGGTAGAGGGAGAGGAAGAGAATCCCAAGTAGGCTCCACACCCAGTGCAGAGCTTGACACAGGGCTCAATCTCATGACATTAAGATCATGACCTGACCCAAAATCAAGAGCCGGATGCTTAACTGACTGAACCACCCAGGTGCCTCTGTTTTTCTTTTTATGTAGATCTTCTATAATTTCTTTCAATAATGTAGTTTTCAGTGCATGCCTTGTGTTTAAGTGTTTCTGAAGTATTTAGTTTTTTGATGCTCTTTAAAGTAATTCTTTTCCCAATTTCTTTTCCAGATTGTTCATTACTAATATTCTGAAATACAACTGATACTGGTATATTGATTATGTGTTCTGCACCCTTGCTAGACCTGATTATTGTATGTTTAATATACATTGGGACTTGTTTTCATGCTCCAGGAGGGAGTTTATGACTCTGCATTAGTCTTTACTTCTTGTTCCTACAGAGCCTCAAGGTCAACCAAAGGTGAGAGACTGGGGCCCTCTCAGGTCTTTCCTGGACATGTGTATAGCTTTGCACATGTTCTCAGTTCTGTGTATGTATGTGACCTTCTAGATTCCCAGGAATGAACTAGAGCTTCTCCAAGCTTCTTAGGGATGGCTTATTCCCCAGGTTTTATTTTCCTTTCAAGGTTTCCCATCAGGCTTTTCATAGCCCAACTAGTAATGCTTCCTCAAGCAGCTTCAAATTAAACATTGACTAATGATTTTTTTGTTTGTTTTTGTAAAATGCCTTGTAGGTAGCTCACTTAGAGAGAGCTCTAAGTCAGGTAAAATAAAAACATGATCTGAGAATGAAGCTTATCCAGAAGGGTCAAATGTGGCAAATCTGTGGGAATGGGCTTTGGGGGTGCCCCAAATTTATTCTTCTGTACCCTCTGGATGCTAGGCTCTTGGTTTTCACAGCTACTATAGTTGTTTTTCAAAGTTACTATGGAGCTGGGCAGAAGGGATGCGAATAGGACAAGTTAAAAAAGCCACAAGAAAAAAAAAAAAAAAGGAGAATATAAATTAAAAAAAAAAAGCCACAAGACTCCCTGTTTACTAAGATTCTACTGTTTATCTTGAGTAAAAACATTACTCAAATTGCTTCACATTGTTCCAAAATTCTGAAACTACTGATTTTAACAGTTTTTGCCAGTGTTCTTTTTCTTATATGGAGGAGGACATTTTCAGAAAACCTTACTCCAACATTCTGGAAATAAGATAAGCCACACATACAATGCTTAGAAAGAAGTGAGAGACACACGAGTATACATACGATGTGAATTGATGTATACAATGTTCAAAATCAGGCATAACTAATTATGATATTAGAAGTCAGAATAATGACATAATCCTTTAGGGAGAAGCACAAGGAGTAGAAGCCTCCTTGGGGAAGGCTTCTTATGTTCAGTTTGATGATTTAGATGCTGGTTATGTCCATTTATAATATTCAAACCTGCAGATGTATGATTTGGGCATTTTTCTTTATGTATTTTACACTTCAGTAATACCATAAACATAACCAAGAAATTAGGGATAGGTTTCTGTATACTAGTTGAACAGGTAAAAGTCCAGTAGCTACCTACTGGTAGCTTCAGTGATATTTGAGAATGTTCTAGTACTTACATTATTAAGTGGTTCATGCATGTACTTTTAATAATGCATCAAATTATACATACATGTGACAGATATTCTTTCTTGTGCATCCAGTATTGCATAATAAAAGTTATTTAAAATACTGTCAGTGTTGGGGTGCCTGGGTGGCTTAGTGGGTTAAGCTTCTGCCTTCGGCTCAGGTCATGATCTCAGGGTCCTGGGATCGAGTCCTGCATCGGGCTCTCTGCTCGGCAGGGAGTCTGCTTCCCTCTCTCTCTCTGTCTGCCTCTTTGCCTACTTGTGATCTCTGTCTGTCAAAATAAATAAATAAAATCTTTGAAAAAAAAAAAAAGTACTGTCAGTGTTGTCCAGTATCCTTTAATAGACTTGGAGGTTTGAAACTTAACAGCTGTCCACCTTTATTTGAATTTTTAGAGTATTTCCAATATTTTATTTCATAATGTTGTAATTAGAATGCATATAAATAAATCCTTTCATATACATCTGATAGTTTCCTTAGGATATATTCCAAAAGTAGAATTCAGGGATCAAAGTATATGAATATTTTAAATACACTTAATATATAAAAGGTTGTCTGTTGGGAACATTTTACAAATTAACTCATCATTCTCCTCAGAAACATAAGAGAGATTCATTTACTGCCTCCTTTCAAACACCAGGATGAATATGTACACAAAAATATATCAATATACTTGGAGCACCTGGGTGGCTCAGTCAGTTAAGCATCTGCCTTCGGCTCAGGTCATGATCCCCGGGTACTGGGATCGAGTCTGATATTGGGCTCTCGGGGCGCCTGGGTGGCTCAGTGGGTTGGGCCGCTGCCTTCGGCTCAGGTCATGATCTCGGGGTCCTGGGATTGAGTCCCGCATCGGGCTCTCTGCTCGGCAGGGAGCCTGCTTCCTCCTCTCTCTCTCTGCCTGCCTCTCTGCCTACTTGTGATCTCTCTCTGTCAAATAAATAATAAATAAAATCCTTAAAAAAAAATGATATTGGGCTCTCTGATCAGTGGGGAGTCTGCTTTTCCCTCTCCCTGCTCATGTGCTTTCTCTCTCTCTTAAGTAAATAAAATCTTCAAAAAAACCACTATGTTTATATAAAATATTTATGTATTCTATGGAATTTTTTGAAGAGTTTATTAATTTATTAGAGAGCATGCATGCATACACACACATGTACATGCACATTAGCCAGGGAGGGACAGAGGGACAACCAGACTCCTTACTGAGTATGGAGCCCAATGGGAGGCTCCATCCTAAACTCTGACATCAGGACCTGAGTCAAAGTCAGATGCTTAACCAACTGAACCACCCAAGTGCCACTATTATATAGAATTTAATTTCAAGTTTTCAATATTTTAAAGGAAAGGTGTTATCTCATTTTATCTTGTATTTTTTTTATTAATAGCTATGTTAAATATTTTTCCTATGCTTTTTTTTTAATTGGCTCTTTTGACTTCTGACCCCTATTTATTATCTTACTCTTATTTGAATGTTTTCTGTTTTTCTTGTTGATTTGTAAAATCATTGAGCATTTTTTCTAAAGTCTATTATCCATATTTGACTAAACCTAATATTTAATTTTCATTGATACTTTATTTATTTTTTTAAAGATTTTATTTATTTTATTTGACAGAGAGAGAGATCACAAGTAGGCAGAGAGGCAGGCAGAGACAGAGGGGAAAGCAGGCTCCCCGCTGAGCAGAGGGCCCGATGCGGGGCTCGATCCCAGGACACCGAGATCATGACCTGAGCCGAAGGCAGCGGCCCCATCCACTGAGCCACCCAGGCGCCCCATTCATTGATACTTTAATCTCAAACATTGCTTGACCACGTTTAATAAGGTTTCAACTACTTCCATTTCACTAAGGATCTTTTCACTGATGTTCAGAATGCTGTATGGAATAGTTTTCTCATTTCCTTTCCCTTCTTAAAAATTTTCAGCCTCAATACCATCAAAAGTAATGGAGCTCTCACAGAGTTCTGTATGTTGTGACCCCTTCTGTGTTCTTAAAACTACCTTTGAAGAAGATGCCAAAGAATGAAAACAGGACTTCGTGCGCTCCTGCCACTCTCCTGTATGCTCTAACAGTTGTATCAACATCTAAATCTGTCTTGGAGACCATCAGCAACAATTCCACCAAGCCCTTTATGCTTGTTTGTATCAGTTACCACAGAAAATACAGACCCCCCAGATACCCTCATTTAAAGATTGTTCTGCCTATATGGCTTACCCACTCTCACATCCCACCCAAAACCTCAAACTGAAACACTGAGCCTTTTAGACCAAATGATGAGTCAACAGAAAAATCCACTGTGTCCTCAGCGTCTTCTGTGAACAGTCCCAAAACATGACTCCTCCTGGGGCTGCTTCTTCCCATGCCATTCTTTCAAGAGTTGCACAAAGATCACTATTCTTCATTTTCCCTTAAAACCTATGGTTGTAGAGATTAGCTTCATTAATTCATATTTTATTAAAGGGATACCCATGTGTCCTGTCGATGAATTATGTCTTCTCCCAGTTTCTTCTCATATGTAGTCAGTGACTAAATGCCATACACTCAGCCTCTCTTTAAGACTTTGACTTTTCTTTTCTTGATTATCCAGTTCAGTAACCTTCCACTTCTTTCCTGGGACATTGTAATGTATATCATCCTGCTTCCAATTTTTCTTCCCCTATTTTTTCCACACTTGAAAAATATGATCCCCTCATCTGTTTTTGTTTGAAAACAGATTTTATCAAGCCCCTGACATAAAACTCAAATGTGACAATTTCATCCCTAAGTACTTAATATGCACTCTATGCCATATACTCTAATATATACTCTATGCCGATATTAGATAAACACCATGCATGCAATACCTAAACTACCCTTTAGTAATCTTTGAGGGACATAGTATTAACATCAAGAGAAAGATTAATGAACTTGCCCCCAATCATAGAGTTAGTGAGTGATAGAAGTGACAGGTGCAATTTAAACTCTGATCTGCATCCGGAGACCAGCAAAGACTGCTGAACATACTGAAAAACAGAAAACCTTCACTGGCTCTTTATTCAAATCTAAATTCCTAAATTGGGTATTCAATTTCAGTCATCAGATGCATACCACTTATCCCTTTCAAGTTTAAGTTTCTCTTTGCAACCTTATTCTTCCTGCAATAAGAGCTCATATAAATGCAATAGGTACATAATATTTCTTTAGGCTTTCATTTCTACATCAGTGACAGCTATGCGGAGTAAATAATCTCTGCGAACACATCCAAATCTAACATTATATGATGCTATTGTACTTTTCATGCTATAAAAGTCTCAAACTAATGTCTCTGCCTTACTAAAAATATGAAACAACAAACAAGCCTTGACATTCCTTTCTTTGGTTCATATTTTACCCTTTACCCAGAAATTGCGTCTCTATAACCCTCCAAATCTTTTGCTAGTCTTCCAGAGTATTCTCACATGTTACTTTCCCCATAAAGCATTGCCTGACACCACAAAAATAATTACAATATACCTCTCTCTCTGTATCCGCTATTTAGCTGTTGCTTGTCTATAGTTCTGGACACACCACCTCACATTTTAATTAGCTTCGTACTTTCCTTTCTCAATCATTGGATAAAAAGTTCACCTACTTAAGCAACTATATTTTATCTAGCTTACTATTCAGCCTACTTTGCTATGATTATATCACAAATAATAGTCACTTGGTAAATTTTTAATAAATGAATTGATTACCAACTCACTAGCTTGATTCACTTTCACATGTGCTTAGCTAAATGAGAAATGAGTTTAGCATAGTGGTTAAGGGCTCATATGGTGTATATTTACATCCTGACCCTACTACCTATTTAAACTCTCTGAGTCTTATTTTCTTCCTCCATCAAATGGTGAAAAGAACTGTACATAACTCTGAGGGCTTTTGTGAGAATTATTTGAGTCAATTCATAAGAAGAATTGGAAAGTATCTGTCATGATTTAAGCACTCAGTAAATGTTAACTGTATTACTGTACATTATAAAACAAAAATAAGGATTTCAAAAAGAGATCTAAAATAATTTTCAACAAATGTACTTTCATATGCTTTGTATGGGACTTCCTGGCAGGTGAAAAATAACAATAAACTTAATTAAGGGGTGACTTTTCTGGTCAGCGTAAAGGACAGAGCAGTTTTAATCCTGGCAAGAAGAAAGGTCTGGAAGCTTTTCATATTCAATCATTTTCTTTAACATGAATAAGTCGAGTGCTCCATTAGTTCTGGAGAGGAGAGCATAATAGAATCAGTTCTATAATGGGGGCATTAAGCCCTCTTACATTATACGAAATTATTGAAAAAGGCTGCCAGGCTCTGATTTCCTTGCCAAAATATGGCTATGGATATTCAACAGTAGCATCAAGCCTAATAAAAACTTTTACTTTAAATAGCCAGAAACCCAAATGGCAGCATAGAATGTGAACGTCAGTCTTGAGCAAGAATAGGGCTGAAAGGAAATAGATACAACTCTGTCTTAACGCAGGTGCCTATAAGTAATCCCACTTACCACCTTCTGTAGATGCTTTCATTAAGATGAAATGGTATTTCCATTGTTTGTCTTCTATTTACATAGCAACTATACATAAGAAATGAAATTTAGGGGCACCTGGGTGGCTCAGTGGGTTAAAGCCTCTGCCTTCAGTTCAGGTCATGATCCCAGGATCCTGGGATGGAGCCCCACATGGGGCTCTCTCTGCTCAGCGGGGAACCTGCTTCCTCCTCTCTCTCTCTGTCTGCCTCTTCACCTACTTGTGGTCTCTATCAAATAAATAAATAAAATCTTTTAAAAAAAAGAATTGAAATTTAAGTCAACAACATCAGCAGTCTATGTCAAATAGTGACATTTGTATCTTTTAATGCCGACACGAGAGAGGATCAACTCCATCGTAGAAAATTGAGGAAAATTTAGCTCACCATTCTTTTTATTACCTTTCTTGAGAATTAGCTTATTTTCCTCCTAGTACGCTCTTTATTACCACTCCATTTCTTAAAGGCACTAATTTGCCTGTCCATTATACACTGTTTTCCAATTTGAGAGGGATAATTTTGAGTCAATCTAACACCCACTAGGAAAATTTTCATAGTGGCATTTCCTGTCTGCCTCAACCCTTTATTAGTGATACTCTGTCCAGGGCTTACACCATAGAGTAAAGAAGAAGGCAGATCACTGTCCAGGGACAGAGAAGCTTCTCTGCAACAGTGTCAGAAATCCACTATTCAGCCTACTTTGCTATGATTATATCACAAATAATAGTCACTTGGTAAATTTTTAATAAATGAATTGATTACCAACTCACTAGCTTGATTCACTTTCACATGTGCTTAGCTAAATGGGAAATGAGTTTAGCATAGTGGTTAAGGGCTCATATGGTGTATATTTACATCCTGACCCTACTACCTATTTAAACTCTCTGAGTCTTATTTTCTTCCTCCATCAAATGGTGAAAAGAACTGTACATAACACAGGCATGGAGACTATGTTGAAATGACTTCTTCTAGCTTCAAACCGAGGGACCAAAAGCAAACAAACAAAACAACATCAACAACAAAACAAGACAAAACAAGAAACAAAAACAAACCATAAGTCATTGACAGGGTACATGGGCCTTCTTTAATAAAATACAAGTTAGTGAAGCTGATCCCTACAATCATCCTTTTTCCTCTTCTGATTACTTCGACTGATTACTTGATGATCACAATTCTCACCCACACTGTTCATATACCCATCGACAGAAATGAAATAGAAACACCAGGGTATGTCCAGACAGAGTCATTCCCTAGCTGGATTTCCCAAATAAATTTATATCACCAAAGCCTCCAGATAACTAACACCAGCCCTCTCTCCCACATCACATATGCATGAGCTATTGCCCCACCCTTCGGCCTCAGTGCACTTTTATCAGTCCAAACATCTCATTATTCACAGATACACTTTAAATATAAAATTCAGAAGTAAAAGTAAAATTATGCAACACTGCTACAAACACGTATCTTCCCAAAAGCTTAAATCCAACAGTTCTCTTATTTAACCTTGCATTTCATTTAACAGTCTGAAAAGCTTTTGATAACAGTGTCCCGTGTTCCTTTGTGTATCTCTTAAGCAAGAACCATCCCTGCCTTTTCAGATTTGTTCTTCACTAAGCATTATCAGATCTTAATAATTCAAAAAGCGGGAACAATAAAAAAAATCAATTAGAGAGGCGCTTAGAGATATGATTAAACTGAGATAAATGTAGAGAAGTTTAATCCCCGCTTAGTATGAGACATATCTTCCCAAGAAGGAATGTAAGAGGTAATCCTTAACAATGTCAATTCATGCTAACTATGTCCCTTTCTCTGTTTTACGACTTCCTGCCCCTCACTTGTCCACCCCCAAATCACTGGCTCTAAAAAAGCCTTTACTTATTAATAAAGGAAATCTGGGGTGCTTGAGTGGTGCAGTCCAGTAAGCCTCCAACTCCTGGTTTTGGCTCAGATGGTGATCTGAGACCTGAGATCGAACCCTGTATCAGGCTCTGTGATCAGAGTGGAGTCTGCTTAAGACTTTCTCCCTCTCCCTCTGCTCCCTGGCACCGCCCCCCCCAACCCATGTGCTCACACGCACGTTCTCTCTCTCTCTCAAATAAATAAAATCTTTAAATAAATAAATACATAAATAAAACCTAACTTGAGACAATGATTGGGAAGTTAGAACAAGTAAGAAGTAACAATTCAAAGGAGACTTGAGCCCCATGCACACAGATAATATCATGTTTTATGATATACTAAGGATATGTTTCTATTAAGTGGTGAAATGCAAAAACAGAATGTAGAATTAAAGTATTTTAGTTTATTTTATATTTGTTCTTGCATCTGTGTTATTACTCTCTTAAAAGGCAGAGACTGGAGAATGGAGAAACAGTGCTATAGAATACTGTAGAATTAGAGTTAGGGGTTAAGAGTTGCCTTTGGGGGGCACCTGGGTGGCTCAGTGGGTTAAAGCCTCTGCCTTCAGCTCGGGTCATGATCCCAGGGTCCTGGGATCGAGCCCCACGTCGGGCTCTCTGCTCCGCAGGGAACCTGCTTTCTCCCCTCTCTCTGCCTGCCTCTCTGCCTACTTGTGATTTCTCTCTCTCTGTCAAATAAATAAAATCTTTAAAAAAAAAAAAGAGTTGCCTTTGGGCAAAAGAAATCATATTTTTATGTAAAAGCTAGATCCACGAAACTTGGAAATACAGTTCCTATCCTTCACGTAGGAAAAGTGACCTAAACTAGTTCAAGCTAGGTCTACAAGACCCTTCCTATAATGACCTCCAGTCACTGAGACAGGGATGAACAGAAACACAGAAAGAAGGAATCTCAGTCCACACACTGTGTACCTCTTCCTCCTTCCTGCCTACCCTTCTTCCCTCCTTCCCTGGGTCCTCCCTCCTTCTCTGTCTCTCCTTCCTTTCTTCCCTTCCTGTGTTTCTATTTAGCACCTTTATTCAACTGGAGTTTTGTCTCTGCCAAAAGGGGTCTACGTAGATATCAGATATAAGAGATTATATGCATGTATTTCTTGGTTTGTAAACTTGAGAGTTTCCCTGGTGAAATCTTAAACAGGCTTCTCTATACAGGTGACAGGGAGAAACAAGAAAGAACAGACCTTCCCCAGATTAGTAGGTGGAAAGGAAACTTACTTACAAGGCTTGTCTTGGATGCTGCAAGAGGATTAGATCTCTGCACCTGCGCTCCAGAAGATTAAGAGTTTATATAGAGGCCTTAATGGGATTGGGTCACATATTCAGTCCAGACGGTCTCAACACCTTGCTCTCTCAATGCTAAATTCTTGAAAATGGCTCCCACTGTAGGACAGTGGGCAGAACATAAATTCTAAGGATAGACAAGGGGATGGGGAGTCTACAATTGCCTGGGTCCAGCTCTTTGGTCAACCAGTGGTCACATTCTCAGGATGACCTCCTCTGACATTACTGGGGGTAGAGGAGGAAATTGACCACCAGATGATCAATATGGCCGGACCAAACACGAATCCACTAAGGCACCTGTCATCATTCCTGGTCCCTGAAGAGCTGATCACACCGGCTGCTACAGAAATGCTACTTATTTCAGTTCACATGGCACCTTCGGGTTGATTGTACCATGTCTCTCCCATCTTAGGTATGAAGCAACTATTTTGCTACTTAGACAATGTGCTAGGGATTAGGAGATGTAAGCTTACATGAAACCACCTGCACCCAGATGCATCTGCCTGCCATTTCTTCTCCAAGGTCCTAACATCTTCCCTTGGAGCTTTCATCAGGAAATGACTTCAGTCTTCTTCTCGGATCCCAGAGAACTCGTGGGGAATTCTTCCTCATATTAGGCTGTATCCCGGGGGATAGCCAGTCTGGAGAAATTGAGGATTTGCCTCCAATTGGTTCTACTTCACTCTCCCAATTCTCTTACCTTTGTTGGATGTGCTTTAGTTTTCCTCAGCAGCTAGGCTTTTAAAACACAGCTTGGAGAGAAAGTCTTTTGTTATTTGAATTATATTGTTTTATCTATCCCTGGAGACAAGGAACATAGAGTGACTGAGCCATTTTAATGGTGGAAGGGTAATGAGGTAATAAAAAAGAAAATAAGTACTACAAAAAATATTTATTTATTTATTTACTTACTTATGTTGGAGAGAGTATGCGAACTGGGGGACGGGCAGAGAGCGAGAAAGAATCCTGAAGCATATTCTCCACTGAGTGCAGAGCCTGAGATCATGACCTGAGCTGAAATCAAGAGTCAGCCACTCAACCAACTAGGCCACCCAGACACCCCAGAAAACAAGCACTTAAAAATGAGACTAAAGATCATAAAATTCAGGTAGGTCTGTAAAGCAATTTGAAGTTATGCTATCTTTCCTAAAACAAATAGTTTACTCTTGTTTTTCTTACAATTTTTTTTAAGTAGGCGCCATACCCAGCACAGAACCCAACACAGGGCTTGAACCCAGAACCCTGAGATGAAGACTTGATCCAAGATCAAGAGTCAGATGCTTAACTGAATGAGCCACCCAGCCACCTCATGGATGTTTTACTCTCTAGCTAGGGCTCCTGGTTAAGTTCTTTTTATGGCTCCCTATAACGGATGCTTTCTTTAGCACTTACCATCTAAACACAACTGCCCCAACTTCTGCGTGCTCTGAACACTAAATATGAGAGTAGGGAACCCAGGGATTAACGAAGGCTTGCCTTGTCAATGTCCCCTACTTGATCCTATGACTTATCTAGATTGTGTGGAAATACTAAGACATAACTTTCATGAAGTCTGGAACCTTATCTTTTTTTGCTTATTCCTGATTGCCTGCATTTAAAACAGAGCCTGGCACATTGTAGCTGCTCAACAAATATTTATGGGATAAATATTATAAGATCCCTCTTTTGTATGTCTATCCCTAAAGATATATTTTAGTAATTGCTGCTAAACATTATTATTTCAAAGCCCTCTGAGGTACCAGATGAAAAAGATAATAAATGAACAACATAAAAAAAAAAAAAAAGGTAGAAAATTACTTGAGGAGTATAAGTGGTCGGTTGGGATGGGGACAGGGATAAAGTTTCTCCTAACAGCCCAGGGAACTGGCTCCCTCCATGACAGCCTAGAGATCTATAGATTTCCCTCAAATATCCAGTGAACTCTGAAGATGCCCTAATCATATAACACGTGTGTTGGAGGGAAAAGCCTTTTTCAGAGATTTTAATCTATCCAAATAAAAGCAATAGCAGCTACAGCCCCTCCTCTCCCTCCAATATATTCTGAACCATAAAGACAGAAATAGGCTTTCCATGGGGAGGGTTCACTGAACTGACCATTCACAAATGTCGTCTAAACCTGCTCCATTAGTATCTCTCCATATTATATACTGGAAAGAGAACACAGGAACAGAGTTGGGATCCAAGTGTGTCCTAGACAAATTCCTTATCTGAATCTGAGGCCCATGAGTTTTCTTATTCAGCTGATAGATCGTGCATGTGATACTGAAGCTTACCTCGTAGCTGAGTACTTGATCACTAGTTCCTGGTACCAACCCTGGTTTCTCTTCTCCCCTAACTTTTCTCCAAACGTTTACCTGGCATGACTCAATAAAATATCCCTTTTAGTCACAAAATTAAATTCACTTCAGTAAACTTAAATTTTTAATGCCAGAGGAGTGAGTGTTTTTATTTTTCCACTAGAGACTGTAAATGGGATATTTTTATAGAATATATCTCTTGAGCTATTGCCCAATATTACAACTAGAATGCCTTTGCCAGTGGAGAATGAAACATACATCCATTATTAGTTCTGTAATAATGCTAATACCATGAGCCAAACTCAATAAACCTAACCAAATATGGATCTACAGAGTAATCTCCCAGATATGGAGTGTTACACACAATGATTCATTTTAACATGCAACAATGCAGAACAAGCTCATACAATGAGGTAGTTATGTTTCAAGGATATTGCAGCTTTCATTAAAATGCTTTGTTTAAATGAACACATGCAAAATACAGAGCTATATTTCTCATGACTGGAGAAGACCCAAAGCCCTACAGTGCTACAAAACAAAAGATTTAGCCCATTAAAGATCCCCAAATTAATCAAAGCACTTTTGAGAAGCTCAGTTACAGAGTGCACTTCCTGAAAGCAGCCTGCTCTCTTGTCACCTCAAGGCTCTGCCGATTTTGCTGTTTTTTCCTTGGAACAGCCTTCTGGTCATTCTCCAAATGGATGGCTCCTTCCCTCTATTAGAACTCAGCTGATATACCAACTCTCACATGATTTATCTAAGCTTCTGTCCCCTGGCCATGCTAGATGCCTGTCCTCTGAGTTCCGAATCATTACTGAGTATACCACTCTTCTAGGATTTACCAGAATATTGTACTGTGTGTTCATTTATTGTGATGCCTCACTATGTCCATAAGCTATTTCAAGATAGCAACCATGTCCTTTATTTCTCTGGTCCCTGATCTTGTATGTAGCCTGGTATATAGCCATTGTATACAGCCATGTGTTGATACCTTTCCTTGGCAATATCTTTCTCATAGCTGAGTTCTCAGTTTAAATATGACTTTCACCAAAAGGTTTTCCTTGATTCAGAGTAAAAAGATAAAGAGATCACAACCACTAGGCAGAAAGAAAACAACACTCAGAAGAAAAGGCAATGGATCCAATTTATGGAATGTTAAAACACACAGGAGGAAAACATTTTTTTTCAAGTATGAGAAAAAGTTCCTGAAATAAAAGAAGACCTAAAGAGTCAGATTCAAAGACAAGACAATTGAAAGCAATGTGAACTAAACCATATCTCAGTGAATTTACAGAAATCTTAAAACAAAGAATTTCCTAATCACCCAAGCAGTATGTGCATATAATTCAGAAAGAAAACTGAATAAAGCTGACCTCTGACTTTTTCCAATGTTAGATGCCAGGATATTGATCTACAACATGTTGGGAACAAAAATATGTAATTCAACAATTCTACAACTATTTTAGTTTGTATTCCAACTGGAAGATATTTTTCATAAGCTGGAAAACATTTTCCTAACCAAACAAACAAAAAAAAATCAGAAACTATAACAGTAGTTTCCTTATTTCACTCCTATGCGAAGATAGAGAATCCTGGGAATTGAAAGCTGTCTTAGAATACAGAAATTTTAATTGATTAAGTAGTTAAATTATGGAAAGAAAAGGGCTCCTGGGTGGCATAGTTGGTTGAGCATCCAACTCTTGGTTTCAGCTCAGGTCATGATCTCAGGGTCTTGAGATTAAGCCCACATCAGGCTCCGAGCTTAGCAAGGAGTCTCTTAAAGTTTCTCTCTCCCACTTCCTCTTTCCCTCCCCACATGCTCTTTCTCTACAGTGAATAAATACATCTTTTTTTTTTTTTAATTATAGAAAGAAAGTTCTGGCAGAGAGCATTAAATCTAAATAAATGTGTAAGAAGATCAATAACAATATTCCTAATAAGGATAGATAGATATTTTATAAATCCCTAAAGAAAGCTGTGTATTTAATAGAAATAATGAATTGTTGGTAATGGACTAGTATTAAGATCATAGACATGCCTTTCAGAAGTGGAAAAAGAGGACAAATTAGGTTATATCAATGAACTAACTTTATTATGGGTTATGAAAGGAGTCAGTATATTTGCTTTTATGTTTGACATTACACACATATATGCATACACATATGTAAGCCCATTTATATTTGAAATATAGCTTTAAATGTACCACTTTCTTAAGTTATATAAGCAACTATCAGTAGAATTATATAGTTTCCAAGTAAGAAGAGAATATAAGGGGTGCCTGGGTGGCTCAGTGGGTTAAAGCCTCTGCCTTCGGCTCAGGTCATGATCCCGGGGTCCTGGGATTGAGCCCCATGGCAGGCTCTCTGCTCAGCAGGGGGCTTTTTTCCTCCTCCCTCTCTGCCTGCCTCTCTGCCTACTTGTGATCTCTGTCTGTCAAATAAATAAAATAAAAATATTAAAAAAAATAAATAAAAAATAAAGATCAAGTAGCAAAAGACAGAAAACTAAAAGAAGCAGCAAAGAGGAATAAAAATATTATTTCAAATTATTAATGCCTACTATTAATTATTATTTTAAATGTATTAATTTGAGCTACTGAATGTCTACTATGTATCAGACATGGTATAAAAATCTGGGAGTATATAATACAGATTAAAAAAGACACTTTCCTCATCCCCAGGAAATTTAATAGTCCAAGAGCTTATACACGTACATATACAACACAGCCACACACACACACACACACACACACACACACACACACATTCAGACTTGAGATTACAATCTTCATTGTTTTGAGGGTTGCCTTTTTAAGTTCCAGTGCAGCTTCAGGGAAATCTACCTGTCAATACGGTATTTATAGGGAGCACATGGTCATCCCTCTCAGAAGACATGCCCATCATTTACACTAATCAATCAAATCCTTCATTCATAAATATATACTAAAAGCAAATATTCATTGCATATTTAAGATAAATTGCCTACATAAAACAATATGCAATAAGCTAAGCAAAACTGATCCTGGGTGAAATAGGCAATTTAGACCCAAATTGATAGATTTAAGATAGATTTAAGACAATAACCCCTTCAACCTTTGATAGACACATCACCAAATGCAAGGGAAACAAAAGTAAAAATGAACTATAGGGACTTCATCAAGATAAAAGCAAACGCTGGATGTCCATTGATAGATGAATGGGTAAAGAATATGTAAAATATATATATATATATACACACATATACATACATATATACATATATATATATTTAGCTAATTGAATTTAAATTAAAAAAAGGAATAATGTGGTCAGTCTGAAAGGAGATATGTCATAATTGTAAACTACACAGGATATTTTTTTTAAAAATATTTTTTATTATGTTCAATGAGCCAACACATAGTACATCGTTATTTTTTTATGTAGTGTTCAACAATTCATTAGTTTTGTATAACACCCAGTGCTCATCACCACACCTGCCCTCCTTAATATCCGTCATCCTGTTACCCCATCTCCCCAACCCCCTCCCTTCCATAACCCTCCCTCAGTTTGGTTCCCAGAGTCCAGTCTCTCATGGTTTGTCTCCCTCTCTGATTTCTTCCCATTCAGTTTTCCCTCCCTTCCCCTGTGGTCCTCCATGCTATTCCTTATGTTCCACATACAAGTAAAATCATATGATACTTGTCTTTCTCTGCTTGACTTATTTCACGTAGCTTAATCCCCTCCAGTCCCATCCATGTAGATGTAAATGGTGGATAGTCATCCTTTCTGATGACTGAGTAATATTCCACTGTATTTATGAACCACATCTTCTTTATCCGTTCATCTGTTGAAGGGCATCTCAGCTTCTTCCACAGTTTGGCTATTTTGGACAATGTTGCTATGAGCATTGGGGTACATGTGCCACTTCTTTTACTACACATCTGTATCTTTGGGGTAAATAACTAGTAGTGCAATTGCTGGGTCATAGTATAGCTCTATTTTTAACATCTTGGGGAACCTCCATACTGTTTTCCAGAGTGGCTGTACCAGCTTGCATTCCCATGAACAGGGTAAGAGGGTTCCCCTTTCTCCACATCCTTGCCAACACTTGTTTCCTGTCTTGTTAATTTTTGCTATTCTAACTGGTGTAAAGTGGTATCTCAATGTGATTTTGATTTGAATTTCCCTGATAGCTAATGGTGATGAACATTTTTTCATGTGTCTGTTAGCCATTTGTGTGTCTTTGGAGAAGTATCTGTTCATGTCTTTTGCCCATTTATTGACTGGGTTGTTTATTGGGTGTTGAGTTTTAGAAGTTCTTTATAAATCTTGGATACCAGCCCTTTATCCATAATGTCATTTGCAAATATCTTCTCCCACTCCATGAGTTGTCTCTTTGTTTTGTTGACTGTTTCCTTTGCTCTACACAGGATACTTCCAAAGCTTACTATAAATAAAAAAAGTTGGTTCATATTAAAATTCAAGAAGCAACGAAAAAAGGTGAGAGAACTGGAGAAAACTCTTTAAAATTTAATGTCTCATTAATAATGTTAACGTTGTTTATATAGTAAAATTGTTTTACATATTAAAATGATTTTTGTTAGATGAGGCTAAATACAATATTTAAATTCTTTTCACTTGTTTCATTTTAGTTTTTTTTTTTTTTAATATAAGTACTTGAAAACCTGAAATTACATACGTGGCTTGCGTTATATTTCTATTGGACATTGCTAAAACAGTTTCAGAAACAGAGGATGAAGAGAGGAAAAGGGACCAGAGATTACCAAGAAAGTCAGAGGATATTTCCCAGAGCTCATGAATGACAATGTTCACATTGAAAGAGGCTTCCTAGTGCTGAGAAAAATAGACTCACGGCAAGACATATACTTTTGAAATTTCAAAGCCCCAAGAATGAAAACAAACTATTAAAAGCTTTTTAAAAAATGATATAATATAACTTACAAAAATAAAAAAAGCAGCCTGACATCAGACTTATCATCATCATTACTATATGTTAAATATAATTTGTTTGAGCATGCTTTGGCTTTATAAATATATACGGAGTTAAACTGTCGATCAAATATAACATTATAGTAAGACATTTTTAGTAAACAAGGACACAAAAATTTACCCAAAAAATTATCAAAAATCTACTTGAAGGAAATTCAGTGGAATTTTTTAAAAGAGGAAATATTTAAAAGGGAACAACATGGGATAGAAGAAATAGTAGGAAATAAATAATGATATAGATTAAAAGAGTATGAGCTGCAAGATTTAAACCCCTTTATGTGTACTGCCCACCCCAAACTCTGGCCAAAAAAAATGAAAAAAAAAATTCAGAATGTCTGCTGATGAGACTTAGATATCAGTATTTTTCAAAATTCTCAAGGCCACTGCCGAATGCAACTAAGTTTGAGAATCACTGATGATTCTAAATAAATTCAAAAGGAATATAAAGGTAATCCATTTGAAAAATGAATCTTCAAAATTCACTTTTGAGCAGTCAGCTGTACCTAATGATTTAATATTACAACCACATTACATTGGTTCTGCTGTGTGTAATATTTTATCATCATGAAAATTCTTTATCTTTTCTAATGGGCAGTCAGAAGATGCCATATAAACTTGATAGATTAAAAAGAAAAGAGACCAAGGTAAACAAGTGGGAAAAATGTCCCAGAGAATAATTATGAATTGGGGGGAAATTGTAATTTTTAAAAGGCTCCAATTAGTTTTTCAGCTGATTTTGAAAAGTTGGTTCATCTCAAAAATCAAGAAGCAATGAAAAAAGTCCAGAGAACCCAAGAAAACTCTTGAAAATTTAAAACATGAGTAGTAAACAACAACAACAACAACAACAAACCCTGTGAGTGGTAAAGAAAAATAAATACATGTTTTAGAATAATGAGAAAATCAGGGCCACATGGGTGGCTCAGTGGGTTAAAGCCTTTGCCTTCGGCTCAGGTCATGATCCCAGGGTCCTAGGATCAAGCCCTGAATCAGGCTCTCTGCTCAGCAGGGAGCCTGCTTCCTCCTCTCTCTGCCTGCCTCTCTGCCTGTTTGTGATCTCTGTCAAATAAATAAATAAAATCTTTAAAAAAAAGAATATTGAGAAAATCATCCATAATATGAAAACAAAAACACAGAGGGGCGCCTGGGTGGCTCAGTGGGTTAAGCCTCTGCCTACAGCTCATGTCATGATCTCAGGATCCTGGGATCGAATCCCACAACAGGCTTTCTGCTTGGTGGGGAGCCTGCTTCCTTCTCCTCTCTCTCTCTCTCTCTATCTGCCTGCCTCTCTGCCTACTTGTGATCTCTCTCTGTCAAATAAATAAATAAAATCTTAAAAAAACAAAACACAGAAATAGAAAAGACAAAAGGTAAAAGCCAGAAAATTAATCTAGGAGAACACCTGCCTAAAAGGGAAAAGAGAAAAATGCCACCAATATTATTAAAGGACAAATAACTGAAATTTTCTCAGAGTTTCCAGATTGAAAAGGCCATCCACACAAATAAAGGAAGACCTAGCTCTAGGAATATTATTGCAATATTTCATAACATCCCAGATAAAGGAAGATCCTAAAACCACAGGGAAAAAAACAGAAAGAAACAACAGTCCAAAAAGAAATAATCAAACTGATGGCATACTTGCCATCAGTCACCCTAAATCCAAGAAAACAATACAGCAATGCCTTTGAAGTTCTTTCAATAAATGAAAATAATTTTCACCAAGAATTCCATATTCTATCAAATTATCAGTCAACGGTCATCGTGGGCTAAAAGTAATTTCAAATACATAAGAACTTGAAAAATTTCTCTCTCACACACTCTTCCTTATGAAGTTGGCTAACAAACCAAGGAGCAACCTAAGAAATAAGAAATGCAATAAATAGTATTTTCACAGGTCCTATAATGTCAGTGCTGTTCAATTTAGTTTTTAGAAATTCTAGTATCAATCCAGAGACAAATCACATACTCTAAAAGGACTTCATGATAGCTATATAACATAATATAAATAACATCAACTTTAGGAGCATTAAAACAAAAGTAGAAATGGCCAAAATTATGAGGTAGGACTGCAGAACAAGTAAAAGAAGGGTGGAGGCACTAATTTCCTTATCTTCTAAAGCGAAGTATCAAAAGTAGTGGTATTTATTTGCCAATAAAATGGTAACTGTGTCCCAGTCACCTGTAGTAGTCTCTTTAGTTTTTCCCAAATAAGACACAAGGAAAGGATATCCTGTAACATGGAGAGGTGGGGTGAGATAAACAGAAAACAAAACAAAACAAAACAACTGAGCAAGTGTCATTAATATGTGAAGCAAAAGAGTAATGTCAACTGTACGGATTAAACATCTCATGCCTCCATGCCCAAATTTACCTTTGACAATGATGGTGCACCAGTATTTGGTTGTTCTTAAAAATGTTAATGCCACCAGTTTATTTTAGTCTGTGAAATTTCCCCCAACTTCTAAATTAAAATAAGTTCCCAAACTGAAGATATTATCCAACCAAAACTATTCATGCAATTCAATTAGAGTCATAATTGTATTCTATGAGAAGAGATGTGTGTTTTTTGAGCTTCCTTTATCTCATCCAAATCAGTGTTATGTCTTGTTGATCTGTACTATACAATAGGAATGAAAGTCTTCTACAAAGAGATTCCTCCTCAAAACATATCATCTCAAAACATAACTAATAGGATTTGTATAATATGTTTTGAGTGGTAACACAGTAGAAATTAAATCTGTTTTATAATACATTTATTGACATAGAGTGTCTCTCTTTGCCTTTTTTTTTTTTTTTTACTTCTACATTGTCTGATTAATAATATGGACACCTCTTTTCTTGTTTATATTATTGACCTTTCCTGTCAGTTCTTTCTCTATATTTGTGTTATGTATCTTGTTATGTATCTCTTGTTGATATTAATACAATTCCAAAAAAAGTAGGTTCTACCATTTAATATTTTGTCATAATAGTTATACTTGCCTAAATTTTAAACTTAAAATTTTATACTCCTTTAATTTTTCCTTTGTCATCTACCTTGTGTTATAGTCTAGGTTTTATATACTTCAATTCCTCAGTGATTAGAAATTTTGATTTCATTTTTAAAATAAAAAACTTAAAAATTGTCAATTACCAACTTAAGGACTGTCAAATGTGTGCTTGAGCTTCCCATAATTTTGTGGGATGACAAAGAAGATGCATTCTAATTTTGTTTCTTGCTTTGTGGAACTGTATTTCAAATAAGTGCAATTTTTCCCAAATACTCAAGTGGCTGTTCCTTGTTAGCTACAAAAATTCTTACTACCAACCCTACACCATTCATCTGTCTTTAAATTTCATGGTTATCCAACTATACAAGAATTTTTACTTTAAAGAAATGTAATTAACTGTAGTTCTTCTTGACCATATATGGTATATCTCTTGAACAAGTCCTTTGTTGAGGTCTCTCTCATTTGCTGATAGCTCCTTCATCTACATAAGGTTTCTAAGGATAGGCTACCCCATTGTGTATGGTTCCCAACTGCTTATTTATGTTCACACATGCCCTATTTTGTTCCAGGAATTGCTTTTTCTAACTAAGTGCAGGAATAGCATCTCCCATGAAGTATAAATAGTATACAAGGTACAAAGAAAAAACATGAATGAAAGTTCAGAAGACAAATTCTAAATTTCTACCAAGCAGCTGCTCAGTATTGGGTTTCCCTTAAGTCAAGTGTATACAGTATTTTGTTGACTAAACTGATAATAAGATGAACTTAATGAACTAATTGTGATTTCTGCATAAAAGCTGATCCATGTATAACAAACAGTAGATATTTTTCCCAGTCCAATTGTTGGCCATCACCCAAAATTTCCAAATATAATTGAATATCCTTTTCTTTTATTTATCATTGTTTGTTTAATGAGAAGTTAGAAGAGAATATGGTAGAGACTGTTAATCTAACTCCGTCATATCTCAGATGGGCTGAGGCTCTTCTTTAAGTATAGCCTGATGTATATATAATATTTAATTATCTTGGGACATGGAGTGGGACACTAGCTTTGTGAAATCCATAGTAGCATAGGAGCAGAGGAAATACTCACCTAAAAATAAAACTGGAAAGAGGACAACAAAACAGAGACTGAGGAAAAAAATATGTAAATAAATCAGAGAAATGGCAAATTCCTAAAAACTGTCACTGAAGGATAGAGGTTTACTTTCCTTTCAACAGTCCTTGATGGACATTGAGGGTGTTCTAGACCTGAAATGCATCATCATTACAGTAAGTGTCAGTGGTTGGAAAAGTAAAGGATATTGGATAACTCATTGACCTCATTAATCACTTAACAAGTGCCAACTATTAGCCAAAAAGTAGATATAGTAAGCCTCTGGAGCCTTGGAGTTGCTGAAATTACAAGCATTCAAATAAAATAATCTGATGTAAAAAATGTTGCTAAAGGTAGCCATAAAAACAATTAATTGTAATTAGGACACCTTAGCAGATTCCAAACCTCACAGTTTATATACATTTGAAGATGAAAGCTATATCAAAGGGCTTTGTAGGCAGAGGCCATTAAGATCTAGATGCTTAGAGGTGGCATGTCAATATTTGATCTTTCAGTTAAGGTCAATACTCTCATCCATTTAATGGAAAATTCTTTGATCAGCAATTCCTTTTGAAAAGATTTTGAAAGCAGAGTTTTTCAAACCACCTATTTAGTGAGAATAGCAAAATAATAATAAGGACAGCTGACCCTACCTTGTCCAGCTTAGTGATGCTAAGCCCAAGATCTGGAATTCAGAATCATTTCTGGCAATTTTTCAGAAATAGGTGACACTCCACTTGTTCAAAAAAAAATCTTTGATGGTTATGGTAATGGCATCTGGTAGTATGGGAAGGCAGGAAGAGAAATACAACCCATTTAGTGAAATTAGCTGCACCAAGCATGGCTACTGAGATGGTGAAAGATGCTTTCAGATTGCTTTCAAATCCTAGCAGAAGCTGCTTCTAGATCCTCTATATTGTTGTGTTCCTTTTTGGAAAAAGGTGTCCAACAAATTTTTTTTAAGAATTATATTCTGTAAAAGAAGTCATGTTGATGAAAATGAATTGGTGAGAATACAGTAATCACTGCTCTCACAGAACAGTAACGAATCTCAACATAACTGTAGTTGAGATAAACAATGAGGTCTTGTTTTACGCTCATGGGTACTAAGCACCTGGAGTAGAAGGACAGTAACTTTAGCTCCTGCCTGCCTCTGGCTGGGTCAGGCATTCTCCTCCTCTACTTCCATGTTACACTTCACGGATCTTCACCACTGCACTTACTGTGTTGTGATGTGCTGTCTTTATGCATCTTTCCCCTCCCCTAATGCCACTAAACTGGATCTCCTTGTAAGTGGGGGCTGAGTCACAATCATCCTCTCAACACTCAGCACACCATCTAAGGCTATGCCTCAAATATAGTCTGTCTCTCATTCCATAAGTATCTGTTGAACTAGGACAGGAAATCATAATCTTGTGGTAGAGACAAAGCATGCAACAACAGTAACCATAATAGAAAAATAAGGCAGTGATTAGTGCCATAGTAAAGGTGAAGCTAAGTACAAACGGCTCTTTAGAGTTTTTTCAAGCCCAGAAGTGTAGCTCTGTGCAAATAGATTTCAGAAAGATGTTACTGCATTTTCACATGTCACTGAAATAGTTGGAGATATTCAGTACTGTGACTTCTTACTGAATTTGGGGTAAAAAAAAAACAGAAAAAAATTTTAAGTGAGATAAATGAAACATAAGAGGGGAAAATATTCTAACTTGTGAAAGCAGTAAGTGAAGTCACCATGTTGACATCCATCATGGCACAAAAATCCTTGGTGTATCCAATTGAGCTCATAAGTATGAATATTACAAAAATAATATATGTTAGGAGAGAAATATGCTACTATATTTTTATAACCCTAACTAACTTCCTTTTTCCCCCCATACAATACCAAATCTACTGGAATGAAGTCAGAAGACTTCTGTCTACTATTTCATGTATTTTGTCATCCTTTAAACCACAGAGAAGCAACATTCACTTAGATGTCCCCAGGAATTATCTACTAGCATAATCCTTGAGTGAATTCTTCCCCTTAAACATCTGTCATAAAGACTGCAATCAAATGGAGATAATGTATGTTAAAGCACTGAAGGAAGTTCAAAATATTATACAAATGTGTGATATTTTTATCATAATTTGAATGTATACTAGCCTCTCTGATTACATAATTTGGGCACTATTATAGACATGGAACACAGGGTCAACAACACATTAAACAAATGTCTAATCTCAAACTGTTAGTTTGGTTGGCTGGGATTTTACAGTATTATTATTATTTCTTAGCAGTAGACTTATTCCACAATCCAAGAAAAGTCCATAAGAGCAACCCCAAGTTTCATCTTTGAGTATGAAACCAAGTATTTAACCATAGTCCTCTTTCTTGGTTAATTAAAAACCTTTTCTTTGCTTTAGAGAGCAAAATATATATTCATTTGGCTCT
The DNA here is from genome assembly GCF_030435805.1 of Mustela lutreola. Lineage (NCBI taxonomy): Eukaryota > Metazoa > Chordata > Mammalia > Carnivora > Mustelidae > Mustela > Mustela lutreola. The sequence continues at coordinate 185,936,052 of NC_081293.1, read as the reverse complement.
GAAGGTGCCTCCTCTTGTTCCTTCAAGGAAGATACTCTGATCTCTTGACCCATTAGAGACAATGGTCTCTGTTTACAACTTCTTCAATATTCTGTATATAAACATGACTCTGGGAGATCAGAAAGTAATGACATCATCAGAGATGAGCAGTCTTTGAAAAAGGGTAAGAATCCAAACAAAATGGGTACGGGCCAAAGAAAGGACAATATAAGGACCAATAAACAGAATATGTGTCATAGATAGAATCTATGAGGGCATAGAGATACTAAACACAACACACACACACACACTCCACTGGTCACTTTTGGGAGATACTAGAGAACTGCTTCATTATTTTATGACTGACATATAAAGGGAATTGACTATCTACCCTACTTTTCTTATGAAATCTGTACAACATGGCAACACAATAGTTGAAGGAGAATGTTTCTTTTTATGTAAGTTCCAGCTAGTAAATGGAAATGAATGATATAATTAACATATGAACATCATACAACCTCTAATGGAATAATAGGTTTACGCAATGATTTTCAAGGGCTTCTAATGTCCCAGAAAGAGAGGCAACCAAACATCATATACCTCCTGATAGCTAAACACAGCCTAGCACCACCTATGAAGTAGTCTTGTGAAAGTAAACAAATAAATAGCAACATGAATCTAAACGAATCCATACATCTCACTAATGAATTGTAGGAAATCCCAGAGAAACACAAAACATATTAAGTGATACCATGTGGATGCAGTCAGAAAATTCATATTGTGGGAAAAACTACAAGACCAAAAAATATATATATGGTCCCTTTAAAAACAACATACCAAAAAAGAAAACAGAACACACACACACACACACACACACACACACAATGACAGAGATGAAGAAAGACTTAAGAGACAAGAAATATACTAACCAGTTGCCATACATATACTGATTCAAAGAAACAAAATGGGGGTGGGGGAGAGAAAGAAAGGAAGAGGGTGGAGGGAAAAGGAATGAATGAATGAATGATGAAAAATGCAAAGAAAAAATATGTAAAAGGTTATAAAGGATAACTCTGTAAATATGAACACTGCTTGAATATCTGATGACACTAAGGAAGTATTGATAATGCCTTTCAGTTATGACAATGACATGGTGGATTTGTTAGAATGAAGAGATATTATCATTTAAAATATATAATAAAATGTTTAAAAATAAAATATGATTTCTAAACTTGACTCAAAAACAATGCAGGTAGAGTAAGTAGAGGTACAGAGTAAACAAGATTGGTCAGGTATTAATAACAGTTGAATGCAAATGAATTGTCAAAGAATGATATGTTGAATTTATTATACTGTTCTTTTTGCTTTTGTATATATATAAAAATATTCACAGTAAAACACGTTTTTAAAAAGTGTAAGACTGTAGTCAAGCGTCTGAGAAATACACTGGGAAATCCTAAAAGCTTCATAGATCATGGCCCTTAGTGAAATATCCTACTTTGAACACACTGGTGAAAAACCAGAAGAAATCAACATCGTCTCCCCAAATGGCCATAAGAAACTAGAGAGTCAAGAGCCAAGTATTCCCTCTTGTCCTCTGGGAGCATTTCATGTTCACTTTTGATCCAAAGATATCTTTAATAAAATGGGATGGTTGATAAAATCTAAAAGGAAATTAACAGAAATCTAGGTAAGACAATTCACTTCTGTATAATTCTAAGTCAACATAATAGATTTTGGAAATAACATATGCAATAGGAGATAGTATATAATAGGCAGTAAACCCAAAAGAAGTCTACCAGAGAAGTCTACCAAAAAGAAAGTGAATATTGCAGTGAATTCATAGCGAAGTATCAATCGGGACAAGGTAACATGTCAGTACCAGACTAATCTCTGTCAGAACACACCTCTGTATCATCCCCACTGAAGGTAGTTTACCACATTGGAAAGGTTCTAGAAAGAACCTTTCCAAACATCATATAACATATAACCTTTCCAAACATCTAAACCAAAAAGGTTTAGAAAGTCTGAAAGACCTGCCATGTCAGAAAAGTTTGAAGTAAAAATATGCTTATTTTAGTGGAGAGAGGCTTCGGTGGGGGTGGGGGCCTGATAGGTCCAGGCAGAGGACCTATTTCCATTGTCATAGAAAATGAGTGTCTCCTCCTTGTTAGTTTAGGTCCAATGGGAAAGGATTACAGGCAGCCCAAAGCCAGAAACCATGGAAAATTTCTACTACAGGTTTGGTTGCCAAAAATATCAGAGGTCATCTCTCCCTGGAGGCATGCTCATATGCAGTGGACAACCTCTTTGCCTTGATGTCATAAAAGGAATGATATTCAAGTCCTTATGAAGAACTATATCATAATCATTCTGCTTATTTGGCTCCCCCCACCCCATTCTAAATTGGCAGGTACTTCAGGGATTATTACTAACCTATTTGTATCCAAATCACAGCTTCTATTCTTTAAAATTAGCCACCTTTCCCTCCTCCTGCCTGATGTGTTCACTGTTGTCATGATGAGAGGCTTGGAGTATAACATTTGATCCCAGATAGGCGGTTGTTACCTAGTTTGAGCTCAGCAAGAGGAGATGGGTGATGAGAAAGGAAGAAGCTTCTATATATACACACCTAAGCATAAATGATGGGGAAGGGAAGAATCAAGATAAAGAACATGGCAAGTAAATTGTAGCCATTACTTTTAAAGTTTTTGAGTGGAAATAAAAGGCTTACATTGCAGTAGGTGTAAGTGGAAACTCTACTCTGGAGATTTAGGTTTCTAATTTACAGAAAAACATCAGGAACTTTGAGCCCTTGGGTATACTTTGTCTATGTCTTTTCCAGGATCCTGCATTATTCCTTGTCACTCCTTGACCTAAAGATGATGGGTGACTACTGTCAGTCCTCTAAACACAAAGGAATAAAATTAATGATATTGACTAACATTGACGTTATTCTGACAGGATGAATTTCCTGCCCTCAAAAGCCCTTTGAATGTTGCTTTGAAATGTGTAGCATCACAATTGAAGATTCTTTTTCCCTTTTCCCCCCAGTACACTAAACTAAGCAATTTGCTGAAATGATAGATACCACGAACTTTCTTCCCAAGCAGGATTCATTCTGTTTTTATATTACTCTAGATATTTGGCCAGATTTTACGAATGCATGACATGACTAAATCTAATAAAATCTAATGCACACTGGAGACAAAATATTAGACTTCTATTTATGTAAAGTTATTTCTTTAATCATGTCATGCCATCACTAAAGCTAAACTAACCCAAAATGAATAATATAAACAATAATTGAGTTTTATAAATGTGTTTCAATTTCAGAGCAGAATTTAGTTTTATCTAGAGACATCAAAAACCAAGCTCTGGCTCTCCACTTTATTAGGTATGTAACGTTCGTGTAGTTTCGGTTTCTCAGTAAGTAAAATAGACATTCAGAATGGGATCACCTTCTTGGTCCCTCCTAGTTTCAACAGTCTTTGAAAGTGAGTTGAAAAATTAGAGCTAAAAGGCATCCTATATATTTTTTAAAAATGAGTAAAAAATGTCATAGAAACACAATATGTGGAAAGATATTAGATGAAAATGTACCCAAAAGATAAGACCCTGCTTTGGGGGAGGGAGATGGAGAATAACTCACACATAATTTCTTTTTCTTCTGTTTATTTTTATTTGTCTTTTCTAATGGGGAAGGCACACACCTTTTCCAATATTTAAAAAGCAATATTTACTGCAGGCTACTACTTTATCTAAAAGTGTGATATATCAAATGTTGTCAGCACAGAAAATAAGGTTTGTTTCCCATATGCTCCTTGTTTAAGATAATGTTCCAAGCAGAGCACCGCAGCTATACAGTGTTAAAGAATAAAGTTAACAATATTTGTAGTGTCATTGGGCTAGTTATGAATAGGAGAATCGGAGGCTCAAATGGATCAAACATGTCATTTAGGTATCACAATATTTTATGTTATAATTTAAGCATATAACACTTAAGTTCCCATTCAAGATATTTAGCTGGATTAAAAATAATAAACCAGTAGGTTTGGCTTTTAATATATTTGTCTATACCCCACATACCACTGAAGCTTATCATGGGGGTTGGTTAAGCAGGATTTTGTTATTTCAAATATTTATTTGGAGTCTGATAATTTATTTTTATGTCTATATCTGAGGTCCAGGACTCAGTTCCAAATTTGCCATTAAATAATGCACAATGCCCTCAAGATGAGTGAAGAGGTTGGTAATACATCTTATATTCACATTGCTTTAGTAGAAAGGAAAGGATGGTCAATTCTTCTGGCAGAGACGGCGATCATCAAAGAAGTAATAGAGGATGTGATGCTTGTACTGAATCCTGCCAGAGAATGACTATTTCAAGGCAATGACAGATTCAGAGTCAAATTTCACAAAGATGACTAGGACAAGCAGTATAGAAAAAGAATTGAGGGGCTGGGGAAAGAAAAGAAAAGAAAAGAAAAGAAAAGAAGAGAAAAGAGAAAGAAAGAAAGAAAGAAAGAAAGAAAGAAAATAAAACATAAAATATTAAAAAATGAACCCGAGGCTCAATTTTATATTCCTCTCATGGTACTCATCTCTCAACTGAGAGATCATATCAGTTGGAAAATACATAATGAATATTTCCTTATATTTTGCCCAACTTCCAGGATCCATCCAGCAGACACAATCATTCCATGATGGAACTGGTTCTCTTTCAGCATGAGCTTCCAAACTGTAGTATTAACAAAACTCATTGAGCAAAAATTTCCCATTCCTCTCTTTCCTTAGAATTCAGGAATGACTATAACACACGGAAAAGTGGAATATTCTGTTGTAATGAAGAGGATTCTGAAGATGAATCTGGGCAAACTTTCTATTTTACTCTCTGTGGTTGAGATAGAACATCCAATGCAGGAATGTGGAGATAGGGAATGTTCTGGACTGTCTAAAGGAACATAGGTCATGAAAAGCGTAATCATGGAATCACTCAGAAGAAGAAAAGTAGTAAGGGAAAACACATCAAATTCATGAAACATATGCTTTCAGAGAATACAAATGAAGGCCAAGAATAGGGGGGAAAAAAAGGAAAGAACAATGACAGAAAGTAGACCAGATAAATTAATGTTACATTTTGAGGTGAGTCTGCTCATGCTAAAGACTGGCAGTAAAGATAGGATTCTGAGGATCCAATTTGTGGCATGAGGGCAAGAGGACACCTGAGCCTATTTGAATGCATCTAGGACCCCTGCAGAAACAGTTTAGTAATAAAAGCCCTGGAATTAGTAGAAATAACAGAAGTGGGGCCACATCAGGAGAAAAGATCCAGAAAGCTGCTGGAGAAGTTGGTGCATAACAATAGGAAAGACATTAACAAGACTTGGAACGGGATGGTGGGGGAGGGGGAATTAGCAGCCGGACCATTGTGATCACAAAAAAGGGCCAGTCTCATCTGCATATTTGATAGAAAAAAAAAAAAGTAGCACCATATGCTAGGGTTTGGGGATAACTGAGGACTCCCTACATGAACTTGGACAAATTCATTTTACCTTGTTTGCTTCTGCACCAAACAAAGAAAATAATTATATCTTCTACAGCAGGGCTGTTGCATTCCCTCAGTTAGAACGAGGGAAGGCATTGAGACCATAGATGAAAAGCTCTCTCACAGCCCAACTTATAAGTCAGGAAGAGGATGTGTGGTCCCCCAGCTGCAGCCATTAAACAAACCCTGTTCCCAGCACAGAGCTGAGGTCACAGGCTGAACTGGGTACACAGAGAAGGACTTTGGCAGCAGCCAGAGCTGCATGAATCAAAGTTGTGAAACAAAACGACCATCAGCTGCATTCAAGCCCCATTGTGGAAGAGAATCAATATTTGACAAACATTTTGCAGAGGACACAAATTAGAGAAGAAAAACACTTAAAAATACTTCACAGGAGCCAAACAGCAAGAAATAATATATGCAAGGAAATGGTCTTAAGCATCTCTGACAGCATTTCTGGGGCACAAAAGCTGGCAAACTCATGCTCCGTAAATGAGAACCTGAAGCTGGCTGTGAGAGGGCTCTAATATTTATGATAGATCCTGCATTATCTATATCAAATACTCCATCACAGTGAGAGGCTAACTATATCCAACAAGCAGTCCAGGCAAAGCCCTGTGGTTGCTGATGCTTATTCAATAAACAGGTATGATACATAATTCTAATTAGTATGAAGCAACTGCATGTAGGCATTCAATGACTGTCATGGGCTGAATGTACAGCAGGAATAAATATGTCTTAGTAATTCACTGAAGAATAAAAATAACTTCCGCTTTGGTATGTCATTCAGACGCTTAGTATATTCCACACTATGACACATGTTATTCTTTTTTTTTTTTTTTAAGATTTATTTATTTATTCAAGAGAGAGAAACAGAGTGCATGCATTCGTGAGCGGGGGGGGGGGGGCAGAGAGAGAGAGATTGAGAATCCACAAGCAACTGCCCGCTGGGTACAGAGCCTAATTTGGGGCTCGACTTCTCATCCCTTAAATCATGACCAGGATACCTGTGTGGCTCAGTCGGTTGAGCGTCTGCCTTCGGCTCATGTCATGATCCTGGGGTCCCTGGATTGAGTCCCACATTGGGCTCCTCCCTCAGTGCGGAGCCTGCTTCTCCCTTTCCCTCTCCCCTACCCCTCGTGCTCATACTCTCTCTCTGACAAATAAATAAATACATAAACTCTATCAAAAAAGGGAATTTATTAAAAAAAAAAAATCAAGAATCTGACGCTTAACCAAGGAGCCACCCAGGCATCCCAGATACATTTTATTCTTAAATTAGGGGTCAGCCGAAGATGGCGGAGAAGTAGCAAGCTGAGACTGCTTCAGCTAGCCGGAGATCAGCTAGATAGCTTATCTAAAGATTGCAAACACCTGAAAATCCATCGGCAGATCGAAGAGAAGAAGAACAGCAATTCTGGAAACAGAAAAACAACCACTTTCTGAAAGGTAGGACCAGCGGAGAAGTGAATCCAAAGCGACGGGAAGATAGACCCCGGGGGGAGGGGCCGGCTCCCGGCAAGCGTCGGAGCAACCGCGCACAAAATCAGGACTTTTAAAAGTCTGTTCCGCTGAGGGACATCGCTCCAGAGGCTAAACCGGGGCGAAGCCCACGCGGGGTCAGCGTGGCCTCAGGTCCCGCAGGGTCACAGAAGGATCGGGGGTGTCTGAGTGTCGCAGAGCTTGCGGGTATTGGAACGGGAAAGCCGGCTACAGAGACAGAGCCGACAGTAAGCTCGCAGCTCCGTGTTACCTTGAACCGGTCGCAGGCTCGGTGAGCTCGGAGCGCGGCCGGAGGTCAGGCAGACGGGAGTAACTGGGCGCTGTTCTCTGAGGGCGCACTGAGGAGTGGGGCCCTGGGCTCTCGGCTCCTCCGGGCCGGAGACCAGGAGGCCGCCATTTGTATTCCCGTCCTCCGGAACTCTACGGAAAGCGCTCAGGGAACAAAAGCTCCTGAAAGCAAACCCGAGCGGATTACTCACCCCGGCCCCGGGTAAGGGCGGTGTAATTCCGCCTGGGGCAAAGACACTTGAGAATCACTACAACAGGCCCCTCCCCCAGAAGATCAACAAGAAATCCAGCCGAGACCAAGTTCACCTACCAAGGAGTGCGGTTTCAATACCAAGGAGAGCAGCAGAATTCCAGAGGAGGAGAAAGCCAAGCACGGAACTCATGGCTTTTTTCCTGTGATTTGTTTTAGTCTTGCAGTTAATTTAATTTTTTCTTTTTCATTTTTTTTTTTCTCGCCTTCGGGTAAAATTTTTTTTTTTTTTTAACTGTTACCTTTTTCTTTTTTAACGATTTTTTACTAGTTTATCTAATATATATATATATATTTTTACATTTTTCTTAGGTGTTTTCTTTTTTAAAAAAAATTCTTTTCTTTTCTTTTCTTTTTTTTTTTTTTTTTCTTTTTTCTTTCTTCCTTTTTGAACCTCTTTTTATCCCCTTTCTCCCCACTCACGATTTTGGATCTCTTCTAATTTGGCTAAAGCATATTTTCCTGGGGTTGTTGCCACCCTTTTAGTATTTTACTTGCCCCTTCATTTACTCTTATCTGGACAAAATGACAAGACGTAAAAATTCACCACAAAAAAAAGAACAAGAGGCAGTACCGAAGGCTAGGGACCTAATCAATACAGACATCGGTAATATGTCAGATCTAGAGTTCAGAATGACAATTCTCAAGGTTCTAGCCGGGCTCGAAAAAGGCATGGAAGATATTAGAGAAACCCTCTCGAGAGATATAAAAGCCCTTTCTGGAGAAATAAAAGAACTAAAATCTAACCAAGTTGAAATCAAAAAAGCTATTAATGAGGTGCAATCAAAAATGGAGGCTCTCACTGCTAGGATAAATGAGGCAGAAGAAAGAATTAGTGATATAGAAGACCAAATGACAGAGAATAAAGAAGCTGATCAAAAGAGGGACAAACAGCTACTGGACCACGAGGGGAGAATTCGAGAAATAAGTGACACCATAAGACGAAACAACATTAGAATAATTGGGATTCCAGAAGAAGAAGAAAGTGAGAGGGGAGCAGAAGGTATACTGGAGAGAATTATTGGGGAGAATTTCCCCAATATGGCAAAGGGAACGAGCATCAAAATTCAGGAGGTTCAGAGAATGCCCCTCAAAATCAATAAGAATAGGCCCACACCCCGTCACCTAATAGTAAAATTTACAAGTCTCAATGACAAAGAGAAAATCCTGAAAGCAGCCCGGGAAAAGAAGTCTGTAACATACAATGGTAAAAATATTAGATTGGCAGCTGACTTATCCACAGAGACCTGGCAGGCCAGAAAGAGCTGGCATGATATTTTCAGAGCACTAAACGAGAAAAACATGCAGCCAAGAATACTATATCCAGCTAGGCTATCATTGAAAATAGAAGGAGAGATTAAAAGCTTCCAGGACAAACAACAACTGAAAGAATTTGCAAATACCAAACCAGCTCTACAGGAAATATTGAAAGGGGTCCTCTAAGCAAAGAGAGAGCCTACAAGTGGTAGATCAGAAAGGAACAGAGACCATATACAATAACAGTCACCTTACAGGCAATACAATGGCACTAAATTCATATCTCTCAATACTTACCCTGAATGTGAATGGGCTAAATGCCCCTGTCAAAAGACACAGGGTATCAGAATGGATAAAAAAACAAAACCCATCTATATGTTGCCTCCAAGAAACACATTTTAAGCCCGAAGACACCTCCAGATTTAAAGTGAAGGGGTGGAAAAGAATTTACCATGCTAATGGACATCAGAAGAAAGCAGGAGTGGCAATCCTTATATCAGATCAATTAGATTTTAAGCCAAAGACTGTAATAAGAGATGAGGAAGGACACTATATCATACTCAAAGGGTCTGTCCAACAAGAAGATTTAACAATTTTAAATATCTATGCCCCCAACGTGGGAGCAGCCAACTATATAAACCAATTAATAACAAAATCAAAGAAACACATCAACAACAATACAATAATAGTAGGGGACTTTAACACTCCCCTCACTGAAATGGACAGGTCATCCAAGCAAAAGATCAGCAAGGAAATAAAGGCCTTAAATGACACACTGGACCAGATGGACATCACAGATATATTCAGAATATTTCATCCCAAAGCAACAGAATACACATTCTTCTCTAGTGCACATGGAACATTCTCCAGAATAGATCACATCCTCGGTCCTAAATCAGGACTCAACCGGTATCAAAAGATTGGGATCATTCCCTGCATATTTTCAGACCACAATGCTCTAAAGCTAGAACTCAACCACAAAAGGAAGTTTGGAAAGAACCCAAATACATGGAGACTAAACAGTATCCTTCTAAAGAATGAATGGGTCAACCGGGAAATTAAAGAAGAATTGAAAAAAATCATGGAAACAAATGATAATGAAAATACAACGGTTCAAAATCTGTGGGACACAACAAAGGCAGTCCTGAGAGGAAAATATATAGCGGTACAAGCCTTTCTCAAGAAACAAGAAAGGTCTCAGGTACACAACCTAACCCTACACCTAAAGGAGCTGGAGAAAGAACAAGAAAGAAACCCTAAGCCCAGCAGGAGAAGAGAAATCATAAAGATCAGAGCAGAAATCAATGAAATAGAAACCAAAAAAACAATAGAACAAATCAACGAAACTAGGAGCTGGTTCTTTGAAAGAATTAATAAAATTGATAAACCCCTGGCCCGACTTATCAAAAAGAAAAGAGAAAGGACCCAAATAAATAAAATCATGAATGAAAGAGGAGAGATCACAACTAACACCAAGGAAATACAAACTATTATAAGAACATACTATGAGCAACTCTACGGCAATAAATTTGACAATCTGGAAGAAATGGATGCATTCCTAGAAACATATAAACTACCACAACTGAACCATGAAGAAATAGAAAGCCTGAACAGACCCATAACCAGTAAGGAGATTGAAACAGTCATTAAAAATCTCCAAACAAACAAAAGCCCAGGGCCAGACGGCTTCCCGGGGGAATTCTACCAAACATTTAAAGAAGAACTAATTCCTATTCTCCTGAAACTGTTCCAAAAAATAGAAATGGAAGGAAAACTTCCAAACTCATTTTATGAGGCCAGCATCACCTTGATCCCAAAACCAGACAAGGATCCCACCAAAAAAGAGAGCTATAGACCGATATCCTTGATGAACACAGATGCGAAAATACTCAACAAAATACTAGCCAATCGGATTCAACAGTACATTAAAAAGATTATTCACCACGACCAAGTGGGATTTATTCCAGGGCTGCAAGGTTGGTTCAACATCCGCAAATCAGTCAATGTGATACAACACATCAATAAAAATAAGAACAAGAACCATATGATACTCTCAATAGATGCTGAAAAAGCATTTGACAAAGTACAACATCCCTTCCTGATCAAAACTCTTCAAAGTGTAGGGATAGAGGGCACATACCTCAATATCATCAAAGCCATCTATGAAAAACCCACCGCAAATATCATTCTCAATGGAGAAAAACTGAAAGCTTTTCCGCTAAGGTCAGGAACACGGCAGGGATGTCCATTATCACCACTGCTATTCAACATCGTACTAGAGGTCCTAGCCTCAGCAATCAGACAACAAAAGGAAATTAAAGGCATCCAAATCGGCAAAGAAGAAGTCAAATTATCACTCTTCGCAGATGATATGATACTATATATGGAAAACCCAAAAGACTCCACTCCAAAACTGCTAGAGCTTATACAGGAATTCAGTAAAGTGTCAGGATATAAAATCAATGCACAGAAATCAGTTGCATTTCTCTACACCAAGAGCAAGACAGAAGAAAGAGATATTAAGGAGTCAATCCCATTTACAATTGCATCCAAAACCATAAGATACCTAGGAATAAACCTAACCAAAGAGACACAGAATCTATACTCAGAAAACTATAAAGTACTCATGAAAGAAATTGAGGAAGACACAAAGAAATGGAAAAATGTTCCATGCTCCTGGATTGGAAGAATAAATATTGTGAAAATGTCTATGCTACCTAAAGCAATCTACACATTTAATGCAATTCCTATCAAAGTACCATCCATCTTTTTCAAAGAAATGGAACAAATAATTCTAAAATTTATATGGAACCAGAAAAGACCTCGAATAGCCAAAGGGATATTGAAAAAGAAAGCCAACGTTGGTGGCATCACAATTCCGGACTTCAAGCTCTATTACAAAGCTGTCATCATCAAAACAGCATGGTACTGGCACAAAAACAGACACATAGATCAATGGAACAGAATAGAGAGCCCAGAAATAGACCCTCAAATCTATGGTCAACTAATCTTCGACAAAGCAGGAAAGAATGTCCAATGGAAAAAAGACAGCCTTTTCAATAAATGGTGCTGGGAAAATTGGACAGCCACATGCAGAAAAATGAAATTGGACCATTTCCTTACACCACACACAAAAATAGACTCAAAATGGATGAAGGACCTCAATGTACGAAAGGAATCCATCAAAATCCTTGAGGAGAACACGGGCAGCAACCTCTTCGACCTCTGCCGCAGCAACATCTTCCTAGGAACAACGCAAAAGGCAAGGGAAGCAAGGGAAAAAATGAACTACTGGGATTTCATCAAGATCAAAAGCTTTTGCACAGCAAAGGAAACAGTTAACAAAATCAAAAGACAACTGACAGAATGGGAGAAGATATTTGCAAACGACATATCAGATAAAGGACTAGTGTCCAGAATCTATAAAGAACTTAGCAAACTCAACACCCAAAGAACAAATAATCCAATCAAGAAATGGGCAGAAGACATGAACAGACATTTCTGCAAAGAAGACATCCAGATGGCGAACAGACACATGAAAAAGTGCTCCATATCACTCGGCATCAGGGAAATACAAATCAAAACCACAATGAGATATCACCTCACACCAGTCTGAATGGCTAAAATCAACAAGTCAGGAAATGACAGATGCTGGCGAGGATGCGGAGAAAGGGGAACCCTCCTACACTGTTGGTGGGAATGCAAGCTGGTGCAGCCACTCTGGAAAACAGCATGGAGGTTCCTCAAAATGTTGAAAATAGAACTGCCCTATGACCCAGCAATTGCACTATTGGGTATTTACCCTAAAGATACAAATGTAGTGATCCAAAGGGGCACATGCACCCGAATGTTTATAGCAGCAATGTCCACAATAGCCAAACTATGGAAAGAACCTAGATGTCCATCAACAGATGAATGGATCAAGAAGATGTGGTATATATACACAATGGAATACTATGCAGCCATCAAAAGAAATGAAATCTTGCCATTTGCAACAACGTGGATGGAACTAGAGCGTATCATGCTTAGCGAAATAAGTCAAGCAGAGAAAGACAACTATCATATGATCTCCCTGATATGAGGAAGTGGTGATGCAACATGGAGGCTTAAGTGGGTAGAAGAAGAATCAATGAAACAAGATGGGATTGGGAGGGAGACAAACCATAAATGACTCTTAATCTCACAAAACAAACTGAGGGTTGCCGGGGGGAGGGGGTTGGGGAGAAGGGGGTGGGATTATGGACATTGGGGAGGGTATGTGATTTGGTGAGTGCTGTGAAGTGTGTAAACCTGGTGATTCACAGACCTGGGGATAAAAATATATGTATATAAAAAATATATGTTTATAAAAAATAAAAAATTTATAAAAAAAAAAAAATAAATTAGGGGTCAGCCAACTTGTTGTGAAAAGGACCAGAGAGTCAATATTTTAGCTTACATACCATATAATCTCTTTCTTATCTGCTCAACCCTATAGTTTTTGTATAAAAACAACCACAGACAACATGTTAACAAATGCATTTGACTGTGGCCCAATTAAACTTTATGGCCACAAACAAATGACAGGTTTAACTTGGCTCGCTGTAGTTTGCTGACACCAGTACTATTGTGTAAGCCTAACTATCCCCAGGGCCGCAACATGTCAAGTGAATATCAACACTTAATAGCTTTAATAGCTTTGTCCTCTGTTTCATTGCCTGCCCCACACTCTCCAGATTACTCATCCTGTCACTTGATAGATCCCCTGTTTTAACTCTGCATAGTTAATATGGATGTGAACTTGTTATTTTCCTATTTATTTCCTATTTCCTGTACCTTCTCCCCAATCTCCAAGAATATATAAACATAACAAAAGCAAAGACCTTGAAATGATCCTCAGTCCCTGGAACAGTATCTGGCACTCAGCAGAACTAGTAAATGATGTTGGTTTATATCATATACTAAGATATTGAGGGGTTTTCCTCTTATCTCAGACTTTTAGCTAGCTAATGGGCAACTGAAATGCCCATATTCTAAAGAGACATCAGCATATGTAACCTCATAGGATTTATTGCAATGTGGATGAAACTCATCCCCTTACTACCCACACCCTAGAGAGAGAAAAGACTGGATATTCAATGGGAAGTCAAAGAATCAAGGAACCATAGGCTTGGTGGTGGGGGAGTATGTCTACCATATTTCTGTCCTACCTTCCTCCAAACAAAGTGAAAGTGGCTCCAAGAGATCTACCCTTCAAGATAATGGGAGGTCTGGAAGAAAAGAGGACAGATGCCTCGTTCCCCAACCGGATTATTACTGAGCTTCAGAAACTCACAGGCCTAAGCCCATGTATTGTAAGAACTGTATATTGATACTGAAACTTGGGGACAAAGAATGTCATAGAGACTAATGCCTATGTCTAGCCCAGAGTATTCTGGAAGAGGATGTTCTTGAGCAACCTGATGGCAAAGCAAGAAAAGAGGGATTTGATGTGCACTTCTGGTAGTTGGAAGAACCAAATGAATGAGACGAGGCTCAGGATGTCTTAAACACACCCCCTGAAGATGCTGTTTGGTGAGAGTGAGCCATGAGAGGACAGAGACTAGACTTTTGCTTGATTTTCATCCAACTTTGCTTTGCTCAGGCAGGACCTGAGTGGGATAGACAACTATACCCAGTCAGAGAACATATCCTCCATGTCAGAAAACCACTGAAAAGAGAGAACTTTAAAAAGGGCTGACCACAGGGGGCACCTGGGTGGCTCAGTGGGTTAAGCCGCTGCCTTCGGCTCAGGTCATGATCTCAGGGTCCTGGGATCGAGTCCCGCATCAGGCTCCCTGCTTAGCAGGGAGCCTGCTTCCCTCTCTCTCTCTGCCTGCCTCTCTGTCTACTGTGATCTCTCTCTGTCAAATAAATAAATAAATAAAATTAAAAAAAAAAAAAAGGGCTGACCACAGAATCCCAAAATATATACTTAGGAGATAGGCACTTTTTGTGTGCCTTGTTAACAGATAGGTACACAAAACCCCAGCCAGGTAATAGCTTACCTCCTTTTACTACCACCCATCTGTCCTCTTAACCCAACATAATCTTGAGGGCTGGACCATTGGAGGAAAAGTGAAACATAAGAAAAGGTAAGGGGACAGATTGTACCCTTTCCTATGCATCCCTAGGGCCCCAAAACGGCGAGAAGTAGAAAGTGCAATCAGATTTTCAGACTCTACTTTTAAATCATATAGAATTAGATTTTGGTATCTGAAAGAGAGTTTTTAAATGACCAAAATGAGATTCTTCTAATAACCAAAATGATTAGGCAACCATGGAATCTGTAATGAAATGTCATCAAATGACATGAAAATGAGATGTACAGAATATTTAAATATGGTGATTGCAGAAAAAAAAAATGAAACCAACAGCACATTAAAAAGATTATCCACCATGACCAGGTGGGATTCATCCCTGGGCTACAAGGATGGTTCAACATTTGCAAATCAAGCAATGTGATAGAACAAATTAATAAGAGAAGAGAGAAGAACCACATGGTCCTCTCAATTGATGCAGAAAAGGCAGTTGACAAAATCCAGCATCCGTTCCTGATTAAAAGGCTTCAAAGTATAGGGATAGAGGGAACATTTCTGAACTTCATAAAATCTATCTATGAAAGACCCACAGCAAATATCATCCTCAATGGGAAAAAGCTTGTAGTCTTCCTGTTGAGATCAGGAACAAGACAAGGATGCCCACTCTCACCACTCTTGTTCAACATAGTATTAAAAGTCCTAGCAACAGCAATCAGACAACAAAGAGAAATAAAAGGTATCCAAATTGGCAATGAAAAAATCAATGTCTTTCTCTTCGCAGATGACATGATTCTTCATATAGAAAACCCAAAAGACTCCACCCCCAAACTACTAGAACTCATACAGCAATTCAACAATGTGGCAGGATACAAAGTCAATGTACAGAAATCAGTGGCTTTCTTATACACTAACAATGAAAATACAGAAAGGGAAATTAGAGAATCAATTCCATTTACTATAGCACCAAGAACCATAAGATACCTGGGAATAAACCTAACCAAAGAGGTAAAGGAACTGTACTCGAGGAACTATAGAACACTCATAAAAGAAATTGAAGAAGACACAAAAAGATGGAAGACCATTCCATGCTCTTGGATCGGAAGAATAAACATTGTTAAAATGTCTATACTGCCTAGAGCAATCTATACTTTTAATGCCATTCCGATCAAAATTCCACTGGTATTTTTCAAAGAGCTGGAACAAATAATCCTAAAATTTGTATGAAATCAGAAGAGACCCCGATTCACTAAGGAAATGTTGAAAAACAAAAATAAAACTGGGGGCATCACGTTACCTGATTTCAAGCTTTATTACAAAGCTGTGGTCACCAAGATAGCATGGTACTGGCATAAAAGCAGACACATAGACCAGTGGAACAGAGTAGAGAGCCCAAGTATGGACCCTCAACTCTATGGTCAAATAATCTTTGACAAAACAGGAGAAAATATACAGTGGAAAAAAAGACAGTCTCTTCAATAAATGGTGCTGGGTAAACTGGACAGCTGTATGTAGAAGAATGAAACTCGACAACTCTCTTACACCATACACAAAGATAAACTCAAAATGGATAAAAGCCCTCAACGTGAGACAGGAATCCATCAGAATCCTAGAGGAGAACATAGGCAGTAACCTCTTAGATATCAGCCGCAGCAACTTCTTTCGAGATATGTCTCCAAAGACAAAGGAAACAAAAGTAAAAATGAACTTTTGGGACTTCATCAAGATCAAAAGCTTCTGCACAGCAAAGGAAATAGTCAACAAAACAAAGAGGCAACCCACAGAATGGGAGAAGATATTTTCAAATGACAGTACAGACAAAAGGTTGATATCCAGGATCTATAAAGAACTCCTCAAACTCAACACACACACAAAACAGATAAACATATAAAAAAATGGGCAGACGATATGAACAGACACTTCCCCCAATGAAGACATACAAATGGCTATCAGACACATGAAAAAATGTTCATCATCACTAGCCATCAGGGAGATTCAAATTAAAACCACATTGAGATACCACCTTACACCAGTTAGAATGGCCAAAATTAGCAAGACAGGAAACAACATGTGTTGGAGAGGATGTAGAGAAAGGGGAACCCTCTTACACTGTTGGTGGGAATGCAAGTTGGTGCATCTATTTTTGGAAAACAGTGTGGAGATTCCTCAAGAAATTAAAAAAATAGAGCTTCCCTATGATCCTGCAATTGCACTACTTGGTATTTACCCCAAAGATACAGATGTAGTGAAGAGAAGGGCCATCTGTACCCCAATGTTTATAGCAGCAATGGTCATGGTCACCAAACTGTGGAAAGAACCAAGATGCTCTTCATTGGACGAATGGATAAGAAGATGTGGACCATATACACTATGGAGTATTATGCCTCCATCAGAAAGGATGAATACCCAACTTTTGTAGCAACATGGCCAGAACTGGAAGAGATTATGCTGAGTGAAATAAGTCAAGCAGAGAGAGTCAATTATCATATGGTTTCACTTATTTGTGGAGCACAACAAATGGCATGGAGGACAAGGGGAGATAGAGAGAAGAAGGGAGTTGAGGGAAATTGCAAGGGGAGGAGAACCGTGAGAGACTACGGACTCTGAAAAACAATCTGAGGGTTTTGAATGAGCGGGGGGTGGGAGGTTGGGGGAACCAGGTGGTGGGTATTAGAGAGGGCACGGATTGCATAGAGCACTAGGTGTGGTGCAAAAACAATGAATACTGTTATGCTGAAAAGAAATAAAAAATAAAAAATAAATAAAAAATAAATGAAACCAAAATAAAACCATTTTTGTTTATACCAAAGTTGAACTCATTAAATAAACTCAAAAGCATTTGTCTTTTCTTCCCCAATTTTACTAGCCATTCAAAAGTCAAATGTATGTGTGTGGCCAGCAACATACTTAGCCCAGGGAATGTGGAAGGAAACTTGCCCTTCTGATATATCCTCCTTCTACACAGTGTCAGTCAGGCACATGGCTTTCTCACCTGCGGGATTGCTACTATCTCTTTCTTTTTTTAAAGATTTATTTTATTTATTTTAAATAGAGAGAGGTGGAGGAGGGGCAGCTGGAAAGGCAGAGAGTGAATCCTCAAAAGACTCCACACTGAGCATGGAGCTCAAGGCAGGGCTCAATCCCAGGACACTGGAATCATGACCTGAGCTGAAATCAAGATCCCGCCACTTAACAAACTGAGCCACCTAGGCTCCCTGCTACCATTAAAAAATAAATAAATAAATAAATAAATAAATAAGTAAGTAAGTAATATTTATGTTCAAAACCAAGCCTTTCTCCCTCCCAAATAAAATACCTCTCCCAATCCCTCTATTGTCCCTAAAGCACAAGCTTTAAGAATTGTCATTTTCTTGGTCTCTCTCTCCCTTGCTCCCTAGAGTCAGCCATTGTCTTTCACTTAGCACTTCTTCCACGTGTTTCTTGCTTTCAACCATCACAGTTGCCATCCCCAACCAGGTGGGCTGGACTATGGTGATGAACAACACTGGTTTTGCTCACCAACTAATGCCCACTGCAACTGAGTCATCTTCCTATATGAGTGCATACTATCAAACTTCCACCAACACTATTTCCTGCTGCCAAAACCTGGCTGCCAAGCCTTGCACTGACAGCTCTTTGGAGCCTGATAAACTGGTATATTTCCTATCTGATTACCTCTCACGACTGTATGTTGTGAGGCCAAGGGCAGATTATCCCGAAATGTGCCACTTTGACATATTGTTTTAAATTAGATTTACTTAAGAAACAGCAAGTGCCACACTGCTCTGACCTCATTTTTTTCTCCAAAATGCAGAAAAATCATTTTCCCATAGGAAAGGTACCATCTCTGTACCAAGAGGTAAAGAGACATCCTTATCACCAGAGATAGGGAATTCAGGGCCAAGAAAATTGTATAAACAAACCTTGTCGCTTTTATTAATTTATTACCCCGGCCCAAATTCTGTTTAGAATTCCTTACTAACTATAGCTCCCAAACATAAATTTTCTTTGTCCTGTCAATTCCTCACAGATCTATTGTTTCTTTGTCTAAAAAGTATGAAAGCTGCCTGCCTTGGTCATTTCCTTGATCTCAATGTTATTATTGGGTCTCTGTGAACATGTAATTAAAAAATTTTTTCCCCTTGTTAATCTGTCTCACATTGATTTAATTCTTAGAAGGCTAGAAGAATCTTGAAGGATACAAAATATTTTTTCCTCTCCAACAATGTAAAACAACTTTTTACCTATTCATCTTTCCCTAAATGTGCCTTTCCTTCCCACATTCTAACTTTGCCCACTGCATCTCTCTCTGCCTCTGAAGAGCCTTTTGAGAAAAAGTACAGCCATGAGACTGAGAGAAATACTCCATACCTACCTAAAAATCATCTGGACTGAGAGTCCCATAAAAAGGGGTAACATTAGAATGCATTACATGCATTCCACAGGATTCCTCTAAACTTTAGAATCACAGAAAAAGGAAGCTAAATCCTAAAAATAATTCCTCAGGAGCAGTAGTTCCCAAGCATGCTATGATTCTGATTTAGTGGCTCCAGGGTAGAACCTATAAATCTCTAGTTTAAGAAAATTACTAATTAATTATGTTTATCAGACTGGTATGGGAATCTTGGTTATCTGCCCAAAGGTGATTAGCCCTGGGGCCTAAGAATCAGTGAATAAAAAACCCAATATAGCTCACCACCCTGGTATTGTCCCTAATTGTTTTCATACCATGAGGAAGATCATACTGTTTTTACCTAGCCATATACTACATCTTCTAAGAAACATATAGCATCCTTGTAGCTTACATTACAGGTTTTTTTTTTTTTTTTTTTCCTTGTAGATCAGGCACAAGTGAATAATCCAAAGGAATTTAGTCCATTTGCATGTCTACAAAGTTCTAATCTGAATAAATTATTATTTCCTTTCTGAAGAGAAAAAGCAGACATTATTAAGTACCCCCCTCCCCCCCCCAACACACACAGTAACTTCGGCACATAAAATCCAAATCTAACAGAAGGACCAATGAGAAGAATTTTCAGCTCCATGACAAAGCGGAAAGGGAAGAGGATTAAAGGGCCTAATCAGAGTCAAAATTCCACCTAACTGGGAGAATGGTCCCTGGCTAGAGAGTATTCACCCTTCATCTTGTGAAGTCAGCCAAGACACTGCCACAGAGTCACGGGCTGTTAGGGGAACAGCATCCGTGAAGGGGCATCTCCAAAGCTAACAGGTGTCTCAGCACCACAGCAGTAGACTGAGAGTGTAGAACAGACAACATGCTGAGCCTTCCCTTTACCTCTTCACCTTCCCACCCCCCCGTCTGTTAGGTAGGACAGGAAGTTCAGAAACAGCTCAATGAAAAGCTTCTCTACTTTTCTCTCTGGAGAGTGCTTTGTATTTCAGCTAGGCTATATTGTATTAGTGCTGTCATAATATTGTGGTAATTGTCATAGCACTTGGTGATTAAAAAAAAAAATCAGTTAGGCAATTTTGCTTGTGGCTGTGAACCAGGTGAGACTAATTAGCGCTTAAGAAAACCAGACTGTTCTCGCTATTCTTGATGAGTTTGCACCAAGAGATGTTCCTCTGCTTCCCTATGGAAACAAAAGGCCAAGTTTTACTCCTTTGGGGAAGCAAAGGCCACACTCCCAAACAAATTGGGAAAATAAGTGTCCAGTGCTTTTATTATTAACAAAGACCAAATATACTTTCATAATGGATTCAAACTCAACTATTTAACAACAACAACAAAAAAAACTAAGAGTGACTGAAGTAAAAGTTGTTTTATTAAATAAATAGAAGTCCAAAGTTAGTTCCACAGATGATTCAGTGGCTTAGTAATATCAGGGCTTTGAGTAATTGTCTCTGAAATGACCTCACCTTTCCCTCATGGTCACAAGAGGGCTGCAATGTTACCAAGCAATAGATCTTCATAGAGCAATATCCAAGGTAGAAATAAAGAGGGTAGAGAGAAAAGCAGTATTTGTACCCTCTCTCTGAGGGAAGAAAATTATCCCCAAGAGACCCAAGATTCCCTTATGTCACTATGAGAATTAGCCACATGTCCTTCCCTAGTCAAATTACTGGAAAATAAGAATTTGATTACCACAAATGGCTTAAATCAATCATATTCCATATCCTGTGGCTTATAATCTTGCTGCTAGAACAAGGACTAATTGGGTAATGGTCCCTTCCGTAGGATAATGATGATATTTATACAATTAGCAAGGCAGTGTCCTTCACCTGATATGGGTTACAAGGGGATAAGCGACGCTATCTACTTACACCATTTAGTTTTCATCAATAGTTGTTAAGTGTTAGCCCAAGTTTTATGATGTTTGAAGTAAATAAAAGGTCCACCACTGGAATGTTGAGATAGAGTTGCCAGGAACAGTTTTTAGGATACACCTAAACTAGGAATGTAAATAGTAGAATGCCTGAAATTGCACTTGGAAGGAGTCACTAATGAAACATCTTCCCCATTAACTTCAAGACACCTTAGAGGATGTAGGGTGTCAGAATTTCAAGGGTGGGAAGTTATTTTCTGGAAGACATCAACAAAAGGTTACAAGATAATAGAAACCTAGCTAGGCATGCTAGCTCCCTTTAACAGAAAAAGAGCCAAAGAGCCTCAGTATTGAGAAAAGCAGAAGGTATCAGGGCAGAGAGAGAGGAAGCACAAGTCCAAAGCCTGTACATGAAAATAAGGAGATAGGACACTACAACCATACCCCACTCTCCTACCAGTGGCTAGGAAAGCTCTGAGCTACCATGAAAGGGAAAAGAATTAAATGCTTCCTTAAAAGATGAATGGGAAGGTAGGTGGTGTTGCAATCATCTCCATACGACAACAACCATAATTAGAGCATCTTAGCAAATTCATTCTTCACGAGGCGTGACCAATGAGCTTATTAAGACCAGGCCCTCATAACATTAAAAATAATAATAAAATTAAGCATACTGAAATTAAAATAATAAAGATACCAGGCCCCCAAAATTGTAGTTCTCTAAGCCAGTGGTCTCCAAGTGTGGTCCACAGAACAGCCACGTGACTGTCACCTGGGAACTTGTTAGGGATGCAGATTCTCAGGCCTCATCTCAGCTGTCCTAAATCAAGCTCTGGTGATGGAGCCTGCCCATCTCAGCACTCTAAATGACTTTTCCAATGCTTGCTAATGTTTGAGAGTCATCCCCAATTAAAAGTATTTTAATCAATTTTTAATACTAGGCCAGAATTGAAGAGTTGAACTGACCAGTTTGGCTCTAATTGTTGATTTGGTTTCGGTTCTCATTCCATAACACATTCCCCAACTGATATTTCCATGCACTAAGCTGGTTTTGCATGTGACCTACCACTATATTGGGAACTGAATCTGGAGATGAACTTGCCTAAAAAGTAGTGGTTTTACATTAAAATGAGCTCACCGTTGCACCGTGAGAAATCATCAAAACTAGAAATGGTCAAAGCAAATTAAGTAGTAAACAGTTCCCTAAAATTCATCTAAGAGTGGCCTTTCTCTGTTTGGCAGAAACAAATGAACTTGTTTTTCCCGCATTTTCTTGACAAGATTATTTAAGAAACTTGGGTCCAGCTACCTTGTCTCTTTAAGAATTCCTATGTGAGTTCTTGGCTGTGCTATAGAAAGGGGGATACTGTGCTTATCTCCTTTCCCCAGGAGAGCATAAACCAAGGCTATCATCAGTGCCAGATTTATGCTCTTTTCCAAAAAAAGCCATAGTTAGGAAAACCTATTTTCTTCTCTCCCAATAATAATGCCTAAAGATAAGGATAGTTAGCTAAAGTAAGTACTTACGTGTTACAGAGCTTAATTTTCCCTCCTCAAAACTAGGATTTTTTTAAAGCAATGAAGATTACCCTACAACTAAAATATAAAATGTACCCCTAAATGTGAGAAAACTTCAGCATTGTTTCTCTTGCCCTTAGCCCAACTGCTCTATTTAACTGTTTTTTTGGAGATAGCTTTGGGTGTTGGTGGCCGATAAAGATGGTATTCAGAAACAGCTCTTCAATGATTCTGATGTTGACTTCTATCACTTCTTATTTCCCTACTCCTACTTCCCCCACCCACTTACCGTCCTATTTCTAGTAGCTAACAATCTACTGGGCAAACATGTGGAATCCGGAGAAACACAGGTCCCAGTTGCAATACAAAGGACTCCAGGAAAACAGTCCAAAGGAGAAACAATGAATCCCATCTGAAAGCGAGATTTTAGAATCAACGATCACATCTCTTCCAGTCTAAGGAATTCAAAGACAATGTCTTGTATACAAAACCTCTATCTTGAGATACACAACCACAACAATTCATCTTTGCCTTACACATCCTAAAGTTCTAGGGGGCAGCTAAAGGAACTAAGACTTGAAGACGAGTGGGGAGAGAACTAAGACTCAGGGGCTTCCACTGAAAACAAATGGACTGTAAGAGCTGACTGAGGGGCAAGGGGAGAGGATGGGACACCAGGAGACACAAGTTATCATTCTAGCCAAAATATGAGTTGTTGAAGCTATGGTCCAATTTCAGATGGATTGCCTTGTAGGTCAGAACTGTTGTGATCTGTTATGGCTTCTCTTAGAGCTTTAAGAAGTCTTATTCAAACATTGAAACAAGGGGCACCTGGGTGGCCCAGTGGGTTAGGCCCCTGCCTTTGGCTCAGGTCATAATCTCAGAGTCCTGGGATCAAGCCCCACATCAGGCTCTCTGCTCAGCAGGGAACCTGCTTCCCATCCCCCACCCCACCCCCACCTGCCTCTCTGCCTACTTGTGATCTCTCTCTCTGTCAAATAAATAAACATAACAACCTTAAAAAAATAAATAAAACTTCAAACATTGAAACAGAACAGCTACTGACTATGTGCATCATTTTTTTTTTGGGGGGGGTAGTGAAAAAAATCTTTCACAGATTTCTGTGAAAGCAGATTTCTTCAGTCTTCTGTACCATAATGTTATAAAGAAAGCAGCAATAATTACAGTTCCAACTCTAAAAGCCAATTGCAACTACAGTACTTCAGAATCAATTGTCCCAAGATGTGCATGCAGATTATTTCAAGCTGAAAATAACCAAGGTCTCAAGAAACGAGGAAGAAACTTTAGCCTTCTGTCTAAATGCCTAAAACAATTTAGATAGAGGACCTGACCCAGGAAAAGAGTTATCACCATCGAGAGCTACAGCGTAAAATGAACTAGGTATGGTAGACAGGGAGGAACCTAGGAAGGTCTGTTCGATCAAAGTTCAGTCTATGTTCCATTTCTTCTGAATGGCCAGAAAACATTTGTTTATCAAACACTTACTCTTTTTCATTTTCCTGTGAATTGTTTTCCTTCCATATGAAGTCCCAGACCCCTACCCACCTCTCCTTAGTTCAGGATGACATTTTGCCCGTTTTTGGACTCGTGTTTGTGTGGATTCTCCATACGTACATACTTAAATTTGATTTTCTCCTGTTAATCTGTCTCATGTCAATTTGATTCTTAAACCAGCCAGAAGAATCTTGAAAAATAAAGGGAAATTTTTCCTCCCCACCATCATACAATATTTGGTTCACCTTTCTCCCTGTTGCTTCAGGCCAGTTTTAGTGAGGGATAGGACTTTGTACAAGTCTCACAGCAGTTACAAATTCCTAAAGCAAGCACTATTCCTAAATCAAATTCCTAAAGCAAGCACTATCTATATAGAACATTTAAGAAAAAACTTAAATAGCTTCAGATTATAAGATTCAAATTATAGAAAATTAAAGAAGCAAATAGACAAGGTTTATATCAAATGACTACGCCAAGGTAAAAAACAAAGGAAAGAATGCAATAGAGGGCAGAAAAAAAATTTAATGTGAAAAGCAGTTTCTTCTTTCTTCCTTTCCTAAGAAAAAAAAAAGGTCATTCTGATACTTCCATGAACACAGTGCTAAATTTATCCGAAAAAGAAAGAATGGCCCATGTTAAAGAGAACTCCAAAATATTCTACATGTTACTTCAAGCCTGGAGTTCCACTGAGCTAAACTAAAACTCTAAACATATTCTATGGCCAACATAAGACAATCAGTTGATTATGGGGCTCAGTACCCAGAAAATGGAGTTCAAACTAGATATTTAGAATCTTACCCTGAATAAGTTGTGGTAGGAAGGGAACTTTCCAAGATAGGAAAGCTGCTCTGAGATTCTACCCCTCATATTCATTGCTTTGACCCTCTTATAGCTAATTGTAATCCTTTATCGGGTTGATCATCTTTTCTCATCTAGAAAACAGGTGCAAACTTTGCTGAAGTGATACTAAAGGTTAAACTTGGAACACTAAAGAAACAAAGCTTCTAATAACCTTTAACAAGCTTGTAGTAAGATTAAATTGGAGCAAAATAGCAGATGTCACCTGTAATATGACAGATTTAGGTATTGCAAAGTTATACTAACTAGCTTTGATTATTATTCCAAAGCTTCGTATTGGTGAATGAGGTATGATTCAGTGGAAAAAAGTATCTATCAATTTAGCCTTTCCTGAAACTACTTGTTAATTGTATTTATTCTAGACCAGAATTTCTCAACCTTAGATGCATGTTGGAATCACATGGGAAGCTTCAGAATTATTTTTATTAACATCTGGGTTCTACACTCTAAAGTTCATGATTTAGTTTTTTGGGTTAGTGTCTGGGGTAATCACATTTTTAAGAGCTTCCTAGGTGATATGCCATGCAGCTAAGGTTGAGAACTCTCCTCGATTCTTTAATTAGGAAATAATATGGTTTAAGAGACATGGGCATTGATTGAAAACCAAATTTTCCAGTTGTCTTAGTTATTATTAGTAACTACTGATTATGTACTTTAAAAAGATCTACATATTATATTAAAATTATCATGTAAAATGCTTAGTTCCTTGACATAGATATAGATGGTTAATGTTAACTGTGGTCACAAAATAAAGCTTTATTCTTCCCCTGCCTGTTCTAATACCTGAGAAAAATCTAATTCATTTTATATAGCCTTAACGGTCTACTTCTTTCTTAACAACTTTCTACATTTTTACTAAATTTGCCTCTATTTTGACATAGTTTATACCTGAAGTTGTTAAGTGTCACTGGCATTCAAATGCTCCAATAGCTATACTCATACATTGTTTGATCCATTGAAAGAGCAAGTCTTTTTTAAAGATTATTTATTCATTTATTTATTTGAGAGAGCGAGCGAGAGAGAGAGAGAATAGGCCAAGGCAAGAGCAGAGGGAGATGGATAAACAGACTCCCCACACAGCAGAGAGCCTGATGCAGGACTCGATCCCAGGACCCCAGGATCATGACCTGAGCCGAAGGCTAACTGAACCAACCAGGTGCCCTGCAAGCAAGTTTTGTTTAAAGAATCTGATACTCAGCTGATCCTTCAATAGTCTTCAAATGACATATAATATAGATCTAGAGAATAATTTATAGCTGAAACTTAGATTGGACTCAGACATTTAGGATATTAATGCTAGATAACCACAGAGAAGAAAGAAAAATAACTCACCACGTTGTTAATGACACCAGAAGATGTAAAAGCATCAACTCTGAACTGAAGAGTATCTACTTTGAGCCTTGGTGACATGAAGGCTGAAGTAGCATCTGACTGGCTATCCAACCCAGCAACTAGATTTTTAAAGAGCACTGGTTCATGGATTACTTTGCATTTGGAGCTGACAAGGGAGCTTCATGTAATTTACCTATTGAAATGAATAAATAAGGGCATGTCAAAGAATAAATTCTGGGGCACCTGGGTGTCTCAGTGGGTTAAAGCCTCTGCTTTCGGCTCAGGTCATGATCCCAGGGTCCTGGGATCAAGCCCCACATCGGGCTCTCTGCTCAGCAGGGAGCCTGCTTCCTCCTCTCTCTCTGTCTGCCTCTCTGCCTACTTGTGATCTCTGTCTGTCAAATAAATAAATAAATCTTTAAAAAAAAAAAAAGAATAGATTCTATGTTTAAAGTTAGCATGGTTACACATAAATCAATAAAGAGCCTTAGAGAAATGTGACTCTCAAGGTGGACATTCACTTGAACACAAATAATATCTCTAAGTATGAAGCTAGTATAATTCCTCTCAGCAGTCCAAAACTCTGTATTGAGATATCTCTCACCCATAGAGCTACTGGCAGTGAAGGGTAGCCCCTAATTTACTCACACCTCCATCTACCACTCTTCAGTCGTATGGTGAACTTCAGTCTCTGATGAGAGGACACAGTGGAACTAAATGGAATCCAGCTGGGTTGGATGGTTTTGCTGTTATATTAATAGTAAGCCAGTTGAGTGAGGTGAAGTGAGGAATCAGAGCAGGCCAGGAGGAGCTATGAGACACCTTACCTGAGATAAGAACATTTCACCAGCACAACAGATTAGTTCTCGTGATATTAGAGTTGTTGGCAGGCAATGGATTGTAGTGTAGAATTATGGCATATATCAGTGTATCAGGACTCATCTAGAAACAATCAGACAAATATTTGTTACTTCAGTAGGATGATTTCTTGGAAGGAGAGCTAGTTATGTTGTAGCATGTGCTCTCTCTCCTATATATATATACACACACACACACACATATATAAAACTTTCCACCATCTTTTAAAATGAAGAAGCTTTACATATAGCCAGCTGGTATCTATAAGTTAATGCCATATGAAACTTATATTCTACACTGCTTTCTCCAGAGACTCTTAAAAAGGAACTGTGCATAAATCAAAGATTAAGGATATAAATTAGACAAATCTACGTTTTAGTCTTAACGTTGCTAGGTTATTAGTAGTACGGTCTCAAATTACTCAAACTTCCTAAACCTCAGTTTCTCCCCCCTATAACATAATGAAAAATAGGATTTGCCTCAAAGGGCTGAGGAAAATTAATTGTTAGCACATTGCATCCTACGCTCTATTCTATGGGTAATTTGTCCTCATAATTATATTATGAAGCTTATAGAAACTATTACTTCTAGCTTGATCTATTTTAATGAAATAACTCTTTTTCAAGAGAAGAAAACACAAAACTAAGCACCTTAAATGTTATTCTCAACATGTTCCACCATTTCGTTAGAATCGTGGGAGCCAGACATTCTTCAGATCACCTAAAATGACGCCAACAGAGGCAGCACAAGAGTTTGGGTCTTCAGCTTTGGTTAAACCACTGACATTATAGATCAAAACAACATGACAGGGGCGCCTGGGTGGCTCAGTGGGTTAAGGCCTCTGCCTTCGGCTTAGGTCATGGTCCCAGGGTCCTGGGATCGGGCCCCACATTGGGCTCTCTACTCTGCAGGAAGCCTGCTTCCTCCTCTCTCTCTCTCTCTCTCTGCCTGCCTCTCTGCCTGCTTGTGATCTCTGTTTGTCAAATAAATAAATAAAATCTTAAAAACAACAACAACATGACAACTTGCATTTTCACACAAATATGACTTGTTATGCTTGGCAAATCTAGTCTCAATTCTCAAGGAAAGTCTGTGGGCTACCCCATAGCAAAATAGACTTCATGAGGTCACGTATTACACTAGCATAAGGCCCCTCACTTCAAAACACACCAAGAATGCGAGTGTTGATTCAGCCATGCATCTCACATTATCTTTTGCACAGAGAAGTTGATTTGGTAGGTGAGGAGAGTAAGGTAGTTAAGTAGTTGGACCAAACTCTCAAAATGACTTTCAAAAGCAACTAATAAAAGCTGCCGAATCTTTCAAACAAAAGTACTCTAGGCTTTGCTTTACCCCTCCTGTTAGCTTAGTCAAGTGAACAGCATACTGACAAACACGCAATGAGGAGTCCTACCTGAATTGTACTGCTGCATTTATGAAACCCACCTTCAAAGACAGCGGTATTATTTACTGAGTCTAAACCAGCTGGGCCAAGACTCAAATGGGATGGGTTAACCAACTGCCCTTTCCTAAACAACTCTCTGGTTACCACCATCTCTCTTCCTTACACCACTCTCTATTAGGCAACTGTAAGGAGGCAGCCCTGAGAAGAGGAGTCTCCTGAGGGGCCCAAGAAAGAGAAGAGATAGGAGAAGACTCATAAGTGGTCTTGCTATCTCTAATTGGGGACTGGGTAGAAACAGGACCCAAAATAGGAAAACCCCAAAAAGCAATGTACCCCAAAGTGTGCACTGCCAATCAGACTAACAGAAGCCCCAACAGGTGCTGCTTGCCCAACTCATCTGCTTGCTACAACTCGCTTCTTAACAATCTAGAGGATGCGACCTTTAGAGCCCTGCCAAATCACTTGGCGGGCCCTGAAGTCAGGTTGGAAATAATGGAAGCAAGAATAATAGTCTACATCTGGAATTCAGCCAGCCTCTCTGATTTAACAGAGTTGTAAAGAGGAAGGCATCAAATGTTGAAAGATTTTCATTTTTCCTTAAGAAGGCATATGTTGTATTTCTTTTGAGAAGTTTGATGAAGATTTGAAGGGGGTTACTACTTACAAAGATTCAAGGTATACTTTCCTGTAATCAACAGCTGTCTTAGATGGTAAATTATTTCATTAAATGGAGTTTTAAACCAAAGACATGAGAGTTTAATTAGGGACTCTTCTTGTCCTACTGAAGTTACCAGGCAGCTGTGCTGATTTTTTTTCTTTGCCAGGATTTTCACAAACTCACAGGGGAAGAGACTTTGAAAGGAACATTGAACTTACTGTGAAGGGAGACACAACTACCACTCTAATTGGCCACTGGTTGTTTTCCAAGCCATCCAGGAGCACTGGCCTGGTAGAGGGAAAGGTCCAAGAGAAGAAAGCAGGTGCCCTGGCTAGTGATAAAAATTGCCCCATACACTTAGAACCTGGGGATACCCCCTTCCACATTTTGCTTGCATAATTTTTAGCACCCCATTTATTTAACCCCTAGGTCACTTTTTCCTGTCTCCCAGTATTTCAATTCTCTGACTCCTGAATTTCTAGTCTGTATAAGTACCGCGCGCTAACCGATTGCGCCACTGGAGCTCCTGAATTTCTAGTCTGACAACTCTCAAATATCACTGTGAACAGATTTTTTTGCAAAGTTTTTTAAAATGCAGATTGTTCCCACTCCTGCCCTGAACGTGGCTCAAAAGTTCTGGATATCTTTGGGATATCCAGTTTAATAAGTTCCCCCCAGGTGACTGGATGCAATTGAGATGTTTCCTGATCCCAGTGTTTCTATTCTTTCTGCTGTGTCATCATGATTTCCTCTGTCCTGGACATACACTTCGATTCATCTATTACCTGCTTTTCTAATTCCCATGTTTCAGGGATCACCTGATAAACTAGGAATCTTTGATTGAAAAGACTTTAGGGCATATTAACATACAGAAAGAAAAGCAAAACCCAGGTAGCAGTCACAGTCCCTAAAAGGATGCTTGCATTTTTACCAAGGAAGGTCAGACCCATGTCCCTCCAGATGCTGGGGAAGCCACCCAATTCTGGAGACTCTTGAAATTTTCTCTAGGGAGTCTTTACAGTACCAGAAATTTAAGATAGAAGTGGCTCTATCAGCTAGATTAAACCTTTGATCACAACACTATGAAGGGCCTTTGAGATACTTTAGATCTTATGGGTCAGAAAAGCAGCACCCAGAGAGATGAATAAAAAGCAGCACCCAGAGAGATGAATAGAATTAATAGAATCACGACAAATTCATTAGTTGGTGGTTAGTGACATTCCTGAAGATAAAATCCAGGTTGGCTGCTGTCTTTCTACGAGTACTGTGTGTAGGGGGAGGGAGAGGAGGACTGGATGCTGGAAACTCTGAAGAACTTTGTTGATGCTTGAACAAGTCTGGTTTTCCTGCGGTTGAAGCCAATTTGTTTTGTGTCCCCTCCACTCCCCACCACCATATATAGGCCTGCAGAGATCCACACAGGCCTTCAAAGACTGGAAAAAGGCAAAGGGGTCTGAAGAACATCGTGCCTATAAAATCAATTTGCTATGGCATTGCCTGAAAAAATGTGGCTTTCTACCTAACAACCTAACACAAAACACTGAGGTCCAGGGATTGGATGAGGGAACTCAAAATCACCCCATGTGTTCAGGATCAGAATTATGTAGAAACCCCCATCCAGTTTCAAATGCTTAGCTAATTGACTGTTGTTGCCTTTCTTGTCCAACATAGCTATGGTCATGCTTGAGTATTTCCCAGAGACATAAGTCTACTAATTTCAGATATTTTCAGGAGGCTTTTCTCTAATTGAAAAAAATTTTCATAAGAATAAAGAAAATTTAAAAATAATAATAAAACTAGTGCTATTTAAAGCTGTGTGCCTCAGTTATGAAGTCTTACTTTGACTTTGCTCTCCTGGCTCTTCAAGTTAGCGCCTTCGAAAGCAGCCCACCAGCTCCAATCTCCTCCCCTAGAGGCCAGTTTTCTTGTAAAAAGTGTGTGTACTATTGTATGCACCAGCCAAACGTAAGCAGTAAATGCCATCTGACTTTGTCTGGTATGTCTGTGGTGTGTGTATCTGCAAGTGTGGGTATATGAAAGAGAGACAGAGAGAGAGATTGAGTCAGCTTTGATTTGAGTGTCTTTTAATAATTGAGACTCTTGAAGAGGAAACCCCCCATATTATTAATATTATAATTAATAAATACATGAAAATCATCTCAGAACCAAGGAGGTCTTGGGTGAAACACTTGCCCTGCTTTCCGTTTCCACGGGTGGTCATTTCTATCCCAGCCCCACTCTTGGTCTCTTGACTCACTCCTTGGGGAGGTAGGGAGACTTTTCAGATTACTCAACCAGAGCATAAAAGCAGAGCCAGGCTGGTGCACCACAGCTTGTGTCACTTGGGAGCGTCTGTCCTGAGAGGTCTCCCTGCTTCTCTATGGTAGAAATCTTCCTGTGTATTGGCAGGCCATTCTGTTCAATTCTAGAGTCTAGTATTAGTAAGCTAAATTGGGAGCAGATCTCAAGACTTGTTATTTTTCATTTGTTCCATTTCTTTCTTTCTTTTTTTTTTTTTTTTTTAGTGTTTCCAGCTACACTGGGTTTTTCTGAGATGTATTTCATATGGAGTACAGAAAACCTCCAGAAAGCCTGTGGGAGACAGGGCAGATCAACACACAACTCCTGCTCATCCAAGTGGAAGAGAAAGTCTGGTCCTTGATTACATGGCAGCTGCTCCAAGATTGTTCTTGGGCCACCTGGCTTAGTAACTCCTGTGCACTTCTTTTAAATCCCATTCTGGAGCCTCACCTAGGATCTACTGAGTCAATATTGGTGGTAGGGTCTAGGGATTCACATTTTTTAAATTGAAATATAGTTGTGGGCGCCTGGGTGGCTCAGTGGGTTAAGCCGCTGCCTTCGGCTCAGGTCATGATCTCAGGGTCCTGGGATCGAGTCCCGCATCGGGCTCTCCGCTCAGAGGGAGCCTGCTTCCCTCTCTCTCTCTCTGTCTGCCTCTCTGTCTACTTGTGATTTCTCTCTGTCAAATAAATAAATAAAATCTTAAAAAAAAAAGAAATATAGTTGTGATGAGCACTGGATTCGTATGTTAGTATTGAATCACTAAATTGTACCCTTGAAACTAATATTACACTGTGTGCTAACTGGAATTTAAATAGAAAATAAAAAAAAGAAAGAAATGTAGCTCATATACATATTATTTTAATTTGGGGGGTACAACATAGTGACTCAACCTTTATATACATTATGAAATGATCACCTCATCTAGTTACCATCTGCCACTATCTCAAGTTGTCACGTTATTATTGACTGTATTCCCTATGCTGTACTTTGGAGCATATACTATTTTTTTTTAATATAATTTTTTATTTTTTATAAACATATATTTTTATCCCCAGGGGTACAGGTCTGTGAATCACCAGGTTTACACCCTTCACAGAACTCACCAAAACACATACCCTCCCCAATGTCCATAATACCACCCCCTTCTCCCAAACCCCCTCCCCCCAACAACCCTCAGTTTGTTTTGTGAGATTAAGAGTCACTTATGGTTTGTCTCCCTCCCAATCCCATCTTCTTTCATTTATTCTTCTCGTGAGCATATACTTTTAACAAGCTTCACAGGTTATTCTCTTTTATTCAAAAGCTGGAGAACGACTACAACAGAAATAACTTCTTTACTCCACAACACTGTCCTTACATAAGAACACTTGAGGTCTCTACTGGGGCACCTGGGTGGCTCAATTAAACATCTGCCTTTGACTTCATCATGATCTCTGTCTCAGAATCCTGGGATAGAGCCCTGAGTTGGGTTGGGCTCCCTGCTCAGCGGAGAGCCTGCTTCTCCCTCTGCTTCTTCCCCTCCCCCCAACACCTGCTTTCTCTCTCTCTCTTTCTCTCAAATAAATAAATACAATTTTTAAAAAAAGAACCCTTGAAATCTCTCAAGGAAATGTCAAAAGCCCTCCTAAAACAGGTATTGCTTCCAGCAAATCTGTCCTGATTAATACATTTAAATAAATAAGCAAATAAACAATTATAAATAATATATAAACATAAAATTAATAAATATATAATTATATGTTAGATATATAATATATAAGTTAATAACATAAATAAATACATTTTAAAATAAATAAGTTAAATAAATTTTCATTTTCTATCCCAGCAGTGTTTCTTAGCTGTACGTTAGGTATAAACTAATATGGGTCTGTGGAATCTCCGAAATACATTAAATTTTG
Source organism: Mustela lutreola (assembly GCF_030435805.1). Lineage (NCBI taxonomy): Eukaryota > Metazoa > Chordata > Mammalia > Carnivora > Mustelidae > Mustela > Mustela lutreola. Next base: position 185,902,538 of record NC_081293.1, on the reverse strand, counting down.
CAAGTATGTGAATATATGCATTCTCCCAGAAAGAGTGTAGATTTCAATATTCCCAGTGTTCTACAATTCAAATTATTCTTGGAGTTGCAACATTAGAAAATAACGTCCATCCAGAAAGACTGATTTGTTCTCAACCACTCTTTTGGGTGCCAAAGCACAACAAAGTACAAGCCTTAGCAGTTAAACTTTTGTTGAAGAGATTATTTGTCTGCATGTTAGTTCTCTGTAATTAAGCATACTTTGATTAATTTGAATTAAATATGCCTACATCTTAACTCCCCATGTTATTTGCCTTATACAAAGAGAGAACAAAAGAACAGGAAGGTCTGAGCTCCTTTTTCAGTGTTAGCCACCTCTGTGGAGCATAGGTGTCTTTGCTTTTCTGAGGAATAAATTAACTCTAACATTTTCTCTAATGAGAGTCACAGATTCATCTGATACCAGGTGCAAAAAAAAATCTTTGAAACTCTCGACAGATTACGAATAAAGGAGGACCCCAGGGCACAAAGCAGATGCTGTAAGTAATCATGGAGACAGAAATTTTAATCAGTTCTTCTGTTTTTCAGAGACAATTCTGCTTCTTGGATCAATAGAAAGTTGTTGTAGTGTTGAATTGCCCAGGTGTGGCAATATACTGTCTTACCCTCCTAACCTTGGGGAGCTTAGAGCCCCGCATCTACATCTTTTTTATAAAGTCACCTAGAAAAAACTACTTGTTTATTTTCTAAAATAATAATCTTATTAATATATAATTTGTTAGGCTTTGGATTTAAACAAAGGGATTTTTGCGGAGTTTTTAAGGGGTGGGGAAGGTTATATTACTTCTTCCAAATTCTCAATATGGCAAAAATATTTAATACATGAAGTTGATGAGTATCATAGGCATATACATGTAAAACAATTTCTATTTTGTACATATTTGATGTTACTTCCTTTCCCTTAACCATGTTGAATGGAAGACTAAACATCCTTTTTTAAGGATCTGAATTTCATTCTAATGGCATAGTAGGCAGTTTCTAAGATGGCCCCCAATGACCCCCACCTCCTACTACCTATGACCTTTTGTAATCCCTGCCCTGTGTGTTGGCTGAACACAGGGACCTCCTTTTAAATGATAGAATATGGTAAAAGTGATAGGATGTCACTTCTACGATGAGGTAACAGGGGACAGTGACATCCATCTCTTTCTCTCTCTGTCCCTGCATTAGAGGAAGCAAACTGTCATGTTGTGAGTAATGCTATAGAGATGCCCACATGTCCAGGAATGGATTTCTGCTCAACTACCAGTAATGATCTGAGTGAGGCCTGCCAACAGCCATGTTAGGCTTAGATAGAGGATCCACCCTAATTCAGTATGGAAAGGACTGTGGTCATTTGATTATGGTTAAAGCCTAATGAGAGACTCAAAGCCACAGGACTCGACTAAGCTGCACCATTATCAACAGAAACTGTAGGTACAAATTACTTGTTGCTTTAGGACACTTAGGCCTGGGGTATTTTGTTATATAGCAGTAGTTAACTAAAATAAATGGAAAGAAAGCATAATTCACCATCATGAGGAAGAAAAAGTTCTGTTTCTCCAGACAGTGGTAACCCATTCAAACTTATTCTATAAATCTGTGGGTTTTACAACAAAAACTATTACAGAGGCATTGAAGTTGAAAGAATGAGATGGACATACAAAATCAGTGAGGTAGCTTTTCCAAGCAGCACTTGTATTACTACCCCACCTGCTAGGAAGTAAATGATGATAGTTTAATATTTACTAAACTGTTAATATGTACCTGACTCCATATAGTGCTTTCTATGGATCATCCCATTGAATCTTCACACTCACTTCAAGCGTTACTACTATGGACATTTGACAGCTGAGGAAACAGAGATAAAGACAGGTTAAATATCCTTCCCAATCTATAGAGCTGGCATCTGAATACAGAGCCTCCTTTTTTTTTTTTTTTTTTTAAGATTTTTAAAATTTATTTATTTGACAGGCAGAGGCAGAGATCACAAATAGGCAGAGAGGCCGGCAGAGAGGGAGGAGGAAGCAGGCTCCCCGCCAAGCAGAGAGCCTGATGCGGGGCTTGATCCCATTATCCTGGGATCATGACCTGAGCTGAAGGCAGAGGCTTTAACCCACTGAGCCACCCAGGTGCCCCTGAATCCAGAGCCTCTTAAAACTAAGCTTGTACTTTGAGGCAAAGAACTCTAAAGTGACCTAGAGAGGACTAGCATCAAGTGAACACACAGCTTTCTTTGCCAAGAACATTCAATGATAATGGGAAAAATCATTTTTCAAAGTGCAGAAAGTCCTAATTAACTCTAGTAAATGAACCTGTGATTGCTTCAGTTCACTCATAAAAATACATACAACAGCAAAAAGAAATACATTCCATTCCCATGTAACATCTTTGTGTACTACAGTTGTAGTCACATGCATCCAAGAGATTTCAGAATTATATTAACTGGTGCATAGGACATTTACATAATGACATTTAAACTTTTTTTCCTTCTCTGGATAAAAAGAACATTTTTTACCAGAATTATAGAATCATAATTGAAAGAGAATAGGTCTTTTCAACAAGTCCAACAATTTTTTATTTTTATTTTTATTTTATTTTTTTTTATAATTTTTTTATTTTTTATAAACATATATTTTTATCCCCAGGGGTACAGGTCTGTGAATCACCAGGTTTACACACTTCACAGCACTCACCAAATCACATGCCCTCCCCAATGTCCATAATCCCAACCCCTTCTCCCAAACCCCCTCCCCCCGGCAACCCTCAGTTTGTTTTGTGAGATTAAGAGTCACTTATGGTTTGTCTCCCTCCCAATCCCATCTTGTTTCATTGATTCTTCTTCTACCCACTTAAGCCTCCATGTTGCATCACCACTTCCTCATATCAGGGAGATCATATGATAGTTGTCTTTCTCTACTTGACTTATTTCGCTAAGCATGATACGCTCTAGTTCCATCCATGTTGTCGCAAATGGCAAGATTTCATTTCTTTTGATGGCTGCATAGTATTCCATTGTGTATATATACCACATCTTCTTGATCCATTCATCTGTTGATGGACATCTAGGTTCTTTCCATAGTTTGGCTATTGTGGACATTGCTGCTATAAACATTCGGGTGCATGTGCCCCTTTGGATCACTACATTTGTATCTTTAGGGTAAATACCCAATAGTGCAATTGCTGGGTCATAGGGCAGTTCTATTTTCAACATTTTGAGGAACCTCCATGCTGTTTTCCAGAGTGGCTGCACCAGCTTGCATTCCCACCAACAGTGTAGGAGGGTTCCCCTTTCTCCGCATCCTCGCCAGCATCTGTCATTTCCTGACTTGTTGATTTTAGCCATTCTGACTGGTGTGAGGTGATATCTCATTGTGGTTTTGATTTGTATTTCCCTGATGCCGAGTGATATGGAGCACTTTTTCATGTGTCTGTTCGCCATCTGGATGTCTTCTTTGCAGAAATGTCTGTTCATGTCCTCTGCCCATTTCTTGATTGGATTATTTGTTCTTTGGGTGTTGAGTTTGCTAAGTTCTTTATAGATTCTGGACACTAGTCCTTTATCTGATATGTCGTTTGCAAATATCTTCTCCCATTCTGTCAGTTGTCTTTTGATTTTGTTAACTGTTTCCTTTGCTGTGCAAAAGCTTTTGATCTTGTTGAAATCCCAGTAGTTCATTTTTTCCCTTGCTTCCCTTGCCTTTTGCGTTGTTCCTAGGAAGATGTTGCTGCGGCAGAGGTCGAAGAGGTTGCTGCCCGTGTTCTCCTCAAGGATTTTGATGGATTCCTTTCGTACATTGAGGTCCTTCATCCATTTTGAGTCTATTTTTGTGTGTGGTGTAAGGAAATGGTCCAATTTCATTTTTCTGCATGTGGCTGTCCAATTTTCCCAGCACCATTTATTGAAAAGGCTGTCTTTTTTCCATTGGACATTCTTTCCTGCTTTGTCGAAGATTAGTTGACCATAGATTTGAGGGTCTATTTCTGGGCTCTCTATTCTGTTCCATTGATCTATGTGTCTGTTTTTGTGCCAGTACCATGCTGTCTTGATGATGACAGCTTTGTAATAGAGCTTGAAGTCCGGAATTGTGATGCCACCAACGTTGGCTTTCTTTTTCAATATCCCTTTGGCTATTCGAGGTCTTTTCTGGTTCCATATAAATTTTAGCATTATTTGTTCCATTTCTTTGAAAAAGATGGATGGTACTTTGATAGGAATTGCATTAAATGTGTAGATTGCTTTAGGTAGCATAGACATTTTCACAATATTTATTCTTCCAATCCAGGAGCATGGAACATTTTTCCATTTCTTTGTGTCTTCCTCAATTTCTTTCATGAGTACTTTATAGTTTTCTGAGTATAGATTCTGTGTCTCTTTGGTTAGGTTTATTCCTAGGTATCTTATGGTTTTGGATGCAATTGTAAATGGGATGGACTCCTTAATATCTCTTTCTTCTGTCTTGCTGTTGGTGTAGAGAAATGCAACTGATTTCTGTGCATTGATTTTATATCCTGACACTTTACTGAATTCCTGTATAAGTTCTAGCAGTTTTGGAGTGGAGTCTTTTGGGTTTTCCACATATAGTATCATATCATCTGCGAAGAGTGATAATTTGACTTCTTCTTTGCCGATTTGGATGCCTTTAATTTCCTTTTGTTGTCTGATTGCTGAGGCTAGGACCTCTAGTACGATGTTGAATAGCAGTGGTGATAATGGACATCCCTGCCGTGTTCCTGACCTTAGCGGAAAAGCTTTCAGTTTTTCTCCATTGAGAATGATATTTGCGGTGGGTTTTTCATAGATGGCTTTGATGATATTGAGGTATGTGCCCTCTATCCCTACACTTTGAAGAGTTTTGATCAGGAAGGGATGTTGTACTTTGTCAAATGCTTTTTCAGCATCTATTGAGAGTATCATATGGTTCTTGTTCTTTCTTTTATTGATGTGTTGTATCACATTGACTGATTTGCGGATGTTGAACCAACCTTGCAGCCCTGGAATAAATCCCACTTGGTCGTGGTGAATAATCTTTTTAATGTACTGTTGAATCCTATTGGCTAGTATTTTGTTGAGTATTTTTGCATCTGTGTTCATCAAGGATATCGGTCTATAGCTCTCTTTTTTGGTGGGATCCTTGTCTGGTTTTGGGATCAAGGTGATGCTGGCTTCATAAAATGAGTTTGGAAGTTTTCCTTCCATTTCTATTTTTTGGAACAGTTTCAGGAGAATAGGAATTAGTTCTTCTTTAAATGTTTGGTAGAATTCCCCCGGGAAGCCGTCTGGCCCTGGGCTTTTGTTTGTTTGGAGATTTTTAATGACTGTTTCAATCTCCTTACTGGTTATGGGTCTGTTCAGGCTTTCTATTTCTTCCTGGTTCAGTTGTGGTAGTTTATATGTTTCTAGGAATGCATCCATTTCTTCCAGATTGTCAAATTTATTGCCGTAGAGTTGCTCATAGTATTTTTTATAATAGTTTGTATTTCTTTGGTGTTAGTTGTGATCTCTCCTCTTTCATTCATGATTTTATTTATTTGGGTCCTTTCTCTTTTCTTTTTGATAAGTCGGGCCAGGGGTTTATCAATTTTATTAATTCTTTCAAAGAACCAGCTCCTAGTTTCGTTGATTTGTTCTATTGTTTTTTTGGTTTCTATTTCATTGATTTCTGCTCTGATCTTTATGATTTCTCTTCTCCTGCTGGGCTTAGGGTTTCTTTCTTGTTCTTTCTCCAGCTCCTTTAGGTGTAGGGTTAGGTTGTGTACCTGAGACCTTTCTTGTTTCTTGAGAAAGGCTTGTACCGCTATATATTTTCCTCTCAGGACTGCCTTTGTTGTGTCCCACAGATTTTGAACCGTTGTATTTTCATTATCATTTGTTTCCATGATTTTTTTCAATTCTTCTTTAATTTCCCGGTTGACCCATTCATTCTTTAGAAGGATACTGTTTAGTCTCCATGTATTTGGGTTCTTTCCAAACTTCCTTTTGTGGTTGAGTTCTAGCTTTAGAGCATTGTGGTCTGAAAATATGCAGGGAATGATCCCAATCTTTTGATACCGGTTGAGTCCTGATTTAGGACCGAGGATGTGATCTATTCTGGAGAATGTTCCATGTGCACTAGAGAAGAATGTGTATTCTGTTGCTTTGGGATGAAATGTTCTGAATATATCTGTGATGTCCATCTGGTCCAGTGTGTCGTTTAAGGCTTTTATTTCCTTGCTGATCTTTTGCTTGGATGACCTGTCCATTTCAGTGAGGGGAGTGTTAAAGTCCCCTACTATTATTGTATTATTGTTGATGTGTTTCTTTGATTTTGTTATTAATTGGTTTATATAGTTGGCTGCTCCCACATTGGGGGCATAGGTATTTAAAATTGTTAAATCTTCTTGTTGGACAGACCCTTTGAGTATGATATAGTGTCCTTCCTCATCTCTTATTATAGTCTTTGGCTTAAAATCTAATTGATCTGATATAAGGATTGCCACTCCTGCTTTCTTCTGATGTCCATTAGCATGGTAAATTCTTTTCCACCCCCTCACTTTAAATCTGGAGGTGTCTTCGGGCTTAAAATGTGTTTCTTGGAGGCAACATATAGATGGGTTTTGTTTTTTTATCCATTCTGATACCCTGTGTCTTTTGACAGGGGCATTTAGCCCATTCACATTCAGGGTAAGTATTGAGAGATATGAATTTAGTGCCATTGTATTGCCTGTAAGGTGACTGTTACTGTATATGGTCTCTGTTCCTTTCTGATCTACCACTTGTAGGCTCTCTCTTTGCTTAGAGGACCCCTTTCAATATTTCCTGTAGAGCTGGTTTGGTATTTGCAAATTCTTTCAGTTGTTGTTTGTCCTGGAAGCTTTTAATCTCTCCTTCTATTTTCAATGATAGCCTAGCTGGATATAGTATTCTTGGCTGCATGTTTTTCTCGTTTAGTGCTCTGAAAATATCATGCCAGCTCTTTCTGGCCTGCCAGGTCTCTGTGGATAAGTCAGCTGCCAATCTAATATTTTTACCATTGTATGTTACAGACTTCTTTTCCCGGGCTGCTTTCAGGATTTTCTCTTTGTCATTGAGACTTGTAAATTTTACTATTAGGTGACGGGGTGTGGGCCTATTCTTATTGATTTTGAGGGGCATTCTCTGAACCTCCTGAATTTTGATGCTCGTTCCCTTTGCCATATTGGGGAAATTCTCCCCAATAATTCTCTCCAGTATACCTTCTGCTCCCCTCTCACTTTCTTCTTCTTCTGGAATCCCAATTATTCTAATGTTGTTTCGTCTTATGGTGTCACTTATTTCTCGAATTCTCCCCTCGTGGTCCAGTAGCTGTTTGTCCCTCTTTTGATCAGCTTCTTTATTCTCTGTCATTTGGTCTTCTATATCACTAATTCTTTCTTCTGCCTCATTTATCCTAGCAGTGAGAGCCTCCATTTTTGATTGCACCTCATTAATAGCTTTTTTGATTTCAACTTGGTTAGATTTTAGTTCTTTTATTTCTCCAGAAAGGGCTTTTATATCTCTCGAGAGGGTTTCTCTAATATCTTCCATGCCTTTTTCGAGCCCGGCTAGAACCTTGAGAATTGTCATTCTGAACTCTAGATCTGACATATTACCGATGTCTGTATTGATTAGGTCCCTAGCCTTCGGTACTGCCTCTTGTTCTTTTTTTTGTGGTGAATTTTTACGTCTTGTCATTTTGTCCAGATAAGAGTAAATGAAGGGGCAAGTAAAATACTAAAAGGGTGGCAACAACCCCAGGAAAATATGCTTTAGCCAAATTAGAAGAGATCCAAAATCGTGAGTGGGGAGAAAGGGGATAAAAAGAGGTTCAAAAAGGAAGAAAGAAAAAAGAAAAAAAAAAAAAAAAGAAAAGAAAAGAAAAGAATTTTTTTAAAAAAAGAAAACACCTAAGAAAAATGTAAAAAAATATATATATATATTAGATAAACTAGTAAAAAATCGTTAAAAAAGAAAAAGGTAACAGTTAAAAAAAAAAAAAAATTTTACCCGAAGGCGAGAAAAAAAAAATGAAAAAGAAAAAATTAAATTAACTGCAAGACTAAAACAAATCACAGGAAAAAAGCCATGAGTTCCGTGCTTGGCTTTCTCCTCCTCTGGAATTCTGCTGCTCTCCTTGGTATTGAAACCGCACTCCTTGGTAGGTGAACTTGGTCTCGGCTGGATTTCTTGTTGATCTTCTGGGGGAGGGGCCTGTTGTAGTGATTCTCAAGTGTCTTTGCCCCAGGCGGAATTACACCGCCCTTACCCGGGGCCGGGGTGAGTAATCCGCTCGGGTTTGCTTTCAGGAGCTTTTGTTCCCTGAGCGCTTTCCGTAGAGTTCCGGAGGACGGGAATACAAATGGCGGCCTCCTGGTCTCCGGCCCGGAGGAGCCGAGAGCCCAGGGCCCCACTCCTCAGGGCGCCCTCAGAGAACAGCGCCCAGTTACTCCCGTCTGCCTGACCTCCGGCCGCGCTCCGAGCTCACCGAGCCTGCGACCGGTTCAAGGTAACACGGAGCTGCGAGCTTACGGTCAGCTCTGTCTCTGTAGCCGGCTTTCCCGTTCCAATACCCGCAAGCTCTGCGACACTCAGACACCCCCGATCCTTCTGTGACCCTGCGGGACCTGAGACCACGCTGACCCCGCGTGGGCTTCGCCCCGGTTTAGCCTCTGGAGCGATGTCCCTCAGCGGAACAGACTTTTAAAAGTCCTGATTTTGTGCACGGTTGCTCCGCTGCTTGCCGGGAGCCGGCCCCTCCCCCCGGGGTCTATCTTCCCGTCGCTTTGGATTCACTTCTCCGCCGGTCCTACCTTTCAGAAAGTGGTTGTTTTTCTGTTTCCAGAATTGCTGTTCTTCTTCTCTTCGATCTGCCGATGGATTTTCAGGTGTTTGCAATCTTTAGATAAGCTATCTAGCTGATCTCCGGCTAGCTGAAGCAGTCTCAGCTTGCTACTTCTCCGCCATCTTGACTCCTCCCCCCAAGTCCAACAATTTTGACAAGTAAGAAAATGGAGGCCTTTATTTGTGGATAGCCACATAACTAGTTAACAGTAACAAGACTCAGAACCAGATCAACTGAATCATAGTTCAACTTATAGCCCAGTACTGGGTTACTCCAGTAAAATTTATACAGTACTGAAAATTCATCAATTTCATTTTTTTTCCCAATCAAAAAGTGGAATCACATTAACTAAGAATGAATTATTAAGCTCTCTTTGGAGGCCAAAATAAAATTTAAAATTTATATCAAAAGACCAACAATAAGGCTAACAGCTAATTATTCAAGAGAAATAATGGAATTTTGACAGTAATAGAAAGTTATCTTTAAAGTGCTTAAAAAAAAAATACTTCCCAACATAGAATTTTACATTCAGTAAAAAAAATCCTTCAAAAATGAAGATGAAAATTAAATTCTTAAATTCAGAAAGCTAATAACTTATCACTTGCAGGAATACTGAAGAGAGATTTTCAGGCAGGGAAGAAATAGTTCTAAGCAGAAGCACAATCATGTAAGAAAGAATAAAGACAGAAAAGACTAAATAAACTGGTTTAAAAAAATGAGTCTTGACTACATAAACAATCCTAATAATGACTTCAAAGGTCTAAAGTATATTTAGTATAAAAATGTGTGACACGAATAGTACAAAGAGCGGAGATGATAATTAGAGTGAAAGTGCCCTAAAGTTTGCATTTTTCTGGTACTTGCTAACAAATATATTTAAGGTGGATCTAATAAGTCAAAAATACATGTGTAATCTCTAGACTAACTACTAAAAGAATGATAACACAATGTATAACCATATGCTAAAGAGAAGGGAAAATTGAGAATTTTTAAATATTTGATTATTCCAATATTTATTAAGAAGTTAATTTGTTTTTTTAAAGTCTTATCATAATTAATAAGCCCAGATGCCTTCACTGATGAATCCTTCAAAAACATTTAAGGAATTAATAATTTCAAGGAGGTGTTTGTTTTAACATTTAGGACTCAATCAACATAATTAAGTATATTAATAGAAATAAGAAAAATAATATATTCATCTCAAAGGTGAAAAAAAGTATTCATTAAAATTCAATGAGCACTTATGATACTTTTGGCAGACTATGAATAGGAAGTTATCTTTAACAGCAACTTGCAGAACATATAATACTTAACGTTGAAATTTTGAAAGCTTAATCTATTAGATCCTAGGTGAAATAAGGATCCCTCATTATCATAACTTCCATTTAACCTTGTGCTGGATGTCCTAGATAGTGCAATAAGGCAAGAAAAAGAAATAAAAGTAAATGGACTGGAAAGAAAGAAATAAAAATGTGATTATTTGCAAACAACATAATTTTTACACATAGAAAATCCCCAATAACCTGTAAGTTATTAAAATTTATAAATGAATTCAACATAATTATGAGACCACACAAACACAAGACCACTATTAAAAAGTAATTGTTTCTATAAACTAATAACAAATAGAAGATGAAAAAGTTCAAAATCTGAAATAAGTCTATCAAATAACATCAAACACTTATGAACAACTCTAATAAAAGATGTACCAATACATCTTCAGAGAAAACTACAAAATATCAAGGAAGTTTAAAAAGATCTAAATGAATAAAAGATTATATTATGCCATGGATTAGAAGGCCCAATTTTATAAACATATATTTTTATCCCCAGGGGTACAGGTCTGTGAATCACCAGGTTTACACACTTCACAGCACTCACCAAAGCACATACCCTCCCCAATGTCCATAACCCCACCCCCCTTCTCCCAACCCCCCTCCCCCCAGCAACCCTCAGTTTGTTTTGTGAGATTAAGAGTCACTTATGGTTTGTCAGAAGGCCCAATTTTACAGAAATGCCAAATACCCTCATAAATATTTATTCAGTGCAAAACCAACCACAAACCCAATAATACTTTTTTTGTCAAACTGACAAGGCAATTATAACATTTACATGGAAATCTAGAGTGAAGAATATTGAGGGCAATTTGGAAAAAGAACTACCAAAGGAGGACTTACTAACAGATATCAAGACTTCCGTTAACATGTATTGAGACTTACGTTAAAGCTATTATAATGAAGATACTGTACTACTGACACAATGTAAGCAAAAAGATCTATGCAGAGTCCTAAAACAAATCTCCACAAATTCAAGAAAGGTGTTGACTACAGTTCAGTGGGGGAAAACTTGCCTTTCCAATAAACAGGGCTGGAAGAATTTGCTATTCTTATGGAGAAACATAAACATCATACACAAAAATAAATTACATATAATGCACTCAAATGTAAAGTAAAGCAATACATTTTCTTGAATATCAGAGGATATCTAAATAGGGCATTAAAAACACTAACTAAAGGAAATATTGATTAATTACATTCCAATCAGTATTCATAGTTAGACGATTACTAAACTAAAATCATGACATCTGTTCTATTTGAAAATGAAAGGATAAGTCAGAGTGGTAGAACATCTTTATAATATATATGAAAAAATACTCAAATCTAGATTGTATAAATAATGCATCAATTAGAAATTGATTGGCAAAGGACCCGAGTAAGTACTTCTCAAAGAAGATATACAAGTAGCCAATAAACATATGAAAAGATGCTTAACAACAGTGAGTCCACACTCCCTTGAATGGCTAAAATTAAAAGTGATCCTGAGAGGGTACCTGGGTGGCTCAGTGGGTTAAAGCCTCTGCCTTCGGTATCCTCTTTGATATCAGCCACAGCAACTTCTTTCAAGATATGTCTCCAAAGGCAAAGGAAACAAAAGTGAAGATGAACGTTTGGGACTTCATCAAGATCAAAAGCTTCTGCACAGCAAAGGAAACAGTCAACAAAACAAAGAGGCAACCCATGGAATGGAAGAAGATATTTGCAAATGACAGTACAGACAAAAGGTTGATATCTAGGATCTATAAAAATCTCCTCAAACTCAACACACACACACAAAACAGACAATCATATAAAAAAAAATGGTCAGAAGATATGAACAGACACTTCCCCAATGAAGACATACAAATGGCTATCAGACACATGAAAAAATGTTCATCATCACTAGCCATCAGAGAGATTCAAATTAAAACCACATTGAGATACCACCTTACACCAGTTGGAATGGCCAAAATGAGCAAGACAGGAAACAACATGTGTTGGAGAGGATGTGGAGAAAGGGGAGAGCCCTCTTACACTGTTGGTGGGAATGCAAGTTGGTGCAGCCACTTTGGAAAACAGTGTAGAGATTCCTCAAGAAATTAAAAATAAAGCTTCCCTATGCTCCTGCAATTGCACTACTTGGTATTTACCCCCAAAATACTGATGTAGTGAAGAGAAGGGCCATCTGTACCCCAATGTTTATAGCAGCAATGGCCACGGTCGCCAAACTGTGGAAAGAACCAAGATGCCCTTCAACGGATGAATGGATAAGGAAGATGTGGTCCATATACACTATGGAGTATTATGCCTCCATCAGAAAGGATGAATACCCAACTTTTGTAGCAACATGGACGGGACTGGAATAGATTATGCTGAGTGAAATAAGTCAAACAGAGAGAGTCAATTATCATATGGTTTCATTTATTTGTGGAGCATAACAAATAGCATGGAGGACAAGGAGAGATGGAGAGGAGAAGGGAGTTGAGGGAAATTGGAAGGGGAGGTGAACCATGAGAGACTATGGACTCTGAAAAACAATCTGAGGGTTTTGAAGGGGTGAGGGGTTGGAGGTTGGGAGAACCAGGTGGTGGGTATTAGAGAGGGCACGGATTGCATAAAGCACTGGGTGTGGTGCAAAAACAATGAATACTGTTACACTGAAAAGAAATTAAAAAAATAAAAATAAATTAAAAAAAAAAAAAGCCTCTGCCTTCGGCTCAAGTCATGATCCCCAGGTCCTGGGATCAAGCCCTGAATCCAGCTCTCTGTTCAGCAGGGAGCCTGCCCCCCCCCCCCCGCCTGCCTCTCTGCCTACTTGTGTTCTCTGTCTGTCAAATAAATAAATAAAATCTTTTTAAAAAATGATCCTGAGAGTATCGAATATTGGCAAATATATGAAGCAACTTAAATTCATTAACTACTAGTGTATACTGATAAAACCTCTTTCAAAATAATTTGACATTACCTACTAAGGTTGGGCATGTGCATACTCTATGCATACTAGCTGTTTTATTGCCACAACTTAGCAGCTTAAAACTACACACATTTATTATTTTATACTTTTAAGATCAGGAATTTGAGAATAACTTTGTTGGGTCTTTGGTTCAGGGTCTCAAAAGGTTGCAGCCAAAAGTATCATTTGTTTTCTTTCTCTTTGTTGTCTGATTGCTGCTGCTAGGACTTCTAATACTATGTTGAACAAGAGTGGTGAGAGTGGGCATCCTTGTCTTGTTCCTGATCTCAACAGGAAGGATGCAAGCTTTTTTCCCATTGAGGATGATATTTGCTGTGGGTCTTTCATAGATAGATTTTATGAAGTTCAGGAATGTTCCCTCTATCCCTATACTTTGAAGTGTTTTAATCAGGAACAGATGCTGGATTTTGTCAAATGCTTTTTCTGCATCAATTGAGAGGACCATGTGGTTCTTCTCTCTTCTCTTATTAATTTGTTCTATCACATTGATTGATTTGTGAATGTTGAACCATCCTTGTAGCCCAGGGATGAATCCCACCTGGTCATGGTGGATAATCTTTTTAATGTGCTGTTGGATCCTGTTTGCTAGGATCTTGTTGAAAAAAAAAAAAAAAAAAAGTATCATCTGGACTGTGTTCTTATCTGGTAGTTCAACTGGGGAAGAATCCACTTCAAAGCTCATTCAGGTTGTTGGAAGAATTTGTTTCTTTGTCACTGTATAACCAAGTGTTCCTGGGTTTGCTGCCTTCTTTTTTTTTTTCCCCCCATGGAAACTAGCCTCAAGTCTTAGAGGCGAGGGGTGTTTTCTCAACATAGTTGCTCACTTCATCAAGCCAAGTAGAACCTCTTGCTCCACTCTGTTTGTATGTACCATGACATAATCACAAGAGTTACATATCACCTTTGCCATATAATGTAACCTAATCAACGGAGTGACATCTCATAACCTTTGCCATATTATATTGATTACAAGCAGGTTATAGGTCCTATCCTCATTGTGGGAGTGCTGGAGATAACAGAAAGACATGCATACCAGGAGGCAGAAATCACTGGGTGTAATCTTAGGGTCCATCTGCCATATTGTGCCCAAATAATTTGACTACTGGACTTGTTATAAGAACATTTGCAGCAGCATTATTTGTATATGTCAAAAACTATAAATGACCCAACTGTCTATCAACAGTACAATGTATAAATAAATCATGGTATACTCTAATAATGGAAAATACACACCAGTGAAAAAATAAACCATTGCTTCACTCAAAAATATGGCTAAATCCCTCAGACAAAATGATGAGCCAAAGACACAAGACACATGGTATAATTTCAATTGGCAATAATCGCACCTCAGATAAACCTCATTGGCTACGATACTGCCACTGCACAAAGCTGATACATGGTATAATTTCATATATATACAACTCAAAATGAGACAAAAATAGTTATAGAAATAAAATCAAAATTTTATAGAAATTTAAAAATTTAAAATTTATAGAAATAAAGTTGTGGTTTTTATGGAGAATGACTGGGGATGGCCATAAAAGAGGGTTCTGAGGTGGGAGAAATGTTTATATCTTGGTCTGAGTGTTGGTTACATGGATGTGTACACCTTGCAAAAATGTATCAGTGGGGCACCTGGGTGGCTCAGTGTATTAAGCCTCTGTCTTCAGCTCAGGTCATGATCTCAGGGTCCTGGGATCGAGGCCGGCACCGGGCTTTCTGCTCGGCAGGGAGCCTGCTTCCTCCTCTCTCTCTCTCTGCCTGCCTCTCTGCCTACTTGTGATCTCTGTCTGTTAAATAAATAAATAAAATCTTTTTAAAAATCTATCAAGCTTTATGCTTAGATTTGTGTGTTTACTATGTATATCCTATACTTCTATATAAAACGTCTCCAAACCTCTCAATTATTTTAAGTCCCTATACAAAAACATCAACCATTTCTGATTCTTCATCTCTTTAAGACTTTCCCTCCTTAAAGTTTTCTGAGAAAAAAAAAAAATGAACAGTAGACTTCATGAGTGGCCAATACGTGACTTGGAAGAAACAAAAGGAAGAGGCAACTGGCTACAAGCTTCTGTCTCCTGTTGCCTTGGATCCCTTGTTTCAGGCACGAGGATTTCTCTTGTCTCACAATCTTCATTCCCATGTCCCAGAGAGCCCATGACCCCATAGTTATGGTCTCCCACTTGGTTGTTCAGCGAAGTGACCATTCAACCCAAAGCACTATGACTAGTCTTCGAGAAGAACAATATTATCAAAAGATGAAACAAAATTTCTCTTTAGAGGCTTATGGATGAATGGAAAGGAGAATTGTTAAGTGTTAGGAAACATGAATTAAATACTATAAATGATCAAGGAAGGAAACAATTTATATAGAGCATACAGTACTGTCTTCTCAAAGGAAGTGTTATGCAAACTGGTATTCAAAGATGAGTGGGAGATTCTCTCAAAGAGATGGTTTTAAAGAGACCTTTAACATCTACTACTTGCTGGGCACATTTCCAAATGCTTTATATACGCACGCACGCATGTGTGTGTGTATGCACATATATAAGATATATATATATATATATTAATGTACTTGATTTTCATATCGTTCTAAGAGGTAGGCACTATACTGTCAACTGTACTTCGCAAATGAGGAAATCCACAGACGTAAAAAGAATTTGCCCCAGGACACAAGCTGGAAGCAGATACATAGGAGTTTGAAGAGGAATTCTGCAAGTCTATGCTTCTAACTGCACTGCAACAGCAATGATAAAAGCACCTGCATCTAGGAGAGTTGAGGGCCAGCATCAGAGCATGGCAGCGCGGTGGGAGATGAGGCTGGCATGGGATGACAATGTTGTTCCACAAATGACGTTTTGGACTTGATTAAATGGGGAGCCATGAAATCACTTTAAGGTATTGAGTCATGATACGATTTTTATTTAGAAAGATTATTTTAGCAACAACTGGGGTAGGAGGTAGTGACATTACTACGAAAGTAATAGTCTGGGCAAGAAATAATTAAGACCTCTTGAAATAAAGCAGTGAGGATAGAGATGAAGAAGAGCTTCCAGTTGTGGGCAGCTTTACCTGGAACCTCTGACAGAAATTACAAGTAGGCAGAGAGTCAGGCAGAGAGAGAAAGGAAAGCAGGCTCCCTAGGCAGAAAGCCTGACATGGGGCTCAATCCCAGGACCCTGAGATTATGACCTGAGCCAAAGGCAGAGGCCTAACGAACTGAGCCACCCAGGCGCCCCTAGATCATTAGTTTTTAATCCAGAGTCCACAACAGACTCACTGGGCAGGTGTTCAAGATTCATTTTCCCTCCACCCACCCATTCTAATTTAGTAAGTCTGGTGCAGTTCTCCAGCATGTGTATTTTTTTTTTTTTTGAAAGGTCCCCAGAGAATGCTGTTACACCCCCTGATTAAGAATAACTGGAACAAAACTGGAATTTGATCTGGTTCTATATTCCTCCACCAATGAATACTTGCCCACCTTTCCCAGAGTGTCCCCTGCTTCAGAAAATGAAGAGTCATGTCGGCACTAATTTCTGCACCTGAGATTGTCTCTAAATCTAAACTTTTATCTGGGGGTGTCCTTTTGTGTCTGCCTATGTGCCCAGGGATGATCCTATCCTCTGATTCATATGCTGTATGACCTTTGGATGTTTGTGGTCCATGCAGCAAATAAAAACAGGAAGAGTGGCACATCTACTAAATGTTTATTTCTGAAATGTATCAGATAATGGTTTCAGAGTGAATGATTCAGTCTCCAATAATAACACTCTATTAACTAATGAATCCAATTTAATCTGAATTCATGGGAATATTCAAACAGTTTTATACTTGTCAGTACTGAAATTTAAAAAGCAAACAAACCAGCAACAGAAGCATGGCAGGCAGCTGTACAAAGCATAGTGCCAGAGTGGCCTCATTTCATACCTGTCCCCTTCCATCACCGGATTCATCTTTCAGGGCTTCCTTCGGCCATCTGAGTCTCTTTCCTCTAGGCATACATCCCTGTCTGCTCTTGAAACATGCCGATATAACTACCCACTATCATTCCTTTGGTTGCTGAGAATTTCAGAAACCCTACTAAATCTGGGGCTTATTCTTCTTCCTCAGAAGCTCTCCGGAACTTTTGGCATAAAGTCCAAACACCCCAAAGGCTTAGAATAGGGTGACCGTGTTATTTATCCTCCAGTTCAAATGATTTGAGAATGAAAAGGGGTGCTAATGATAATTAGAGTTGGATAACAGGGTACACCAGGACAGCCTTGTCAATAGGGATCTCCATCAGCCTCCACACGAGGCAATCCATGATCTGGCCCCTCATTACATAACCAGCACTTCATTAATGTCTACCTTGTGTCAGGCGTGACACATACCTTCTTTCCCATCACTACAAAAGTTGGACAATGCTTTGTTACCATTATTTCACCTATGAGGTAAAAAAGAAATCCAAGAGTTTGTAGAACCTCTTACAAACAGAAAGAGGCAGAATCAGAAATCAGAAACTGATCTGTTTGGCTTCTGTGTCTAAACTTTTCCTCAGATGGATGCTTTCCTTAACAACCAATAACTTTCTAAAATAGAATAAAAGAGGATTATTCAAACCCTAATGTATACCAAAGCCTGTTTCTCAAAAGTGCCTATATAGCTGTTTTCCTGAAGAACAAATCATTTGTAACAAAGCTCAAAACACATTTGGATAGAAGTGTATAAAGTAAAAAATAGGAGTTCTCCCCTGCTGCTACTTTCAACTAACACAGTCACCTTCTCAGAGGTAAATGTCGTTGGCAAAATCCCATTTAAACTTCCAATAATTTTAAAGATAAAACAGAAATGTGGGTTTGTCTTCTTCCCCACTTCACTTGGGATGTACCATGTGAAGAACTTTCTGAATGCTTAAGAAATCTAGACAAAGATACAAACTACTTCTGCGTATAAATCTGCTGACCAACAAGACAGTTCACATTAATTCTTTAAAGATGAAAGGACAGTTAGCAATACACTTAGGACAGTTGAAGAAACAACATACATTTCATGCTTAGTAATTTTGTTCCTGAAGTTGGCAGCTTCAAAGGGTTCAAACCATAATCACCAAAGTCTGCTCCATTCGGTAGAAGTTGAAATATATATTTTTGACTCCTGGACAAGGGTGATCAGGAAGCCCCAACTCCACCATGAATAACCTGGGTCATCACACTACTATTCACTACATTACACTATTATTAACACCATTATTATTTCTGACTGGCAGATGCACACCTTCTTGCTATGTTTTTACATGGGAACAAACCCTTTTATGTCTCCCCTTAGAAGAGCATCTCCCAGCCCAACCATCATGACTTTACCTGAACTTAATTACTTCCCAAAGGCCCCATCTCCACAGACCGTTCACTGGGGGTTAGGGAATCAACCTGTGAGCTTGGGAGAGCACAGCATAGTTCAGTCCATAGTAGTGTGCTCAGCTCAGTCCTTTTCCTGATCTTGGGAGTGAGCCTGCCCACCAAAATCGTGAGTCTTCTTTTGTTCCTTCATGCTATAGTCCTCCTGTACCAGGTGGGATAACTTGCCTGATTCTTGTGTTTGGTATTAATTCCATTTGGTTTATAAACCTAAAGCTAGGCCCTTCATCCTGGTCTTTAGCTCCCATAAAGGTGATATTCTGGCCATATTTCCAGAATTAACCAACACCACCAATTCACCCTTCCTCCAACACATATAAGGTGGTGAATGTCTTCAGCCATATGCTCCAACTGAGCATTTAGGTTCTTTGAGGGGATTTTCCCCTCCCTATGAGCACATTCTCACATCTCTCTCTCTCTCTCTGTGTATGTGTGTGTGTGTGTGTGTGTATGTGTGTGTGTGTTGGAGAGAAAATTGGTGGTAGTGGTTCATCCCTGAGTTCATCCTGTACATAACTGTACTTGGCTAGTACTCTGCACACACACCACTACCGGCACACCCATGGGCAGCAGTCCCACAGTGTAGCACGAACTTGCCTTTCATGTACTACATCCTCCACAACACATGCCTCTGTAGCAATGAAAGACTCTGTGCATGACTCACCAATATTCAGGGGGAAGGTCACAGGCAGAAAAACTGAGTAAATAAGGCACATCCTTCAAAGAAAGGACACAGCTGCCAAGAGGAATCTGAAGGGTCAATCCTATCAGTAAGGATGCGTTCAATCAAAAGTCACAGAAAAACCTTCACTCAACAGCTTAATAAATTAAGAAATATTTTTATATGAAATAATAAGATGGGGGGGGCAGCTCCAGGATTGAACCATTCCAGCAGTTCATTTGAATATCAAGAACTCTGGATCTCTTTCTCTGCAACCTCTCTGGTGTACCCACCACTGTAGTCTCTCTCATGATCACCAAGTGGTTACCATGCTCCAAGCATCTCATCCTCCAGACATGACAAGATTCAGTGGGAAAGAGGGGCACATCTTCTCCTGTGTATCCTTTTTAAAAAAACAAAAATTCTTTCACCCAAAGTCCCTCAGCCAACTTCTTACATTTCAGAAGCCAGGACATCCTGATGTTCCCCTCCCTGAACCTTCCAGTGAAAAAAGGTAATGAAATTACTACGGTTCACTTAGGCAAATCAACTTCTATACCTGAGATACAATGAAAAGTCAGGATCTGACCAGCAGGAAGGGGGAAAGCCTATTGGATTGGCAACCAGTAGTGTCTGTTACATTTCCTAGTCATGATGGATGGTGGATGGATAATGTAGGAATATATTGATTTTGGTAGAATGGTGGCTAACTTCTAATCCCCCACCCTACCCTCACTCCCCTCATGTGTGCCTTGGGACTTCAAGGTAGATTGGAGACAAGGACTTAAAAACATTTGGGATGTTATCAACTGCATCAGCATATTGAGATAGGAAGGCAGTGATCACATTTAATTAAATTATGTAAATCCTTTCCCAAATGGCTGGTGCTCTTGTTTCCTTTCATAAATGGATAAAATGAACAAATAAATTATAGGACTACTCAGATTTCCTTGGGAGCTGTCGCAGGGTCCTTGCCAATGAACATGGAGAGGCAGATATAAAGCATTGACTTTAATAGAATTTCAGTAAGACAGTGGCCCGGCCAGCCTATACTGAGATTTAAATTAGATGTGCTGCTGCCAACACAAGAGAAAATCAGTTTGCTGTTCTGACAGCTCCTTTGCTGCAACCATTTATGTAGAATATACACAATTATTCAAGAAATGTTGGCGGTGATGTTATTCATATTAATTAGATAAGAGCCATCTGATGATACTAAAATACATCCTATTTTCAGCTAATAATTAAAGACTATTGCATAATAATCAGGCTCTTGAAACATTTCCTTAAACATTTCAATTTCCATTGACCATATTAATTATGTTTAAGTTATAATAAAAATATCTTATGTTCCTGCTTTTTTTTTTAGCTATGATGTTAGGAGCCAATTTGTAGATTGCTTAAAAGATAAGGGTGGTAGCACTCATGGTGTGTGGAAGGCAGAGTGATATGGTGTAAAAGTAAGATTTCAGGAGAGAAGATTGACTTCAGGTTTCATCTTTGCTGCTCAACTCTTCCTTACATGGGTCAATCAATTACTTCCAAACTGCTCGCCTATAAGGTGAGAATTATCTATTGCATAGGTTATAAGACACTCTGTGCAGTTCCTGGCACATAAGGTGTGCCAGGTACCTGGGGATAATAGATATTAGCATTTATAATGGGTTTAAAAGCACTTACATACACTGTGTACTAAGCTAAGTAATCTAAATGTAGAAAAACAGGTAGTATCAACATTATTTTTACAGCCATATGAACTCAATTTTCTAAATTGGCAAGAATTTAGACCACACATTCAAAAGATTAAACTTAGAATCTCTTGTGATGGTTAATTTTATACATCAACCTGGTTAGGCCACAATGCCTAGATATGTGCTCAAACATTATTCTGGATATTTCCATACGGATGTTTTTAGATGAGGTTAATATTTAAATCAGTGGACTTTGAGTAAAGCAGATTGCCCAGCAAAATGTGGGCTTCATCTAATCAGTTAAAGGCCTGAATAGAACAAAAGACTGAGGTCTTTGAGCAAGAGGGAATTCTGCCAATGCATGACCCTCAGACTTCAACTGCAGTATCAGCTCCTCTTGGGTCTTCAGCCCACTAACTCACCCCGCAGACTTTGAACTTGGGTACTTCCATAATCACCTGAGTCAATTCCTTAAAATAAATCTGTTCTACATATAAACACATCTTATTGGGTCTGTTCCTCCAGAACCTTTACTAATATACAACCTCAGGCCAAAAAAATCCTATTCTGTGTTAGACCAAGACAACACTTAACAATATACTATTAGCATCACGGTCCCTCATACTAGTTCTGCTAGGTTCTGCTCCTACCAGTTATATTCCTTGACAGTGGATAAAAGACAAAGGAAATTTTGTGTACCTTCCATGGGAACAAGTCATAACCTCCAAGTCTCATGAATTCCCTTAAAAAGAAAAATTTAGTCTTTGCAATACCAGATGTTTATAGCTCTATTTACTAATTTCCCCAAAATATATATCTAAATTAAAATATCCACTCATTTTCTCTCTACCTCAGAATTCATTTAGGCTTCCTTGTCAAAATGTATTGTCCCAATCTCTTAGGTTCTCCATTGTCTCCTGCCCTCTATCTATTGTCTCTCTATCTGTCTATCTATCTTCTGGTGTATGCCAGGGCTGTTTCTATTAGTTTCTTTCTTTCTTTCTTTCTTTCTTTCTTTCTTTCTTTCTTTCTTTCCTTCTTTTTATTTATTTTAGAGAGAGAAAGAGAGAGCATGAACAGGGGAGGGGCAGGGAGAAAATCTCAAGCAGAATCCCTCCTGTGCTTGGAGCCCAACATGGGGCTAGATCTCATGACCCTGATATTGTGACTGGAGCCAAAACCAAGAGTCAGGTGCTCAAACAACTGAGCCATCCAGACTTCCCGAAGTTCTTTTTTTCCCTAAGGAAGAGAGGAACTCAAATAGAGTAGAGAGCCCAGATATGGACACTCAACTCTATGGTCAAATGATTTTCGACAAAGCAGGAAAAAATATACAGTGGAAAAAAACAGTCTCTTCAATAAATGGTGCTGGGAAAATTGGACAGCTATGTATAGAAGAATGAAACTCAACCATTCTCCTATACCATACACAAAAATAAACTCAGAATGGATAAAAGACCTCAATGTGAGGCAGGAATCTATCAAAACCCTAGAGGAGAACATAGGCAATAACCTCTTCGACATCGACCACCATAACTTCTTTTAAGACATGTCGCCAAAGGCAAAGGAAACAAAAGCAAAAATGAACTTTTGGGACTTGATCAAGATCAAAAGCATCTGCACAGCAAAGGAAACAAGTCAACAAAACAAAGAGGAAACACACGGAATGGGAGAAGATATTCACAAATGACAGTAGAGTCAAAAGGCTGATATCCAAGATTTATAAAGAACTCTCAAACTCAACACACATAAAACAAATAGTCATGTCAAAAAATGGGCAGAAGACATGAACAGACACTTCTCCAAAGAAGACATACAAATGGCTAACAGACACATGAAAAAATGTTCATCATCATTAGCCATCAAGGAGATTCAAATCAAAACCACATTGAGATACCACCTTACACCAGTTGGAATGGCCAAAATTAGCAAGACAGGAAACAACATGTGTTGGAGAGGATGTGGAGAAAGGGGAACCCTCTTACACTGTTGGTGGGAATGCAAGTTAGTGTAGCCACTTTGGAGAACAGTGTGGAGATTCCTCAAGAAATTAAAAATAGAGCTTCCCTATGACCCTGCAATTGCACTACTAAGTATTTACCCCAAAGATACTGATGTAGTGAAAAGAAGGGCCATCTGTATCCCAATGTTCATAGCAGCCACAGTTGCCAAACTGTGGAAAGAACCAAGAAGCCCTTCAACAGACAAATAGTTAAAGAAGATATGGTCCATACATATAATGGAATATTACGCAGCCATCAGAAAGGAAGAATACACAACATTTGTATCAACATGGATGGGACTGGAAGAGATTATGCTGAGTGAAATAAGTCAAGCAGAGAGAGTCAATTATCATATGATTTAACTTACTTATGGAGCATAAGGAATAACTTAGAGGACATTGGGAGATGGAGAGAAGTGAGTTGGGGGAGGGGGAGACAAACCCTGAGAGACTGTGGACTCTGAGAAACAAACTGAGGGTTCTGGAGGGGAGGAGGGTGGTGGGTTGGGTGAACCTGATGGTGGGTATTATGGAGGACACATATCGTATATGGCACACTGGGTGTGGTGCATAAACAATGAATTTTGGAACACTGAAAAAAATTAAATTAAATTTTAAAAATAAAAATAAATTAAAAAAAGAATGTGTAATTTCTAATGACAAAAGTGGGTCCATTTATCTAACCCTTAAAGACAGTAATACCTACTCCTTTGGAAGTAGACTATAGCAGAGCAAAATAAAGTTTATGAAGTTAAATTGGGTTACTTCACTGAAAAGACAGACCAGGGGGAAAAATGGTTATTTTTTCCTTCTTACTCCAGGGAAGAAGCTAAAGGGCTTAATGTTTATCTAGTCCTGGAAGTTTATCTTTTTGAACTCAGTTTATGTCCATAAAAACACAATTCATAGTAAAACTGTGTATCCTGGCTAGCGTAATGGTGATAAATGCAATTCAGATGGAGACAAATGCAGAGAAGTAGGTCAACGGTCAGCTGCACTTTGAACTGGTGTTCAGACTGTGGAACTACAAGCCTGTGTGATAACCAGGCCACCTGTGTATTAACAAGGTCCCTTGACCTTGGTATTTTCCCTTGAATGTAGGCTAAACTCCATGAAATAGTCTTTTATTTGGGAATAACACATTGGTGTTCTACTTTACCAGTAAGGATGAACATAGACACTCATGCAAGACCACAAAAACCCCATTTTGAAATATCTATCAGAAAAAACTACTCAAGGTGTGGACTTGGGGAACTATCTCTCGGACCATCTGAAATGTATCAACTGTTTAGGTATTAGCTTTGGGGGTTATCAATACCATATTAACCTTTTGAAAATAGTGTGAATACTCCTATTCCCAAGTTTTACTTGCAGCAGGCAAAATTTTAAAGATGTTCCCCCAAGATTCTGTCTCCTGGTTATTCAAACACTGTCTAGATAGGGCTGTGAAGGGGTTTGCAAATGTAATTGAGGTTACGGATTAAATTAGGGAGAGGAACCTGTCTTATCTGGGGGAAGCCCAATCTAATTACTTGACCCCTTAAAGCAGAGGAGTTTCTCCAGCTAGACGCAGAGGAGAGTTGGGGTAGAAGAGATGAGTCAGAGACACTCAAGAAGAGTCTCAAGGAGTTGCCCCAGGCGACAGCCGGCAAGCCAACCCCGACCTCATTCCTACAACCTGAATGAGTCTGGAATCAGGTTCTCTCCCAAAGCCTCCTGACAAAAGCCTAGAGCATTGAGAACCTTGATTTCAGTCCTATGGGACCTGGAGTACAGCTCTTGGATTCCCTGGATTCTTGACCTACAGAACTGTGAAACAATAAATCGGCGTGACTTTAGCTTCCAAGTTTGTGTCTTCCACTCCCTCCATTCGTTCTCTCCTGTGCAGAGTAGCAAATGTGGTGTTCCAAGGATCCACAAGAGGGTCAGTCTTTGCTTTGCAGATGTATCTTACAAATTTTAATTAGCCAAGAAAAATTATCCAAATTAGTATTTTTCCCTAATAGGTGATTGGTGAAAGATTATGGTGAATAATCTTTCACTTCAATAATCTTTCACCAATAATAGATTGGTGAAAGAAATAAGCGCTCATTTATATTGAGAAGTGCAGCTCCAAATTCTCACTCTGCCACTTACTAGTTTCTAAGGGTTTGGACACAACTTAATCCCTTATAACTTACTTACCACGTGGGAAAAAGGGGAAAAATATACCTACATCACAGTATCATTGTGAGCATTAAAAGCAGTTTTTAAAAATGTATCCCTTATTTATGAATGATTTTTAAGGATTTTTTTTTTTTAATTTGACAGATAGAGATCACAAGCAGGCAGAGAGGCAGGCAGAGAGAGACAGAGGAGGAAACAGGCTCCCTTCTAAGCAGAGAGCCCTATGCGGGGCTTGATCCCAGGACCCCAGGATCATGACTGCAGCCGAAGGCAGAGGCTTTAACCCACTGAGCCACCCAGGCACCCCTATGAATGATTTTTAAATGGTTTTTAAAGAGACAAAAGGATAAGACTCTATTAACTAAATTCATCATTTTGTTATTACAGAGGTATTTATTGTAAAACTAAAAATAAGAAAAACAGGATGAGACAGATCTTTAAAAATAAAAGAAAGAAAGAAGATCAACGCATAATTGGACATCTTAGAATAGTTCCTCTTAATAGTTTGGAGTATATTTCTTTCCAGACATTCAATTTTTGCATCATATAATGCATATGTAATAAATTATGCGCATTATAGTATTGCAGGAAAACTTAATCATGGTTTTTCTTTATTTTTACCACTATAAGAAGATGAGGAAGAATGAGAATGGCTTCACTTTTTCTTTTCCAGGGAAATCAGAAATTGAGTCTCACAGATTCCATTTGCCAACCTGTGACTTCTCTTCCAATCTCCTAAAAAGAAAAAATTTTACCTTGACAGGGAAGAGAGGGTCCCCTCGGTCCCTTGTGATGGGGCTCCTCCTAGACAGTGGAGAACAAGGCTTGGCACCCAGGACTGCATTGCCTGCTCGGAAGGTCTGAACCAGGTCCTGCAAACATCCTACTCTAAAACAAACAAACAAACAAACAAACACACACAACCCTGGTGACAATGTCAGATTACCTGCCACCTATAAACAGCAGTGGAATTTTAAAATGTGACATTTCTTATGTCCGGAGAGTGGAGGAAAAAAATCTTACTCATGTAATAGTTTCATAAAAATGCTATAACCTGCTTTTTTTCATTGGATATCAACATTTTTCAAGCCAGTAAACTGAAAGGTATGAAATCATTTTAATAGCTGCACATTCTTTTGGATAGATGTTTCATAATTTTTTTATTAATAACATATTTTTGGACATTTCATTTAAATCCAAATTTTCATTCTTGTAAACAACTGTGCTGTCAAGCTTCATTGTCTTTAACATAATGAAAAAAATACATCAAGGTGACCTGCGCTTTACAAAGACCAAAGCTGGGAAATGGAGAGGCATGACTGACGGAAGTCACAGCGAGGCCACTTACCTGCATCGCAGTGAGGAATGGGAGGTCTGTACCTTAGGTCTGTCACTGACATGTGGTCTCATCCAGCTTTGTCATATCTCATTCTCTGTGACTTATTTTTCGGGGCTTTTTAGTTTGGTTTTCTCAAAGAGGTGGCATCTTGAGAGCAAGGCAACAAATGCATCACTTTTTGTAGACCCAGGCTTTCTCCAGTGCTCAGCAAAGAGTAAGTGTATAAACCTATAGAATGACGACTACAATTACACAGGTTTTCCCCACTGTCCAGAAGGAGAGTGCACCTATGAAAACCTCTGTGGGCTGAAATGGCATAAAGCAAAGAAGCCATTGCCATTTATGTATATGGAAAAAACTTTGAGCATTCCTAGACCCCAAAATCACCTCTCTTAAGCTTTTCTGATATCTTAGTATAATCTCGTTTGTGTATGGACAAGAGAAGCTGAGATAAAGCAGGCGCTCACAGATGGTTCACAGCTCCAGGGGCTTGATGCTGAGAAGCTGGGCAGCTTTCCTGGGGAGGGGCGCGGCGGGACGGCCTCACTGTGCAGGGTATGCACTGCCTCTATGCGGGCTAACCGAACTCTTGTTTATGCTTTTTATCTTTTTTCCCTGAAAGAAGAAGTCCTCTCCAGGTTTCTTTTGATTAGCGAAAACAGGTGCTAATGTAGGTCTTTCATAAAAGCAAAGTGACGATGGAATATTCCTCAGCCATCAGAAAGGATGAATGCCCACCATCTGCGCCAATGTGGATAGCACTGGAGGGGATTATGCTGAGTGAAATAAGTCAGGCAGAGAAAGTCAATCATCATATGGTTTCAGTCTTATGTGGAATGTAAGGAATAGCACAGAGGACCATAGGGGAAGGGAGGGAAAAACTGAGTGGGAAAGAAATCAGAGAGGGAGACAAATCAAATGAAATTCTTGAGTCTGGGAAACAAACTGAGGGTTTCAGAGGGGAGGGGAGGGGGAGGGGGAGGATAACGGGGTGATGGGTATTAAGGAGGGCACGTGTAGTGATCAGCACAGGGTATTATACACAACTAATGAATCATTAAACACTATAACCAAAACTAATAATGTACTCTATTGGATAACTGAGCACAGTATAAATAAATATAAATAAATAAATATAAAGCAAGAGATACCTGCATATGTTTTGTTGGCTAAATCCATGTTAAGATGATGGGATTGCTTTATATTCTATTTATTCTTTTGAATTAACATATAATTTATTGTTTCAGGAGTACAGGTCTGTGATTCATCAGTCTTACACAGTACACAGCACTCACCATAGCACATACCCTCCCCAGTGTCCATCACCCAGCTACCCCATCCCTCCCTCTCCCCTCCCCTCCAGCAACTCTCTGTTTCTTGAGATTAAGTATCTCTTATGGTTTGTCTCCTTCTCTAGTTTCATCTTATTTCATTGTTCCCTCCCTTCCCCTATGATCCTCTCTCTTATTTCTCAAATTACTCATATCAGTGGAATCATATGATATGTGTCTTTCTCTGGTTGACTTATTTCACTTAGCATAATAACCTCTAGTTCCATCCACGTCGTCGCAAATGGCAAGATTTCGGTTTTTTGATGACTGCATAATATCCCATTGTATATATATATCACATCTTCTTTATCCACTCATCTGTTGATGGACATCTAGGTTCTTTCCATGTTGTGGACATTGCTGCTATAAACATTCGGGTGCACGTGCCCCTTCCAATTACAATGCAATTGCTGGGTCATGGGGTAGCTCTATTTTCAACTTTTTGAGGAACCTTCACACATTTTTCCAGAGTGGTTGCACAAGCTTATTCCTACCAACAGTGTAGGGGGGTTCCCCTTTCTCTGCAACCTCGCCAGCATCTATCATTTCCTGACTTGTTAATTTGAGCCATTGTGACTGGTGTGAGGGGGTATCTCATGGAGGTTTTGATTTGTGTTTCCCTGATGCCAAACGATGTTGAGCACTTTTTCATGTGTCTGTTTTGGCCATTTGGATTAGACTTACCTTTAAAATGGTATTATGACTTGGCTCTCCCAAGACCACAAACCAGTGATGCTTCAGTGCTCCTTCCAATATCTAAGAGATGATTCTGTGACATGTGTTTTGCCAACTGCAGTTTATCAAGGCAGCTGAGGTGCAAATGGACCTTCTAGCACCAGCAATGATGTCCAGTTTGGCTCAGGAGGCTGTATATCTGGGTTTTTAAAAATTCTTCCTCTTCTCTTTCCCCAATAAATTCAATAAATACATGTGATATAATGTGATAGGCCCATGGTTTACTATATTTTATTATTCAAACATTTTTGTTTTATGTATTATCAGTTCCAAGTGGTTGATTTATATGAAAGTGGTTACTTATATGAAAGTATGTCTCCAAGCGGAAACTTCATATACATTTAAATAAGTCCCCATGTTGAGCAAAAAAATATTTGGAGGAGGGAAATCCCATGTATTGAATATGGGCAACGGGGCCAGAGCAAATCAATGAAATATTTCATCCCATTGTTTGCTGGTCAGATGTGGTCCCATTCTCCCTTGGCTTGGTACACTTACGCTTTTTTACTGGAATGGCTTGTTAGCTAGAAAATTTCAAATGGACAGCCAGTGAGCACTATTGCCGGGCTTCTGGCTTCTTTACCCCCCAACCCTGAGGGTGAGCAGTCACAGCAAGTTCTCAAGATTGGACAGTCACTAATTATCTCTGAATAGATAGGAATAAGGCTGAGTATAGAATCTAACTTCATCATCAATAAAATATATCCTATAAAACCACAGTCTTGCTAAAATGTCTTAAAAGTTCCATGTAAGAGAAGAGAAAAGCAGCCAAGAGAAAATTAATAGCCTCGGAGGACCAGCCTTGCAAGTGTAGCACTGAGAAGTGATCCCACCGCTCTCCAGCAAAAGTGACTCTCTGCCCCTCACCTCTTTGTGTCCCCTTAGTGGGGTCTCAAAAGTCCATCTTCACACACATTCTTCAATGGATGTGGAAGTCAGGAAAAATCAGCATTCTCCCTCTCCCTCTGGACCTGTTATAGGTGCATTTTCTGTTCTCAAACTGAGGAGAGCTTTGAAAGGGAGAAAATGTTCTAAAAAGGAAGTAATCCAAAAGGATGTGTATAGCACGGAGAGAGGTGTGAAACTGAGCCTCAATTCCTGCTGGAATAAAGAATAGAGAGAGGACCACCACCTCCATATGCACAGGCACACCGGCACGCAGGACGCAGCATGCACAAGAGTGCGCACACAGTATTTTTTTAATCGCCAATTTTACAGAAGCCCGGATGATGAAACAGTCTGTTCCTCAGAACATATCCACGAATCACTATGCAGTCACCAGTAGCTTAGAGCCCCACAAATGTCATCATCCTGGTCTGTCTCCTAAAGAAGCAAAAATCATAAACTAATACAAAGACCAGCTTTGAGGGTGACTATAATTATGTGGAAGATTTAAAAAAACAGCTAGTATTTTAATTGACTTGTAGGATTAGTGGAAGGAGAGAAAGAAGATACTGCATATCTACCTGGAATGCCACATACGTGCATTTGATCTCCTTCGACCTCTTAGGCCTTCCACATGTATGTACTTGAATACCACTGGAGACCCAGTATGTTTTGTCAGGATATTCTCTAAGGGGTTGGAGATTGAGTCCTATAGCATGGTCAACATATGCCTATTGAGTGATTGTGAAACACATGATACCAAGAAAAAATTCCACCGAACTATTTGATTCCCTGGTTTGTCTCAGGGTAGGCAAATAAAGGGGACACAGAAAAACTTACTTGGGGCCAAATAGAATTTTAGCCTTCTATAGGAGGGGCCAAATTAACAGATGGCCAGAGTGAATTTCATATTAGTAACATATATAACAGGTATATGACCTCAAAATAGCATTTTATGCAGAAAAGTTGGTTTCCGTATTAACTCATGAGTGAGATATCTTGTAAGCCTTCAGACAAAAAAATTAATATGTGATGTGCTAGATTCTGTTCCGTGAATCATTCAGTATGACTGTAACTGAGCATGACAAATGGAAAGATGCTGTCATTCTTCCTATTTTCTTCTTTGCAGATGAAATCTTTGTTTCAAATTAAAAGAAGAGACCTGCCCTTGAGATTCTGAGAACTGGTCTTTGGAGTAGGTGGACTGCATTGTACAAAGTAGATTCCCAAGTAGGAAATTCTTCCTGTGCTATTTTGGCAAAGTAACATATCCAGAATTATTTCTTCTGCATGTCAAGGCAGCATGGGGCACCTATATGTTTTGTTTTTGTTTTCTGGTAATAACGTTTTGTGGGGAGTATTGCATACTTCCATGAAAAGACATGTCATGTCTGTTTGTCTCTCTTTTTTTGATGTTAACAATTCATAATGACTGCCTAGATTCATTATTTCAGTATGAAGTTGCAAAAATAGCAATATTCACTTCTGTCATTCCTTCTTTATTCACTTGCTCAAATGCATCTACGAAGAGAAAAAAGTTTTTCCAATCAACATTTGATTACATTGAAAGCATAATGCATAAAGGAAAGACAGCAGAGGGTTTCCTTCTCCCTCTGCCTCTGCCCCCCCACCTGCTGGTGTGTTCTGTCTCTCTCTCTTTGTGAAATAAATAAAAATATATAAAACAAATAAAATTTAAAATTTAAAAAAAAATAATGGAAATTAGAAAATACTTCCAAGTGAAGAACGACAATTGTGCTGCATATTAAAAATACATTAACGTAGTTAAAGTTGTTCCCAAAGGAAAAAAATGATCCTCAAAATCATATTTGAAAATTTCAAAAACCTGAAAAACAGTAAACTATGCATCCAATAAAGAGTCAAAATAACAGAAAAACTCCAAATACAGGGGAAGGAAAGGGATTGTTATAGTCTAAATATTTGTGTCCCCCAAAATTCTTATGTAAACCTCCTAACTCCTAAAGGGGATGGTATTAGTGAGACCTCTGAGAGGAAGTTGGGTCACAAGGGTGAAATCCTCAAGAATGGAATTAGTGCCTTTATAAAAGAGGCTGCAGAGTGATCCCCCTCTCTTCCATGATATGAGGTCATAGCAAGAAGGTTCCAGTTCTGCACCAGGAAGAAGCCCTTCACCAGAAGGCAACTATGCTGCTGCCTTGACCTTGGACTTCCAGCCTCCAGAACTGAGAAATGAGTTTGTTTTTTTATAAGCCACCCATTCTGTAGGATTATGCTATAGCAGCCAAAATAGATTAAGACAGGATTTTTTTTTAAAGCTGCAATTAATGAAAAAAAAAAAAAACCCACAAAAATACAAAGATATAAACTGCCAAACCAAGCAAACACAGACACTGAGACAATTTTGGGTTGTACATGTGCAACATGATGAAGTTAATGAAAAAGTACAATTTGCCAATATGTAAAATAAGAAATAAAAATAAATTGAGGATAGCTGAGCTAATATATTTTCATGAATTTGAAGCCTAGTGAAAGAGGGACTAGTCTTTGTCTTCTTACCCTTAAATCTGGAAATGTGGTCATTCAGACCAGAAGCAGTGAAAGGTCAGCCCTGGATGGGAATCGCATTAGTGTTGGAATGTGAGATACCCAGGGGAAAGCAGGAAGACAGAGGATGGCCAGGGCAGCAGGAGGACTCCAGGTGTGGGGAGAAAAGCCACTGAAGGGAACATGTTAAAGATACACTTTCCGCAACCTCTGGATAACATGCAATCATGGTGCCATATTACGCAGTGGGCAGATTCCTGTTCTGTGGTCTGACAAGATTATAGATGTGAAATGCAGAGCTATAACTTTTAACATTTTCTCCTTATTCAACCTCCCTGTCTTTCTTCTATGCTTTCAAATTCTAAATCTTGAGAAAAATAATTGTCATATTGTTCCCAGTAGTTGAGGTAGTTGGCAAAATAGATCTCTGAGAAGATGAAACTTTCTAATCTGATCCTGGAAAATGTTGAATATGGCTTACTGTCAAGATGAGTTACAGCCTTTAGTAACTAAAAGAAGAAATCATGAAGAGATGCTAAAAATCTTCTGTACCGAACGTTGCATTTTATTAATGAGCTCGGTGAAATCAGTCCAAGAAACCACAGAGAGATTTTTTCCCCCTAATTCAGCTTTATTGACTTCTTTAGATTCAAAACACTAATATTTATGTGGCAGAAATTTCCCATTGTCTCTTAAAAACTGGTTTATTTTGTCTCATATGAGAGATGAGGCCATGCAAATAGTTCAGTGAATAAGCATTTTGCACACATTTTCATGGAGTGGTAAACATATTCATCTGGTAGCACCCCTGCCTTAGATGTACTGTCAGGAGAATACTGGATAATTCTCATGCTCAGAAAGAGCAGATACGTGCCATCCTAAACAAAAGATAGGGATTGAAAGAAAGATGGAATAGCTATTCAGTAAAAGAGAGAAAAGGAAAGAGAGAGAGTTTGAGATTGCCTGGGAAGAGATCTGAACAAACAGTTCACCAAAGATATGTGGATGGCAAAACCAAAACAAAACAATGACGCCTCCCAAGGTGCTTGCCATCTTTAGTCAATCAGGGGATTGTGAATACAAACTGTAGTGAGTTACTACTACACGTTCATGGAATGGCTAAAAGGGAAACCAAGTGTTGGTGAGTGCTAAGGCAGCCGGTGATGTGGGGGTCAAAGACTTGCACCAAGAGTGGAGCAACGGGGACAACAGAATGTACTCACGCTCAAAGGGAGGAGAGGGGCCAGACCCCAAGGGAGACGGTGGCTGGAGCTTCTGTCAGGCTTGGCCTTTGAGGGGTTTTTGAAGGATGCGAGAAGGCTGTAGCTATGCCCATGGTGGGCAGTTGGTGGTTGTATAAGAAGGGAGTCAATTCTCGGCCAGGTAGAGCAGAAGGTGGCAGGTTTTGTGAGGGTCTTGGTCTGGGGTTCATCAGGGATGTGGGTGGTGGTCTGGCCAGAGAAGAATATGTTTTGTAGTTGTGGTCTGTTCTCTGAGAATGGGAGGCACCAAGACCAAAACCCAAGAGTTAGGGCCAAGTAGAGACACCAATGGGTTTTGTCTATAAGGCTGGCTTGGGTGGGAGGGCGGAGGCTCTGCATATTCCCTTCAGCGAGGATGTAGAACAGCTAGATCTCACCTACACTGCTGGTACTGTATGGTGACTTAAAAAATAATTAAAAATTATATATAAAAAAAGATGTAAAATGATATGGTCATTTTGAAAGAAACTTCAGCAGTTTCTTATGAAATTAAACATATGACTCAGTAATTCCACTTCCAGATTTGTACCCCAGAGAAATGAACACATACATCCAAGAAAGACTTGTACAACAACGTTTATGGCAACTTTATTCATAGCAGCTTAGAATGAGGAACAACTCAAAGGCCGTGCATGAGCAAGTGAAAGAATAAACAAATTACTCAATGGAATGCTGCTTGTTAATTAAAAAAAAAAAAAATGAACTGCTGGTACAGGCAATGTCATGGACATATCTCAAAAAACATTCCGGAAGCCAGATACAAAAGAGTACATACGGCATGATTCCAATCCTAAGTAACTATAGGAAATACAAACTAACCCAGAACAGAAAGTAGATGGGTGGTTGCCTGGGGACACAGGCCAAGGGGTATTATGTGCAAAAGAGCATTAGTGATGAAAATGTTCTGCACAGTGAATGGGGCAATGGCTACATAAATGTTGACATTTGTCAAAACTTAACAAAATTCACACTTAAAATGGGTGAATTGTACTTGAGTGTGAATTATAGCTCAAAAATACGAAAAAAGTTTTAAACACATACGCACACACCAAAGGCACTTGGGAAGAATGAAGAAGATGATGAGGGAATTAGAACAAGTATTGTTTGTTTTGAAAATATCTACAGATGCAATAATTGTCATAAAGTTTTAGGCGATGTAGAAAGAACAGAAGGGGAAGGAGCCAACTCTTTGGCTCTGAAGCAGATGGGCAGAACACACCCAGTATGTCCCCAGAGGTTTTCTTCTTGGTTGTTCTGATCAACAATTTTATCATGACTTAGGTTCTTCTGCCTGATATTTTATAATTCTGTATTCTTCAATAATGTATTGAAATTTATTTATCAAAACTACAGAAAACTTATAGCTAGAAAGGACAGGCAGCTAATACTTTAGGTGACAGGTTCAGGATTCAAAATCATCTTGACATCCAGGAACACTGGACTAAAACCAACATGACAAAATTGGAAAGGACAAGCATCTTGAAATTGGGCTTAAATGTATAATGCTGCAAATACAGTTTTGAAATAAGTTGACTTCCTTGAAGAAAAGAACTTATATTTTCCAAAGGAGAAAAATTCTCTGTGATAGATTATATATGTGCATATGATCTCATTTATTAAAAAAAGTTTTGTAAAATGCAAACTAAGCAATAATGACATAAAACAGGTCAGTGGTTGCCCTGGGTCAGAGGTAGAGAGGATATTGACAGAAAATGAGCATCAGGGAACTTTTGGGGTAGTAAACACATACATATATGTAATTTGTGGCTAAACAAACAAGTCAGATTGTCAAAGAATGATTAAAAATTCTATGCAATATTATACTACATGAAGAAAAGTCAACATCCAGAACTTTGCAAATCATAGCCTTATTGAGCTCTGAACCAGTCAGACCACTTGAAATATTATGTTCCATCATGAATGGCAAATTATAAGGAGGCTACCTATAAAAAAGAGACAAATCTGATGAGTGATTCTTTGAAACATGTCACGGACTAGAAGACTAAAGTGCAGGGAGTCATAGTAGTTTCTAAATATTTAAAACATTACAACTTAAAAGAGAAAGAAAAACAGAAAGTGTATTGTTTTAAAAATTAGGATCTATATAAGTTACACAGAGGTGGGAATACCTTGACATAAGAAAGGAGTTGGATATAGCAGCTAGTTCATGATGGTCTGGGCCATCTCTTTTTTTTAAACTACCCTATAATCCAGTAATCACACTACTGGGTATTTACCCAAAGAGTACAAAGACACTAATTCAAAGGAATACACATACTCTTATGTTTATAGCAGCATTACTTGCAATAGCCATATTATGGAAGTAGCCCAAGTGTCCATCAACTGAAGAACTGATAAAGAAAATGTGGTGTGTTACTCAGCCATAAAAAAGAATGATATCTTGCCATTTGCAATGATATGAGTGGAGCTATAAGGTATAATGCTAAGTGAAGTAAGTGAATCAGAGAAAGACAAATATAATGTAATTTCACTCATACGTGGAATTTAAGAAACAAAACAAAGGAGTAAAGGGAAAAAGAGAGTGAGACAAACCAAGGAACAGACTCTTAACTATAGAGAACTAACTGATGGTTACTGGGGGGGAGGGGTAGGAGGATGGATTAAATGCGTGATGGAAATTAAGGAGTCCACTTGCTGTGATGAGTGCTGGGTGATGTATGGAAGCATTGAATCACTATACTGTACACCTGAAACTAATATTACACTGTATGTTAACTATACTGGAATAAAATGAAAGAACCATCTCTTGATGTACCATATAACTTGTTCTTGGAAGTAATTGTGCAAAAGATATGAGACCGAATTACAGAGATATCCCTATAGGAATCCTACCACTGGGGAAGAAGTGGGAGTGATGTCACTGGTTAGAAAGCAGAGAAGTAGAATTTAACCCACCTTAGTGGTGGAAGATCTGGAGAGGCCAAGAGAAAGGGCAGGGGAAGGGAGAGAAACTGGCAGGGAGAGGGGAAGATGGCATATGTAATGGTGCCATGATGTGAAATTTTGAGGAAAAAGAGTCAAATATGTGTAGCATCCCATGATTCACCAACCTTTCTAAAATGCAGTGTTCTGGTTGGAGACTAGCACCCAATTAGCCCGCATAGGTAAGAAAAGACTTGATAGTAGGATGGATAGTTTAACACTTGCCTATACTGAGCCTGAAGCTAGAGTCCACACTGTAGACTCAAATGCCTTGGTCCCTTATTCATACCATTTTAAAGGGAGGTAATTTAAGGGAAGACAGACACAGGATTTTCCCATGAAATTAAGAAGTAAAACAGTTCTGTGAAAAAGAAGGGAATGTAGGAAGAGTGTTGAGGGAGAAAGAAAAGACTGTGAAGATCAAATTTATTGTCAAACCTAAATCCTAATTTGAGTTTGATAAATTTCATGCTCTGCTCTAACTTGTGTGTGTCATGGAAAATTGAGAGGAAGTAACTGATGGGCTAATAAAGAATTTGCGGACACTAGGATAATGTCAACTATCACAGCAACAGCTGAAGAGAGAAAGAAGGGATCTTCTAAGGAAGGGCTGGTCTTTGAGTTGATTCCATGAATAGACTCCAGGCACTTGCCAGACTCCAGAAAGAGAGAGAGGGGACACAGGCATGTCTGAGGTTCTTTTTGTCACTCTATTTGTGTTTCTCTGTGTTTGTTAAGATGGATGCATTCTCTGCTTCAGTGAACACAATAAAGTAAGTGAAAATTAAATGTTGACTTGGTCTGATTAAAACATAAGTCTATACACAGCCCTGAGAGAGAGAATCAGAGAATGAGAAGAGAGATTTACTAAATATTTTATATGCAGAGATTTGGCTTCTAACTATCCTTATAATGGGTTGAAAGTCGTAAAGTCATAGGCATGACAGTTTTACTTTAAGAGCAAGTTACATCCTATGCATTTAAAATTCCAGAAGCTGAACTTACTAAAGCCAAAGGAAATTAAACCCTTAGAGCTTAAGGCAAGAGGCCAAAAAGTCCAAGCTCTTCCTACTGCCTTTTATAGAGAGGAAGAAGTGGAGGTTGTAGTCATACAACTGTATGCTCAAATAGCTAAGACGTGTATGAAAATATGTAAAACTTCTGCCTCAGTCAAATAAATGCAAAAATATATGAGATATTATCTATATAATGGGTTGGTAAAAATAATGACCATGAATAATATTCATTGGTAATAGGGTATGGCAAGATTGGCACCGAAGAGAAAAAAGTTTGCAACTTTCCCAAGTACAACCTCATATGCTATACATATGTTTCAATCCAGTCATTTCTGGAAAAATAGTCTAGGGACACCTGGGTGGCTCAGTTGGTTAAGCAGCTGCCTTCAGCTCAGGGTCTTGGGATCAAGCCCTGTGTTTGGCTCCCTGTTCAGTGGGAAGTCTACTTCTCCTTCTCCCTGGGCCCATCCCCTCCACTCATGCTGGGTTTCTCTCTCTCAAATGAATAAATAAAATCTTTAAAAAAAAAAAAAGAAAAATATTCTAAGGAAATTAAGAAAGAGTACAGAAAAGTGAATACAAAAATGTCTAAGAAATGTCTCATAAGAGGGAACTGTGTTCAATAAACTATAGTTCATTCACAAAGTGAAATGCTAGAAAAACTGTTTAAAAGGGTGAGTTTATCATTACATATAATATACCATTTTGTATTATTAAATGAAAATGAGATTGAAATGTGTTGACAGCATGCTATGGTATACTATATATTTCATATCTTCCCACTTGGGTAAATAATCTGTGCCAAACTCTATGTTTGTAACTGTTAATTATGTCTGGCTAAAATTATGTCCATTTTAACTTTCTAGTTCATAAATAGAGGCTTTTACTTAATGAATTAGGAGCTGGCATTATTCCGTAATCTGCAAAATCAAGGAAATGATTCAATGCGGTGGACTCCAGTATTCCCTAAGTGAGGGTGTAGTCACACAAGCATGTGGCAGAAGCAGAATGCAGGTGAAGGTTGTCAGAGTTGAGAATTCTAAGCATCTCTGAGGCTACATAATTGGATAATCACGTGCATGACAATTGCAAGAGACTGAGGGGAAGAAAGAGAGTGAATTCTATTATGAATTTAACAAACAATCCAGAAAGTGATGGACAGCAAGAAAGGCCATAGGGCTGCCTTGAGGTGACATGAATCTCAAATGACTGAGGCTTCTGCTGTGAAGTTGGAAAAGTGATGGTCAGGAAGGCACCCCAGGGGGCTCAGAGAATATCCACACCACCAGACCCTGCTGCTCAGGGGTTGAGTGGCCTCCAAAGGCAGGGCTACCTGGGAGGCCCTGCTCTCTGGGGAGATCTAGTCAGAAGGGCCCTGCAGGGATATTTCAATTCAAATCAATACTTATTGAGTCTTTTGCACATGCCAGTTACTGTGCTAGTTTTTGAAGAACAACTCAATGCCCACAGAAAGCACTAGGGAAACGGTCTGAGCAAGGAGAGGAAGTAAGGGGAGAAGCAGTAGATAGTAGCATAGGGATAAAAGCTCATCATCAAGATGTCTGGTCTGGATGTTTTCTTCTGAATGGTGAAGAAGGATGGTGATGATCATAAGATTCCTATCCTAAAGGTTGCCCTGTAGGATGCAGGGACAAGTGCAATAACGAATAACAGGTTTGAAAATGCCAAAGTACTGAATCAACAAAGATGGAAATGTCAAGGCATAAATATATCCTAAAAGCTAGAAGGCCAGATTTTGTACCTGGCTTTATCATTCTCTAGAGACTTGCTACTCAGAGTGTGGTCCACAGACCAGCAGCACCGGCATCTCTTAGAAGCTTGCTAGAAATGCAAAATCTTCAACCTCATTTCCGGTCTATAGAATTTTCTTTTTAACAAGTTCTCGAGGTGATTCACAGTCATGTTAAAGTCTGAGAATTATTGCTCTAAAAGACAGATTCCCAACTACTCATCCCCAGCAGGTGGAATGAGAGGTGGAGTTACAAGCAGGTCCTAGGAATTACACATAAGCCTGTATCCTCTTCTGTCTATGCAGCAGTCTGTTGAGCTGCCCATTGGTGGGAGTGTGCAGGGCTAGAGAAACTCATTTCCTCTGTGATTCTTTAGAAAAACGAGGTGGGGGGTGGCTATTAAAAGAGGACGCCAGAAAAACCGAAATGCAAGGCTGTGACTGCATACTCCAGGGGACATTTGTGAGAGGTTGTTGGGAGAGCCATAAGGACTTATGTCCTATTTAAGAGGGAATTCTGTTTTATAGAGAAATCAGTAATGTGTACTTAGACCATATGCATGAGTTTCATAAGGCAGGCTGGCCTCTGCTGCAGCCAGAACCTTTAGGGACCAGCAGGTCTAGAACCATAGGATTAGAGAACGTTTCTCATCAAGGACTAGGAGAGCACTGGAAAGGGGGAGGGGCAGGGTTTCTTGCCCCACCTGTCCCATGGTGGACATTATGGCTCTGGCAATATAAGTCCACTCTTTAGGACTCAGGCCAAGACACAGTTTATAAGTGTATTGTTAAGTACAGTATCAATCTGGGTGATGAGATGGGAGGACAGTGGGGAGAGGGTTACTCAAACTCACCTCCGTTTCTGAGAGGGCCACAAGACTTTTTGAAGATTCAAACTCAGCCCACAGGAAGCCACTCCAAGCTCAGGACAGACAGCATGAAAGGAGCAGAGAAACCTACCCTTCAGAAGCCAACTTATGATAGGCTCCCTGTCATGTGCAGAGGGGCAGGTGATATTCCCACAGCTGCAGGAGAGAAGTAGGGCTCCACCCATTCAAAAGCCAGCTCCTCTTCTTCCCACCTTCTACTAAGGAATGGCCTTCTCGAAGAAATATTTGGGAGAATCTACCCCTTGGGGCAGTGAGCATTCACAGCTCATTGGACAGACACCTTAAGGTGGTCTTAAATTCCCAGAATCCTTGGAGAAGCAAAGTAAAAATCACTACCCTTTGTGTCCAGTAGAGGGCCAAATGGCATCTGGATGAAACAAAGTAATTGGACCTGTGTCAGATCTTTTCCTGAATCTTCTACATCATGAATCTTAATTATACTTGTCTTTTCTTTGACTTCATGACAACCCATCGAAGAAAAACTAAATTATGCTAGAACAATAGGTAAAGAGTGACAGCCCTGAGTCATAGTCAATTCATTTTCTTCACTGAAATAATCACTGATCCTTGCAACATCAATTGGATTGAAATATGGAAGATTTGATTTGTTCCTGGAGGTTACTAAAATAGCTAAACCATGACATATCTGAAAGAATTATTCCTGTCATTGTAAAAACAGATTCAGATAAACTGAGCAGTGATCTACTTCATTATTTGGCCACTGTTTATCATGATAGCTGAAATAAAAATTAATGACAGAACAGTTGATTTAGATGTACTATAAAAACAAAGCTTGGACGTATCTGCCATAGAGATGTGTTATTTTTCCAACTTTTATAAATAATGGATCGATTTGCTGGCAAAAAGTCTCTACAGGTCAACTACCTTATCAGTTTACAAACCATTCTACCATGGGAAAGAAAGGGAGAGAGATGTTTTTCCCAAGCAACGTTGACAAGCATGTATGTAAATACATGAACAGCTAACTAAATAAATAAACTTACATTTTCATTTTGCAAGGCCTCCTGGAAAAATAGAAAGTGTGTATTATGTTTTTATGATAGAAAGTATTGTCAAGTGTTCAGCCACTTAAGATTCTTCCCACTAGTTTTTCAATGCATTTTACATCTACCTAGCATTCTGGGCTATATACATAAACTAGAAGACCAACAGCCAGAACAGAACATGGTGTCTATCCAACAAGTGAACCAACTGGCAATTGTAACCTACAATCATCCTTTTCATGCTTCCATCCCAAAAAATGTGTGTAGTCAGGGTCACTGATGGGGCAATAACAAACTGTTAGCCCCCAACAAGGAACAGAATCAGGATGTGCTACCCTTTGTAAACATTTATAATGATATAAAACTCATATGAAATCTATTTTATGAATTCTATAATTGTAATTATTTAAACGTTAATTCTTTAAATGTCAAGCACTATATTGCACAGATTTGTTGGAATAATTATCAGTAGTATAAATGAACGTGAAGGTGCAAGTAGGAAATAAGAGGAAATCATTTAGAGGCATTTAAAGGTTCAATTAGATAGTCATATTTATACCCTCTTATGCCCTTGTTTTTCTTTTGCTGAAAAAGAATTAGTAAAACCGATTTGCATTTGTATGAGATTGTAGTTTCTGAAATGCTTTAAACACATTAAACTGTGAATATTTTGAGTATGCTTAGAAGCAAACATCTATACAATGTCATATTTTAAGCAAAGAAGTAAGAAACTAGCTAAAAATTTTTAAGACTCACGTAGATCTACCCTTAAGTGTCAATGGACAAAGAACTGGAAAAAAGGGTGAGTGGCTCCCAACATCTAGAAAGACAACAGGAATCTTGCAAGCCAATTCATACACCAAATAATAAGACTACATGATTTACTGATAGATGATAAATCAATAGAATGACAGATCAACCAGTCCATTGATCAGTAGATAGATAGACCTCAACAAGAATCAACATAAGACATTTCATAACCCATTAAAGATTAATCTGATAATGACTGACATCATTATAAAATTGTCCCATGGCTTGCATTTGGGGGATGCTCTAAGACAAGGATCCAGCAAAGATACACAGACTGTCAGATTTTAAGACTGAACTGATATAAAGTACAAGCATGTAACAGGGCCAGTGTTTCCCAACAAGTACAATCTCCTTCTTGGAGGTTCCCCAAATGGCTAACATAGCATATGGACATTAAATAGCATCACTACTCCCATGGCCAAAGTTAGTTCCTCTCTGGTCAATATGATTAAGTCAAGGAGCAAATCTCATTGTAGTGCTGTTGTGTCATCCAAAACTCACAGCAGGAGGCAGACTACCTTTAGTAAACAAACAAATGAAAAACAAAACAAAATTAAAAAAAAATAGTATGGAGTTGTGTGTCTAACAGGCATCCGAACACACTTGTACTTATTCCTGTGTTGTAAATCTAGAGGTTTAGATCAGGGTATTTCACCAAGGATTCTCCTGAAGGGTATGTCTTCCTCTGTGTGGATTTAAAATAAACCTCCACCGGGCGCCTGGGTGGCTCCATCACTTAAGTGTCTGATTCTTGGTTTAAGCTCAGGTCGTGATCTCAGGGTCATGAGATTGAACCCTGCATTGGCTCCGTGCTGGGCTGTGGATCCTGCTTAAGATTCTCTCCCTCTGTCCCTCCCCACTCCCTCTCTTAAAAAATAAATAAGATAAAATAAAATAACATAACATAAAATAAAATAAAATAAAATAAAATGTGCTTCCACACTAACTCGACTTCAGAACTGTGTGATGTAAGGAATGTTCTTCATTTTCAGGACTTCATACTTCTGTGGTCAGGCTCCTTATCACATCAGAAACGCTTTAGTTTTGGTGTGCCAACACAGCTGGTGGTGATATTTAAGTTCCATTTGGGCTTTCTCTTCTCTCAGATTTCCACCTTCAGCCAGCCCTGATGTTACACAAGGTATACCTCTAAGGTAGGTTTCCTCTCATTTCTGCCAACTGGAAGTTGGTCTGGATGTCATACCACAGGATGTGACAATGACATATTACCTAACCAGAGAGAATGGTAACCACTGCACTTTAGACTTATTTATAATTAAAATAAAATGTAATAATATATTAGTTAATTAAAAGATGCTAATAAATATTTTCCAAAGGGCATATGACAAAGATAAGTATCAAGTGAGTTTTGTAGACTTGTCTGGTCAGCTTCCTGAAGTGCATCACTGGTTCATGGCCAACCTTGCCCTCAGAGACCATGGCCCCCCAGAGCCCTTCACCTCAGTGAGTCTGCAGGGCCACAGGCGCCATATTGAAAGGAGCCCAGTAGTCCCGCCCATGCTGCCCCTCTTCCTGAGTGATGTCTCCTGCCTCCTTCATGCCAGAGCCTCTGCTGGTGTTTGCTCCACCTTCTCTAGGAAGCCTGCTTCACCAGCCTTCTGAAGCTGTAGGCTTTCTCTCACTCTGGTACTTTACACGTGTTTCTAAATTATAGCCTAAAACTTTGTGCCTATTTGACATGTCAGTTTCCTGAAAAAACACCCTTCTTTCAGCGTGAAGTGACGGAGGACAAGCCAGTCCTGCTGACCTCGTGCCCATCTCCAGCCTCAAACCGTGGCTTCTGGGAGCTGTGCAGCACACACACGTTCAGTGGATGCATTACTGGATGACCTCCCTAATTCACTGCGACTGCCTGTCCCAGGGGAAAGCCGGAAAAATCCCTTCATCTTTTATCCATGCTGAGAGGTAGGGGGAGGGTCTGGTTATAGGTTCAAGAATATAACTGAATGCATCTCCCAGGTGTATGCGTGAGGAATCCAGGATGAAATGAAGCCCTAGCTTCTTGTGCTTTAAAAAATCCTTATCTCCTATTTTAAATGTTTAGCTGAGAACCCTGTACTACTTTCAGGGAATTTGCTTGTACTAACAGCCTTGCATTTGTCATTTAAATAGGACCCTCGATCATTTTCCCTTAGTTTGTTAATGGCTGTCACCTATAAAATTACAACAAATAAGAGAAAGAGGTAGAAAATAAATGTTCAGAGGCAACACAGCATGGCAAGGAGAGGAGCGGAAGGAGGTTACCCAACACGGAGGTGGTTCCCCAGGGGATGAGGAATGTAGGGTAAGTCCCACCAGGAGCCAAGTGACTGTTCAGCCCACATATCATGTATATATGTGTGTGTATAATTTTTTTTCTTGCAGGTGTAGTCTTTTAGAATTTTCGTGATTCACTATGTGGTAGAGGCCTCTGCTGCTAATAATTTAAAATACCATCCCTCTTTTTGCTGCATTCCTGCGAAATCTTCCTCAGCGTCTAGGTGCTTAAACCACAGGAAAATTTAACTTCAGCAAAGTAGGGGGGACAGGCCAGAGGGGGCGCTTCCCAGGAGGGAAGGCCAATGAGCAGGGGAAGAGGGAAAGAACATATTCTGGTTCCATAAATAGAACGGTTCTTTTCTGAATTGCACTTAAACAGCTGTCAGGATGGACTGTAGGGAGCTAATAAAGAATTTTCATCAGGGGAGGAATATGAGCCCATTTTCTTTGGTGGAGGGTCCAGCTCGCTGCATCAATATTTGGGGGATGAGTTGGAAGGTGCTAAGCATGGGGGTGAAAAAGGCATAAGACAGAGATAGGAGAGAGTACAAGAGGAATATACTGGGGAGGTATTTAAAAAAAAAAAAAGATAGGCAGTACTTAGAAAGGAATTAGAGAAAGATTAGA
This sequence comes from Mustela lutreola, assembly GCF_030435805.1. Classification (NCBI taxonomy): domain Eukaryota; kingdom Metazoa; phylum Chordata; class Mammalia; order Carnivora; family Mustelidae; genus Mustela; species Mustela lutreola. Next base: position 185,858,071 of record NC_081293.1, on the reverse strand, counting down.
AGAAAAAAGTGTCCCGATGACTCTCGGGTTTCAGCAACCACTTATACTGTGGACTCATTACTTATAATTTTTGACTGCAAGTCTAATGAGGCGTCTGCTGCTTTATATAATGCCTGTTCTGACATCTAATTTCGAGGCCTTGGATGAATCACACAGCCCTTCTGTACTTCTTGCTCATCAGATGAAAAAGGCAGTAACCTTCAGTGATTTCTCCGACCCTGACCCCATTTCCCAAGCCATCCTCTCTCAAGCAAAGGGGGATTACTTCACTCATCAGAAGGATCAGATAATCTCGATCCTGGGAGCTCTCCACTCATGGAGGTGAGACTGAGGAAGAATACATCTTTGGGACAGTCTTGGGAGAGTAGGCATGGGATGAGATGTAGCCATAAGAGAGGGGATGCAAAAAAGCTCTCCAGTTTTATCTATCTGAGGACCAACTGATTTGGTGCAACACAGTATTTCCTGATGGGAATTAAAATGTATGTCTACAATACACATTATCAAGACTCTATTACTAGGCTTTTTAACACGACAGAGTCAGGCCACTGTAGGATTGTGTGACCAGTGTCACCAAAACACTTGTGCACAAGTTTGTGGATTGGATGGGAGTGAGTGAACCTAAACCTGGACTCTGGGTCAGCCTCGGTTCAGATGAGCCGCATCATTAGCGGCAAGTCATTTCCCACACAGAGACTTAGTTTTATTATTTTACAAACTAAGGAATCTTTATAAAATAAAGAATAAAATAAAATAATGCTGATATTCTGTACCTCAAAGAGCTACTATAAAATGTGCCTCATGCTCTAATTTTCATCAGCTCTAGCAAATGGGAACCACTGACTCATTCAAGGTATAGTAATTTAACTAAAATGTGTTAGGTCAACAGAAATAATGTGGTTAAAAAATGAAACTTATAGTTTCCTTCTTCTCGCCAATCCAGCAAACATCAGAGAGAAGGGAAAAAAAAATACAAAACAAAAAGCTTTGCTTAATAGTGAAACAGCATGTTTTAACAGATGCTGTGATTTACAACATACATCATAGGGGAAGCACTGCCAAGCAGGGAAAAGTAAAACTTTTATTTTTTCCACTGGGAATTAAAAGTGTGTTTCATTGCATTCTATGCCCACGGCTTTAGGCTTTCAACCAGGTGTTACAAAGCTGATCAAAGAGAGCACAGAGCGTTTGATGACACTGCATTACTTCCCTGGGCCTTACTGCTGGACGGGGAGTTCAGAGTTCTGCCCTCTAGTGGAGAAACGCTCGGATTACAGGTTTCTTTTACTAGGAAGGACAGTGGATCTAGATCCTTTCTGTGTGTGTGAGAGATTTGTGCCTTTCATATAGAACAATAAAGAAAATATAATGATGGTTAGTTCCATCCTGGATGATGGCTTTGTGATTTCTTCTGTGTGATAGAGCATAAAGAGCACAGGACTTGGAGCCGAAGGGCCTCAAGTCTAAGTGAGATCCAGCCCATCATGTAATTCTGTTAACTTAGGGACTCTCTGAGGGTCCCAGTGTTTCCAGCAATTATGTGAGGGTCACCTTCCATGCCAGGTGGTTGTGTTAATTAAATGAAGTCCTACATCTGCATGTGCTTTCTAAAATGTAAAGTAACAATTTCTGTTATTAGTAAAAATTTTACGAAAATGTTTAGTTTCTCGGATACCTAAATCACTATTAATATGAAAATACATCTCTGAATAATAGGTAAATCTGTGTATATTTAAATTTTAAAAAGCTTCTTCCACATCCCTCCACTTCATCAATCACCTCTCACATTTATCTGGCTTTTTCTCTGAATTCAGAGCTGCACTATCAAGTCAAATATCTTAGATGAATTTTGAATGATTGACTGAAGAAACCACAAATCAACTGAAGAGTTAATTAAGAAATCTGCCAAGTTCCTGGACTTCAATAAAAAGAAAAATTACAGTAGGTCACAAAAATCAAACAACTTAAGAAAAGAAATACAACCTCTAAGAAACCCACTTTAAATATGAAGGCACAGAGTCAATTAAACGTATGGAAAAACATGCCATTTTAGCATTAGTGCCATTGAAGACAAAATTCTTTCCCAAAGAGTTTCTCTACAATTTACTTAACTTCTCTGTGGTAAAAATCCCTAATATATCAGTGACTATTTATGGAAGATCAAATTATGTATCATTTTATTTTCTTCTTTTTATTATTCTATATTAATGATATATCACAAACTGATCTTTGCTAAGATAAAAGCTTTATCTCAAACCACTTAAAACTAACCGGTAATTCTGAGAAGTGAGAAAGCGGTGGAAATTGACAGAAATGTTTGTCATTTCATTTAGTGTTAAAAAAGAATATTTACTTACTTATCTGAGAGAGAGAGAAAACTCGCGCATGAGGGAGAGAGAGCTGGGGGAGGAGCAGAAGGAGAAAAATCTCAAGAAAACGCTGCACTGAGCAGGGAACCCCCTGCTGGACGCTGAGATCATGATCTGAGCTGAAACCAAGAGAAGGTCACCTTAGGGGCTGAGCCACCCAGGTGCCCCAAGATGTTTGTCACTTAACAACCTCACTTAAGGAACAACTTACCCATTTTGCACCTTTTTCTGAACTGCTTAATTCAAAACTAGATAGAAATTACAGTAAGGAGTAGGCACAGTTAGGCACTAAAACTCACCTTAAACAACTTCGGGGCATCTTTTGTTCTTGGTGAGCTGTATACAGGTTTTCACTTTGAGCTACTAATTAGCTCCTCCTGAGAAGCCTATAAAAGTCCCAGCACTCAGACAGCACCCAAGTCAAATTAAATCAGAACTTCTTTAGGAATGAACCAGACATCAGTGAATGTGCAGTGAAGGCTGAGAACCATTGCTATGTCTCTTCCTCTACTAATGACCCTTATGCCTCTCTTTTTCTTCTTGTTGGTAACAGGGATTTCCTAATCAACTCATGGCACGGAACCCAGCAAAAGCAAGGAAGGTCGAGGGAATGGAGAGAAAAAAAAAAAAAAAGTTGGGTTTGTAGGAAGCAGACCCAGTGGGTGGTAGCAGTATGAGCAAAAGTCTTGTGCAAGAAATTTTATTATAAAAGAGAAGCACAGAACACTTTGATTGAAATTGCATTGATCTTACAAGACAACGTGTGACAGGAGAAAAGGTAATGTTCTGAAGTTCAGTGGAAAAGCCAGCTGACACATTGAGGGTGAGGGAGAGCTGACTGATCATGAATAATCAAAGTTGAGAAAATTGGGAGGTCTTCTTGGGCTTTGATAAGATAGCATAGACTGCGCAGCTCAGACAACAGAAATGTATTTTCTTACAGTTCTACAGACTGGAATTCCAAGATGAAGATGCCAACATGGTCATTTCTGGTAAGTTTCTTGATAGGTGCTCAAATGGCCTTTCATCTTTCATCTGTGTGTGTGCACAGAGAGAAAGAGAGAGAGCTCTAGTGTCTCTTCCTCTTACAAAGAAGCCACCAGTACTATGGGATTAGGGCCCCACACTTAGAATCTCACTAGACATTTACCAACTCGTTGCAGGCCCTGTCTATAACCTATGGATGGGGATGGGGATGGGGGAGGACAAAATTCAGTCCCTAACAAGGTGTTGTGGCTGAGACTAGACAAACTATAAGTCAATGATGATTGCTAAAACATGATTATATCTCAAGGTACATAAAAAGAATACTGCTTACTTATTAAGGTCTACCTGGTGGCAGAAGCCACATTATAGTAGAGCACACATCACACAGGGCCCTTACTAAAGATTGTATCATTAAGTGAACGGAGAGAGACAAGCAGGGTTTACAGAGAAAGCTTCTGGGAGTTTGTGATTACTGAGAAAGGGGATTTCCCATTCCCAGTAAGAGCTGATTGTGTCCAAATCAACTCACCACAATAGCAGATCCCACATCCCCCCATGTCCTGAACTCAGTCTCTCAGAAAGTCTCCAGGTTCTTGCAGCTGGATCCCAAACGCTTCCCTGCAGCTGCTGTTCTAACCCTGACAGCTGATTGGAAACCTAAGGTCATGTTCGCATTGTAGGAAGATAGCTCAGGGGGCAGGATGCCTCCCCTGGAACATAAGCCCCTCCCAGCTGCCTCTGGGTGTCTCTGTGACATGGGACTTTGTGCCTCCTCTTCCTTAGCTTTGGCTGGTCAGCTTCTCAAAAGCAATCTTTCCCAGGGAAAGCCAGTTTCTTAGCCCTGGGCTTCTCAGATTTGTAGAGGCATATCAAACACCTGGAGGATTTGTTAAAATGCAGATTCTGAGGTTGATGGCTTTGGGAGGGCCCTGAGTATCTGCATTTCGATCAAGCTGCTGGTGATGCCAATGATGCTGCAACTGGAACCCCATTTTTGAGTGACAACTATGTTTCCAGCAACATCCTTTGAGATGTGGCGGGGCATTTCCCACTTCCCCATGTTGGTATTGATGATCATCCCTCCAGAAGTTTTCTTGTGTGTGATCATCATCACCATGTTGTGTCTCAGAAAATTAAGGCTCAAAGAGGCCAGGGAATCATAGAGAAAGACGCAGGGGGCTCCGTTATGGTTTAGTGCTTTTGTTTTTTTTTTGAAAGTGACCATGTCCCTCTTCTGTCTTCTCTCTCTCTTTACAAATTCATTGCTTTTATTCTGAAGGATTATAATTCTATCTGATCGTGCAAGCTACTCCTGGGAAAATCCTGCATTTTGATCTGAATCACAACTCACCAGTCAATTCCCTGTCTTTCCCAGACCCAAGTAGCTACCATTTAAGGGGCGACAGCAGGGACCAACTTCAGAAGCAGCTAGGAGGCCACCAGCCTGGCACCACTGCGACTTTTAACATTTTCCTTTCTTCCTATTTTCATACCTCTTGGCACCCAGGGTGTAAAAGAATGGATATAAAGGAATTAATGAGTGGGTAGGTAAGTAAATGAGCTTTCCATGTTCGATCTAAAGGTTGAATAACGTTGTTTTCCTCTACGAAAACCAGGGGATGGATGGATTGGCTGGAGAGGCAGGTGGGCAGGCAGACAGAGAAACAGAAATATCACACAAACATATATGTGCATCTCTAGATACACACATGAAAATACATTTGCCTTTCAGGATCATTTACATATTCAAATTTCAGTGCACGTGTAATGTACATAAAAATAGATAGGTGTGTATCATACAAAATAAGCATAAAGAAGCCTTTTTATCCCTCATGCAGGTCCTTGAATGCACTCATCAGAAGCACTTTAGAATGATGCCAAAAATCCCATGATTCAAAAAATAGAGAAACTCCTGAGCTGGACTGTATCCTGCCCACTTAGAATAATTTAACGTAGGTTTCCAAGTGATACCGTCACCCACCGGGCTCACTTCACTGAACCTATTTGCATATTCATCTGAATGCAAAGCCCAAGATTAAAGTGAATTACTGTTTAGCTTTCTTCCCCTGACTTCTCTGCGGGACCCAACTCACAGACATGCATGCAAAGCCCCTGGGGAAGCATTTACCAAATGGGTTTACAAATTTGTTTATGCATAGAAGCCTTGTCCCCCAAACAAAAAAAGTCACCATGATCATGCCACTAATTCAACTCTTCCCTTTAATCGGCCTCTTGCAACCATCTCACTCTCTCCTCTGTTCTGTACTGCTTTAATCTTAAACTGGATCATTATCCTATTTAACATTTTATAAGTCATTTCCCACGCAGAGCGAGATATCCAATATTCATTAAGTACCTCTTCTCTGCTTAGCTCTGTGTCAGGCGCTAGATAGACAGAGATAAGTTTCCACGATGTGCTTTATTATTGTAAGAATAAAACATTGCACACATTACAATTTCAAATAATATGGAAGAATATTAAGATGACTCCATTTGGCCTGTATCTCTTCTGCTTTAACCACTTTTAATTATTTCTTCTGTTTTCTCCCAGAAAGTGTATGTTTCTCTGCGTGTGGCTGAGCATATGCGGCACATGCTTTAGCTATATACACAGCTTTCTATATTTTCCGAGTAAATTTAATCCTTCCAAAATGAAACACACAACTTCTCCTCTCTGGGTGTTATCCTCAAAATAGCACATGACATTGATTCTTGAGTATACTGAGTGTCTGGTAATGGACTTGGTAACATGCCAGCCTATGATATTCTATTCCCATTAATCCGTTCTAGTTCGGAGAGTTAGTTCTGCGTAAGACCTTTCCCCTCAACACCTACTACGTTGCACTACATTTGGTCAAGTTCCAATAAAAACATATTGAATCAACTTATTTCTGAAACATGAGTCCCCCTCTTGAAAAGGATCATTCTGTAATCTATTCTATACTTCTGTGTCGTGCTGGGTTTGTTTAAAGTTGAGGCAATTGTTCTGGTCACTTGCAACAATGTGGATGGAACTAGAGCGAAGGAGGTCAGTAAGAGAAAGACAAAATATCAAGTGATTCTTGACAAAATATCAAGAGAAAGACAAAATTTCAAGTGATGTGGAATTTAAGAAACAAAACAGAGGAACATAGGGGAAGGGAAGGAAAAATAAGATGAAATCAGAGAGGGAGACAAACCGTAAAAGACTCTCAACTCTAGGAAACAAACTGAAGGTTGTTGGAGGTACGGGGATGAGGTAGCTGGGTAATAGGCATCAGGGAGGTCGTGTGATTTAACGAGCACTGGGTATTACATGCAACTGATGAATCCCTAAATTCTACTCCTGAAACTAATAATATATTGTATGATAATTAAATTGAATTTAAATTTAAAAAATAAATAAATAAAGGAAGGAAGGGCAACTGATAGAACTAGAACCAGCCTAACTGCTGATTTTAACATGGGACCAGAAATGTGAGTAATGTTTCTAAAATTCCATTTCTACCTCATCCGGTCCTTGATTCATTTACTTGAAAATAGCTGCAGGAATAGGCTCCATCCCCAAAGAGCCATGGTCCTGGGAGGAATGCTTGCTTTAAGAAGGACAAACAGAGGGGGATACCTGGGTGGCTCAGTTGTAAAGCATCTGCCTTCAGCTCAGGTCATGATCTCAGGGTCCTGGAATCGAGTCCCGCATCGGGCTGTTGCTCAGTGGGGAGCCTGTCTCTCTCACTGCCCTCTCCCCTGCTTATGTGCATTTGCTCTCTTTCTTTCTCTCTCAAATAAATAAAATCTAAAAAAAACCAAACCAAAACAAAAAAAGGACAAAGAGAGGGAGGGCTGGCCAGAGCTCGGAAAGGTTCAGGAGGCTGGGCTGGGCTGGGTCAGGAAGTAGCCACACTTACAAATATGGAAAGCAATGGTGTGTGTGCAAAATCCAAATGGGAGTAAAACCCAGAGGCAGCCCTTTGGGAACAAAGAGCAACCTAGCTGGTCAGCTAAGTGTACCTAGGAGAGAGGGAGGCTGCTTGAGTGGAATCCAGATGTTAAGAAAAAATGAGGCTGTTTGGAAGTTAGTTCAGCTGCCTTAAAGGATGTGTATCTCTTTTCTATGACATGAAACATTGTGGTTGCTGATATTAAAAGTACTGCCTCCTTACATGATCCTATAGTAGATGAAAACGAGCTTTAAAATAATAACACTAATGTCATCACGGACAACCAGAAGACTGAATAAACCTGAAATTGTGTTAGTAACTTTACACCAAATACATGTCCTCAAGAGACTGTTTCTAAAGCCACATGAGATAATTCAAGCTCTCTGGTATTAGTACCACTGACCTGCTATGTAGTAAAGTTCATTCATTTCGGTCTTTTAATTTGTAGGAGTTACTCAATTGTATGTTTTCAATTTGATTTAATTTTGCAAATGTAAATTATTTCTAAGTTTCAAAGGTCAACATTATTTAACAAGATATTTTCAGGAAGATTTTGCTTTTATATCAGTTCCTCTTTTGACTCCAATATTTTATTATATACATGCACAGATGCATACACAAATGGTTATGTATTAAATTTACTCTTTTGAACCTTGTTTTTTTCACTTAAGAATACATCCTGGAGATCATTCCCTATCAGCTGATGGAGAGGGTCTCATTCTTCTTTTATGGCCGCATAATATTCCATTGTGTGACTGGACTCTTTGATAATCAGCCAGAACCCTATTAAACTATATCTACAATGTCTCTAAGCTCTTCGATTAAATCATTATTTTTAGCAGGTAAATTACATGGATGAAACATAGGCAATTTAGCTAATACTGTGTTTTCAAACATTTATTTCCAGTATTTTGCCATTACCACAAAAAAAAAAAAAAAAAAGCTCTGGCAATAATCTGTTAGCACAATCTATAAACAAGTCCATAGTTATTTTCTTAGAACAAACTTCTAGAAGTGGAATTTCTGGGTTAAAATCTTTATACTTATTTAATGTTTTACCTCTATTGATTTGGGTCCTATTGATAACCTATCACATATTATGCTAAACTGGGTAATAATTCCTGATTTTATCATGCAGCAACATCATTCTGCCTTCCTAAATATAGGTATTTTTTTTTCCAAATCTAAGATTTCTACACATCAAAAAGCCAATTTGAAAACAGAAGTAAAAACTACTCCAACATAAAAGTAGGGACCACTATGGAAAATATAACATTGGATTTTATACCAATAACATGGAGCTTAGTTTGGTTTGTCAAACTGACTGACTAAATAAAAGCTTTGATTGAAAATATAATACAAATAAATTTTATCCACATAGATCACTTCTATTTGAGTAGATGTTGGAGTACAATTCAAATATTTACTTTGGGTTTTAAGGATAGGTCTTTTTCTATTTTATACATGGCCTATTGCACATGGTACAAAGGTAGAAAACCTTGAAAGTATTGCTAAGTTCCTTAGAAACCTAAAGTTTGATGTTGCTGAAAAAAGAAATGTGTTCTCTACTATTTTCATTAAAAAACCTCCAATAGGGATAAAGTTAGCTGACTCTGAGTCAAGAATAAATTGAAGAAGATAAGAGAGCTGGGATTGCCTTCCTTCCGCTAAACAATCATAAAGACCTTGAATAACTTCCCCCAGAGAGATATCCCCCAAAAAACCTCTACAACATAGAGGAATTAACTCTGGAGGATTCCATGGAAGGCCATTTGTACATAAAGATCTAGAGAAAATGGAGATGACTTGTCAGTGCTTTGATTCTGACCAGGGAAGCAAAAAATGAACCTAATACATACTAGGAACTGCATCTGAAGTGATAAATTTTGAACGTATTAGCCAGTGCCAATGAGGAGAGCAGGGATAAAGATTAAAAAAACAAAACAAAGCAAAAAAAAAAAACAAACAAAAAACAAACAAAAAAAAACCCTACTATTTACCACAGAGAGATTTGATAGAACAGAGATTCCTGGCCAACAGAAACTACTGTTACTTGGGATTCCAGAAAACCATCTATGGAGCCATCATACAGAATATGAAGGCAAGGAAACGATGGTATTAGGGATCCCACTGGGCTTTACAGCATGTCATAATTAATAAGAGATGGTAGGGAACAGAAAACAGACACCCCAAGAAAATGGGCTGTGGAGAGCTCCACTGAATGGAGACCTCCTCCCCCTGGTAGGTGGAGCTCTAGAGATAAAGATTCTATGTCATAATGAGTACATTCAGTTATCTTACAGGACCAAGCACATAAGGTCAATGACTTGGAAGCCAAACCAGAGGACAGGGAGTGATGGGTAAGACGAGGCCCAAAGGAGCACTCTCCCACCTAAAGACAATGATGGATACTCTGTCTCAGCTAATGGTTGCCACTAAGGAATTGGCACTAGAATTGTCATATTATCTGATTTTTCAAGAAAAGTTGGAAAATTTTTGTGTGAAATCAAACTCTTCCGTTAGCAACATTTTTTTTTTTTAAATTTTTAAAAATTCTCTGTAGGCCAATCAAAACATGTCCACAGGCCCCCGGTTTGTTATCTTTAAAATATGTCATCAGGCTCCTGGGCCTGAGGAAGCTGTTCACTCCTACTGGATCTTACCATCCCCTTCTCCCAAGAGGAATGAGAGATGCGGGAAAACAATGACCATCACAAGGGAAAGCAATTTATTTTTTAGGGGTAAGACATAGTCCTCATTTACCTTGAATTTCACAAGTTCTACCACCACCTAAGTTAGTGATGTTAGCTCGAAATACACTTCGAGTTTCTTTTACTTTTTAAAAAATGTAAAGCTAAAATAGGACTATAATTTGCCAAATTCCAAACTGGTTCATAATGGTGCAATTCAAGCTTTTTGCATCATGTTAATGAAAATGGCATACTGACTGGGCATTTCACGCATTCAAAGATGCTGATGCAGCCCTCTAAAAATAAGTGAAGAGGAAAGACCCAACCACTGCCCTGCCCCCAATAATCAGTTGATTAATCTTCCCACTGAGATGACCAGATATTTTGGTGCCGCATAGATAGAGACAAGACACCACTTGCAAGGTCAGTCCAGTAATTTTCGAGAGCACAGATTGGAGTTGATATTTTATAGTTCCCAGTGTAGTATTAAATGTATTTCGATCTCCTTTCAGAAGCCATAGCTACTTTTAATGTGAAAAAACCTTTTCTTCTCTATGGAAAATCACCTGCCTCTTACCACAATATTTCTACAAATGCGATTTTTTTCTTTTCTCTCTTTCTCTCTTTCTTTCTTTCTTTCTTTCTTTCTTTATTTCTTTATTTCTTTCTAACAATGAGGAAATTTCTAGCTGGAAAACACATTGGAAGTCAGCCTGGTCAAATCTCTAAATTCGGTCAGGAAATTCATGCTATAGAACCCCCAACAAATGAGCAGTTGGTTTCTGCTGAAACAACTGGTGAATTCTAACCAGTCTCTAAGAATTGCGGCTAGGATGGGGAATGGTAAACATGTGACTTGGAATCCTTCCTTCCACCTTCCCCCATCTCAGATCTGTGCATAATACAAGGAAAGATCCTTGCGTTAAATCTCACTTACCGTGCTCTGCTCTCTCCTTAGTAAGCCTCAGCACCAACAAACACCCAACAGGCTGGCATCCCAAGCACCATTCGTGACTCACAAGTATCTGATTATTTAAAGCAGTGAAATATCACATTTGGCAGCTCTCCTGAGAGGCAGCTGCTGTGTTTAGCTAGTGTGTGAGCAGTTGGTGGGTCCTGCCCACTGGCAGGCCAAGTCAAAAATAGTTTGTGCCCACGTCAACAGTCAAAACCGCATGGTTTAACTGAAATCCCAGAACTTGTGGGGCTAACTTGGCCAAAATGAGGAGTAGAAAGCTGTATGAAATTCAGGCCCATAACCTTCCTAGTTTGTTTGCCTTTCTGTCTTCTGAAGAACAAATCAGTGGTGTGATAGAAGTGGCCTGAATTGCTTGAATCTGGGATGAAGATACAATCCTATCATAAATCAGATGAATTCATTATGGACAAAGAATTTCAACAACTAAATAATAAATTATTTCAGTATTTTTTATAGAAAAATAGATTTGCTGTGGAAATTAGGTGTGTTTTTAAAATATTTGATTCAATGTGGTGTAAAGGTACCATGGCTTTTAGAGCTCTTCAAGTAATGTTCTGGAAGCTGGTTATCCTAACCTTCTCTGCATGTATCCATCACACAGCTCTTAATCCTTGGTTGGTTACATATTATTTAAATATCTCCCAATTAATGTCTTATCTTTTCACTTCTTCGCTAGTAAGTTCACATCAAAAAAAGAGTGCTTAATTTGATGCAGTGTGATTAAAATTTTCTTATACATTTTGTTTCTTATGTATTTTGTTTAAGAAATATTTGGATCATAAAGTTGAAAAAAAAAACATTTTTCCTAAAAGGTTTACAATTTTTTTTTTGCCTTTGAGATATAAACCAAAATCATTTTATGTGTACGGTGTGAGGTAAGAATCTAATTTCATTTTTTCCCAACATGATAAATTGTTAGCATTTATTTTCTACTAATCTAGAGTGCTACTTCTATTGAAAACCAAAATGTCACAAATGTAGGTTCTGTTTCTAGGATCTTGATATCTTGATCCTTACTCATGAGTCAGGCTGTGTACCAAGCACAAACACTGCAGCAATGAACACAGCAAATACAGAGTAAGTTGACACTCTATTGAGCAAATTTCCACACCAGATTGTTCTTAGGAAAGTTTTGGCCATTGAACTTCCCTTAAACATCTGGAATCTGCATGTCAAGTTTCTCAAAATTTCCTATTGGTATTTTTATTAAAATTGCATTGAATCTCTAACTTAACTTACAGAGAACCAGGTATCTTGTGATGTTAAATTTTCTGATTCATTCATTGGATTCATTTGTTTATTCATTTAATTCTTCCTTAACATCTTTCAGAAAGTTTTCTAATTTTTGCTAAAAAAGTCTTATGTAGTATTTGTTAATTTAATCCTATGCACCCTTATACTTTTGTGTATTACATCTTTGTTTGTAGATAGCATACAAAAATTCAGTTAACTTTTGTATGTTGTATAGCCAAATGCGTTGTTAATATCTCTGCGTTATTAATTCTAACAAGTCTGAAGACATTTTGGATATTTCTATCTGGACAACTATTTTCTGCAAATAATAACAATTTTTTCTTCATATCTTTCATTATTTTTCTTTTGTGTTATTCTGGCTATCCTTAATACACTAAAACCAAGAAAATAACATTGACTAGAGACAGTTTTATTGTTTATTCTTGTCTTCTCCTTAATTTTATAGAGAATGCTTCTCTTTTTTTTTTAATATAATTTTTTATTTTTTATAAACATATATTTTTATCCCCAGGGGTACAGGTCTGTGAATCACCAGGTTTACACACTTCACAGCACTCACCAAAACACATACCCTCCCCAATGTCCATAATACCACCCCCTTCTCCCAAACCCCCTCCCCCCAACAACCCTCAGTTTGTTTTGTGAGATTAAGAGTCACTTATGGTTTGTCTCCCTCCCAATCCCATCTTCTTTCATTTATTCTTCTTCTACCCACTTAAGCCCCCATGTTGCATCACCATTTCCTCATATCAGGGAGATCATATGATAGTTGTCTTTCTCCGCTTGACTTATTTCGCTAAGCATGATATGCTCTAGTTCCATCCATGTTGTCGCAAATGGCAAGATTTCATTTCTTTTGATGGCTGCATAGTATTCCATTGTGTATATATACCACATCTTCTTGATCCATTCATCTGTTGATGGACATCTAGGTTCTTTCCATAGTTTGGCTATTGTGCACATTGCTGCTATAAACATTCGAGTACACGTGCCCCTTTGGATCACTACGTTTGTATCTTTAGGATAAATGCCCAATAGTGCAATTGCTGGGTCATAGGGCAGTTCTATTTTCAACATTTTGAGGAACCTCCATGCTGTTTTCCAGAGAGGTTGCACCAGCTTGCATTCCCACCAACAGTGTAGGAGGGTTCCCCTTTCTCCGCATCCTCGCCAGCATCTGTCATTTCCTGACTTGTTGATTTTAGCCATTCTGACTGGTGTGAGGTGATATCTCATTGTGGTTTTGATTTGTATTTCCCTGATGCCGAGTGATATGGAGCACTTTTTCATGTGTCTGTTGGCCATCTGGATGTCTTCTTTGCAGAAATGTCTGCTCATGTCCTCTGCCCATTTCTTGATTGGATTATTTGTTCTTTGGGTGTTGAGTTTGCTAAGTTCTTTATAGATTCTGGACACTAGTCCTTTATCTGATATGTCGTTTGCAAATATCTTCTCCCATTCTGTCAGTTGTCTTTTGATTTTGTGAACTGTTTCCTTTGCTATGCAAAAGCTTTTGATCTTGATGAAAAAAATCATGGAAACAAATGATAATGAAAATACAACGGTTCAAAATCTGTGGGACACAACAAAGGCAGTCCTGAGAGGAAAATATATAGCGGTACAAGCCTTTCTCAAGAAACAAGAAAGGTCTCAGGTACACAATCTAACCCTACACCTAAAGGAGCTGGAGAAAGAACAAGAAAGAAACCCTAAGCCTAGCAGGAGAAGAGAAATCATAAAGATCAGAGCAGAAATCAATGAAATAGAAACCAAAAAAACAATAGAACAAATCAATGAAAGTAGGAGCTGGTTCTTTGAAAGAATTAATAAAATTGATAAACCCCTGGCCAGACTTATCAAAAAGAAAAGAGAAAGGACCCAAATAAATAAAATCATGAATGAAAGAGGAGAGATCACAACTAACACCAAAGAAATACAAACTATTATAAGAACATACTATGAGCAACTCTACGGCAATAAATTTGACAATCTGGAAGATATGGATGCATTCCTAGAAACATATAAACTACCACAACTGAACCAGGAAGAAATAGAAAGCCTGAACAGACCCATAACCAGTAAGGAGATTGAAACAGTCATTAAAAATCTCCAAACAAACAAAAGCCCAGGGCCAGACGGCTTCCCGGGGGAATTCTACCAAACATTTAAAGAAGAACTAATTCCTATTCTCCTAAAACTGTTCCAAAAAATAGAAATGGAAGGAAAACTTCCAAACTCATTTTATGAAGCCAGCATCACCTTGATCCCCAAACCAGACAAGGATCCCACCAAAAAAGAGAGCTATAGACCAATATCCTTGATGAACACAGATGCGAAAATACTCAACAAAATACTAGCCAATAGGATTCAACAGTACATTAAAAAGATTATTCACCACGACCAAGTGGGATTTATTCCAGGGCTGCAAGGTTGGTTCAACATCCGCAAATCAGTCAATGTGATACAACACATCAATAAAAATAAGAACAAGAACCATATGATACTCTCAATAGATGCTGAAAAAGCATTTGACAAAGTACAGCATCCCTTCCTGATCAAAACTCTTCAAAGTGTAGGGATAGAGGGCACATACCTCAATATCATCAAAGCTTCTCTTTTTTTTTTACTAATAATAATGTTTTAAAACGCATTTTAATATATAACTTTTTTCATGTTAAGAAAGTTTTCTTCTGGGACACCTGGGTGGCTCAGTGGGTTAAGCCTCTGCCTTTGGCTCAGGTCATGATCTCAGGGTCCTTGGATTGAGCACTGCATCAGGCTCTCTGCTCAGCAAGGAGTTTGCTTCCCTCTCTCTCTGCCTACTTGTGACCTCTGCCTATCAAATAAATAAATAAATAAAAATTTGAAAAAAAGAAAGGTTTCTTCTATTCCTACTTTGAAAAATATTTATAATAAATGAGTGTTGAATTTTATCAATTTTTTCCATCGTTTGGGAAAATCATGTTTGGTTTCTCTTTTGATCTGTTGATGTAGTGAACTTAATTTCTAGAATGTATAAAAAAATAAAATATTCTTGTATTTCTGGGGAAATAACACTATTTATTAAGGATATGTGATCTTGCTATGCATAGCTGGATTTAGCATTCCAATGTTTTGCTCTGGATTTACATACATCCATGTTCCCAAGTAAGATGGCCTATTATTTTCTCTTCTCATGGTACTCTTGTGTGGTTTTAGAAACAAGATTACATTAACTTCCTAGAATGTGTTGAGAGAATATTCTTTTATTTTTCTATTACCTGGCAGGTGTCAAATATTAGAACTACGTCTTGAAAGTTTGGTAGAATTCTTTTGGGACACACCCTGCAGCTAGTATTCTTTTCTTTGTGGGAAAATTAAGATTACTCAGTTGATTTAATGGTTACAGAAATTTTCATGCTTTCTATTTCTTCTAGAGCCAGTTTAGGTAAAAATATATGTTTCTAAGAATTTGTATGTTTCATTTATGTTTTTAAATCTATTGACATAAGCCAAAGCTTGGTGTTTTCTTATTATTTTTTGATACAGATACTTCCT
This sequence comes from Mustela lutreola, assembly GCF_030435805.1. Lineage (NCBI taxonomy): Eukaryota > Metazoa > Chordata > Mammalia > Carnivora > Mustelidae > Mustela > Mustela lutreola. Next base: position 185,842,335 of record NC_081293.1, on the reverse strand, counting down.
GTATCTGTAATTATAACACTTTTCTATACTTAATCTTAGATATTTTTATCTTCTTTAATTTTGATTGATCTCATCAGATACCTATTCTATTAATCTTTTCAAAAAACTACTTTTGGTTTTGTCAATCTCACTTCTTTATCTTTGATTTTCTTTTATTAATTTATGTTTCTAACATAATTATAGACTTTTTTGTATATTCTGAGTATACTGTGCTGCTTTTTTACCCTCTTCTTAAGATGACTAATTAGCCCATTAATTTTAATTTCTTTTACAGTAGTAAAAAAGCCAAACTAATATTTGCAACTAGTAACAATTATAGATATTTTCATATTATATTTCTATAGTTTCATAATCTCAAAACATCATGTACATTTATAAGTACTTTAAAATTATAGTTATTAGAGTGACCACTAGATACTATTATTCAATAAATGAACAAGGAAAGCACATATATTACTAAATCCCAAATTAAAACAATTACTTGATAATTCTATTTTAGGTAATTGGTTTTCTTCATACTTTTATGTATTTTATTTTATGCACTAGGGATCAATAGTATGTGAAGAAAACTATGGATTTCACCAGATTTCCAAGGAGAAAAAAATAAAGTTTAAAAAAGTTTTTTTAAAAAGCACTCTTTGGTAGAGCTTAATGCAGGATTCTCAGGTTTGGCTTCCTCACCTTACCAGGGGCTGACTTCTGGATCCCAATGCTTTATAGATGTTTTCCTTCATGTAACCATACCTTACCATTCCCTCCTTGCTTTCCTTTTTACAACTAACTTCCCTTTTCCGTTCACCGGATTTTATTTTTGTTAGTTGACTTTTGCTCTTAGATTTTTTTTTCTAACTTCATGGCAAACCTAATAATGAATTAAATATTGTGTTTTGGGCAATATATCAAAGATCTCATTGTATTTTAGCAGAAGATTATGTAGCCTGGTTTCCTACTCGAAATAAGAGTCTTGTCCAAGATTTCCTAACTCTTACTTAAGCTAAGCTGGGAGAAATATTTACCATCTCTCATGAAAAATTCTGACCTCCATGTTTTTGTTCAAGAGGACTGTATGAAGAACAGCTTTCCCCAGTGAGACCTCATACCTCTGACACATAGAGCCCTGAAGCATTTTCTTAATTGCAAAATTCAACATGTTTATATGGCAGACTAGTCCTCAGGTTTTAAACATCCACTGCTGCCACCTGTTTTGAAAGGGACATGCACTGTTCTCTCTGGTGAGATGGAGTGTGTGGGAGCATCACAGACAATTCTGGAGGGCTTGACCCTCCATCAGGCAGGGCTCAGTAGCCATCAACTTTCCCTGCCCCATCAGCCCTCACAGCCAAAGCTTCAGAGTACTCCTCGGCTGACACTGCCATCTCAACCCCAGTTTCCCTTAGAATTTATCCAATGACCTGGAATCGATTCTCTCTTTTTTCTTAAACCCTACAGAATTCACTGATTGATTACTCTTACCGTAGCATTTAAGATTCTGAATCTCAGTATCTTTTTTTAAAATTCCTACCTAAAACGTGTAAAAGAAAGAAAGCAAACTACTGGTAGAAGAATAAGTCTCTCTTAAACTATAGAAACTCATCTAGATAGATAGATAGATAGGGATTACACAGACAGGCATATATACAGAGACACACGCACAATGTATTATACATACATATGTGAAGGACACCACTTCTTTCATTGATTTGTATCAAGGCTGTTCTCTGACGACTACTGAGGTTAATGAGGATGGTGATACTTGAGCCGTTATTTTCCTTCGCTTCTAAGTAATTCTGCATCGGCTGCTCTAACTTGCATTTCAGCACTCACTAAACCTTCATTGGCATTCGTTGCTATGTTCCCTTTAGGCTGTTCAAATCGCACTAGCAAAACATTTTTCTTGTTTTAACTTATATTTCTGTGCCTGGTGATGGGGAGTATTTTATCTTGTTCTTGCCTAAGTTATCCTAATATAAACTCATTCTTCTTCCAAGATATGCCTTACTTTACAAACGGAGGCCAGATTGTGGCCACGGTAATAATTAATTACCTGTTTTCCTGTAGTCTTTTTGGATGAACTCTAGGGAGTGATTATTTTCCAAGGTGATCAGATCTAATTCCTCTTGCCTTTCTGCTCAAATTCTTTTATTGCTCCTAACTCACTTGTTTTAATTATCTAGGGATTGAACTAAATAAACTGAATAATTTCAAGTACCTAAATAATGGCATTAGTTCTTTCTGGGGTTGACTGCAGCCTTAGGATATTTTTGTAAGACTTCAAAACAGTCATTTGATTTGGTTGTAACTTCAAACATTTATAGATATTTGTCGGAGGAAGGTCCTTGAGGAGAGTCAAATCCAGCCCTGCTATTTTGTAAATCTGGCAACTCATATCCAGAAATGTAGACTGATTTATGAATATTACAGAGGAAGTTACTGGTAAATCTTGGTTTACAACCGAGATGTCCCAGTGCTTTTTCTACTTATTTATAACCATTATGTCACCATACACATATTTCCAAATTGGAAAAAGGAATTACGACAATACATTTCATCTATTCAGATAGACATTGGTATGTCGACTCCAGGAAATGTCAGTTTTTCTCTGATCAAGGATATCAATCTTTGCGATGGGAGGAATCTGTTTATCCCACACTCAACTTGGTTTTTGCTTGATACTTTTGAACTATTAAAATGAAAACAAGGAGGCGATCACTGGTTTGGGAAAATTGTCAGATAGGCAGCTATAGATTGGGTCTGATTTAATGATGTTTCTAGTATCTTTTTAAAAGAAAGACATTTCAGGTCCAGTTCAAGAAAAAAATAGCTTGACTGGAGTTAGTGACTTAATGAGTGACTTTTTTCTGCACAGAATCACTCTGAACATGAAATTTAGCTTCTAAAGCACTTGCCCCCAAAACTCAACCCACACAAAGAATTTAGGAGTATAGTAGATTTTTTTTTAAAAAAACTGGATTCTGTTGCAGCTTCAAACTTCTGCATAGGAGGAGATTATGAATAGCAATCATGTTAGAAGAAGAGGTGGGTAGGGAACACGTTTTGAAGATGTTTTTGTGCACAAACTCACTATTTTGGCTGAGATTGTGTGGGCTTTTGTTTCCTTTTGTTTTTGTTGTTTGTTGTTGCTGACCAAGAAGGCATTTGAATCTAAGAAATTTCTTTATTCTAAAGAACCTTCTGGTCAGCCTGCTGGACCTTTCCTGCTACAGATCCAATATACACCACATTATGCCTTATTTCTCTTCCATCTTTCTCTTCTCTCTGCGCCCTCACCTCTCTTCTCACTGCATGAAGAACAAAAAATCTTTTCCACTAGCATATTTGCCCTTCTCTCTGATGCCTTGGCACCAAAATGCCTTCTGCGAACACTTAAATAAAATTCCAGCCAAAGACAGCTCCCTCTATAAGAGCAATTCTACAGCCAGTTATTTAGGCGATAACATCTTTCGACCATATTATACAATAAGCAAAGAGTCAGCTATGAGGGCTTAATGGAGATGTAGAGTTTACCATTGTACTTTACAACCACTAACCTCTGAACACCTCTAAACTACAGCACTTAACAACCTTCAAGCTCTGCTTATCTTTCTCTACCTGCCTAAATTCATTCCCCTCCTGATCAAGTACTTCTCCATGAATAAAGTGAACATTCTCTTGCTAGTTGTACCTGATTCTCACCTTGTTCTAAGGCAAACTTTTTCTTAGGCAGTTTTTTTCAGCCCTCCTCTGCACTGAAGAGACCTTTTATTTCCAGTTTCCCATTTGGTCCCAAATGGCTTTCACCACTTACCTAGTTCTCCTATATAAATCAATAATTAATAACCTGCAACTTCTACAGAATTATGAAAACATATTCTTCTCTTCCTTTATTCATAGTTTGCAATTCAACCCAAACACCCAAATACCTATTACTGTTCTGTTCTAGAGCTTTAGAGTGAAAATGGTGGCCTCCCATTCCCATTCTTCCATTAGCATATACTAGCAATAATTTTAAACTCTTACATTGAAAACACTCCTATGAAACTTTTTTCACTAAAAAGATGCCAAAATAATGACAATAGAGTATTTTCTTTAAAAATGTCCATATCTTTGTAATGATTTTAGAGATTCAAGATTAATAGATTTAATTATCCTATCAGATCCTCTTCTTTATCTACTTATCTATCTATTTGTTTGTTTATTTCACAGCGACATAGAGAGAGCATGCACAAGCAGGAAAGGGGCAGAGGGAGGGGGGGAGAAATTCAAGCAGACTCTGCACCATGCTCAGAGACTGTCGGAGGGTGGAGGCGTTCTTGATCCCATGACCCTGAGATCATGACCTGATCTGAAATCATGAGTTGGATGCTTAACCAACTGAATCACCCAGGTGCCCCCAGATCCTTATTTTTAAAAATAAATATTTAATATTCATTCTATGCTCTCAGATTACAATTTTATTCCCTCTGTTTTTCAGTCTCTGATAGAAGTCTCCGTTCAGTTCTTACATAAAACCATGTTGTAACAAGGGAATTTAATGTCACCAGGAGAATGGCTTCTGCTGAGCTCAGTTGCATCGTGGGGTAGACAAAGCCACATCTGTAAGAGCTCTTACAAGGGCTCCTGCTTCAGCATTCCCAAGTAAATTGCTTCAGGACTCTTCAGATCCATGACATACTTTGATTGTCACCCTCAGTCATGAAAATAATTTTCAACAGTTGATGTCTTAAAGTAAACACTGATCTCACAAAATATTCTCTGTAGTTCCTATTTCTTATCTTTGCCCTTTAATATAACCATTTGGCTAGCCAAAGAAATAATTTAGTTCACATGGAGGGGGAAGGCAGGCAGCCAGGAGAGAGGATGGACATCAGATCAGAAGTGCATAGACTTAATTCTGCAAGCATCAGGACAGGAGGCAACATTATGCTTAATAAATGGGCATTTTCTAGAAAATACCACTTGGTTTTTGATAAGGCTGCAGCTACCAGCCAGTTGAGGTAGGCATGACATTGATAGACAGTGATCCCTAAGGTATGGTTGGGTGCAAAATAAACTCACATAGGGTGATGAGCAGTAAGGAGGGCACGTGATGTGATGACCACGGGGTTTTATATGCAACTGATTATTGAACACTACCTCTGAAATTAATGATGTACTATATGTTGGCTAATTGAATTTAAATTTAAAAAGAGAAAAGATTACTTCACCATATTGTTGAGGGTCCTTCTCTGGGCTCTCTACTCTGTTTGCAAATGACACTACAAAGCACTGATACCCAAGATCTATAAGGAACTCAAGCTCAACACTCAAAACACAGATAATCATGTCAAAAAATGGGCAGAAAAGACACTTCTCCAAAGAAGACATACAAATGGCTAACAGACACATGAAAAAATGTTCATCATCATTAGCCATCAGGGAGATTCAAATCAAAACTACATTGAGATACCACCTTACACCAGTTAGAATGGCAAAAATTAACAGGAGAGGAAACAACAAGTGTTGGAGAGGATGTGGAGAAACAGGAACCCTCTTACACTCTTGGTGGGAATGTAACTTGATACAGCCACTTTGGAAAACAGTGTGGAGATTCCTCAAAAAAATTAAAAATAGAGCTACCCTATGACTCTGCAATTGTGCTACTAGGTAGTGAAGTAGTGAAAAGTAGTGAAGTAGTGAAAAGAAAGGCCATATGTACCCCAGTGTTCATGGCAGCAATGTCCACAATGGCCAAACTGTGGAAAAAGCCAAGATGCCCTTCAACGGATGAATGGATAAAGAAGATACGGTCCATATATATGATGAAATATTACGCAACCATCAGAAAGGATACCCAACTTTTGTATCAATATGGACGGGACTGGAGGAGATTATGCTGAGTGAAATAAGTCAAGTAGAGAAGTCAATTATCATATGGTTTCACTTACTTGTGGAGCATAAGGAACAACAGGGAGGACATTAGGAGAGGGAAAGGAAAAGTGAATTGGGGTAAACTGGAGGGGGAGATGAACCATGAGAGACTGTGGACTCAGAAACAAACTGAGGGTTTTTTGGAGGGGAATGGGTGAGCCTGATGGTGGGTATTAAGGAGGGCATGCATTGCACTGGCTATGGTATACCAACAATGAATCTTGGAACACTGAAAAACTAAAATTAAATTTAAAAAAAAGAAAAAGAAAAAGAAAAGAAAGAAACTCACATATCTACCACATCATGAGGTTCTCTAGGTAAATTTTTCATTCTTCTCTAGACCTCAAATTATTGAAAATAATATTGGCCCTCTCCTGGTAAAGAAAAGATGTGATTTTTTACTAAGAAAATACTGGGAAACACTTTCTTGGCCACTTAATTATTTTTCATAGCTGACCTCAATTTCTTCAGCATAACCTGTAACTTCAAACCAACAAATAAACACTGAATACCTAGACCTTGTAAGTTGGAGAAGCATTTTAGCTGAATATATGCTTAATATGGCTAAGCTTGCTGCTACAGATAATTTTTGTTGTTTTTTAGTTTTCAGATCACTTCTTAGCCAGGAGCTAAGAAGGAAAAAAAAAAAAAACAAAAACAAAAAACAGATGCATTGTCTTGAAAAGACAAGAACATGATTGACAAGCAGGAAGTGGCCCCCAAGCTAGTTCCAGTCAATTTTCTGAACAAAAGATTCATTCTCAATCTTTCTTCCCACATGAAACAGGCCTAACAGGGGGATTCTTATATAATCCAAAATCTGTAGGACGATTATAAACAGGAACTGAGATTTTCAGCCATCAGGTAAAGAATGAGGCTAAAAGTTTTCCACTTGGGTTATAAAGGAAACTACGGATTTAAAAGAAAATCTTGAGGGTACCAATTCTAACATCTTATTATCCTTAGTAAGTATGTTAACAGTTCCTCAGGTTCTTTAGGTCTTCAGGAATCTCATTTTATTTTGTTTTTATTATTACCATTCCTTTCCCATCCTTTAATGTGTGTGTGGGTGTATATTATGACCTCAACTTATAATCTAAATGCACATGATATTTCAATCCTATCAAGTACCTAGAAATAACCAAATCTGTCTCCAGACATTGAAAAAATCTGTGTCCATTTTTGTAGGTTAAATAATCCCCATCCCAATAGTCTTTTCACACAGAATTATTATTTTCAAAACTAAATGCCTGGTTAGTTTCTTAGAGAATCTTTAAAATGTCTACATAAGTCTAAGCTGGTGGAACCCAAAAAAAGACTCTAACCAGTCTCTAATAGTGAAAATTAATGTAAGTCTTGCAACTTCTTCTCCTAAATGTTTGAATATAGAAATGTGCAGTTGGAAGAATCTCATCTCCAAGTGATTCCCTTAGTATCCCACAAGTACAGAAGTAGGCTGGTAGCAACCCTTCTGTGAATTTCAACCATGTGGAAAAGAAACCATAACCTCCCACAACTACCACCCTCCATCTCTGTGGGAGCAAGCTCACAAGGCCTTCCTGCTCCCCATTCCGTGAGTTACCAAGGAAACTGTGTGTCACATAAATATACTTGGTACATGAGAGGTATTCCCTGAAGACCTACTCTTTCATTTGTTTTTAACTAGTTTGTTTTTTTTTTTAACTGACACACAGTTAAGTGACACAGAACATTCTCATCAATGGGTCCCCGAACTCAGATGATCCTTGTAGTCCCAGAATGTACAATGTCAACAACATGGGAAAATTTGGTACAAACAGGGGTCCCTTCTAGAAGGTAACCTGGTGTTCAGAAATGCCCAAGTCTGTCTAGGGGTCAGGAAATTCTGATAATGCAGAAAATCTTAGAAGACTCCTAAGAGTTAAATCATCTGGAAAAAAAAAAAAATGGAGCCAGGGAAACAGTCATTATCCAGTTAAAAAAAAAAAAAAAGGCCTTGTGCTCTTTTCTACCCTCATGGGCCCTCTCCCCACTTCCCCTTACTCTCCTCTACTTCCTCTCATCTCAAAGTCCCAACTCATTTGAAGTGCATCCTCCAGTGTGAGGTGTCCACCATTCATACTTCCATTTATTTCCACACTGAAGAAGGTGGGAAGGGTTTAGATCCTGAAATCTGAGTAAAGAGGGGATGGAAGAAAGCATCATGGTTCTTTGGGCTTCAAGCTGGATATCTGAAGACCAGTATGAGTTTATGTACTGAAAACATGATTCTACTACCAGTATATCTCCTATATCTTACATTAAAACCATGTCTGTATCCTTCCTAGCTTCAAGCTCATTTAAAAAACTTTTCTTTCATAGTCAGGTGACTAGAAGAGAATGAAGGTATGAGGGCATGAGGAAAATTTTTCCAGCTTAAGTTAAACAATAAATTTATAATATTTATTTATCTATATCCAAAAATATTTTTGTTTATATCATAGACAATTTTAACATATATATACAAAAGTTGAGAAAATGGTACAATCATCTCTACATACCCATCACCGAGCTTTACCAATTATCAAACTCGAATTCTTTTGAAGCAAATTCCAATTGTTATGTCATTTGGTCCATAAATACATTAGTATGTACCTCTAAAAACAACATGACATCATGACCCTTTCTTTAAAAAACAGAGATAATGATATTACCTAAAATATTAGCAATAATTTCTCAGTAGCATCAAATATCCAATTAATCTTCAAATTTCCAATTGCCTCATGAATTTTTTTACAATCTATACACTCAAATCAGGATCAAACTGTACTGTACTTGGTAGACAAGTCTCTGAAGCCTTCTCTCCATCGTTTTTTCCCTCCTCATTACAGTTTATTGGTTGGAAAAAATGAGACTATTTGTCCTGGTCTAGATTTTGGTGATTTCATCCTTGTTATCATTTAGCAAGTCCCTCTGTCCAGTATATATTGATAGTCTAGCTGGAGGCTTGATTAGGTTTGGGGTCTTTTATTCCTTTCCCTTTGGCAAGAATCCCTTAGAAGTGGTCTGTGTTCCTTAGTTAGATGACACCTACAGACTGAAAGTCTCTATTTTATGATTTATAATCCATTATAATAATTGCCTAGATTCATTCATTGGGGGAAATTCAAAAAGATTTAGGCAAGTCATGTGTATGCCCTAGAAATAGGAACAGAGGACGCGAATAGGAATAAGACCTGCTCTTGCTCAGAAAGATTTTATAGCTTAAGATGTAGGAAACAGGGGCGCCTAGGTTGCTCAGTGAATTATGCCTCTGCCTTTGGCTCAGGTCATGGTCTCAGGGTCCTGGGATCCAGCATCGGGCTCTCTGCTCAGCGGGGAGTCTGCTGCCCCCCACCCTCTCTCTGCCTGCCTCTCTACTTGTGATCTCTGTCTGTCAAATAAATAAATAAAATCTTTAAAAAATAAAATAAAATCTAAAAGAAAAGATTAAACAAAAAAGGTGTAGGAAACAAGAAACAAACACAGAAACAAGCTATTATAATGGTGGATTCTGCCAATACCAGGCGAAACCAGAGTGATGCTGTTATATAGAACAAAGGAGATGAATAAGAAGCAAAAGAAGGCACTCCAGGTAAAATCAACATTGGAAAGAAGCACTCATGTGGTTTACTGTGGGGGAGGGGGCAGCTACTCTGACCATCAATGTTCTTTCTAAGCTATGGAATGGCAAGCATGATCTGAGCGTTCTTTAAATCCCTTCTGCTTCTAAATTTCTAGATATCATATATTTGGGCCTTATTATGAGACAGCCACATTCCTTCATGTTTTTAAAAAATTATTAGAAGTCCAATGATAATGAAATTCAGTGTGAGATGCTTTGTTACTCACTGTTGAATTCAGCTTTTTCAATAAAAGTTTTAATCAGAGGAAGACAAGTCAGCAGTTAAGATATTTGAGACACTTCCACAAAGGATTTCTGGCTAATTCAGAGGACTTTAGAGTGTGATCACTCCAGCTCTTCACTGAGTTAGGTTTAAGGTCAAAACGTGATTTTCTAAGCATTCAATGGATTATGGGCAGGAGCAGAAATCAGAATAATGACCCTTTGAAGGGAAATTTGGAAATAATTGGTAAAAATAGAAATTTAAATATCTTTTGACCTAGCAATATGCTTTAAGCAAGAAGTTCTATACAAATACTCCTATAAACATGCAAAAATGGTAATTATAGTCTTACTTTTGGTAGTGGTAAACTGAAAACAATTATACCCATCAACAGAGGACTGATTTTAAAAACAATAATTTGTCACCAAAAGAATGTATAGCCCTAGAAATTTATATGAACAGCATTTCACAATTTCAGGTCAAATAAAATTAGCATACTGATGTCTTGTTTAATCTTGTAAAAAAAAAAAAATCTCTCCACATGTATATCTGGATGTTTGTATGTGTATTCGTATTCACAACAGAAAAATGCCTGAAGTATAAAAACAGAAAAACATCAGTATTTACTGTTAGAAAATATAGTTATAGTGGATTCCCACATACTACATTATTTCTAGATTATTTGAATGCTTTCTCTGTACAGATTGTTTTTCGAATCAGAGCAAAAACATTTTTACAAAGGCTTTTCTTTTCCTTGATACATTCCCCTTGTCCCCTTCCTCCCTCTCTTGTGATTGAATTTCCCCAACACAGAAGCTTGCTCTGTCTTCCAACACACTTGGAATAAGTAAATACTAAAATCTTTGCTTGACCCTGCATGGTCCCCTGGCTTCTCCCCTGTCTCCCCACTTCTCACAAGCATGTCAAATCCTGAGGCCACACTCCCTGCTGATTTGCTACACCTCCCTTTCCCTTTCAACACAACATCATTGGGTTTCTATCCCCACCATTACAATAACATTTTCTTCATAAAAGTCAGCGATAGCCCTCTGGTTGTCAAATGGTGTAGGCTTTGCTGAGTCTTCATTTTGGACCTCTCAGCTACACTTAACACTTTCTGGCACTGTATTCCCAAGACTTTCCTGAATTTCCTTCCTGACATTCTGTGACACCTCCACCACCACCATGATTTTACATGTGTGAGAACACCTTCAGATTCTCCTCCTTTGAATCCTTTTATTCAGGTCACTCCTAGAATGTTCTTCCCTCTGTTCTCTTGACTGCATCCTCTCCCATTACCTCAGGTATTCTGTCTACCTTTCATGCTCAAGTCATGTCACCTCAAGTCACGTCACAAGCATGCTCATGTCTCTCCGTGAAGTAAACACATACACATTCCTCTTATACCCTCTGTTCTCCACCTCCATATGCTGTAATTTTCCAATTTTTCTTCTTTCCTTTAAAGCCAAGGTTCTGGAAGAAAGAACTAACACCCATTCTTCAGCCCCAAAATGAATTTGTCAAAAAGTAATTGAAGCTGTATGTCAGGACCTCTCATTGCATGGACTCCCCCCAAGGCTCTATACATGGTTTTAAGTTCATAATTGTGTATCTTTTTTCTTATAAAGGAGGAGCCCCCCAAATTATACAGCTGAAGACAACCCAAAATTTGGACCCATTCATACCTCAATGCACTGAAAAATGGCTTCTAATGTAACTATTCCTCTGAAACTACGATGACACAGATTACAATTTAATCCTTTTTTTAAATTTATTTTTTATTTATTTTCAGCGTAACAGTATTCATTATTTTTGCACCACACTCAGTGCTCCATGCAATCCGTGCCCTCTATAATACCCACCACCTCCCACCCCCCCGCCCCTTCAAAACCCTCAGACTGTTTTTCAGAGTCCATAGTCTCTCATGGTTCACCTCTCCTTCCAATTTCCCCCAACTTCCTTCTCCTCTCTATCTCCCCATGTCCTCCATGCTATTTGTTATGCTCCACAAATAAGTGGAACCATATGATAATTGACTCTCTCTGCTTGACTTATTTCATTCAGCATAATCTCTTCCAGTCCCGTCCACGTTGCTACGACAGTTGGGTATTCGTCCTTTCTGATGGAGGCATAATACTCCATAGTGTATATGGACCACATCTTCCTTATCCATTCATCCGTTGAAGGGCATCTTGGTTCTTTCCACAGTTTGGTGACTAAACCCTAGTTGCCAAACAAGGAGTTAACTATCTCTTCTTTCTTAAAATCTGCCCCTCATTTTAACTTCTATCCCTCTCTGGATCCCTATATATCTCCTGCATCTCCTTGTTCTCCTTCTCTCCTTGCTTGCCCATGCCCTACATTCAATCAATCCTGTCAAGTGTACCTCTAACAGTGTACTTCTCCTGTATTCTCTCCACGGTCATTCAGACTTGCTCTTGGCTTCTACTCTTGTAAGATCCAGTCTCTCTGCTTTCACCTATCCCCACCATTAAAAGCTTTCAAGGTGTCCCATAGCTTGATGATGAAGTCCAAACTCCTCACAATGGCATACAAAATCCTTCCATGGCATGTTTTCTCCTTTTTCAGCCCCATTTCAAGACATGGCTCAATAAGCTCCAGCCAGAATACTGGCTGTTCCTAGAAGGCACATCTGTGCTTTAGACTTACTTCTTCCTACATCTAGGAATGATTTCCCATTTTCTTATGTTCACCCATCCATCATTCTATCTAACTCCTACTCAACCTTTAATATTCAGCTTAAGAATCACTCCCTGGAAGGGAAGGAAAAATAAAAGGAGATAATTACAGAGAGGGAGGTAAACCATAAGAGACTCCTAACTATAGGGACAAACTAAGGGTTGCTGGAGGGGTAGTGGGTAGGGGATGGAGTAACTGGGTGATGGACATTAAGGAGGGCTCATGATGTAATGAGTACAGAGTGTTATATGCAATGGATCAATCACTAAATTCTACCCCTGAAAATAATAATATACTATATGTAACTTAATTGAATTTAAATAAAAAATTAAAAGAAAAGAATCACTCCCTGACTATCCTCTTTTAAACAGAGCTGGTATTACTTTTGTATGTTGGAATAACATTCTATTGTCTCTGTTATAGTATTTATTAAAGTACATTGTAATTGTTGATTTAGCTATCTGCTAACCCTACTAGGAACATTCCTTAAGAACAAGTAATATGCTTAACTCATCCTGTATACTAAGTACCAAATACAATGTTGGGCACAAAGTAGGAACTTGACAAGTGTTTGTGAAAGAAATGAGTAAATAAATTAATGAGTGTTTAATACCTTTTGATAGAATTATTTGGGGAGTTTTCCCCTCTTTTTCTGCTTAAACCTTTCTCTTTTAAACTTTGATAATAAGTTGAATATCCCATTCTCTATTTGAAATTATTAGTTTGATTCTTTTTGAATATTGTATGTTCATGAAATATTTTTTTCATCAATCTAATAAATATTTATCCAGTGCCACATAGTACCTATACTAGAGTCTTTGGAGTTCCCAAACTATGAAGAACCAACCAACAAAAAATGTCCCTACCAATCAGGTTGATATACTTTGTGAAAATCAGCCACACTTTCAAGTTTGAAGAGAATTTATTCATATGAAAATAATTAGAGATAGCACAAGTGAGTGCAATATCCACGGAGGTCTAATTTCAACAAATAGTGGTACAAATAGTAAGCAACAAAGTTAAGATACTGAAATAAGAACTCTGAAAGCCTGAGTTCATACCGCCTCCACTCAGTTGTTTTTCATTTAGAAATTGAAAAAATAATTCCTTAACCTGCTGTTGATGTCACCTTCCCATCTCACTGAAGATTTAAGGTTCCCTGAAAAGCATCACATATAGTAGATGTCACAGGATAAGAAGGGATGGAGGGATAGGCAAAAGAAAAGAAATGACACATTTGTTGAAACCAGGATAGTAACAAAGCATATATTATAAACAGGAAAAAATAGCTGGGGGGTAAGTTCTTTTTGAATCATCCTCCAAAATGAAGCAGGTAGTTGATAGATATTCTCTTCTTTCTCTACCCTCATGAAGTGAAGTGATCATGACTGTGAAGATTCATGGGAGAGGGGGCTTGGGAGTCTTTTCCTATCTAATGTTGACTTTCTCCTTCTCCCTACCCCCCACCCCCACCGAGGGTGCCTTTAGCTTATGAAGAAACTATATCTCTAAAGAGCACATATTAGTCCATTTGAATCCAGAAAAAAGGAAAAGAAATAAGTAACCATGTACTAGGACTTACTCTACATTTTTCTAGGTCACAGAATCAAAGGATAAAACTAAGGGCACTTATAGATTTTTGTCCAGCTTAATCTTTCTAATTAATCTGAATAAGAAAAATTCAGGGGTGGCACTATAATCTGGAGTAAATATTATTCATTTTGACAAAATCCTACTAAACAAATATGTCTACATATACTCATTCATGTCTTCAACAAATATTCAGTGAATATTTATTATGACTCAAGCTCTGTCCGAGGTACTGAAAAATGTAGAAATGGACAAAATATGCAAAAACAATGCAGAGAAGGGGATGGGGAGTGCTGAGCAGAGTGGGTCATTTAAAATAGTTTGGTTATTGAAGGAATCACTGAAAAGATGACATTTGACTAAGACTGGAAGAAGATGAGGCAATGTGTTGTGGGGATACTTGGAAAAAGAGGCAATGAGCCATGGTGGCATCTGGGAGATGAACTTTTCAGGGAAAGAACAGTAAGTATCAACCTCTTGGGAAAGTAAAACTTTTTAGAGCAACAAGAGTTTTAGAGAAACAAAGATGTGAGTTAGTTGGCTGGATACCAACAAATGAAGGATGAAATAAGGGAAGGCCAGAGGGCTGAGTTAAGGATAAATCACATAGGGCCTTGCAACTAGAGGCAGGCGGTAGCTCTTGCTCTGGATAAGATGGGAAAACACGAGTTTCCAGAAGACAAGTGGCCTGACCTGAGGTGAGTTTTAAAGAGGGAGGGTAGGTTCTGTGTACACATGCTAAGAGTACATTTTCAGCAATAAATGTGTTCCTCTAAAAACTCTTAAGTTACACTTTTCAGAATCAAATATTGCTTAAATTAATTAAAGGATAGCTATTTTAATTAAATCACTTCATTATGGAGATGTCATTGTAAAATTCAGAAAATGGGACAGTCCAAGGTCAAACGTCCAGGTTTTGTTTTGTTTTGTGTTAATAGCAAATGGGGAATCTACATATTAACTTGAAAAATTTATGAGACAATTGGGGATACTCAAAACACTGACTGGATATCGGTGATATTAAAGAATTATTATTTAATTTTTGACTTATAATTTTTTAGTTTTTCTCTTTTAGAGATAAATAATAAAATGTCCACAGATTAAATGATAGAATAGCTGGGATTTGCTTCAAAATAATGAAATGGGAGGGGGTGGGAGACGGGGTGAGGGAATTAGATGAAATGAGATGAGCCACAGGTTAATTGTAGAAGCTGAGTGACAGGTACACAGGGGTTCCTTTTGCTATTATCTTTGCTTTTATACTTGTTTAGAAATTTCTATAGTATAAATTTTAAAGATAGAATCAATGGGATTGTTTTATAAAATAAAGAATAACCTAGTTCAAAAGAAATACACATTGGATACTTGAAAAAAAAAAAAAACCAATGATGTTTAAAGGAAATCTTCATCCATTCATACCTGTGATTATCACTTCTTATGTCTATTTTTCTTAAAACGTTTTATTTATTTTAGGGAGAGAGCATGCACAGGAGAAGAAAAAAAGGGAGAGGGACCAGCAGACTCCATGGTGAGCATAGAGCCTGATGCAAGGCTCAATCCCAGGATCCTGAGATCATGACCTGACATGAAATCAAGGGTAGGATGATTAACCGACTGTGCCATACAGGTGCTCCCTTATGCCTATTTTTAAGGCATTCAGTATAGTAATGTGGACAGGGTATGGGCTGGAAGAAGAGAAGCAGGAATGATGGGTTCCTCTTTGCTACCAACTCACTTTGCAACCCTGAGCTGGTGACACAAAGACCACAGAGTCCCATTTTCTTCTTTAAAATACCAATAAAATACTCAGATCAGATGCTGACTAAGGTTTCTTCCAAATCTAAGACATAATCTTTGTGTAGTTGATTTGCATTAATTTCAATTTTAGTGACTGCCTTAGAGCAAACATATGTTACCAAAGGGTGAAATCCATTGGAACCAAGCTAGAATCCTGAGAGATCCAAAAATCTGCCTGAGAATTCAGTGCTTACATTATTTTAATTCCAGATTCTTCTTACAACAAAGTTCAATTATTAAAAGTAGAGAATAATTCTCTTTAGCAGGG
Source organism: Mustela lutreola (assembly GCF_030435805.1). Lineage (NCBI taxonomy): Eukaryota > Metazoa > Chordata > Mammalia > Carnivora > Mustelidae > Mustela > Mustela lutreola. Next base: position 185,826,228 of record NC_081293.1, on the reverse strand, counting down.
GGTCTGTATACTTTTTCTGTAAAGGGCCAGATAGAAAATATCTTCAGCTTTATTGCCCATAAGGTGTTTGTTGGAACTTTTCAACTTTGCTGTTATTATGCAAAAGAAGCCATATGGAATGCATAAATGAATCTGGTGGCTATGTTCCAAGACACTTTATTTACCAAACAGGCAACAGGCAGCATTTGGACCACAGGCTATAGTTTGCTGATCCTGGCTATTTAGTATAATCAGATATTAATATGACAGTCTTAATAGAATCAGATAATAGTATGGAGATAGTAAGTCATATTCATTCATTCCATGTTTTCTTAGTTCTCATTTTTCCTGTAGCCTAATCGTCACAGTGAGTAGCAATGCAATCCAGTGCTATTTATTTTTATGTGATAAGTCTGGTCTCTTGCCATTATCTCCACTGTTTCTATGCTAGTGCAAACCCCAACATCTCTTACTTGGATTACAGGTATAACCTGTTTATTGTGCTCCACTTTATTGTGCTTTGCTGTGATTCTTACAAATTAAAGTTTCGTGCCAACCCTAGTCAAACAAGTTTATTGTTACCCTTTTTCCAACAGCATTTACTCACTTTGTATCTGTCACATTTTGGTAATTCTTGCACTATTTCAAATGTTTGTATTATTACTACATTTGTTATGGTGATCAGTGATCAATGGTTACAACTCACTGAAAGTTCAGATGATAGCGTTTTTCAGAAATAAAGTACTTTTTAAGTAAGACTGGACATCGTTTTTTAGACATAATGCTATTACACACTTAATGGACTACAGTATACAGCATACAGTAAATACAACTTCTATACGTACTGGGAAACCAAAAAAAGTCATTGGTCTCACTTGCTTTATGGTGGTGGGCTAGAACTGAGCCCACAGTTTCTCTGAACCCAAGCTGTCTCTGCAGTCTCTGAGTCATGGCTGCCCTACAATAGGTCTCATTTTTTTTGTGTGCCCTGTTGTAATCACTCTCTGCACTCTAGCCAGAGAAAACTTTTTTTTTTTAAATTTTAGTTATTTATTTTGAGAGAGAGAGTGCACAAGTGGGGGGAGGGGCAGAGGAGAGAGACTCTCAAGCAGAATGCACATAGAACAGGGCTTGAGCTCATGGCCCTGAGATCATGACCTGAGCCCAAATCCAGAGTTGGATGCTTAACTGACTGAGCCACCCAGGCTCCTCTACCAGACAGATCTTTCAATGAAGAAACTCAGATTATGTCAATGCCTTGCTTAAAACCCTCCCTGGTCTCTAAAGCCCTTCCCTGTAGCTTCCAACACTCATGACTTCCAGAACTTCATCCCCCATTATTCTCCCTCTTTTGCTCAATGCTATAAGCATTCTTTCTCTGTTGAACATGCTAAGCTCAAACATCAAAGGATGTTTGCATTTTTCATCCCTTCTGCCTGGAATGCCTTTTTTTTTTGCAGATCATCATGGAGCTGCTTCTGACTCAACACTTATTTCTCACTTTAAAGATCCCCTCTTTGGGGTACCTGGGGGGCTCAGACAGTTAAGTGTCTGATTCCAGCTTTGGTCATGATCTGGTCCTGGGATGAGCCTGGTCAGGCTCCCTGCTCTGCAGGGAGTTTTCTTCTCCCTCTGTGTCTCCCCCAATTCATGGTCTTTCTTTCTCTCTCTCTCAAATTAATAAATAAAATCTTGAAAAAAATCCCCTACTCAAAGAGGCTTTCTCTGACCACTATGCCCTCCCTTTCACCATTTCACGAACTATCACACTTTTCTATTTCTTCTTAAAACACCATTTGGAATGACTGTCTACTTGAATACTTACTGTCTGTTAATCCCATTGCATTGTGGGTTCTTTAAGCAGGCAACTTTATTCTATCGACTCATGTATCTCCAGCCCTTAAAAAAGTGCTTGTCATACAATAAGCATGCATTTGGTGTTGAGTAAATGAATAAATCACCCTTCAATATTTTTGCATTTTCAAAGGCCCTCTTCTTCCTTAAGATGAAATGATACTGTACACTTATATTAGTTAGGGCTGCCAAACTATTCTAAGAAAAGAGTCCTCAATAGTATGAAGACTCTCACACAGTAAGAGTGTATTTTTGCTCTCACAGCAATACTGGGCAGATGGACAAATCTGCAGCCCCTTGATCCACCTATTCAGGAATCCAGGCTAGTAGAGGCTCTGCCGTCAGCAGTAGGGGGCTTCCTAGCTTGTCCTGCGGTACCTTTAAGTCTAGCCACCTTGAAGATAAAAGATTATGAAAAAGAAAGAAAGAAAGAAAGAAAACTAGTTGAGAAAGAAAGAAAACTAGTTGCTATTTGGGGTAACCAACTTGGAGGCACAGGTCACCTGGGTTCACATTTCATTGGCTTGCACTCAGTCATGTGACTGCACCTAGATGCAAGGAATTCTGGGAAGTACAGAAGTTGCCTGCGCTGACCCTTCCCAGTGACAACTACTCTAGTGGAGTGGGAGCACAGATCTTTGTCAGATAGCTAAGCCTCTCTGCCAGAGCGCCCAGTGCTAAAATCCACCACCTCCACATTCAGCTGCCATCCAGGTTTAAACGTGGTGGCTACAGAGCTAAAGCCACAGGATAAATAAACCCAGATAAGTGGTTTTTCACAAAATCAAGAGCAATTCACACTTAATAAAATCAAATGTGTCTGATGTAAATCCTTATCTTACTACTAACTCTTAACATTTCTCCCTTTCTGGACTTCAGTCCAGGACTTCCTATATCACATCAATCATGCCTCACCTAACTTTGCCTAAAATCCCTTCACTATTATGTCCCAGCCCCCCAATTCTTTCACCATGTTTCATTGTTCTCTAACCAGCTAAGAAGTCATTCCTGTGATTCTGTAGGTTCATTCCTCATCCCACTTCCCTGATGTGCTTTTCTAAAACCTCCCCAAGATTTAATCTGGAAAAGTCACAATTCGCATTGGAAATATTCACAGAATAACTATTATAGATGTATATAAACCACCAAAATATCTTTTAGAAATCTACCTCTGACTTTTGTGGAACATGTATAATTTTTATGTTATTCCTTTTATTATCTATATTTTTCATACTCTGCATACACTTTTGAGCTAAAAATAAAATAAAAGTTAACTTCCAATTAACTTACAGTCCTTTGTGTACTTCCCCTTACCCAATTCCCAATACCTCATTTTTTTCCAATACCTCATTTGAGTTTGTTCTGCTTTTGCTGTATTTTTAAAGAAACCTTATTGCTTGAAAAAAGAGGAAAGTAGCTTCTGAAAAATCTGCATTTTGCATCTTTTCCTTTAATCATGTGACATCCTTGCCTGGTAAAGAGCTTTAATATAAAAAAAGATAGATTTTTATAGCTACAAATCCAGCATAGAATGGGACATTGGACAAGATTTTAGTTTGTCTCATTATATGACTGCTAAAATTTTATCCACAAACAATTCAGGAACCTCTTTTTAAGTAGCAACTTATACCTCCTCTCTCTAATTTGCTCAGATCTGCTAAAAAGAAGCAAAACTGAAAAAGTTTTGTTATCTTTTCCCTTTCCCCCTAAGGTATCACAGCTATTCCCAAACATCAGACAACAGAGAAAAAGAAAAAGCCAAAGGATAAAAAAAAAAAAAAAAAAAAAAAAAAAAAGGACGATGGCCTTTGAATAATGGAAAATTCACATTACGTGACACCTGACATCACACAGGTCTTCAGGCTAAACAATGAATTACTGAACCATTAGAAGCTATTTCTCTATGTCCCTTTCCAGGCTCTATAAACAGAAGGCAAACAAGTCTCCAAATTAAAAAATGCATTGGTCTTAATTCATCCTCCAAATATAGGCCTTCATTGCCCCTCCAAAAGTGAAGAAATCTCAGTGTGTAAACAAAAGGGAAATGTGCTTCTGATGTCCCTCTAATGACCCACAGAGACTTTGATTCTTTTGAGCAGTTCAGAGCCACAAAGGACAGGACCCCTTCCACACTTGGGTGCCACAGAGACAAGAGTCTAGTACCCACTCCTTAACCTCCCTACAAACACAGCTCTCCAAACCAAGACACAGTCTTTCCACCCAGAATTCTTACACACACACACACACACACACACATACACACACACACACACACACACACGTCATTGGTGCCTTCTATTATAAGTCTGATTTAAGAATTTGATATTTGTTTTAACACCACAGCCCGCATCCCCAGAACTGCCCTCTGCTGTACTTGTTCAATCAATTCTAATTTTTCCAGATCATTTAAATCCTTTCTACTGTCTTACTCTTGCAGAATAACAATCACTCCATCTGTACCGCCACCATTTCGTGATCAAATGTAAAAGCTCTTTACAGACAAAAATTTTTCATCTTTTCAGTCTTTGTGTTGTAGCACGACACGGAGTGCTCCAGTGCACTGACTGCCATGGGATTCCCCAATCACATTTAAACGTGTCTGCCTAAGAGTGCCATGGGCAATAATGTTTCCTAGTGAAATACGATTTCCTACACTGATTTCTTTGTTTTCTTTCCCCAGCAATGAGACATCACTGTGTGGTTACCCAAGTGGAACTGGACCTTGAGTGCTACACAAATTGGAAGAAGGACTGGCTCCTGTGCACACATCCACAGAAACACCACCCAAGACTTGTAATGTGGTAAGCGTGTCATAGGGGCAGATTAGTGGGAGTTAAGTGACTGTAGAGAGGAAATATTGATTCTAGTTGACTAAGTCAACACAAAGTGTGAGCACTCACCTTAGCACCAAGTCAAACTTCATTGTAAAGAGTAACACCTTCCTGGAGTAGTAGTATTCACTTCACTTTTTTCCTCACTAGATGTACCTTCATGAGCACACTTCCCCTCATCCATCATCTGTACATCTAATTGCCTAGTGGTAATTCTGATTTGATGACTACTAAGCTAGGATAGTTATATATCTCATTTTCATGTATTAATCACAGCTACACTATTAGATAGTTATTTTCCTATTTTAGTGATGATGATAAAAACACAGGACTGTTGGCTATGACTGTATTCTTTCATCTAAACCACAGCTCCTGGCAAGCAGCCCTTCTCATTTGGCTGCAGCTCTCATCACATTCTCTTGATCGTTCCTTCCAGTTGTCCCTGCAAGCCTAAGGGAGGTCCGGAGGCTTCTGACTTGTGCTAGTCTTAGATGCTCCCTCATAGTTGTCAAATCTCTCAACCTTGCCTGTTCCTTTCCATGAATAAATAGCCCCTTCATTCAACTCTTCTCATTAACCAAGTCAAAGAAGCAAAGAGTTATTCAACAGCACAAAGGTAAACACTAATAAAGATGATGCAATCAACTAAAAGATGGGCAGAGAAGATGGAGAGGAAAGAGGGGAATAAATACCCTAATTATATCATTGCTTCCAGTCAGGAGTCAATGGAGACCATCTAAAGCCAAGCATTAAAACTTTTTTAATAAAGTTAGAGTTGTAATGATAATTTATAGAGCAAAACCAAAAATACATATACACAACACAGTCTGAATAAGCAGGCCATACAGCAAAACAAGTTTTTAAAACAGAAAGAATACCTTCATAAGACAAAAATGAGATCAATCATATTTGTCACATGACAATATACTGAACTTGCCAGCATGAAAAGATGTTAATACTGAATCGCAAACTCCAAGAAAATCTCTGTTAGCCCAAGAAAATCACAAGACCAGTTCAGATTCAGGGGTGAGGAAGTGACTTAATAATCCACTGATGAGAAGTGGGAAGTACCTGTTGCAAATCATGTGGATAGAGAGAGAGGGTAAGAGTTAGGACCATTGCTCCAACAATCGACCACATAACTCACCAAATCACTTTCCAAAAGAAGTAACTATTTACTGTTTCCTCAACAATGTATCAGAATTGATTTTACTACAGATGGTGTATTGTTTTCTTTGTGGTTTATCTGTTGTTTTTTTCTTTTGCAGGTTTGTTTTTGCAATCTTGTACATTTTTGTTTTGCACTTTTATTGCAAGGTATATTTCTAAGTATTTTATCTTTTCATTTACTTCTGAACAGTAATTTATGCCTATCTATAGTACTAAGTTCTCTTATTGTTTGAGTAGTTTTTCAACATGGATTTTCACTTTTCAATATGGTCATATTATCAAAGAATAATTTTACACCTCCTTTCTAATTTTTTATCTCAAGTCTAATGTTTTATGCTGCTGTTCAATTGCATAAGTTAATATTCCCCAGAACAATGTTAATAATAGTGATGTTAATGAGGATATTTATTTTATCACTTACTTTAGTGAAAATGTGTCTAATGTTTCTTAATTAAGAAGTTGCTGGCTTTGGGATGAGAAAGATATATTTTATCATCTTAAAAGCTTTAACAACTTTGTATAACTCGTAATCCAGTTGTTCCTAAGGTGTAGGGCTATAATGGAATCATTCATGGATAACTCTTAGGAAAAATAATCAGAAAATATTCTGCTTTTTGAAACCAACCCTCAGAAGATCATCTCAACTGTACCAAACAATCAAATACAAAGATTTTTAGCACTGTGTAAGTTGTAGTAGGACAATCTAGTGCCATAAGCTAGAGGTCTTAGTGAACCAATAGTTAATGATGCCACCAACCAGAGGTAATAAAACAGTCATTAAGACATACATTAAGAAAGATGTGACAGAATTATTAAATTAAAAATATAAATTACATTATTAAGATAAATGTGCAAAAATACATACTTAAAAAATATGCACAGAAAAATACAACCCATGAGCAATTCTGTGTAGCTTTTACTAATAGAACTATGTTGATCTTTTTTCCTACTTTTCCATATTTTGAGAGTTCAGATAAAATGTATTACTTATAAAAAACAAAAAGTAAAATTTATTGAATGACAGGGAACTTGATATCAACAAGGAGGCCAAGCATGGGACTCTATCCCAACTCTGACATCACACTGGTCTTAAATTCAAGCAAAAGATGTGCAGCCAGTTTTCTGACAAATGGTATATTCAGTCAATTCAGTCAGTTAATTAGTTGAACTGATTTTTTTTTTTCAAAATTAGTTGGCAAGAGCTGTGATAGAATTAGGCATACTAACTAGATATTTTGGCCTTTCATATGTCCAGCTGCAGGACAAGACTACAGAGGAGGTAATTGCTTTATTCCAGAAACCAGAGCCTGGTCATGTCCATTTGGTCGTATGGGGGAAGAGTGATGTCAAGTGTGTAGTGTTTATACTTCTCTTCCTCAAATGCATAAACATATCTCTATTTATTTGACTTCTTCTGCTTCCTCTCCCACTCCATACACTATAATTATCTAATGTAAGCTTTATATTTCTGCCTTTTTTCCTGGTTGTATTTAACCTTAAGGGGCAATGTACTGTGGTAAGGGAAAGGGAGATATTGAAAAGACTTGTCTTGAGACTTATGTAAAGAAGATGCTTGAAGCCTCATCTGTGGTTACCACTGCTATAACTTCAGAGTTCCAGAGAGAGGCAGTGGTGGGATTTTTGTCCATTCCCATCTCTCACATTGCATTTGCATCCATTCCTTTTTCTTCTGTTCTCTCTGGATTTTATTCCCTTTATAATAGGTTGTACCTATACAATGAAAATAGTTCCATTTAAAAATGATTAAAATATTTACTCAGTCAAGAGAACTTGCTCAATGGCTTGTCACTCATCACTTTTGTGTCTGTCATTCTTGCTCCTTATACCAAAATCTTCAAAGATTTTTCCTGATACAATTTCTGCTCTCATGCTCCAATTTTCACTTTCACATTGCTCTTAATATTGGCAGCTTGTCTTTCCGTTATCTTTCAACTGAATACTTTTATAAACTAGTCAGTGTTTTTTATATTAACAACCTGACAGCTCTTTCTGGGTGTAATATCTTGCTGACATGAATATAACTTTGATTTGATGTTGACGGAAAAATCTGTACCATTGGTGGACTTCCGAAGGTACTTCTTTTTTTTTTTTTTTTAAAGATTTTATTTATTTATTTGACAGAGATCACAAGCAGGCAGAGAGGCAGGCAGAGAGAGAGGAGGAAGCAGGCCCCCCGCTGAGCAGAGAGCCCAATGCGGGGCTCGATCCCAGGACTCTAGATCATGACCCGAGCCGAAGGCAGCGGCTTAACCCACTGAGTCACCCAGGCACCCCCCGAAGGTACTTCTTTACAGGAACACCACTCAATGATAGCCATGGACTTAACAGTGTGATTGAGTTTATATCAGTAGAATTCAGCCATAGACCCAGGCAGGACTTTGGGATACTCAATAATTATCAACTATTTAATGAAGATATGTAACATTTGCATGCCATTCACAGCATACTGTCACATTCAGATCTTATTCTATCTTTCAAATGACCCTGAGAGTGAAGTATTATTGTTGCTAGTAGCACATGAGAGCGAAAGAACCTAAGGTTAAGACATCGAGTAGATGCTTTCCCAAGTTCACTAACAAATAACAGAAAAGACATTATTGTTCAATCAAATTCTTATCATCATAGATGGGCACTAACACCTGCTCCCATAAAGTAAATCTATTAAATTTTAATAACAACAACATGATCTTGCAACTGTATTTACATTGAAGCAAGGAAGTTACTGACTGTTCTACCATTAAAATTTTTTTCATTCATTCTAATCTATCTACTATATGTGTTGTGCTTGCATAGTTAAGATCAAACTATATGCATATATTATCTATTTCTATTTCTTTTAGATTATAACATGTGCTCTTTATAAACATCATCTTAAATGTCTCCATACTTGTTCATCTCATTTCATTTAACCATCTTGTTACTGTTTATCATGTAAGCCTCTTTCATATGCATGCATGGGTATGTTTCCAGGATCATTTTTATGCATGAAGCATTTCATCTTAGACAAATTTCGATCTGTGAATGGAAAACTACTAATATTTTTAAGGTTCTCAATATACTCTGGAATGCTTTCCAAAGGGCTGCATTGATTTAAATTCCCACAGTGATGAATGAAAAAATACTCTTGTCAGTATTAAGTAATTTACATTTTACAATTTTGATAAGTTCATAATCAAATATATTATTTTGGAGTTAATTGACATTTTATTCACTCAGAGTTAACATTTTCCCATATTTTCAACCCCTTTACCATTCGAATTTCCACTATTATAAACTCCTTGTTGACATCTTATTTTTTGAAATCTTAGTGTATCTTAATCTAAATATGCAACTTATACATGTCTGTCTTATGTAAGTTTTGTATACTAAAACATTTTGGCCTTTTCTCTTTAGTATATATTATAAATATCTCCAAATCTGTAAGCTACTTAGTAAATTGGTCTTTAATTTTGAGAACCATTTAAAAAAACATGATTAAGGGGCACCTGGATGGCTCAGTAAGTTAAGCATCTGACACTTGATTTTGGCTTCAGTTAATCAGATCAAGCCCCACATTGGGCTCCATGCTGAGCATACAGCCTGTTTAAGATTCTCTTTCTCTCCCTGGGGAAACTCTTACACTGCTAATGGGAAAGTAAGCTGGTACATTCACTCCGGAAACCAATATGGAAGTTCCTCAAAGGATTAAAAATAAAGCTATCCTACAATTGCACTACTAGGTATTCACCCCAAAGGCACAAATGTAGTGATCCGAAGGGGCACCTACACCCCAATGTTTATAGCAACAATGTCCACAATAGCCAAACTATGGAAAGAGCCCAGATGTCCATTGACAGATGAATGGGTAAAGAGGATGTGGTATATATACACACAATGGAATATTATGCAGCCATCAAAAATGAAATATTACCATTTGCTATGATATGGATGGAACTAGAGTGTGTTATGGTAAACAAAATAAATCAATCAGAGAAAGACAATAATCACATGATTTCACTCATATGTGGAATTTAGAAACAAACAGAGGAGCATAGGGATGCCTGGGTGGCATCCTGGGATCGAGCCCCACATCGGGCTCCTTGCTCGGCAGGGAGCCTGCTTCTTCTCCCTCTGCCTCTGCCTGTCTGTGTTCGCTCACTCTCTCTCCCTCTCTCTCTCTGACAAATAAATAAATAAAATCTTAAAAAACAACAACAACAAAAAACAAAACAGAGGAGCATAGAGGAATGGAGGGAAAAATAAAACAAGATATAATCTGAGAGGGAGAGAAACCATAGGAGACTTTTAACCATAGGAAACAAACTGAAGGTTGATGGAAGGGCAGGGGGTGAAGGGATGGGTAACTAAGCACTAGGTGTTATATACAACTGAATCACTGAACTCTACCTCTGAAACTAATAATACATTGGATGTTAATTAATTGAATTTAAATTTTAAAAGGTTCTCTCTCCCTCTCCCTCTGTCCCTCCCCACCTTGTACTTGCTCTTTCTCTCTCTCTCTGAAAACAAACAAACAAACAAAAGGCACATTTAATTGTAGTGAAATCTGCTATCATTTCCAAAGTAATTTCTTTCATTGCTTTTCAAAATAGGAGATGTCCATCCAGATATTGATATTTATTTGTATGTTTCTGGTCTTTCATGGTTTGAAATTTTATTAAACTTCTAATGTTAAAAATGTCATCAAATACTCTAGTGTTATTAATTTGCATTGGTTAATAATTTAATAACTGATATTGATTAATCAGTCTTCATCTGATTTATTGAATGATCCATAGCTCTCTTATTGCTTTGTGATTTTTAACCACCATATAATCATTCCTTTTATGAAAAAGACTTTTTCTGGTCCATTTATTTTGTTGCTTTAGTTTAATGTCATTCTGTAATTTAAATCATGATAGCATTACAAAGAATTAATTAATTTAATTAATATCTGAAGAATCTCTTCTGTGTTCAGTACTTTTATTTTCAAATACTCTTATTCTGTTCACACTTCAAGGAAAATGTTCATTCTACATTCTTTTATATTTTTAATTCTAAGAAAATCCCAAAATATAAAGTGATTTGTGAATTACATATTTTTCTCTGGGAATCCTCTCATGTTTCTTGGTGAGCTTTGCAGGATTCTTTCTTAGATTTTGCTAATATCTATTAATTTTTTTCTAAAAATATGCTCTAGGATTCTTCAGTGTATTTTATTTCTGAATTTAAATAGTCTTTTACCATGAAAATAATATATGAATGTATTTGAAAATTCAAACGGTACAAAAAATTCCTTTAATTTCAATCCCACCTCCAAATGTGATTACAATTTAAACTTAATAATTATCATACCCCAAATTTTCTACATAATGCATGTATATTTACACACACACACACACACACACACACACACATATACATTTTGGAAGCCTTGCATACATGGTATTGTCATTTTGATTTTCTCATTCTGCAATGTGCCTTGGCAATTTTTTTTTTTTACCATTTTTTATTAACATATAATGTATTATTTGCTTTAGGGGTACAGGTCTGTGATTCATCAGTCTTATATAGTTTACAGCACTCACCATAGCACATACCCTCTCCAATGTCCAACTGTCAGTTACCCCATCCCTCCCCCTGACCCCAGCAACCCTCGGTTTGTTTCCTATGATTAAGAGTCTCTTATGGTTTGTTGCTGTCTCTGGTTCCATCTTGTTTCATTTTTTCCTCTCTTCCCCTATGATCCTCTGCCTTGTTTCTCAAATTCCACAAATCAGAGATCATATGATAATTGTCTCTCTCTGATTGACTTATTTTGCTTAGCATAATGCACTCTAGTTCCAATCATATATTTGCAAATGGCAAGATTTCATTTTTTTGATGGCTACATATATATTCCACTGTGTGTGTGTATGTATATATATGTACATGTGTGTGTGTATGTATTTATGTATCTATCTATAGATAGATAGATATGTATATACCACATCTTCTTTATCCACCTCTGTCAACGAACATCTGGGCTCTTTCCATAGTTTGGCTATTGTGGACATTGTTGCTATAAACATTGGGGTACATGTGCCCCTTCAGATCACTAAGTTTGTACCTTTGGAGTGAATACCCAGTAGTGCAATTGCTGGGTTGTAGGGTAGCTCTATTTTCAACTTTTTGAGGAACCTCTACTGTTTTCTGGAGTGGATGCGCCAGCTTGCATCCCCACCAACAGTGTAGGAGGGTTCCCCTTTCTCCACATCCTTGCCAACATCTGTTGTTTCTTGACTTGTTAATTTTAACCATTCTGACTGGTGTGAGGTGGTATCTCATTGTGGTTTGATTTCTATTTCCCTAATGTCAAGTGATGTGGAGCACTTTTTCATGTGTCCATTGGCCATTTGGATGTCTTCTTTGCAGAAATGTCTGTTCATGTCTTCTTCCCATTTCTTGATTGGATTATTTTTCTTTGGGTGTTGAGTTTGATAAGTTCTTTATAGATTTTGGATACTAGCCCTTTATCTGATGTGTCATTTGCAAATATCTTCTCCCATTCTGTCGGTTGTCTTTTGGTTTTGTTGACTATTTCCAAAGACCCCATCAAAAAGGAGAATTACAAACTAATATTCCTGATGAACATGGATGCCAAAATTATCACCAAAATACTAGCCAATAGGATCCAACAGTACATTAAAAGGATTATTCACCATAACCAAATTGGATTTATTCCTGGACTGCAAGGTTGGTTCAGCATCTTCAAATTAGTCAATGTGAAACACAACATTAATAAAAGAAAGGACAAGAAGCAAATGATACTCTCATTAGATGCAGAAAAAGCATTTGACAAAGTACAGCATCCTTTCTTGATTGAAACTCTTCACAGTGTAGGGATAGAGGGTACATACCTCAATATCATGAAAACCATCTATGAAAACCGTACAGTGAATATCATTCTCAATGGGGAAAAACAGAGCTTTTCCCATAAAGTCAGGAATATGGAAGGGATGTCCACTATCACCACTGCAATTCAACATAGTACTCGAAGCCCTAGCCTCAGGAATCAGACAACAAAAAGAAATAAAAGGCATCTGAATAGGCAAGAAGTCAAACTCTCACTCTTTGCAGATGATATGATACTTTATGTGGAAAACCCAAAAGACCCCATCCCAAAACTATTAGAACTCATACAGGAAGAATTCAGTAAAGTGTCAGGATATAAAACAAATGCACAAACATCAGTTGCATTTCTATACACCAACAGCAAGACAAGGAAAGAGAAATTAAGGAGTCAATACCATTTACAATTGCACCCAAAGCCATAAGATACCTAGGAATAAATCTAACCAAAGAGGCAGAGAATCTTTACTCAGAGAACTATAGAACACTTCTGGAAGAAATTGAGCAAGACACAAAGAAATGGAAAAACATTCCATTCTAATGGATTGGAAGAACAAATATTGTGAAAATGTCTAGGCTACCTAGAGCAATCTACACATTTAGTGCAATCCCTATCAAAATGGAACAAATAATCCTAAAATTTGTATGAAACCAGAAAAGACCCCAAATAGCTACAGGAACATTGAAAGAGAAAACCAAAGCTGGTGGCATCACAATTCCAGACTTCAAGCTCTATTACAAAGCTGTAGTCATCAAGACAGTATGGGACTGGCACAGAAACAGACACACAGATAAATGAATAGAATAGAGAGCCCAGAAATGGAAACTCAACTCTACGGTCAACTAATCTTCAACGAAGCAGGAAAGAATGTCCAGTGGAAAAAAAGTCAGTCTCTTCAACAAACAGTGTTGGGAAAACTGGACAGCCACATGCAGAAGAATGAAACTGGACCATTTCCTTTAACTACACACAAAAATAGGCTCAAAATGGATGAAAGACCTAAATGTGAGACAGGAATCCATCAAAATCCTTGGGGAGAACACAGACAGCAAACTTTTTGACCTCAGTTGTAGCAACATCTTCCTAGAAACGTCGCCAAATGCAAGGAAAGCAAGGGCAAAAATGAACTGTTGGGATTTCATCAAGATAAACTCCCTTGGCAATTTTTAAATTTTGGATACTAGCCCTTTATCTGATGTGTCATTTGCAAATATCAATGTGTCAATGTGAAACACAAATTAAACTAATTTCTATTAATTGATATGTGTTGTTTCTTTTTCATTTTTGTGCATGTATATGAAAAATCCATGAATTTTAAATATGGGCTTGTTGGGTGAAAGGATGGGTATGTTTTTAAAATTTGAAATAGTCTATCAATGCACCCTCCAAAGAAGCTCTGCCAATTTTATACCCTACAGAACTATAGGAAAGATACTCTATATCCTCCACAACAATGTATATTACAAACATTATACCTATTTTAATTTGCTTCTCTTTAATTGAGAGTGATTTTGAGTCTTTGTCAAAAGACTATAAGGTATGTGTATGTCTTTTTCTGTGAAACTTCATAATGGGCTTTGCCAATGTTCTTGTTGAGTAATTTATCTACTTTTATTAATATGAATATAAAGGAAGTTTTACCTGTTACTAAAAAATATATTTGGATTTGACTTATTTTTTTCATGTTTTTTAATTGGCTCAGGTCATGATCTCAGGGTCCTGGGAATGAGCCCTGCACTGGGCTCCCTGCTCAGTGGGGAGTCTACTTCTCCCTCTGCCCTTCATCTCTTTATGCTCTCTCTCAAATAAATAAATAAATAAAATCTTTAAAAATAAAAGATAAAATTTTAGCTATCATTTAATTAATATTTTCTCAGTTTTGTCATTGGTTAAGAAATGCTATACTTATAACAATATTATTATTTAGCTTACCTTTCTTTTTTTAAAGTAGTATTCCAGTTTCATTTTACTTTACCTAATATTATGCTATTTCCCAGGTGAGGAGAATATGGCAATAATTTGGCTGGAGTCACATAGCTCTGAGTGAGGAAACCAGGAAGTGAATCCAATTTGCTTAACACCAGAGTTTAGTCAATGCATCTATTCATGTCTTAAGGCCAAATGTATTTCATTACTCTCACTTTATTATCACCACATTACTCTTATTTTTTTAAAGATTTATTTATTTACTTTAGAGAGAGAGTGTGTGTGTGACTAGGGGGAGGGGCAGAGGGAGAGGGAGAAAAGCATACTCCCAACTGAGGGCATCATTGCCTTCTTCCTGACTTCAATGAGAATTCAAGTGTTTTATCAACTTAAATTTTTAAGAGCAAGTTTTTCCATAGAATCCTGTAATATTGGGTTTTATTTTTACACATATATAAACAGAGACACTTCCAAATGTCTTTCCCCAAGAGAGATATATGTATATAATTTTTAAAATATGCATTTAAAATTCAATGCACTTTCACTTATAGCAAAAGACAGTATTTTTAGATTGTTATAGTTCTGTTATTTTTCTTTTAAAGATTTTTTGCTTTTTTATTTGACAGAGAGATCACAAGTAGGCAGAGAGGCCAGCAGAAAGATGGAGAAACAGGCTCCCTGCTGAGCAGAGAGCCTGATGAGGGACTCAATCCCAGGATCCTGAGGTCATGACCTGAGCTGAAGGCAGAGGCTTAACCCACTGAACCACCCAGATGCCCCAGTTCTGTCATTTTTCAATCTAAAATTATCATTTTGAGAAATTGATTTTGGTCCCATAGAGCCATTTAACACTTTAATTCTTCTGTGACATCCCTATATTAAAAATTAATAAAAGGTAGTTCTGAACAATTTAACTTTGTACTCACTTTGATCTTTTATCTGATCACCTCTTTGAAAAAGTTTCAATAAAATATTTTTAGAGTAAATAATTAATTTCACACATCATGGACAAGAGGTCTCAAGTTATCCTGATCTTTTTCTTTTTAAAAAGAGTGAACAGTAAGAAGCCAGGAGATATGTATACAAAGTCTTTGAAAGACATACACATCTGCTGGTGATTTTTCCTAGTGTTAAAAAACTTGGTCCTGGCTTTCAATCACTGTAAGGAGACTGTTGAACAAATAATGAACAAAGTTAAATGTTATTGCCAGCCTCAGCATGCTGTTATGAGAGAATGCATCCAGATACCCAGTGGGCAGAGGATATATACAATGAAAGGTTGCCTGCCTTCTGCAAAACACAGCAAACTAGTGACTTTTCCTACGAAGTATTTTTATTAACTTCAGTTTCCAGGGAGAAAGGAAGAAGAACTTGGCGAGTTTGAGTTCAATTAGATGATTTCAAAAAGGTGTCTTAGGCAGTTTCAATGTTTATTGCCTTAGCTGGAGCTACCGTAGCAAAATGCCACAGACCACTTGGCATAAACAACAAGTGTATTTTCTCACAGTTCTGCAAGCTAAGAGTTCAAGATGAAGGTGCCAGCATGATTGGTTCCTGGTAAGGGTTCACTCCCTGGCTTATAGAGAGCCTAGCCTCTTCTCTTTCTGGCCTCACATGAGGGCAGAGAAGAGAGAGTGAGCCAATAAGCTCACTGATGTCTCTTCTTACAAAGGCACTAGTTCCACCACGAAGACACTACCTCACCACCTCATCCAAAGTCCCCATCTCCAAAAACCAACATACAAATTGGCAGAGGGCACAATTCAGCATAACATCCTACCCCTAGACCCCCCCAAATTCACATCTTTCTCACATGCAAAAAATTCATTTCTTCCCAACAGCCCCAAAGTCTTAACTCGTTCCAGCATCAATTCTTAAGTCCCAATTCTCCCTCCAAATTATCTAAATCAAATATGGGTAAAGTCGAAAGGTACAACTGACCCTGAGGAGGCAAAATTCATATCTAGCTGTGAACTTCTGAAAGTAGACAAATTATGTGCTCTTAAAATACAGTGGTGAAACAAGTATAGCATAGACATTCCCATTCCCAAGGGAGAAATCCCAAGCAAGTTCAAAAGCTAACAAGGCAAATTCTATTAGATGTTAAGGTTTGAGAATCATCTTCTTTGGCTCTATGTCCTGCCTTCCAGGCCCATGGGGGAGGGAGGCGCAGCATCTCTCATATATATATATATATATATATATATATATATATGTATAAAATATTTATAATATAAATTATAAATATATACATAAATTATAATTATATTACAAATTTATTTTTTATATAATCATTAATTATAATATATAATATAATTATAATTTATTTATATAATTATAAATTATAATGTATTTATCTATCTATTTATTTATTTATTTTTTCAGCAAGCTGGTGAACCAGGAGAGCTGATGGTGTAGTTATAGTCCAAGTCTGAGTCCAAATGCCTTACAACCTGGTGAACCAATGGTACCCTGTCTGAATGTCACCAGGCTTAAGACCCAAGACCTTAGAGCCAATGTTTCAAGTCTGAAGGCAGGAAACAACCATGTCCTAGATCCAACAGTCACCAGCCTGTTATTCAGGCTTTTAGGGTTATTCCAATACTCAGCTGATTGCATGAGGCCCACCCACACTGGGGAGAGCAATTTGCTTTACTCAGTTCACCACTGAAAATGTTAATCTCTCTTGGAAACACCCTTAAGATATACTCAAAATAATGTGTGTCAACTATCTGGGCACCCAATGGCCCAATCTCGTTAATACATAAAATTAACCATCATTGTGTTCTTCCTGATTTGTGATTTTCTTTTGACCACAAAGAGTGAGTGAAAACAAATATCACAGTTTTGTATCCATTTGATGATACTCATCTTAGAAATGCCTGTCTCTATCTCAGACTTGCTGTCTTCAAGAAGATGTTGAACATATGGGATGTTTGAAAATTTCTCGATAAAAAGCAAAATGTTTCAATTTTATGTCATGGAAAAACAGCTGTAGTATGTTAGTTTTTAGCAGCGTTATGGAAAAATGTTACATGAAAAATATTTCAGGTAAAGTTTCCAATCTTTCTATTGACCTCCTAAGGGAAAATTTCTCCTCTACCCTCATGGGGTCTCTGGTTGGGCCCAAGAATTAAGCTGATATTAAGCAGGAGAAACCATATGAATTTTATTTAGTAATTTTGGTATGTCCATGGAAGCCTTCCCAAGAAAAGTGAACACCACAAAGGTGCAGTTAGAGCCAAAAGTTTACTAGATTGGGCAAAGAGTAGTAAATTGTGAAAATGTGACAAGACAAAGGGGTTTGGTCAGGGAGTTAATTATGGGAAAATAACTAGGAAGATAAGAGTTAGTTTAACAAAGTCTGTTTCTACAGATTTCTTGGCCTTGACTCTCTGTCTAGGTGATAAGAATGTTTTCCTTCTTCCTGGTACAAATTAGGCACCTTTCATATCTCCTGCTTTCAGGAAGAAAAAGTAAGGTCAGCATGTCCTTCATGCATCTGTTGTTCTTCAGTTTTCTTTAATTCAAAATAATCAATATGCCAGGATGGCATATTTTGGGGTGGCTGGCTCATATTTTGGGGTGGCTGGCTCTGAACCCCTACAATTTCAATCAACAAAAGATTCCCACAAAAGAAAATTCTACTATAAAACATCATTAAAATTTAAAATTTGCCATTTTACAATATGAAGTCAGCTATTAAACTAAGAATATTATATTGTTTCATACTACAAATAACAGCAGTTTCATATTGAGGAAAAAGGTCTGTTAGGAATCAGACATCTGGGTTCACATTTTGTCCTTGAAAAAGTTTCCTATCTTATCTGACCTCACCTTCCTTGTCTTGGAAATGGAGATGGGCCAGTTCTGAGGAAAGTCTTTTGTATATTCTGTTTTTAAAAATGCATTATTGTATGGATTTAAGTATATTTTATTTTAGAGTAGTTTTGAAATTATCTTGCAAAGTTATAATTTTGTTGCAAATGGCCATATTTGCTATCTGTTTTTCTCCTTAAGTGTAAAGATTAGATAATTTCCCAATGCAACTGCAGATTTGTGTAATGACTTTTCATCCATCCAGAAGATTAAATACACACACTCACATGTACACACACACATAGGCGCACACACGGTAGGGGCTATTAGCAAGTATTATGAGTAAAAACAGCTATAATCAGGGCACTTGGGTGGCTCAGTCGGCTAAGCGTCTGATTTCAGCTCAGGTAGTGATGTCAGGGTGCTGGGATGGAGCCTGGGACTAACGTGGGACAGCCTGGCATTGGACTCTGGGATCAGAGGAGAATCTGCCCTGCTCTCTGCCCTTCCCTTTCCTCGGGTGCGCGCATGCACACTCTCTGCTCTATGGCTCAAACAAATAAATAAAATCTTAAAAACAAACAAACAAACAAACACCCAGCTAATCCCTGCCCTTGGGCCACTTGCAGTAGTGGAGAAGGAAGATGTTAACCCGATAATCAACTAAATGTAAAATTATAATGCAGTGATGCATAAGAACAGCGTTTCACCTGGTCAGGAAAATAAGGAAGAACCTCTCTTGGAAAGGGACACTTAAGCCGAGATTCGTCTAGCAGACAAATCGGAATTAACGGAGGAAGAATGGGAGACAAGAATTGTTTAGCTCAGGTAAAAGCCCGAGAATGGAGCGTGTCCCTCTCATAGGACAGAACGAGGGCCAGAAGGTTTGGCACGAAGAGAGCTTGAATGGGGGGTGAAATCAGGTTAGGGGGGCCTTCTGGGCCCGTTTTAAAATTCATATTGAGAAGTGACAGGGCAGGGAAGCAAGAATTCAGATAATGAATTCAGTTGCTGATGCAAGCTTTGAAAAATAGAACTTAAAGGGCTTATTTCCAGAGAGAGCAGGGAGCAGAGACACGGAATGGGGCTTGCAGGTTGAAAAGGCGAGTGGGAGACAGTCCTGGGGGTCAGGAGGCCCTCAGAAACGCGGCTGAAGGCGAGTCATCCTGAAGGGCTCACCTGTGTGTTCTCTGGACTGTTTGTATTGTCAGTGAATACAGGACTCCCTTGCCCAGAGAGAGCTTATTAGAGTCACGGAGAGGTCAGAGAACTTTCAGAGAAACCCCACCGCTGCCCCACCGCGGTGCCACAGAGCCGGAGCACGGACGCACACTGTATCCCACGTTTGCAGAGCCCCAAGCCCCAAGCTCGGGGAAAGACTCCTATGGTTCTCCAGTCTTCCACCTCCTCCCAAACGATGCTTCTTTCCAACATCACGCTTTTCCTGCCTAGACATTCAGACAAGAAGTTAATTCATTTTTGAAAAGCCTTTACTAGAATACTGTCTCTCTGTGAATGACTTTTTTTTTTCCAAAAAGAAACTAAGATTATATAACTTCTAAAAATGATTGCTTTTCACACACAGCTAAAGCAAACATCAACAAATAGAACTCGGTTGAACTCCGAAGCTTCTGCCCAGTGTAAGAAACAATTAACAAAATGAAAAGGCAGGCTGCGGAGTGGGAGAAAGTTTTTGCTAACCATATATCAGATAAGGGGATAATATAAAAAATGCATAAAAAACAAACACAACTAAAAACAACAATAAAAAAAATCTGATTAAAAAATAGGCAGAAGAACTACATCGACTTTTGTTTCAAAGAGGACATCAAACTGGCCAAGAGGCCCAGGAGAAGATGCTCACAATTACTCATCATCAGGGAAAAGTGAGTCAGAAAAACAATGAGCTCTCACCTCACACCTGTCAGAATAGCTATGATCGAGAAAACAAGAGACAGTAGGTGCTGATGAGGGTGTGGGTGAAAAAGGAGCCCTTGTGCACAACAGGAATGTAAATTAGTCCAACAGCTACAAAAAACAATATGGAGGTTCCTCAAAAAATTAAAAATAGACCTACCCTATGATCCAGCAATTCAACTTCTGGAAATATAACCAAAAGAAGTGAAAAGAGGAGTTCAACAAGATATCTGCACCCCCATGTTTATCGCAGAACTATTCACAACAGCCATGATCATGAAACAATCCAAATGCCCACCAACCGATGACTGGACTAAAATGATATGGTACATATATACACAATGGTCTATTACTCAACTACAAGAAAGAAGGGTCTTCTACTATGGGCAAAAACATGGACAGACCTTGAGCAAATTATGCTGAGTAAGATAAGCCAGACAGAGAAAGGTAACTACTGTATGATATGACTTAAAAAATCTTAAAAAAATATCTTAAAAAAAAAAAACTTAAAATCTTAAAAAAAAAAGTCAAACATGTTTAAAAAAAAAAGAGTAAAACTGGTTATTAGGGGATAGGGACTGGGGGGATAAGATTGATGGTATTTGAGGGTACAAGCTTATAATAAGTACTAAGATAGCCATAGATATTTAACATAAGTTAATTGAATAGGCAATAATATTGTATAATGTGTAATATGATATTTTTACAAAGCAACCATATTACAATATATAATCAGAGTAACACCATATACACCTTAAATTATACAATGTTAGGTGTCAAATTTACCCAATAAAATTTTTCAAAAAAACAAATGAAATTGGTCGTTTTGGCAAGAAGAGAATAACAGAGCAGCCCTGAGAGGTAGTTGCTTAGGAACCAGCCATGCTCTCACTAGCTGAGGGACAGTCTTGGAGCATGGCCAACCAGACTCATGTGTCGATCAGATTACTGGGGACTCCCTGTCATGCATCTTGAGAGGTCCTGAGCAAGACCAAGGGTGTAGCTTGTAACCCCTTTATGAGGACATGCCTAGGCCAAGGTTATCTGCAAAACTGAGGTGTTTATATTCCCTCTATTCTTTCTAGAAGCTATCAGAAAATTATTTGAAGTATCTGTATGTACAAAAATGTTTTTTTTTTTTTGCCCATCAAAGAGGTAGTTTTAGGGGCGCCTGGGTGGCTCAGTGGGTTAAGCCGCTGCCTTCGGCTCAGGTCATGATCTCAGGGTCCTGGGATCGAGTCCCACATCGGGCTCTCTGCTTAGCAGGGAGCCTGCTTCCTCCTCATTCTCTCTCTGCCTGCCTCTCTGCCTACTTGTGATCTCTCTCTGTCAAATAAATAAAATCTTTAAAAAAAAAAAAAAGAGGTAGTTTTAAATTGTTCATTACTGGTTCTAACTGATTGACCTCAGTCTTTAACCTAGAAAATCCTACCTCAGCAAAATCAAATAAACAGAATCAAGAAACTGAGAGCAAAGTGAAGAAGGGAAGGAAGGAAAAAACCATGCTAATACACTGAAAAAAAAAAAAAAAAGTTTTTCAGATCAAAGGCCCAGAGAGTGAGATTTATCTGAGGTACAAGATAGCTATTTCAAAGATTCTACTTCAAGTGGACAAATTAAACCATCTCACATCTAACTGATGTCACAAGCCATATTTAATGTCTAAATTAAAAGTGCACATATCAAACCATGTGCTAATTATGACCGGTGTAGTCATTCTAATCCAGGTACACAGTCTGTGCTTTTACTTTTAAATTGAAATACAGCATAACTGGACAGAAAACTCATCAGAAAATATAACATGATAATTATACAGTAACACACTTTCATTTGAAATAGCATATTGATCACGGAGATGATGCACATTTGTTATGCACTAATGCATTTCAACATACCAAAGTAAGATGATAGATCTGGGGTAATTATATAGAAATTGACAGCCCATTTATCACTGTTTGTGGTTATTTCACAGCATTGGCATTTCCATGAATTATGGCATGTCATCTCATGTGTACACAAATGTTAAATCATTTATGGCAACAATTGATCATTAACCACAGCATGTGCTGAAGGATGGCACCTATAAGACATTCAATTAAAGGAGTGAATTTGGTGTGTAGGTTTTGCGATTAATTTGACAGGCACACTGCAAGTTTTAAAGGTGACTTATATTTCATTCATTTTGTTGTTTCCACCTATAAAATGTTACTGAAATGAGATGAAGGAGCATGCCGAGCATTGGAAGTATTTTTCAATCCAGAGATCGCCTGTGTTGATATATCTTTGTTGGGGAATACCAGCTACCTGATCTCTGGAAGGGAAAGCTCTATCATCCCACCTGCCAGGAGATTTTGTTATCCACATTTCTGAGCACATTGTTCTAGAACGGAAGTAGGGAAAAATAGAATGATAGGGGGGGAGGGGAATAGCAACCCAAGAAACAGAAATTGGCATTGGCAAAGAACAAAGAGAATGAAAGAAAGACCCAAGACAGGAGAAGGTGGGTGGAAGGGGTAGGGGAGAAAAAGAACAGAGAATTAAATTTGTGAATAAAAATTTCATTCAAATTCAATTTAGTGCAACACGTATTTAAAGAGTATCTACTAAGCTCCAATCACCCTGACCTTGTGTGCCAAAATTAAGGTCTTAATTAAAAGATTCTTTGGCTCATTTCTTCCTTTTTATTTATACCATGAACACTCAACTTCAAGTACTTAATTCCTTGTTCCTGGATTATGTTAAGAGGCTCCTAACTATTTACTAGACACACAGGTCGCTCAATTCTTGCATTTCCTATGTATCAATGCCAGATGAATATCCATATTTGTAATACCCTCCTCTGAACATTATTCCTCCTTTCAAAAGCTCTCAGTTGCCTACAGGAAAAATTCAACATGATTCGACTCTTTGTGCCTCATAATAGTTGAGGACAGTACTGTAAGTGGGGATAATGTTGTTGGTTCCCCCTCAAAAGAGCCCTAATTTTAACGTTCACTGATTCCCCTAAGTGTGACTACTTCTGCCATAGCTGATTTTAAATTACCTGCTGACGTCACTGAACCAACTGGTATTCTGGGACCGGGTATGGTACAGCTCAGGGCTGCCAACAGAGATAAGTTATTCATTTTATCAACTGATGTGGTGCCAAATGAGTCCCCAAAAGTTGTTGGGTTCAAAACAATTTAGTAAATGGGCACATAGTAAATGGGTATCATCAACAAAATGCAAATTATACATCATAATAAAATAAAATAATGTAAAATCCCTTATCTTAAAATAAAGAGGGCTTCTATCTTTTACTTGTCCCCACTACGTACTAAATGAACACTTAAGAAACAAAAGTCAAGAAGAACCACCTCTGTGCCCATATGTCTCTGTGGTGTCTGAGGTCACTTTCATAGGCCAAAAGTGTTTTTGCATATTCGACCCCTCATCTCTCTCCCAGGTGATTCTGAGAATTGTGTACAGTCTCTGGTTTGCTTTGTGAGCCAGCCTTCTCGCCTGCCATACAGTGTAGGCCATTTTATTCCTCCCTTGGGCCCTTCTGTCTATGGATCTACTCCCCTATCTTTGCCAAGAGCAATGGCAGGAAATCTGCATCTGGGCCCTCCAAAACCACAGCCTCCCCACCGGCCCTAGCAAGGCATCACAGAGAGTGCCAGAGAGGGCGTGGCCACCTCCCCACCAGGCTGCCAGTGCCCCATGTCAAGGGCTGACATCTGAGCAGAGGGCAGTTGTGCCTGATGTCATGAGTCTTGTGCTCAATTTCCAGTCTCTTGTCCGAAAAAAGCTGCTGGCATTGTCTTCAGTTGCTGTGAGATTTTTTGACATGAACGCTGCTGATATTTTGAATTCTTCATGCTCTAACCCTGTTTACATGTTTTCTTGTTTGTTTGTTTGTTTTGGTCTTCCATTGCTGCCCTCCAGGGAGAGGCTTTGTATCAGATTTGATACAAATCTGAGAAGCTCACCAGAAGATGACCAGACAAAGGATATCATGTGTTCCACGGTCACCTATACAGCCAAGAACACCTGGCCATGACTTTTCATTTGCTCTTGGGGGAGGTTTGCCCAACCAGCGCAAACAGGGGTCAAGATTCTGGTTTGGTCTGAAGATGGGGACTGACAAGTTTTTCTTAACTGCGGTAGAGCTGGAGGCCGAGAGGTACCTGGCATTGAGCATTTTCCTCCCCTTGTGAGGAGGTGGCCATGCAGATACTGAACTAGTAGAGTCAAATTATAGTAAGCTCTGCCTTATGATTGTACGTGCAAATTTCCTGGAATGGGGCCACAGGCCAAGTGCAAAAGAATTTGGCTTCTTGAGGAATTCTGGTATACTCTTCCCTGTGCTAAACATGTCGTAGGCAAATACATAGTCCAGAGGAGACTACAGACCAAGGAAATCCCACACACAAACACATTCCCTTGTCTCCTGCCTCCACCAGTATCATTGGCAAAATAAATCAGGAACCTACAGCAGGTTGATGTGTGGTCTCTGCCCACCAGTCTGACCCAGGGTCACTCTCACACAAGGGAGAGCAGCAGCCTTCCAGGCAAAGGTAGAATTGGAAACCAAGGGGCTGAGCTTGTAGCCAGACAGTGAGATAACCAAAGCAAGCCCCAAGTAGCTCCTTTGAGCTGCTGGCTCAGCCACATGTACAACCTCCATATTGGGGATCATCCTTTAAAATGTATGGCAGATAGTTATGCTGGTCACGAAATGCATATCTCCTCACCCCTTGCAAATGGGACCACTCATAGTAGCCAGTGGCAATGATGGAAAACATGTTGATCCCGTCTGAGCCAAAGTAAGAAAGGATGAGCTGCCCTCTGGCCCTCTTGACCTCTGCCACAGCGACTGCAGAGTTCACATGCTGAGAAGTTCTTGCTGTCCTGTGTCTTGGGAAAAGTCAGCCCCCCACCAACCACTGTTGCACTTTAAAGAGTAAAACATGCACCTTCGTAATGGGTAAGTCGTAAGATTTGAGGACTTACTCTTCACAACATTATATCCTGACTAGCACAACTGCTTTGTCTCAGCAGATCTTGCCAGTCTCTGCCTAATGAATCCCTTTCCTTGGCTTGTCTGTTCTTTACTTAGGATTCCACTCCAAGTTTCTAGGTGATCTTTTAGATCTGCCCTTATTTCTTGATCCACCGGCACTCAGAGTATGAATTTGAGGGGGTAAAAAAAAGAAGAGATATAGTAGGCATGGTGTGTAGAGGCAGAGAACATTTTTGGGGAGTGTGATTCCTCTTCTATCCCGAAACTTGCCCAGGTGAACTCTCTTTAATCTCAAACCAGGATCTTCCTTATATACTTGAAAAGGCAAGATATTATTTCCTTGTTAAAACTGCAATAACGGGGGCACCTGGGTGGCTCAGTGGGTTAAAGCCTCTGCCTTCAGCTCAGGTCATGATCCCAGGGTCCTGGGATCGAGCCCCGCATCGGGCTTTCTGCTCAGCGGAGAGCCTGCTTCCTCCTCTCTCTCTGCCCGCCTCTCCGCGTACTTGTGATCTCTGCCTGTCAAATAAATAAATAAAATCTTAAAAAAAAAAAAAACTGCAATAACAATGACTACTTTTCTGGAGGTAAAAACTCTGAGAGAGCATCATGCAATTATTCTCACTGTATGACCAGCCCTAGAATCAACATTATTACAATACACAGGATCTAGTTGACATTGTTAATGCTGCAGTGTTTAGAAACAGGAAGTGGAAATGTTCCCACTTCTACCTAAATGTCATGGACAAATTATACCGGACAGACACCTATGATGAGAAGAAAATAATTATGGATGAAAAAAAAATAGCCTGTACTATTCTCTCACCATTTGAAAGGCACATAAAATATATTTATGAGATACATTAAAGATCTCACTTTGCTAGTGTCCAACTCTCAATGACCATTTTTAGTCTCCTCTTGGGTATATTTTTATAACAATATCAATTTATTATAAAGGTCAATATTTTTTCACTTTCAAATTCTTTCAAGTGGGTTTTTTAAGGCCATTTTCTGAAGTATTTAAAATTCTAATAAACTGCTGCAAAATTACCAGGAAAGTCCCATGGGATTTTCTTTTTTTAAACATACTATTTGATGGAACATGAACCTGGGTTACAATAAAATATCATTAAGAAAAGGTCAGTTCTGAAAAACAAAGAACAAAGGAAAAAAAGAGAGAGAGAGAGAGAGAGAGAGAGAGAGAATGAATCAGGCATCTTGGAGACACTGGAGCCCATGGAGTTGTTCGATGTATCTTACAGAGAATGGAGCCTGACGTTCTTAAGGGTTAGTTTTCCAAGGAAGTGAGACCACCCCTCCTGCATGAAGGCTCAGCTGGCATTCTCCCTTTCTTCCTCCATTTGGATCCTGTCCCTCGGTTTGGTATCTTCCCCAGAGACCGTGCTTCTCGAAGGTGAAAGGAGCTCTACAATGTCAAGACTTTTTCTTAGTGATCGTTGCAACCACATATGCTATTCTGGTAGGTAGTGCTCAATGCAGAGATTTGTTGGAGGAAGAAATTGGAATTTTCTGGGTTCTAAGATAAGTCTGAACATAAAAAATTCCATCGGTTAAGTTACTTGTCTGCAAGGCAACTCTCATGGCTGTGATACTCTCCCCATTGAGTTTTCTGAACAGCACGGATACGGTGTTCATCCGCCGGCATGGGCACAGTTTTCATCTCACACCCCATCCTCGGCTCTCCACCAAGCATGGGTCAGGGTCAAGGAAAAAAACGTTTTCTTGATCAGCTGTGCCTGAGTATAGAGCTCTCGCTGCAGTGAGCCTGGCTGAAAGGTGTTCTTTCCTCTTGCCAAGATGTGTTTGATGCCACACTTGCCAGAGGGTTCCTCTTGAGGGGGGCCTGCCCGAACTAGCAGAAGTCTGGATTTTAAGGTCATTGCTTTCTTATTTACTCCTCGTCGGCTTGCTTGCTTTCTCACAGAGGGATGAGATTCCTGGGTGTACTTAGGAGGAAGGGGGTGCTCACATATTTGGAGAACATAGATCTATTTCAGACCTGGATTAAAGTTGCCTTCCCCGCAATACAGGCAAGATCGTGGCTCATAATGCAGTTTAGGCCCAAAGCCCCAGGTAATAACCCGATATTGCTTGTCTGGGCATTGTCTTCTGAGCACATTTTCTTTTTTTCCTTCAGAAGCTTCACAGAAGCTATGGCTATTGTACCTCTGGGGTTCTGTCATCTCTCTCTTTATATAGAAAAGTCTCTTACCACAACACTCCCCTTAACAGAACTCAGAATGGCTTCACTTCTGACAATTTAGCAGCAGCATTTTTTACACAAACCAACAAAAATGGACTTATAAAGAAGCCATATTAAAAATCTTATTCACCATTTTAACTGAGGCCATCACATCCTATTCTATTGCCTTATTAGAAAGAAAAGGGAAGATTAGAAATTTTTAAAAAACTTGATGACTTTCATATTCATTCATTGTAGGTATTACAGTGGATAATACGACAACTTGGAAATGGTCATCTAGTTTAAAACCCCAAGAAATGCTGCTTGTCTTACTTTTTAAGCATATGTATGCAGGTCGACTCTGTCTACGATAAAAGACCAGCTTGTGATTAAGTGCCTGTCACTCCTATATTTGAAAGGGGATGTGGAAGAATTTTTTTTTAAACGTCTACCTACGGTACCTTCTGAACAGTCATGGTAGTATTTCATTATACTGTTTCTGAACTGATACCACCTGGACATCTACCAATCAGGGGGACATAAAAGGCAATCACTAAGTCACCATGGCCACATAAACCTGTGCAGAAAGGTCCTTTTGGGCACATTATGCTGCCAATACCCTCTCAGGAACAGACAACAGATTTGGGTAGAAAGGCCCCCGAGCCCACTCTTGCCCATTGTGGAGTCAACACAAAACACACCAAAGCAGCAGATGCAAAATGCTCTTTTCTCTCCACCTGCAGAAGTCAACGGTAACTGTACTTCCGTTTCTAGTCTAAAATCCACTTCCGTGCTGCTACTGTGTTGAAATACCATATACAGAATCATCCCAAACTTTTAAATGGAGAACTGGAATAGTGAAGTTGGTCTAGTACATGGAGATTAGATTGGAACATGGATTCTAATCCAGGGTCTGCCACTAGCCACAGGCAAACTGCCTAATCCCCTAAACTTCAGTTCTTCTGCACATAAAATGGGACCATTATAAACTTCCTCAATTAGCTTCCAGAGTTGCTGTAAGGATTAAAGCAGCGATTCTCAAGTTGAAGCATGCCTTAGAATCACCTGGAGAGCTGGTTAAAACACAGATGGTTAGGCTCCAGTGTTTCTGATTTAGTAGGTCCAGGCAAGGGAGGCTGAAAATTCGCATTCCTAAGAAATTTTTAGATGCAGCTGATGTTGCTAGGCCAAAAAACACGGGCTTGGAACCCCTGAATAAAGGAAAAGAGATGAACCTCCCTCAGCATAAGGGAAACCCCAACATCTGTGGCAAGCCCCACCTTGCCTGTCTTCCCAGATTTCAATCACCCTAAAAAACATCCTGTTTCTTTTCCGACTATGCCCCATTGTGATGAATATGTGATTCATTTCTGTATCCTCAGAACCTAGGGTAAGGCTGACCTTACCTTAGGCATTCAGTTAAAAAAAAAATCAGCAGAATAAATTAATACATTTAAAAGTGTTTAGTAAAACAATATATACCTGAGGGAGTTTAGTTAATCATGGAATACATTGCTATGTACAAAGATACCCCAAAATACAGGCAGGGCTAGCAGAGCAACTGTGTTCCATGATGCCATTCAAGTATCCACATGTCTTTCAATTTGTTGCTCCGCCATCTTCTGGGCTGTTGTTCTCATCTACACAGTTATCACATCCATCAAAACCATGTTCACAGTCATACCTATCTTCCAGCCTGCTAGAAGGGAAAGAGGACATTCTGGACCAGGGAGGGGATCCATCCTCTCAGACATTCATTGGCCAACTCTTAGATACGTCATTGCCACCAACAGCTTCAGGGGAAGCTGGGAAATGTAGTCCCCCTATGGTCATGCATGTGTCCAGTCTAAAGCTTAACGATTCTCTTTTTCAAAGACAAAAGAGGAAATGTGTGGTAGGGCACAAAGAGAAGAATCTGCCATGGGAAATACTTTTCAGCCACTCAAGTATCCAGCTGAACTCATCTCCCCACCCATTTCCTCAACCCTCCTTCCCAGAATTTATACTCCACAGACCCATCTGGTTCCTGCCTCCAGCTCAAAGGTCAGGATCTGTGACTGGTGTACAAGAAGATGAAAATGGAATTTGAGAGAGAGAAAGCAGTTCAGATTTAATATTACCTTGAAGTTGTACGTATTACTTTTCACATCTCATCGGCCCATTTTCAGTCAAGCTCATGTCAGAGAAGGCTGAAATACAGTTTCCAGCTTGCAGGTCGTGTCTTCACCTAACCTCTAGGCTTTTGATTAAGTTCTTTCTATAAAGCAATTTGGTGAAGACTTACTTCCCTAAGGGAAACTGAACTGCAATTAATTTCTACTCAGATTTGTGACATTCATCTCTTTTCTCTCTCAGATTGTCTCCCTCGTTATAGATGTTCAATGACTTTTGCTGAATGGTTGTTTTCTAAATGGGAAAACTAATCGCAGCACAGACAACCGGAAGCTAGGTGTACAGACAAGAACAGTTTCACACTTTTGAAATGGCTCACCAGTTATTTAATATACCAATATACCATGTTAGCTCTTGAGCAAACTAGTATTATCTCTTGAGCATCACAGATAAAACTAGTGTTAGATTACGTAACATGGTCAGATTTTTCGTGAATGCTATTGTGAACAAAGCCTTTTATGATGTATCACAAAGTGAAAAAACATTGTTGTCATACTATTTTAATGATTACAGCCACTTTTTGTAATTCAAATTCAAAAACAGAAGGGCCAGGATTTATTGTCCTTCTGATGATCTACCACAGAAATGCACATAGACCTTATCTACCCATATACAGAAATAGTTACCAGTCATTAAGCATTCACAAAGCATATACTAACTGATTTAAATGTGCTATTTTCTACAGCCCCCAACAATTCCACAAGGGAGGGACCTTTGTTCTTACTCTTAAAATAGCACATCAAAATTCAGAGAGGTTAGGTAACTTATGTTTTTGCCACTGAAATCCCAGGTGTTTGGTAACATCAAGAATGTCTTTGTGGCGTGTTTAAAGAATGAGTGGAGAGTGCGTAGATACAGCCTGACCTAATCAAATGTCTGCAGCAAGTAAGACTTGATGAATAAAATACATCTTTTTCTCTTATTACCTGACAACTCTGATTATTTTTGAAAAAGGGTTCTGTCATAGTATTATGCTTCCAGATCGATTCTATTTTTCTTTCTCACTGAGGACATTTACATGAAAACAAGACTTTGTTTCCAAAGAGGGTAGCTGTTTATGTGTTGCCTGAAGTCACGAAGCTGCCCTTTGGGTATGACAATTACTTCCATCATAACCAATTGAGAAATAAAATATAAAAGCAAAATTGTTTCTAAATTAATGGCTTTTAAAAGTTTCCCAGGGAACTGTCTAAACATTTTTATGTTCCATATCAATTTCCAGTCTGAGAAAGTGCCAAAACTATACTAGAAGAAGAGTAAAGGTAACCGTGGGAAATCAGTTTCTTGGATTACAAGAACTTAAAGTAGGATCTGTGCTGGTTAAGTGTGGTAGCTATTGTTTGCCGTATACCAGCACCGGTCCTTCTCCAATTCTGTGAGCACCCCCAATTGGGATGTCCTTTCATGTAATGCCATTTTCACAAGGACCACAAGTTCCATCCCTAAGCTGCTGTGAGGGAAGATTAAAATACACAGGCCTCTGATCCAAGGATACTAACCTGCACGTTCACACAGCATGCACACCTTTCTCCATCTTCTACCTTGCAATTGTAGAGGACTCGCTGTTCTCTGCCTTTTGTAAAACACCTAATATTCAGAGTGGGTGGTATTTAAGAGTTCTCAGTTGATATTATTTAGAGAGTGGAATTGCTCTTGAACCCTTTGCAATCATTATGGCTAAATGTATATGTATGTCCACGTTGTACCCAAGCCCACATCCCAGACGCCGCTTTGTCATGACTGGCCCGATCCCAATGTCTAAGTACGTGTGTGCCTTCAAATTTTGTTGGTCTCGTTACTGAAAATAAAAATCCTATGCATGTTTAATTAAAGGGGTTGGTGAATGGTAATGCTATAAAGAGCCAGGTATTAACTAAAGAAAACAGATCAATCCACAGGGTATGAATACAACATGGGTGTTCAGCAAAAGAAACTAGAAGAGACCTGAGGTAATCAAGATTTGATGTATGATCTTGGGACGGCTGTTAACACCCCTTCCTGGACTCACAGGTCAGAAGGGTTCAGAAGAGCCTCAATATGAAGGCACAGAGTCTAAAGCAGCCAAAGTGAGAAGGGCATAGAGTTAATGGTAATTATTAAATCGATGGAGGTATAGATGGTTAATATTTTATGTTTAATAATTATATGAGCGATTATGATCTTCATGAGTTAATGATTACTAGTAACGTATTAATGAATGATTTACAGTGATAAATGAATTATATGAAAATTGGAACAGAATTCAGAAAAAATGCCTGGTGTGTATAAAACTAAAAGAAGGAAAGAAATTTCAAGCTCTGAGCCTCATCCATAAACTATGACTGGGGAAGGATTTTGTGTCCTCGGTGTTTGGCACAGCCTGTGACACATCATAAATCCCAAATAATCTTGGCGAGTTGGGTGAACATGTGATTTGGAGGACTGATGAGAAATAGGGTCACTTAGAGTTAAGACACCAGACTAATGTGTCATGTTCTTAAAAGTGCAGGCTGACAGACCAGGGGTGAGAATGGGAAAGCACCAAAAGCAACTCTAAGGTTTTTAACTGCCCCATGGGACCAACTGAAAATTCTCAGCTGGGGATGAGCCCGTAGGGGCCATTTAGTATTGTCATGGCTGGACTGGAGGGGTGAAGTGCTGCTACTGGTTCTAGTGGGTAGAGAACATCTAGGGCTAAACATTCTACTATGCATAGGACAGGCCCCCACAACAAAAATTTTGAAGCCCAAAATGTTAGTAGTGCTGGATTTAGGAAATATTGGCCTCATTGAATGGACTCCTCTGCTCCTTCGGGCAAAGACCTATCCATCCTTCAAAGTGCAACTGAACTGTTGCCTCTTCCAAAGAGCTTCATTGAACTGCCTCCTCCTTACCTCTCAAGAGAGTATGCCACGAGTTAAGCAGTTGCTATTTACAAGACACCTTTCCTAAGGCTTCAGATAATCTCATTTAGTCCGTGCCCCAAAAATTGTGAGGTAGCTATTACGATCACCATTTTACAAATGAGGAAAACTAATTGTAGACAGTGTTAAGGAATAGATACCAGGCCACATAATAGAAAGTAGCAGAGCTAAGATCGAAATGAGGTGTCAATCCTTCCATGATATGTGTTGCGTAAGTGCAGAGGTAAGACCTGTTTGGTGGGGAAATAGCTATTTTTGCACTTTCGAATCACAGAAGATACAAAGATTCATGGGCCATCCACAAAAATGTGCAGTAATGAGGCAAAGAGGCTTATTTGCTGAGGCTGACAGTGGATGCCTTGGACGAACTCAAACAGCAGTGTCCAAATGGGAGAGAAATAAGTGGTCAAAATCCAAGTAAATCAGAATAGGTGAGTTTAAATGATGTAATCATTAAGTATGAATGAAAGGAAAGGATAAATAAACATCAGCTATGGCCCAGTGTTCTAGCATGACATAAAACCTCACAACAGGCCATCAGGGCATTGATGCTCAGTCTAAATGCAAAAAGATAAGATACATAGGGTTGGGAAGCCTGTCCACAGGCTGTCATTCAGGGACCAGCTCTAGCAAGAAAGATGCAAAGTCCCCGACCAAGAGGAGGCTGAGAGTACCTGCTCACAAGAGCCAACCCAGTTCCATGAGCTGAAGGTGGGGACAGTAGGAATGGACAGGTGTGGAGCCTGGGAAGGAAAGAAGGGGAGACCTGATACCAAACTTTGAGGGTTCTGTCATGGAAGGAGCATAATCAGGAATAGGCTGATATTTAAGCAGACTGGATTCAGGTGAGACCATGCCACGGGAACCAGGAGCAGGACAGCCCTGTAGTTGTTCAAGATGGAAGGATGGTAAAATCTGGAGCCAGGTTGGGCTGATGAGGATCTTATCCCTCAGCTGGAAGTGGTGAGATCAGTCTTGGCCTCCACGTCCAAGTTCTGAAATCATTGGCGGGGGCGGGTGTGTGTGTGTGTGTGTGTGTGTGTGTGTGTGTATGTTAGAGATAGATACAATTTATATTGTAGACAGAAAAAAAGAATTATAAGGCCTGACAGGGAGAAGATAAATTAAATAGGAGAAGATGCTAATATATCTTTAAATGCAATAGAAATGTTTTGTAACATTTGGAAAACTGTTCTCAAATCTGAAATTACCTCAAAAACAAAGTCAAGGTCCTTTCATAGTTCTTCCCTTGTGGGGTAGAGCACCCTTCTGTGAATGGGAAAGGAGTTGTCCTTCAGAGTTTTCAACCAGATTGAGCACCTCCTGAGCATGTCACCCAGTGGGATGACCAGGTTGATGGCAGAGGGCTCAGTTGGTCCCACCATCAGCGAGAACCCCAAATTCTCTCCCTATCTGCTCATCCATCCAGGATGGTACAGGCAACAGGCCCCTACTTCTCTTATAATAACACAGTTGGGACCATTGAATTAAGTGATGGACGCTACGTAAACCAGAAGGCTTGTTACCCAGGAAAAAACAAAACCCACCAGGGGTCCCCCCTAAATAATCTCTCCCCTAATTTCTCAGCAGCAATCTCTTTCAATATCTTTTAAAACTTTTCCTATTGTGAATTAACTCCGTGTGCTTGAAAATACAGAAAAGTATGCTCAGATTCCATTCCACG
Source organism: Mustela lutreola (assembly GCF_030435805.1). Taxonomy (NCBI): domain Eukaryota; kingdom Metazoa; phylum Chordata; class Mammalia; order Carnivora; family Mustelidae; genus Mustela; species Mustela lutreola. Next base: position 185,791,873 of record NC_081293.1, on the reverse strand, counting down.
TGACCTTTAGAGGGCCCTTCTCAAGTTAAAAGCCTTTCTCTGGCCACACATTTGTAAGCAGGAGCCAAAAAACTGGCCTCCTACACAGAGGGCTAAATCTGCCTATTTTTCATTTGGCCTGGAAACCCCACTTGTATTCTGACATTAGATGCCATTATGGATGCTCTTAAACAATACATTTTCTAATTCTTCCATCTGATGCATTTCTAGCCAACTCTAAGTAGAAAGGAGGAAAAAGCTGATTACACATGGCCAGTAACTAGAATCATTTAAGCTAAATTAATAGTGTCTATAAATAACTTTGTCCTTCCTTTAAAAAAAAAAAAAAAAAGATGGTGAGTTTAGCCGAACAATCAGAGGAATGGACTATTTCCCCCTCTAGGTTGTCAGAACCTGAAGCAATCTCAGATTAGCTGCAGGGAAAATGTAATAACCTAGGGTAGTATGCTGCATGCAGAGTGGGTGTAGTAAAGGTCTATTAACTAAAATTCCAACACAACATTTACCAATATACTTGTCCGTCCTGCTTTCTGTAGCTACTCACATGGCATTCTATCTGGCTTTTTTTTTTTTTTTAAAGACTTTATTTATTTATTTGACAGACAGAGATCACAAGCAGGCAGAGAGGCAGGCAGAGAGAGAGAGAGGAGGAAGCAGGCTCCCTGCTGAGCAGAGAGCCCGATGCGGGACTCGATCCCAGGACCCTGAGATCATGACCTGAGCTGAAGGCAGAGGCTTAACCCTCTGAGCCACCCAGGCGCCCTCTATCTGGCTTTTAACGTGATTTCTTCACCAGTAGATTAGATTTTAGGCTTTGTGTTTTGAAGTCATTGATTTTTTTTTTTTTTTTTTTTTTTTTTTTTACTTTGAATAATTTGTAAACCCTAACATAAAGAAAGTTTCTTATGGAACTTTTAGAAAAATATATCAGATGCCCTTGACTTTGACACCAAAGGTTGATTTTAAGAGGTCCTATTATTTTATGTACCAACCAGAAAGAAAAATACTACTGATTAAACAATGATATGATGTGTTTTGTCACATTGAATTTTATCCTATGGAAACTGAGCAAGTTCTCTTAGATGTCTTAACACGGATTTTTATCATTTATTACTCTTGTACATATATATAGATAAAGGATATCTAAAATACATTGGCGAATGTGTGTTTCCAAAAATTTTTCATGTTCAGAGTCTGACTCTTGGGATTACTTTTAAACACAGAGTTGTCGATGTTCATGTTTTTCTATATAGTGCTGCTGATGCAGTATATCTTAGAAAAAATCTACAACAGAACTAAATTGTTTTCATGCTGAATCTTTAGCAATCAAGAAGAGCTAGAGCACCTCCTTTTCCTGCAACTGTTTGGTGTCTAAGGGTTAGGAAAGTGTTCCATCCACTATTTTCTTTGAAATTCCCTTCCAGGACGCTATCACAGTCATTCTACAACTTTAAAAAAAATTTTTTTTTTAGATTTTTTTATGTTATGTTAGTCACCATAGAGTATATCATTTGTTTTTAAGGTAGTGTTCCATGATTCATTGTTTGCATATAACACCCAGTGCTCCACGAAATATACGTGCCCTCCTTGATACCCATCACTAGGCTCACCCATACCCTCACTGCCCACCCCCCCTTCTAGAACCCTCAGTTTGTTTCCTGGAGTCCACAGTCTCTCATGGTTCTTCATCCACTCTGATTACACCCTTCTCTTTTCCCTTCCTTCTCCTAATATCCTCCATGCTCTTCCTTATGTTCCACATATAAGTGAAACCATGTAATTGTCTTGATCTGCTTGACTTATTTCAGTTAAAAAAAAAAAGATTTCATTTAATTTGAGAGAAAGAAAGCACATGCACTTGCATGCATAGGAATAGGGCAGGGGCAGGGAGGAGCCAAGCGAAAGGGACAAGCGGACTCTCACTGAATGCAGAGAGCTAGATCTCACAACCCTGAGCCCAAATCAAGATTTCTCTCTTAGGGTGCCTGGGTGGTCCAGTTGGTTAAGCCTCTTCCCTCAGCTCAGCTCATGATCCCAGCATTGGGAGCACTGGGCTCCCTGCTCAGTGGAAAGTCTGCTTCTCCCTCTGCCTGCTACTCTCCCTGCTTGTGCTCTCTTTCTCTCTCTCTCTGTCAAACAAACAAACAAAAAAGAGTCAACACTTAACACACTACTTTTTTGGGGAGGGAGGGGTAACTTTTTTTTTTTTTTTTTTTTGCTGTTTTCATAGTTCAGGCAATGACACATAAATATACCAACTGTGGCCTGCCCATCAGTAATTTTCAGCACTATTGATTGCGAACTACAACAGAACACAGATATTCAAATTTGCACCTGAGAACCAGTCAAATACAGTATATAGTTACTGAGCCATCTGAGCCAGAAATTCGTTTCCTGAACTGAGAAGACTCTCTCTTTTCAACTGTAGCCTCAACTGAGAATTGAAACCCAGAGTCTTACTATCTTGATTTCTTGGCAGACATCTCGAATTGTTTCTGTGTTCTTCTCAGGAACTTCTGCTCCCACATTTTTCATCCAAAATGTGAAGAAGATATTGATTCATTTGGGTAAATCTTAAGCTACACAGATAGATAATTTACAGCATTAATAGGATGTCATATATTAAGATATGCCCACAGAGCTTTGTAAGGTGCAGAAGTGGAAATCAGAGTCACAGGGTGAGTAGACGCCCAGAAGAAGTTTGGATTGTGCTCCCCTTGGCCCTCTCACGTCCATGGGAAGTGCTCTATGGAAATCCAGCGAACCACAAAGACCTCGAAGGCACAGAGGGAGGAGACACGGGAGAAATGGGACAGGACACTAAACAATGTTTACTTCATTTATTCCTTCAGCCAGTCAATCAGACAACAAATATTTATAGAACCGCTAATAAAGCCAAGATGTAAACATCGGTGCTTCTCCCACTTTTGACCCATATCCATCTTCCATCAAAGACAAATACGGCTGCTCCATAATCCCTTCACTACTCTCTGTTCCAAATCTATTCTCTGGTGTTTTAAGGATAAAAACGGTTAATACAATAGCATATGATCAAATATTTCTTCTCATACCCCTATCTAAATGAACAAAGCATTTCTTAGGGGAAAAAAAATCATTCTACGAGAATGCACAGGGTACCCATGTTTATTCAGCTCTAGCTTTAAAATTCTTTAAAATGTGGATTTTGAGAATGTTAGTGACATCGCAGGCTTTCCACCAAATTAAATTTGCATGACAATGTGTTTCAGATCCTCCACAACCAGACAAATGCTGCTTATATTAATGGGGATTAAGGTTATTCATCTAAACAGCTGAAAATTGCCCTGGTTTAACTCTGAAAGACTTTGATGGGTATCCTTTCATTTAGTCATTTCTTCTAGAAATGACCCCGCATTGAAAAAAATTAGGCACTTTGTTATTTTTCCTTTGCCAGCCCAGAAACTAGGTTATTGCTTCCCATACTCTAAATCAGAAATACCCGCTGATTTTTTTTTTAAGGAAATGCTTCTTGCTTCCCTTTACTGTAGTCGTATAAATCACTGGTGCTGTGCTGGATATAGGCCATCTCTATAGCCTGCTGAACAAATGATTAGACACAGCGCAGGGTGTGTTGGGTTTGCTGTGAAGTGAGCCCCCTGCTCACAGTGCCAGTGAAGAGACCGATCTGACTGTTCTGTTTTCCTGAATTCTGGACACTTGATATTAACTTGTTAAAGCCCGAGTTCATCTCAAGCATTGTTTCTGGTCCTGGCCAGACTCGCCTGCTCTCTCTGTGGCTGGCCGGCCGCTGGCTGACAAACAGGCCCGTCTCAGCCCCTCTCAGTGTTACCTCTTGAAGTTGTCTCCATATAGCTTCTTGAGAAATCATTTTTTTTTTCCTTGAAGTTTCCTTGGTTTTGTTCTTTGATGTTGAAACAGCCTAAAATAGTTAAATTGGCTCTTGGTCTGTTTATTTATCTTTGAAGCAATCTTGAAAAGCTCGATCTGCCCTTTGGATTTGAAACTTTAAGACACCCGTGAGCAATCTTGGGTTTTATTTATTCAGGTTTCTTCTTTCAGCCACGTCAGTAGACACAGAGAATAGAGGATGGCATCTCCAATGGACCGAGGAAGCTGAGACTGGAACAGGGACACGGATGGTACCACTGAGAGGCAGCCACCCCACACTTGGCAAATTACATCCTAAGACATGTTCCAGCTTGGAGGGGACAGAAGCCCATATCTGTTGACCTTGGCAAGCCAGGGTGCCCTTTCCAAGACTTGGTGGAATCCCAACAAGGCAACTGATGCCCAAGTAGTCAATCATTCCAAACCACTTTGATGGCAAAGGTAAAGACAGGATGTATTTCCCAAGCTGTTTAAAAACCAGCAAATCAGCAAAGGTCTGCTAACCTTTGATCAATATCCGCATATACAAAGCAGCCTTGAGATACATTAGTTAAGATCCCATCAAACCGAGGAAATCTGTTAAACAAGATTATGGAGTTCTTGACAAGCACTCTTATCCAGCAATTCCCTACAGCAATCATCCTGTTCATTCGCTACCAGAGAGATGGCTGGACAAAGGCACTTGAGACCATCCTAAGGATTATTTGCCAACTGCTGGGTTCTGTGTACAAAGGCTTATAGTCAAGAAATGAAATTCCTTGGACAAAAGAGAAGAAGTAAAAGCGCTTCTAGAGTAAATACACTGAGAACCCATATCTAAATCCTGCAAGGCTGGCTATGTTCTAATTTTATCCTCTTCTAGTACCTATACCATTTAAAGTTGGGGGGGTATTTATTATTTTAGTTTATGTACAAACTATAATTCCAATATGAAATCAGTGAAACCATTTAAAAATCAAAGTCAATGTTAACAAGATGATCTATTTCTTCCCCCCCAATAGAAGCTAATGAATCATTGTGAATTTATTGTGGTAGAAAGACAGTGGCTGCTGGCAATTATACTGATGAGCAGAAATCTTCACAAGTGGGTACTTTAAAGCAATTATTTTCCATTTGGTTCTAAAAAAGCCTCTGAGTACAACTAAGCTTTGATTACCTGGCATCTGAAAATATACGTTCTCAGAGGGGTATTCGCGATGATTATTTCAGGGGAAAGAGAGTAAACAGCCACTGTTTGTGAAAGCTCAGTTGTGAGCCTCTTTAAAGTTTAAAATATGAGTTGTGCAAAAGATGGAGCTCTGACTTAACTACTAGCTCAGTATTACGTTGTTATGTTGTCAACTGGAAAGAGTCAAGAATTCACCAATTCCTGAGACCAAAAAGAAGTTTCAACTCTATCCTCTCAAAAACAAACTTCCTCAAACTCAAAAGCCAGTGTCATTTTTGCTAATAGACTCTCCAGCCTCAAGCCCAAAACTTATTCCTCCATTTCTTCTCCTTGGCTCCTTCAGGGTCACCAAGAATGCCGTATCCAAGAATGACAAGACAGCACAGAGCTCACCATAGAAGCTGATTCCATCACGAGAGGGAAGCCATCCAAAGAGGCAATCAGGTGGAGAGAACATTCCACTTATTTTTCAAAGATAGAAAGGTTGGGGGTGCTTCTAGAGAGGTATTATGTCCCATTCTGTCTAATTCAAGTTTATTGTTGCACAGTGGAAGTCAAAAGTCCATACTTAAAAAGGAGTGAGGAATGCAGACCAATCCAAGGTTAAAGGCTAGGAGAAGCAAGTGTTGAAATTTGTAAACCAGCTTCTAGCTCCAGGTCTGGAGATGGTGGGCTTATGTACTGATAGAATCAAATTTTCACTGACCTTGGGTATGATTTTTCCCCCAATGAAGAAATATTAAAGAAAATGCAAGACAAGAAAAGAGGAACTGTCCTGGATTGTGTAACCAAAAGTTACAACCAAAATCATCACTTTCGTGACCATTTACAATTACTGGGCCCATTATAGTCCAATGGCTGGCCGCCAGACTGTGTGGACTATGGTGTAGGGCCCACTAATAGAGTTACTTATCCAATTTCCCACAATTAACAGATTGTGGAACTGGAGCTAGCTGCTAAGTGTCTGTGTTTTGTTCTCAATTTGAAAATAATGCATGTTCATTTTGAAGAAAGTAGAAAGTAGAAAAGATCTTCTATTTCAAAATCATAACCCTGTTTCCCAGAGAGATTGTTTACATGTTATTAATTTCTTGACTTTTTTACCTAAATTGCTTTGCCTACTTGGTATCATTTTGTGTTCTGCTTTAAAATGGCATCATAAACATTTTCCATGTCCTTAAAAGCTATATGTGAATATCATATTTAATGTCTGCACATTAATTTAAATAAACTGTTTCTTCTTTTGCAGCTCCTTATGGCTGAGCATTCCAAAAGTCTTAACTTTTTCACTATTATAAATTAACAATTATCCTACCAAAACATCAGTAATTGAATTTCTGGCCCTAAAAATATGAACATCTTTAAAACTCTTTACTCATATTCCCAAATAACCTTCTTGAACGTTTGAAGAACTTTGAACATTCAATAGTGTCTGGAGTGACCGCTTCATGACATATCCCAATATCGGGTATTCCCTTTAAAAAAATTTTGTGTATTTAATTAGCACAATTTATATCTCATTTTCACTTGTAAATTTTGATCATGAAATAAGGCAGATACTCTTCCAACTTTTTAAAATTATTTGCATTTGTGTCTTTGGTAAAGTAAGCATGCATGGTTTTTGCTCATTTATTTACAGGAGGCTGGGGGTTTATCTCATTGGTTTTTAAAATCATGTCTCATGCTTAGTGCTGGAACCTAACCACCGTATAAGGCAAAATAAAAATTAATTGAATTACTTCTTTATAAATTGATATTATTAGGCATTCTCATACTTGTAATGACTTTTCTTCACCATCTTTTAGTTTAATGTGCAAAGTCTAAACGCTTCCCCCAAATAAGTTCAATCCTTGCTTTTGCTTTTGCCAACTCTCCCCTTCAGTTTAAGTAGAGGGGAACCCCCCCGCAAAGTAGAGCTCAGATAAATAAGCTCATTTTCCTTCTAGGCATTTGCTGGCTTAATATTTGTCAGTTAAGAATGATCTGGAACTTGTTTTATTATGGGATAAAACTTGAAGACAAAATTTTTGTTTAAAAACAAATAACCTAAACTCACTATATTATATAACCCTTTCCTTCCCCAAAGATTTTTTTAATAGATCATTTTCACATATTTAATTCATAGATATACAAAAAGATCTCTCTTGGTATGATTCAGTTTCTTTGATCTCTCTGAACATGCTTAGGGTTGTATCACATTAAGCAAAATATTATAGTTTCATACTTATTTAATATCCTGCAGCAAAGATTTAAATTATTAATAATCTTTTTCATATTAAATAATGTATTTTATAAATACTTTCCACATAATTAAAAATATATACTTTTTAAAATAAAGGTTAAAAAATCTTGTTAGAGAGGCACCCGGGTGGCTCAGTTGGTTAAGCATCTAACTTTGGCTCAGCTCATAATCTCAGGGTCCTGGAATTGAGCCTTGTGTGGGGGCGGGTATGTCCCCTGCTCAGCAGGGAGCTTATTTCTCCCTCTCCCTCTGCCCTTCCCCCTGTTTGGGTGTGTGCGTGCGCCCACACTCTCTCTCTCTCTCTCCCTAATGAATAAATAAATCTTGTTAGAAAAATATATGCACTATCTTTTTTAAAAGATGAAGACAAAAAATACACAAACTCAACCCCAATTCACCCTTCCCACTCCTATTCCTCACAAGAAACTAGATTCCACTCTTGTAACAGTTTGTGTTTTTAATTTATTTGTTAATTACCTTTAAGACTCAAAATAACACACTTATGCTAATATATTTTACAATTTGTCTACTCAAACATTATTGACTTCAAGGGGTGCCTGGGTGGCTCAGTGGTTAAAGCCTCTGCTTTCGGCTTAGGTCATGATCCCAGGGTCCTGGGATCAAGCCCTGCATTGGGCTCTCTGCTCAGTGGGGAGCCTGCTTCCTCCTCTCTCCTCTCTTTCTGCTTGCCTCTCTGCCTACTTGTGATCTCTGTCTGTCAAATAAATAAATAAAATCTTTAAAAAAAATTATCAACTTCCAACCAAATGAGATAGGTTTCAACTCTGTAAATCTCTCCCTGATTCCTTTATTGTATTTAATCCACTATTACAATTCATCTCTCTTTTATCTTTGCAACTTAAACAATATATGTTAATATTTATTCCTTGTTCAAACAAGTAGAGATTTTCTCTGTATTTCCTTTTTGCACAATAAAGAGTTTAGAGTTCCCATCTATTTCCATACCTATCTTCTCTCCTTCTACTTCCCAACTTCTCTCATCTGCACATTTATGTTCTATTGCCTCATTTGTTAAAATTTGCATTTTTGCTGATGCAAAGGGTCTAAGGAAGAATCAAGTATCCAACAGAAATAGAGCTGCATTTACCATTCTCCAGAGAACGTGAGCTGCGTGATCCCCAGTGATGGAGTCTCTGAAAAGCTCATCACAAGCATCCCTCAGACGAAGAGGGAGCTCTCGGCATCTGCCAAGTGTAGAGAGCATGGGAGCAACATCATAACCAGCCAGAGAGAAGCACTCTCTCCATGCCCTCTTTTGATCTTTGAGAGGTAGACCAGTCATCAAGGAAAAAAACTATATTGTGACAAGAGAGAGAATCCGTAAGAGTAAAACAAAAAGAAAGTCTGAATATTATATGAGACTGGACCTTTTTAAATATCGAGACCATATCTTGTGCTTTTTAGCAACAGGAAATCTTTCCACATTCCATAAAAATTACTACAACCTGTCCTGTGTTTGTTTCATCCAGGATGGTGAAGAACTAACATGAAAGACCAATTTCAATGGGAAGAGGAAGAAGGAAAAAAAGTTATTGTATGATCATTTTGTTCAAGTTTGTTTACAGCAATGATTGCTTAAGCATTAGAACTCAGGTGAGGGGTTGGAGTACATGACTATTTTTAGGGAGGGAGGAAAAGATGGATAGACGGAGAGAGAGAATCTTAAGCGGTCTACCCCCAACACAGAGCTCTAAGCAGGGCTCGATCTCACCACCCTGAGATCATGACCTGAGCCGAAATCAAGAGTCAAATACTTAACTAACTGAGCCACCCAGGCGCCCCAGTACATGACTTTCAATCCCTTCCAACTCTATAGTTCTATTTCTCATTTTTAAATTTACCTTTGATTGATATCTACATTATTTTAAGTGTATATATATAAGACTGTATATAAGAAATAAATGCAATTTTGAAAAGAGTATGTAAAAATATTTTCAATTGAGTCATAGTTTCTTCCTAAGTCTCCATTAAAATTAGTGTAGCTTCATATTCTAATATTTTTTAGATGACCATGAATTCCAAGTTTCTATGCCCCTTGAAAAAATTCTGAGTCATATTAAAAACCAATACTGGAAATTTACTAGAGGAGCTGATTTTTTTTAATCCTCATTGCATTTCCATTTTAGTATAAATACTTAGCCCCACTTATTTCTTTCATCATCTTTATGACAGAATTCTGTATAAAGAACATTTAAACCCACATACTGTCCATGTGCATTATTTCTCTCGAGCAACAGAACCTACAGAAAAGTACATTATGTGGTGTGACCACGACTTGCTAAGGATTGCTAGTGAACAGATGACCATTTGCTGGCTGGAGTCACTGTGCAATTAGAATGACCATTAAAAATGCCATTTTCCTTTTAATTTTCTATTATTTATAGAATCACTATTCTCTGGCCTTCTGAACAACCCTTTCTTATCCTACTCCTAAGAGTCCACTTACACTTTCTGCTCTTCAAAAGGGATTTAAGACACTTTAAAATAAATTGCATGTACACAACAAAGTTCTGGGGAAAAAATAATACAGCAAAGATACCAGAAAGAGTAGGAGAAAGCAAAAATGCTATGTATGAGGTTTGACAAAATTATTGTGATTGCCTATTCAATTTTACTCTGAGTTTCCTCAGAGATAAAAACCCAATATGTTGAGTACTTCTACTTATTTGTTTAATAAAAGCAAACTAATTTGGAGAAAGAGAGTCAGAGAGACATCTAGAGAAAATGGGTACATATATTTCTTTCCTAATTAAGTTCAAACAAAACTGGATACAGAGAATGGTAGGCAATGTATCTTTGACCCAGACTATCTACCAAATACAAACAAAACCAAAGATACAACATTTAGTGTTAATTCAGTGAAGGTGGTTGTTCAGGTAATATAGAACAAGTATGTAATTTTCTTCTGCTTTGCCCCAACTCAAGGATAGAGTGTGGATTACATAGAGAAGTGAGTGGAAACCATGTTTTTTAGACTGTTTTACTTAAAGGGCACTGATCTGGTAGAGTTTTAGGAAGGAGTTGGTTGACAGATGGTCTGATACCAAGCACTTCAGTGAGAGTCCAAGAAGCAGCATTATTTGCTATATGCAACTCATATGCTCAGTACCACATTGGTGAGCGGCAAAGCTAATGCCACCGGTCCATAAGCCGTACCTTGAGAGACAAGTCCCGAGCATGTCCTCCGTATTCAAAAGTGGAAGTTCTACCACCCTTGATGTGCCTCTGAAAATATATTGATTTCTTTCTAAGCTTTAAGTCAATAAAGTTATATTAGTCTGACAAGCACATATATTTCCTATGAAAAGGCTTATAATTCAAGTACCTCAAAACAAAAAGCCTTCCTTCCAAAAGAAGTTTATGTCTATTCAAACTTTGGAAGTATAAGTATAAATTATAAATATTTTTCAAGTGTGCTGTTCTTTCTCTAAGTTAAAAAAACAAAACAAAACAAACAAACAAAAAAACCCCATACACACAATCTCCTTAGCTCCTTGGTATTTCAGTATTTCAAAGCTTTTAAAGCCAAACACCCAATGTAACCTGCCTTATTTAAAAAAAAAAAAAGTTCATTTGTTTTAAAGTGTTGTGATCATGCTAATGTATTTTAAGAATCAATTAAACTTAATCTAAACATCTCAAGAGAGAGGAAGGTTTACCTCTTTTCTACTAAACTCAGACACAAAGCCCTTCAGTGGATGCATTTTCAAGCTGTGCTGGGACTATGTAATGTCCAGGCAAACTGCTTAAAGGTCATCCAGAAAAATGCAAATCCAGCATATAGTTTAGAGGAACAAATCTTTGAAAGTCTAACATACCCAGATTAATGGTGAGCCACAATTACATACAATGAGGTCATTACACCAAGAAAGGATGCTAACCAGATGAATTTGCAGAATAACTTGGAAAACTTAGAGTTTCTTGACTAAGAATAAAACATATGACCTATCAGGAGTCTCTTTAAAATAACCAAATTCCAGAAAACGGTTTTATACTGAACTCTGAAAGGAGGTCACAATCATGTTTTGACAGCTGAATAAGAATCAGATAAAACCAAATTGTTTCCTACCTCAGCTGTTTAAATAGTTCAATAGGGAAAGAAAGTAAAAAAATGCAAGCTTACCAAACAGGGTCATCCTAACAAGTGAAGTCAATTGCACCAATTACATCTGTTAAGCACTTTATTCTACTAAAGTCATAATCTCCCCGCAAGCAAAAAGGCATTTCCCCCAATAAATCTCTTCGCTGACCATCCTTGCTTCTATAACCTGATTTAAATATCTGAGTGTCTTTTGCAAATCTATCTTCCACTTAATGAATTCCCAAGCAGATACTGAATCCTTTATTCAATGCACTGTAGTATAAGCTAAGGAACAATCAAAATTTGTTAAAAGATCCATCTGTACAACAAATATCCGTCTGTGTAAACAACTAAAAACATCAGGAATATCATTCTATAAAACAAGGCACAGAAGTATGTGGAAAGTAATGAACATATCAAAAATAAATATACAAAAAATAGTTGTTATCATATAGGATTATAGATCCTCTTTTTTTTTATTTTCCAAAAACATAGGTAATGAGAATTTATGAATTTTGTGTAACAGAGATTATCTTAAAGATTGCTTTATAATATAATTGGGGAAGAAAAAATAGCACACAAAATGAGTGTAAAGCATTCAAAAATAGCACACATCAATGTGTGAAAAAGAACATGCTGTTAAATAAATTCGAAACTGAAGTAAGAACCAACCACAGGGTTAAAGTTGGTTCCATGTGGCTTCCTGAAGGAAGTGACATTCTGAGCACTGGGCAGCCAAGTTATCCTGCAGCAGAGCATGATAAACTCACAAGGATGCTAGAAAAGCTGGAGCAGATTAACAGGAGTTTGTAAGAATGCTGAGTCTGCAGGATGGAAGACAATGGCCTACACATTGCATGGGTATGTAGGGAGAAAAAAAAAAAGATACTTTTTTTTTAAAAAAAAAAAGCAATTGGTGGCAGGAAAAGCTTTGCACCAGGAATTAAGTGACCTAAATTTTTGTGTTGGTCCTGTCATTTTCATGACTTTGGATAATTCACATGGATTTTCAGAGTCTCAATTTCCTCCTGAAAAGCGGTAACAGTAATTATATATAATCTCCCACCTTCCTTTGTTATCATAAAGGTCAAAAGATTTCCGACTATGAAAATGTGAAGTATGAAAGGACTTTTATGAAGAACATGTTAGTATGCATCTGCCAGAATTTCCCTGTGGCCCAGGCCTTACCTCTAAACTTTCCGTACACTCTTCTAAATTAACTGTATTTACACTTACGGCATCAACCACCATCTATCTATAATGCTGATAGCTTTCAAATCAGAATTTCTAACTCAGATCTAACTACTTATTAGATATTTCCACATAATGATCAAAGTGTACTTAAAATCAACATGTCTAAAAGGTCTGAGTATCCCTCAAATGCAAGGTCGACAGGATCCCTGTCTCAGGTCAGGTTCCACAAGAGCAGACCCTGAGATGATGTTCAGGAGCCGCTGCAGAGTCAGGAAGTGATCCCAAGAGAAAAATCTAAGGGGAGAAAGAAAAAGAGGAAAATGGCAAAAGAGAAAGCCACACAATTGTGTGATTTCAGCAAAAGATCCAGCCCTGGCTTGATCCTACAGGGACACTGCTTATGACGTCTCTGGATTTGTGCCACCTCAAGGCAACAGACCTGGGCTTCCTCATTCCTGTACAGTCTTTAGTTATAAAATCTGGGGGGGGACGTAGAGACCCATGAGGATGTGAGTAGGGCTGGTGTGGTTAACATTCTCTGAAATCTCCAACCCAGAAGCCTCTGAGTCACACTGGGGTCTTCACTCTCACTTCTCCCGCATATTGTCCAGCCACTACTCCAGTATTTCTCTCAAATCAATTCAGACCACTCTTTTGCTGTACTTTGAGTCCTCCTTCCTTCTAGCTGGAACTCCTAGAGCAGCCTCCTGTCAGACCACTGTGCCCCTTCTCGAAGACCCCACTGACTAAACCACTTAACTATCCTATGAAGGGGAGAGAGACTGATCTTTCAAAACACATAAAGTGGATTTGATTTGTGACTCCACTGGTTAAACTCTTTAAAGCTTTTATTTAGTTAGTTCTTTATTTAGAGTGCACAAGAGTTGGGGGAGGGGCAGAGAGAGAGGGAGAGAAAGAATCTCAAGAGGACTCTGTGCAGAGCATGGAGCCTAGCACAGAGCTTGATCTCATGGCCCCCAAGATCACCACCCAAGCCGAAGTCAAAAGCCAGCATTTAACCTGCCGAGCTACCGAGCCACCTGTCCCCCCATAATTTTTAGGATCAAATTAAAACTTCTTAGCTTTCTGCACCCAGCCATTCATGCTTTGGCCTCTACTTAACCTTGCCAGCTCAAAAGCTCTCAAACATTTTGTTCTCAGAACAACCTACACTACAAAAACTTATTGGAGACTCCAAAGAGCTTTGGATTATGTGGGTTACAACTACTAATAACTGCTGTATTCAAAATTGAGACAAAAAAAAAATCATGAGCTTTTTTAATTCTATATTGCTGTTGAGATAGAGGCCTCCCTTGGCGCAAAACTCACCAACAACCTGTTCACAACATACAGGGACCTAAGCCCCTGAATCCAACTCCACTAGAATTGGGCTCCTCAACCCCCATACTTCCATGGGAACAGGGTTATGTGTCTTTTCTCCCCTCCTCTCCCTTTCCATGGAGTAGAAACATGTACAGATATGCAAGCTTGACATAGGTCCAAAGGCACAAGTTGCCTCCAGGCCTCTCACACCAATTATAATTCCAAGAGCCTCTTCCAATTCATGACTCTTGAATTAGCACATTACACTCTTTGGTGTATTATAACTCTGCATCTAGTCAAATCATTTATCATCCCTAATCCCCTAGATTTCTAGTCTGACTTACAGCAGAGCTCTCCTCTGCCACCCTATCCCAGAGACTGTCAGCACCCTGTGCATGCTTCTTCTAAAGCATGAGGAGCTTCTTATCCTAATCATCAATTATCATGTTTATTCTTCCCTCCACTCTTCAGTCTCTTGCGGCCAGATACTGTGACTTAGTTGAGTTTTTATCCTATGTGCCAATTCATCCCTATATATGGCAAATAGGAGGGAGTTGACAAATATTTGTTGATAAGTACTTGTCAGATGTTTGTCAATAAATGTCACATGGTAGTACATTAGACTAGAATCAACACTGGGTACAAGGGTAAAGTTGTAAAAAATAAGCTGAGAAGGGAAATGGGAGGCACATTAACAAAAAATGTTTGCTTCTCTGTTGGAAAGGGGATAAACCAGAAGAATGGAAACCAATTAAAAGACTAATGAAATATATACACAAGAAATATTAGATGCCTAAGGAGACTTAGTAAAATCAGATAAGGGGAGAAATAATGGAGATGGACCTAGCAGGTGGATTACATAGGACAATATTCTCAAAGTCGTGGTGAAGAGTTAGAATGAAGACTTACATTTGCAAGATACTGAAAATGGAGTAATATCTGGTCATAAATGTTTTGGTTATTAGAAAGCACACAAGCATTCGAGAGCTTGATTTGAAATTTGGCTTTCCCATTTCAAAACTATGTAATACAGGAGAAATTTCCTAAATAATCTAAGCTACTTTTTCATAAAAAATGTGAAGATTAGGGGTGCCTGGGTGGCTGAGTGGGTTAAGCCTCTACCTTCAGCTCAGGTCATGATCCCAGAGTCCTGGGATCAAGCCCCACATCAGGCTCTCTGCTCGTGGGGAGCCTGCTTCCTCCTCTCTCTCTGCCTCCCTCTCCCCCTACTTGAGGTCTCTATCAAATAAATAAATAAAATCTTTAAAAAATGTTTAGATTATAACTAAACCTCATACATTATGGTGAAACCAGATATTATTTAAATAACACCTATCACAGTGCCTGACAACTGATAAGTTATACTCCTTTGTCCACTGTTTGCTTTTTTTGCCCTGTTTTGCTATTTTGCAACTTCTTTGATGTCTGCATGTTTTGGAGCTGAGGCTAGAGAGTCAGCAGAGAATTATTAGACACTCTACCTCTACCACAAATGGCAAGTGATGAGTGTCTTTCAGAAACAATTGATGATGAATTTAGATGAACACAAAATAAAATGAGGGGCTTTGCTAAATTATAAGTGACTCTACACCTCTAATCCTTTCTTATATACTCTCATCTTCTCTTTTCTCCCCCTCATAAGACCTGCTGATATTTCAAACTGGACTATAAATTATGCATTGAAGACCCTAGTCACTTCAGACAACACATCAGAGTTACACTTCCAGATACTAATGAGGAAGAGAGAATTTACTTTAAAAAAAAAAAATATTGTTTTGTTGCTTTCTTTCCTCTAAGACTAAGATGAATGCTTAAGGAGTGCTCCATCTCCCAATGTAGTATCTCTCCATGACACCCCCCATAGGCTCTACCTGGCCCCTGCGACTCCATCTGGCTCCTGGGAGTCATTTACAGCTGGTCAACCTTCCCACACCTTAACTACAGGAAATACCCCACAGGCAACTATACCCTGTTACCTATCCTTCTCCAACCTTGTTTTGTCCCTTCATGCCATCGTCTATTATTCATTCAGTCAGTTTCCAAACCAACCACAGTAGCTACCCAGCTATACCCTGGAAATCAAAATTCTGATATATACAAATGTACACAGGTCCTTGTGCATTTCCGTATCTGAGTGTAAGGATAAGTATCCTAAAAAGTGATTCGATTTTTCAAACCTTTATATATAATAAACATGGAGACAAATGCCTTTCCCTGATCACATTTTAAAAGCCTTTTATTCTCATTACCAACTCCTTTCTGAAGTTCTGACTATCTCAAACACCATTTGTAATTTCAATTACAATTCAATTGTAATTCAACTTCAATTCCCTCTAAAGAGAGGGAACACATCATTCTTTCTTAATGTGGAACACGTAGATCCCCTTTTTTGTCCCCAGAAGGAATGCACTGAGAATGATCTTTGCCTGGAATTATTTTTGCCAAATATATTTAATGGTGGCCACAATTTAGATTTGAAGGCAACCATATCTTTTTTAGATTGCTGGATGCTTAGCCAGATGAATTGTAAAACCAATGCTCGTCTGTCCTTAAAAAAAAACATGACTTTGAACATCAGAACATTGTACACATGCATAGCTGTAAGCAATGAATAGCTATTACTGAACTCAAGAACAGTCTTGTTTGTCAAAGGTAATGATATATGAAGGTAAGTACCTCCCAAGATTTACTTAAAGAGTATTCATTTTCTGAAATGTGTCATGCTTGAAAGGCTCTCACTTATGAAATTCAAGTACCAACGTCTATTACTAACTGAAAGAAATAAAGGTTGTTATAGCTAAGGAGACTTTAATACAGCAAATTGTTTTAGTTTCTAATAGAAGTTTAATTATGATTTTAATAATTTGACCAGTGTTCATTTCTTTTTACTTAGTGTAAGTTATGTCTTTGTAGCACATAATTACATACAAGAGTCAAGCATTCTAGTATTTAATAATATGTATTTATAAGAAAAGGCAGAAAAAGTATTTTGCATTTATTATGCAAAAAAAAGAATAGAAGAAGCAAGGACATCTTAGAACAGTGTGCTGACACCATAATTCTTTCAAGTATATAGATCTTTGTTTAAGACCTTCAACCGGCCTAGGACTTGAGTATGGAAAGTAGGAAACCTCCTATATTCCTGTAAGTATCTAACTTTTCAAATCAACTGCATCTCAAATTTCTTCCAGAGCAATTATACAACATCTAAGTTGGAAGCATTTCTGGGAATAAAGAAACAACATTTAGCATAAAAAAATACCTGATGACTTAAATTTTAAATTTTGTAAGTTTAATCTAATCACTAAATTGAAAGAGACTTTTAGGAAAATTATCTTTCCATAGAAGCAATGCATTCATCGTTAGGAGGAATTTCTAACAATCCCATTTCTGTTTGACCAGAGGTTATAAATATTATTTAACCTTGTCACATTGCTAAATTGCCAATCAGAAATATTATTTCACCTATATTTCCACCATGAGATTGCTCACTTTTCACCTCATTACTAATAGTAGGTATTAGCATTCTTTTGTCCTTTGTCAATTTGACAGATATAAAATAGCATCACATTGTTTCATGTGTGGATCTTTAAGTATCAGCAAGAACATATGTATGTATAATTATCACCATATCACTTTTCATACTTTGGAATCTCCTTACCACTTGCCCAAAAGACTAAAGAAAGAAAGGATTAAGGCACAGTGATTCCACACTTACAAAATGAATTAGAGGGCTTTACTGGGGGGAACTGGATAACTAAATAAAAGGAGACTCTGTCAGCTTGAAAGAGGAGGGGAACAGAAAGTGACAGCAAATATCAGCATCTCTAAGTATACAATGACTGTTCTAAATAACAAAAGAGCCAACACATGGATGGAAAATTATAATTGGGAAATCATAAGACACTAAGACACATAAGACACCAATGAAACCTAGGGAAAGTTAAGAATTATTGCCATTGGGACACCTGGGTGGCTCAGTTGGTTAAGTGGCTGCCTTAGGCTCAGGTCATGATCCCAGCGTCCTGGGATCGAGTCCCACATCGGGCTCCTTGCTCAGCAGGGAGCCTGCTTCTCCCTCTGCCTCTAGCCTGCCACTCTGTCTGCCTGTGCTTGCGCTCTGTATCTTTCTCTCTCTCTCTAACAAATAAATAAAAATCTTTAAAAAACAAAAAAAGAATTATTGCCATTTACCATAAAATAATAAATGCTTTAAAAATATTTTTCTTTATGTAAGAAGAAATATTGAATTAATCAAAAAAAATTTTTAAAGATTTTATTTATTTATTTGACAGACAGAGATCACAAGTAGGCAGAGAGGCAGGCAGAGAGAGAGAGAGGAGGAAGCAGACTCCCTGCTGAGCAGAGAGCCCGATGTGGGACTCGATCCCAGGACCCTGAGATCATGACCTGAGCCAAAGGCAGCGGCTTAACCCACTGAGCCACCCAGGCGCCCGAATTATTCAAAATTTTAAAAAAATCACCCATCATCCTATGACTCCGAAATAACCATTCTTAATGGTGACTCATCTCCTTTCAGGGAGCTCCCTGTACATATTGTTTCAGAACCTGAATTTTTGCTAAAAACCATAGTGAACATCTTTACTTGTAAATAAATACATTTGCCTACCTATCACATCTGCCACAATGGCTATGGAGTATTTCTTTGAACAGAATTGCAACTGTTAATTCACCAGTATTTTGGGGGCATCTCAGTTTTTTTCCCAATGTTATACTATTAAAAACAAGAATGCAATTATGGGACACCTGGGTGGCATAATCGGTTAAAGTCTGCCTTTGACTCAGGT
This sequence comes from Mustela lutreola, assembly GCF_030435805.1. Taxonomy (NCBI): domain Eukaryota; kingdom Metazoa; phylum Chordata; class Mammalia; order Carnivora; family Mustelidae; genus Mustela; species Mustela lutreola. The sequence continues at coordinate 185,773,148 of NC_081293.1, read as the reverse complement.
CATGATCCTGGAGTCCCAGGGTCTAGGCTCAGGTTGGGCTCCCTACTCAGTGGGGAGTCTGCTTTTCCCTCTCTCCCGCCCCACTACCTCCCTGCTCTCTCTCTCTCAAATAAATAATAAAATCTTTAAAAAAAAAAAAAAAGAATGCAATTAGAAAGCATTTATACATGTATTTTCATGCTTCTACCCTCTTCCATCATTAGGATAAATTTCTAACAATCCCACTTCTGTTTGACCAGAGGTTATATATATTATTTAACTTCCGTCACATTGCTAAATTGCCAACCAGAAATATTATTTCACCTATATTTCCACCAAGAGACTGCTCACTTTTCACCTCATTACTGATAGTAGGTATTAGCATTCTTTTGTTCTTTGTCAGTCTGACAGACAAAAGAAATAGCATCAGATTGTTTCAAGTGTGGATCTTTAAGTCTCAGCAAGAACATATGTATATATAATTATCACCATGTATCTCTTTCCTTTTAATTTTACATGTAATGCTTTTTACCTAAATATTGTTTGCTCATTTCCTTTAACCACAAACTTTTCTCCTTCTCCCCCCTCCTCTCTCTCTTCCTCTCTTTCTCTTTAATATACAGATTTTTGCATTTGGAGTCATATTTAGGAAGATGAGACAGTATCATTTACACAGAAGCCTAAAGAAGAACTTACCTTAAAAAATGGCAAATCATTCATCAAGGAAATTGTTTAAGATTAGGCTGCATGATTTCTGGCAGGTATTCTGCTGCTATTGCAGAAAACTGTATGAGGCCTCTAAGATTTTATAATTATGTACATAAAAATATGAAAAGTGATTTGTGAATGTAAGTAAAAGAAAAAGCAAACAGAAGGAGCAAAACCAGAACTGAGACAGAGTAATACTGCAGAATAGGAATTGGGTGGGACACTTTTACTGTTCATTTTACAGATAGTCTGGGTTGGCTGCAATTTTTTGAACATGTTTAAGTGAGTTTTTTTTTTTTTTAAATAGTAAATGACCATAACAAAACGCATTATTATTTTTTTTAAAGATTTCATTTTTTTTCCTTCAAAGATTTTATTTATTTATTTGACAGACAGAGATCACAAGTAGGCAAAGAGGCAGGCAAAGAGAGAGGAAGGGAAGCAGGCTCCCTGCTGAGCAAAGAGCCCAATGCGGGACTCAATCCCAGGACCCTGAGACCAACGACCTGAGCCGAAGGCAGAGGCTTAACCCACTGAGCCACCCAGGTACCCCTAAAGATTTCATTTTTAAGTAATCTCTGCACCCAGCATGGGGCTCAAACTTACAACCCCAATGTCAAGAATCTGATACTCTACTGATTGATCTCATCAGGTGCCCCATAATCAGGACAAAATTTAATGATTAAAAAAAATAAATAAATAGAGAAGATACCCATAAAACAAAGAAGAATACACTAGTTGGAAGACCCATGCAGGCTAACAGTCTCCTAGGCTAGCTTCCATGTCTACCTGGTGATAAAAATAGCTTCACTTCCCTGTCCACTAGCCTTCACCACCTCAGCAGTTTTTAGATTCAGTTTTGCTGGTTATCTTAAAATTCCTATTTTGAAGAAAAGAAGTCTGGGCTAGACCTAAGTGGAGTAGTGTCTGATTGCCTCTCTTGGCTGAACACTGTGATCACTCAGCATCCCATTAAAGCCTACTTCTCATGCTCAAGCACCTTCTTGCTTGAACCAGAGCATTCCTTGAGATGACAGTTACTCTTGATTTTGCTCATCACTTCCTTTTTCTCTGAAATACTGTCTTTGGGATCAGGGCAACTGAAGCTTACTTATCATCTCTCTGGTGTACCACCTGCGCTTGAGCGATTAGGCGAGAGTTTGGACAAATTCAAAGACCCTGTTTAGAAATGACTCTAACAAGTAAAGAATGAATCTGTGACCCTCACCCAGAGTTTCTGCAAGTCTAGAGAACTGGAATGCTCTGGACCGGAGAGGCACCTCAGGACCCAGTCAAGAACAGCTTGAAAGCCTGAGTCATGGCATTGAGATAGCGGCCAACCCTCTTCTCTCCCTCATTCGTCAGTGCGAGAGCTTGCTTGGATCCAACCTCTTTCAACTTCATATTAGAGCTGGGAAGCCTGGAGAACCTGGAGCAGATGGCAGACTTCATGCATCACTGGAAGGTCTGTAGTCCTCTCACCCATTTGGCAAGGCTATAAAGCGAATAGGGAAAACACTACTTCTCCTGCAGACTTCTTTACAATCTATTATCTTGCAGTGTGGGACAATATATCACTCTACGGACAAAATGCAATGTGGGGGAAATAAGAGGGAAGCAGGTCATCAAGCATTTTCTGTAAATGGTCAGTAATAAGTAGTTTTAGGCCTTTCAGGACACATATACTCTCCTTTGCATATTTTTCTATGTGTCTGCCTGTTTACCAGTTTTTAAAAATGCAAAAAGCACTCTTACCTAATGGGCAGTATAAAAACAGACCCCCACGCTACAGTTTACCAACCCTTGTCCAAGCACATCAGTTAAGAGACAAAGAGAGGGGGAAAAGAAAAAAAGACAAAGACTGTCAGACCGGATTGAAAAAAACAAGCCCCAATATATCACGATTACAAGAAATCTGCTTTAAATGTAATGATATAGCTAGATTAAAAGTATGATGACTTTTTTGAAGATTTTTAAAAATTTTTATTTCTTTGACAGATAGAGACCACAAGCAGGCAGAGAGGCAGGCAGAGAGAGAGAGGAAGGGAAGCAGGCTCCCCGCTGAGCAGAGAGCCCAACGTGGGGCTCGATTCTAGGACCCCGGGACCATGACCCGAGCCGAAGCAGAGGTTTTAACCCACTGAGCCACCCAGGCTCCCCCAAAGTATGATGATTTTAAAAGTTATGCCACATAAACACAAAGAAAAAGAAAGGAGAGTCTACATAATAACAAAAACCTAGGTTTAAAAACCAGTAGGGTGCCTGGGTGGCTCAGCCAGTTAAGCGTCTGACTTGGGCTCAGGTCATGATCTCAGGGTCCTGAGATCGAGCCCCATGTCAGGCTCCCTCCTCAGCAGGGAGTCTGCTTCTCTGTCTCTCTCCCTGCTCCTCCACCTGCTCCTGCTCTTTGTCTCTATCTCAAATAAATAAATAAAATCTTTTAAAAAAAAATGAAAATTACCAGGGTTAAAATGGATATTACAAAATTACCAAAGGATCAATTCACCAAGAATGCATAATAATTTTAAGTGTAAATGAACCTAAAAACAGAGCAGTTAAATATATGGAGCAGAAACAGTACTGAGAGGAGAAAATGATCCACAATTATAGCCGGAGACTTCAAAACTGCTCTCTCAGTACCCAACAGACTGAGCAGAGAGAGAATCCTTAAGGAGGAAGACACAAACAGCGGTAAAAGCAACTTCACCTCATTGATATGTATAGAAAGTCCCCCCCCCCCCCCCGACACCAACACCATGAAAAGAAAATACACAATCTGCCCAAGTACTTATGAAATATTCACCAGGATGCACCAAGACAGACCACGTCTTGGGTCATAAAACAAATGAACAAATTTAAAAGAATGGAAGTCAGGTGAAGTATATCTCTCACCACAATGGAATTACACTGGAAATTAATCACAAGAAGATATCAAGAAAGTCTTCAAGTAAACTTGAAAATGAAACATGACACTTTTAAATGACCCCTGGATCAAAGAGGAGTTCTTGAGAAGTACATTAATCTGCTCAGGCTGCTCTAACAATACCACACACTGGGCAGCTTAAACAGCAGACTTCGGTCTCTCATGGTTCTCAAGGCTGAGAAGTTCAAGATCGAGGTGGCAGCAGATTTGACTCCTGGGAAGAGCCCTCTTTCTGGCCTGCAGGTGGGTGCCTTCTTAACGTGGTGGAGAGAGAGACTCCTCTGGTTTCTCTTCCTCCCCTTACAAGGACACTAATCCCATTTTGGAGGTCCCATCCTCGTGATCTTACTTAACCTTCCCAAGGCGCTCCATCTCTAAATATCAATACATTGGGGGTTTCAACATGTGAATTTTGGGGAGCTACACACATTCAATTCAATTTCAGAAGAAGTTATAAAATAGAGAATTGAATGAAAAGGGAAATATAACACATCAAAATTTGGGGAAGTAACTAAAACAATGTCCAGAAGAGTATTTATAATTAAGTGCATATACTAGTTAAGAAGAAATTTCTGAAATTGATAAAAGACGCTTCAACAATAATAAACTAGAAAAATAAGAAAAAGGAAAACCAAAGCAAGCAGAAGGAAAGGAATCTAAAAATAAGAGCAGAAATACATGAAGTTGAAAAGAGAAAAACAATAGAGAAACCAACAAAACCCAAAGCAGGTGATTTGAAAAGATCCATGCATTGGATAAACCTCTTCAGACTCATCATGCAAATGTAAATTCCTCTAATTTTCTGACTATGGGAAGGATCCTTCGGTCTTTAAACTTTGTGACCTTAGATCTTTGGACTTTATGTCTATAACTCTCTACTTCCATCTAATGTTAGAGTATAGACAATGCAGAAAGCTTCCTTCAAGAGGAGAAATTTCACCCCCAGAATGCTCAGATTTCAATCCAGCTTTCTGGCTGCTTATCACAACCAGGCAACAAAGCCATGTCTTCAGTAATGTTCCTTTTTAAAACAAACAGCCAAACCACAAGTTAATCACATGCACATGAAGGGCAATCTGCTCATAAGCTCCATCCTAATTCTAGTCGGTGTCTGCGATGAAGCTTTCTCCGGCTTCTGACTCTCTCTGGCCTTGTTCCAGAATCTACAGATTTGCTTCCCAAAACATGATCTCAGCAACTGCACTGCAATCAGGTCGACCTGAAAAAAGAAATGATTTGGCCAAGACTACTTTACTTTAGAAGAAGCTTTCTAACTTCCCTTGATATGTTTTTAAAATTTGTCCTTTTTTACAGCTATTCCAAACCCGAGACATTTCTATCTGATAGACTCTCTTCACACAGTCAGCAGCCACGGAGACCTATGCCCTCAAGGAATTTGCAATTAAGTGAGAAGGACCCAAAATAAATACATATGAAAGAGCAAGGCAACCTAGACTGGAACGCGATGGTAAGACTCCCATGGTTCCAGCTGGGACTACAGAATGAGAGAGAAAGGGGAGAGCGAGAACCAGAATGGTTCCCATGTGTTGGGTTGGACCTAGAGGAAAATACAAGGTGCTAGGCGGATGGGAAGCCCATAGATAGGAGCCCCAAAATAAAAACACCCAAGAAGTAGGAAAGAGACTAGCACAATGAGAAGACGGGATGCATTTCTGAAATAAAATGTGGTTTGGGAGACCTGCAACCCAGCAGAAGAATGCAGACAGGAAGGTGTGAGAAACAGGTTGGTGAAATGACAGACATAAGGAAAGTGGTCTCTGAGGAAGGCACAGGGAGCATAACGCTCGAGGAGGAGAAAGCGGATGCCAGGCAGCACGCGGGCAGTTACCCTGATGGCCACAGTGAAAAGAGGAAGTAAAAGACAGACATCAAATATTTTCAAAGGTGGAACTGAAGGTACTTGGTGAGTGGGGACAGGAGGTAAAGAAGCATTTGAGTTTTTGGAAGAAAGTGATGAGATAAATTAAGAAAACAGAAAAACAGAGAGAACAGAGAAATGGGTTCCAGAAGAGATAATAGGCTAAAATCCTTGAAAACTTTAAGAGGTTCTCTTGACTGGGAGTATGTACACCCGAGATGAGAGGGCCAACCCAGAACCAGACACAAATCTCTGAATTGTCTCAATGGATGCGATAAAGTCACACACACAACTGGTGTCTGAGGGACAAGTGTTATTGAGAGGAGAAGTGGGCTAAGGCTCATGACTGAAGCTCCCTGAGTATCCACTTAACCACTTGGTTCAGAAAGCAGAGGAGGTGGTAGAAAAAAACCCAGAAAGATTAAGAGGGGAAAAAAAAAAAAAAACTTTCAAAAAACTGAAGTTGGTCAATGGTGTCCGCCACTACAAAGAGGTGAAGGGAATAAGGATGGATGGAATCAAAGTCATTGAACTTGAGATTTAAGAAATTGCTTCCAGTGGCTTCTGGGGTGTGTGCAGGGTGGGGGAGTGGGGAGTTACCTTTCAATGAGGACAGAGCTTCCATTTCGCAAGATGAGAAGAGCCAGAGATGGTTGGTGGCGCACGTGATATGAATGTGCTTCCCATCACTGGGCTTTACACATACAAATGCTCTTCACGTCATATTCTCCCAAAGCACAGTTTTCCTCATGCATAATTCCTCAGATTTGTGTGGGAGTCTCATGTAGGATGTAGGTCGGTTAAAATCCCTTTGGGAAAGGAAATGTCTTGTTCCAGAAAGAGGCCACAGGCTACGATATTTTAAATTAATTGTTGCATTAGAGTATTATTCATTCCAATGAGTATATCAGTCTGTAAATGACTGTAAGGCACAGTCAGAATGCCGTGCTCAGAAGATGCTCATAAATAGAACTAATCACTTAATTAGATATTGTTAATAGAATTATTGTACCATGTAAGCTAACCGTATTCCTGAACCTGGAAAAAATATAGGACTTGCAACCCATCAATTTTTTGGTTTTATCCGAAAATCATTAATAAGAAGGAGAAGAGAAAGGGGGGGTAAGAGAAGTGAGGGTCACACTAACCATACTCCCCCTTTTGTACCTGTTGCTCTCTCACTGACCTATTTCTTGGTGATTATAAAATTACTGATTTACTGGTAGTTGTTCAGCACCATAACCAAAACTGTCCTCATAACTGGATGTTTTGGGTCCATTTACATAATACCCTTATCTGAGGTGATGGTAGCAAATGAATGGTTTTTGGTGTGGGGGTGGGGGGAAGCGTGCAACCACAGTAGAACTAAGGGTCCTTGGAGAAGTCCAGCTTCATCTCAGCCAAATCATTCCTGGCTACTTTTGCAGCTTGCCTTAAAACTATTGTAACTTGGCAATCTAGGGAAGAGGAGAGGGGGATTCTTGAATTACAGGGTGAGAAAAATTGACTTAACTCACAAATGAAGTAAATATCAGATTAAGGAGGGTGCAGAGAAGACTCTCGTGCCCCCTCCACAGTGGATGTTTTTCATTAAGGAGAAGAAAATTTCCTTCAAGTTCATAAGAAAAACTGGATTGGTGAATCTGTCAGATATGGCAGGAAACACCAATGGCTAGTTTGTGATAAGGAACAGAATTACATTCAGTGTTGATGGCACGGAGATGTATAATTTCGCTATATGGAGTCCTCATTGTTATTGGTGGGAGTGCTGTCCACATTTCCAAAATGCCAGTAATTTCCTTGGGAGCTTGTATAATTCCAGTGGCTGGTAATAACAGGGCCAGGTTTAAGGTATGGTCGTGAAAGACTTCTTCAGGTACCACTGGGTGAGACTTAGCATAGAGCACTACTTCCACATGAAATGTGCTTTTTTTCTTCCCCCTAAGAAACTTCCATTGTTGAAATAATAATGTGAATTAGCTTATAAATAGGAAGTCAGACTATAGAAAAAGGAAGTCAGACTATATCTTAATAACCAAAGCCTAATAAAAGACTATCTCCTTGAAGGATTAGAAAGAAACTTTAAAAAATATTATTTGAAGAAGAAAGGATCAAAACTGAAATTTAAGAATCTTGTAGAAATTATTGACAATAAGGCTACAATATATGAACATTTTTGTAGGAGAAATCAGAGGCAAATTCAGAGTCAGAGATGCCTTTATGGTGGAAGAAGAAAAATGAGATAAGCATTTAACTCAAGAAGGTAATAGAGCAAAACAAATCCCCAAGTATTAAAACACACCAGTTACACCTGTGGAACAATCAAAGGCATGTCTACACAATAGATGTTCTGGGCATTGTGTATAATGAAGTATTTCAAGCTGTACTAAAATGGCACATGTCCGAAAGGATGTTAAAGGAAGAAACCAAGGTTTTAAATCAGTTATGTGGTATTTCAACCATTTATGTTTATTTTTTCTTTTTGAGTTAAAATAAAATCTATTCCTATATCATCTCTAAATAAAAATGAGAAATAGGACAGGGGAAGTGGGAAATTAAAGTTCAAAGAAGGCGGATTGGAGGGTAACTTACATTTAACACTTTCTACCTTTCCAGTACCTTTCAATTATGTTTTGGCCATGGGAAGAATTATTTACTCAAATAAATTTAAAATAAAAGTGGTCAGGGGAATAGCTTTACCCAGCAGCTCATTCTTTATTCACTGTGAAGACAGAAAATTTCTTCCTGATGGTCCACAATCCCTTTCCCCCTCTCTTGATCCCACTCTGCCTATAAGAGGAGCCCTTTACCCCTAAACTACCCAAAGTAGGAAGCCCCCCACCCTGCCAGAGAATTGGGCTGATACCATTTTCTCTCACAGTCTGACTTTACCATCCAGAAGTCATATCCTGGTTAAGTAAGCCTCTATATCTGTCACTTCTGTTCTCTTTTTCCTTTGACTTCCATTCCCCACTCTTTACACTTAAAATTGATATTGCTTACCTATACACAAATGTTCTTCAGTGAAATGGGTATCACAGAGTTTTCAGAGATGCTGACTTTTTCTCCTCAATATTGGCATTTTCCCTTCTGAAGCTTTTATTTTATTGTATTTTGTTTCTTTATTTTATTTTTGAGACAGAGAGAACATGAACTGGGGTGGGAAGGGGCAGAGGAAGAGGGAGAGAGAGAATCCTAAGCAGGTTCCATGCTCAATGCAGAGCCCAACCCGGGACTCAATCTCATGACCCTGAGATCATGACCTGAGTTGAAATCAAGAGTTGGATGCTTAACTGAAGGAACCACTCAGGTGTCTCTCCCTCCTGAAGTCTTTAAGTATTTTCTAATTAAAGAGTTGGTAAGGGCACCTGGGTGGCTCAGTGAGTTAAGCTGCTGCCTTCTGCTCAGGTCATGATCTCAGGGTCCTGGGATTGAGTCCCGCATCGGGCTCTCTGCTCAGCAGGGAACCTGCTTCCTCCTCCTCTCTCTCTGCCTGCCTCTCTGCCTACTTGTGATCTCTCTCTGTCAAGTAAATAAAAATAAAATCTTAAAAAAAAAAAAAGTTGGTAAAAATGTTCAGAAACTGGGGCACCTGGGTGGCTAAGCCGGTTAAGCCTCCAGCTCTTGATTTTGGCTCATGTCATGGTCTCAGGGTCGTGAGATTCAGCTCTGTGTCAGGCTCAGCACGGTATGGAGTCGGCTTGGGATTCTCTCTCTCCCTCTTCCTCTGCCCCCCGACTCCCTCTGCCCATGCACTTTCTCTCTCTCTCTCTCTTAAAAACAAAACAAAACACCTAATTTGGGTGAAGACTAATATAGTTCAGTGATAGAAATCTAAATTAATAGACTGTTTAAAAGGAGTATACTGTAGCATTTTAAGTCCTACAAATCAATAGCTAATAAATTGTGGCTATCAAAAAAGTTTGCTAAATCAGATACAATCAATAAGTTAAATGATTTGCTGATTCATGAAGGTGATGCCAGTGAGGCAAAAGGAGGCTACAGACAAACAAAACAAAACTAAACAAAAAGACAATAAAGAAAAGAATAAAAGAAAAGGAGAAGAAAGAAATTTGATTTCCTTCTCAACTAGCAGGTCTGCTAATGAACAGCGAGCTATTCAACTGGTGGAAGAGGAAAAGATGAGAAGTTTTCAAATCTTAAAGGCTCTGGGCTCTTGGCTGATGACTCAGCTTTCCGAGGCAGGCAATTCCCTGTGCCAAGCCCAGCTCAGCAGCTCTAAGGAGGCTAATTGTTAATTGCTAATTCACCTCACCTAGATAAATTAGTCCGTCTGCCCCGGTATGAGGAGATAGAGTCTGCAAAACCTGCACTAGAGTCCAATGGCCAGATGTGGCGGTTCATAATGGGGGCTCCCTGGAGAGTGTAATGCCACCTGAGACCCCTCTCCAGGAGGGATAAAAGCTGGGGGAACAGAGGCTCGTAACAAAAGAGCAGGAATAACTGCACACAGGCTTACTGATTCAGGCAACCATATATTGTCCAAACTGAGACAATTTTGAGAACAAAAGAGGGTGTCACTAACGATGATGCTGAGACCACAGTGTGACTTGAAATGGCCCATTTGGAGTCCAGAGTTCACAGACTCTTTAACATAGGTAAGTACGTATCATAGTCAAAGAAAATCCAAAAGGAAAACACTCTGAAAAAGTACGAGGGGCTCTAAAGGAACTTGGTAAAAGACGGTGACTTCACAAAAAAAGAGTCTACAGTGACCTTGTTGGGAAGAGATAGGTCATACACTCAGGATCCAGGAGTACACAGCCTAGAAAGATCCAGAAACCAACCAAATGCCACAGGAAGAAGGGATGCATTGTGGGAAATGGTGACTCACTGTGGAGAGGTCTGACTGCTTATGAAACAACCTTCCTGGTACAGGTATTTAAGAAAGAAAAGAAGCATTCTGAGGTGTACCATCCAAAGTGTTTACTGAGAGGCTAATGTGAGCTAAGCCCTCCTCTAGCTGACGTGGAGGGAAACTAGACAGACAAGATGCCTGCTATCGGGTGCCTACTTTCTAGTGGGAGACATGCAGTAAACACATAAACATACTCCCTTATACTCATGGTAAGAGTTAGGAGGAAAGTAAGGACAATGGTGTCATCACCAGTGTCTCTGGATGCTGACTGAACTGATACATGATGAAGAAAGACCTGAGAAGCTGACTTGTGAACTGAGACACCAAATGGAACTGGTCATGCAAAGGTCTTAGGCAGGGAGGAACATTTCCGACAGAGGAGACAGCCTTTACACTAGCCTCTACAACCAGAACGAAGTCTACGTAGCTGGAACAAGGGGGAGTGGGGAAAGAGGGGGTGAGATTGGAGAGTCTGGGAGAAGCCAAATATGATAAGATCTGTGGGTTTTCTCTGAGTGTGCAGGGAGTTGTGAAAGGTTCTCTGCAGACAGAGACATAGTCCATTTTACCTTTTAAACATAGCACCCTGGTTGTTTCCTGGAGAACAGGTTGTAACCAGGAGAGCAGAGAACTCAGAGGAGCTCAGCAGAGAGATGATTTAGATCAGCAGACTCGGATAGAAGCTATTTGCTTTGGGCTCTGTTTTGCTCATGGTCCAGAAGTGGAGCTTGTGAAGGAGACAAGGAATAAGGTGGGTTCTTCCTTGGTCAGCTGGAAGGATGATGCCATGCCTGAAGATTATGAAAATTGGGGAAAAGGCAGGTTTTTTTCTGCCTTATAAATATTAAACTTGAGATATTATCAAACATCCAAATATAAACATCAAGAAAAGTAATTGTATATATGGCTCTAATTCTAAAGGAAGATGCCAGAGCTGCAGGGAAAATTTTGGAGTCATTGAGTACAAATGTCATTTAAACCAAAGTACTTAATGAGATTAGTTATGGAGAAACAGCAAATAGAGGAAAAACAGGTGCCCAATGCCCAGCAGTGGGGGCACTCTGCATTTAGATGATACACTCAAGGAGCCAACACAGACAACTAGGAAAGAGGAACCAATGAAGCAGAACAAAAATGCAGAAAATGCAGTGTCACTGAAGCCAAGAGAAGAGAGTGTCAGGAAGACAAAACAGTAAGCTACATATACACTGCAGAGAGACTGAATCGGGAGACCACAGAGAAGTGATCTTTGGATAATCATAATCTTGACAGAAACAGTTTCCGAAGCCTGATGGGGATAGATGATTTATCAGAGTTGATTGAGAAGGTGAATGGGAGGCTGTGACTTTAGACCAATCTTTCTAGAAATTTTGTTGTGACTCCTATCTACTCCCATTGAGTCATGTAAAATAAATAGCAGTATCCAGAGTCTGATCTTGGAGGTTCATCCCACAACCCTTTGGGTAGTTTAGCAAAGAGCTGACTCAAAATGTCTGAGTGATAGAACAGGCTGATATTCGAGGTGTTGCTCTCCAAAAGTTCTCCCTTCGTATCAAGACCACCTTTGAATAGAAGCACTCCCTCTTGCCCTGCTATCTAGGTAAGGGGTTGGCAAACTGGCCCCATGAGTCAAAGGTGGCCCCACCACCTGGTTTCTTTTTTTTTTTTTTTTTTAAGATTTTATTTATTTGACAGAGAGAGAGATTACAAGTAGGCAGAGAGGCAGGCAGAGAGAGAGAAAGGGAAGCAGACTCCCCGCTGAGCAGAGAGCCCGATGTGGGGCTCGATCCCAAGACCCTGAGATCATGACCCAAGCCGAAGGCAGAGGCTTTAACCCACTGAGCCACCCAGGCACCCCATACCACCTGGTTTCTAAATAAAGTTTCATTGCTATACAACCATTGCCAGTAATGCCCATATTGCTTAGGGCTGTTTTCTCAGGACAAAGGCAGAGTTGAGTAGCAATAAAGCTGTGGCCCACAGCACTAGCCCTTTACAGAGAAATTGGGTCTACCTGTTCTAAATAACAATTCCCTATAAATATACAGTCCCTGTCAGTATGGATAGATAATGCCTATCAATACGGAGAGCATCACAGGAGTGAGGTCTTCTCTATGAGATCACGGGCCACAGCTGCTTTCCGTGCTATGCCCAGCCTGAGTCAAAATTCTCCACCAAAGAAGAGTTTGAGGGAGTATGTGTGCTCTGCTACTTCTCTGCTTGTGCCTTTCCCCTGTTACATCCTATTGCATGCATATCATAATCACTCTAATTATAGTGGCCTCTGTCTGGGAGCACTTTGCCACACAACAGGTATTGATGGACTCATTTCTTCTACATTGTGTTGGGGTACCTGGGTGGCTCAGGTGGTTAATCAGCTGCCTTTGGCTTAGGTCATGATCCCAGGGTCAAGCCCCATGTTGGGCTCCCTGTTCAGAGGAGGGCCTGTCTCTCCCTCTCCTGCTCCCCTTGCTTGCACTTTCTCTCTCTCTCTTTGTGAAATAAATAAAATCTTAAAAAAAAAAAAAAAGAATATGAGAAGCAAATTGTAACTCATGGGGAAAGGAGAATAATGTATGTATGTTTTGATTTTCTAGACCCAAAGTCAAAATTCCAAAAGAACAGGATTTTGGCTAGGGCTGTTGATGAGAGCTGATGGAAAGAGATATCTGACTGGGATCCTAAGTCCTTGAGTCCTTAACTAGCTGACACTGTAATGGATCACATTTTGTGAGGTTGGAACCACACACTCAGAATACATTTCAGGAAAATATAAAACTCTCTCCTTAGTGAAATTGTTGGTATCCAAAGCTCTGTGGGATCTACTTCCCTGGTGAACTGGATGAATGGTCAGGGTAGAATTTGGTATCTAGATAACCACTTTTCCCTTGTCCCTATCCAGGGTACAAACACAATTAACTAGCTACATTGGCATCAAACTCCTTAAATGACAGTAAATCAGGATCAGAGACCATTGTGAAACTTCCTTTATCACTTCCCAAACCTAGAGTTTGGTTGAGTATGCAACCCTGATGAACCCATGCAGGTACCATCTTGAAGAAACTGACATTAAGAATAGAGAACTGGGGCACCTGGGTGATTTAGAGGGTTAAAGCCTCTGCCTTTGGCTTAGGTCACGATCTCAGGGTCCTGGGATCGAGCCTGCTTCCCCCAACCTCTGCCTGCCTCTCTGCCTACTTGTAATCTCTGTCAAATAAATAAATAAAATATTAAAAAAAAAAAAGAGTAGAGAACTGGAACTCCCTGCCAACCCTGAAAGAATGTACAGATGAGAGAGATGTCCCACGTCACCTGAGTCAGAGTGCAGTGGCCATGCCCCTGCCAAGGAGACGGGAAGGCTTCCAAGGGCTCCCCAGTCTCAACAGATGAATTGGTCTCACTTTCCTTCTTGAAAAAAGAATTTGGTTGAATGGGCAGAATGGAACAGAAGCCCCCATATGTAAATATAAGGATGGGTTTGTCATATTTTCCCTAACACTGGTCTGAATGAGCTATGAGCATTGTTTTACCTTTAGGTTTGGGCTTAAATTAAAATGAACCTGAGTGTTTTCTTCTTGGCTTTCTAGATCTTACTGCTCTCCCAGAGACAGTAGGGACAAAGACAGCCCACTTTCCAGAGCTCCAGAGCCAAATATATCAAAGTTGTCCTTGTGGGGCTTCCTCTCTTCTCTTCTACCTATCCCTTCTGAGTCTTCCATGATCAAGGACTGCTTCCAAATAGAAGTCTTCCCAAGCTCATTTTGCAAGGAAGAAAAGATAAGGAGAAAAGAGGCTCCAGTGATGTCATCCAGGCTTAAGAGAGAGATTTTCCTATATCCACTAAAAGCCACTAATACTATAGTGAAGATTATAGACACACACACACACACACACACACACACACACACACACACATAGTCTAGGTAGGTAGATAAATAGATAGATGATAGATAAATAGAAGACAACATATGCACATGCACACACACACACACACACACACACACAAACCCTTCTTCCTTGACTTTGGAAAGACAGAGTAGTACAGCATATATCCTTGAATTCCACCTAGAGGTTATGGAATGCCTCTGGAAAAAAGTGTATCATGATGACTGGGAAGAAAATAATTTGCTATTCTGATTCAGAGGACTTTTAACTTGAAATTGAAAGGAAAGAAAAATATTCTCAGTTAAAATGGGGAAAATATTAAGACAGTCCACATCACTTCTGACATTAAAAAAAAAAAAAAAAACTAACAGTGGCTGAGCTGCCTGGTAATTCAAAGGAGAGCACAGCTGAAAGTACAAGAGCCTACATATATTTCAGTAGACATACCAGTGCCTTCAATGGAGGTTGGGGTGAAAAGTTAAGGTGACTTGGAAGCTCAGCAAAGAAGATCAATTTTACCTCATAAATATCATTGAGACTTGGTGGTCTAGAATTCATTATGAAGACAGTGATCAAAGGTGTATCTTGTTCAAATGAAATCAATCAGATAGAAGTGGAGGCAGCTTAAAGAATTTGTAACATCAGTCCACTGACACTGAAGATGTTAGTGCCTAGCAACCATGGTGGTGAAGAAAAAAGAGAGACCAGCAGGCCGACTTTCAGAGTGTTCAATGAAGGGTGCTGCCTCATGAGAATATACTTAATGTCTTTTTGAAATAGATAATAGAATTGGACTTGAGTTACAATAGAGATATAAAGGATGTTAGAAGGGAGTCTATTCCTGCCTTCATGTATCCATGGAATAACTCTCACTCCAGTAAGGGACGGCGTGCCAGTGAACTTCTCCCTATTCTCCTCACCCTTCACCTACTCCCCAGCATGGAAGAGGAGTGAGCTATCTGACTGGTGTCAATATACAGATTCTGACCTCAGTTGATTTACTTTTTGGACAGGAACAAGATAATGACATATGGTGTCCCATGCTGTCTATCTCATCTGTATCAAATCTCAGGGTTTGATACAGGTGAGACAGTGATTCCTCTTCTGGACGGATCACTGTCTGGATAGGAGTTCCCCCTAGAAGTTATAGAACACCTCTGATAACCAGAATATCAAGCTGACTGCCTTAGCGACTCTTCTCCTCAAGATCCAACCGAGGAGCAGGTTTCAGAACGCACAATACGGTTGCAGGTCCAAGCCACCTGCTCCAGTCCAGATCAAGTAATAATAGTAATAGAGAGAGATCTAGATCTCGTATGTCTACTTTTGGGTCTATTTCTCACTTGGGTCCCTAAAATTCTAAAAATGGGTGCTTGAGTTACACACATTTTAGAAATATTTAGAAATTTAAAAAAAAAAAAAAAAAAACCTGTTTCATTACAAAATGTCTTCAGAGCTCAAGACCCAGAGCTCACCTGTGGTCTTATGTCTCCTTTTGTCTTTCTGATGATATAAATCCTATATCATTTATGCTTCCGCTGAGGTGCCCTTCCCATGCTTGATGACGGTCACCAGCAAAGGTTGGGTTTTCTCTAGATTGTAAATTCCTTGGAGCAGAAACCAACAAACCATCAACTTCTCTGTACATCGCCCTCTTCCCTTTCAAACGTGTTCCTGTCTCTGGCAGCTGAGTCGGGAGTCTCAGAGTCATGCCAGACTCCTGCCTCCAGGTTAAACCCCTTCTTATCTCACATGACACTGTGCTCCATTTGCTCTGAACTATTTCAGCTCATGTCCCCTGCCCTGGCCCAACTATCAAATATGATCAGTTCTACGGACACCTTAAACACATATCACCTTCTTCCTCTGTCCAAACCAAGTGGTCCCCCCCCCCTTATTAAGTCTCTTTCCTGTAACAGCCCAAGAACTCTTTCAGAGGCAATATTACAATTCAATCTTATTCAGTGGCCAGACTGTGGAAAAGTCCAATGTGTTCATGCTATGTCCTTATTTAAAAACATTTTATATCTCCCTCACAGATAAGCCCAAAATGAAATGTCTGGCCTCTGATTATAGCTCACATTCTACCAATTTCTTTTTGTAAATCAAACTTTAGTCATCCCAAAATCCAGGTGTTTACACATCTCAAGCTGTCTTTCCTCTTTCTGTTTTTGCTCCTGCTGCCTCCTGAGCTTGGAGACACTCCTCCCTCTGCCCCCACTCCCCAAATTACAGGGCACACTGGTCATCCCTCACAATCCAGTACAAACTTTACCTGGTGCCAGACACCTTCCCTCATCACCTCCAACCACCCTAAGTTTGGGTTATGGGACCATCCTCTACATGGCCATAATAACTTGTTTTCATCTCTACTGAATTTATAATACAGCATTTTTATGGTTTATATGTTTGTTTCTCTCACTAGAATGGGAGACCTTTGAGAATAAAGAACTGCTTTTTCCTGATTTGGGGGATCATGGTTAGAAATACCAGTACGCAGTGGGTAGTCCATAAATATTTTTTACAGTATTTATCACACAACATTTTAAACATACAGAGAAAAATAATACTATTAGCACCCGTATTGCTACCACTTGAAATCTATGGTTATTACTTTACTAAACGGCTTTGTCACATTACTATTCATCCCTCTATCCATGCATCAATCCATTTTGGTTTTAGTGCTTTTCAAAGTACACTGAAGGCAGCGATACATCCCCCCATCTGTCAATGCATGTGTCATTAACTAAAGTTCATTATTTTTGTTTATTTTCCTTTTAAGATGGACATATGATGAAATGCATAAATCTTCAGTGTACGTTTGTTGTTTGACAAATATATATATATATATATATATATATATATATATATATATATATATATACATACTTGGGTGATTTATCCTTTCTCCATTGAATTGTGTTTGCACTTTTGTCAAAAATAAGTTGACTATATTTGTGTGGATCTACTCCTGAGCTCTCTGTTCCATTACACTGATCTATGTATCTCTTCTTCCACCAATACCATGCTGTCTTGATGACTTTATCTTTATGGTAACTCTTGAAATTAGTGACTAGAAATGAACTGCTATCCTTTCCTTTCAGATTAGAGAACTTCTGTCAATACCACTTCTAGTTCAGATCTGTTGGCAACAGATTCTCCTGGTTTGATGTAAAACTGTCTTCATTTGCATTCATTCTTGAAGGATGTTTTTTTCTGGATAGAGAATTCTGGGTTCACAGTTTGCCATTTCAAACTCTCTAAAGATTTTGTTCGAATGTATACTAGTCTCCATTTCTTCCTCACAAGAGATCAGTAATGACTTGAATTGTCATTCCCTTCCTACAATGTGTTGATTTTCTCCAGATCATTTAAGGCTTTCTCCCAATCTTTGGTTTTCCACAGTTTATATTTGTCTAGGCATGGTTTTCTATGTATATATCCTGCTTAAGCTTTTCTAAGCTTCTCAAACTTATAAATGTCTTTCAACAAAGTAAAAAAAAAATGGCCATTATTTTCACCCCATTCTCTCACTCTTATTATTTTGGGACTTGAGTTATACTCATAATAAGTGTTTCCTATTTTGCCACATGTCTCTGAGGCTCTGTTATTTTTAAAAATATTTTTTCTCTACTCTTCAAATTTACTAATTTCTATTGATCATTCTTCAAGTTCACAGACTCTCCTGTCATCTTCTCTTTTTACTTAAGGTGATCTGGTGAATTTTTAAAATTTCACCTATTGTATTTCTCAATTGTAGAATTTCCATTCATTCTTTGTTATTCTTTTTATTTCTCTGCTAAGATTTACTTTTAAAAAAATCATGATGAGCATTTTTTCTTCATGACCTTGAGCAACATTCTAATAGATATTTTAAAATCCTTGCTGCTAATGCCAACAACTGGCTCATCTTGCAGTTGGCCTTTATTTTTTCCTCTTATTAATGAATCCTGATTCTTTGTATATTAAACAATTTCAGATTGTGGATTGCTAGATTTTTAAAATCAAAGATTTTTGTCGTTAAGTTTGTGTATAGTAGCAAGTAATAAGCATGAGAGGCCTCAAACTTCAAACTCTTCCTTGGATGATGATTTCAATCTAATCCTTAACTGGGCTGCTTGGAGTCTGCTTCAAACATTCATGTTTCAGGGGTCAGTCAGTCGGGACGTATTTACAAACAGAACTTTAGGCTGCTTCTTTCTGGTTCCATCACATTCCAGAGGCTGTGTCATCCAGAACTTTGGCCTCTGATTCCAAGAACCAAAAAGACTTCAGGTTTTCTCTCATAGTTTTAGCATCATACATCTGTAGGGCAAACTGAGCCTTCACTTAGTTCAGAAGCCATGAAAATGGGAACTCAGCCAGTAGCTTCCCTTTTATCAAAGCATTGTTCTTCTACAGAAACTACCTGCATTTGGTTGTTCTCAAGTGTCTTCTGGCCATTGGTTTTGCTTTTTTGTTTTATTTTGTTTTTGTCTAGACTTTATACTTGCTATCTGAAGAAGGGTCAGTCAGATAGGAGCTTACTCAGATATTATTAGAAGCAAAACTCAACAATTCATCAATACTTATTGAATTAAACCTTAGTCTGTCAACTCAAGGACAGAGATCTTTATTTATTTACTGGTATATCACAAGTGCCAAGAATCATGGATGGTATATTTTAAGTATTCAATAAATACTTGTTGAATAAATGAACAGATGAATATACAATTAATGTTGACATTTTCCATGTACCTTAACTGACTTTCTCAGAAATTGAACACATAATCAAAAGGAGCATAACCCATTATCTCTTCAAAACTAACAACTTTTAACATTTTGTCACATTTGCTTTTCATATCTTTTTTAAATTAAAGGGTCATGAAATTAGATACAAAGTAGAAGACCCCATAACCTAGTAACTTCTTTTACTCTAACTTTGGATCCCAGTATGTATATCTTTTGATCTAAATTATAAAGAATTCATTAATCTTCCCAATTTTCCAAAAGGAGGAAAGGAACGTAAAACTCAGGGCATAAGTAGTGGTTCTTCTAGAAGAATTCAGTAAGCAAATAAGTTAGAAAAATTCCATATTCAACAAAATACAACTTAATGGAAAATCTTCACAGACCTAGTACGTGTTTTAAACCATTAAGACTAGTGTATGGTACATAGCACTTCCCAACCATCTCTGACCTTGATCATTGTCCTAGATCACCTCATGGGACTACTACCCTGTGACTCACTTTGGGGAAAGCTAACATGAATAGTCCCATATTCCTGACGCAAAAACTTAGGCATGGGAAAGTCATCCTTTGATAAAGCAGATCAATATTCTATCTCTCTTGTTCCCCAAATGGTGTAAACTCTCCTTCCCCCATTGAGCCTGGGTTTAATTTCTACGTTTCCATTACATTTGGCTTAAGTAAACTCAGCCATCATCCTTGGCTATTTACATGTTGATCCACACATAAAAGAGAATAAAACAGCAGAGCAGACTGGAGGAACGATTAAGAACCTGGAGATATAAAAGGCGATTGCTTTCAAGAGGATTCACCCAGCACACAGAGCTTTCTTTCATGATTAAAGTCTTTTTGAAATCCTAAATCAAAGGCGCAGCCTATCAGAGAGCTAGGAAATCCATAATGAAAAAAAAATGTCATTGATGAGAGCCGTTTTGTTATTATACCGAGTGCTTTTGACAGCATTCGCTGCCTAAGCACATGAGGGAAACTGCAAAGCTCGCTGAATGTTTTCTGAATGTTTTCTTTCTATACAGAATGCGACAATGAAGTGCCCAGTGAGCGAGAAAAAGAGAAATAAAACACAGTTGGCAAAGTCAAAGCAAGCAGAATTAATGCCTCTGCACCACAGCCTGGGCATCTTTAGCTCCCCAAGGGGATTGGTGGGAAACTATAGCTTTTTTCCTGTCCTTTCAGAACTCTATTAATGTTTTTCTGCTTGGCTGAGTCAGAACGATATAGGGGACAGTCAAGGGGCAGGACAAATCCATTTTTAAAATTCTTTAATCAAATCTTAAATAGGCACCAGTAATATTCAAGAAGTAACAACCCTGAGTAATAAGGGTCCTTGGGGACCCAGAAACATTTTCTAATCAAGGACCACAGAGCACCAAACTGGGCCCAGCACGTATAAGCTGAGTTTATCAGTTACGCAGGCTATGCTGACAAATATGGTATGGCATATTTGTTATACGTCGTGTGGCATTTCCACTTTTCGCCTTCATTTGGGAGAAACTGAAGTCAATAAAACATTTGCGGAGCACCTGGGTGGCTCAGTGAGTTGAGCATCTGACTCCTGTTTGGCTCAGGCCATGATCTCAGGGCTGTGAGAAGGAGCTGCATGTTGAGCTCCATGCTCTGCAGGGAGTCTGCTTGAGATTCTGTCTTTGCCTTGGCCCCTCCCCCTGCTCACACTCTCTCTAAATAAATAAATAAATAAAATCTTTAAAAAATAAAAGGAAACTTCAGAAAGGGTGGAAGGAAGTGAAAGTCATGAGGTTGCATCCTTAGATCTACCCTACTTGGGCAGACCAAAAGAGTAACTTGATAAAGGCCAGTGAGTCTTTTTATGCAGGGACACAGAAATCCACCTCACAAGATTAGGGAATCACGTAAAAAGCAGTACACATGCTGGTCACAGGTTATGTGGAGGTCCAAGTATTTGTCTTCTTTTTTTTTCCTTTTTAAAAACTGGAAATAATCATTTTATGATTACGGCAGAAAAGTTTTGCCTTTATTTAGTGAGACCAAAGAGAGAAGTATAATGAAGAAAGGAAAATCACCCTAAGTTCTACTTTGCAGATATTAGCCCTGTTAACACCTTGGTTCAAGTTCATTGAGATTTCCATGATACCTAAATCACAGACTTTTGATATGTTACAAAAATGGATTTATTCTCTGCACGTTGTTTTATAACTTTATTCCACTTAACTATAAATCATGATCATCTTTCTGAATACCTACGTCATCATTTTGAATAAATGTAAAGCACATCCTTTGTTGGATATATCACAGTTCATTCACCTAAGCTCATTTCTGCATATTTAATTTCCCACTGTAAAAACAATGCATTTTAAATATAATTTCTTATATGTCTTTTCATGCTTCTTTATTTACTTGGGGGAAAAAAAACCGACATGCAACTGTTGGGTCAAAAGAGTATATTTCAAATTTGTATACCTTCCACCAGGTTGAATTATGTTGGGGGAAATAGTGTATTGGTTTACACTTGCCAACAGTATATGAGAGTCAGCACTTAGCTTCCATACTTGGGATCTGAGAGACTGATCACCCAAATTGAGGCTGCACCCACACTACAGAGTTTGAACTTACTGAGGACAGTCTGAGTCTGATTTATCTTTATATCCTCCAAAGCACTGAAAATGGCATTGGTTCTACAGTGGATGCCCAGTGAAGGTTCTGATAAATAGGCAAGGTTCTCTTCATGACCTCTAGGACCTGTTGTCTCTGTACACCCCCATCCCCTCCCTGACTCCCGCTGCCATGACCCTTCTACTTTAAGTGCTCCAACCATACTGGTAACCTTGCTGTTCCTACAGCACGCTCAGCGTGCACTCTCTCCAGAGAGCTGGCACCTGCTATTCTCTCTTCCTGGAACTTTCTTCCCCTGATATCCACAAGGCTCATTCCCTCAGGCTGCTACCCAGGAGGCCACATTATCAGTAAGTCTTCCTATTTTAATTTGTAAACCCCTCAACATTCACTGTCCTCCGTCCTTTATGTCAATTTCCCCCAGTGTCCTTATTACACTGTGACACTATATACATTACTTGTTTATGGCATTCACTTTGTGTCTCCACCCACTGGGACAGCAATTTTTGTATATTTTGTTTCCCGCTGTATTCCTAGCACTGAGAAGAGGTGCTCGGTAATATACACTAAATGAAGAGATTAGTTTATTTAAAATAAAGGATAAAGGAAGACATTTGGAAGCAGAAGTTAATTGCTGGAACCCTTACTGCAAGCACCATGAGAGAAAGCATCCACACAGTTCAACGGGATACGACTAAAATATAGACCTGAGTCACCATATCATCAGAGTGCTACAGTTATTCAATATTTGGTTGAAGTTAGAAGTGAGAGAATACAGGTCATCTTGAAAAAGTTGCCATCTGGAAATAGAAAACTCACATGATGGTTTTATGAAATACATATTTCAAAGTAAAGTGAGCGAGTCTAAATCAAATGATGTCAATATTGAGGAGCTGCGGCTGGGGCCACCATTTATGAATAGAGATCGTGCTCACAAGAGAAGAAGTGTTCTAAATGCTGGGAAGCTGGGAAGGTGATGGGCACATGGGGTAGAGGAAAGAAAGAAAAGAGAGCATTTTCATATACTCCTCAACTTTAGTTAAGCATGTTTGATAAGCCAGGCATTAAGATGGGAACTAGAAAATGAAACACAGACCCGCCTTTATGGAATCTACAACTCAGCTGGGGAGAAATATAGGTTAGTTACCTGTGACATCATGGAGTGGGTGCTCTCTGTGGCAGACATGAGGGATGCTTAACCCAGACCAATAGGTGAAGGAAGAGGAGGTATTGCCAGGAAAGGTGGTCTCTGGGCTGAGTTATGAAGGACATGTCAATAGGAATTAGCCAGGAAGCACAAAGGAGGAAGCTCACAAGGAGGAGGGAGCCACCTGTGAGAAAGCTCCTGAGCAGAGAGAAGGTATGGCGTTCAAGGAACCACAGGGAGGAGAGCACAGCCCAAGGAGAGAAGGCAACCGTCCTATGACCTGTGGTTGGAGAGGCAAGAAAGCCCAGGGCATGGGAGTCTCCTTTCCTGGATTCGTCCCTACTCAGAGACACTGGGCTCCATGAAAAGAATTAAGAAGGGCAGTCAACCCTGATCCTTAATAAACTTATTTCACAGAATTCCAAACATATTGAACAGACTCAAAGAGAACAAGAACCCAGTTAATAGGACCCGAAGTTTCTGCCAGGATCAAAGGACTAAAGTAAAAAGATGAAAGTGAAATTCAGACGTTAGCCCTCCACACCGGGGAAGCCAAGGACAGGCTGGGGCAGTGGAGGGGAACGGCAGCCCAGTGCACTGAATCCAGGAGGTCCTGGCTGTTGCCTCTTGAAAAGCAGAAGCATTGTGGACAGAAATCAGGTGAGATTTGGCTTGTTTTCCAGTCATTTCCATCCCTGCTTGGAATTCCATCCATTCTCCCATTGCTAGTGATTCGTAAGATGTTTATCAGATCCAAACGGACTTTCATTGAATAAAGAACTGAATCTATGACAAACTACAAAAGCCTTCCAACTCTGTCACTTATCATCGTTTTTTCTCTACTTCAGCAAATAGTTGTGGATATGAAAAACAACCGGCCTCCAGCCTGAGCATATGAACATGGAAAAAAAAATGTTTCATTACAGTAGCATTTCTGCATACCAGACTCATCAGGAAACTTTTAAGAATACCAATGTGTGAAACTCATTCCAGAGATTCTCATTGGCAGGGTTTGAGATATCTGGGAATCAGCGATTATAATGTACTTATGAAAGGATCTAAGAATTCCTATAACAAACATCAAGTTTGACAGTGTATCATCTAGAACTTCCTCTATTTATTTCACTGTGATACCAACAAGTTTTGGCAGAGTACTTATGAACATCGAACAAAACACTGAACTTTGGCAAAATAAAACTTGAGAAGTGCTAGTCTTTTTTTTTAAAGAAATAAATGCCCAGGATGAATTGTGTACATTTTAGGCTTTATGTTTACCATCAATCATAGCATCAATCAATGAAAGACACCTGGGCTTTCATTAATCCTCCTCATTTAGATATAACTATTTTAAGAGAAATGATGAATAAGCAAGTTTGAAGATTTCCCTCTTCTGCTGGAGACTACCTCTTAAAGAGAATAAGAAGCCCACTACCCCCATGACTCTGTCTTTCACTCAGCTGACCGAGCTTCAGAAACCCTGCTCCAGGATAAACTCAGCAAACGTCTTAATAATTTACAGCACACCCTCATTTTTCTTATGACCTGTGGGCCCAGGTTTGTGATCCACAAAATAACTAGTCCATGTAAGTAACTTAATAAATATGAAATAAAGCCTTTGGAGGCAGGCAGCACATGGCATTAGAAATAGCATACCCTCCTGAAACAGCCAGACCTGTCTAAATCCCATCTCCATTACTTACTAGCTTTGTGTCCTGGGGCAAGCTTACCTCTCTAATCCCAAGTTTGACCAGTCAAGTGAAGATGCCTGACATACCAAATTTCTAAGATTTGGTCACACTTGTGACCTACCTGATGTAAATATTTATGGATTCTTCGAACGAAGAATTTTTTTTAATCAGAGATTTCTTTAACATTTTTTCAGGATATAATGTGAGGCAAGGTTTAAAATAAAGGTATTTCCTCTGTTCACAGGTCATTTTCAAAAGAGAGTGCATTCTGCTGGAAATTGAAACATGGATAGCCCTCTGCTACAGTTGAGGTCCTAGCCATACTCATAAATCCTCAATCTTCTGTTACAGAGCAGATATTAACAATGAGCTCCTTTATATTTCTGTCCATGCTAGCATATTAATGTCACAGGACAAGCATATACAAAGAGGTTTGGGAAGTCAAATATGAAGTTCTTGATAAAAACACATATTTTATGGCTGCTTTGGGGGCACATTTTCAACCAAGAATATTGAAAGAACAAAGAAACCAGGGAATGGAAGGAAATCTACAGACATCTGTTCCAATGCAGAACTAATACTCAAAACTGTGCAATCTCAGATGTTCACTTCCTTGGATAGATGGTTATGTTATTTTATTCATGTTCTTAGAGACCCAATGTGAAGTAAACTGAGGTATAAATTTAGTGCATAAGGAGTTCTGTCTAACATGGAAATTTACTATTTATTAAATATTTAATACCACTTACTCCTTATTGAAGATTTCTTCAACTGTGACCACTCACAATTTTCAAAATGGATTCCTACTACAAATCGTTTTGTAAAGAAATGGACAAGAAATGGTTGTGTTCTTTGATTTAAACCTTTCAAACATTGGAGAGTCCATCAATTGCTTCCCCTTGGATTAGAGGTTCAAGTTGAAAAACAAAATTATAATTCTTTCTTATAACTTCTTTACTGAATTATATTTGATATATAAGAAGCTGTAGATATTTAATGTATCCAGCTTAATGATTTTGGGGATGAGTATACACCTTTGAAACCATCATAATTATCGATGTCATAAGCTTATATGTCACCTCCAAAAATTTCCACCTGTTCCACTTTGTGCTTTGGGGTTTTGGGATTTTTTTTTTTTTTCATAGTAGGAGCACTTACCATAAGATCTACCCTCTTGGTAAATTTTTAAGTATACAGTACAGAATTGTAAAACATCACCCTATGTTATACAGTAGATCTCCAGAAATCATTTATTTTGCAAAACAGAAATTTTATATGCTTTGACCACCACTTCCCCACTTCCCTCTTCCCCCTTAGCCCCAACTTAATTACTTATGCCTTTTTAAAAAGATTTTATTTATTTATTTGAGAGAGACTGAGAGAGCACAGAGGGAGAAGGAGAAGTAGAATCCCTGCCAAGCAGGGAGCCCGATGTGGTACTAGATCCCAGGACCCTGGGATCATGACCCAAGCTAAAGGCAGACACTTAACCAACTGAGGCACCCAGGTACCCCACCTATGCTTTTTCATGCCTATTTATTTCAGTGAAGAGAATTTTAATCATGTTAGACGCCAGGTTGACAATGAAGGGTAGAATGGAGTTTCACAGACTCCACTAGGCAGAGATAATTTCAAATCTGCTTATGATGTACATATGTAGTGTGGTGTGATGGAGAGGACCCAACTCATCGTCACTGTGTTTAAACTGTGACTTAAATCTCAGGTTTGTTATTAAGTGACTGTTCTGTGACCTTAAATGATTAGTTTTAACCTGTAGGTCTTTTCTCCTTCCCAGACCATTCTTGTGAGAGCTACAGGAAATAATGCTTATCACACAATTATTGTGAGGCCCAGCAACTGGTAAACACTCAGAGTATTTTAGTTATAGCTTCTTATCTATAAGGTAATAAAATTATCTGGTAGGCTATTTGAGACCCCTTGTTTTCATACATGTCAATCTATAAGTACTGTTTATAGACATATAATCAAAGCCATTTATATACTCAATACCTACTTAAAGTGGTGGTCATAGTCATGAACTGTGAATGAATATGCATTTTAAATTTTTATATTAAAAATGGATGGATAATATGTGATATCTTGTTAACTAATAAATAATTATAACTAGCTTTTATCATAAAGTTGATAACTTAATCCTTGATATTTTAATTTAAGGGCCATTATAATCCTATTTTCAAACTAATAATCTGAGTGAATTTATAGAAGGAAGGCAGTCTTAGTGTTCAATTCTCTAGCCCTTATTTGGGGCTTAGAATTTTAAATTCATCTAACAAACATTAATTGAGCTATAAGCACTGTGTTAGTTGGAAATAAAAAATCTTAACAGTGTTTGTTATATTTTTGACAATTAGATTTTTGGGGTGCCCACAAAACCCTATGTAGTGAAGATGGAAATCTACAATAAAACCATAACAAAATGTAGTACTTTCATAATGCCAGTATTAAGGCAAAGATGAAAAATGCCATTGATATGAGATTATTTTTCTCTTAAATGTTGCTTGATGCTAAGCAGATTTAATACAAAGGGTAATAATACTAGATAGAGAACATCTAGAACATATGACCTTAAGAATTGATAATACCTTTTTACATCTTATTTCATCTCAAAACTTAAGATTTACCCTTTCCTTGATGTATGTATGCAATCAAAACATTCTTACCTCCATCAAATATAAGTGTCATCTATTAGCTCATTGATGTAAAAATCAGCTTAAAAATAAGCTGTAATTTAAAAAATGCAAATTCTGAGGACAACATTAGCTAAAGGGCTGGCCATGGCAAAAGAGATAATCTGCAATAATAGAGTAAAAAGATGAAAGAAATTTCTGAAAAAAAACATGAAGAAAGAGGCTTCAGGTAAGTTGTGTGTGTGTGTGTGTGTGTGTGTGTGTGTGTGTGTGTCTCAGGAATTACCCAATTTGGGAAACAACTGAGCTGTGAGTGACAACCAAGAGGATAAACAAAACCACATGTGTAAAACCCCTCTGAAGAATAAAAATGTTGCAGAGATCCAGTATTTCATCAATAAGCTCTCAGCCCCACCCACAAAGTAGACTTGCTGACTCAGGACAGGGTGGTTGCTTTCTGGACAATAACAGTTGTCACCGAGGTAAGTGACAGACCACCTTACATGCTTTTTTTCGTCTTCATTTCAGTCCAGAAAGAATTTGGGACTGGCTGATTCGTTGGGTTTTTAGAAAAAGAAATATCCTCCAAATTAAAAAGACATCTTCCGTGGTCCATCTCTTTCTTAGGACTTGAATCTTTTTGTAAAACATAGGCAAATTACCTCTTTTCCCAGCCAGCCCTTTAGCTAAGGTTTTCCTCAGAATTTGCATTTTTTTATTAAAGCTTATTTTTAAATTGATTTTTACATAAATACCAACCGCTCCATGAACCAAGGAAAGATCTCCTACTCTTTGACATGAGGTATCATTTATCTTAGGCAATGGGATGTAATGCTACTGTTTCAGACACTGATTAGTCCTCATTCTGAACACATTTAAGCCAGTTTGGCTTCAGAGCTGTTCATCACTCCAGTGAAAGAAAGAAAGAGAGGGAGGGAGGAACAGCTGAACTCAACTTCAGGCAATACTATTGAAACCTGGAGTGTTCCTGTGTATACACAGATCAGACATCAACTCCCAAGACATACCAATTTTTTTCTTTCCCCCGGATTATAGAATAATCTTGCTTTGGTCCAAATTCTCAACATGACCACAGGGAAACTAGGGTAAATCTCATGAGACTCTGTGTTCCCTGTGTATCTAGAAGTCAGTAACTTCAGAGAATGGGTCTCCTTCTGCATTTTCTCAGTCTGTTGCTAGAATGAAGAAACTTGAAGGTGCTTACGAGTGGCCAACAAGTTCTGTAATCAAGACTTCATAAGGAATACAAAGCATACTACTGAAAGAACAGGGAAGTTCATTCTAACAGGAAACCCAACTACTTGGTGAGCTCCAAGCTGATGACTCCTTAAGGAAAATGTATTTATTTAAAAGACTTTATTTATTTGAGAGAGAGAATGAACGAGCATGAGAGGTGGGAGGGTGAGGGGAGAAGGGCAGAAGGAGAGGGAGAAGCAGACTTCCCACTGTGCAGGTGCAGGACTCAATCCCAGGACCCTGGGATCATGACCTGAGCAGAAGGCAGATGCTTAAGTGACTGAGCCACCCAGGCATCCCCTCCCTAAAGGAAAATTTAGAGAGCAGTCATTTAGTCTCATATATCCATGTATAAGAATGAGTGCATATAAAGGTTCACATAGCAACTAAATCTCTCTCAAAAGAAAAGTCCTTGGAGTTCTTGGTATATCTCTCTGTTAATTGTGCTGGTATGTTAAATAGAGTTTGGCACAAGAAAAAGAAATCATTATTACTTCAGGTGTGAAGACCACTGGATATCAACTACAGAGTTGAAGAACTGAGTTCTAGGCAGGCATGAATTCCATGAGATCAGTGTCCACTGACAAAGGCTCTTAAAAAAAACTAGTAAATCATTCCAAACACTAGAAAAAGGCAATGGTTTTATTTCCTTTGATCTAAAGCTGGATTAATTTATGCACAAGAGAGAAGACATACCTAATGTAGTCTTCTGAACCCACATGACTCAAAATGTCAGAATATACAGGAGGCAATGCAAAGCTAATCAAAAAGAAAATACTGTAAAAGGCCACTTCATCTTTTTAATGAATCCCATTGCCATTTAGAACCACCCCTATAATGACCACTGTTGGGTTTACCCAGAATCCCTTCCCCCTCTTTTACTAAGAGTACCTGGCTTTTCCTTATTGCATGACTCTCTCCTACTCCACATGCTCTCTGTGGGACAGCCAATCTTGGTGTCCAGCCCCACCTGCTCAAGGAGTGACGTATCACTCAGATTCACAAATCAGCAGATATTCTTTTCTTAACTAGAGTAATTTGTTCCCAGATTGGCATACAACCCCAACATGGCCAAGTAGAGTGTATCTTGAAACTGGATGCTGAGAAAGACAGGATCTCTCTTTTTTATGGTGGAAAGGGTCCCAAGCAATGACCACATACTTTGGGCTACCACTGTCCTAATATGTGGCTAAAGCCTTTATGAAACAAACAAACAAACAAACACCAGAATCCAGGTTCAAATGGAGATTCCAATAGGATGGTGGTGACAGTATTCAGACCCTTCAGTCCATTATTCAAGGATAATAACACATCAAGAATCACATATGCAAGGTTGACTCAACATCACATTGTGTCTTGAGACTTTAAGATTTAGTACTATGACAATTGTACCACAGGTTTGCCAACAACATGTTCCATGTCCCAATAACCATGATGACATCCTCTAGAGATAGTTTTGTTTTGCTTTCCCTTAGCTGCTGATGGCAACCCAGCCCGAGGTAGCCGTCTTCCCAAAAAGAAACTTAATGTCCTCTGAAGCTGGGAGTAGAGAGAGAACATGGATACATGGACCTATTTATTCAAAATCAAAGATTTCAAAGCATTCCCTCACTTAGGTTACGTCAACAGATAGGTCAGCAGCACCACTCTCCTATATGAAGAACATAGCCCATGGAAGAAAAAAGGGAATTATAATGTCTGCTTTTTTTCTCCTCAATTATCATGGGAAATAAATATTTCAGTCACTTTAGTTACTGACTTTCTCAGTACAATGAAGAGGACATGACAGAAAACCAGACGTGATCTAAAGGTTGTGAACAAGATTCCAAAATGGCACACATCCCAATGAGGACATGCTCTATCCTAACAGCCACTTCATACTTTTCATGCATAGCCTTCACGTGGCTTTGACTTTTAGTTGCAGTCTACCTTTGGGGGTTACTTGTGACTATACATGTGATCCCAAATCCAACAAAATAGACATCACTATTTTGATCCTTGGGATTAAAGTAATTCCATGAAGTAATTATGCAAATTCCATGGTGACTGACCCAGTCTACTTAACCAAAGTTTACCTTTTCCTATCCAATTCTGAAGGATTCAAAAGGAATCTTGCCTTCTGTCCTACCTAATAATGCCTTAACACAGAGCCCATTAGAGCTTTCCATCCAGTTGCATAGAGCTAAGAAAGTTAGAAAAAAGAGGCAAGAACTCAACTGTAGCTTCCAGGCTGTATGTTGGGGAGCACTGTTGACAACCAAATCATAGCAATATATTTCATCTATTTCCCCTCTTTCCTAAAGCCATGCTTCCAATGACATACACATGCTAAAAAATGGAAAAGACAAGTATTGCAAAGTGGCTAAAACAGTCCCCTGTCCTACAGAGGCTTCAAGGAGAAATTGCCACTGAAATTTTTTTATAGCCTTTTTTATGGCAAATTTCTACCAAGGCTATAAAAATGCATCATTCCCTTCAACCCAAAAATTCCACTCCTGGGAATGTTTCCTAAGGAAATAACTCAACAGAAGGAAAAACCAAGTGCACAGTAATGTTTTTTGCCACTCCACCTAAAATTGCAAAGTATCAGAATCAATCTAAATGTATAACAGTAAGGAATTTTCAAGTAAATTATTGTGTATAATCCAGTGGAATATTACACAGCCATAAAATTATAATTATACTGTCTTGATAGAATATTCAGGGGAAATGCACAAAATGTTACATTCATTATTATGATTACAACTATGAAAACTAAGAAGGTACTTTTATATGAATATTAGGATAGAATATAAAAACTAAAAGTAATCATAGTCTACCTATGAGGTCAGCCCATCAAAATTAATTTATGTTGTGTTATAAATCAACAGCAGCAATGAAAAGAGTCTGCCTTCTCCCTCAGGGCAGAAAAATCAACCTTAGTTAGCCATTAATTTCTCAAAAACCCTCTCCCTAAGCACCTGCTCTAAGCCAGAGTTCACCTAGAATTAGAGATACATTCACCTAAAGTCAAATATGCTCCAGCCAAGATTTTTCTTCAGCTTAGTCCCATGGTTTAGAAAGTATTTACAGGGCTTTGTCACCTCCTGTTTCAGTAATTACCACATTTCTTCAAAAACTTGATGCCCATCTCCCTTCACATGATCACTATCTCTGACATTGAGCTGCATTTTCTCTTTGACGGCATCTTAAAATCACCATCACCAGTCATGATGAAGTCATACCTACATGCATGTATGCAAACTTGGTCACGGATCTTCATGTGGTTGTCTTTTTAGTTGAGCTATTTGTGTTGCTGGTGACACAAATGATGAGTTTCCCTGAGTCATTTAAAACTTGGATGATTATTCAACATTAGGTAAAAAGTATATATGCAGAAAGGCATAGCTACTGAGCAATGAGAGAAACCTAATAGCAGTGGAGCAGATCTCTTTGTTAGAGAAATGACTGCATTTCCACATTGTACTGCAATAACAACCAAATTATTTAACTTGTCTTTTCTTTATTCTACATGCACAAAGATGGTAAATGACAAAAGAAAAACCTAAGTCTACATAAGCCTGAAATGGTCTCTTGAGAATGTAAACTAAAAAAATTTTAGATATAAGATACATGGTATCATAGTCTAATTGAGAAGCATTATTTAGAGTGTTCTATAAAATGATGATACCACTTAAAAATCAGCTGCTACCAAAGACTCAATCAATGCAGTCATGGACAACACCATCCAGTGATGACCTGCCTTCCTTTTATCTTTAACCATCTCTCCTCTCTCTGGTTGTCAAAAGGATTTCCATAATTTGTCGTATTTGTGACCCCAACTGGAGCACTCAGGGGCTAAGGCAAAAAATACAGCAAAATTAATATTCTCCAGCCTGGACATGAGCCCTCTAGATGGGAAGTTCTCTGGGCAATTCTATGGAAAACCGCAATCTGTGGGAAAAAAGTATTTAGAAGCAGCATATTTGGGACACCTGGGTGGCTCAGTGGGTTAAAGCTTTTGCCTTTGGCTCAGATTATGATCCCAGGGTCCTGGGATCGAGCCCCACATTGGACTTTCTGCTCAGCGGGGAGTTTGCTTCCTCCTCTCTCTCTCTCTGCCTGCCTCTTTGCCTACTTGTGATCTCTGTTTGTCAAATAAATTAACAAAATCTTTAAAAAAAAAAAAGAAGCAGCATATTTTTCTTATTGTTGGTCTAATAAAATTGGGTAATAATACTATCACCCCCAACAGAGGGAAACCTGAAGAAATCTGTCACATCTAGACTACAACAATCATCTAGAAGATCTGACTGTGCTTGCTACATTGATGATGTGGCCTGTTTCAAGCAGGAAGGTAGTGTCACCATACTGATTGGCGCTTCAGGGGAGTGAGGCTTGAATAGAAAACTGTGTGTCCCAAGGTGGTCTCCTACTGTAATTCCTTGGACCTGGAAGTCCATTCATTCCTCTACCTTATTCTTAATTCTAGCTAGAAACCCCTGTTGAAATCTTCACCAGAACAGAGGCATTTTTGTACCTTTTTTTCCTTCTTTCTTTGCCTGTCCTTCAGTGGGCAGAAGCAGAGCTTCAGAAATCTTCTATCAAGCACCAGCCAGGCCAAACAAGGAGAGACTCCTAATGGAAAGAAATGACATTAGGAAAGAGGAGAAAAAGTGGGTTATAGTTATGACTGATGATAGATCAGCAAGCATATCCTGCACCTCATACTGTGGCCAAGTATGATGACAAGGCTCAGATGCCCACAGGAAGGAAACTTTTAATTCTTCAACACTGTTGGCCTTAAACCTTGACTTGTAGAGAAATCCCCAGGAGAAGCTTAGCAGTTCCCAGGACACAACATATGCTACAGTACTAGGCCACTGATTGCCTCTGCCTGGCCCTGGCCCACGCTATACAGCCTGATCATCAGAGCCTTGGTCAACTCTCATCTCCCCTCCTTTTTCTCTTCCCACTCGGCAAGCATGCTGGCTTTTCTCCAAAGAACTTGTGCGGATGTTCATAGCATAATCGTATTTGCATTTTGGGGGAGATATTTCTGGCAGCAGCAGGAGAATATACTGGGAAAAAATATTGAAGGCAGAGGTTGCAGTCCAGAAGAGAAGAGGGAGTTTTAATGCAAACCAGTGCTGCCCTGGATCAATGGCAATGGAAGTAGATGGATTCCACATTAAGAAGGAGCACACTGCCTCCCACTAAATGGCTGGTTTGCAGCACAGGTGTCTCCTGGCCTTCAGTCCTAACCTTGACCTGTCAGGAGGGGATGTCCTCTATTGTTCATCATGCTTCTTTTACCACCCCCTTTCATTCTTACACTTGTTCCTTGACTCTCACCCTTAACTCAGCTCCCACCTCCCTGTTAAATCACCTTCACACCTGGCTTCAAGACTTCCTGGGCTTCTGGGAACACGGAGGGGATAAGGGTCCAAGATTTCTGCAAGGGTTTTTAATCTGCAATTGAGATGAATCCAAGAGATTCATGCTGGATATTGAGTTGCTTGAATTTACTTAAACCTTGTTCTGAATTATATCTTCCCATGGAAATGTTAGTATTCAGACTTGTGGATAACTATGATTTTATTAGGAACAGGTTTTTATTGAAAACTGTATGGTCATTGAACAGTATAGGCTTATTTTATGTGTACTCTGAGTTGGTTCAAGCAGGAATACCCATCTCAATTCCTCACCTGGTGGAAAATGGAAATACAGCACTAAGTTTTTCCACGTGGTTGGTTCTACAGGAGACCCTGTGGATTTAGCGGGGGAGAAAAAAAAAGATTCTTGATCAAATAAATTTAGGAAATGCTGCATACCCTCATCCCTTTCTGAAGCACCTTTGCTGTTCCCATTATCATTTCAAAGGCTCTGGGAAGTCTTACATTAAATAAAACTACTTAACAGAGCATTTCCCAAACAGTGCACCCATTAAAGCCCCATCTAAACTTGGAAAATCTATTTAGCCTGACTGTGCTTCGTTGCTTCTTTACAGTGGAAGTATTGGACCTTACTTCCTACAGAAAATTCTAGAAAGAGCTGACAAGCACAATTAAAAGTCACTTCGCAAATGGGAACTTGCTGGCCCTTAAAATCTTGGAAGCTCCCAGTTTGTGCCACATCTAGACCATTGTTCCATTGTTCCATGGCCTTCCTTTCCCAAAATAAGCCAGGGTCGTGTCTCACATTGAAAGGATGAAATCACACCCTGGCCGTGGCAGAGTGAACTTAAGAGGGGTAAAAGGAAAGAGACAGACAGAATAAGATCTGCCCTAGAATGAAGTTTCCTGGGAGTCTAACGGAGCTTGCATCTTATAGGCCCCTTAGAGAAGACCTAACCACATTATGATATTATCATATATTTTCACAAAATTTGCCAAAAGGAAATTCTTCAACTGCAATCATTTAGGTTACTGTTTCTTTCCACTCTGATTTACCATCTGTTACATTTTCCCCCGTGTTGGGTAATGTTGGTGTAATCGTGAATCATTTTGGTTTTTGGCTAAGTTGAATTAGGGACACACTGAGTTTGGGTTTACTAGGATATGTTTACACAGCTTCCAGTTATTTCTGTTGAGTTGTGATCAGCCATCCCAGAGAAGCAACGACATCCAGAAATACTCCTGCAGCTCACTCTGTCGCCCTACCCGACATCATGATCTAAAGCAGGGTGAGGAACGAGTGTGTCTTATCGATGACCCAGCAGCACAACTATGTGGTTTGTGAAAGGAAAACAAGCTTTGAAGTGTAGGAAGCCAAACACTAATTTGTGTATTTTGAACACAGAAGACTCCATTCTCATTAATGCATAATCAGAACTGAAATTTTCTCCTGTCAAAAAAATCTACTTGGTTATGCCACGTCCACAAATATACATTCCACCATATATTTTTCCTTCTTTGATGAGAATCCTTTTTTTTAATGACATTTACCAGGAGTTCTGTATTTGTAGGGTACAAACCTACAGGAGTTAAATGTTTTACGCATCCCAAGATATTCTAGTATATCTTAGAATATCCCTCGCATAATATCCGGATAAAATCTAGTGACTCTAGGTGAAATAGTGCATAATATTGTCACTGACCTAGTGACACAGGATGGAAAAAACATCAATGACTTGTTAATAAGTCATTGCATGTGACATAAGATTCATTTCATTAGAATACTTCTAGCTCAATGCAGTATACCAGCAATTTAAAATGAACTGAACTACTCTTGCTTATTCTGATTTCAGATTTATTTTATATTATTTCAGAATTACAGGTAACACCAAAATTCAAATGTGATAAAAAGGAGCCAGAATGTAAGCTGAAAGAGAATACTGGCCGAAGTTCCAATATCACCAAAAGTCTTAATTATATTATGATAGAAACTAAAACTTGCAGATCAGTATCATGACCATGAGGACAAGAATTATATTCGACAGTCCCAAACCAGAAAAAGAAAAGCAAAGACCAAAAGAATGTTGTAGAAAACACAAATTTGCAGTGTTTAACAAGCATCATCAGATGAAATAATATTCCCGATTAGACAGCTTAAGAAAACTTCAAATGTCTAAAATTGTAAAGTTTATATACAAAGCAGAGCTTAAAGAGGTTTCTCCTAATTTCACAAAATTCCTAAGCATAGCTTTACCAATGGAGGGTTGCTAAACTGAAATAAATGTTTCTAAACTATTAGTAACACAAATCAGTTTTGAGTCAACCATGCTAAGGAAAAAAACTATTATCGATCTACTTTCTCTATAGAAAATGATACTTAAAAATTTATTGTCATTTGAAGAGGCAAAGAGAATGCAACCAAAAATGCAGCAATTATAAAAGTGCATCAGGATGTTAATAAAATTGTGTTATATTCCAGGACTTTGTGACTATTTGGGCATGTGTATGGTTTTTAAAATGTGTCACATTTGATTTCTCATCCTAAACAAATATTTATTTATTTTCATACCTAAGTTAAAGTTACCTTCATAACTTTGTATTCTTTTTCTTATAGAAATCTCCCCAAATCATAAAAGGCTCAGACCCCACACAATCTGGCCCGATCCTGATTCATCCATCCTTAGACTTTGGCAAGTGAATTTATTCAAACAAATTGACCAGTTGGTTATTTGATAGCATTTACATATTGATTCAACTACCAGTGAATTTAATGAAAATGTATTCCATACCTAGACCTCCTATGAGAAGCTCCGCTGAACTCAAATCACATGCTGGTATTCAAACTGTTCTCTAAGACAAAGAGAGCTGAGGGTAGTAAATATTGCTCTTTATTCAAGTTCTATCCATTGGAAATGATTCGATGGCATGATTTAGACATAAGATTTTTGAAGATATATATACAAAGTTACATGCATCTCAATATAATCCATTGGTTACAGAAGCCAATTTCATAAAGAAGGGTTTCGAGCATTCACTCATGATAACGTTCATAAGTAAGGTGAGGTACAACTAACATTTGCTTTGTGGCCTGTTGCTTCAATGCCACCAAAAGATTAATAGAGGAGGTTGAACACACTGAAAGTGATCATTTGTCTTTCCCTGCGTAGAGCAAATCTGCAGATTGAGAGACTCCAGGAATATAGCACTCCCCCTCTCTGCCCACCACTACACACAGAGATCAATAACCCACTCTCTGTGCAGCATTAAATACCTAAGTAGAGTGTGTGGAGTTTGGGAGATTTGGAAAATCTTTTCTAGGGACTTCACTAAATTCCGAACAGCCTGGGCTGTGACTCTTGGAAAACTTGAATTGCTTGCTTCCTCTGCTATCCCCAATCTCTTCTCTACCACAGCAAAAAGACTAAAGAAAATTAAAGAAGAGGGCAGGGGGGAAAAGAAAACTAAATATCCAACAGTTCAAAAGGACAAAAGAATAAAAACGGGAGGGGCTCCTGGGTGGCTCAGTGAGTTAAGCCTCTGCCTTCAGCTCAGGTCATGAGCTCAGGGTCCTGGGATGGAGCCCCACATGGGGCTCTCTGCTCAGCAGGGAGCCTGTTTCCCCCCCTCTCTCTGCCTGCCTCTCTGCCTACTTGTGATCTCTGTTTGTCAAATAAATAAATAAAAACTTTTTTTAAATAAAAACTTTTTTTAAAATTTTAAAAAGAGTAAAAATGGGATAAAATATATTAAGCGGAGATTAAGATTCTTTTGTTTTCAACCTGAGATCCTCCTTAAGTGTTACAAAACATTGAAAATAGGTACACTGTGCATCCCATCCACAACCCTTAGTCTTTGTAATTAGCTGGTAGTACATGCTACTTTCACAGAAAGTGAATTAAATAAGATGAGGACTTGGCAACAATGCAGCGACACTTCCATTTTCATTGTTATGTTGATGAGCAATTCAAATGGCTGTAATTAAAATAACTCTGTAATTCTATTTTTAAGGACTGGTTTACTGTCAAAATTAGAAATATACATAGCAAGAACAAGGAATGTGACATGGTCAATACCATAAAAAGAAACAATTTTTTTCATGATGCTATCCTACAGTCATGCAGGGGGAAAAAAATAACTGGAAAGCATATAATATGGTCCATTTTCCAGCTAAGTTCTTTGCATTTCCTACTCCATATAATATAAATTATTTTTGAACTGTTCTGAATTCCTTTGATGACAAGGGTATCCTTAGCCCGGTAAGTACTTGTCCTTGACTTGGGAATAACACCACGTTAGCCATGTGCTAGCAGGCTGTCTTTACTTCTGTGGCAGTGTGAGCTGTGAGTGTTTGACTCAAAGGGATGGTAGTGGGAAGAGTAAAAACTGGTGCCATTTTGAAGATCCTGAGCAGGAAATCCACTATCCCCGATTAGATAAAAGAAACTTACCACCCAGCAGCACCATAGCTGTTGTCTGAAAT
The DNA here is from genome assembly GCF_030435805.1 of Mustela lutreola. Taxonomy (NCBI): domain Eukaryota; kingdom Metazoa; phylum Chordata; class Mammalia; order Carnivora; family Mustelidae; genus Mustela; species Mustela lutreola. The sequence continues at coordinate 185,734,962 of NC_081293.1, read as the reverse complement.
ATGCAGAAGAACTGACCCTGGGCATCACAGAGCTTTTTGGTCATTCTAGGCAGAGATTCTGGACTTTGGGCCCAAGAATCATCATTTATTCCAGACTCCCTTCCTCCCTGCAGGAGAATCACTGGGGCCATCTGTCATCTATGGCTGCCTCTTTCTTGCCTTGGTCTACAGAGGAGCCAGGCGACAGCTTGAGACAGCTGAAACAGAATCACATAACAAGACAGGCATCAAGAGGAAGAAAAGATTCCCCCAGCAGAAGGTGATGTTCCTGTTACAGGAGAGATTGTATAATAACACATCCCAACCATAGCAATGATCACTATTATACTGCGCCAACTCAAGTCACAACACGTATCTATCAATGTCAACTTGGCCTTCCTAGTCTGCTTCCGAAAGAGCAAGAGACAATCACAGTTCTGACAGCCATCTATCATGTCTGTTATTTTCCTGTTTTAGCAAGACAGAGAGAAATGATGACCTTCAAGACTTGGTGAAGTGGAACCTTTCTCTCCATTATTTTCTCTCTGAAGAAGGGCTACCTCACATTACTTATCACTTTTTAAATGTTTTGTCAAGTCCAAAGAACTACATAAATGGATAATATTATTATAATCATGATCATTAATATTATGTCACTGTGTAAATCCTTAGTTTTTCTTTAGATAGGTTCATATTATTCCAAGAGAAAACATGATAGAGCTCTTGAGACCTAAAACCTGATCTATTTCTATTGACTTAACCTTAAGACATCCCAGTTTCTACTCCTTTTATTTGTACTCACTTGGATGGAAAGCAAATACACAAGACCATAGTTTGTATAAATTCTGCCTTTAAAGGACTCACAAGCCAGGAAATTTATTAGAGCTATGAACATAGGCTCAGGACATCATGAGAGTCAAGAAAGAGGAGTTTCTTCCTTTCTTGGGGTCTTCACATATATTGTTCCCTCTGGCTGGGGGCACATTCAGCTTACTCTCTGCCTGGATTACTCCTGGATATCCTTTACATATCTGCTTAGATGGCACTTCTCCAGAGAAGCTTTCTCACTTCCATCATTTCAGGTAAAGTCTATCTGTTGGGTGTTCCCTTTCACAGGACTTACAACATGAAAATAAACTAATTTATGATCACTTGATTGATGTATCTATCCCCTACTGGACTGTGATTGTCTGCCTCACTGTTACATACCTAGCATGTAGAAAAAGGGAAAAAATGTATCTGGATGTCTTAAAAGATAAGTGGACTTCAGCAAACAAGCATGGAAGCCAAAGAAGGAATGGTTTTCCAGAAAGAGAAAAGAACAAGGGCGATAGGTGATAAAATTGGGAAAACAGGCAGGAAACAGATAATGAAGAGGTGACATTCCAAGGAATTCTAACATAATTCTATACGTGCTGGGAAGCCACTAAAGACATAAGCAAAAAAAAAAAAAAAAAAAAAAAAAAAAAAAAAAAAAGGTGATATGATACATATTTTAGAAATATGAATGAGAATGGAAGGGTATGGATGATACCTGGGATCTTGGTTGAGTGACTTGTGATAAGAGTACAGTGCACTACCACTAATCAGTATTTCAAATAGGAGGTTGGGCTTGGGTCAAAGACTATTGTCGTAATTTTGCACTTACTGAGTCTGAGCAGCCTGTGGGTCTTCCAGTAAGGAAGTCAATAATCCAGTTGAATAAATGGATTGAAGGCTCAGGAGAGAGGAGTGGGCTTGAGCCAGAGGTTTGAAGTTCTCAACAAATGAGTGGGGATTGACACCACAAAAGCAGAAAAGAGTGACAGGGAGCAGGGGCAGAATGAAAAGGAGAGGGGCTGGGTGCAGATCCCCCAAGGAACACTAGCTCTTGAACTATCTTGCCCCTTCTATCCAGCACACCACTTGCCATCCGCTCCTGGCTTAACACTCCACCCCTTGCAGACCCTTCCTCATCCCAACCCCCTGGCCCAGGCCTTCAATATCCTTCCCAACAACCCAGCACTCGTACTTTCTATAGGGAAATAAAATTCCAATTCTGAAGGCCTCCAGGAAAGTGAGAAAAAGCAAAGCTGTAACTCTCAAGATGGTGGCATGAGCACGAACAACATGGCCATGCTAGTTTGCTGGAGCTGACAAAATAGCACCAGCTGAGTACCTTAGCCAACAGAACCCCTTATCTCACAGTTCTGGAGGCTAGAAGTCCAAGATCAAGGTGTTGGCAGGGTTGATTCTTTCTGAGGCCTGTGAGGAAAAATCTGTTCCATGCTTCTCCCCTTACTCTGGTGCTTTCTGGCAAACTTCAGTCTTCCTTGGCTTATAGACACATCACAGCTTGATCCCTGCTTTCATGCTCCCAGGGCATTCTCCCTGCATCCACATGCTTATATCCAAATCCCCCCCTTTTTATCAGGACACCAGTCATATTGAATTAGATCCTACCCTAATGATACCATTTTAACTTAACTTATTACCTCAGCAACAGCTTTATTTCCAAATAAGGTCACACTCTAAGGTACTAGAAGTTAAGACTTCAATATAGGAATTTTGAGGGAACACACTTTAAGCCATAACAACAACTGACCACTATCCATTTGTTTTTTATGGATGGCAGAGAAGTTATTTCTTTCATAAGGTGATATACAAGGAAGTGCTCTATGAACTATAAAATGTGAAAGGTACCAGAGTTACTACTTTTGACAAGATGTTAGTAATTTACATAAAGACCATTGCAAAATTGTTAAGGGTGAAGCAAAGGGCCCTTCCTAATCCAAATGCTGAGTTATGGACACCCTGAGATGGTATGATCACTATGCCAAGTTTTTAGTCCTTTCTAGGCAACAAAAACATGGGATCAGACTTTTGGTAGCTGTTCTATCACTATTTTTAGGCTTTGTGACTGTCTACACTGTCACCACCATAGGTTTTATAATGGCTCTGTATAAAATGAATTTATTCAACTCTGATGATTTAAAACATAACTGTGAGGATTGTGGCCGTCAGTCCTGGACTATTTGCTGAGGCATCAGATTGGGCCAGTGCCCCCAGAAATCATGGGGTCATTGCTTGGCACCCTCCCCCACCCCGAGCAACTGACTTTCAGTGGCAATCATTTCACAGGTCACAGTGTGACAGGTGTAGGGGCACCCCTGGGTGCATGCACAACCCCACACTCCAACCCCAGCCCGATCGCTCCATGTTTCAGAATTACCGCATTTAATGAAACCCTGCGTTATGCTTTTTATTGGCTTCAAAGCTTCTTCCCAGCATCTTAGGACTGAACTTGTAGAGACTGACATGCCTCTAAATCCCATTCCCCACCTGAGAAAAAGGATCAGAAGCTTAAACTTCCTTTTGATCCATATGGCACAATGTTATACTCAGAACCATCAAACTGATACTTTGCTTGTTTCTTTGAGGGTATTTTCATTTAGAAGTTTTGCAAAAGAGAATCATAAAAAATCTTTTTACTTGTATGCACCTTTGCACCTCCTCCTACTCCAAAACCTATACCCACATATCTAATTTATCCTTCACAACATAATTATCTGCATAACACTTTGCATGGCCTGATGTGAGAAAATAATCCCTCTTAGTCCCATGAGGTAGCTACAGCCCCTGGGAGCCTCCATCCAGTCGAATGGAAGGCCACAAGGAAGGCTTTCAATATTGGGATGTTTTTATTTATTGTTTATTATATTGGGACAGACTCAAATCAGGTAATTTGTCAACCTCAATCTAAATGGGTGGGAACCAGAAGTTTTCTTGCCTTTCATTTAAATTCCTTCCCCTTCTTCTTTCTCGGGCTAATTCCAAAGTTATTCAGACTCCCAGTAGTCTGTAGAAAATGGCCCTATATCAGAATTCCCACCTTGCTAGTCACAAAACAAGGACAGTAACTACTTTGGCATAATACCTACTCCTCAACTCAGAGCCAATGATGCTATATGAAATTTTAAGTGCAGAATTCTTAAAATTAAGCTGCTGCCAGACCAGAGAGGACAGATATTGTGAACCACTGAAGAGAGAAATTACAAAGGGTTTGGGTTGGCTGCGTTCAGCTGGGTTGATAGCTGTGGGGCACAGGGAGAAATGCAAGGAAGTGGTGTTATAGAAAATGAAAATCCACTTTTATAGAAAAGTAGGAGGTCAGGGACATGGGTGAGGGGTGATAGAAAACCCCACAATGTCCAGAACAGCCTAATGGAGTGAGTTGGGTCTTAGGGGCACAAAGGGATAAAATAGGGAGAGGAATACAAGATTTCCTAGTGGCTGATTTGTGAGGACATTGGGGAGGTCATTGTGTCCTCCAACCAAAAGCCAACAGAAATAACTAAATTCAAAAGTCTGACTGGAGGCAACAAGACCAATTCTACAAAAAAGGGTTTGGAGAAAGAGCAATAACAAGAGGGAGATGTTGTGAGGGACTGAGGTGTTTCGGAACCAGCCGGGATTTGTAGAAATGAGCAGAAATGTTGTCTCTCTCCCCTGGGAGGCACCTCACTCACACTGCCTTCAGCTCCTCCTGCTATAATGGTGGCTGGCGCCAACCAGCGTCCTGCACCCAGAGGGACATCCAGGGTCACTCTCATTAAGGATCACCTTCCTGCCTGGGTCTGTAGCCTGCTTTTGTATCAACTTAATAGAAAATAGAAAAATCAGATCTTACTATGGATGAGGCCAAGATGTCAAAAATAGGTTTTACTCCCTGAGGCTCTTGCAACAGACTATTTAGGGGCTCCATTTCCACTCCTGCAATATTCTCATGCCTTCTTCCTACCAGCTTGAGCCATGTGAAATCCCTTTTCAGCCACCGTGGGAGAGAAAGCCACAGTGTTAACTGCTCTCCTCTTGAACCTTCTCAGAAGGTGAATCAAACCAGCAGACGAAGAGAAGCGCTCGGTGAGGTGAACATCTGCTGATGACTCACCTTGACCCTCTCCAGCACTTACCTAACATTGGACAGTAAGAGCCTGAACTCTAGACTCAAAACCAACGCCTAGGTTTGCACTTGGCTTGTTTAAATGCGCTCATCTGGCACAGGAGGGGGTCAGGTGGGGCGGTTTCCAAAAGCAAGGAGAACCCAGAGGTAACATCTGTGACATTGAAAGTCCCTCTCGCAGCCTCCGTTTCCTTCTTTTTATTCATGGGATAATGGCAGCCAAGCACCAATTTGGGATCTGCTAAAAATGGGACAAGAGTGTTGCATTTTATTTGGTCTTGGATAGATTAAATACAGTTGAAATGAATCAAAAAATAGCAGACAGTGAAAATGTCCCCACAGAGTTTTCCCTTTTTTCTAAATGAAAAAGTGCAGAAGGATTAAAAGCTTGAGCTCTGCGGCGCAACATAGATGCTACTGACCAATAAATCAAAAAGGTAAAGGATGTCCAGAAAATGCAAACATAAGCAACTGGACCATCCAGATGAAATGCTGCCTCCCCCCCCCCAAAAAAAAATGGGTTGTCAGGCACTGCCTGGCTCCCTGCTCAGACTGCTTGTTCTCTGTTTTCTCTGTCCGTGGGCTCAGTACAGCCTACACGCTGGCCTCATCCTGGTCCACTGTGGAGAGGATGTGAGAGTCCTTATCGAGCCCACAATGTCTGTTAGCAAAGTCTTTCTTTCTTTTTCTTTCTTTCTTTTTTCTTTTTTCTTTCCTTCTTTCTTTTTTTGCTCTGTATGTTCTAATTCCACCTGCTGTCCCGGCATTGAGTCTGGACGCTGATTTCTTCTAGCAGATCTTCTGAGCCAGTATTCTGGCCTTTGCCACTCGACTTGTCTCTGTTCTATTTCCGAGGTTGCAGCATCCAGGGCTGCTCCTCCGGACTCCAACAGGCTGAACTCCTTTGGCTTTGATTTCTCCCGTCCTCCTCCATGTCCTTGCTGAGGTCCTAAACCTGGTGTGCTGCTCCAGTACATGGACTTCTGGACTTCTCTAGACCTTGCTATCGGTCAAAGCCTCCTGCCCAGATAATTGGCAGGCCCGAGACTGATGCTGTCCTGACGCGTGCAGAGATACACATAGAGAAAAGGATTTCGGGGTCATGAGAGAATTATTTATTACTATGGGTTTATGTATATTTGCTAAGAGCTAGAAATGGATGTTAGTGCAAATCCAATGGATATTCTCTGCTATATTAGGGGGAAAGATGGCTTCCATTAAGCAAATCTGTTTAATAACCAGAGGGAGTTAAGATATGAAGCAGGAGGGCGCCTGGGTGGCTCAGTGGGTTGAGCCGCTGCCTCGGCTCAGGTCATGATCTCAGGGTCCTGGGATCTAGTCCCGCATCGGGCTCTCTGCTCAGCAGGGAGCCTGCTTCCTCCTCTCTCTCTCTCTGCCTGCGTCTCTGCCTACTTGTGATCTCTCTCTGTCAAATAAATAAATAAAATCTTTAAAAAAAAAAAAGATATGAAGCAGGAAATGGGTAGTAAGCGGTCTGAGGACGATAATTAATGAGAATTAAATAGGAGCTGGGGTCATTTTTTAAAAAACTTTACTCCACATAATGAAATATTCCACAACAGGGACAGAGATGTTAATATTGCTTTGCCAAAGAGTAATAATAATAAGAAAAATAGAGTAAATAAATAAATCTGAGAGACAAACTTTTAGGGCAATGACTCTAGAGTAAAATCTAAAGGATACACAAACACTTCCCTGTGGCAGTATGACCAGGGTCTTTGGAAGTCTGTTGACTCCTCTGAACCATCACCCAATGCCACCATCAAAAGGCACGATGGCTAGAAGTTTCCATTGTATTGCACCTCACCTCTGACCTTATCCCCTCGCCCTTCCATTCATTAGCTCTGCTGGGTCCTCCCAGGAACTCAGGGTTCCGAGGTAATGGGCAGCCTCACCCACGGGTGAATAAACTCAGAGCCAATGACCTACCAGCTCAGAAGTTTTTTTTGTTTTTTGGGTTTTTTTTTTTTTCTCCCAGGCAGATGGAAATCCTGTTTCTGTCACAGACTGATAAATTAGCATGGACAGAGATTATGTAGTTATGCTCAAGGAGCTCTCAGACCACCTGAAAGCTGTATCAGAATATGGTTCCTGTCAGCAGTGGAACTCTTCCATGCAGGAGAGTATAAACATGATCGAAAGTCCTAATGAAAGCCATGATCATCTAGAGGAGAGTACACACTAAAAAGCTATGTTCTTAAATTTGACCCCAGAAAAACAGTGATAGCCAAGTAGTTATAAAATACCTTGCCAATCAGGCACCTGGGTGGCTCAGTGGGTTAAGCCGCTGCCTTCAGCTCAGGTCATGATCTCAGGGTCCTGGGATCGAGTCCCGCATCGGGCTCTTTGCTCAGCGGGGAGCCTGCTTCCCTCTCTCACTCTCTGCCTGCCTCTCTGCCTACTTGTGATCTCTCTCTGTCAAATAAATAAATAAAATCTTTAAAAAAAAATACCTTGCCAATCAACTAATGCAACAGACATTTTAAAAAGACTAAGAATGCAAATGCAAACATATTTGCCAGCTGGCTGGAGGGAAACCCCAAACACAAGTGACTTACTCCTGTAAATTCAGAGCTGAAAAAAATCTCTAATGTCAACTGCCCATGTTTAAAAGAAAGTCAGTGGTATTTTTGTCAACAGAAAAGCAGAAAAGGGAAGACAACAATTATAAGGAGACACTGAGGATGAACCAAACAATTCATTAATAGTGAGTGGGGGTAGAAGCGCCAGCCTGGGGACCAGCTCCCATCATCAGGCTAACTCATAAAGCTCTGTTCCCTCTTATCCAGGAAATATTTTACACTAATGATAAGTTTTTGTGGCTGGGTCCACTACTAGAGAATCTAAAATTTTAATTAAAAGATAAACATTTTTCTGATCAGTGACCCCCTTTGAAAATCCGATAAATTCCTGGACTTTTACAAACAAATTCCAGGGGATCCATGGACCAATACCAAACTCATAAATCCACAGGTCATATATTAAAACCCCCTACATTCAACTAATTTGAAAAAGAGAGAGATGGATATAAAGGAAATCACCTGCTTGTGAACACTGCAAAGGATGTTAACAAGAACAGGGAATGACGTCCTCAGAGCCACAGTGGAAACGGGAAGAGGGGCCTGGCGGCCTGGATGTTATCATCACAGGTCAGATAGAACCTCTGAAATGATCTTAGGGAATTCTCCCATTACAGCAAAATGTACTAAGTGAAACTCTCCAGGTTCTTATGCATTCCCACTATTTTTTAAACTTCTCTACATTATGGGGAATAATGTTCCCCATACATTATTTCTCTTGGCTCTCTTTTGTTTTTTTGTTTTTCTTAATATCAGAGAAAGAGAGAGAACATGAGAAGGGGGAGTAGGAGAGGGAGAAGCGGACTCCCCACTGAGTGGAAAGCCGGATGCAGGACTCAATCCCAGGACCGTGGCATCATAACCTGAGCTGAAGGCAGACACCTAACCGACTGAGCCACCCAGACATCCCTTCTCTCGGCTCAGGTATCTCGCACCCTTCTCCTCCATCAGCTGTATTCTTTCATTCCTACATTTGCTTCTCTGACCACCGGGGACTCTCCTGACTTGTGACATACATGAGGGAACCCACTGCTACGCAGCTCCAGGCACCTACATACACCAAGTGTCCAACAAGTTAAGCTTCTGCAAAGTTTCCTCAATGTCACAAACAAACCTTGTTGAACTTCAAATTGCAAGACGGGGTCGTGCACAAAAAATACGGGAGTGAGACTGAACTCTTCAATGTGGAAGCAAGTCATTTATTCAAGTGACAACTACAAAGCCTTCTGTCACAGTTTCAAGGGATTGGCCATGTACCCAGAAAGGATAACCGCTTTATGATGATCGGGAAAAGGGTAATTGTAAAGAGAATTGATCAAAAGACCAAATAGGAGAGAGAGTAATCAGAGATGGGATGGCTTTCTGGAACAAATACATCATTTAGATTATGTTTAAAGCCCCAGCAGTCTCTGAAAATAGCAGCAGCCAAGATCTGAAGGACAGTGTTTTGATGTACACAATATGGAACAGACGTTTGTCACACATCAGTCTTCCTAGCCATATCCAGTCCCCCCAGCTGGTGACACAGCCCACGGGGTCATCTTCTACCACAAAGGACTAATGCAAATTTTAAAAAGCACTATCAGATTTTTCAAGTACTCTTGAAAGGGCCATGAAAAGTCTTGGCCATTTGCTCATGATTATGCACAATAAGACCAAAAAGAATGCATCTGAATTGGGTTTCATCAGGTAGTCAGTGAAGCATGTAAATCACAAAAGAGAGAGAGAGAAAAAATGAAAAGCAGACTGGACGCAGATTATGTCACTCTCTTGAGCTGGGCTTCAAAATACAGAAAACATTTTGAGCACTTACTAAATGCAAGGCAATGTTCCGTGCTGTAGGACAGGAATTTTCAAATCTAAGTGTCAATAAAAATTATCTGGGTGAGTTTTTTAAAAATCAGATTGGGGGGACTCTCCTTAAAGCTTCTAACTCAAAATCTCTGATCTGGGGCAAGAAACTCTTGCTTTTTTTAAAAGGCACTTCCGGTGACCATGATGCAGCTACAGGACACATAACCTTAAAAGACACATTCCCTGCCCTCATGTATTTGACAATTTTTGAGAAAATGTACAAGTACAGATAATATGCAAATGTATCGAGTGTTATATAACAGCACAGCAACACAAGGGGTATCATGATAAATAAGACTGGAGGAGATTATGCTGAGTTAAATAAGTCAAGCAGAGAAAGTCAATTATATGGTTTCACTTACTTGTGGAGCATAAGGAATAACATGGATGACATTAGGAGAAGGAAAGGAAAGTAAATTGGGGGAAATCGGGGGGTGGGTGGGTGGGAGACAAGCCATGAGAGACTGTGGACTCTGAGAAACAAACTGAGGGTTTTGGAGGGGAGGAGGGTTGGGGGTTCGGTGAGCCTGATAGTGGGTATTATGGAGGGCACGTATTGCATGGAGCACTGGGTGTGGTGCATAAACAATGAATCCTGGAACACTGCATCAAAGACTAATGATGGGGGCATGTGGATGGCTCAGTGGGTTAAGTCTCAGCCTTTGGTTCGGATCATGGTCTCAGGGTCCTGGGATCAAGCTTGCATGGGGCTCTCTGCTCAGCAGGGAGCCTGCTTCCCCCTCTCTCTCTGCCTGCCTCTCTGCCTACTTGTGAGCTCTCTGTCTCTGTCAAATAAATAAACAAATAAATAAATCTTTAAAAAATGGCTAATGATGTATGTTATAGTGACCAATGTAACCCAATAATAATAATAATAGTAATAGCAATGTCCCCTTTTCTCTGTCCTTTGAGCAAGTACTGAGAGATGAAGATACTGATGCACAGATTGAGCAGGAGGAGAAAAATCTCCCTGTTTTACTAAATTACATCAAATCCAATTTTATGTGATTGCAAAAGTGAAAAAAGGAACAAATAAATCATGTGTGAGGAAAGAAAATGCAAGTAAATAAAAAGATTGAGCTGTAGCCAAAAGGATTTCTTCCCTGATTTTAAACATGTAAATCATTCCCCAAACTAACAATTAGCACAGAGCTAATAATTAAAACATTTGTAATAATAATTAAAGTGCATTAGAAGAATGGGTTAACATCCTTCAAATTTTAATGGCCCCTAAAAAATAATTTTCATTTTAATTTGCCTAACTAATTAAATTGGCTACATTTGTCTGGCAGTAATCTAAAAATCTGGCTGCAAATTATAAACACATCCATTGCATCAAAGTAAGAGGAAAGAAGAAATCTAAGAGCGTATGGTTTACAACAAATTAACCAAGTTCTAGATGAAATATATATGGTTTCATGTTCAAATCCCTAGCTCTGGTCATTGGCCTGTCTTTGCTCTGAACCTGTTCAGGGAGGCCCCAAGTTGAGGGCTGCCACTGGTTTTAGCCCACAAAGTTCTCTGAAGTCATCTACTAAAAAAAAAAAAAAACACCTTAATTTTGAGTCACCTAGCTGCCCCAGAATTCCCCAAAGCCCTTTTGGGACACCCCACCTCTTTATCTTGAACCCACAAGAGTAACTCTCTCTGGGCTTTCACATGTTGATACTGTACTCTTCTTATGCCCCACATCCCATGTTCATCTTCAATTAACATGAATTTCATAATGTAGATAACATTTCTAATAAGAATTTCATCTGTACTTGAAATGCTGTATCTAAAAGCATCTTACCAGGGTGCCTAGGTGGCTCAGTCAGCTAAATATCTATCTGACTCTTGATCTCCACTCAGACCATTTTATCTCAAGATCATGAGATCCAGTCCTGAGTTGGGTTCTGTGCTGAGTTTGGAAACTACTCGAGATTGTTTCTCTCTCTCCCTCTGCCCCTCCCCCAGCTCAAGTTCATTCTCACTCACTCTCTAAAAATAAATAAAAATTAAAAAAAATAAAAAGTAAAAGCATCTTACCATATCAAGCAGATTATTTTGAGATACGAACAAATCAATCATTAATCATATTTGCCCTTTTAGTATTAGCTCATCATTGAGCTACCTACCTTCAGAAATATAAAAAATAAAGATATATTATCTGTTCTTTGTAAGTTAAAAACGTAAAATATATTTTTGCATAAGAAACCATGAGAAGCAATGCTAAAAATGTGGAACAAATGTAAAAGTTACATGTCTCCAAATATTAGAGAATTCAAAAATTTTTAAAAACGAAGCCACATCTAAACTTCCTACCTATAAGCTAATAGAAAGAACACGGTACCTGGAGTTTTAAAGAATGGAGTTCCTGCCCTGACTCTGTTTCCCAGCTAAATAGGAGACCTTACGCCAACAGCTCTGTCTCAGACACCCTGTTTGCTAAAAGAAAGATTGAATTAAATCTATGTTCATGACTGGAGGAGGGAGGATCAGAACCACCATGAGGAATTTCCAAGTTCACACCATCCATTTCATTGACTAGAAGAGCCACACATTAACTTCCCTCATACTTTCCCATGAAAACATAGCAGAATATGAAATGTAGCAAATTAATACCTCAAAAAAGCACTCCATGTAGCTGTTATCCTTCCTCACCTTCCATTTGGAAGCCACTCACTAATGGTCTCAAGGGCTTTCTATTTCCCGCATTCTCTGTTCTCAGAAAAATCAGCACTTATGAGAAAATCTTGATCCATAGTCTTGAAATACGAAAAGATATTAAGTAGGCAGAGGCAGTGATACTCAAGTCTTTATGTGCATAAAAATTCAATTTAGTGAGTATTAAACACCTACTTTGCACAAAGGCAGTCTTGGGGAATCAATGGTAAACAAATAAAGCCAAAGTCCCTGACCTCATGAAGCTTGCCTTCTCTAGTTTTATCCCAAGAGATTCTGACACAGTAGAGCTTGGGAGTAGACAGAAAGCTGCATTTAAAGATGCAGACTGACATGGATGTTCCAGAGACCACACTGAGAAACAATTAAGGAATCAGGTTGTCAGGTCATTGGAACTAGAAGCTTATGGAAATTCAGTGGGCCCTCTTTAGGAATATTATGATTCTACAGACAGTGACATAACTGCACACAACAGTGACTGTGAAGTGCATGAATATATCCCACTAAACTCATTAAATGTATCCTCCTTTCAACTCCTAAGCGGAGTCCCCAAAATGCCCACTCTAGCACTGCTCGACACCAAAAAAAAAGCATAAAAGAAGGGAAGTCAAAATGGAAAGGGACAATGGCTCTAACTGCAGTTAAAATACCTTACTTTTACCAACATAGGAGACCATGTAACCCATTGGTGGAGCTGGAGACTTGGAAGGACCCAGGCAAGTGAGAGGCCTTGAGACTTAAGGTCCATTGGCCTCACTGTGAATATCCCTGTCGTTGGGGTCAGGGATGGTGGCCAATAAACTAAAGATGGAGGCAAACATGAGCCCACGCATGAAGCTGATAGTGCAGAATCTGAGCTTGGTTCCCGCTCCTTATTAAAAGTTTAATAAATATTTTTGATAGATTATCACTAAAGCTTATTTGATACTACCCACTAACAGTGACTCTTAAGAAAAAAGGAGGTAAGGATTATTTTCAATTGTCCTTTGGAAGTGGAAAAAAATATATGTAATAGTTTGAAGACATATTCAATGTTTCTCTTTTTCTTTCTTTCTTTCTTTCTTTCTTTCTTTCTTTCTTTCTTTCTTCTTTCTTTTCCCTTCCTCTCTTCATTCCTTCCTCTTCCTTTCTTTCTCTCTTTCTTTCTTTCTTAGGCTCCATGACCAGAATGGAGCCCAATGTTGGGCTCACAACCATCAGATCAAGACCCGAGCTAAGTTGAAGAGGAAGACGCTTACACTTAGCTGACTAAGCCAAGCAGGCACCCCTCTATTTTTTTTTTTTTTTTTAGATATAAACTACAGAAGGTTAGATTTGATCAAATCTTCTTGACAGGCAGATATATGGACTGTAGAGTACGAGAGTGTTATAGGAGTTGTGAATTTTAAAGAAGTAAATTCCTTTAAGATTCAAGAAGGTGGGAGCTTCTGCCACCATTTGGGTGTCTGAGTGGATGAGGGACAGGTAGAATGGAGAGGGAGAAGAGCTTGATTAGTTTCACTTCTTGTTTGAGCTCCCTGCCTTATCTTTCCCAGCTGGCTACAGGCAGATCAACAGCTAATCTAGTTGGTAGACTGGAACTACAAGCTGTTCTATTGTGGGTAGAGAAGACCTTAGTCAGACTCTAAGGGATTTTGAAGCTACGCTTAGTTTAGATATTGTTCTAGAGCCCATGGTCAACCTGAAGCTAGCAAGATGACTCTGGTCATTATGGGAGGAGGGGGTGAGACTAGGTCAGGGCAGCTTACAGAGAGGCTATGGAACAGTCAGGAGTCTGTGGCAGTGACAATGACTGTGAAGATCGAAGGTTCTGGAGGGAAGGAGAGCAGGTACCAGTGCCTTTCCTCCCAGCCCCCTGCTCTAACCTCCTAGGAAAGCCCTCAGTCACTCTTCTCCTACTACCTTTCTGAGAGAATCATTTCTCACAGGGCCTCAAGAACCATGCTTCAGCTCCATTTTTATTCCCATACCTACCCAACAAGTCTGGTTCATCTGGGAGAGAATACTGGAGTCAAAGGAATTCAAGGACTCTATAGGAGGGTAGGGCCAAACTGGGGATCTTCCAGTACCCAACAACTTTATCTTCAGTATGATCAATAGCCCATAGCAAATGCAGTTCATCTTCTGGGAATGAATTTTTTCCTCCATTCTAACAATATAAAACAATCTAAGCAACTCTAAACTTCAATGCCGACCTTACCTCAGCCTGTCTGTATTTCTTCCTCTACCTCAGACTTCCCCCAGGCAATTTCCTGTCAGAGTAGACAAGCTTCTGGACTCCCCTTAATGTACCTCCCTGTTAGAGATTCAGAACTGCCTCCTCTGCCTGATCAATTTGCCAAAGAGACTAAGCTGCTTGTTGCAGAACCATCCCACTCCAGACCAAGAGACAAAAAGATCCATCTAGATCACAGAAGATCAAGGAGCCAGACATCCATGCTCTGTGGTGTACAGATTAATGTAAAAAAAAAAAAAAAAGTGAAACAGGTCTGGCTATGCCTACCTTCCAAAAAGTTTCCCACAACTATGAGGAGGATGAGGAAGATGGATATTTTCTGATAAAATAGAAACATTTTCTATAACATTTTCTTAAAAAAGCAAAGTAAGTTCCTGTAGTCTTTATTCCAGAAAACATAGATGATAGATAGATAGACAGATAGATAGAAAGAAAGGGAGGGAGGAAGAAAGGAGGGAAGAAAGGAAGGAAAGAAGGGGAGAAAGAAGAATGAATCCCATGTCTGGTCACTTTGAAGAAAATAATAAGATCCCAAGAGGTTGAGTGACTAACTCAAGATCACACAACAGCTCATCAGACATAGAATCTTCATCTTCTTGTTGCCAAGTCAGTTTTCTTGAAACTACACCAAGCTTTTCCCTTACACAATGGAGAGAGGTAGGATAGGGAACAGTTAAGAATCAGACTTACTGTTCTATATCTCAACTCTGATGGCATGTGAGACCCCAGACCATTTACTTAACCTCTCCATGTCTCATGTCCTCATCTGGTAACAGAAATAATCATAGTTATCTTTGTTATAGAACTGTTGTGAAAATTAAATAGAATAATATATCTTAAATACTGGTATATGTAGGCAGGCTATCAACACAATAGAACCAATATTATCATTAGCACAGTCCAATTGAAGCAGTCAAGCATTTGTGAGTCTTGGATGGCCTATTTCCACGAATTCGTTGGTTAAAACATAAACAAACAATTCCAAAAACCCTAAATGAGTTTGTAAGGTGGTGCAATGTGCAAACAATTTCCATAACTTTAAGGTTGGTGCCTGAATGTATATATTTCCTCTACCTTTTAGATACACTTTTCTCACTTCTTAAATACGCTTTAAGAATGGAGCTTCCCCAAGATTTTTTGGAGTAGGTAGGTACAAAACTTGTATAAGGATCACCACCTTAAATTTCCCTCACCAAATACCCCATGCCCTGCTCTTCACGTTAATTCCTGGATTTTATTATATTAGATGCTATGATGCCCCTGTATTTGAACCTGGACAGATACAACCACTGATGTCTATTACAAAACAGGACTCTTCTTTCCCTTTTCCACCGGCTCTCTCAGAATACAGTAACCAAAGCATAATAAGATCCTGCTTCCCAACCCTTATATTTGAATTACCAAATTCTCCTTTTAGGACAGTGGTTTTCAAACCTGGCTGTGTATCAGAATCACATGAAGAACTTTAGAGAGTACTGATGCCTCCATGCCAACCTTGGAGAGTGTGAGTCACTTGATCTGGGCTACAGCCTGGGCACTGGGCTTTTTCAAAGCTATCCCAAGAGACTCTAAAGCACAGACCAGGTTGAGAACTTCTGATAGAGGAGCTTCATGGGGGCTCCAGAGACTTAGAAGGCTGAGACTAGAGGAACCCCACTTAAGCAGCCACCCCTCTGGAAGGCTTCCCAGAATTCCCCACAATTGTGTTGACTACATCTCCCTCCCTCTCTTCCCTAGAACATCTCCTTTATAGCATCTCTTTTGATTTTCACTGGTTTGTTTCCATGTTCTAACCTCCATTCTTCACCACAAGCTCCTGAAAGCAGGGACCATCTCTCTCTCTCATCCCCGACACATCCAACAGAAACTGGATAAGGTTCTCCATGGATTATTGTTACATCAAACTGAAAGTGTTTATTCTTTCTTACTCCCTCAGCAAAGTAACCAGGCTAGAGCAACTCCATCCAGAAAGCCAGGACTAGGATGCTACAAGAGATCCCTTAAAAGGCACCCCCAAAAGCATCCTGTCAATGAACCTGCCCCGCATCAATAAGTCAGAGTCAGGTGTGGCAGCTCTGGTGCTGAGAGTTTATAACTCACCAAGTCTAGAGGCTCCTTGAGTGTGAATATAATTAAAGCCTCTGCATATTACCTCTTCCATTGTGCCTGGTGCTGGTCCTCGCTGGTTGTTCAGATAAGACAAGACTGATGAATGTGAATATGTCTGAAGTTAAAGCAGGCAGAAGATAATGAAAAAGACTGATTGGAAAGTCCTTATCAACTAAAGAGAGTTCTGAGATATACAGAGCATGAGGACTACAGAGCAGACCTGTCTTCCAAAGTCAAGGAAGTATAACTGCAGTTTCTGTCAACTCTACAGCCTTTTCCCCACAGACACAGGCGAGGGAGCAAGGCCACTTAAGCACAACTCAAGGAGGAATAATATTCTACGGGATTGATGTTCTCTGGAGTTGTGCAACTCAGCTGTCCTTGAATTCCCTGTGGTGGGAAGATTCACAGCACATGTAACACAAGGATGCTTCCATTATGAATAAGCTTCAAACCAATCAAAATCACTAACAGTAGTAATTACGACTTCTTACAACAGGGTCCTTCCTGGTTCTTGCTCTGGGAACTCACTTCTCCATTCAGATCACATCATCAGTTTCTGAGTCCTAGCAGGCATTGGTGGTATAGTGGTGAGCATAGCTGCCTTCCAATTTCTTGAGTCCTGCTCCAAGCTTCTTAGTCCTGTTCCAAGTTTCTATCGCCTCTCATCCCCAAGCTCTACCCACTAACCTTGCATCACAGAGAGTGTAAAACCACTGGAAAATGTGGTGGATCTCTACTTTGCAAATATTGTCTGCTGTCTTTATTCTTTGTTGTTGCTGTTACCTTGCTGTGATGAAACTAGGTTTGAGCTTCAACTCCCATCCTATAGCTGCCATGACAGAGGCTGGCTCACTCTTTAATATATCAGTCCAATATCACTCCCATTGTCCAAAGGCTCTTCTCAAGCCACTATGGGGTAGTGATGAAGGTGATTGATCTTGGCACTTGAATGTCTGGGTTCAAATCTCAAATTCACTACCTATAAGCATTGATACCTTCAGCAAGGAGCCATGCTTCCATATTGTGGGTGATGATAATAATAGTTATCTACCTCATAAGATTGTTATGGGGATTAAAATTTTTATCTTGTAGAGCAGTACCGTATACAAACATACCAATACCCTTGTAAGGCCTGAGGTTAGGTGAGACCGACTTAGCCAGAATCACATTCATAGGACAGGCAACACCTAGTCATCCCTCTTGAGTTCCCAAGAGGGGGAAATTCCACTCTTGTCTTTTTTCTTTCAGCCTAGAACTTACAACCTTCTAGAGAATGCCTTGGTTGATTTTTATTCCCTTTACTAATTAAATTTACTTAAAATCGAGATTATTTCTTAATGTTATCTTCCTGCTAATAAAAAATGTCCATCCCTCTGTGGATCTCCGATGGTGGCAACTCTCTGCACTGTCAGATTTCCAGTTCACTCTCTCAGTTCTCAGTATATTCTCAATGACTTCCTTCTTCAGGGACAACCTACCTATACCTACCCCAGCCACAGGCTCCCAACTTCTACCATAGCCAGGAAATGATTGTTTCCCATTATGATGTTTTATTCATGTTTTTGAAATTGAACTGACTTTTGAAGAGCCATCATGACCATACTTTAAGAAAATTCTTGGCACTATCCATTTATATTTTAACGGAGGACTCCAGGTAGTTCTTACATTTAATTTCACTTCTTAGGACATGAGATGTTTTCCCAAACTGGAAATTAGAACTTAAAACTCAGGTGCAAATACTGAAACAAAGAAACTGAACCAGATACTGCCAGATAAGGACAGAAAGGGCAGGTTATATTTTAGATTCCCTCTAAGATGTGGCAACCAAACAGCAACGGGATGATGATACGTTCAATATGCTGATGAATGTTACCTCCAAGGCCCACTCTGACTCCCATTCTGTGTTTCTCCCAGAGATACATGCTGGGAAGTTATTTCCTGCTTAGTTGTAACTTAAAGTGACTTGTTCCTTTGAGTGGAGAAGATGCAATTTTGAGAGAAAACATTATTTCTAAGAACTTTTCAGAGCAACAAGCTACTGTGTTTCATCCACAAATGACTCATCTGAAGAGCTTTTAGATCCCAAACTGGCCAGGTCTATGGTCTAAAAATGTCCCAAAGAATTTTTTTTACTCCTTCAGCTTCCTGTCATTGGAAATTTTACCCACTTGTCTCTCACACCTCCTCTTGAGCACACCCCTATCCCTAGGGCTTGGTATACCACAACATGATGGATAGGGATGGGGGAATGATGGACATGCACCAAAACAGATGACCATGTCCTTTTATTCTGTTCAGAACCTTGTCTATACTCAACCAATACTTGCACATGTCCATACTCCCCTGACTTGTACCACTGTCTTATAAGGAACTTCTTGATTTTGCAGTAGATGAGTAACTTTGGACCCTGAGTTAATCAATCACCCAGTTCTGTCAACAAATGCTTCCAATGTACCTCTGTATGTCTCGGCTCATACAACCTTTTTAAGAAGAATGAGATTTGGGTGGGTAATAAGAAAGGTTAGGGTATTTGAGCAAGGAGGAAGATATGTAAGAGCCAAGGTAGATAACTGGAGACTGGGGTCTCATGTCAAACTTGGAAATAAAAGTGAAAAAAATAAAAATGTGAAATGCTGAATAATGTTTGTGTTGAAACAGCACTAAATAGAAAGTGGGCAAAGATTTTTAAATTAACAAATGGACCATGAGCTGGGTGGCTCAGTGGGTTAAGCCTCTGCCTTTGACTGAGGTCATGATCTCAGGGTCCTGGGATGGAGCCCTGCATCAGACTCTCTGCTCAGCAGGGAACCAGTTTCCCCCCGCCTCTCTGCCTGCCTTTCTGCCTACTTGTGATCTATCTCTCTCTGTTAAATAAATAAATGAAATCTTTAAAAAAAATGAATCTGGAGAGTGGGATGAACAGACCCCGTGCTCTGATTGGATGGCCAAAGCTATGGAGAAGTAGGAAAGCTTTCTGAAATCATGGGAATGCTGTGTGAACACTGTGTAAAACAAGAATGCGTAATGGAGGACAGAATTTAACCAGCTTGCTATCACTTCTGTAACAAATTACCACAACATGCATGGCCTAAAACAACACACATTTGTTGTCCTTCATTCCTGGAGGTCAGAAGACCAAAACAGATCTCATTAAGCTAAAATCAAGGTGTGGGAAGTCTGCACCCTTTCTAGAAGTTAGAATTTATTTCCTTGCCCTTTCCAGCTTCTAGAAACCCTTGGCATTCTTTGGCTTGTGGCCCCTTCCTCCATCTCAAGGCCAGCAACAGCCAGTTGAGTCTTTGTTCCATCCTGTCACTCTGACAGATTTTGGCCTCCCTCTTCTGTTTCAGAAACCTTGTAATTACACTGGGCCCCCCAGGTGATTCCCAACAACTTCCTTACCTTAAGATTAGATCATCAGCATTCTTAATTCCATCTGCTACTATAAGTCCCTTTTTCCACGCACAGTAACATATTCATGGGATCTGGGAATGAGAATGTGAACATATTCGGGAGGGCCATTATTCCACCTACCGCAACAACCCTTTAAAAAAAGCATTAAGAGAACAATGACTAAGTGAGAGAAGAAAGCCCATATGTGGAGTGGAGATGTAGCCCAAGAGTTAGTTTAAATTAGGAATGACAAGTTGAAACAACTTTAGGACTAGTTCTCTGGAGGAACCATATCAGATCATACATTGGCTTTTAACTCAGGATTATTTGCCATGTTGTGGGGGAAGAAGGAGAGTTTTGTTACCTTTGTCTGTGTCTCCATATTAATTGGAGTAAAATTCTTGAACAAAGATTGCTAATCCACTCATCACTCAGGGAATAATTCAAGCACTGCCTTCCTGAGAAGCTCTCCCTACTTCACAGGCAGAATTAATTTCTCTTCCTTGGATCACTGTCCCTGGTGCTTTCCTTTCCAACAGTACTTATCATTCTGTAATGTAATTTCCTGTTTTTATGCCTGTCTCCCTACTGGATGATGAGGTCCTTTTGAGGACAGAGACCATGACTTATACATCTTTGTATTCTAAGCACCTAGCAAGGTGACTAGCATAAGAAAGGCGTTCAACATGTTTATTGAATGAAAACCTGTGGGTGAGTTAAGAGGATTCTGAACTACCTCCAGCCTTAGGGGAAGGTGAGATGGTGGTATTTGGGTTTGAACACTAGATGATAACTTTACAATGAGAATAAAACACACAAAATCTCTAATCTTGAGGATGCATCTGAGAGGGAGACAGGAAACTGAGAGGAATTAAGAAATGAGGAAATTTTCTTCCAACACTCTGCAGACTGAAAAAGCAAGGTCAAAATGCAGACAAGAAAATTTACCTGCTATGACTTTATACATTCCAGACCACACTTAGCATACAAATGAATGTTGAAAAAAAGACAAAACAAAACAAAACACCAAAACTACAGTTTTGGGAAGAGGAGTAGGGTGTTATATAACTTCTAAGCAGCCAAAACTTTCAGTCAATTGGTGATATATGTTAGAAAAATATTCTTCACGCACAGTTTTTTCCACATTTCTTTATGAATAATGTTAACATGAGCTAGCTAGGAAGAAGAGCCATTTCTAAACTGCTTCCATCCTCCCTGGAAATACAAGACTGATTTGCAGTTTCATGGATTCCCACTTAATTTAGGGGGAAAAGGAAATGAAAACACTGACCCAGCTCTCTGCAAGAAGAAATGGAAGAGAGGAGTTGAGTAGAAAGAGAAGTGGATTATAACAGAATAAATATTCAAAGTTTCTTCCCCTCCCACTATCTCTCACCAAAATCTTTCTTCTCCCTCCACACCCATCAAACACATATTTATTCTATTTTATATGCATTAGTCATTAAAAAGAGAAGAAGTTAGGTAATGGTTAAATAAACCTAAATAAAGCTCAATACTAATAAAGACTGGTAGGAGAATTTGGCAATTACTAGTCTTTCTCAGTAATACTGGAATTTCTTTTTTTTTTTTTCTTTTTTTTTTTTTTGAGATAGTATCAGTTTATTGATTGTAAATTTTTTTTTAATTTTTTATTTTTTATAAACATATATTTTTATCCCCAGGGGTACAGGTCTGTGAATTACCAGGTTTACACACTTCACAGCACTCACCAAAGCACATACCCTCCCCAATGTCCGTAATCCCACCCCGTTCTCCCAAACCCCCTCCCCCCAGCAACCCTCAGTTTGTTTTGTGAGATTAAGAGTCACTTATGGTTTGTCTCCCTCCCAATCCCATCTTGTTTCATTGATTCTTCTCCTACCCACTTAAGCCCCCATGTTGCATCACCACTTCCTCATATCAGGGAGATCATATGATAGTTGTTTTTCTCTGCTTGACTTATTTCGCTAAGCATGATACGCTCTAGTTCCATCCATGTTGTCGCAAATGGCAAGATTTCATTTCTTTTGATGGCTGCATAGTATTCCATTGTATATATATACCACATCTTCTTGATCCATTCATCTGTTGATGGATATCTAGGTTCTTTCCATAGTTTGGCTATTGTGGACATTGCTGCTATAAACATTCGGGTGCATGTGTCCCTTTGGATCACTACATTTGTATCTTTAGGGTAAATACCCAATAGTGCAATTGCTGGGTCATAGGGCAGTTCTATTTTCAACATTTTGAGGAACCTCCATGCTGTTTTCCAGAGTGGCTGCACCAGCTTGCATTCCCACCAACAGTGTAGGAGGGTTCCCCTTTCTCCGCATCCTCGCCAGCATCTGTCATTTCCTGACTTGTTGATTTTAGCCATTCTGATTGGTGTGAGGTGATATCTCATTGTGGTTTTGATTTGTATTTCCCTGATGCCGAGTGATATGGAGCACTTTTTCATGTGTCTGTTGGCCATCTGGATGTCGTCTTTGCAGAAATGTCTGTTCATGTCCTCTGCCCATTTCTTGATTGGATTATTTGTTCTTTGGGTGTTGAGTTTGCTAAGTTCTTTATAGATTCTGGACACTAGTCCTTTATCTGATATGTCGTTTGCAAATATCTTCTCCCATTCTGTCAGTTGTCTTTTGATTTTGTTAACTGTTTCCTTTGCTGTGCAAAAGCTTTTGATCTTGATGAAATCCCAATAGTTCATTTTTGCCCTTGCTTCCCTTGCCTTTTGCGTTGTTCCTAGGAAGATGTTGCTGCGGCAGAGGTCGAAGAGGTTGCTGCCCGTGTTCTCCTCAAGGATTTTGATGGATTCCTTTCGCACATTGAGGTCCTTCATCCATTTTGAGTCTATTTTTGTGTGTGGTGTAAGGAAATGGTCCAATTTCATTTTTCTGCATGTGGCTGTCCAATTTTCCCAGCACCATTTATTGAAGAGGCTGTCTTTTTTCCATTGGACATTCTTTCCTGCTTTGTCGAAGATTAGTTGACCATAGATTTGAGGGTCTATTTCTGGGCTCTCTATTCTGTTCCATTGATCTATGTGTCTGTTTTTGTGCCAGTACCATGCTGTCTTGATGATGACAGCTTTGTAATAGAGCTTGAAGTCCGGAATTGTGATGCCACCAACGTTGGCTTTCTTTTTCAATATCCCTTTGGCTATTCGAGGTCTTTTCTGGTTCCATATAAATTTTAGCATTATTTGTTCCATTTCTTTGAAAAAGATGGATGGTACTTTGATAGGAATTGCATTAAATGTGTAGATTGCTTTAGGTAGCATAGACATTTTCACAATATTTATTCTTCCAATCCAGGAGCATGGAACATTTTTCCATTTCTTTGTGTCTTCCTCAATTTCTTTCATGAGTACTTTATAGTTTTCTGAGTATAGATTCTGTGTCTCTTTGGTTAGGTTTATTCCTAGGTATCTTATGGTTTTGGATGCAATTGTAAATGGGATTGACTCCTTAATATCTCTTTCTTCTGTCTTGCTGTTGGTGTAGAGAAATGCAACTGATTTCTGTGCATTGATTTTATATCCTGACACTTTACTGAATTCCTGTATAAGTTCTAGCAGTTTTGGAGTGGAGTCTTTTGGGTTTTCCACATATAGTATCATATCATCTGCGAAGAGTGATAATTTGACTTCTTCTTTGCCGATTTGGATGCCTTTAATTTCCTTTTGTTGTCTGATTGCTGAGGCTAGGACCTCTAGTACTATGTTGAATAGCAGTGGTGATAATGGACATCCCTGCCGTGTTCCTGACCTTAGCAGAAAAGCTTTCAGTTTTTCTCCATTGAGAATGATATTTGCGGTGGGTTTTTCATAGATGGCTTTGATGATATTGAGGTATGTGCCCTCTATCCCTACACTTTGAAGAGTTTTGATCAGGAAGGGATGCTGTACTTTGTCAAATGCTTTTTCAGCATCTATTGAGAGTATCATATGGTTCTTGTTCTTTCTTTTATTGATGTGTTGTATCACATTGACTGATTTGCGGATGTTGAACCAACCTTGCAGCCCTGGAATAAATCCCACTTGGTCGTGGTGAATAATCTTTTTAATGTACTGTTGAATCCTATTGGCTAGTATTTTGTTGAGTATTTTCGCATCTGTGTTCATCAAGGATATCGGTCTATAGCTCTCTTTTTTGGTGGGATCCTTGTCTGGTTTTGGGATCAAGGTGATGCTGGCCTCATAAAATGAGTTTGGAAGTTTTCCTTCCATTTCTATTTTTTGGAACAGTTTCAAGAGAATAGGAATTAGTTCTTCTTTAAATGTTTGGTAGAATTCCCCCGGAAAGCCGTCTGGCCCTGGGCTTTTGTTTGTTTGGAGATTTTTAATGACTGTTTCAATCTCCTTACTGGTTATGGGTCTGTTCAGGCTTTCTATTTCTTCCTGGTTCAGTTGTGGTAGTTTATATGTTTCTAGGAATGCATCCATTTCTTCCAGATTGTCAAATTTATTGCCGTAGAGTTGCTCATAGTATGTTCTTATAATAGTTTGTATTTCTTTGGTGTTAGTTGTGATCTCTCCTCTTTCATTCATGATTTTATTTATTTGGGTCCTTTCTTTTTTCTTTTTGATAAGTCGGGCCAGGGGTTTATCAATTTTATTAATTCTTTCAAAGAACCAGCTCCTAGTTTCGTTGATTTGTTCTATTGTTTTTTTGGTTTCTATTTCATTGATTTCTGCTCTGATCTTTATGATTTCTCTTCTCCTGCTGGGCTTAGGGTTTCTTTCTTGTTCTTTCTCCAGCTCCTTTAGGTGTAGGGTTAGGTTGTGTACCTGAGACTTTTCTTGTTTCTTGAGAAAGGCTTGTACCGCTATATATTTTCCTCTCAGGACTGCCTTTGTTGTGTCCCACAGATTTTGAACCGTTGTATTTTCATTATCATTTGTTTCCATGATTTTTTTCAATTCTTCTTTAATTTCCCGGTTGACCCATTCATTCTTTAGAAGGATACTGTTTAGTCTCCATGTATTTGGGTTCTTTCCAAACTTCCTTTTGTGGTTGAGTTCTAGCTTTAGAGCATTGTGGTCTGAAAATATGCAGGGAATGATCCCAATCTTTTGATACCGGTTGAGTCCTGATTTAGGACCGAGGATGTGATCTATTCTGGAGAATGTTCCATGTGCACTAGAGAAGAATGTGTATTCTGTTGCTTTGGGATGAAATATTCTGAATATATCTGTGATGTCCATCTGGTCCAGTGTGTCGTTTAAGGCCTTTATTTCCTTGCTGATCTTTTGCTTGGATGACCTGTCCATTTCAGTGAGGGGAGTGTTAAAGTCCCCTACTATTATTGTATTATTGTTGATGTGTTTCTTTGATTTTGTTATTAATTGGTTTATATAGTTGGCTGCTCCCACGTTGGGGGCATAGATATTGAAAATTGTTAGATCTTCTTGTTGGACAGACCCTTTGAGTATGATATAGTGTCCTTCCTCATCTCTTATTATAGTCTTTGGCTTAAAATCTAATTGATCTGATATAAGGATTGCCACTCCTGCTTTCTTCTGATGTCCATTAGCATGGTAAATTCTTTTCCACCCCCTCACTTTAAATCTGGAGGTGTCTTCGGGCTTAAAATGAGTTTCTTGGAGGCAACATATAGATGGGTTTTGTTTTTTTATCCATTCTGATACCCTGTGTCTTTTGACAGGGGCATTTAGCCCATTCACATTCAGGGTAACTATTGAGAGATATGAATTTAGTGCCATTGTATTGCCTGTAAGGTGACTGTTACTGTATATGGTTTCTGTTCCTTTCTGATCTACCACTTGTAGGCTCTCTCTTTGCTTAGAGGACCCCTTTCAATATTTCCTGTAGAGCTGGTTTGGTATTTGCAAATTCTTTCAGTTGTTGTTTGTCCTGGAAGCTTTTAATCTCTCCTTCTATTTTCAATGATAGCCTAGCTGGATATAGTATTCTTGGCTGCATGTTTTTCTCGTTTAGTGCTCTGAAAATATCATGCCAGCTCTTTCTGGCCTGCCAGGTCTCTGTGGATAAGTCAGCTGCCAATCTAATATTTTTACCTTTGTATGTTACAGACTTCTTTTCCCGGGCTGCTTTCAGGATTTTCTCTTTGTCACTGAGACTTGTAAATTTTACTATTAGGTGACGGGGTGTCGGCCTATTCTTATTGATTTTGAGGGGCGTTCTCTGAACCTCCTGAATTTTGATGCTCATTCCCTTT
Organism: Mustela lutreola; assembly: GCF_030435805.1. Taxonomy (NCBI): domain Eukaryota; kingdom Metazoa; phylum Chordata; class Mammalia; order Carnivora; family Mustelidae; genus Mustela; species Mustela lutreola. Next base: position 185,708,975 of record NC_081293.1, on the reverse strand, counting down.
GCCATATTGGGGAAATTCTCCCCAATAATTCTCTCCAGTATACCTTCTGCTCCCCTCTCTCTTTCTTCTTCTTCTGGAATCCCAATTATTCTAATGTTGTTTCGTCTTATGGTGTCACTTATCTCTCGAATTCTCCCCTCGTGGTCCAGTAGCTGTTTGTCCCTCTTTTGCTCAGCTTCTTTATTTTCTGTCATTTGGTCTTCTATATCACTAATTCTTTCTTCTGCCTCATTTATCCTAGCAGTTAGAGTCTCCATTTTTGATTGCACCTCATTAATAGCTTTTTTGATTTCAACTTGGTTAGATTTTAGTTCTTTTATTTCTCCAGAAAGGGCTTTTATATCTCTCGAGAGGGTTTCTCTAATATCTTCCATGCCTTTTTCGAGCCCGGCTAGAACCTTGAGAATTGTCATTCTGAACTCTAGATCTGACATATTACCAATGTCTGTATTGATTAGGTCCCTAGCCTTCGGTACTGCCTCTTGTTCTTTTTTTTGTGTTGAATTTTTACGTCTTGTCATTTTGTCCAGATAAAAGTAAATGAAGGGGCGAGTAAAATACTAAAAGGGTGGCAACAACCCCAGGAAAATATGCTTTAACCAAATTAGAAGAGATCCAAAATCGTGAGTGGGGAGAAAGGGGATAAAAAGAGGTTCAAAAAGGAAGAAAGAAAAAAAAAGAAAAAAGAAAAAAAAAAGAAAAGAAAAAAATTTTTTAAAAAAGAAAACACCTAAGAAAAATGTAAAAAAGAAAAAATATATATATTAGATAAACTAGTAAAAAATCGTTAAAAAAGAAAAAGGTAACAGTTAAAAAAAAAAATTTTACCCGAAGGCGAGAATAAAAAAAAAAAAAACAAAAAATGAAAAAGAAAAAATTAAGTTAACTGCAAGACTAAAAAAAAATCACAGGAAAAAAGCCATGAGTTCCGTGCTTGGCTTTCTCCTCCTCTGGAATTCTGCTGCTCTCCTTGGTATTGAAACCGCACTCCTTGGTAGGTGAACTTGGTCTCGGCTGGATTTCTTTTTGATCTTCTGGGGGAGGGGCCTGTTGTAGTGATTCTCAAGTGTCTTTGCCCCAGGCGGAATTACACCGCCCTTACCCGGGGCCGGGGTGAGTAATCCGCTGGGGTTTGCTTTCAGGAGCTTTTGTTCCCTGAGCGCTTTCCGTAGAGTTCCGGGGGACGGGAATACAAATGGCGGCCTCCTGGTCTCCGGCCCGCAGGAGCCGAGAGCCCAGGGCCCCACTCCTCAGTGCGCCCTCAGAGAACAGCGCCCAGTTACTCCCGTCTGCCTGACCTCCGGCCGCGCTCCGAGCTCACCGAGCCTGCGACCGGTTCAAGGTAACACCGAGCTGTGAGCTTACTGTCGGCTCTGTCTCTGTAGCCGGCTTTCCCGTTCCAATAGCCGCAAGCTCTGCGACACTCAGACACCCCCGATCCTTCTGTGACCCTGCGGGACCTGAGGCCACGCTGACCCCGCGTGGGCTTCGCCCCGGAGCGATGTCCCTCAGCGGAACAGACTTTTAAAAGTCCTGACTTTGTGCACGGTTGCTCCGCTGCTTGCCGGGAGCCGGCCCCTCCCCCCGGGGTCTATCTTCCCGTCGCTTTGGATTCACTTCTCCTCCGGTCCTACCTTTCAGAAAGTGGTTGTTTTTCTGTTTCCAGAATTGCTGTTCTTCTTCTCTTCGATCTGCCAATGGATTTTCAGGTGTTTGCAATCTTTAGATAAGCTATCTAGCTGATCTCCGGCTAGCTGAAGCAGTCTCAGCTTGCTACTTCTCCGCCATCTTGACTCCTCCCAATACTGGAATTTCTTCGATGTTATGCTTAACCTGCTCTTTTCCTCCCTGTTTGACACTCTATTCCCATACATACATGGTTTCGGCATCCATAGGCTCGTGGAACCCCAACCTGTTTTTCCTGGTCCCTCTATTCACTTACTTTTCCTAATTATCTGTTGCTCATTAAGTATGAGGAGAAAAAAAACGGAGATCTACTAATTCTTTGCCAAAAAAGGAGTCTATTAAAGAAACTGATAAGGATTAAATGAAGAAGTTGCAGGAGAATTGTGAGGAAAATGTCCAGGAAACCACAGAAAAGTGTGTTTCAAGTACCCACGTAACAATAGCAAATATTACAAAAAGATATATATAGTAAATAGGATAAATGATATAGGCCCAAATATTTCCATTGTACATAGCACAAGAGAATTAGTTTCTAGAAATAATACATTTTCCTCCATAAAATTTATTTTTGTAGCATATAGTTCTAATACTCCATGGTCACCCCCAAATACATAAATTTAAGCACATGCACATACATGCACACACACACACGCACACACCCCACATTCCTGTTGATGCCTCAAGAGAAAGAAAATGGAGTCAATTTTGACAACTGTTCCAGTAGATAAGAGGAAAAAAACAAAATACAGCTCTCTTTGTTGCTGTTTTCATTTTCATAAAGGTCAGTGGACCAGTTGGCTCCACTGATGTGGAAAGAAAAGCAGCTAAAACATTCAACCACAGAGCTAACATTTAGGGCATGGTTAAATTACACAACCCTGCCATTTTTGGAGCAAGACAGAAGGGTTTACCAACTAATCAAAGCTGGATTGTATTCATCAGGTAAATCTCATTTATTTCAGATTATCTCAGAATATGACTTTTATTAAGTTTAAAGACCTAAGGCTATGGATTGGAAGTGTTGTACCAAAGGAAAAAAAGAGAATAATGGGATATCAGCAATTACTCATTATTTGTAAAACATTTTAAATTCAATTCATCATGAGGTACAAAACATAGTTATTATTATTCTAGTTTCCATATAAAGAGTCTCAGAACTTATATTACTAGAACATTCCAGGCAGAGGGATCAAGCTGAACGTAGGTAACGTCACGATGATAACAACAACGAAACTAAGAACCAAAGAGGAAGAGCTCTTAAATCACTGTCAGGTTTCCTACACACATAAACAAATCTGACTAGTTAAGTAAATTGGACGGACATACCACTCTGGAGAAAGACTGAGTCCGTGTGTAAGCTGGCTCACAATGGCCAGCCAGAACCTACTATGTGTATTTCTTTCCAGTTCTGTGTTCAGTAACATCATGATGGCATTTTGAAAGCAATCTTAATGGGAGTATTTTTCTCCTGCTTTATTGAAGTATGACAGACAAATAAAAATTATATGTATCTAAGGTGTACAATGTGATGTTTTGATATATGTATACATCATGAAGTGGTTACAAAAATTAATTAAAATATCCAATCCCTCACATAGTTATACACTTCTGTGTACATGTGTGTTAACACTGAAGATTTACTCTCTTAACATATTTCAAGTGTTGAATACATTATTATTAACTACAATCACCATGTTGTACATTAGGTCTTTAGACATATTTAACTTATAACTGAAAGTTTCTACACTTTGATCAATATCTCCCCTTGTCACCCACCTCCCATCTCTGGTAACCACCACTCCACTCTCTGTTACTATAAATTCAACTTTTTTTTTTTTTTTTTAAGATTCCACATCTATGTGAGATCATGCAGTATCTGTCTTTCTGTGTCTGACTTACTGCACTTAGAATAATGTCCTCCAAGTTCATCTGTGTTGTCACCAATGGCAGACTTTCCTCTTTTTTTAAGTTGAATGATATTCCATTCAGTGTGTGTGTGTGTGTGTGTGTGTATGTACATATCTCACATTTTCTTTATCTCTTTGTCTGTTGATGGATACTTAGTTGTTTCCATGTCTTGACTATTGTGAATATTCCTGCAATGACATTGGAGTACATTGTACTGTACTTTTTGAGGTAGTGATTTTTATTTCCATTAAATATGTACCCAAAAGTGGGATTGATAGATTGTATAGTAGTTGTGTTTTTATTTTTCAGAAACACCTCCATATTGTTTTCAGTAATGGCTGTAACAACTTGCATTCCCACCAACAGTGTATAAGGGTTCCATTTCTCTACACCTTTGTCAACAGTTGTTATCTTTTGACTTTTTGATAATAGCCATTCTAACATCCTAAGTGAGAAAATATTTAACTATGGTTTTGATTTGCATTTCCCTGAGTGTTCAATGATGTTGAGCATTTTTTCATATCCTGTTGGCCATTTGTAGGTCTTCCTTGGAAAACAGTCTATTGAAGTTCCTTTGCCCAGTTTTAAATCAAGTTAATTGATTTTTCCTATTGAGTTGTAGAAGCTCTATATATATCTTGGATATAATCTCCTTATCAAATAGAAGGTTTGCAACTATTTTCTGCCATTCCGTAGGTTGCCTTTTTATTTTGTTGGTTGTTTCCTCTGCTGTGTAAAAACTCTAGTTTAACGTTGTCCCTCTTGTTTCTTTTTGCTTTTGTTGCTTGTGTTTTTGGTGTTTCCTCCATTTTGTTCTCTGGGGACCTTATTTTGCTTCAGTCTTGTCCCCAGTCCTGCCTCATTGTCAAAAGAATCAGCCAAATCCATTACCTTCAATCAAATTATAATCAAATTACTTTCCATGAAAAGATGACTTCATCTTTCGATTTAAATTAACAAGTCATACATATTGCCTTGAGAGCCATCTCACCCCTGCATACTAAAGTGTGCTGTTAAAATCACCTGATCTGTGAATAGGTCGATAGAAGGGTAGAAGCCAAGCAGTAGGAAAATGAGCTTGGCCATGAGCGTGTTAACTAGACAAACTAAGGTGCTATGACTCCAGCATTCCTTACATGCCCTTTCTCTGCTTTGTTTTCAAAGAACTTTCCCTTAAGAAGGAAAGGACAGTAATCAGTGTCCCTTTAAATCATCAACAAGTTGGCTCCTGCTCCAGGCAGCAAGGAGAGACTGACAGTCGGGGAAGAGAGTGCACACATACAGGCACATGGCTGTTATTGACGGGTTCCCCTTTCTTCTCAGTTATGTGTTGTTTTGTTTTTTGTTTTTTACTAAGTAATTTCATGTATTTTTTTTCCAGCATTTTCATATGTGAAAAACAGGAACTGGGCCTATCCATGTCATTGCAATCTTCCAATAGTCCAGATATGTCACTGATTTCATAATAATTAAATGTCAGTGGAGAAACAGACTAAGAATATTAGTTATGTATTGCTGAATAGAAAATTATACCAAACTTGAGGTCTTAAAGCAGCAGTAGATACTTATTATTTCTCATGATTCTTATAGGTTGAAAATTCGGGAGTGAGTTGGCTAAGTGGCTCTGGCTCAGGGTACACCTGAGGCTGGTTGTCCTTACATTCTTTAGAGGGGCTATTGTTTCCCCAAATGGTTCTCTGGCTTCATGATGAAGAACTTCAGAGTTTCTCTTTGCCCAAAAGCCTATTTCTTCCTTTTATGATGTCTGCTGTCTGAAGAGGCTAAGAATTTTCAAATTCACCAGGCCCCGCCTCCTTCACATATGACAATTTTTTTTTTTTTTCTAATTGGCTTGTCTCTCTCCTCTTGCCTTTTCCTGTAAGCCACAGAAGGAAATCAGAAGGCATTTTCCATACTCCTTCTGGAGCTCTCCTGACCTAGATAACCCAATTCTTTATGGTTCATTTTCCATATTACCACAGGTGATAATGTTGCTGAACTCCCTGCCATTATTGGACAATAATTCCCTTTCCTTTAGTTCCCCAAAACAGTTTCCCTCACTTTCCTTAAAGGTCTCACCAAAAGCCTTCTGGAGGGCATTCCCATTTCTGTTAACAGTCTCTTCAAGAAGGCAGTTTGGCTCCCTTCACACACTCTTTAAAGCCTTTCCAGTATCTACCTCCCATCCAAATCAAACACCAATCCCACAGACTTAGCTTTTTCTTACAAAAGCACCTGATGACCAAAATCTGTATTAGTTAGCTATCACTGCATAAATATCACCCTAAAACCTAGTGCATTAAAACAACAAGGATCATGTACTACCTTTCACAAGGTCTGCTGCCGAGGAGTTTAGGAGCAGCTCATTCGGATGGTTCTCGATTAACATCTATGTTAAGGTTGCCATCAGAGGCCCGCCAGAACTTTTGTGATCTGAAGATTTGACCAAGGCTGGAGGGCTGGCTTCCGGTGTGACTCACTCTCATACCAGGTTGGCATTGGCCTGTGGCAAGTCTCAGTTTTTCTCCATGTGGATCCCCCCACAGGCAGCATGGTACCTGACTTACCCCAGAGTGAGCAGTACAAGAACCAGAGCTTATGAGGAAGGAGTTGTGAGCTCTGTGTGACCTAGCTTTGGAAGTCACATAGCATCATGTTTGCCACATTCTATTTGTTGGAAGGGAGTCCCTAAGTCTGGCCCATAATCGAGGGGAGGTGAATTAAACTCCACTTTTTGAAGCAAGACCTATATCCAGGAGTTCATGAACCTATTTTAAAACTACCACCCTTAGAACACTATAATGACAGGGCTCCTGGGTGGCTCAGTGGGTTAAAGCCTCTGCCTTCGGCTCAGGTCATGATCCCAGGGTCATGGGATCGAGCCCCACATCAGGCTCTCTGCTCGGTGGGGATTGTGCTTCCCCCTCTCTCTGCCTGCCTCTCTGCTTACTTGGTCTCTCTCTGTCAAAATAAATACATAAATAAATAAATAAATAAATAAAAGAACACTATAACAAACTTATGTTAATAAATTGCATTTCTTACACATTTTTATTTGAAGAAAAAAGTTTATAATTCTTCAAGAATCTAGAAGACAGAATAAGATTAAAGGGTCAGAAGAATTATGTTGACTCTCCACACCTGCATTTTCTCCTCTTCTAACAGAAGGATGGGTGCTGTGATGAGCAGGTCTGTGAGCACAGAAGGCCAAACTGTCAATCATACTTGCACAAAATAGAACACTGGCTGGATGCCAAACTCTGCTAATGACTAGCAAGGAATGCCGAAAAGGGTCTACTGCATACACCACATAGATATTTGTGTGGCCCTAATTCCCATTTGCACACTGGGATGCCATGTATTAGCATGACCTATAAATTAACATAGATAAATCACTTGGTTTTGAGGTCTCTCCAGTCTTATAGTTCATCTTCTACCTTTAAGTGTAGCTGCAAATCATCAAGCCACAAAATGAAGGTTTACTTCCCAAAAAACTATCCAGACATCCCCCACAATATTCCTTAGTTTAGAAATCAGCACACTATAAATTCCTCTAAGACCTTCTTTGTCTTCAAACTTCCAAATTCCACCAGTCAATGCTGACAAACTGCCAGCAGAGTCTTGGAAGAAGGAGACTGACGGTCAATGCTCTCTTTCTTAGTAGATGCCAAGGAAATTCACAAAGGGTGGTTCGTTGGACACCCACCTTGTTCATCCTTCCCATTTAACCACCCTAATTCCATATTATAAATGGGCACTCATGTAAAACTCCTTCTGCTTTATTTACCCTTCCTTTGAGAATTTAAAAGTAAACTTTATCATTATGTTATTATGGAAATAGATGATGGAAGTGGCCACAGGATCATTTCACTGAGGAACCTGGACCTTTGCGGTGCTTAATCACCCATACACTATGATTGTGAGGCATGGTTCCTTGTTCACAAGGCAGTTTATGTGAAGGGCTCTCAGAGAGCAAGAGAGAGAAATTTAAATATAATTTTAACTCACTAAAACTCTGTGTTCACTACTAATTGAGTTTTTGGCTAGAGAAATTCAGTAGGTGCATAGAGTACCCCGGAAAAATTGTGACACTAACATGTAAAACTTGCTTGAATTACACCTAATACATTATTTACCTTTGATCATCTTTTCACATTCTTCACCTTCATTTGTTCCCTGATTCTTCACTGTTGTTCATTTCCCCACTCACTTTTAAATTCTCTTCGCTGCCACACCTCCACCACCCTGCAATTCACTTTCTGTGCCCCAAACAGTCACCTCTGCCTTAAACACCCTTATGATCAGTTTTAAGGTATTAAAATATTCATGAGAATAGAAGTATAATCTCTTTAATACCAAATAACTCCTCTGACAATGGCCAGGCTTGGGGAAAACATAATTAAGAAGTCAGCTAGAGGAGTTTCTAAGGAAATTCGTTTTAAATGAATGAAGGTAATTAATCAGTAAGAACAAATACCTGATGGAAAGAGAGAGATTGCTCTTGTGACTGGAAAAGAGCAATGAAGTCAGGATTCAGGATAGTGTCCAGTGTGCATACTGTGGTGGTAATCTCTCCTCTCTGGCCTTAGAGTAGCTAAATAGAGCATAAATAAATCTTGCCATGATTCATATAAATACAGATTAAGCAAACTGAATAGAGGATAGCAGCACTGGACAGCTTGTAGAGACTCTCAGTTAAAGTAAAATAGTAGGAACTTCAGCATGGAGAAGCGGCTTCTAGGGGTCTCAGAGCCATGAAGAAGCCTCAAACAAGCAAGAAACTATTGAGAATACATTGTTAAACTCAAATACAGGTACAGAACAAGGGTTGGATTAGGTAAATTTTGAAAACAGTAAAAAATTAGTAAAATGATTATCAACTTATTCCAGGTGTACATGTCTATTTTAAAACTGTTTTATGCTATATCATAGTCATATAAATAAATATTTTAATATCAAACAAAGTTAGAGGTGCAAATCCAGTTACCCATGCCTCTGAGAAGGCCAACTATTTAATAGACCATTCATAGAAGAGAGTCAATCAACTTTGCCAGAGAGCAGTTCATCTGAAATGTAGCTACACCCACTCTCTCAGTTCTTGTCTTGCCCATATTACTTTCTAGCATATGGTAGGACTTATTAGATATCCTTGGCCTTCTACCACCCCTCCCCTCAAATATTCCCTTCTTGAGGGTAGGATTTTACCGACTTTGTTCACTATCATATTCCTAGCACTTGGAACAGCGTTTGCATGTGAAAAAGATTCAATAAATATTAGTTGAATTAATAAAGTGTAGGTTTAGGATATTAAAAACATTCTTATGTATCCCATCTGTTGCAATCCCCAAAACACATGAAGCAATGGCAGCATTCAACCTCAACTTCCCACTTCTACTTTACTGCTGTGCCTCATCTTGTTCTCCATTTCCATCCTGAGTTTACTCATATCCTTTCTCAGACACTCTCACTCCAAACTCAAGTACCTTTTTTTTTCTACAACATCTCAAATGATCAAAAATCATTGATTATCCTGGAAATTGACTGACTAAGAAACACATAGGTAAAGTTTCCCCATAATCACAATAAGGAACATCTTCCTATTTCCTGTCTATTAAGAAGTTTGTGTCAAACATCAATCAAGCATGAGCATGACATAAGGTACCAGGGATGCAAAAAGAAATAGATACTCACATTTACCAAGATCAAAGTAACATGAGCAGTGAGCTTTGTGTTCCCCTGAAAAAATAAAGTTCTGTATGCCCATATTCCAATTGCAAATCTGATTCTGACAGTGATCTTCAATTATAAACTTGAAAATTCCTTGCTTTTTGATTTTTTAATTCTTTTGCTTTCTTTCTCATATCTTTTTACTTAAAACCTGTATTGCACAATGATAACTTGCCTATGCACACCTCTGTGTATGACTACCAACTCCAAACACTCTTATCATGGAAACACAATAGTAGGCTCAGATTCAACTTCACCCAACTTCCAATTCACATACTTTTAATGATACAGACTGAATATTTGTTTCTCTCTCCTCCAAAATTTGTGTGTCAAAATCTATCCCCCCAATATGATGGTATTAGGAGGTGGGGCCTTTGGGAGGTAATCAGGTCATGAGGAGAGAGCCCTCATGAAAGAGATTATAAAAGAAGAATCTGGAGAGCTCCCTTTTTCCTTCTGTCATGGGAGGACACAGTGAGAAAACAGCTATCTATGAACTGGAAAACCAGATCTTACCAGACTCCAAACTGTTAGCACCTTGATCTCAGACTTTCCTCCTTCCAGAATGTGAGAAGTAAATTTCTGTTGTTTATAAGCCACATGGTCTAGGGCACTTTTTTTTTTTTTTTTTTTTTTTTTTTGGTAGCAGTCTGTGAGACTAAGACATATAAAGATGCAAAGACAAGATCTAGCATGAATCACACAGACAATATCTGAAATGTCACAGTAATGTCTGCTAATGACAAGTTAAAATTTAAGTTAAAAAGTAGTTCCTGAGGAACTTTTAGGACTCAAAGACTGCCTTAAAAGCACACTAAGCCATAACTGCTCTGAACTTCTTGGATCTGTGCTCTGAGACAAAGAATCATATTAGCTTTTCTCTCTTCAGGCCCTTGGAGTTTATACTGCAGAATATAAAATGCTGATACAGAAGATGAGTGTTGATGCACTGTAGCCTCAAGTGAAATGACATAACAAGACAAGAATAGAAAAAATAATGAGAAACTGAATAGCCCTTTGAGGAGCATGTGCTGGGAAGGGAAGGAAGGGGCTTGTTACAGAACACATGGAAAATGGTGACATGCTCTGCCTGACTGTGGCCCAGTCAGAGAACTTGAGAGAATTCTGTAGACTTGTTCCAGATAAATGCTTGCTGGGCCCTAAAAACTGGAGTACATTTCAAGGCATTATTTGAGAAAGAATACAGTCAAGGACCAGTGTGGAAAATGAGAGGGACTAAGGTTTTCCAGAAATACTATTTACTATCAAGCTTGAGTTTATTTCTTCTCCTTTAAAAATTAATAAAATAGAAGTGGTATCAAAATTTGGAAAAATACTTAGTAGAGGAAAAGTCCTTATTTTGCAAAAAACAAGTATAAATTATCCACTCAGATAATAAAGTAAGACAAAAGCAACTTGTGCAAAAGATAAGTGAGCTGGGGAGAGAGATAGCTCAAATGAGGAAAGACTACAGGGTCGCCTAAAATACAGTCATAGAATTGGAATCTATAAAGATATCAAAGACAGAACAAATGCTACTGAAAAGAAAATCAGTAACATGGAGGACAAACTTGAGAAGGACTTCAAGAATATAAACCAAGATATTTAAAGTACAAATGATAAGATTTATGAAGATTATTATAAAACTATGTTACATGGATATGGAAATGCACACAATCTCAGAAGGAAAACAAAACCCAAAATATTAAAATCATAATTTACATTAGAAGAAAATGTCCTTAGATCAAAGAAAATGGGTAAAGTCTGCAAACTAGAAGAGCCAGCCCTGTACCAAGGGAAAACCAGGAAACACACGTTTAGGTATACCCTGGTGGATTTTTTAAAAGTTGAAGAAAATATGTCAGGATCCAAGCAAGAAAAATACAGTCATCTTCAAAATAAAAAGTATCTTCAGGAGGGTGGAGTCAAGATGGCAGAAAAGTAGCAGGCTGAGACTACTTCAGGTAGCAGGAGATCAGCTAGATAGCTTATCTAAAGATTGCAAACACCTACAAATCCAATGGGAGATTGAAGAGAAGAAGAACAGCAATTCTAGAAACAGAAAATCAACCACTTTCTGAAAGGTAGGACTGGCGGAGAAATGAATCCAAAGAAACGGGAAGATAGACTGTGGGGGAGGGGCCAGCTCCTGGCAAGCAGCGGAGCAATGGAGCACAAAATTGGGACTTTTAAAAGTCTGTTCCGCTGAGGGACATTGCTCCAGAGGCTAAACTGGGGTGAAGCCCACGCGGGGTCATCATGGCCTCAGGTCCCGCAGGGTCACAGAAGAATTGGGGTGTCTGAGTGTCGCAGAGCTCGCAGGTATTAGAACAGGGAAGCCAGCTACAGAGACAGAGCTGAGGAGTGAACTCTCAGCTCGGGGTTACCTTGAACCGGTCGCAGGCTCGGTGAGCTCAGAGCGCATCTGGAGGCCAGGGAGACGCTATTATTGGGTGCTGTTCTCTGAGGGCGCACTGAGGAGTGGGGCCCCGGGTTCTCAATTCCTCCGGGCCGGAGACTGGGAGGCCGCCATTTTCATTCCCGTCCTCCGGAACTCTATGGAAAGTGCTCAGGGAACAAAAGCTCCAAAAAGCGAATGGGAGTGGATTACTCAGCCCAGCCCCTGGTAAGTGCAGTGCAATTCCACCTGGGGCAAAGACACTTGAGAATCACTACAACAGGTCCCTCACAGAGAAGATCAACAAGAAATCCAGCCAGGTCCAAGTTCACTTACCAAGGAGTGCAGTTTCAATACCAAGGAGAGCAGCAGAATTCCAGAGGAGGAGAAAGCAAAGCACAGAACTCATGGCTTTATCCCCATGATTCTTTAGTCTCACAGTTAATATAATTATTTTTCTTCTTCAATTTTTTTTCTTCTTCTGCTAATTTTTTTTAACTTTTACCATTTTTAACGTTTTTAAACCAGTTTATCTAATATATATATTTTTTTCTTTTTTATATTTTTTTCTTATTCGTTTTCTTTCTTTAATTGTTTTTTTTTTTTTCTGAATCTCTTTTTATCCCCTTTCTTCCCCCCATGATTTGGGATCTCTTCTGATTTGGTTAAAGCATATTTTCCTGGGGTCTTTGCCACCCTTTTAGTATTTTACTTGCTCCTTCATATACTCTTACTGGACAAAATGACAAGGCAGAAAAATTCACCACAAAAAAAAAAAAAAAAAAGAACAAGAGGCAGTACCAAAGACCAGGAACCTAATCAATACAGACATTGGTAATGGGTCATATCTAGAGTTCAGAATGACGATTCTCAAGGGTCTAGCCAGGCTCGAAAAAGGCATGGAAGATATTAGAGAAATCCTCTCCAGAGATATAAAAGCCCTTTTGGGAGAAATAAAAGAACTAAAATCTAACCAAGTTGAAATTTAAAAAGCTATTAATGAGGTGCAATGAAAAATGGAGGCTCTCACTACTAGGATAAATGAGGCAGAAGAAAGAATTAGTGATATAGAAGACCAAATGACAGAGAATAAAGAAGCTGAGCAAAAGAGGGACAAACAGCTACTGGACCACTAGGGGAGAATTCGAGAGATAAGTGACACCATTAGATGAAACAACATTAGAATAATTGGGATTCCAGAAGAAGAAGAAAGAGAGAGGGGAGAAGGTATATTTGAAAGAATTGTTGGAGAGAATTTCCATAATATGGCAAAGGGAACAAGCATCAAAATCACAGGAGGTGCAGAGAACCCCCCTCAAAATCAATAAGAATAGGTCCACACCCCATCACCTAATAGTAAAATTTACAAGTCTTAGTGAAAAGAAAAAATCCTGAAAGAAGCCCAGGAAAAGAAGTCTGTAACATGCAATGGTAAAAATATTAGATTGGTAGCAGAATTATCAACAGAGACCTGGCAGGCCAGAAAGAGCTAGCGTAATATATTCAGAGCACTAAATGAGAAAAACATGCAGCCAAGAATACTATATCCAGCTAGGCTATCATTGAAAATAGAAGGAGAGATTAAAAGCTTCCAGGACGAACAAAACCTGAAAGAACACCAAACCAGCTCCACAGGACATATTGAAAGGGGTCCTCTAAGCAAAGAGAGAGGCTAAAAGTAGTAGATCAGAAAGGAACAAAGACAATATACAGTAACAGTCACCTAACAGGCAATACAATGACACGAAATTCATATCTTTCAATAGTTACCCTAAATGTTAATGGGATAAATGCCCCAATCAAAAGACACAGGGCATCAGAATGGATTTAAAAAAAACAACAACAACAAAATCCATCTATATGTGGCCTACAAGAAACTCATTTTAAACCCGAAGACCCCTCCAGATTTAAAGTGAGGGGATGGAAAGCAATTTACCATGCTAATGGACATTAGAAGAAAGCAGGAGTGGCAATCCTTATATCAGATAAATTAGATTTTAAGACAAAGATTATAATAAGAGATGAAGAAAGACACTATATCATACTCAAAGGATCTGTCCAACAAGAAGATCTAACAATTTTAAATATCTATGCCTCTAACGTGGGAGCAGCCAACTATATAAACCAATTAATAACAAAATCAAAGAAACACATCAACAATAATTCAATAATAGTAGGGGACTTTAACACTCCCCTCACTGAAATGGACAGATCATTCAAGCAAAAGATGAATAAGGAAATAAAAGCTTTAAATAATACACTGGACCAGATGGACATCACAGATATATTTAGAACATTTCATCCCAAAGCAACAGAATACACATTCTTCTCTAGTGCCCATGGAACATTCTCCAGAATAGATCACATCCTCCGTCCTAAATCAGGTCTCAACCAGTATCAAAAGATTGGGATCATTCCCTGCATATTCTCAGACCACAATGCTCTGAAGCTAGAACTCAAACTCAAGAGGAAATTTGGAAAGAACCCAAATACATGGAGACTAAACAGCATCCTACTAAAGAATGAATGGATTAACCGGGAAATTAAAGAAAAATTGAAAAAATTCATGGATACAAATGATAATGAAAACACAACGGTTCAAAATCTGTGGGACACAACAAAGGCAGTCCTGAGAGGAAAATGTATAGCGATACAAGGCTTTCTCAAGAAACAAGAAAGGTCTCAGGTAGACAACCTAACCCTACACCTAAAGGAGCTGGAGAAAGAAGAAGAAAGAAACCCTAAACCCAGAAGGAGAAGAGAAATCATGAAGATCAGAGCAGAAATCAATGAAATAGAAACCAAAAAAACAATAGAACAAATCAATGAAACTAGGAGATGGTTCTTTGAAAGAATTGATAAGATTGATAAACCCCTGGCCAGACGTATCAAAAAGAAAAGAGAAAGGACCCAAATAAATAAAATCATGAATGAAAGAGGAGAGATCACAACTAACACCAAAGAAATACAGACAATTATTAGAACATACTATGAGCAACTCTACGCCAACAAATTTGACAATCTGGAAGAAATGGATGCATTCCTAGAGACATATAAATTACCACAACTGAACCAGAAAGAAATAGAAAATGTGAACAGACCCATAACCAGTAAGGATATTGAAAGAGTCATCAAAAATCTCCAAACAAACAAAAGCCCAGGGCCAGACGGCTTCCTGGGGAAATTCTACCAAACATTTAAAAAGAACTAATTCCTATTCTCCTGAAACTGTTCCAAAAAATAGAAATGGAAGGAAAACTTCCAAACTCATTTTATGAGGCCAGCATCACCTTGATCCCAAAACCAGACAAGGATCCCATCAAAAAAGAGAACTACAGACCAATATCCTTGATGAACACAGATGTGAAAATTCTTACCAAAATACTAGCCAATAGGATTCAACAGTACATTAAAAGAATTATTCACCACGACCAAGTGGGATTTATTCCAGGGCTGCAAGTTTGGTTCAACATCCACAAATCAATCAATGTGATACACCACATTAATAAAAGAAAGAACAAGAACCATATGATACTCTCAATAGATGCTGAAAAAGCATTTGACAAAGTACAGCATCCCTTCCTGATCAAAACTCTTCAAAGTGTAGGAATAGAGGGCACATACCTCAATATTATCAAAGCCATCTATGAAAACCCACCGCAAATATCATTCTCAATGGAGAAAAACTGAAAGCTTTTCCACTAAGGTCAGGAACACGGCAGGGATGTCCATTATCACCACTGCTATTCAACATAGTACTAGAAGTCCTAGCCTCAGCAATCAGACAACAAAAGGAAATTAAAGGCATCCAAATTGGCAAAGAAGAAGTCAAACTATCACTCTTCGCAGATGACATGATACTATATGTGGAAAACCCAAAAGACTCCACTCCAAAATGGCTAAAACTTGTACAGGAATTCAGTAAAGTGTCAGGATATAAAATCAATGCACAGAAATCAGTTGCATTTCTCTACACCAACAAGAAGACAGAAGAAAGAGAAATTAAGGAGTTAATCCCATGTACAATTGCACCCAAAACTATAAGATACCTAGGAATAAACCTAACTAAAGAGGCCAAGAATCTATACTCAGAAAACTATAAAGTACTCATGAAAGAAACTGAGGAAGACACAAAGAAGTGGAAAAATGTTTCATGCTCCTGGATTGGAAGAATAAATATTGTGAAAATGTCTATGCTACCTAAAGCAATCTACACATTTAATGCAATCCCTATCAAAATACCATCCATTTTGTTCAAAGAAATGGAACAAATAATCCTAAAATTTATATGAAACCAGAAAAGACCTCAAATAGCCAAAGGAATGTTGAAAAAAAAAAGCTAAAGTTGGTAGCATCACAATTCCGGACTTCATGCTCTAACACAAAGCTGTCATCATCAAGACAGCATGGTACTGGCACAAAAACAGACACATAGATCAATGGAAAAGAATAGAGAGCCCAGAAATAGACCCTCAACTCTATGGTCAATTAATCTTCAACAAAGCAGGAAAGAATGTCCAATGGAAAAAAGACAGCCTCTTCAATAAATGGTGTTGGGAAAATTGGACAGCCACATGCAGAAAAATGAAATTGGACCATTTCCTTACACCACACATGAAAATAGACTCAAAATGGATGAAGGACCTCAATGTGCGAAAGGAATCCATCAAAATCCTTGAGGAGAACACAGGCAGCAACCTCTTCGACCTCAGCCGCAGCATCATCTTCCTAGGAACATCGCCAAAGGCAAGGGAAGCAAGGGCAAAAATGAACTATTGGGATTTTATCAAAATCAGAAGCTTCTGCACAGCAAAGGAAACAGTTAACAAAACCAAAAGACAACTGACAGAATGGGAGAAGATATTTGCAAACAACATATCAGATAAAGGGTTAGTGTCCAAAATCTATAAAGAACTTAGCAAACTCAACACCCAAAGAACAAATAATCCAATCAAGAAATGGGCAGAGGACATGAACAGACATTTCTACAAAGAAGACATCCAGATGGCCAACAGACACATGAAAAAGTGCTCCATATCACTCGGCATCAGGGAAATACAAATCAAAACCACAATGAGATATCACCTCACACCAGTCAGAATGGCTAAAATCAACAAGTCAGGAAATGACAGATGCTAGCGAGGATGCGGAGAAAGGGGAACCCTCCTACACTGTTGGTGGGAATGCAAGCTGGTGCAACCACTCTGGAAAACAGCATGGAGGTTCCTCAAAATGTTGAAAATAGAGCTACCCTAGGACCCAGCAATTGCACTACTGGGTATTTACACTAAAGATACAAACGTAGTGATCCGAAGGGGCATGTGCACCCGAATGTTTATAGCAGCCATGTCCACAATAGCCAAACTATGGAAAGAACCTAGATGTCCATCAACCGATGAATGGATCAAGAAGATGTGGTATATATACACAATGGAATACTATGCAGCCATCAAAAGAAATGAAATCTTGCAATTTGCGACAACATGGATGGAACTAGAGGGTATCATGCTTAGCAAAATAAGTCAATAGGAGAAAGACAACTATCATATGATCTCCCTGATATGAGGAAGTGGAGATGCAACATGGGGGGTTAAGGGCATAGGAGAAGAATAAATGAAACAATATGGGATAGTGACCATCTTGTGACTTTAGTGACTCTTAATCTCTTAAGTCACTTAACCATAAGTGACTCTTAATCTCACAAATCAAACTGAGGTTTGCTGGGGGGAAGGAGGTTGGGAGAAGGAGGGTGGGGTTATGGACATTGGGGAGCGTATGTGCTATGGTGAGTGCTGTGAAGTGTGTAAACCTGGAAATTCACAAACCTGTACTCCTGGGGATAAAAATATATGTTTATAAAAAATAAAAAAATTAAAAAAAAAAGAAAAAGTATCTTCAGCCTGAACTCAATTACTCGACTCCCCCAAATCAGACAAAATACAATAAGTTGTTTTCTGTTGAAAATAACTGTGAATCATGGTAAGCTGTTTTCATTTGCTTATGAAAAGGAAGGCATCTGTGATATATAAGCATTCAGAGAAATCTTTTAAAAGGATGAAATTGGTATAAAAGAGTTGGTAGTGAGCATATGGGTAAATATCTATTTTAATCATGGCATAATAATGGATATACATGCAATATGATTGTTGGAAGATACATAATATTAAAATAGTGAATGAAATCTACCTATAATCTCACTTAAACTAGCTATTATTGGAAACCAGAAAGAAGTAAAAAAAGAACAAATTCTTTAACTTCCATGCACAAGGAGAAGTTAAAACTAATTCTTTTACATTTTGCAAAAAGAAATATATTTCAGGTTTAAAAAAAAAGTAGGGATGCCTGTGTGGCTCAGTCACTTGAGCATCTGCCTTTGGCTCAGGTCATGATCCCAGAGTCCTGAAATCAAGTCCTGAATCAGGCTCCCTCTTCAGCAGGGAGTCTGTTTCTTCCTCTGCCGCTCCCCCTACTTGTGTGCTCGCTCTCTCTCTCTCTCTCTCTCTCTCTGGCAAATAAATAAATAAAAATTTAAAAATAGTAATAAAAGCATCCTTTGGTAACATTTAAAACAAGATAAATGAGAAAGATCCTATAGATTAGTATAAATAAGTTAAAAATAAGTTCCAAAAATAAATGTTAATTTATCAGGAGGAAAACTCTCCTTAATTGGACTTAAAAATAAATCCCAACTGCCTTCAGTAAAATATAAAATAAAGACAGGATTACCAAAAAAATTATACTCAAGTACAAATGAAATTAGGAATGGCAATATTAGGATGTCAACAAACATATGCTAGAATTTAATTGATAAAATAGATATTACTTAAGACTTTATATTTATTGAACTTTAATAGCTTATAAAAATCCATCAAAACATATGAAATAAAGTCATAAATACACAGAAAAGTTACCAAAACCACAATTGTACTAGTAGACCACACAAATTTTAACCTAAGGTGTATAGAAAAGGTTCAAAGATTAAAAAAAAAAGATGGAAACAGAATAAAACTGAGTTCTTACATTAGAAGATTGTTTATAAGAGAGCCTAATAATGAGAGCATCTAGATAATTAAGTTGTTCTGAAATTATTTTTAAGTTCTTTGGGAACACTGATGCCATGTTCTCCCCAGACATGAATGACTGTGGGTGATTTCTCTGGGGCTCAGTCCACACAAAAGCAAATGCAAGATGGGGCACCTGGGTGGCTCAGTCAGTTAAGTGTCTCTTGATTCCCCCCCATCATGATCTAAGGGTTGTGAGACTGAGCCCCAAGTGGGGTTCCACGCTCAACATGGAGCCTGCTTAGGATCCTCTCTACCTCTTCCTGTGCCACTACCCCACTCCCCTACCCCTACTCACGGGTGTGCTCTATCTCACTCTCTCTCTTAAAAAAAAAAAAAAAAAAGTGCAATGCTAGAAATATGTATCCAAAATACCCACTGGACTGACACCACAGCAAGATGATACATTACAAACATGCTCTAGTGCTTTTTCATTATGCTAAGTGAGGGAAACCAGGCATGAAAGAGTGTCTGGTGTATGATTCCCTTTCTATAAAATTCTAGAAAACGTAATTTAATCAATAGTGACAAGAGTGGGTCAGCAGCTGCCTGGGGCCAGGAGCAAAAGAAGAAGTGGGCTGCAAATGGGCACAAAGAACCTATTAAGAGTAATGGAAATACTATGTTGTGGCTAGGCTTCTGCAGACATATACATCTGTCAAAACTTATCACATTGGTATTTTATTTAAATGAAGGTAGTTTATTGTATTTAAGTTACAGTTCAATGAAGTTGATTAAAAATGAAATTTTAATATAGGCAAAATAAGTAATGCTATATATCAAAAATATAATTATCAACATGTATCTTTAAATGTTGACAAAGGAAAATGGAATGATCAAGTCAACACACCCTAAAGGCATTTGCAAAAAACTCTGTACCAATTCTCAATTTTAAAACATACATAGCAAATGCCTGATAAAGAGCATCTAAAATTAATATTCAGCAATAGTCTCCATAGTGGCACACTACATACATTTCCTCTCAATTCAGGGACATGACCAGCTATCATCCCTTAAGTAAATAATCAAGTATATCTACTGAAAATGAAGAACTGGAGAAAAAAAACAAAAGGAAGTGACAAAAGCGAATCCAGCAACAACAATAACAAAATATACAGCTTTCAAAATAATTGGATGCTAGACAAAAGTGTAAAAACCAATTTTAATATGTTAGTAATAACCAGTTAAAAAAGAAAATGGAAGATAAATCCCATTCATCATTGATAATTGTAGCTCAAAGCATAAAAATACCAGGGAGCAGCCTTAAAAATGAAATGCAGTACCCATAAAGAAAATTACTAAACATAACTGAAAGACATAAAAGTTATCTCTGAAAACTCTATAGATATTCCAAGATTCTAGATAAGGAATAAGTAAACCTCCACAAGTTAAATAATAATTTTAATTCAATGCCAATTAAAAGCTCCTTTCGTGCCATAAAAGGGCTCGTAACTGAATCTAGAAGATAAGTGGCTTATACCACCCAAGAAGAAAATCCTGAAAATAAAGCATTTTTCACACCACACAGGAAAATCATGCAACTACAATCATTAGAACCATGTAGTACAAAAACTGAACAGATCATCCAAAACAAACCCTGGTCTATATTAGAACTTAATATACAATAAATGTGACATCAAAATAAATTAAAAGGCCAAATGGAGCTAGAACAGCAGTTAGGTATTTTTAAATGATTTAGAGTTAGGTAAAAATCCCATGTTAAACACTAAGAAAATTTACAAATGGATTAGGCAGTAAAGGTTTAAAAAAAAAAACCCTAAAGCATAAAAAATCATAAGACAGTATAGGTGAGTATCTAATTTCTATAAGGAGAGTACTAAGTATAAAAGCAATAGAAAAAGGGGCACCTGAGTGGCTCAGTGGGTTAAAGCCTCTGCCTTTAGCTCAGGTCATGATCCCAGGGTCCTGGGATGGAGCCCCACATCAAGGTCTCTGCTCGGCAGGGAGCCTGCTTCCTCCTCTCTCTGCCTGACTCTCTGCCTACCTGTGATCTCTGTCTGTCAAATAAATAAACAAAATCTTAAAAAAAAATAGTAAAAGGTTAACTAAGAAATGGGTATATGTTTGGATACCTAGTTTTAAATTATTCTTTTATTTCTTAAATTGCAAAAACAACACAGGCTCACAACACATTTTTAAAAGTAGCACAATTAGACAAGGCAGAATGTATCCTTTGCTCCACCCCCATACCACTTCAGCATACCTCCCAGAACTAAAAACTACATATATCTTCCTAAATTTTTTCAATATTACACTAATATTTTTAATGTGAATAAGCAATTCATTTTTTAAAAGCTTTTTTTTAATTTTAAGATTTTATTTATTTATCAGAGAGAGAGGGAGAGAGAGAGAGCACAGGCAGGCAGAGTGGCAGCAGAGGCAGAGGGAGAAGCAGGCTCCCTGCCGAGCAAGGAGCCCGATGTGGGACTCTATCCCAGGACACTGGGATCATGACCTGAGCCGAAGGCAGCCGTCTAACCAACTGAACCACCCAGGCGTCCCAACATTTTTTTAAAGATTTTTATTCTGAAATAATTATAGATTTCTAGGAAGCTATTAAGAAATGTACAGGGAGGGCCTGTGTATGCATAATACAGTCACCCCCAATACAGATGACCTCTTGCAAAACTGTAGTACAGGGTCAAAACCAGCAAATTGAGATTGGTACTGAGCATAGAGATTACTCATACCTCACCAGTGGTATACATGCACTTGTATGCGCAGTTCTCGACAATTATAGCCCACGTGTAGATCTGCTTAGCCACCATCAAAATCAGGAAATTTAAATATTACCACAGGCTGCTTCTGTGGTAAAACCCTGTCCACACCTTCCTCCCCTCATCCTTAACCTCTGGTGACCACTGATCCATTATCCATTTTCTACTTAGAATAATTCAGCAAAGTTTTACAAGAGGATCTCAGCTCTATTGATTCTTTTGAGACTAACTTTTTTTCACTCAGCATAATTTCCTGGATGTTCATCTAAGTTACTGCATATATCAGTGATTACTTATTATTGCTAACCGGTATTCCTGATATGAATGAACCAAAGTTGGTTTGACCATTCAATCATCGTAAGAAATCTGGGTAGTTTACTGCAATTGCACTCCTGGGTATTTACCCCAAAGATACAGATGTAGTGAAAAGAAGGGCCATCTGTACCCCAATGTTTATAGCAGCAATGGCCATGGTCGCCAAACTGTGGAAAGAGCCAAGATGCCCTTCAACGGACGAATGGATAAGGAAGATGTGGTCCATATACACTATGGAGTATTATGCCTCCATCAGAAAGGATGAATACCCAACTTTTGTGGCAACGTGGATGGGACTGGAAGAGATTATGCTGAGTGAAATAAGTCAAGCATAGAGAGCCAATTATCATATGATTTCACTTATTTGTGGAGCAGAGCAAATACCATGGAGGACATGGGGAGATGGAGAGGAGAAGGGAGTTGAGGGAAATTGGAAGGGGAGGTGAACCATGAGAGACTATGGACACTGAAAAACAACCTGAAGGTTTTGAAGGGGCAGGGGGTGGGAGGTTGGGGGAACCAGGTGGTGGTATTGGGGAGGGCACGTATTGCATGGAGCACTGGGTGTGGTGCAAAAACAATGAATATGCTGAAAAGAAGTAAAAAAAAAAAAAAAGAAAAAAGAAATCTGGGTGGTTTAAAGTTCTCAAAGATTAAGAGCAAAGTTTCTGTGAACATCCATGCTCAGGTTTCTGGGTGAAAATAAGTCTTTATTTCTCTGGCATAAATTCCTGAGTACAACTGGTGGGCCATAAGGCAGTGAGCAAAAAGAAAGCTATACACAAATACGTTAATGTAATAGGACTCCAAATATACATGTGTGTGTGTGTGCATATATATATATATATATATATATATATATATATATTTTTTTTTTTTTAAAGAAAATTTGGGGGAGGAGCAAAGGGAGAGAGAGAGAAAGAATCCTAAGCAGGCTCCACGCCCAGCATGGAGCCCCACTGAGGGCTTGATCTCACAACCCTGAGATTATCACATGAGCCAAAATCAGGAGTCCAATGATTAACGAACTGAACCACCTAGGTGTTCCTCCAAAAATATTTTTAAAGTGTATTTCTGTATAGAAAAACAAACTGTTGAAAAATGTAATATGTACAAAATATGTACAAAAAATAATAATTGGCAAATAAAATATGTTAAAATTTGAATCATTTTTCCTTTTTCTACTCCTCTGTCTTGTCAGCCTTTTCTACATTAAACATGTACCCATTTTATAATCAGAGAAGTATTCATTAATAAAATGTCAAACAATTTTAGTCAGAGGCCTAATTTTCCTAACCTAGATTATGGGCTGATGTGGCAGTGGCCTACTTAGAAGTCCATCTGGGACCTGGTTGTGTGGGAGCAGGAGAGTCTCATTCCATCAATTAGTGGAAATATTTTTTCCTCATGTATAGTTTCAGGAATGAATTGTCCAATTAAAACTGAAAAGAAAGATTAGAATGAATAACAATTAAAAAAGCACTAATATTAAGATTTTCCCAGTTAGAAAGTAATGGCCCCTCTTAAGGTATTTAGGGCCTATATTCTTTTGATCTGTGTCCAGAATGAGTCCCTGTGTATGTTGCACTGCTAGAGAGAGCTAGAAATAAGTTAAGGCATACCCAAAGCCACACTTGTCCGCTAACTGGAAATTGAGTCATTCAAAGATTGGTAGCCTGTTCTATAAATGTCCTATAACTGCCAGAGAGGTACAATGGCCTCACAGTTTAAAAAAAAAAAAAAATTCATATGCAAATTATACCATGATGAAACCTTACAGCACATTTCAAAGTATTAAAAGTTCAAGCCTCATTAACATCATAACTGCACTCAATAATTACTTAGCTTAGCAATTAAAACAAACTTCAGACCATATCAAATTGTTGTCTTTGAATATAGATCAGATTGACCATCAGGACACTTTTTGCATTTGAAAATAGGGGCCATTAGTAGTTAAGCTCGTCCAATAAACATACACTGGATCTGCCTGAGCAAACTGGGTTGCATGATTGACTGACTGCTCTATGGTGTGATGAAACTCGCATGTGGCCACATTCCAAAAAGGGTTCAACATCCCATAAAACTTGGGTTTACATGAAGTTAATAAATAATTATTATTAATTTTTAAAATATTTCATAGTTAATCTTTAAATATTTTATAATTATAAAATAAATATATCATTAATTTTTTAAGATTTTAATTATTAAGAAGAAATTCTTAACAATGATATAGTACTTCATTACCATATAAACATCACTGTGTAGATAGTTTTTTTTTTACTCTAATAAGTATTCATAAGTATCCAAAAATGCTATGATTTTGAACTGAAAACTTTGGGTCTAGGGCACACACATGAAGCTGAGCAAGCATACCCATGTTAAGTTTAAGGCAGTTTAAAAAAAGCTGTTTAGGAGCACGTGGGTAGCTTAGTGGGTTACGCCTCTGCCATCAGCTCAGGTCGTGATCTCAGTGTTCTTGGATTCAGCCCCGCATCAGGTTCTCTACTCAGCGGGGAGCCTGCTTCCCCCTCTCTCTCTGCCTGCCTCTCTGCCTATTTGTGATCTCTATAAATAAATAAATACTTTTTTAAAAAGATATCTATTTAGTGCTCCCTTCTGGAGCACACTACTAAAAAAATTACACAATACAGAAAAGATTAGTGTGGCCCCCACACAAGGATGACATGCAAAAAGATATCCATTTAGAAATGGTTCCTGTGTCGTTCTTCTTGTGTGATTTACCCTTTAGGGACCTTCACCATGTTTTTCTTCCAACATTCAAATTTGTCACCAGACCCTGAAGTTACTCTAAACTCCAATATACTGCATTCCAGTACTGTCTTTCATACACATGCATACTCCAGGCCCCTTACTTCTTCAGACCGTCTCCTTCTGCCTTCAAGGTTTTGAGCACCACTTTCCTTCAAATCATTAGTTCCTCTCGATTTTCCATCCATCTGTGAACCCTCCGGTATATATGCTGGGTGGGGTAGTTAACGCTAGCTACTATGCTGGATAATTCCAGCAGCTCAGTGACTTGATACAACAGAAGGTCCTTTCTTGCTCGCTCAACAGCCAATGCAGTTTGGACAGTTCCTTTTGGCAGAAACTCTAGGATTCAGAGGCCTTGTGTGCTAAATATATGACCTCTGATATCTTCCAGAAGGAGGAAGCGGAAAGCCAAAGCTTTGATGGAGACATTTTTAAGGGTCAGAACAAAAGTGGATTTATATCACTTGCACTCAAGCTTCCTTGGCCAGACCTGAGACATAGGACCCTCACTTCAAGCGAGGCCAGGAAATGTAGGCTTCCCGTGTGTTCAGGAAGAGGAAATGAGACTGGTGAGCATCGCGTAAAATGTCTGTCACTATATAACTTTAACATTACATACAGTGAACTCTCCCACTATTTGTCTTTCTCCTGCAACTATTCAGAACATATTTTGGGAAAGGACATGATTCAGCCTACATCCTCAAGAGTGTAGAAACTCAGGCCAAGTGTATGAGTGGCCCTATCTCACCAAACTGTGAACAGACTTGCAAAGCTGTACACGCAAGCAGACAATTGACAAGCACAGGCAAACTCACTAGCACTCAAAGAAATAAGTTTTCTTTTCCTTAAAACACAATTTCACCCATAATATTAACAAAGGCTAAAAGATAATACTAAATACAAAAAGGGATACAGTGAAATTCAGGCCCCTGAGGGCAGCAGGGGTAGCCCTGGAGGGAAACACCCAGAAGTACAATCTTCCTAAAAGACAGTTCAGAAATAAGCATCAAAATCTTTATTCAGATCATTCAAAAATTTTTAATGAATATTCACTAAGCACAGAGCACTGTTCTAAATCTTCTAATCTACTAATTCTGCTTTCGGAAATGTATCCACAGGAGTTAAGTGACATGCAGACAAATATTCATGACCAGGGAATCCACGACAGTATAAAAAGAGCCCAAATGGCTAATGATAGGGAAGTAATTAAATAATTTATGTTACATCTATATTTAAAATACTATGGAATGATAACAGTTAAGGTCTAGGAAAATTCTACTAGTATAGTTTTGCAGACTAAAAGACATAACTAAAAATTTGAATTTATAGTATAATCCCAATTTCTGTGTATATAAATACACACCATATATATATATATATATATAGTGTATGTATTAATGTTAACAATATTAATATATAATATATATTAATATATAATGTTAACATTATATAACAACATATAATATGTTGTTATATATATATATTTATATATATATTTATATATAAATACACACCATATATATATATATATATATGGTGTATGTATTTATATACACAGAAATTGGGATTATACTATAATATATATAATTATATATATAATATATGTATTATATATATAATGTTATTATATGTTATAGTATATATAACATATTATATGTTGTTATATAATGTTAACATTATATATTAATATTGTTAACATTATTATATATAATATTAATAACATTATATTTAATGTTATGTATTATATATAATATATAATATAACATATTATATATTAATATAATATATAATATAATATATAATATAACATATTATATATTATATAACATACATATACATATAATTATATATATGTATATATATATACATACACAGAAGTTGAATATAGACATATACATATGTCTATATTCAGCCAACATATACTTATTTACTATCAAATACGTGCTAGGACTTACAGAGAATCTGTAAGATCTCTGGGTAAGACTAAAGATTAGCTTGTATATTTTCCATGATTGTTTCTCTATTTCACAGAAACTGCTGAGGAACAGGCCAGCATAGAATACAGTACTTGGTGCTTCAGTCATGAATAAAAATTTGTTCTAAGATATAATGGAAGAATAGAAGTCTGGAAAAAAGTGTAATTTCAGTTTCAAGTACTTTCTGCTTTTGAATTTGAATACACCTTTGAATTCACCTATGCAGACAGAGAGGTCCTTTGGAGAAAAAGAAAGTCTATAGTGAGTCTTTTTAATTATGCATCAGAAAAGAGAAGCCTGCTCTAGAGGAGAAGTTTGAAAAATCTGAAAAGAATGAATGGAAAGGTCAGGAGAGAGCAGCATTCTGGGGAGAGGAGATTGCTTTGGGGAGGAAACGGTTGAAAATCTAGGAAAGGAGACCACTGAAGAGGGCATTGATCAGTTCATCGGGTTGTGCTGCACCCAGGGTTAAGGGATTCTGGGGAGTGGGATGCAGTGGCCAGAGGGTGGCAGAGGCCTTCACTAGGACTGGAAAATACTCTGAGCCAGGCTGGGCTTCCTGGAGGTCAAGATGACCTCATACCCAAGACACATAGTTGGAACAGGGCACACCTATGGCTGGAGTCTGGCAATTTCTGGACTGTGCCCTCAGCACAGAGAGCGGTGTTGTCAGTAAAGCAGAGGTGAGAACATCAGACGTCTGCACCAAAATAACAGATGCGGGCACTTTGGGCTGGGTCTGAGGCTTTGTTACTGAAAGACCCCTCTCCCCTTGCTAAAGGCTTGTTTAAGTAACCTATTATTCCTATAGCCGTGGCAACACATATCCTGCACAAACAGGATGTCTGTGATCACCCGGTCTGTCAAAAGAAAAGACAAATGAAAAGTAAAATGTAACTGGAACTTTCCAGAGTGCTGACCCAAGGAACCACCAGAACGCCCTGACCCCAACGCCCAATCATGCTTGATTCAAATTAATCAATCAGACTCCTGTAACCATGCATCTGCTTCTGTAAGACCCCTTCCCGCCACCGCTTCCCGCCACCTCAACTCTTGCCCTATATAATCTGTTCCCCAACCTAGCCCGGCGCGCTCAGTCCACAAAGGCTGATGCGTCCGCAGGCGCCTATGTAACCAATAAACCTCTTGCAACTTGCATCCAGTGGAGGCTTGGTGTCTGCTTCTTGGGTGCGGATCGAGGGTCTTTCATTACCACCCAGGGGGAGGCTTCAAGCCTTGTGCTCAAGACATGAGTATGTTTAGAGTCAAAGGCTAACAACACCAAGGAACAAGAATGTATAGTCAATTTTCAATTTTACCACATTTTCCACCACAGATGTGTCTTTTAAAATCAGGGTAAATAATCGAACCCTCCCTCAACTCTGTCTTTTTTTTCCCCACTGCGAGCAAAGACTTCTTGCAGAACCTCACCCCCATCTTCTCCTCAGAAGTTGCTCACCACAGCCATGGTCTTGGGAAGGAAGGTCATAGCCAATCACTTTCTGATGTTCAAACTCAAAGACACTTACTCGTTGGCCAATTCTTTGTCTTCCTAGTCATCCTGGAAGCCATTGACCACCCCATCCTTCTGGAAACGTCTTCCCCCCTAATACCCCTGACTCTTCTCTCTCTTACTTCCCCTCCCACTGGTCTCTCTGCTCCTTGCCCACCTTTTAGGGGCCTCCTCTTCTAAAGTCTGTGTCATAGAAGCTGGTGCTTTCCAGAGCTTGGCACTGGGCAGTCTTCCTTTCTCTTACATATTCCCCTGGGCTTGATGCTCTCATGACTTCATTTACTTCAAAATCTACAGAGCCAAGAACCATTCCTGAGACACAAGAAGTGTGTAATAGGGGTTCAGCGGCTCACCTAACATATTTGACATTAGGAGCAGACTGTTTATACCAGCCCCCTACCCTATATAACAAAATTAGGGTTTTGAGGGTTGTTGTGTTTTTCTTTTTTAAGATTTTTTTATTATTTGAGAGAGAAAACATGTGCATGCAAGCATGGAGACAGGCAGAATTCTTAAGCAGACTCCTCCCTGCTGAGAATGGAGCCCAACACAGGGCTGGATCTCACAACCCTGAGATCATGACCTGAGCTGAAACCAAGAGTTGGACACTCAACCAACTGAGCCACTCAGGTGTCCCATAAAATTGTTCTCAGTAATCATCACAAAATACTTAGTAGTAATCATGATTTTCTTGACTGGCTTTTCATTTTCAAACAATGTATAGTAAAGAGTAAACTTCCATCTTAAAATGTTCAAATTGAGTAAAATATTTTATATGGAAACCAAAAGTCATACCTAACAGTTTTACACTCTTTTAAATAGAAACACAAATTCAAAAACTCCAAGTGTCAAATGGTATGCCAAATCACATAACCCAAGTACTGTCTCTTCATCATCACAATTCACTGTGCTGGCATCGCTTCTTTCCTAGCAACTATCTAAATGCAAAAATATGTAGTATCACAGAGGGTGGTGATAAGAACTGTCAAAGTGAGCTCCAACAATTCCACTTGATTATAATCTTACTATTGAAACAAAAGCCCAGGGTGGGGTTCCCATGTGCCAGGGGCCGAATATATAACACCAAGGTCTCCAGATTAACTTCCCCACCTAGGAAACAATGTTTGAAAAAGGATAAGAATAAAAATGTGCTCAACTAAAGGCAGCAGCTGCATTGTCCAAAGTCAATAGTTGCCATGGTCATTGTTTAGCACTTAAAGTAACAAAAGTTTCTTTTTCTGGAAGCAGTATTTATTACTGGCATCATGGAACCTAAGGATAACAGAAAAGAACAACTCTTGTTTCATTTTATTCTATGCAGAAAATGCATTCTCTTCTTGCCCGTGCCTTGGTCTGCTGCTCCTAGCACCCCACCATTGGTATGGAATTGACAGAGAGCACTTGATGAGTGGATGAGGGAGTATGACTGCTGCGTGATTCTAATATTGCTCCTTCAGCAAGACTGCCCTCCTAAATTCTAGTCCTGTATTCCTGTCACCTGACTTCACCTGACTGTCCCTACAGGAACCTCAGAGCTGTCACCCACACGGTCTGCTCCTTTTTCTGCCCTACGTGGGTGAATGGCACCAAGTTCCACTGAGTGATTCAAGCCAGAAACTTGAGATTCCAGTCTTCCTGTTTCTCCCAACTCGATACAAAATCCACTTATCCTATCTCCTAAGCACTTCTAGCACTTCTAGAAGCCATGCTCCATTTGCACTCTCTGGGGCAGCCTTTGATCATTCTGTCTAAAACCATCACAACACCCACCTGTGGAGACTATCTACTTCAGTCTCTCTGCACTCCCATGTCCCTGAACTTCCCCCAAGCTCCTCCTCTTTAAATGGCAAATGAATCCCTTACCACAAAAGATTAATGTCAGATCAAATAACATACATGGACTGCCTCGTGCAGGGTCTCATCCACAGAAGATAGTCAAGAGTAATGTTGCTTTTCTTTCCTAAAACATTGTTTGATACTCTACTGCCTGCCAAATCTGAATTTTTTGAGAGAAAGCAGTTACATTTTGAGACTGAATTGATGAAGCATCATTTTATGTGCATAAAAAGCCAAATTACGCAGATAATTTCAGTTGTGTAAATATGACCTAATTCAAAGTATTTGCGAAACTCATTTCTATTATAACAACAAATACTTACTGATCATCACAAAGCAATGGAACCAAGTTAGGTCTGAATACATTGCTATAGATATATATAGATATAAAACAAAAAGAAACCGGTGCTCTCAAGGACTTTGTATTCCACACACATGTAACTCACAGTGAGGCAGGATAACACATAAGTGTAAATGAACACCACAACCATCCACAAAAGAGGGAGAGAAATTGAGAGAAGATAACTGGAGCATACTGGAGCATCGGAAGGGTGTTTGAGGAAAGAAACTGAGGCATATTTTAAAGGAAAGCTATACAGCAGCATTTAGGTAGGAAAGGAGAGGTTAAGTACATTTCTTATACAAAAAAAGAAATCACAAAGTTGTGAGATAGGAATGCTAATAGGGCATATGACCAAGCTTAAGGAGAACACAGAATTCACGAAAAGATGTAACAAGAATGAAAACTGGGAAGAAGACAGAGCAGAGAATGGATGGGATTAAATGCCAACATAACAGCTTTACTCTGAAAGTAATAAAGCATCATTTTAGAAACTGTGAGAGCCTCCTATCTACTTGCCCTGCAATTGGTCATTTCCCGTTGTGGTCTTTCCAAAACCCAAGTCTGACTATGCCGTATCACTGTTTAAAAGATCTGCCATGGTTCTCCAAGGATGATATACAAATGGCCAAGAAACACATGAAAAGATGTTCCACATCCTTCATCATTAGGGAAATACAAATCAAAACTACAGTTACATGCCACCTTACACCTGTAAAGATGGCTACTATCAATAAAACAGGAAACAACAAGTGTTGAGGAGGATGTGGAAAAACTGGACCCCTTGTCTGCAGGTGCTGGGAATATAAAATGGTACATCCACAGAAGAAAACAGTTTCGTGGCATTTTCTCAAAATACTATGAATATAATGCCCAGATGACCTAAAATTCCACTTTGGGGTATACAACCAGAAGAACTGAGCACAGAATCTCAAAGATATATTCACATACATTATTCACATATATTCCCAGCAGCATTATTCACTATAGCTGAAAAGAAGCAACTCAAGCAGCCATCAACAGATGAAGGAATAAACAAAAGTTGGTATATACACCCAAAAGGACATTGTTTATCCTTAAAAAAAGAGAAAATTTTGACACATGCTACAGCAGGGATGAACCCAGAGGACATTAGGCTAAGTGAAATAAGGCAATCTGAAAAGCACAAACACTGTATGAAGCCACTTATATGAGCTACCTAGAGTAGTCAAGCTCACACAAACAGACAGTTGAATGGTGGCTGCCAGAGGCTCGGGGAAGGGAGCATAGGGAATTGTTGTTTAATAGATACAGCTTCAAATTTGCAAGGTGAGGGGCACCTGGGTGGCTCAGTGGGTTAAAGCCTCTGCCTTTGGCTCAGGTCTTGATCTCAGGGTCCTAGGATCGAGCCCTGCATCGGGCTCTCTGCTCAGCAGGGAGCCTGCTTCCTCCTCTCTCTCTGCCTGCCTCTCTGCCTATTTGTGATCTGTCAAATAAATAAATAAAATCTTTTAAAAAAATTGCAATGTGGTGTGTTCTAGAGATTGCCTGCATAATGACCACATACCTAACACTACTGAATTACACACTTGTAAAGTAGTTAAGATGGGGTGCCTAGGTGGCTCAGTCAGTTAAGTGACTGGCTTTTGTCAGCCCAGGTCATGATCTCAGGGTCATGAGATGGAGCCCGCATTGGTCTCTATGAAGAGTGTGCAGTCTGCTTGAGATTCTCTTTCTCCTTCTCCCTTACCCCGCGCCCCTCTCTCTTCTCTAAATAAGAAGTAAATACATACATAAATAAATTTGTTTAGATGGCAAATATTATGCTGTGTATGTTTTATCACAATTAAAAATAAAATTTTGATTCGGAGAGGAGCAAGATGGCAAAGTACTAGGAGATCTAAAGTTCATTGGGTCCCAGGAATTCAGCGACTTATCAAGCCACTCTGACCACCTACAAACTCAACAGAAGATCGAAGAGAAGAAAAGCAGAAATGCTATAAACAGAAAAGTGATCACTTTCTGGAAGGTAGGAAGTGTGGAGAAGTGAATCAGAGGCAATATAGGAGAAGAAAGACTGTGGGGAGAGGGGCCGGCTCCAAGCAAGCGATAGGGCCCTGGAGCACAAAATTGGAACTTTTAGAAGTCTCTCCACAGAGGGATGTCACTCTAGAGGCTAAGAGGGGGAGTGGAGCCACCATGGGGAAAGTGTGGTCTCAAGTCCCTCAGGGTCACAGTAAAACAGGGGTGCCTGAGTGTGGCAGAACTCTCATGTATCAGAGCGAGGAAGCCAGCTACAGAGACGGAGCCAAGAAGGCTGATCTCAGCTTGGGGTTACCTTAAACCATGATCCAAGACACAGTCGGGCCACCGCTCTCCGAGCAGGGACCCAACAAGTGGCAGATCCCAGAGACTCACCTCCCTCCGCTGAGAAGAGCAGCGTGGGAGCACACTGCAGACATCGGCTGGGTTTGGAGACTCCAAAAATTGACTGATTTTCTCTGAGGGTGCATTGAGAAGTGGGGCCCTGAGCTCTCTGCTCCTCCAGGCCGGATATTGGGAGGCCGCCATTTTTATTCCCGACCTCCGGAACTCTATGGAGAGCGGAGAGCCTTCAGGGAACAAAAGCTTCCAAGAGTGAACCTGAGCAGATAACTCAGCCTGGCCCCTGGCAAGGGCAGCGCAATTCCACCTGGGGCAAAGACACTTAAGAGTCACTACAACAGGCTCCTCACCCAGAAGATCAGCAAGAACATCCAGCCAAGGCCAAGTTTATTGATCAATGAGAACTGCAAACCTCCAGCAATAGGGAAATACAGCACATAAAATTCATGACTTTCTTCTCATGATTCTTCAGTCTTTCAAAGTTAAATTTTTAAAATTTTTTTCTTTTTTTTGAATTCTTCCTTTTTCCTATTTTAACTATTTTATCTTATCAATACTTTTTTAAAAACCTTTTTTTAATTTTCATTATAATAGTCATATTCTATCCCTTCATTGTATTTAAACTTTCATACACACACACACACACGTACACACACACACACACACACACACACACATATATTTTTCTTTCTTTTTTTCTTTCTTTCCTTAAAAGTTTGGGATACAGTTTCTTCTAACAGACCAAAATTGCCCTAAATCTAGCGTATGGCTTTGTTCTAGTCTCCAGCCTGTTCACAGTCTCTCCTTTTTTTTTTTCTTTTTCAACCAACTTCTTATCAATTGCTTTTTAAAAATCTTTTTTTAATTTTCAACTTTACAGTCATATTCTGTCCCTTCATTGTATTTACCCTTATTTTCGTATCTATATAAGTTTTTTTTTCTTTAAAATTTTGGGATGCAGTTTCTTCTAACAGATCAAAATATACCCAAAATCAAGTGTGAGGCTCTGTTCTATTCATCAGGTTAATCATATTTTTTATTCTCCCTTTCTTCTCCCCCTGGTTTTGGGGCTCTTCTGATTTGGTTAGTGTATATTTTTCTGGGATCGTTGTTACCCTTTTAGTATTTTGTTCTTTTTTAAATTTTTTTAGCATTTTGTTCTTTCATTCATCTATTCTTCTCTAGACAAAATGACAAGGCAGAGAAACCCACTTCAAAAAAAAAAAAGAAGAAGAAGAAGAAGAAGAGGAGGAGGCAGTACCAGCTAGTAGGGACCTGATCAATATGCAGCCAAGAATACTAGACCCAACTAGACTGTCATTGAAAATAGAAGGAGAGATAAAAACTTCCAGGACAAATAGAAACTAAAAGAATTTGCAAACAGCAAATCAGCCCTACAGGAAATATTGAAAGGGGTCCTCTAAGCAAAGAGAGAGCCTAAAAGTAACAGACCAGAAAGGAACAGAGACAATATCAGTAAGAGTCACCTTACAGGCAATGCAAAGGCACTAAATTCATATCTTTCAATAGTTACCCTCAATGGGTAGACATGAACAGACATTTCAGCAAAGAAGACATCCAAATGGCCAAAAGACACACATGAAAAAGGGCTCCACAATCCACTTCTCATCATTGGGATCAGAGAAATACAAATCAAAACCACAGTGAGATACCACCTCACACCAGTCAGAATAGCTAAAATTAACAAGTCAGGAAACAACAGATGTTGGTGAGGATACGGAGAAGGTGAACCCTCTTATACTACTGGTGGGAATGCAAGCTGGGGCAGCCACTCTGGAAAACACTATGGAGGTTCCTCAAAAAGTTGAAAATAGAGCTACCCTAGGACCCAGCAACCATTCTACTGGGTATTTACTCTAAAGATACAAACGTAGTGACCTTAAGGGGCACGTGCACCTGACTGTTTATAGCAGCAATGTCCACAATAGCCAAACTATGGAAAGAGCCTAGATGTCCATCTACAAGTGAGAGGATAAAGAAGATGCAGTATGTATGTATATATA
Source organism: Mustela lutreola (assembly GCF_030435805.1). Lineage (NCBI taxonomy): Eukaryota > Metazoa > Chordata > Mammalia > Carnivora > Mustelidae > Mustela > Mustela lutreola. The sequence continues at coordinate 185,674,317 of NC_081293.1, read as the reverse complement.
CATACATACATACATACAATGGAATACTATGCAGCCATCAAAAAACCCAAAATCTTGCCATTTACAATGACGTGGATGGAACTAGAGGGTATTACCCTAAACAAAATAAGTCAGTCAGAGAAAGACAATTGTCATATGATCTCACTGATAGGAGGAATTTGAGAAACAAGATGGAAGATCATAGGGGAAGGGAGGGGAAAATAAAACAAGATGAAACCAGAGAGGGTGAGAAATAATAAGAGACTCTCAATCTCAGGAAACAAACTGAGGGTTTCTGGAGGGAAGGGGGATGGGAGGAATAAAATATCTGGGTGATGAATATTGGGGAGGCTATGTGCTATGGCGAGTGCTGTGAATTGTGTAAGACTGACAATTCACAGACCTGTACCCCTAAAGCAAATAATACATTATATGTTAACTTAAAATTTTTTAAAAAATAAAATTTGGGGTGTGCCTGGGTGGCTCAGTCATTAGGCATCTATCTTTGGCTCAGGTCATGAACTCAGGGTCCTGGGATTGAGCCCCACATTGGACTCCCTGCTTGGCAAGAAGTCTGCTTCTCCCTCTCCCACTCCCCGTTTGTGTTTCCTCTGTCCCCATGTTTCTATCAGATAAATAAATAAAATCTTTAAAATAAATAAATAAAAATAAAAATTTAAAAAAAAATCTCTTTCGTAGACTTCTACCAACAGGATCAATTAAAAACCTTGCTGGGAAAGCCAAAGTTGGTGGCATCACAATTCCGGACTTCAAGCTCTATTACAAAGCAGTCATGATCAAGACAGCATGGTACTGGCACAAAAACAGACACATAGATCAATGGAACAGAATAGAGAGCCCAGAAATAGACCCTCAACTCTATGGTCAACTCATCTTCGACAAAACAGGAAAGAATGTCCAATGGAAAAAAGACAGCCTCTTCAATAAATGGTGCTGGGAAAATTGGACAGCCACATGCAGAAAAATGAAATTGGACCATTTCCTTACACCACACACGAAAATAGACTCAAAATGGATGAAGGACCTCAATGTGCGAAAGGAATCCATCAAAATCCTTGAGGAGAACACAGGCAGCAACCTCTTCAACCTCAGCCGCAGCATCATCTTCCTAGGAACATCGCCAAAGGCAAGGGAAGCAAGGGCAAAAATGAACTATTGGGATTTCGTCAAGATCAAAAGCTTCTGCACAGCAAAGGAAACAGTTAACAAAATCAAAAGACAACTGACAGAATGGGAGAAGATATTTGCAAACAACATATCAGATAAAGGACTAGTGTCCAAAATCTATAAAGAACTTAGCAAACTCAACACCCAAAGAACAAATAATCCAATCAAGAAATGGGCAGAGGACATGAACAGACATTTCTGCAAAGAAGACATCCAGATGGCCAACAGACACATGAAAAAGTGCTCCATATCACTCGGCATCAGGGAAATACAAATCAAAACCACAATGAGATATCACCTCACACCAGTCAGAATGGCTAAAATCAACAAATCAGGAAATGACAGATGCTAGCGAGGATGTGGAGAAAGGGGAACCCTCCTACACTGTCGGTGGGAATGCAAGCTGGCGCAACCACTCTGGAAAACAGCATGGAGGTTCCTCAAAATGTTGAAAATAGAACTGCCCTATGACCCAGCAATTGCACTACTGGGTATTTACCCTAAAGATACAAACGCAGTGATCCGAAGGGGCACATGCACCCGAATGTTTATAGCAGCCATGTCCACAATAGCCAAACTATGGAAAGAACCTAGATGTCCATCAACCAATGAATGGATAAAGAAGATGTGGCATATATACACAATGGAATACTATGCAGCCATCAAAAGAAATGAAATCTTGCCATTTGCGACAACATGGATGGAACTAGAGCGTATCATGCTTAGCGAAATAAGTCAAGCAGAGAAAGACAACTATCATATGATCTCCCTGATATGAGGAAGTGGTGATGCAACATGGGGGCTTAAGTGGGTAGGAGAAGAATCAATGAAACAAGATGGGATTGGGAGGGAGACAAACCATAAGTGACTCTTAATCTCACAAAACAAACTGAGGGTTGCTGGGGGAAGGGGGGTTAGGAGAAGGGGGGGTTGGGTTATGGACATTGGGGAGGGTATGTGCTTTGGAGTGCTGTGAAGTGTGTAAACCTGGCGATTCACAGACCTGTACCCCTGGGGATAAAAATATATGTTTATAAAAAAATAAAAAATTAAAATTAAAAAAAAAGTTATATAAAAAAAAACAACGCTGCTGGGTAACATGCAAAACTCTCCAAGGCTGACCCCTTCCCTCTGAGGAAGAAGATGCATAACCAAAAACCTGAGATTCTGTTTAAATTTCTTTGCAAAATCAAAGAGTCGAGTATTATTTTATTTTTGAATGTATCCCGCAGTGGTGAAATTAAGAGTAAAATGACTCGTATAACAAAATAGAAAACTGAGGTATTTACAATCTCTGAATATAGTGCTCCTTGAAGAAATACTTAATAAAATTAATGTTTACATCAACTGATGCAATTTTGAACTACCGTTAATTTTCACAATAACTATTGTTTTATGACTTATAATGTATTCAGTGTTTTACAAGCATTTGGAACAAGGGGAAATCTTATAAAGCATCTTAATGTGTGTAACAAGAAAGTAAATTAAAAAGTTTATTAGCACCAGGAGAATTCTTATCTTCTCTCTGCATGTCAAAAACTTGACAGAAGTCTTCAATCTAGCTAGTAAGCACTTTACTGATTAAAAGCTAATTTCCATTTTTAAAGAGTGAAGTCATGCTTCTGATCCTCCGTTTCTTTCTAAAAGGAGAATGGATGCTGTCCTTGCTCAGGCTACCGTAACAAAATACCACAACCTGGATGGCTTAGACAACAGAAATTTATTTTCTCACATATCTGGATGCTGGAAGGCCAAAGTCAAGGTGCCGGCCGATTCAGTTTCTGGTGAGAGCCCTCTTCCTGATGTGCAGGTGGTCACTCCGTGCCATGTCTTCACACGTGGAGAGCACACATGCAATCTGGTGTCTCCTCTTAGAAGGACACTACTCCTATCAGACCAGGACCCCATCGTTATTATTTCCTTGACCTTACTTATTTCCCTACTCCAAATGCAGCCACACTGTGACGGGGTGGGGACTTCAACATACAAATTTGGGGGGACACAATTCAATCTGTAGCAAATGCTTCTCCCACAGTTTCTCTCCAGAGTAATTTCTCATCCCCAGCAATGCAGTCCAATCCCCAGACCTTGTATTCCAGAATGCCAGATGAACTACCACTCTTCTGCATTCCCAAGGGGTCCTGGGCATCTCAAAAAATACCCCGGTCTGATTTTTAAGTTTTTGCTAGTTTGTGCATTTTCTTCCACAGAATGTAAGCCACAAAGAAAATAAGAACCATTGCCCCTTGCTCTCTGTCTCCCCAGAACCAACACAGAGCTCAACACTTGGGAGATATGAAGCAAAATTGAACTGTTAAACCTAGCAATGAACATTTACCTAGCCTAAGTGTGTAGGATGACTCAGAAATGGCTGCTTCTCTCACCAACTATCACAAGTGGATGGCTTTAAACAACACAGACTTATCCTAGAGACCAGAAGTATGAAATTAGTTACACTGGGCTGAAACCAAGGTGCCAACAAGGTCAGGCTCCCACCGGAGGCTCCAGAGGAAAACTGTTTCCTTCCCTTTCCTGGATTCTAGAGCTAATACCTTCCCAGCATTCCTTAGTTTATAGCCCCTTCTCCATCTGCAAACCAAGGTAGCATCTGCAAATACCTCTCTCTGCTGAGATCGGCCCGTTGTCTTCTCTCTTCTGGATGCAGTAAAATTCTCCCTCTGCCTCCCTCTTAAAGGCCCCTATGATTACATTCTCTAACCCAGATAGTCCCGGATAATCGTCCTCTTTCAAGATCCTTAACTAATCACAGATGCCCAGTCCCTATTACCATAGAAGGTCATGTTCACAGGTTTCAGGGGTTAGGAGCTGGCCCTCTTGGGGGCCGTTATTCAGCCACCACAGGTGGGGAGAGTGGCAACAGATCAGTTATAAGTGATTTCCATGTCTTGGCTATTGTAAATAAATGCTTCAGTGAACGTAGGAGTGCATATACCTTTTTGAGTTAGCGTTTTTGTTTCCTTTGGATAAATACCCAGAAGTAGGATTTCTAGATCATATGGTAGTTCTATCTTCAATTTTTTGAAGGAGCTCCTTATTGTTTTCCATAGTGGCAGCCCCAATCTACATTCCCACCAACAGGGTACAAGTGTTCCCTATTCTCCACACCCTTGCCAACACTTGCTATTCATTGTTTTTTTGATAACAGCCCTTCTAACAGATATGAGATGGGGCTGTAATGAACACTGTGGTGACTATAGTTAACAATATTATGTTGTAGACTCAAAAGTTGCTAAGTTAAATGTTAAAATTTTTAACACAAGAAAAAGAATCTGTAGCTATGTGTGCTGATAGAGGTTAACTAGACTTATTGTGCTGAACTTCTACAATATTAAATGTAACAAATCATTGTTAAAAAAAAAAAAAAAGAAAGAAAGAAACTACTACATAACATCTTCCAGAAGCTTCCCACCTAACTGGTCTTCTGACCTAGACGTCATAAATAGGTTTATATATATCATGTGACTCCTGTATTCCAGTATAATACCACAAGCCCTTTGATATGACTTGGCCTAGCCATCTTTGTGAAGTGAGTCAAGGCATTGATCACTGACCCAATGAATATTCCACAAATCTATAAAATAAAATAAAATCTGTATCAATTAGACCAAACATGATAAATACCAAACTACGGCTCTTAAATAAAAATTTTCAGTTGAATTACTTGGCTCTACTTCCACTCATTATTCAGCTTCAGAACAGATTCTAAGAGTTCATCATTTTAACCCAGGTGGGAACCAAGCCAATTTCCATTTTGTGCGTGTCTCGCACATAATGGGCACACTATGAACCCTAAGTAATAATAAGGGGAAGGCTCGATATTAAAGCGGGCAGAAAACTCATAACCAAGTGGCTTTGGACATTTATCAGGAGGTGATGACATATGGTTCCTGTCACTGGCATACTCCAGGGTAGAAATGTTTATCTGCAGAGTTGACAAACAGATCTTACAGGACTCATAGAAAACTGGGTTTCTTCATTATAGATTACTAAAATGTCTGCTGGCACAGAAGGGGACGTTTTATGGCTAACAAGAGGATGCCATCTGAAGGACAACGGCCTCAAATGGACCATGACAGAAGAGAGAAGAGGGACTTTGAAGGGTCCATCCCAATAAATGGCAAATGCTGCCAGGCTCACAAATCTGCCTGCCAAGAAAGAACTGTTCCCAGTGTGAACTGGGATCCCTCCCAGCATGCCGAGATATACGTACTCTTTCAAGTTTCCTGCCTTTCCAACACAAGGCAGAATTAAACCTTCTGAGGTCACCGCATGTTATCTACGATTAGCCTTGCTTGGTGCTGAATAGCTTATTTATCTGTAGCTTTTAATCAGCTACACAAATGACAAAAAGATGAACACAAAACACACACTCACACACACACACACACAAACACACACACACACACTCTCGTCTCTTATCTGAATGGACAGATGCAGAAACACACAGCCCAGAATAAATTAGAGCAAAATGAGCTCAAGATGAAACAAGCCTAGGGGGGAAAAAAAAAATTCCAAGCACACCACAGAATGCGCTGTCATCAAAAATGCCGGGATTCTGCCCTGATCCTCTTGGAGAGAGAGAGACTCCAGCCCCTTGAGCTCAGGCAAAGCCTGAGGGAGAGGCTACATGAGAGTCTCCCCAAGCAAAGAGTAGTCCAGGTCTCCGGGAAAGGTAGCTCTGCTCTCCTTGCATTCTGTTTGAATCCTGACCTCCAGGAGACCACTTAGGAACAGCCTAAGGAAAAGAAACTTCTGGAATAAGTTTGTCAAAGACTGCATGGTTTTCATTGTTTGAAAGGAAAGCATTTAAGGTCATTGGTTTTCTTCCTTTGTTGTTCTAAAACAATTTTTATCAGTCTCATTTGTTGCTGAAATGTAAATTCCTAACAGCCATTTCTACCTGTTAGTATCTGGAACGGTATCAGGCAAACACAAACAGATGGGGAGAGAGGAAACCAGCAGAGCAGTGCAGAACCTTGGGTTCCGGGCTAAGAGGTTCTCTAGAAATCGTGCAGGTCCATGCTCCCCAACCAGAGAAGAGAGAGGTTCACACCTGTGTGCTAAATCACTCAAGTCAGAGATAACCATGGTTTCTCTGATCTGGTGTGGATTAACTATCTCATTAGTCAGCTTCACAAGAGATTCTAAGAGTTCATCATTTTAACCTAAGTGGGAACCAAGCCAATTTCCAATTTAGAAATGGAAGAAGAGTTCCTAAACTCAAGGAAATAATAGAAACTGTGCTCCATGATTGTGGTTCTTACTTTTAATTCTGCCAGCAGATGCCCTGAAACGCAAGGCCAAAGACAGGTACAGAGGTCAGCTCCTTCTGCCATCTCTATGAATAACATATTTTCATAAGATGTTTCATTTTCCTGTGTTTTATTATCTGCTGGTAGAGTATTGCTGTTAACAATAACTTTAACTTCAGTTAATGATATAAACTATGCACCACATAGAAGCAAAACGACTATAGACAAGATCCTTTTCTCATCCTTTCTTTTAAAAAATTCTTGTCTTCAGGTCTTATCCCTAAGATGGCACAAGCCCCTTGAGAAGAGACATTTTTGTGATAGTTTTGGTATAGCTGGGTCTTGCACAAAGCAGATGCAATTAAAAAGAAACATTGTTATAGGGTAGCTGGCTGGCTCAGTCAGTACAGCACGGGACTCTTGATCTCAGGGTCATGAGTTCAAGCCCCATGTTGGGCCTGGAGTTAACTTTAAAAAAAAAAGAAAGAAAGAAAGAAAAGAAAAGAAACATAAAGAAACATTGTTATTGAAATGAAACGAGCTCTACCATCTAAGAAATACAATATTGATACATATGAATAACACAAAATTACATAATCCTAGGGCAAAAAGCAATCTTGGGTGTTGTTTGGGTCAAACAACTCATTTTATAAGTGAGAAAAATGAGGCCCTAGGATTTGAATTACAAAGTTTTCTAAGGTGACTCAGTTTGCCAACGACAGAGTATCTGTTCTAGGCTTGTGTTGTTCCTACTACTTACAGAACACTGTCCCCTGTTTCAGATGCCACACTGAAAAGAGAAGCTCGGATTCTAAATTGTGTGCAGAAGGATGAAGAGTCTTGAGACAGCTCCTGCAATGGTAGTTCAATGAACTGGACTGTAAAATTATTGCTGGGAAAGCAATCAGAACCAGTAATTGATCTGTCCATGAGACCGGAGCTACCAGGGAAGAGGGGTCCTCACAAAGCAATGCCCTCATGTTCCTAAACATTCTCAAGTTCAGGCTGGATGTCAAATGCTGAACTGAATGGTTAACAACGGAAGCCAGGCACTTTGTGAGGCTCCAAACACACCATATCCAAGTCTTAAACCAACCCCTGAAGGTGGATATTATCCTCACTTTACAGCTAAGAAACTGAGTTGCAGAGGTTAAGCAGCTTAGCTTCAGCCGAGGTCAGACAATTTGCATAAGAACCATTAGGAAAAGTCCAAGCACAAGAACCATAAGGGAAGTCAGCCAAATTTCAGAGATGATTAAGCAGTTGACAAGTATGAGGGCCATAACAGCTCCTGGCTCATCCAGACCAGTCTCATCAGGATTGGTATTTGGGATTAAACCAATGCCTCAGGTAAATTCCACCCGATGCTAAAATTTGACCTTGGACCAGTACTTAGCTAGTCCTCAAAGAAACGCTGAAAAAAATAAGTGGCAAGACCAGCATTCACACCTAACTCTCTGAAACTCCAAACGCCAGTCTTCCCGCCCTGTCCAACGCCTGCAAGGATGTCCCATCCCTAACACCACTTTTGGTCCTTAAATTATTCAATATTAAGATTATTCTTCCAAAACGAAAAATAGAATAGTCCCTCAAAAAGTAGAGAACAGCTGTAACAACCACAAAAACCCACAACACTTAAATATCCATAACCAAAGTTGTAAGGGTTACTGTCATTCAATGCGTTAGGAACAGATAATTTGGTCTCCAATCCGAGTCGGATGCAGCAAGAGTTTAGGCTACGGTACTAGTCCCATCAGTCCAGCATTCTTGCCTGTTTAATAGGTTTTCAAATTAAATAGAAAAAAAAAATTACTAAGGAAATACCCTTGGCGGTGTCCATTAACTTAAGCTTAATCCCCCTTTTGATAATATGTTTTGTTCGTCATATTACCGGATTTTGCTTCCCCGAACTGAGGGAGGACAGTAAATAAACTTGGGTTGCAACAGACCTCAGCAACTGTTATTGACTCGAACCCAAGATAGCTCATGGGACCCAGGGCTTCAATAGCAATTACCTTTTTTTTTTTCCCCACAGATTCTGCTTTCTCTGGATAAAAGGATTTATTTTAATACTAAAAAGAAGTCATTTGCAGATTAACATTTGATTTTCTCCTAATAATGTGAGCCACTTCACTTTTCCTAAGGACTTTCCTAATGCATAGAAAATGCCTTGGTCTGTTTCTAATTATACTCAAATCTTCCCATACAGTTTCCAAGTAATCCTCACATAGGAAATAAGATGACATCACCTATGTCTCCTCCTCCCACACCAGAGAAAGCTGGACATTAAAAATTTTTTGAGCCATGGCCCTCTATAAAAATTGAAGAAAGCTATGGGCCTTGGTCCCACACACACACACACACACACACACACACACAAATCACATAACACACATACACAAAATCTTGGAAACATTTCCCTATAGCGCAGCAGAAATTTTTCTTCACGTAGAATGAGGGGAAAAAATCTCGAGCTGAGTTCCCATTTTCTGACAAGCATGGGCTCCATCTCCACCCTCTCCCCCCAAAACCTAAGGTGAAGAAACCATAAAAATAGAACATATAGATCTAACACATAATCTCAGACGGTATGGAGCGCTGTCGGTTCCCAACCTACCCCTGCGGGCGGCGGGGAGGGTAGGCAGATGCGGAAGAAGAGGCGGAGCGCGCAGACTGCCAGGCGGCAGGTGCACCAAGCCGGGACTGTGGCGGGGGGATGTACCTAGAAGCTTGTCTCCAGAGCCCCAAGGCGAGTAGCTCTCTGCATCCTCCCACCAGGACCTCCAGAGTTGAGAGACAGAGGCCCTAAGGGGACTCACTCACATGTTCAGTGCAGCCCTCAAGAACAGCTTGCTTTCTCGAGGCTTCCTCGCAAGAAACCAGTCCCACTGTGGGAACAGGGGCCGGAGGGGGAGCCTCCCATTGCCCAGGTCACGTCCTCTCCATGACCTCCTCCTGCAACCATTTTATTACCTGTGGCATCTTTATAAGCGAATGATAAATGGCAGGGGTTTTTCTCCCTGTGGTGAAAGTGATCAGTTGCACATGTTTAAACAGTTCATTTCAGTGGCCAGTGGCATGATCCATGATAGACAATGGCAATTTTTTTTTAATATATACTTAGTCACATTGCTTTTTCACAGACCTTGTGTTCCACAAAAAGAAAATTCTTGCCCTTCTAAGAGCAATTCTTTTAAAATAGCAATAATCATTCTTTCCATTTAATAGTCCTATTGTGATCTCTAAATAGGGCAGCATACCTGGCTGTGGGCTCCTGAGGACAGCTCAAGTTAGTACCTGTTTCCTTGGAAGTGGTTTCAAGGCAGGGATTTAATTTGTTTGGCTTTGTTCTGCTTCAAAATGTCATAAGGTTCTCATCTGGCGTCTCTTCTCTCCAATCCTCTGATTTGTCCTGTGAGATTCACAATTTAGTATCTGCCACGTCTGCTTTGCCAGGAGAACCGTCAAAATCCTGTGGACCAAGACTCTTAATCGTTGGCCCCCTAACAAAACCGTCTGTATCTAGGAAGGATGAGTTTAAAAATTGTCAAACAGGGGGCCTGGGTGGCTCAGTGGGTTAAAGCTTCTGCCTTCAGCTCAGGTCATGATCCCAGGGTCCTGGAATCGAACCCCGCATCAGACTCTGCTCAGCAGGGAGCCTGCTTCCTCCTCTCTCTGCCTGCCTCTCTGCCCACTTGTAATCTCTGCCTGTCGAATAAATAAATAAAATCTTTAAAAAAAAAATTGTCAAACATCACCCTATTCCACAGTTCCCCAAGGCTGGCCACGTCATTACAAAGATCACATAATGTCTACAAATTACAACAGAGAGAGGGAATAAAAACTTGAGAATTTCGTGACCTTAAATATCACCATTGTCCTGATTGATGACTCACACTAGTGCTACTTCGTAGTGTTCTATCAGAAGATAAAGCTTGCCTTTCAGAGGTGCCTGGGCATCTCAGCCAGTTAAGAGTCTGCCTTTGGGGGCGCCTGGGTGGCTCAGTTGGTTAAGCCGCTGATGTTGTTAGAGACAATCATCTTTATTTTTTTTTAAGATTTTATTTCTTTATTTGACAGACAGAGATCACAAGTAGGCAGAGAGACAGAGAGAGGAGGAAGCAGGCTCCCTACCAAGCAGAGAGCCCAATGTGGGACTCAACCCCAGAACTCCGGGATCATGACCTGAGCCCAAGGCAGAGGCTTTAGCCCATTGAGCCACCCAGGCACCCAAGACAATCAATTTTATTTTTTAAAAGAAAAAAAGACAACCCCAGCTGTAGGCTAGCAGTGGTCAAGACAAAAAGAAACATCTAGACCATGAGTAACCTCTTTTGATCTTTTTAAGAAGGATTTATCATAGCTCACAGTTTGAAAGAAAAGGAAGAAATCTCACCAGCAGAGGGCTCAGAAACCAGTGGGGTATCTGATTGTTACTTAAAGGAAGTACAAAATAAAAGAGACCTCACTGGAAAATACTTTTGCCTGAACTTCGTATCTTATAAACCTCATTGCATTAAAAAAAAAAAAAAAGGAGGTTGGGAGAACCAAGTGGTTGTGTCCTGACAAAGAAAGAATTCTGCCCAATCTCTGGCCTAAATATTTTAAAATATTACCTTAGACCAGTGGAAATTAAATCATAAGTTAAAAATGTATAATCTTAATATCAAATGTGAAAAAAACCATCAAGGGAAAGGCATATAGTTTGTAATAACAGTTCTAAGATTATAACTTAAATATGAATCTTAAAAGTTAAAAGAAGGTATTTAAAGCAGCTTTATTAGGTAAAATTCTTTTGTCTATAATAGACATTAAAAGAAATCAACAATGCAAGGACACCTCATCCTAAAGGAATCCAGCTCCTGTTTTTTTTTTAAAGCATTTAAATATTTTGACAGTAATTTGATTTCAATATATCAGCACATTGCAAATGTCCACTTGCCCACCTCAAAAGCAGTTTGTTTCATAGGCTAAATTTAAAACAAAACAATAAACAATTTTAAAATATTTTCCGAGAAGCTATGAATCAGTTAACATATTCTTACCGTAGGTACTTATCAGGTGCTTAACCTGTTAGGCAGATGCTGAAAATTATATAATTAAGAAGCAAAATAGTAGAAATGGAAAGGCAGGGTTGTTTTAAAAAAGATAAATTAGAGTCAATATTTTAGAAACACTCTAAAACAGCTTTTGTGTTGTAATATACCCAATTGCATTACAGGTTTGGGTCTGAGGCCTGTTCTCAAGAAGTTCACTATAGTTTCTTAGCAACTGTGACTATAATTTGGAGAAGCTGTTTCTAGAGGTTTAAGGTCTCAATGAGAGCCTTATTGTCCAAATTGCTAAAACCCCTCCTGACACAGTTACCTGTGTGTTAATCTAGTTCTCCACTTGCTGAGCTTTTAGAAATATAATACACCATGGGGCACCTGGATGGCTCAGTGGGTTGAGTGTCCAACTCCTGATTTCAGCTCAGGTCATGATCTTAGGCTCCTGGGATCTAGCCCCACGTCACACACCTACACACCACACTCAGCTGGGAGTCTGCTTGAGGATCTCTCTCCCTCTCCCTCTGCTCCTCCCTTCCCCCATTAATGTTCAAGCTCTCTCTCACTAAAATAAACAAATAAAATTTTTTTTTAAAAACCCTATAATACAACACTATGTTTTAAAACAAGTGCACCTAAAAATAATAAAATGCTATTAATTAACACTTCTAGTCATTATTTAACCAAAGACATACAGGTGGAGTGGCTTTTAAAGAATTCCTAATACCGAGACACAATCCATTCTCCCACATTTCTGAGAGATAGGAAGGGTTGAATTTTGTCTCTCCGTATCAAAAAATAAATAATTAAATAAATAAAATGAAGCATATGTTTTCATAACTAACTAGATTTCTTAAGAAAACTGTCTGCAGGGGTGCCTGGGTGGCTCAGTGGGTTAAAGCCTCTGCCTTCAGCTCAGGTCATGGGTCCTGGGATTGAGCCCCGAGTTGGGCTCTCTGCTCAGAGGGAGCCTGCTTCCCCCCCCCACCCCGCCACCTTTCTGCCTGCCTCTCTGCCTACTTGTGATCTCTCTCTGTCAAATAAATAAATAAAATCTTTAAAAAAAGAAAACTATCTGCAAATTGTAATTATCAGTCCCAGTTTTCTAAGAAGTTAAGGGAGTTAAGGGAGGGCTCTCTTCTTCTTGCTTCATTCATCCAACATTTATATTTTATGCACAGGGATCCCATGTTACATTTTACCCAAAAATGGAGTTCTGCCTTAGAACAAATGCAGTTTTTTAAAACATTTTTAAATGAAGTATAGTTGACACATACTATTACATAATTAACTAATTATGACACATAATTAGTTTCATAATGATTCAACAAGTCTGTATGTTATGCTATGTTCACCACAAGTGTGGTTGTCATCTGAAGCCATACAACGCTATTATAATACCATATTCCCTATGCGGCACCTTTCATCCCTATGACTCATTCATTCTAGAACCGGAAACCTGTACCTCTCACTCCCCTTCACTCATTTTGTGCATTCCCCACCCTCTTACCCAAACAATGTTTGTTTGTTCATTTGTTTTACTTTTTAGATTCCATGTATAAATAAACTCATAGGGCATTTGTCTGTCTCTGTCTGACTCTTTTCATTTAGTATAATCCCCTCTAGGTCCATCCAGTTTGTCACAAATGGCAAGATCTCATTCTTTTTATTTTTTTTTAAAGATTTTATTTATTTATTTGATAGAGATCACAAGTAAGCAGAGAGGCAGGCAGAGAGAGAGGAGGAAGCAAGCTCCCTGCTGAGCAGAGAGCCCAAGGGATCTCTTTCTTTTTATTGGCTGAATAATATTCCTCTGTTTGTGTGTGTGTGTGTGTGTGTGTGTGTGTGTGCCCGTGTGTGCACCGTATCTTCTTTATTCATTCATCAATCAGTTGGCACTGGGGCTGCTTCCATATCAGAACAAAGGCAGTTTTTCAAAAAGTCATTTAAAGTCATTTTGTAGATCTAAAGATCAGAACTGTCTCCCTGCAAATTGTCTCCCTGCCATAGTCACTCTCCACTTATTGCAATCATCTTTTTTCACGTAAAAATAAATAAAAAGATGGAAATGAAAAAATAGGAAGGCATTAAAGTCAGGTGACGATTTTGTAGGATAAGGAGAATTAAATAAAGATGAACTGAGGAATAAATACATAAATGAAAAGGTTCAGCATAAACCTAGAAAAGGGACGTGGATTTGGGGCGAGATACAATCTCTTTCAGACTTTCACTAGTTTATGTCTTTTAAAACATGCTAGTTGCAATGTGGGATCCCCGGTTTCCATCACTCTCAATCTGGGGAATACATACAGTCATATACCAGTGCACAGGATAAATATCAGCTTTTATATTATAATTATTCCTGGAACCCCAATCTCATTTAAAACTAATACATACATATTTAATACATAATTATGTTAAAACAAATTTGGATATGTTTTTGAATGAATCTAAAGTTCAAGTAAATTTTAAGATAAAATACCAGTCTTCTTGGAAATTTTGTACTTATAGAGATTCACTGTGATTTATGCTCTTAGACCCTGAAAGGTTTGCAATTGTTCTTTGCTACCATTTTGAATAGTTTTCATTGAAAAGCATTTTACAGTAAAATCCTATCATAACATGCGCTGTGACGATGTTAACTAGACTACCAAGTGGTTGGCTAATGACTCCCAACCCCTGTTCGTAAAAGAGCCAGGCTAATGTTCTTACCTTCTGAAGTAGGGAGGGGAGAGAGCAAGAAAAGGAGTTTAGTACACATTTATTTGTAATCATCTATCTCTACATAGCTGATAGATTGTTAACGTTGTTTTTCCTTTTCTTTTCTAATATAGCAACTACTAACAGAAAAGTATTGTTTTTCATTATTCCTGTAATAATGAATTTCTGCATGGTATGCAATTGAAATTTTTTGGACCTCATTTATAGCATTATGGCAAGGTTTACTGTGCTTTATCTCCCTGGAGACTTTATTGGCCAAGAGAGAAATCTATCTAGATTGTAGTTATCTCATTTATAAAATTAAAACTTGAAAATATTAGGGATAACAGTAATGAGACACAGATGTTTCCCCTCTCCCTTATGATCAAGGCAAACATGAGCCTGGATATAGTCTTGGAGCCCTTCTCTTCTCTGTTTTCCAAGAAACCACATCCAGTCAATTAGGGACAGATTATAAATTATAAGAATTTGCTCTATCTAGACTAGATGATTTCCAAGTATTCCATAAACTCTAAATTTTACAAATGATATACTGGAGAGGAGTCACAAACATTTAACCTTTCTAAGAAAAGCCAGTGCAAACTGTATTTCTTATTGAATATATTTGACAAATAATGTGTAAATTTAAGCTGTACAACCCATTAATTTGATATATTTATGTATTGTGCTATGACTGCCATTGTAGAAATATTTAGTAGCTCTTGTATTCTTTATACAGACTTCCTTTGGTCATGCCATTTGCAAGGGGTGATGCCAACCAGTCCCCCAACCACAAATGATATTCAGAATGAAGTACCTAAAGCAAAAGTAGTTACAGACAAACTGGATACAAGAGAGACAACCACCTCTGAGACCTCCCTCTTAGGGATCATATCTCTCTTGGGACACATGAACAAGAGATACATGCAGCAAAAGATTATCAACTTAAGATCAGGCTGAATCCCATGCAATATAAAATTAAGCTACCATTCACTTCTCTCTAGGGTTTTCTATATCTTAATCAAAAAAGAAATCAAACATCGGGGCATCTGGGTGGCTCAGTAGGTTAAGCCTCTGCCTTTGGCTTAGGTCATGATCACAGGGTCCTGGGATCAAGCCCCACACTGGGCTCTCTGCTCAGCGGGGACCCTGCTTCCCTATCTCTCTGCCTGCCTCTCTGCCTACTTGTGATCTCTCTCTCTCTCTCTCTCTGTCAAATAAATAAATAAAATCTTTAAAAAAAAAAAAAAAAAAAGGAACAAAGCCTCAAAGTAACAGGGCTGTTGAGGTGAGAAAGGTTATGTAACTTTTCCAAACTTACACAACAGAGGAGTTGAGCTTGGCAATGGTTTCTAGTTGTTTCTCATTTCATGACATGTTCAGAGTGCAAATTTTAGATTTGAAGACTGCAGTTTGAAGTTTTCTTCTATCATTAGCTTAAGCAAGGCTCTTAGTTCCCGCTTCTTTATTTATACTCCATCTAGTGGAAGATTGATAATGGCTCTTTTAAATGTTGCCATTGGAATTAGCATTTAGCTGTGGAAAGCAGCTCTTGGCATGGTACCTGATATTTATCCAGTATTTTAAATATTGTAGGCATCTGGAGTAGCTCAGTCCAGTACGAATGTGAGTGTGTAAGAGTAAGGGAGGCATGAAAAGATTGACCTTGAGATTTGTCAGATGGAGGACTCTGGGGATGGGAACACTTCTAACCAAGATAAGAGACATTAATTTTCATTGCATAACCACATATCTCAAAGGAAATAACATTAAATGAATTATCAGAATATAGAAAATTTTAAGCTTCAAGGGACTGACAGAATCCATCGCCATGTCTTTGCCTTTCTGCAGGAAAATTGTTCAGAACAAATAGTTGTCTCTTTTCTTCTTTACGGTCACTGGGGAGAGAAAATAAGTAGCCTTCCTGAACATTCCATTTCAGGGGCTGATCCCTTTATAGTCCTGAAGATTCTCATCAGATCCAGCCAGAATCTCTCCTGCCTTATGGTAAGCCCTTTTCATCTTAGTCTGTCCTTAGCTGATAGAACCCTGGTTCATTTCTTGTGACTAAAACTCTTCCTGGATGGTAGATACCTTAGCCTTCTCTTCCAAAAGCAAACCAGTCCCCATTATGTCCATAGTATCATCTTCCGACTCAATGAATGATTATTCATCATTCTCATTCATAATTGATCTTCCCTTTTGCTACAGCTATTACCTTATAAAAGATGATAATGATGAAAATTAGTTTATTACCTTCAAAAATTGGCTTCCTTAGCATTCAACGAGTTGAATTCTTCTTCTTCCCCACCAAGACAGAACGAAACAATTATTTCACCATGAGGTTGCATTCACTGAGAATCTTGACTTTGAATCATTTGCTGTTACATTACCTTTGTGCAGAAAGATGGCGAATGTTTGGGAATGTTTTTTTAAAATGTTTTCTCTCAGATTTCTGCACACGCTAACAATAAGACCTTGAGGCACTGGAACGAGGCTGAAGACATTATAGGTGCACAAAGATTAAGAGCTGAAATAAAATTCTTGTTTTAAACCTGAGATCTTGGGGCACCTGGGTGGCTCAGTGGGTTAAAGCCTCTGCTTTCGGCTCAGGTCGTGATCCCAGGGTCCTGGGATCGAGCCCCGCATCAGGCTGTCTGCTCAGCAGGGAGCCTGCTTCCCCCTCTCTCTATCTGCCTGCCTCTCTGCCTACTTGTGATCTCTGTCAAATAAATAAATAAAATCTTTTAAAAAAAAATAAATAAAATAAACCTGAGATCTTTGCAAGAACCCTACATTTTTACTGCTCCTTACAAAGTAAACACTGAGCTGAATACAAAACAGAAGAACTTAAGCTAAAAATACCGAATTGTTGGTTGACAGCTACAACATTTGGAAATGGGAGAAGGCTGCAGGGCCCTTCTGGGTGCGGACGGAGTTGGTTGGCAGGGTCACCACAACAGGAGGTCAGGACCCTGGGGCAAGGTTGAAGAGCCTTCAGTTAAAGAGGAACTCTGAGGAGACAGACAAACTCTCTTTCAGGTATCATTTTAGATTACAAAAGGAATATCCAGTGTTCAATAACCATGCTCCCGAAGGCCCTCTGAAAGAAAATGGAATAAAGAAACTCAGATGTTTCTCAGATGAACAAGCTTAATTAAAGTTTTTCCTTAAAGGCTGGTCTGATTTTTGGTGATGCTGAGGGGTGGGGGAAGAGTCGTAGAAGGAAGAGTGAAGGTTTTATAAAATCTAAAATCTGGTTTTTTTCTCAATCTTTCACCTGGGGCTAAACACACACCCAAAAAACTTTGGGGTTTTTATTTTTTCTTTTAATACTCTCTCCTTTCTTTGCTTCTAGCACATACAGTTCTCATTACATCTTTTTTTTCCAAAAACAAAACAAAACAAAACAAAAACTTTCTTCAACTGATAGCTGTTACCTAATGCTTAATCTATGATTTTTTTTTCTTGTAAGTAAATGGCATTGTATCCAATATAGCCGTCACCATTAGTAAATCACCCTTCCCCGAGTCTCCTTAATGCAGCTGAGAGATGTCAGAATTATCTCAGAGGTGGCAGTTTTCCCTTATCTTAGGATGATAGAACTGTCCCCAGTGAAGAAAACACCTCATAACTGTTTTTAAAGATTCCTCTGCAAAATTCAAATCGTTCTGCATTAAAAAAAAAAAAAAAATTATAAGAACTTGGCACTTTTAAAGAAAAAGAAACATGAGAAATCATTAGTGGAGTCTGGCTTAAATCTGCAGAATTTAGGGGCACCTCGGGGGCTCAGTCAGTTGGGCATCAGGCCCTTGGTCTTGGCTTAGGTCATGGTCTCAGCGTTGTGGGATCAAGCCCATGTCAGGCTCAGCCCTCACCTGAGTCTGCTTGAGATTCTCTCTCCTTCTCCCTCTCCCTCTGCCCAACTCCCCTCAAACAAATAAATCTTTAAAAAATATAAAAAATAAAAGTAAAACTGCAGAATGTAGTAATTAGGTGATCCACAGCTGTGTCATGCCAAGAACTTTCGCAGAGCTCGGAGCTTCTGAGGAGTAAGGCAGTCTGTGGAGCCAAGTGTGATATATCCAAGATGCTATCGTGATTGGGAGCCAAATTTGTTATAGGTGAACCGGTACCTTTGGGAAAGTTTGTCATTCACGGAGAAAGTCAACGAGCTTAAAGCAGAAGCTTTCTGAGGATCATGTCTTTCTAAACTGAACCCAACACTTGTCCCTTGGTAGAACTCACCTTTTCTGGAGCCTCCAGTGGCCTTGAAAACCACCCAGAGCCATTTCCAGGCAAATACTGGGAACATTAGATTTCAGGGTTCTCTCTCTTCTCTCCTTCCCTCTTTCTCTTTCTCTTTCTCCCTCCCCTCCCTTTATTTAAGCTCTTTGGGCAATACAGTGAATATCCTGCTTATCTTTTCTTATCAAATTCAAAAAAAGAAGTAGACATCAATCATCCCTCACTTTTCATCACTGAACAGATTTTACTTTAGGAGGAAATGAATATCCTGGGTGACATCTTCTAGACATTTTCCATTTTTTAAAGTTTCCGATATGTAAATATACATTGAAAACTTTTGGTCTGAGGGATCCATGTGCTTTTCCTGAAATCTTCCTGTATTTTCTAATAGGAGACTCTGTCTTGGATAGAAGCAGAAGGGTCATGTTTCCAGCTGGTACAATGCTTTCTTAAAAGGATGGAGCTGACCCACAGACCTACCGAAGCCCATAAGGCCTCTTTCCCAGCTCAGGCATTCTTTAAAGGCAAGAGCAATTGTGTGACCACTCATTTTGTACTCCCAGCTGTGAGAAGTAAGCCCCGGAATCTTATAAAAAGAACTTCTCTCATAAAATTAATTTTACTGAAAGATGACAAGTATCACTCACCTTAGGTTCATACTAACCTGACATTTTGTGTATTTGTTCAGCTCAGGTTTGCCTCTATTTTCAAAGCCCAAGGTAAATTTGTCTTGTAACTAGAATAAAGATGAGACATACATAATCACTGAGCATCTCTGGGGCCCCACGATATAGCAGAAACTCATCAGATCTACCAGATGGAGTGTCTCTTCTCTAGGGTGGTAATTATCAACTACTTTACCACTGAAGTTTTTCTTATCATGTCCTCCCATAAACCTCATAATATGAAAGATTTTGTCTACAAACCAGCACATATTAAGTCATAATTCATTTTCCCTTTTCATTAACGTAACTAATGCAACTGCCAGTTATCAGAATTCTGGATAGACTGAGATGAATATATTACAACAATGAATTTATATAATCCCAGCCAAAAGCAAAGAAACAACATTTTAATTACTCTGAGAATGTTATTATGAATAAATGTGTATTTTTCTCCTAGATTTTTAGAAACATCAAAAATAGCTCACAGATGGGGTGCCTGAGTGCCTCAGTGGGTTAAAGCCTCTGCCTTCGGCTCAGGTCATGATCTCAGGGTCCTGGGATCAAGCCCTGCATTGGGCTTTCTGCTCAGCAGGGAGCCTGCTTCCTCCTCTCTCTCTCTCTCTCTCTCTCTCTGCCTACCTTTCTGCCTATTTGTAATCTCTGTCTGTCAAATAAATAAATAAAATTTTAAAAAAATAGCTCATAGATCCTCATTACAGTCCTCTGGACCACCTCGACAGAGAACAGAGCTCCAAAGTTCTCCTTCCCTGTCACCCCCTTTATCCTGCAGCTTTCTCTCTTCTCTCGTGCTAGAACCTGAAATGCCAATGGAGCATACTGGCCGGTCAAACTATTCATGGCTTGTTCACTTTATCCCCCATTTTATGTCTTGACTCTTAAGTCCCAAGGAAGAATTCACTTGGACTCCTACTGTGGTGACATCCCTTACCACTGGCTCAGATCTGATGCCCTCACACTTCCAAACCAGCCTTTACAGATCCTGAGATCCCTGAAACCAGCCTTACAGGTAGATAACTTTGCCAAGAATGCCCAAGTGCTTCATTTGCATTGGAAGACATCTTTGAATAACAAAACTTAGTTAATTCAGTAGTGAAAATACAGTTGCTCCCAAGAATAAAATGGTTGGCTTGAGGATTTTTTTTCTTTCATGGTATTTTCTTATTTATGTGTGTATTTATAGGATTATATATGCAAACCATCAGTCAATTAATTGTTTGCTGTGCGTTTCAAACAAACCTGGGGTTGTGTACTCACAGTCTGATAAAGCTATCAAACAAAAAGGGAGTAAGTAAATATAGTCCCACAGCTCTCATAAATTCTAAATGTTATGCTTAAAAACGAAAAAGACTCTTGTCTTATCCCTAGACAAAATTTAACAGTACCCATTTAACCTGTGCATGGTACTTTCTTTAAAGTCCTGCCGTTTACCTTAAAATACAAAGAGGACTACAATGTTTGACCATGCTGGAGTGATATTAACATATACATCGCCTGGCAACCACTCCTGAAATGGACTCCCTCTTTAACTGGGAATGGACATTTCAGAAAGAAGCCCATTTGCTTCTTTACGTGAAAAGGATTTCAAGTGACAAGCCCATAATTATCTGCATTCTCTCCACTAACATCTTCTCTATCAGCTGCTTAGCCAGACCTTTGTCTCCCCTCTTCCTGGACTCTCATTCACCTGAGCTTGGGGAAAGGAAGAGCTCTCCCTCCACCTTTCCACTTGGCCATTCCATAACCTCCCTAATGCTCATCAGATTGCTGAAATAGTCCTTTAGCAACAAGCTAAAGAGCCCAGGGCTGTGATTATGCACCATGAATGTCCCTTCCTAGGACTGTACATATGTCATGGAAATAGGAAATGAAAGACAAAGCAAATGAATTATTAACACTTACATGATTCAGAGGAAAAGAAAAGCTCTGTTGAGTCTTTCGGGAAAAAACATCCTACATCAGCACATCCAAGACAAGTTTCTTTTCCAATGGTCAATATCTGTTACCTGAGGTCTCTAAAGCCTATAAATCTAAGAGAATGTCACTTGCGGTTAAACTCTAGCCAATACTTTAAAGTAATTGTATGGAGATTTGATAACTCTGAATCTCCCCCTAAGACTTTTACACAGATTCATAACAGCAGGACGTGACAGGTAGATTTGTCTCTTCTCCTGACAGAATAATATGGCGCCAGGAGGCCATTTTTCTCGGGCTAAGACTGAGCTCAGCACTTGGCGGGTTGTCCGGCTCTCTGTGTTCATCAGCAGACTGCAGGGACCACACTCCACCATCATCTCCTGCTCCTTGTTGCTCAAATGTCCTCACACCACTATTTCGCCTGTAACACTGTCTATTCCCTAGAATTCCAGGAAAATGGGAGCAAGTCAGAGACTCCTGGATCTATCAGAACTTTGACTCCATGTTAAAACTTCCTGTCATGTCAGGAGAGAGCCTCTCCTAGAGGTCTGTCAGTCTCTGTCATACTCCCGAGCCTCTAACAAACTTTTCAGGAACATTTTCCCATTTCCCACATTTTCTATTCTTGTCTTTTGTGCTATAGGATCTGATCTGCTTACCCAGTTCCAGCCCCTGTGACCTCAGGGTCCCTGGAGTGACATTTTGCCTTTCCTAGTCTAGGCTCTATGATTCACCACTCCCCAGGACTGTGGACTAACTTGGAGAATCCCACCTTCGTTTCTGGTATTTAATGCCATATCTCCCATGCTCTAAGGACTTGCCTAATATAACATAACTCCTCACCCCCAAAGTTAACTTAAATGGGTAAAAATTTTTGCCAGTCAGTATAATTACGTATTTATCTGTTCTGTCTCAAATTAGAAGTTTCCTTTAGGCAGACACAGTATCTTGTCAACCATACCTTCCTGGAAGTATGAATTCAAGAAATGTTTGAATTGAACTGAAACAAACACTTTAATTTTTAAATGTTAAACAAAACACAACACTGTTTACGTTCATCTGGGCAGAGCTGCTTCTGTGTGAAGGAAGGTGGGCGATTCAGTGCTCAATTCCCAGTGTGCGCATGCGGGCACGGGCCAGGCTGGGGAAGCCGGGATGGAGCTCCTCTCCTGCAGTCTTGCAAGGCTGCCCGGCACATCCCGTGTCTCCTCTCCTAGCCCTTTTGAGAATTGCTGCACGAGAGGTGTTACTGAAGGTGACAAGCTATGCCAATGTGCATCAAAGAGGACACAGAAAGGGTCTCTCTCTCTCTCTCTCCCTCTACACACACACACACACACACACACACACACACACACATTTTTTTTTAATCAGAAAGAAAAAAATGAGCAAAAATATTTTTAAACCTTGGGATCTAGTAGGTGAGCTTGCATCCCTGATTCTCCTATACCATCAAACACAAGACTCCCTCGCATTTTTGTAGCTCTAGATTTGACGCAAGATTCCTTCTTCCATACTGTTTTCATCAGGATCTAAACGCCACACTTCCACATCAACACCCAACCTAACACCCTATTTCTGACATCCCCATCCTAGGACCTAAACCATAAGTAACTAAGAGCCCTGGTATCCTGCTTGGTTTTTCTTAGCCATTCTTCCCTTAAAAAATTATAGTGTTCTCTGTACCTCTTGTCTACCACCTCCACAGATGGGAGTGAATGACACTGACTGATTTCTGGATTCCCCCCCCTCCTCCGCCCTGCATTCTTGTGTTAGTCCTCTTAGATTCAACAATTGCCTCAACTAGTCAGATTTCCTTACCAACCCCTTCTGTTACGGTTCCCTGATGGTTCTGGTCAATAGTCATTCTCCTTAGGACACCAGTACAAGCCCTATATGGATAGAGCCCTGTCAGCAAGAATCAAAATACTTCATCCATCTTTTCATCATAGATCCTCTCTACTATTTTTTTTTCCCAACATGGCAACGATGAATGGCCCCGAGAATGATCTAGGCTAAGCGATCTTCATTCATCTCACGCATGTCAAATAGATGCGTGAGATGCGTCAAATAGATGCGTCAAATAGGAGTTGGGTCTAATGTCAAGTCTCTGGGAGAAACGAGGCACTGCCAGTTATGAGGAGAATTCAGATCCTTCACTGATCTCTTTGAGCAACTCAAGCTGAGGGGAAGTTTTAGGAGATAAACTCATCAGAGCTGAAGGAAGATGATTTACATGTGAAACTAAAAGTTCTATTCAGTAATTGCTCAGCATGACAAGAAATGAAGACAGAGAGAGTCAAATGGATATGGATAGAGAAAGAGTTGGCACTGTGCAGGTGAGGAGATGCTGTTCTTTAAAAGTTTATAAAAAATGGGTAAATGTTACTTTATAATGAGTTTCAGTGATAAAGTGTTGACTAAACTTATATCTACTTGCCTTTCAGAAATTATCAGAAAGGCTTTTCCTCAGATTAAGGGAAAATCAAAATTGACAAGCTATTATCTGTTACATAACGTTCCAGGGCCATTTTGGAAGAGAGAAGGGAAGAGCATTAGGAGGACAGATTAAATATAATTAGTTATTAAGCTGCTGCCAATATATATACAAGACTGTGTGATAAACAAACCCTAAGTCACAAACTAACGTTATTTTTTTCTAGAACATCATTTGATATCAGAGACAGGCAGAAAAAATAAATTTTTTATCCCTGCAAACTTGTGTCAAGAAACTTAACTATTCACTCACCTGAAATAATCCACATTTGAAATAAGGAGCTAGTTCTTCCTTGATTTTGCCAGAAACTTGGTATCCCTGAGGGCAAATGGTCCAAAACTTCCGTAGACCCTTTTGGGCTTCCCTCTCCACCCTATAACCCACACTCAGGAGGTAGTCAGGTAGACCACAGCACCCATTCTTTATCCTGGTTCCAGAACCACCATGTTAGAAGCACACTTCGTCTATACTCAATCTCTTTCTCTCTCCTTTTTAAGATTTTATTTATTTACTTGAGAGAGACAGCGATAGTGAAAGAGAGCAGAAGCAGGAAGAAGCAGCAGGGAGCCCAATGCAGGGCTTGATCCCAGAACCCTGGGATCATGACCTGAGCCCAAGGCAGACGCGTAACAAAATTTAGCCACTCCCTACCCCAGTACCTCATCTGACAAAACCACAATTGTATATGACCTGGTACGATTCACTTCCAATCAACATGGGAAGAAAGAGTTAATTTTCTTTAAAAGGCAAGTCATTTATTTACTCTAGCTGCCAAGGCAGTAATTGTTTCCAAATAGATAGATGAGTGGCATTTCCATTACCGATTAGGGAAGGAAATGGAGGACTCGTTCTGTGGAAAAAGCCCACCTCATTGCTTTGTCTTCATTTATGTCAACTGCCTTTATAATGGTATCTCTCAGCAGGAGTACTCAAGGGGAGCAATAAGGTATGACACATTTTCATTATGTGGGACTGTACATTTCAGAGTAGTTAAGCATCTGTGGATCTACCAACTAAATTCTAATGTTTCCCTCAGGCACCGTGACAACCTAAAAGCCCCGGGGACATTTCTGAATGCCCCAAAGGAAATTCTGACCTCGGTTGAGAACCACTGGTGATTCACTGGTCTCACTCAGGGTATCATGAACCCAGCAATTCTGGCTCCTTGTTTGATTTGTAAATAAATGTAAACTTTCTTTTTTCAAAATACAATTGAAAGTTAGACCAAGTAAAAATGCAAAACAAATTTGAAATAGACTTGGAGACTTTCTCTCAAGTGAATTGTTAAACTTCGACAAATCTGAATTTGCTGACTTCTTTTCTGCCCCCTAGGAGAAAGCTGGAATCAGTTACCCAAAGATTGATTTTATCATCCAAGGTTGTCTCAGAATTTTTTATTTTTTAGAATTTTTTCCAGCTTTATTGGAGTATAATTGACAAAAGAAATTGTACACATGTAAGGTGTGCAAATTGATGTTTTGATACACATATGCATTGTGAAATGATCACCGTAATCATCTTAGTTAATATATCCATCACCTCACATAATTGCCATTTTTTGTGTGTGTTGGGCAAACACTCAAGATCTACCCTCTTAGCAAATTTCAAGTATACAACACAGTGAATATATTCACATTGCTGTACCTTAGATCTCCAGAACTTACCTTATAAGTGAAACTGTATACCCCTTGACCAATGTCTCTCCATTTCCCCCACCTCCTAACCCCCAGCAATAACCCTTCTCTTCTCCACTCCTATGAGTTTGATTGTTCTAGCTTCTACATGGAAGTGATATCATATAGCATCTGTCTTTCTCTGTCTGACTTGTTTCACTTAGCATAATGTCCTCCAGGTTTGTGTATGTTGCTGCCAATATCAGGATTTCCTTTTTTAAAGCTGATTAATATTATACATTACACATATGTACCACATTCTTTTTATTCATTCTTCTGTTGATGGACACATGTTGTTTTCATTTCTCAGCTATTGTGAAAAATGCTCCCACGAACATGGAAGTATAAGTATCTCTTTAAGATACTGATTTCATTTCCTCTGGGTATATGCCCAGAATAGACCTTTGTCCTAGGTGGCAAGTAACAGTAGTTCGATGGCTAAAGAGGAAGATCAGAAATGTCAGCTGGGGGCACCTTCGTGGCAAAGTGGGTTAAAGCCTCTGCCTTCAGCTCAGGTCATGACCCCAGGGTCCTGGGATCAAGCCCCACATCAGGCTCTCTGCTCACTGGGGAGCCTGCTTCCCTTCCTCTCTATCTCTGCCTGCCTCTCTGCCTACTTGTGATCTCTCTCTTTCTGTCAAAAAATAAAACAAAACCTTAAAAAAAAAAAAAAAAAAAAAAAAAAAGAAATGTCAGCTGGTAGCTGGCTCACTATGAGAGAAAATTGGGCTCCAACTAAAGGCAGAAACAAGGTGGGCTACAGAACTGTAAGAGGAAAAGCAATGCAGATCTACAGCTTGCTACTGAGAACATTCTGCCCCTGGACCTTTGCAGTACTGACATTAACTTAGAATTCAGGTCTCAGCTCAGCGGGAGTTATGTGGATAGGCTTTCCCTGCTTGAGAGACCATGCATGCCATGGGCTCTAGAGTAAGGTTCCCTGGGTCTGAATTCTAGTTTTGCCATCTATTACCTGAGCATTCTTGGGCAAGTCATTCAACCTTTGCGAGTTTCACCTCTCTCATCTATGAAAAGAAAACATTAATAATAATGGTTTTAATAACTATGGGAATTACATGGGTTAATGTGCATAAAACACACAGAACAATGATTGAATGACACTCAGTAAACTTTAACTATTGTAATAGGATGATGATGAAATTTTGACAAGACAAGATGGAGAAGATATGAAATTCCAAGTTAGATATCAGACCAAAATATTAATATTTTAAGACATCTTGAGAAATAATTTTGATACTCTTGAGCATTTTATCCACTTTGAAACATATAAAATAGCCAAAAGAAGATGTTGAAAGCAAGAAGGTTTGTGAGGATATTCTCTTTGGAGAAAGTCATGCTGTGGAGCATAAGGAATAACACAAGGACATTCAGTGAAGGAGAGGAGAAGTGAGTTGGGGGAAATCAGAGGAGGAGATGAACCATGAGAGACTGTGGACTCTGAGAAACAAACAGGGTTTTGGAGGGGGGAGGATAGGGGTTGGGTCTGGTGGTGGGTATTAAGGAGGGCATGTACTGCTTGGGGCATTGGGTGTGGTGCATAAACAATGATCTTGGAACACTGAAAAAGTAAAATAAAATTTAAAAAATAATAATTTAAAAAAAGAAAAAGAAAAAAGTCATGCTGTGAACTCCATCGTTTCTTATTTGGAGACAGAGAAGAGAGTTTCCCCGATACTCTCAGCCTCAGGTCTACTGGAATATCTTTGTATGTCATTCCTTAGACAGGTGCACTGTGGACAAAGTCTGATTTCTACCCTAGGAAATTTGAAAGGCAAGAGATGAGTTGTACTAAGTCCTTGGGTGAAAGAACCAGAACTGAGATCCTGAGGTAGCTTTACCTGTCTTTCTCAGAGTTTATTGGGCAAAAGATGTGTGTGGACTGGAACTGGGTCATGCATATGGGCAGTGGAGAGCTTTGTCCAAAGGCAAATGTGTATCACACAGATTTGGCGTCAGAGGAGCCCAGGAATAAATCTCTGAAGAGCCATGAAAGCACCCAGGCGATGTCAAGGTTCATCATCTACCAGCCACCAGGAAAGGAAAAGCTAGACAGACAGATAAAGGAGCCCTTAATCTTCTCTCATTACTCAACCCCCACCTCTTGACTTTATGCACAGTGTACAACCATGCATTGTGAATATGGGTCAAAGATAAAAAAAGCCAGCCACCACCACCACCATGCCACTCCCCCAAAGTTCTGGCCATAGAAAGGAGAAAATGAATACTCAAGGATGATTTTGAAAGGATATTTAAGGATGGCTTAATATCTAAGCAGAGACGTTCTCATTACATTATTGAGACTGCATTTGTGACATCATCTAAAAAAGAACAGAAAAATCATTCAACCTGTCCAAGAATTTATCCAGAGTCAGAGAAAGATTACTTTCACAAAATAAAATTTAAAGGATAGAGGTGACAAAAACTCATTTACATTTTGATTACTTCATGAGTCATCCTTATTCAAAATATCTCTTACACTATTTTGATTATTCCCAGACCACCCAATCTAAATTAGTCACTGTGATATGATAGTCACTACCTATCATACAATTTTTTGCTTCATAGCACTGATTCAAGATGAAATTATCTTCTGTATTTATTCGTTTGCTTCTTTAGCACTTTCCACTGCATTCTAGAATGTAGACTTGATAGTGGCAAACTTTATCTTCTTCTCTGCTGAATCAAAGCCCCGAGAATGGGGCTAGATACATCAGGCATACTCAATAGTTATTTCTTAAATGAATGACTCCTGAATGTGTGGCTAACCTCAATGCTTTCAACTCACTTTGTTACTTCAATTACATTTTCATAGCTTATTGCTCAAAATCTGAAGACCCAAGGACACTTTCTGCAATGAAGATAACAGGCAGAACTTGTTCTCTATAAACCAGAGGGTGGAGGAGGTAGGGATTTGAAGGAAAAAAAGAGATTTACAGTAAAAACAAGGCAGAGCATCTGAATCGAGAATAGGTAAAGTAAGTGCTGTAGTCAATGCAAGCAGATGCTTGGGTCTCTACCTCCTACCTGTATGTCATCCCCCAGCCTCAGTACAATACTCCCCCCCATAAATCTCCATCTAGCAAAGTCTGAAAGCCTACCTCTTGTGTATTATTTCTGAGAGGGGAAAAATGTATTTACCAAATCCTTAAATAATTCAGAAAAGAGTAAAATGTCTGATTCATGGGAAAAAAGGAAAAAGAATCTGTAGACAAAAGACTATATAAAAATGTACAGATCAAAAGGGAAATCAACCAACATATGTCATTCTTCTGATCCCCTGATGCACGTGAGAAAATGGGAGCTAATTTGTCCTTGATGGTGACAGGACATTTTCCCAGAAAAGACTCGGGCTTGGTCCTCAGGTTTAATCACAGTTCTTGCAGTGAATAATGTCTGTGTAACTATAATATTGGAGATATGTATTGGTTTTCAATGTTTAAAGTTGCTAGACAAAGCAAAGAAGCCTTTATTATAGTTACAGAAAAGAATACAATGGAAACAGCATTCTGAGAGAAGTTGGAAGGTGATGAAGGACAAAGCAGAAGTGAGCTAGGAGTGCTAATTTCATCTTAAATAGCTAGGAGGGAAAGAGTATGGTCAAAAGTGATGAATCAAGAAATAGCTTACCTTTCTTATCTGAGATTATAAATTATATAACATAATATATAAATACAAAGTGTATAAATATTAACAGTTATATATGGGGAACACCTTGGTTAAGAAGAGAAAAAATAAAGAAAAGATGGTGCAAATATTATACATAATCTAAATTCTTCTTTCATATTGGAAAATCAGTACATAATATTTAAATTTGATAAATCAACAATTGCCAGTATAAACATATAATTTAGTGTTACAGAAGTAACCTCAATCCAAAACAAATATGAGATCCGAAAATGAGTGTTCGGGAGTGTGGAAAAAGACTTTAACTTTGGGGGTTTTGTGTGTGTGTTTTTTAAGACTTTAATTTTGATTTTTATTTCCCTATATTGCTTGGATTTATAATATCATGCGCAGGTGTTACTTTAACAATTATATTTTTTAAAATTTGAGGTCTAATCACTGAATAAAAGCTTTATTGCATGAAATAATGTTTTAAAAAGATGTAAGCCACAAAATTGGAAGATTATCCAGATGAAAAAAGAATAAGAAAATGAAATCAATACTACATATACAAGAAACAAAAGTAAAATAACCCATTAAAATGTAGATTGAATTAATGTGTTCAAACATAGATGGAAATAAAATTAAAGGAAATTATATCATTGCATATCAATCTTCTTTTGAAATAATAAATTTTTTAAATGGCAATAAATGCTCAATATAAGACAGCCAGACAGGGCTTTAATTTCATAAATGATGAAAATGTAAAACAGCACAAGTATTCTAAATAACAATATGGACATTTATACTAAAAATGACCAAAAAAACCTGTTTTCTTATATGTGAATCTTGTGGGAATTAGACTCTAAGAAAGTAAGATAGAATAATAAAAAACTAATATTAAGCATTAAATTGGTTGCAAAATTTTAGCAAAGGCACACATGGTTGAATAAACTATTTTCTTTAATGACCATAAAAATACACTACACTCAATAATAATACTTATGAAAAATATGTTTAGATAGAGAATTTCAGATTTAACATAAAAAAATGAAAGCAGAGGAAAGTATTATTGAAAAAAATCAGTACTCATAAACATGAAATAAAAGTAATTTTTCTCTACTTCCTAATACAAATAGAATCAGAAAAGTAATAAATAGCAATTAAATCACCAGAGTCATAATAAAACCAATATTGACAAAAGAAATCTTTGGGGCTTCTGAAATTCAGCAGTGTCACTGATCAGAGCTGCTTAAATGATTGAACAGACTATATGTATTGATTTTTCTAATTTCCTAATAAAAAATAATTTACAAAACATTTTCAAAGCCATTTTAAGTCAATGGCTCTGAAATACAAATATTAACATTGAAGGGTCCTTTGAAACTATGATCAACTAAGATGCTTAAATACGTTAATTCTATGAGCCATTCTTCACTGCCTCTGTTCTAGACATTAATAAGGTGGAGGAGAAAAATCCAAGACAAATAAAGCATCCTGAGATGGTTCTGGTTCTCTAATTGGGTTCTAGTAATCCCAGAGGTGAATTAGGTTAAAAAACTCATAGTGATGTAATTTTTTTTAGATGCAGTGGAAATGACCACAGTTTTTAAAATTCATCTATAAGAAATTGAAAATAAAGGGGGAAAATATGAATATAAATCCCCCAAGGGTAAGTATGCCTGAGCATAGAAAAGCACAAATGAAAAGTCCAACCCAGAAAAGAAAAGAGTCTAATGACAGAAAGCAATTTCTGTTTTCAAATGAATCTCACTTGTTCCTCCAGAATCAGTCTAGATTTAAGGATCTGTGGGATAACAACTCAGCCAAGGTAGCCTGGAGAAGGCTTTTGCTCTGTCCCTGGGCAGTAGGTCTCTCCCCGTCGCCCACAACTGAGCTCCTGCCTGTGAAATAAATTGCATCTTTGTCTTACTAATGGGTTTTCTGCTTCGAGTTCTTTATCTTTCTGGTTTTAAAGTTGCCCATGGTCTAAATCACTTTTCATGTTACGGTACCCAAGCAAAATGCATTCTTTCATTCGCTTCCTCATCAATTCATTCTTTCAATTATTCATTTATTCAAAGCTCTTTGAGCCCTTGGCACTCTGCTAGTGAAGGGTATACACTAGTGACACGGCAGGGGGTCTTGTTTCTTATAGAGATGATAAGCAGAAGTTAATAATTTGATATAGAAAAGGAAATGGGAGTGTCCTTCATAACGGGCCTGTAGATATCAAATTTTGATAGCACCATCTTCAGTTTTTGAGAAGACGTGATGGATGTGTAAGGAAAATAGGACCCAAAGTATTCATTTGGCTGATTCCAAAGAAGAGAAAATAAAAGCTTCTCAATGACAGATTTTTGAAGCACAGGTGCTATCACTACATTATCACCCAAACCTGACAAATCAATTGTCTTTAGGTTGTTGAGGACAAAAGTAGCCGCCGTGTTGCTCACACACTTTTATTCAGACAAAGTGCACCCACGAAAAGTTTCAGAAGGATGAATAAAGGAAGTTTTAAGAGAAGAGAAGTACTGACATTGTTTCTTGGTCAACAAAGAAAAGTTGCTGGGTTATAATAATTGACATCTAGTCCTAAGAATTATCTCCTTGGCTTTACAGGTTAATTAAATCTGGAATAAGATGTTTTTTTCCCCCAAACAACATAAACATAGCTGAGACATAAGTTATAAATTCAAAGAATACTAAAGATAAAGAAATGGACTCAGACCCAAAGAGCCAAAGAGACGCTGAAGATTGTAACTCAGAAGAACAGCAAGGCCAGAACATGATCCTGGACACCCTACCCCCAGGCCTCATGTTGTGGTTAGTTGTTACTGCTGTTGTTTTTCCCACTTTAACACACTTCCTCTGGGAAGGGCTAATCTGACCTAAAGAAAGGAGAATGGGGGGTGCCTGGGTGGCTCAGTGGGTTAAAGCCTCTGCCTTAGGCTCAGGTCATGATCCCAGGGTCCTGGGATCCAGCCCCGCGTGGGGCTCTCTGCTCAGTGGGGAGTC
This sequence comes from Mustela lutreola, assembly GCF_030435805.1. Taxonomy (NCBI): domain Eukaryota; kingdom Metazoa; phylum Chordata; class Mammalia; order Carnivora; family Mustelidae; genus Mustela; species Mustela lutreola. The sequence goes on along the minus strand of NC_081293.1, from coordinate 185,642,469 downwards.
TGCTTCCTCCTCTCTCTCTCTGCCTGCCTCTCTGCCTACTTGTAATCTCTGCCTGTCAAATAAATAAATAAAATCTTAAAAAAAAAAAAGGAGAATGGATTTTTAGTTTTTTTCCTACTTTCTTGTGCTTGTCATAAATTTCTCATATGTAAGTGTCATTACTGCATTTACTGCTATGCACAAAGGGGGAAAAGACAAAGGGACAAAAAATAAGACTCTTATGTCTAATAAAGAGAAAGCCAATAATATACTTTCCAAAGTTACAGTTCATAATTTGGATACTCATATCCATGATAACCAGTTAGTATGAGAGGCTTTTAGAAACTGAGGTCTACATTCTGCACTCAATATACTAAGATGTTATGTCCAGATGTCTCAAAAGAGGTTTTATTTTTTAACAGAAATCCTTCAAGTACATGTTCATAACTACCAAATGCACAACAAAATTTCAGTCTTGTGAATGTTTTCTTTTATATATATATATTTTATTTATTTATTTGACAGAGAGAGAGAGAGAGTACAAGTAGACAGAGCGGCAGGCAGAAGGAGAGGGAGAAGCAGGCTCTCCATTGAGCCAAGGAGCCCGATGTGTGGCTCGATCCCAGGACCTTGGTATCATAACCTGAGCCAAAGGCAGCCACTTAACTGACTGAGCCACCCAGGCACCCTGTGAATGTTTTCAATATGCAGCTTTCCCCAAAATGTTTCTTATAGTTGGCCCTTAGAATTTGAATTTGCAGAGTTCCTTTCTTTACTGGAACTGCTCATTATGAAGAACAACAGCTCCAAGACCTTCGGGCAAGATAATTTGTTAGAATCAAATACAAAAGAAGGCCAAATAAATCTAAGACTTCATTTTTAAATACAGGCACTATTTATATTTTTATACATGAAATAGGAGAACTAGAGTTTTCTACCCTGACAATCATCTGGGATTTATGGCTCTGTAATTTTCAGGAATATTTAAAAACTCTACTCAGAAGACAGAAGAAATGCAAAGAAGTACTTGGGTACACTTTAGCCTGCATGACCACAGACCTACAACTGTTCATTCATTGATTCAATACATATTTAATGAACACATAGTATGTGCCAGACAGAGTTCTAGGAGCCTAGGATACATCAGTGAATGAAGATCCCTGCCCTCCTGGGATCTCCTTGGAGTAAGTGGGAAGACAACAATAAAAACAATGAATCTAATAAAAGAGTTCTAGTACACCATAAGCAAGAAGATGATACATGATACTAGGAAAGGAAGAGCCAAGCAGGGTAGATGGCATCAGGAGGGCAGGGATCAGAGCAGTCTGTAGTATTAAAGAGAGTCCTCGGGATCGGCTGATGGTGAAAGGCAAGTATGGGCAGACTTAAAGGAGTTGTGTAGTTGAACTAAGAGGAAATCCAGGGAAAGAACATTCTAAGCTCTAAATAAAATCACCAAGGAAATAAGCAAACAGAGAAAAGAAAAGGGAGGACCAAGGTCTGAGCTCTGAGGCTCTCCAACATCAAAGTTTGGGGAAAGAGGAGAAAGCCACAGAGAGAACTAAGAAGGAGCAGCCACTGAGGTCAGAGTCAAACAAAGACACATTCCACGAATGAGGTGTACCAGGGAGGAAGGAGGGACCAAATGCCATCCGTGGGAGGAAGCCCTTGGATCGACCATCAGAATTAACACACGTAGGTCACTGCTGAGAGCAGTTGTAGTAGAATTTGTGGAAATGAAAGCCCAATCAAAGTGGTTTCAAATTGAATGGGAAAAGAGAAATTAAAAACAATGAGTTTGATACAAGGGAAAGTTAAGAAAAGACTGTAAGAAATGGAGGAAGTGGTGACAGATGATTTTGCTTTAAGATGAGAGAAAATAACAGTATATTTAAATGTTGGTGGGAACAGTCTAGTCAAGATACGGGCAAATGATGCATAGGAGTTAAGAATAAAGAATTGTTACAGCAATTATCTTTGAGTAGGCAAAGGGGATGAGATCTTGCCAACAAGTGAAGCAACAAGCTTTAGACAGAAGCAGAGGTGTTTTAACCTAAGGATAGGCAAGAAAGCAGAATGTATGGATGCAAAAGGGAGTAGGGAGATAGATGGGATTTGGTCTTCTAGAAATTCTCTTGTGATTGCTTCAAAGTTTCTCAGTGAAATTAAGGTTTACCCCCTGAGAATGAGAAAGGGGAAGCAAAGCAGAGGAGGTGGGAAAGAGTATTACTAGGTGAGCAGGGGAGAAGAGAACTGGGGATGGGTAGTTCAGTGGCCTGAGCACATCAAGAATCTACTTGAGATTTATGGTCATCATTTAAGGTGAGACAAGGCAACACAGTTGTGTGTTTTTCTCCAAAGATACTCAGTTGCATGAATACTGGTGTGGAAAGGCAGAGGGGTCTTGTTCATCCAGGGTTGTGGCTTTGCCAATCAAGTAAGAAGCCAGAGAAAGGCAAGGGGGTTGATGGAAAATGCACAAGGGTCATTCTGATGATGGACCGTGAAACTGAAGTCTAAGAATTAGAAGTAATCCAAAACCATGCCTCCTGTCTGCCCTCCTGCTTTTGTCTTCCCATAGGATTTGAGGAACAAGGCCGTATTTCCTACATGTCTGTAGCTCTTGACAGCAACTAGACTTGTATCCATGATGGCTACTCAATTAATATGTATTGATTGTCTAGTCGCTTCTGAGTGTGAATGTGTAGCAGGTTCTCCAATCTTCAGTGATCCTTCCAGAGTCAAGCCCCACTGGATCTGACAGATGGTCTATAAGTTCTATATTTGAAACACCGTATGTCATGCACCAAAGTTCTATACATACTTAGCTTTAAATTTTCAGGTTTGGGTGATAATGTAGTTGATAGCACCTGTGCTTCAAAAATCTGTCATTGAGAAGCTTCTATTTTCTCTTCCCCACACATTTACCACCTCAGCCAGATGCTCCCAATTTCCTGCTTCCTCAGAACACGGTCTGGCCATCCTGGGATTGAATCCTGTTTCACCAGGTCTTATGTAAACACCCTGGTCCAGGAACTGCCATCTGTCTATTCCCCTTCCTCACTTCTCATAGATCTCTCGATTCATAACTGCTGTGTCAGAAATATTGGGAGGATGAATTGATTTTCTACAGTCTCACGGAGTGCTTCATCTCTGCCCCACAGCTGTCCCCGACCCTTTCTATTACTGTCACACACAATTTGGGTTATCTACCTAGGCACAACTGCTGGATTTGATAACATATCATTCCTTTTGCATTTTAAGCCGTAAATTCAGAGACTCCTAATCCTGTTTAAAAGATGTGAAAACTAAAGCACCATGACATTTTCATCCCAGGTCACTCAATATTGAAGTGATGACACAAAAACACTGAAGTTCTCCAGATGCCCATTTTAATTAATTGGGGAAAATAATATTTGGGGTACGTATCGCTATAGAATATGGATCTTCAACTTGCTTCTTTGAGAGTGAGTCATATTGCCAATGACTCAAATAAGAATTTACCCCATTACCGATGCACCCTCACCTTAATCCATTTTTTTTTCGGGCATAGAATGCAAGTGTTCCAACAAGCAAGTTCACCTTATTCCCCCTTGATTTCCAGTTTAAAAGCTGAAATACTTTCTGTTGTGAAGAAAAAGTTGGGCACGGATATAATGAAATCACATTGTACAGTACAGCCAATAATTTCATTTAAAGACAAATGTTCTATTTTGTACAAGGCTACTCATGACTAATAACACAGTAACATGAACAGGTGTGCATCAAATACACTTCCCTGAGGATAGGGAAGTAAAGGAAACACGCAGTTCCTGCCTTCAAGGATTTACAGTGGGGGTGGGGGAGGTGCTGCAGATGGGACAAATGAGTAATTTTAGTGGAATTATATTATGAAAGCATTTCTAGGCCAAACCTATGCAAAGAGCCCCTGGACTTTATTGGACATTGTCAACACATTTTTTGTTTCTAAATTAAAAAAAAAAAAATGCTATCAGGGCATCTGAGTGGCTCAGTCAGTTAAGCGTCTGACTCTTGATTTTGGCTCCAGTTCTGATCTCAGGGTCATGAGATCCAGCCTCAAGTTGGGCACTGAGCTCAGCAGGGAGTCTGTTTGAGATTCTCTCTCCCTTGCCCTCTGCCCCTCCCCCGGCTCATATGCACACATGAGCTATCTCTCATTCTCTCTCTTAAATAAATAAATAAATCTTTTCTAAAAATGCTACCAAATAAAAGGTTGAAAGTAAGATTTTAGCCCAGAAACAGGCGTCTTGGTAATGACCCCATTGATCTGTTGTTCTGCCCGTGGAGCTATAGATCCTTCTAATTAACAGAAGACTTGTCTTAAACGCCTTAATTCGTCCAGTTTGACATCCAAGGTTACTCCTTTCTAATATTGGCCTAATTTCTACATTTTTCTAATTACTTCTTTCTAAGGATCTTCACTTGTCAGTGTCTATGACTGCCTAAGTTACTGTTCCAGTTACTGTTCTGCATAGGCAAAAATCACAACCATATCTAAATGAAACCACCAGTTTTTACACATTAGGAATAGTCATTCCCATACTGGAAAGTAGAAATAAACCCAGGCTATCTATAGGATTTATGTAGGGTTTATTGCATACAGTGCATGAATGGCTACCTACTTATAAACTTATAGGTTTTGTTGAGGCTCCTCCTTTTCTGTCATCAATCAATTTTGGAATTTCTTAATTGGGAAGAAAGGCACCTTGCTCCACAGTCAGAGTCAAAGCTCCAAGTGCAAATACAGGAGCCTTTTGTCTTTTGATCTTGTTTAGAGATGCCCCCAAACAAATGAATTCAATTTTTAAAAACATCTATTGAATGCCTACTGTGCATAAGACATAGCAGTTAAGTGTGAGCCCCCAAAGAAACCGATCTGGTGAACGAAATGAACATTCAGCACCTTATAAAAAGCTCACCAGTCCCACAGAGAACTAACTGGAGGGCAACAAAAGTTGTTTCTCTAAAGCCATCTGAGATTTGCAAGAAAAATCTCACTGTTCCAGAACCCAATTCCTGCAGTGGAAATGGATGGGGAAAACGCAACTGAAAATTAGAATTTGGTGTCTTTTTGTGATCATATAGATTTTTTTTTTTTTTGGATTGATGCTTTATGCTCAGAAAAGTTTAAGATTTTCATTTAGAAAACTAGAATAACTTTCTAGAAATTTTCATTGACGTTTTCAACTCCTTGGGTGGGAAGAAATTCAGATGCCATGAGTGGGCACAGGAAAAGAGAAATGGGAAAACATTCTAAAACATACCAAGGTATAAATATTTGCTGCTTGTTAGTTCCCCTTCTTTTAAACATGAAAACTCTGGCATTTTGCTTCTAGTAGCTGAATTCCTAGTCTACTGATGATGAAACCCCAGAGGAAAGTCAGAAAATGGAGACCTCCCACCTAACACATCCCAGGAGAAGGCGTTTAGTCACCCCGGAACGTGATAGGAGAAGAAATGTGTTCTTTACTGCTGTTGACAAATGGGTCTTGTAAGTTGCCCTGTCTTCATTTGAAGCCAGCATCTAGTAATTAACCCTTCCATCTGGCGGTGTCTTTTCCACACTTCTAGTCAAAGACATTTCACATTCCTAATAGCTGTGACTTCAGACGTCCTCCCGCTAATGATACTTTCTGTTTCCGTGCCCATTTGCTAAAATGCTTTCCTCTAATTTAGTGACCTGAGCAGGGATATTAGGAAAAGTGGAAAACAATCATTCAGAAACTCATTAAAATATCTCAGTGCAAAATGAGAGTGGCATGCATGAGGAGAATGAAAACCCTGGGAAGGCATAATAAAGACCTCAGAGCCATTACGGGGACTGTCAGACTGGTTTTAGACAATCACAGGCTTTGGAAAAAGAAAAAACGTCCACGTGGAGTTTAAAACCAGTAGGAGCTCCTCACACGAAAGGTGAAATTAACCTTGTACCATCCTGGCTATGTGCTCTGTCTACCAAGAAATCACCTTCATAAAGCAATCCAGCCCCATCTTTACAAATTCTAATGCTATTAATGTGAAAATGAAAATCAACCTTTTTTTTTAGGGGGGGGATGCTGGAAAGCGTTCTGATGGAGACATACAAAGACAGCATCCCCAGAAATGGGTCCACCTGGAATTTTAATGTAAGCAAGCTATTGATATTTATTGAGGCAGTTTGCTTTCCCTAGTGAGAATAACAAGACTATGAATTAAGAAAGGGGATTTTTATATCACAAAAACCACTTACATGTTGTTTGATCTAACCTCAACCAGTTTTCTTATGGGTCCTTCAGTGTTCCCGTCCATAAAAAGGGCACTTAACCACTTAGATCGCTAGTAGCATTTTAGGAGGTAACAAATTCTTTAACCAAAAAAAAAAAATCAAGTTTTTTTTTTAAACTTTATTGACATACAATTGTAAGATATATAGACATGTATTGTGCTGATTTGGTATCCATATACATTGTGGATATATTCCCACCATCTAGTTAATCAACATATCACCTCACAGATTTATCTCTTTTTTGTATGTGTGAGAACATTTAAACTCTATTCTCTGAGGAACTTTCAATTATACAATACAGTGCTATTCACTATAGTCATCATGTTTGACATTAGATCTCAGACTTGATTCATTTACAACTGCAAGTTGGTACCTTTTTACCAATCTCTCCCAATTTCCCTCACCATCCAACCACTTTTCTACTCTATGACTCTGACCTTTTCTTTTCTCAAGATTCCATATGTAAGTGATACCATGCAGTCCTTGTCCTTCTCTGTCTGACTTCCCTCACTTAGCATAATGTCCTCATGATCCATCCATGTTGAAACAAAGGCAGGGTCTCCTCTCTTGTGGCTGAAGATTCCATTGTACACACATCATTATTCTTCATCCATTCATGCATTAGTGGACACTTAGGTTGCATCCACCTTGGCTATTGTCAATAATGCTGCAGCGAACATAGGGGTGCAGATATCTCTTCAATATCCTGTTGTTGTTTCCTTTGGATATATACCCAGAAGGAGAACTACTTGATCATATGGCAAAGTCTTTATAATAAAGGCAGTTACCCTTAAGATCTCAGGTCAATTGTCATGTCTTCAAAAAAGACTTCTCTGACTACCACACCCTATCCCACAACATCCCCAACTTTTACACACAGTACATCACGTATTTAGAACATCACATGTTCCTTCATAGCATAGTCTGTATTTATGTATGCACATGCTGCTCACATCCTTCTAATCTATGCTCCATGAAGGCAGAAACTATGCTCTTTGTTCACTGATTTACCCCATGTGTATGCCCAACACAATGCCTGGCATATGGTAGGAAGTCAATGAATAGCGAATTGAGTAAAAGTTTTAAAACTTAGATCTGGAGAGAAGGATATTTAGAGTCCTGATAAGTGATCAAAGAACTAATTATTTCTTCTCTTATTCTCTAGGTTTATACCATAGAGGCAAGGGTCCAAACCAATCAAAACACTGCCCAGAGTCCTGTAGATCAGCCCAACCCCACCATGAAGGAATTCTTCCCCAGGAGGGTAACATCTAGGGCTCCTGAGCTGTCCTATATCCTATAAGACTGTCCTATGTCCTCTAAGACTCACTATTTATTATTTTCCTTTCCAAAACCAATGCTCATGAATTTAAACTCTAACAAGGCTTTCTTTTACTTATCATAAAATGAAAATGAACAGCTCTAGCTCACCCATACAATTCTGTCTTCTAACTTTTTAGATGTACATTATCTTACCCATTCCAGTCCCTTTTTTGTTCCCATAATAAATAGACACATGCACACATAATTCTTAACTGTGTGGACTTAATAGATAATTTGCCTAAAAGAACGTAGTTCTATTATTCAGGCTAACACACTGAAGCAGACAACTCATTTTCTCAGCTAATTGAAAAATGAGATGACAAGTTTTTAAAATCCTGCTTACTTGGTATGAAGACAAATAATCCAGATGACCATTTGATCGCTTTTCTGGATAACATAGCCAGCTGGATGTATTTTCATAATGCTGAAATGAGATGATCATTTTGGCATTATCTGGAAAAATTTTTTTCTTTGTACCCAAACAACTTGTCTAATGGCACAGTTGTCCAAATACTTCATTTTCTCAGTTATTTTGGCTCTGACAAATCTTTCAGTCCTTGTCTTTAAACAGAGGACCTTACGTGGTTGATCACAGATCATTCATTTGTTTAATCTTTCATCCAGCCAACCTTTATTGATCATCTGCAAAATACAGTGCTAATATCCTGTGGGCTCAGAGAACCCCTTCATGGAAGCCAAGAGTCTCTCTCTGGCCAGAGCATCTCTGCTTTTATCCGTTTCCTATGGAATCTGAGTGTTTCCAAATTAACCAGCCCTTTAAGCATGCCCTTTTCTTAATATACAAACAAATTAGACCAAAGCTTCAATCCTGTGAACAGGAAAATAGTCACTTTACAAATATTTCTGGGGATTCTCTGGGAGTGCTTACATGTCATAATAGAGTCTAGTCTCCTCAGAATGCAAATGACCATCTGCCTTTCTCCCTAATCACTCCTGGATATAGATAGGTAGTTCTCCTGCTTCTCCAAGGGTTGTCTTCTCCATAAGCAGCCCATCCATTTGAGGCTAGGGGTTGAGGTGGAGGGGGCACAATAGGCAGCCTGCATTTCCCAAGGCAGCCTGCAAACAAGACAGGCATTAGATTATTGAATCAAGCAGCACGGGGCACCTGGGTGCCTCAGTCGTTAAGCATCTGTCTTCAGCTCAGGTCATGATCCCAGCTGGGATCGAGACCCGCATCCAGCTCCTTGCTCAATGCAGAGCCTGTTTCTCCCTCTCCCACTCCCCCTGCCTGTGCTCCCTGTCTCACTGTCTCTCACCTGTCAAATAAATAAATAAAATCTTTAAGAAATAAATAAATAAATAATTCGGCTTTAGTGAAGTCTGAGGATTTCCTAAGGGATTATCTTGCAAAGGGAAAACAAAACTCCAAAGCAATGCTACTGCCCCTGATGTTGGGGTGGGGGTGGGGAGGCTTCAGCCTCAGAAACCCATTCATTGCCAGGCCTTTGGCTTTTTCCACCCCACATCTGTCACCCCAGGAAGCTGAAAAATCGGTTAATTCCATTCTGAGTTGCCTCAAACCAAGAAAACTACCCCTTCGCTTCGTTACGATCCTCCCCATCCCCACTTCTTCCCTTCAGGCCCTGTTTGGGCCCTGCCTTCCCATAACCTATTCATCGTTGCCCCCAACAAAAGAATATTCCTGCTTCCGGGAGGAATTCTGACATCGTTCTGAAAATGTAGAAACACTTGCAGTCAACATTTTGCTACGGTATTCGTTGCTTCCCTATACTCTCTGTATCTATCCTATTCTACTATGATTTTCTTTAAACAAAAGATTTGTCAAACACACACACACACACACACACACACACAAACGAAATGATTCGACAGGGCTCACTGATGTTTTCAGGAGCAAGGAAGGAGACTGAACTGTGGAAGATTAACTTGCCTGAGGGGCCTCGCCCTGAAAGAGTTTACTTTTGAGACAACATAACATTTTCATTTCCGGCTGCTTCCACTTCCGGATGCTAAAAGCATCTTTTCTTCATCATTTCTAAAAGACTAGGAGTGCAAACTCTTAGCGGGTCTTTTCCAATACGGTGTTGGGACTGGTATAAAATAAACACTCAACACGAAGCTAGGTCACCTCTATTTTAGTTGCACTTCTTTGGCCTAAATTAAGGATTTATTTCTCCCACAGAATTCTGTGGAACAGAGAATATTTGTTCCTCTTCCTTCCCTAGAGATCTTCCTCCAGATGGCCACTTAGTCCTAAGTAATAGGAAAAAAAAAAGATGTGGTTTTATTCATATGGCTTATTATTTTCCTTAAACTCCCCTCCTTATCATTCTACCTATATAATGTCAGAGCACCTGAACAGAAAACCAAAGCTGAACTCACCTGGATATATGGGCTATATACATTAAATGTAAGTGCCAGTTGACTGATCACTTTTCACCTACTGCCTGGATATTTTGAGACTTTGTAAATACCAAGCTAAATCTGAATTCATCCAATGAGATTGAAACCTAACGGTTCCTACTAAGGCCTGCTGAACTGCCTTGCTTTTCTCAGTGTGCATGAAAATAGGCCAAGGAGCTAATACAAATGTATTCAGTAGTTTGGGATATGCTGTTTGTATTATATAGTCATTATGATCTGTCAGTTCGCCCTCTATCATTGCTGGCTAACCTTTAATTTCTGATATTTATTCTCTTTGAAAATAAAGTTCATATTTTTGTAAACATGAAAAGTATGCATGCTAATTGAAAACCAAAATGGAGATATGACAACGCAAAAAGGAAATAAAAATCAGCCATGAGGGACACCTGGGTGGCTCAGTCGATTAAGCCACCAACTTTTAATTTCGGCTCAGGTCATGTTCTCAGCGTTGTGAAACTGAGCCCTACATTGGGCTCCATGCTGTGTGTGGAGCCTGCTTAAGATTCTCTCTCTCCCTCTCCCCCTCCCCATCTCTCTCTCTCTCTCTCTCTCTCTCTCTGTGTGTGTGTGTGTGTCTCTCACCCTCTCTCCCTATCTTAAAAAAAAAAAAAAAAAATCAACCATGATCCCCTAACCCCAGAGATAATCAGTGCTATAATTAATGAGATTTCCTTCCCATCTGCAAATGTGTGCATGTGTATATGAACATGCATACTAGAATGTAACATTCATAATTATGTTGATGTTGTCATTTAAATTTCCTTGACTATCAGTCTTTCATGCTATTTTAAAGTCTTAATCATTTCCCAGCTCACAACTATCCTGATGAGCGAGGAACTAATGAAGCTCTATTGAGTTTCATCAAAGTCCTCAGAGCTTTCCGCTGGACATGGCTAGATGCTGAGAAATGGCCCAACAGAAGCTAGAGAAAAACTCATCCCAGATGTCAGACAGAGACCTTGTCTGAGAGCAGGGCCCCAGGCTTTGGAGGGAAGATGCCACTCTGACTTCGGTATGGAGTCTCTGGCTCAGATTTGCCTTCTAGTTCATGTCTCAGAGATTTGTGCTCAGCAACCCAAGAAACAGGTAGGACTATAGGTCAAAGCAAATGAAATGCTGTTCACAAATATTTGTATCAGACATTGGGTAAGTGGTAGTTCTGCTTTAGGACCTGTAGGGAAAACCTAATAGTAAAGGAAGGAAGATCCCCTTCTTCACAGAACCCAGCATGGCTTTGGTCCGCTGAGGTTCCAGAAAATGCTCCTGAGCTTTGGCCCACAGGGATCTCTCATGAACCTCTAGTGGAGTCACCTCAAGTCCATGACAGCTCAAATAAAGGCATTGTCCACAGTAGCTATGCACTAAAGATGGTGAAAACTTTATCAATGTTTTCCATGCACAGGCCAGATTAGGAGAGGAAGCAAATCATAGGCAGCACAGAGTAACTTATTAATTACCAAATGTGAGATAAGCCAGGAGATGTGTGTTAGGGAGTAATGGGTAGAAAAGGCACTTTAAATAGAAGTCCTTTAACAGATTGAAATGAGAAACATGGCCTCTATCTGTAAGAGGGCAAATCCCTTAGCCCCAGGAAGCCCTTTTCTAGAATTTGCTCAACTCATACCAACTACATAAAATTTTATTCCTGACAACTCAACAAATACTCTTTTCTGTTTTCAGCAGATAAATAATTAAACGGTTACAGCATTCTCTGCATATTTGCTATGCATATACTTCACCACTCTGAATGGCCTTTAATCTTTATTAAATAAATTCAATTATTTTTGCCTTTTCAAAACCCAATCCCAAAGCCTTTTCTTCTGCAATGAATTTAAATATCATTGGCTCTGGAGTCAAGCCATGGAGAGGCACTAGATGAGAGTCAGTGAGGCTTCCTTCTGTCCTTCCCACTACCAAGTTAATCTTTTTCTCCTGTAAAGCCAGAAAGTGAACAGAGCAGAACGCATCTAAAGTAAAGCCAATTGCCAATTTCTCTAAAAGGCAACTACTACTTGCTTCAACCCTGAGCAGATAAGGAGACAGAAGACTAATGGTGCTTCAGTCATTTGAGTCATCTGTGAATTAAATGATTATGAAATAGTAAGAACAGTAAGTAAGTGACAGGCTTCATGAATTGGATATTTGTACCATGGTGGTACCCACAGGCTATCACTGTCTCATTACAGACAATTTTGGTTGAACTTCTCTCCAAAGTTAATAATGCAAATTCACTCCTCATCACAGAAAAAAAATATATGGTGCTGAAACAATCAATCTGCCAAGAGATGATGATGATAATGATGATGGTGGTGGTGGTAACATACCTACAAAGGATACTCTGGGTCAGGTACACTTCTCTTTATTTGAGGAACTCATTTCATCTTCCCAACCATCCTGTGAAATAAGGGTTATTATTGTCTCCACTCTACAAATAAGTAAAATAAGGCACAGAAAGATGAAAAAACTTGTCAGGGTAATATAGGAATTGGATTTCAAACCTACTGGGGGAGCTGGATTTCAAACCAGAAATCTGATGTTAAGGTTAGCCACATGCCAACATGTAGATCAAAAGCAAGCTTAATCTAATACCTTGACATGGTAGATTGTTCAGAATTCCGAAGTTGTTTCAATTTACTGAATTGTTTTCTTTTCATCTAAGCAACTTAATGATAATGAATAAAGTCATTACATCAAAGACAGAGTATGAGAATTAAACAGATTTTGCAAATTGGGTCACTTTTCATTTCTTGATAACTGAAGTTTGGTTAAATGACCATGGAAGAGTAGAAGATTCAACCATTTGCATTATGGATCACACAGCTCAGTACTTACTGGGATGAGATTTATGTTGTAAACAATTGCATTTTCCAAAATGAGGGGAGAAAGATAGAGGCTTGAATTAGCTGCATATCAAGTGTTTGGAACAAAAGCCATTTTTTATTTCTTTGTTGCGAATTAAGTCTGTGTAAGGAAAGGCATAATTTTTCCCCTTCCTTCTTGTTTCCTCTTAGTACTTCAGGACCCCTTGGAGAAGGGTCTTTGTTTTTAAGCAGACACCCTGCTCACAAGCACCATACTACCCAGACTGCTACTCTTCCTCACCTTCCACCTTTCCCATTCTCAACTCCTCCAAGCCTTACTTTCCAATGGCCAGGTCTCTATAACACAATTGCCTTTTGTGTGAGAAAAGTAGTAATTGAAGTATTCAGTCTTTTTCTTTTTCTTAATAAATTTTACCAAGTAACAACTGACAGTGGACTCATTTTATCCAACAAACCAAAGGATACATAGAAGTCCTTCTACTCAGAAGACTTGACAATAGTAACAGCCATGTTGGTTGGACTCAGTTTATCCAAAAAGTCAAAGGAAACATAGAAGTTCCTCTACTCAAAAGACTTGGCAATAGTAATAGGCATGTTGGTTGTGCTCTTGTGGGCAGAGGCCTTGTCTTGTTATTCCCTGTATCTACACATCTGGAATTCTCAAAAATGTTGAATGGATGCAATTGACCTGAAATGAAAACACCAAAGCTAATAAACAAATAAGACTTTTTGTGCTGCCCAACTTGAATCTGGTCATTAGATATGTCCTATTATGACGGCCAGTTCCGGAGGAGCTTGATATGTATAACCAGAGAAAGTGAGGGAGAGAGAAAGAAAACTGGGGTAGAGTGGGATGGTGGTAGAATCCCAGACATGTGACAAACATGAGAAGAGCTGAACCAGGGTAGAGGAAAATAAGAACATAGGGAGATTCGGGGACACTAGAAGCTGTGCCACCAGAAATAAGCCTGTGCCAGATGTGACTCTTTTGCATTCTGTCTTAGTTCACTTGGGCTGTTATGACAAATATACCATAGACTGGCTGGCTTAAACAACAAAAATTTATTTCTCTGGAGGCTGAGAAATCCAAGATAAAGATGCTGACAGATCCAGAGTCTGGTGCAACCCACCACCTCGCCTATAGATGACCATCTTCTTGCTATGTCCTCAGATGAATGAAGGGGTGAGGGAGCTCTCCAGGTCCTTTTTTATAGGGACATGAATCCCATTTATGAGAATGCCACCCTCATAACCTCATCACCTCCCAAAGTCTCCACATCCTTATAGTGGCACATTGGGTTTAGGATTTCAACATATGAATTTGGGGGAACATGAACATTCAGTCCATAACACATTCCTACGCTGCTTTCAGTCCTGGGATAAAGCAGAAGATGGTCTTAGTGACCCCTTCCTCACTACCGTAGCACTTTCTTTTATATTCTGCTTTCAGTGTGATATTCTTATTAGATCATTATCAATTGGACCTTAAAGGTCTGGGCTTAAAATTTCCAGTTCAATCCATTTTCATTAAGATATACCCGTAGAGCAAATTTCTCAAGAAAGCATCTATTCATTACTTATGTAGTTACTTACTTACACAGTAAGTGCACATCTTTAAGGAGAATGAGAGAGTGGTTGTATCAAGGAGCAGGTGCATGTTTGGGAAAGTGGATTTGACCCATAAACATAAAGCCTGTCGTCAGCGAAATGTTACACCCATCTTAGGACTGGAACCACTCTGCTCTTCAATGTACTCCAAGTTGCACCTCTCCAGTGTTTGATGGGAGTTCATTACCTTCATATACTGCAAAATTCAGCTGCAGAGAAACAGAATCTTCAAGCATGCTTCTATGGAATGATTCCCAGAACTTGAAGTTCTTTATCGTTTCTGGTCTTTTCCTTCCCTATCTGACACTTATCATAAAAAGATATAAGGGACCCAAATGAAGTGAGTTGAGTTATTGTAAAATACGGATTTTGTTTTCCTTTTCATGCTTAAGGTCTTTCTGTGCTTAGATATTTCTCTTTCTTTCTCTTAACTTTGACATGTTTTTATTGTGGACTATGCCATGCATAAAGAAGTATATGTGATGTTTATATATATATATGTATAGTTTGAAGAATAAGACACACTTTCTTCCTCTCTTAATGGAATGTTTAAAAACATTTAATGGATTAATTGGGAAATAAAAATGAAAGCATTAAGTCCAAAGGAAAAATATATGTTTTTTAAAGCCTCCTAAGAAATAAAGTTATAGGGACTCCTGGGTGGCTCATTCGGTGAAGTGTCTGCCTTTGGCTCAGGTTGTGATCTCAGGGTCCTGGGATTAAGCCCTGCAACAGGCTCCTTGCTCAGCAGGGAGGCTGCTTCTCCCTCTGCCTCCCTCCCCCACCCTCTGCTCCTACCCCCACCCCATGCTCGCTCTCTCTTTCACTCTCTCTCTCAAATACATAAATAAAACCTGAAGGAAGGAAAGTAGGAAGGAAGGAAGGAAAGAAAGAAAAAAATTTCTGAAGATTTCTGAAAGTTTCCTTTTTAAGTTGAGAAACGTTGAAACAGACTCCAGTAGCCTGCTTTTACTTTGTGCCCTTTCCTTTATTTTTGCTCTTCTTTTCCTCCCTTCCTTTTTACCCCTTTCTAGCTCCCCTTCTCCTGAACCTTCTGTGGCCCCAGACAAACAAGGCACAAGGCCAATAGCTCTCTAAAGAACTGTTCCGACAGTTGCTCACAGAAGACTGGGTGAAGTCCCTGAAAGAGCCGTGAAGACACAAAATGGTCTCCTACTGCTCCAACCATTTCACAGCAGTTTCAGAGAAAGAAAACCTCCACCTGAAACCAGACCACAGTCACATACCTGGTTCTTCTCCTTGACCAATGAAAAATCCAAGCCAAAGGGTGTCTGCTAAGTAAGTTACCTGTGAAGCGCTCCCTGAAGCACGTCAACTAAATGCAGTTTTTACCCTCTCTCTGAGTTTCCTGACAAGTGTTTCAAGGCAAAATTCACGTTCAGACATCAATGTTTCACCTCATCACCTTTCCTTCCACCGAGAAGGACAATTGGATTTCCTTCACGGTGGGATCGCCCTCCGTGGCAGGGCAGGACACCCAACATGGAGACTTCTCTGACCAGTCACTAGGCGTTGCCAGCAAAGGGCAGTGGAAGATTTGGAACTGCTAACAACCCTCTAGGTCCCCAAAACTGTGACCCCTCTGTGTCTGGCATCTTTGGACTCTTCCCCACTTCATCTTGGGAAACCCCCTAATCCTGAGTTCCTCCACTCACTCTTCCAAAAGACTTTTTCTTTCCTATGTCTCCTGGTCATCCAGAAAGAAAAGCAGCCATCAAAGGGGAACCCTAGTGGGTAGGGTGGAGTGCTCACCTCCTGTGT
This sequence comes from Mustela lutreola, assembly GCF_030435805.1. Lineage (NCBI taxonomy): Eukaryota > Metazoa > Chordata > Mammalia > Carnivora > Mustelidae > Mustela > Mustela lutreola. Next base: position 185,626,260 of record NC_081293.1, on the reverse strand, counting down.
GAGCACTGGGAGGCCAAGGCCTCCTCCCAACCCTCCCCCCCGCCGCCCCCCATTCAGAAGAGCAGATCAGAGAACGGTGTTTCCTGCATTCACAAGGTTAGACTTGAAGGAGCTCTGGAGATTCACCAATTTCCTATATTCTCCTGATAAACATTCAGAAGCCCAGGGAGCTGAATTGGCCCACCCAAGGTTACAGAATTAGTTCCTGTCAAGGCTGAAATTAGAATCTGATCTCTGTCCCAGACACACTGAGTGCTGATTAGTAATGATAATTATAAAAACAAGAAGAAAGGTAATAATAATGTTTACTGAGTACTCACTATGTGTGTGCCAGGCACTATTCTAAAAACTACATGCATCAATTCCTTTAATCCTTACCCAAACGTTATGAGACAGACATCATTATTATTATTTCTATTTTACAAATGAGAAAACTGAAACTCAACGTAATTAAGGAAAAGCTAGTGAGTCGTGGAGCCTGGATTTCATTCTGGGAAGTCTTATTTCAGAACTAGAACTTATAAAATCACTGACATTCCCACTGCTCTGTAGTAAAATGAAAGAATTAAGAACAGGGCAGTGCATTTTTCTTAAAGCAAGATATATGCCATTTAAAAACACCAACTTTATTATATTCTGCATTTATTTTAGAATATTAAGAATTCCCTTTCTTTATGAGAAAATAGAATATATGGTAGTTGTTGGTGTTCTATAAGTTTTATTTTTTAATAAAAATATATTTGGGAGTTGTTTATTTTATGAAATTGCAGAGTTTAGAAAGCACTTCTTGCATTATCTCCTCCTGCATGAATTCTGGGAGAACCCATTGTTGCTTTCATGCTTCCTCTGCCTGCTTCTGGTTCCTGGAATGGGTGGTGGGAGTGGAGGGGGGCGCTGCCCAGGTGGAGAATGACCAAAATTTATCACATACTTTTTATCAGTCAGGACTCGTTTGATTGCAAGTAAATAACAAGTAAAAATAATTATATATTGACTAATTTAGCTGAAACATTTGGGGATCAGTTCCTCAAATTATGTCTCAAATTTTATTGGCTTCTCTCTTACCATTATATTGGCTTAATTCCAAGACTCCATGGGAGCAAGATGGCCACCAACAGCTTCAGCTATTTTCTGTGCTCAAGTTCAGAGGGGAAAAGGTATCTCTTTCTCTCTCTCTCTCTTTCTCTCTCTCTCTCTCGTAGCTCCATGTAGGGTTGTACTTTAAGTTGACTGAGTTACAGCAGTCCCTGAAGGGGTCACTGTGGCTGTATAGATTTATGCTACTTGGCCAGTTCTAAGCTATTCATTATACTCCTAAAGCTGACGATAGGATCAGCTCCATCCACTCTGATGGCAGCAGGAGGATGGATCTCAAAAGGGGAAATTAGACACTGTTGACAGTTGCCAAAGGAATGGGTGTTTGATCATCAAGCCAGCAAATGTCCACCATTCACCTAATGTGTGTCACTCGCTAGGCCAGGTGCTACTCACTCATCACTTCATTTAATTCTCATAATAATCCCACCAGGCAAATGATAATTTACCAATGAAGAAACTGAGGCTCAGAGACACCAAGAAACACACAAAAGGTCAAACAGCTGGTAACAGAAGTTCCAAGAATCAAATTCTACTCCAACCAATTTCAAAGCCCAAGTCCTTGATTTTTTTTTATTCTATAATTTGCTTATCCTGCCCTCCCTTCTACCATTAAAACTGGAGATAAAAGAAGCCATCCTGCATATTATAATGACAAGTTGGTCGAGGGGTCCAATAACTGCCCTGCTCCTGGTTTTCTTTCCCTCTCTCACTTCAAGCATTCACAATTTTTAAAATATTTTTTTCTCCTCTCCTCACCACAGTTGAAAGAGCTAAGATTAGAGACACTGATTATGTCTTGCCCCTGAGTTGAAGAGAAAATATAATCTGGAACAATTCTAGAAGGACATTAATCAAATGAGGGAACAATGTTTCTTCTCCATTTGAGTTAGAATTTCCCAGAATGTTAAGCATCTGGTACCATACCTCCTAGAATATGTCCGTTAGCCTTAAAAAAGAAATTTGTCTAATTAAGTGACCAAGAAGTACATAGGAAGAGAAGAATTTCATCACTAATATATTCAAGAACAGTCTCTTGATTCAGTCTACAGCAAACACAGTAATCACAATCACCCCACAACAGCCTCAGGAAACTGTTCCCTGAAATAGTAAATCTGTCCAATCAAAATTAAATGCTCAGAGTTGTAAACAGTATTCAGTGCTTCATTCAAAATCTAAACCAAGACCATCATTTGCAGCATCAGATACCAGTAGTCATGCAGATTTGGGTCATAAATAAGATTGATATATAATATTTAATAAAATATAAAGTCATGACTGAATTTAGTATGGAAAGAATCTGAGATCATTAATCTCCAGGTTTACTCAATGTTTAAAATTAATTTTCATTATTTTCCAAGGAATGTTCACATTTGGGGGAAAAAATAATGGTCATGAAATAAAAATATGGAGAGTTCCTTGTAGATGTTCCCCAAAACACTCAGTCAACCATCTGACCACACATCATCTCCCTGTGGCTTCAGAAAGCAGACCAAGGTCTACTTCTCCTCATTCCTTCTCTCTACCCCCACTCCTCTGAACAGAGACAGCAACTATGCTTACGGGACAACTTAGTTCTTGTCCCACACATCCTGTGGCTCCAGGGTGAGGAACTTGCACATCTCCTCAATTTATATTTCTTCATGGTTTGAAGAAGGACATCCCAGGTTGAACCTAAACTATGTTCACCACTAAGCTTACATATGTGTGGGCTTGTCTGGCAAACTAAATGGGGGACTTGCTGAAAAATAATTGAGAAAAGAAAGGCTAAGCACTCCAGAGAGGGGGAGACATGGCCAGCCACAGCTTTGCTCTAGTTAAAAAAAAAAAAAAAAAAAAGAGTCTTGGTTCCTGGGCATGAGCAGTGGTGGCCATGCCTGCTCTGAGACAGCAGAAGTGATGGCAGTGCCCAGCAATGGGGACAGGGTGGATTGGTAGCAGAGTGGGATATGGTGTTCAGTGGGCTCTTGAGGTACCTCAAAGTATCTTCTAAACAATGGAACTGGGAGAGGGAAACAAGAGTGGAACAGCACAGGACTATATGGCAACTGCCCAGAATGTTGGTCAGATGCATGCCTTTTGGTATATGGAGACTCTGAAATAGCTGCATAGGGAAGGGAAAGAGCATGGGGCTGTGACTCCATATTGGATACTAGCAAAACAAAGGTTAGATAAAAAGAGGATATTAGATGAACTCCCTTTAAAGCTTCCAGCTCTGACTTTAAACAATTATATGATTCTCACCAGCTAATGGTGGGTAGGAGAAATCATGTCCCACACCCCAAATCACTGCCCTCAATCTTCACCAACAGCAAGTTAAGACACCCGAAGACAGGAATAAGAACAACCACCATTAAATAGGACACCCTTCCCTCTCCCTTGGGAGATTCAGTGTGCTTCTCCTTGCTCACCCTAATTCCTGCTCAAGTTTCTCCCCTCTTCTAAAGTGACCTCTTCTCCAGATTCACTCTTCATCTGTCCCTCAGCTCTTCCTACCCCTGCCTGGGGCATCCCACAGTGTTAGGGTTCCAAAAAAAATTATTATTTTTCAAATCCTTCTTTCCATCATGCTTTGTCCAATAACCTTGTCCTAATTCCAAGCAATGATCTCTTGGTACATAGCTCACCAGTCACTTTGATTATTAGTAGTACTCCTATTAGAAATTCTAATATCTTAGCTGATTGCAAATTGCTCATTTCCACTTCTTTAAGATCACTAGGCCCATAGTCCTGGAGTGAACTGTGTGACCATGTGTTTGACTCTGACATAACTTCTCTTCTCTCTTCAAGGTCTGGCTCTTCTAGCACCTTGGGAGCCAGGAGTTAGAAATAAGTGAAAACAATAATCATGTCCATGATGGCAGGTGTTCTGGCCTCCCAGGCTCTCCATAGACACTGTGCTGCTTTTCTTGGGGCAATGCTCAATCTTCCCTCGCCCCTCCCCAAGACCCCAGAAACAGAGACATCCCTACCTCCCATCCTTTCCATTTGCAGCACATGCCTCTAGTCCTTTCTCTGGATTCAGGGGCCCCTTCTTTGGCCCAGCAGCCACCTGGGCAGCCCTATGCACCTGCTTCTCCCTTCATGTCTATGTGCTCAGCTTTGTCCTCAGAGGGCCACAGGGACTAGAATGGGTATGACCCCATCTTGTTCTTCTTCGATGCCTTACACCATGGCCCCTTCTTACTCTGCTGGTGATGACTAGTCCAATAAACCTTCCCTGCTCAGAGATCCACAGACTAGTAGCAACCAGGTCTCTATGTCCCACATACTTCATGTGTCAGACGCCCAAAAAACTTTCTTGTCCTGTTCTGTACCACTCCAGAGTCAGTAAAGAATGAGTCTGCAGGGTCTGGATCTCAGTACCATTTCATCAGGAAGGAGACACAGGATGCTCCAACTCCTTTGACTGATTTTCCTTGAAGACCCTTCACTTGGCTTCTTGGAGAAGAGAGAAATTCCCTTTGGAAACCTCTTACCCAGGCCCTAATGACACCCTCTATCTCCTATCCTCTTGCAGACAGGCATGAGATGCTGAGGGTTATGCTACTGAGACAGGTTTAACCACCTCTTAGTAAACAATACTGAAGGGTCTTGATGGCATTGACTCGTAACTATCATTAGGATGTGAAGTACTTGTAACTATCATTAGGATGTGAAGTACTTCGGTGTTCCTGACCTCCCTCGGTTTTATGCCTGTGCTGTAATCCCAGCACTAAAGAACAAAATAATTCTCAATATCCTATTACAAAGTTCAGTGGGTTGATAAGAGCTAAACTCTGTCATGGAGCCAGTCCTCTCTGCACCATCAGAGAGCCACACCTCTACAGCCCTCCCACTTAGAGATAAATTCATCCATAGTCAGTTGGCACAATTACAGTGAGACCTCCAACCATTAGGGAAGGAGACTCACCATCACTGGTTTATAAGCCAATACAGCAAAACTTTTTGATACAATAACTTAACATCTAGAGACCATGAGAGTAGCATTCTCACAAACAGCAAGATGACTTATAGCACCATCCCTTCTGCCTATAACCCTGCTTCACCAATTGAGAAATTGAGAACCATAAATTCTCCAACTCCACAGAACAGAGTCAATCACTTGAGACCTGAGATGACAGAACTACTCCACAGCTCAAAGAAGAACAACACTTTTTCATCCTCAATGAAAGTTCTAAACTCCCTTCCTCATCATAGTCCTTGCTAATTTTATGTAAAAGTCATTGGAAATGATCTGACTTGATCTATAAGCCAGAAAGAAATTTCTTGTTAACAGTAAGCCCAATACCTTCTGGGCATGAGTAAAAGCGGCCATCTGTGAAATGGCGGTTCATCACTCAGGACACGGCATTCTTCCCTGGAATGTTCTCTCATTCTAAATATGTCATCTCGGGAATTTTATAGGCTGATGTCATCTGACACATTGAAAAAGTGTATGAGTGCTAAAATAAATATTTCAAACACCAAACAGGCTCCTGTTTATCTAACAATATACATAAAAGATCCAAAATCTTTTGTTTGGCTGTAGCAAATAATTTTTTGTAGCTTTTCTGACATACTTGCAGCCATTCTGTGGATAATGTACAATTAAAATGGGATTCATCTGCCCTTGGTGGTAATGTGAGACTCCCTATTTGTGTCTTAGTGACATACTATGGAGACAGAGAAAGGCAGCACCCAAGTTAGAATGTAAACACGCCCCTTGGGAGATGCTTTTGTAGGCCTACTTTTTTTTCTTTGAATTGTGCACTAATGAAGGCAGTTCTCAGTAAGACTCCCCAGCCTGCAACATAGCAAGGTTGCCCTAATACCAGGCCACTCTCTAAGTCGCACTGGCCACCAAATACCTCTTCAGCCAGTTGTGTATGGTTGTTCCTGGTGCTGCTTGTCCTCTGCTACACTCCTGGTAAAGTGTGGTGCACAGGAACCTTCCCTAGAAGCCACAGGTTCTCAATCTAGGTAGCACATGAGAAGCACTTGGTTCACGGGGAAATTTTCAAATCCTGATCCCCAGACCAATTTCTCTCTGGGAGTGAGAAACAAGCATGGAGAGTCTGTAAAGACCCCAGGCAATCTAAGTGAACATGGTAGACTGGAAACCACTGCCTCCCCATAACTATGCTGAATGTGTGGAGAGAAACATGGTACAAAGGCAAGCGACGTTGACCCCTAAAGATGAACCGTTTAAAGTTGTAATCAAATAAAACGTGCAATCGCGTCCATCATATTTGCATACACCATATGTCAAAATTTGCATGCCATAGATCTATAAATGGTAGCCATGAGTTTCCCTAAAGATGGGTTTCTAGAAAGCAAATGGGCAGAGGTAAGGTTGGGAAGGTGGCTCAGGGCCGTGTAATGAAGGGCTATGAATGTCACAATAGGATTATGGACCTTACCCTTTGGTGACTAGGGATTCGCTGAAGGCTCAGGTGCAGTGATGTGATGTGATTAAGGGAATATTTTAGGAAGACCGGCCTGCCAATAAATAGTAGGATGGATCAAAGAGAGAGAAAATAGAGGCAGGGAGACCAACTGAGAGGCAACCAGGGTAGTCCAGGTCTGAGGAGCCAAGAGACCCAGGAAAGAAAATAACTATCACCATCAGAGACCACCAAGTTCTTGAAGGAATAAGGAGAGGTGGCCGGAAGAGGAGACCTCAAGCCAGGTTGGGGAGAGACCAGGAAGTTGGGAAGAGAAAGAGTTTGAAACTAAGAGAAAGCAGTTCTGACATGTTCCATTTGTGGTTACTGCAAAATATCTAGGGAAAAGGTCTAATGGGCAGTCAAAAATCTGAGCCCAGGGCTCAGTAGAAAAGACAAGATCTTTCTTGTTCGCAAAGAATCAGATCTTTCCTGTTCTCAAAGTTGGGAGAGGATTTACAAACATGTCCTTAGTCACCAGGCTCGGCTTAATCATCTTTTTTTTTACTGCCAGGACCTGGCAAAGATCATGGTACATAATAGATATTCAATAAATGTTTGTCTTTCTGCCTGGTTTGTCTGATGTGTCTGAGGAGGAAACAATAGGACACTCTGAAAATAATTTTTCCCAAATTCAATGTTTGAAACAAAATCTGCCCTGTCAGCCTTCAGGGGCTTGAAGAACAACAGAAATGGGTGAACAAGCAGAAGAATGCTCTACCTCAAATTTCCGGTGGGGGCCACACAAGACCACAGGTGACATGGGTGCTGTGAGTGGAGGTTGCTGGCTGCTGCCCAGACATCCTAGCAGGGAAGCCAAGGGAACGAGGAACAAGTGGGGTCCAATAATCCACACTACCCAGAACTTAACCCCTAAAGGAGCTGGTGACGGACTAACTATAGATAGAAGGATTAGAATAAACTCTGGATAGAAGATTTATAATTGTAAATAAAACTCCAAATGTGCCCAACTTGGAAAAAACACTGATATAGAGAAAAAGCTGAGTAGTTACCATCTCTAGGACAAATGTCTCCCAATCTGTCAATACCATTAGTTGTCCAGAAATGGAATAAACATCACATCACACTACAGTACTACTATTATTCAAATATGTAGGGACATTGTTATAATTGATAAGACATACAAATTTTATGCTAAAAGTTGTCCACATGCTAAAATATTTAGGAATTAATAGTTTATGGATTTTTACATCATCCACTTCATTACTTTTTCTAAAATTTAAAATTTAATTATGAATAATTTCAAAAGTGCTATAAAATCCTTTTTTAAAATGCCATCAGGACTACATATATATTTCATTATATTCACATATATTAGTTTATTAAATTATATTATTAGTTATATAATATTAATTTTTCTGCTATTAATTTATTAAATTTAAATATGAATTAAATATAAGTAGTCATATTTATTTAAAAATCACTTTATGTCTTCTCTAAAGGGTAAGATTTTTTTAAAGATTATTTATTTTAGAAGAAGAGAGAGAAGGGATGCCTTGTTGGTTCAGTCAGTTAAGCATCTGCCTTTGGCTCAGGTCATGATCCCAGGGTACTGGGATCAAGCCCTGAGTTGGGATCCCTGCTCAGTGGGGAGACTTCTTCTCCCTCTGCCTGCCACTCCCCTTGCTTGTGCTCTCTCTCTCTCTCTGACAAATTAAATAAGTAATTAAATAAGAGAGAGAGAGTGAGCATGCAGGAGGGAGGGCAAAGGAGAGAAGAAGAATCTTAACCAAACTCCCTGCTGAGCCTGTGGGGCTCAATCTCAGGACCCTGAAATCTTGACCTGAGCTGAAATCAAGAGTCAGATGCCTGACTACCTAGAAGGTAAGATTTTTTTACATCCTCTTTTTCCCTCTGTTCCTGGAAATTATCTCTTTCCCAGAGATTGACATATGACATTTTTATGTTTATATTTAATATTTTTACATATATGTGTATTCAAAACCACCACGTGTTGTTTTCTGTGGGGTTTCTAATGCTTAAATCAATGACATGAAAATGTATGGCTCTAACTTGGTTGTTGGATTCAATATCATATTTTAGAGATTTATTCATTCATTTTAACTGCTATATAGTACTCCGTAGTTCGAATAACTAGTTTATTGGCCCATTCCTTTCTTCAGGGTTAGACTGTTTTCTTCTAACTTTCTTTCTTTTACAAACACTGTCACAATGAAGTTCCTTGCACATGTCTCTTTGCATGCATATGGGAAAATTTTTCTAGGCTGAATCGCTAGATGGGACCTTATGCATTAAAATGTTATAGAATGTTAAAATTAGAAGCTTTGCCCAAGATCCTGAAGTGATAGGTATTTGTTATCAAAGGGAGATGCCAGACCAAGACAAACTCATGGCACTATCTAAAAAGTGGTTTCACTATCCTTTTGCCCTCCAACCTCAATGAACGAAGATAACAATGGGATAAAAATGGGTCCAATTGTTGCAGATGGAAAGAATTTGTGATGAGGATTTCCTGTAGGTCCTATCCTGGCCTGTGAACACCCACCACGGAAGGAGTAGTTATAGTACCACTTGCTTCTCACCTCAATTCATTGAGGGGAATTGAAGGGCTTAATTGGTGACTCCTGTGGTATACTGGGTGGCGTGGACTGGGTCCATCTCCTATGCAAATCTTAGAAAGGGCTAAAATGAGCTTGTTGCTAATGGGTAAGTCAAAAGACAGGAGGCTGAATCAGCCTGTTCTAACCACAGCCCCTGCTGAATGCCAGCTGTCAGAGAGATTAATGAGGGCCCAATACACTTTTATTCCTTGAGGTGGTCAGAAAGCAACCTGGTGTTGGTCCCATTACAAAACATTGTCTTCTATCTGGGAAGGGACACCAATTTATCACTGGAATGGATACATACTTTTCACAGGTGTTTGCCCCTCTTGACCACAATATCTCAGTGAGCATGAGTATCTGAGGGTTACAGACCTCTTCTCTGTCAATATGGTACCCCACCGAAACTCACCTCCGAATAAGGAACTCATTTATAGCAATGGTGCTGTGTTAGTGGGCTTGTGGCCACAGGATTCCTTGGTCTTACTATGGAACCATCAACCAAAGCGGCCAATCTGATTGAACGGGGCAGCTTGTCAAAGCTTGGCTGATCTGCCAAACGGAGTTCAGCACATGTGAAGTTAGGGAACTCATCTCAAGAATGCAGCATATGCATTGAATCAAGTTACAGTCTGGTTTTCAATGGCTAGAACTTAGCCAACAGCCAACATATTTTAGTCTCTGATGACAAGAAAAACAGTCCACTCCAGTAAGCAAGGAGTGGAATCAAAAGCAGCCCCTTCCATGATCATACTCAATGTCCTACTTGTGGAACTTAGCCCCCAAATCTGGAATCTGAAAGGTCAGAGGTACTGGCTCTTTGCAGGGGAGGGAGACATCAGTAAGAACTCCACAAAACTGAAGGTTGCAGTCACCACTTGGTCAGGGAGCTCCTTAACGGCCAGCAGGTGAAGGAGTAACTCTCAGCGTGCGGCTGATTGATACTGATATTCTTGGAGACCTTAGGTTTCAAATCCAACCTGGAAGCAGGCAGGAGCATGACGGATCCCTGCAGATTCCCCGGGGCATCTCCAGTGAGCACCAGCTAGTGTTGACTGTCAATGAGCAAGGGCAGTAAATGTGTCTCAGGGTGAGCTCCCTGACAAGGATCTGAGCACAAGCAGCTTATTTGAGGGCAAACCCAGAACACATGAGTAGAAAGACAGGAAGAAGGTAAAGCCAGTATTATCAGCCAGTTTGCCATGGTGGGTATCTGGAGCGCACTCTGCTGTGGCCCACGCAGAGTCAGCGTGGAACACAGAAGCCGAAGGATGAGGAGCTGGAGTGTCCCTCAGCATCTCCACACGGTCGGTGGCTGAGAAATGCTCCCCTAGGATTCACTTGCAAACACTTCTGGTCTTTCCTTGGGTCTTCTCAGAGAATTCGCGGATGTTTCCAGCAAGCAGCCTTCAGTCTGTAGAGGTGAATTCTGAGGACACAAAAGCAGGGCCCAAAACCATCTGCTCAGGCCACAACCCAGCAAAGGCAGAATGTGAAAGCTTTAGGAGAAGGTCCGGGCTGCCACACCAGGAAGCAACACAAACCAGCTAAATTGCTGACCACGCAGGAGGTGATCCCAGGACAGGTGGCTGTAGGAGGAAACTGAGGCCCAGAAAGTGGGGCATCGGGATCCGCTGTAGCAGCGGGACCAGCAGACACGCATCACTGACCTCGTGCCTTACGAGTTTCAAGACACCACAACTTGTCACACTTTGAGGAGGACTTGTTCCTCCCTGAGAAGAAACTAGAATAGCATATTCTCATAAAAATAAAAATGGAGACTCTAGGTTGTAGTAATGGAGCTAAAAAAGGAAGAGCAGGTTTAGAATCGAGTGGCTACAAGGAGGAGACTGTGGTGTCGCCAGGACTTCTCAGACTCCCTTGCCTGCCTCCTGGACCATGTTGTCTGTTCTGGGGGTTGACAAGAACTTTTGTCCTATATATGCTCCGACCTCCCCTTCATCTCTGTCATGGGGCCCAAGCTGTGAGCCACACTGACGTAGTCTGGCTTCTCCCTCCACTGCCAGATGCAAAAGAAACACCCCAATATGGAGCATGGATCTGTTGTCCCAAACACCTGCAGGGGGTTGGAGGCCTCGTCCTGGAAGAGGGAATGTGGTAGAGTTGAGCAGGAGATGGGAGGAGTCAGGTCGTCCATGTTCCTCCTCTCCTCCCGTTAACGGCTCTGAGGAAGCCCCAGCCTGATCTCCAGCTGAGGTTCTGCAGCCCAGCTGGTGGCCCCAAGCAAAGGTGGGTGTAAGTGAGTGCTCCCCACTCCCTTCCAGTCTCCCCGTCTCCCCTTGTCTCTTGTTTCCTCTCCCTCCTTCTAGTTGCCCTGGCTTTACCCTTCCCCAATAAAACCTTACCACTTTAAGTCCTGGCTCCTGACCTGTATTTTAGAAAACCTGGCTTCACCAGGATCACTTCTAAACTCAGCAGTCCCCTGGACATTTTCCGGACCACCCTGGGGCTGTGGATTGCAGCCCCACACCCGTTCAGGGTCAGCTCCTAGTTTTCTTTGAATTACTGTTCCACTTTACCCTTCACGGAGACAGAAATGGGTAAGTCTCACTCTGCAGGGAAGTTTGCTTTTACGCAGCCAGATTGGAGAGAGCCTTTCTCCTTGCTGGCACTGGGCTCTCTCTGTTTCCTTTCTGGGAGATGAAGCTGAGACTTGAAGACTCAAAGTGAGCTCCGGGAAAACCAGGGCTCCGGAGCTCGCTCACTCTTGGGGAATCATGTCTTTTTGACATTCCTGTTCTCTAAATATTTCTCTTTTTTCACCGTTTGCTTTTAAGAAGTGGTTTCCTTTTGTTTTACCTGCAGCATTTAAAGTGTCTTGACCTGGAAGGTTTTGGGGGACATCTAGTCTACAGTGTTGCCGGAAAAAAGTTTTGGGGAACATTTTTGAAAAATTTGAAACAAGCTTGCTCTTATAGAAAAGTTGTGAACACTATGTGATTTTTTTCCAGAATCATTTAAGGTAAGTTGCCAGCATGATGCCTATCCCCAAATATTTTTGTCTGTGTTTCCTGGGCGAGGGGTAAGGGAGGCATGGAGGATATTTCTTCTAAGAAACCTCATATAACCATCAAAATCAAGAAATTAACAATGATATCCTAATCCCCAGACTCTTTTCACATTTTGCCATTCATCCTGATAACGTCCTTTATAGTAAAAGTATTGCCTTCAGGAGTGCCTGGGTGGCTCAGTCGGTTAAGTGGTCTGCCATCCGCTCAGGTCATGATCCCAGGGTCTTGGGATTGATTCCCACGTTGGGACTGAGCAGGGAGCCTGTTTCTCCCTCTGCCTGCTGCTCCCCCTACTTGTGCTCTCTCTCTCTCTGCCTCTTTCTCTGTGTCAAATAAATAAATAAAATCTAAAAAAAAAAAAAAAAAGGGTCCACATCAGAGCCATTTGCTTCTTTGGGTCACTGTGTCTTTTTATACTTTATTCATCGGTAACAGTTCCTCTTTCTTGCTTTGACAACTTTGATGATTAAAGGCTAGTTATTTTGTAAAATTTTCCCCAGTTTGCATCTGTCTGATGATGATGCATCCTTGGCAGGAGTATCATAGAAGTGAGTCTGCATTTATTATTACTGCATTTCCCCAGATGGCACACAATTTTAATGTCTCCGTACTGCTGGTGTCCGCTCTTGTTCACTTGATGAGCGTGTGCCTACCAGTCCACTCCACTGTAAAGTACCTCCTTTTTTGTTATATAATTGATAAGTATTTTGTGGGGATTTTGAAATTATGTAAATTTCCCATTCACATGAAAATTGCAATGCATCCACTTGGTAACCTCTGTTCGTATACCTGCCTTGTGTGATGGACCATTACTCTTGCTATCTGATGTGACAGTTCTGCTCAATGTGATGCTTAAATTGTCCCCTCTTTGGCTCCCATCCCCTCCAAGCATAGTAGGCTAAAATATATGTATTCATGAAATACATGCATGCATCTAAATCTACATTTGTTCTTATATCTATACTGAGAATAGGAATTCACGCAGATACCTCCAGTTCCAAATCTTCATAGGCTGGCCCCTTTCTACTTTGTAATTCTCCCCACACTCTGATATTGAAATGTCTAGTTCCTAATTTTCCTTAGTATATTTATTCATTTATTCATTAACACCCATTTATGTAACTAATTTCCATCTCCACTACCATATGCACACCTTCCTCACTCCAACACCATGCCAGACTGCCACCCCCAGCCCACATGGACTCACTCTCCTGGCCTGGGCTTGACCCTGTTTGGCAGTCCTATATAAATGCCTTCCTCACACAGCTGTCTGGACACTCTCCTCATCCAACCCAATCTTCCACACCCTGCCCCAAGCCACCCATGCGTGGATGCTTGCCGCCTTCTGCTTGGGCTCTGTCATCCCACTCTGGGTCACCATGACCAGCACCTGTCCATCCAAGCATGATGTCTAGCTTCCCTACTGGCTTTAAAACTGGATTATTCAGGAAGAAAAGGGGAAGGAGACAGAGCACTAGGGATTTTTAAGATTTTATTTATTTGAGAGAGAGAGAAAGAGAGAGAACAAGCAGTGAGGAGTGGCAGAGGCAGAGGGAGAAGCAGACTCCCCACTGAGCAGGGATTCCTGGCTCAGGGTTCGATCCCAGGAACTGTGGGATCATGACCTGAGCTGAAGGCAGACTTGGCCGACTGAGCCACCCAGGTGCCCCAGCACCAGGGATTTTTAACGTGCACACTTAATGAAGTATAAAGTTAGTCCAAATACCTATCTTCACCCTAATCAACTCAAGGACTTCAGAGTTTAAATCCTGCACCTCTGCCTCCCACCCCATGGTCTTACATGTGGTTATTGTCATGGGTTTTTCCCTTCCTTTTTTGTATCTCCAAAATTCATAGTTATCTTAATTATGATTTTGTGGAGTCAATGGTTATTTATGTTGATCAATACTTTCACTCACTTATTTGTTCCCCATTACTTCTGATAGCCCACTTCATCTGGATTCAGTCCTCTTTTTTGCTCACTCTACCCTTCATGGTTTGTCCTTCAATAGTTCTTTTTTTTTTTTTTAAGATTTTTATTTATTTGACAGAGAGAGACACAGTGAGAGAGGGAACACAAGCAGGGGGAGTGGGAGAAGGAGAAGCAGGCTTCCCGCTGAGCAGGGAGCCTGATGCGGGGCTCTATCCTAGGACCCCAGGATCATGACCCAAGCTGAAGGCAGATGTTTAATGACTGAGCCACCCAGGCACCCTGTCCTTCAATAGTTTTATCACACTGTGTCAGCAATGTCTTGTAGACATGAACCTTTGCAGTCTTTGTCATACATTAATGTTTACTCTTATTCTTTGATGACAGTTTAATTGCAGGGAGCACTATAGGGCAACATACAAGTTGTCCCAGCTTGCTTTGGACTGGGGGTCTCCCAGCATAGGGACTTTCAGTGTTAGAACCAGGACCATTCTGGACAAACTGAGATGGTTGGTCCTCTACTTCTATATTTTATTATTTTCCCACAGTTGTATTAAGAAAGTGATTCTGTTGTCTGTTGATCAGTACTTCTGAGAAAACTTACATGTGATAAATTTGTTTCTTTGAGGGTAACTTGCTTCTATCTAACTTCTCTCTGGCTTCTTCTAGGATTTTCTCATGCCTTTGAAACTATCAGAATGTTGCTATAGAGATTTGTTTCTTATTCATCCTGTTCAGGATTATCAAATATGAATATTAGTATCTTATTATAAATTATGGAGATAGATATCTTTCACCAACTCTAAAACATGTTCAGCCATAATCTCTTCAAATATTTACTCCTCCGATTTCTAGTTATTCTTTTGGAAATCCTGCTGGATATACTCTTTATCTTCTCATTATATACAATGTGCTACTTAACCTCTCTTGCAGACTTTCTGGCTCTGCATTCCCAGTACTGCATCCCAAATAACTTCCTCAGTTCTGCCTTCCAGGTAAAAAGTCACCATTTCAGTAGTATTTAAACTGATGTTTTACCCATTCACTGAGTTTAACTTCATGGGCTAGATTTTTACTTCCAGAAGCTCCATTTGGTTCCTTTCCACATATTTTTATTTTTATTTTTATTTTTATTTTTATTTTTATTTTTTTCAGTGTAATGTGACTTACTTATGTAGATCTTTAAAGTCTCTTGAATCTTTACAAACACTTACTTTATATTCTCATTCACATTACGTCCGTCATTGAGTTCAAGGACTCTCCCCTCCCTGTGTATTGTGTTTGCTTTTTCTTTCTCTCTCTCTCTCTTTCTTAGTTATTTTGATTGATGATTTTGAACATGAGAGAAAAGAGTGATGTGCTCTTCCTTTTTTTTTTTTAAGATTTTATTTATTTATTTATTTGACAGACAGAGATCACAAGTAGGCAGAGAGGTGGGGGGAAGCAGGCTCCCCACTGAGCAGAGAGCCCAATGTGGGGCTCGATCCCAGGACCCTGAGATCATGACCTGAGCTGAAGACAGATGCTTAACCCACTGAGCCACCCAGGCACCCCAAGAGTGATGTACTCTTTCTATGAGAAACCTGTGGGCCTATTTAAGGAAGTATATTTTCAAAGTAGTTCTGCCAGGTACTCCCGGTTATTAATACCCAATCACGAACTTTATTTTTTCAATTTAGAGATTTGAGGGACACCTACCTAGTTCTTAAGAACCCAAACTTGTGAGAAACAAGCCTGAGTTACAGATTCTTCTGAGGAGAATTTTTCTTTTAATCTAGAGTTCAGGTCAAAAGCAAGAATTTCCTCTTTGTCTCCTTATAGTGGTGGATTGTTTTCTAACACCTCTTGTAGTGAGGGTGGCTCTTTGAGGGTTTTTACTTTATGCATGGGTCTCATTTACAACACATCATTTCACTCAGGCTTCAGGTTACCAAGACAGAAACTCTCAGTCCGACCTCTACCCATATCAAGGGTGGATACATGAGTGTTCCCAACATTCTGGCTTTAGTTCTTTCTTCATTTCTGGTAACTAATAGTCTTTCTTGTGATCAGAACTATGTATTCAAAATTATTTGAGCTAGTATTTCTGAGTCTTTGTAATGGGAGGTTTCAGACATTGCCTCAATCCTCCTCTTGCCAAAGTTGTAATTTCACATTATAGCAGGCCCCTTTCATGGACCACTTAGAAACACCTCAGCTACACCTGCCTCTTCTGGTATCTGCAGTTCTCACAAGCTCTGCTTGGGATCTGACCAACTTCATCACATGTGACTTGGCAGATTTTCTAACAGCCCACGCATTTCCCCCTAAACAAGGAAAAGAGATCAGGCGGTTCCTCTACAAGAATGCCAAGGGCATTAATAACAATCTCTAGAGTTTTCTGTACATTTTGATATTCTTTCATGCACATCCTATGCAGTGTCCATAACAGCATGGACTCCCATTCTCTGGCTCTTGCCTCTGCCCTCCTGCCCAAACGAGAGCTCTCAGCACCCACGCTAATTCACACATCATCACCACACAGCTTGACACTACCCCACTTTCCTATTTGGACCCCAGACTTTCTCATTGTTTCTAGTGTTAGTCTGCACCCCAGGTTCTAACTTGACCTTCTTCTAAGTAATACTTATTCATTCTACCTGTAGATCTTGCAAAGATAGGTGTTTCCTACCTTTGAAGAAAACTTGGCAAAAGCCAGGGCCATTTGCACAAGTTGCAGAATGAATGGGAATTTTTTTTTAATTTATTCTTGACTAAAATAAATTTAGAATTCTAAATTAGAGTCCCCAAAACCACACCAAGTAAACTAGGAAAGAATTTTATTCAGTCTTACAGTCTATCCAATGCTGGCCTTCCGTAGAAGCTATAGTGACCAGAAACTCCATCAGTCAACTATCACGTATGCACATACACACACACACACACACACACACACACACACTGCCCAAGAACTATTGTCTGGCCCTTTTCTTTCACTTTTATTGAGAAACTGCAAATCATGTCTCCCAGCACAGCAGTAAGTAGAATGGAATGTCTGACTATAGCATATTTTGTCCTGGTTGTGTGGACACCTTTAGAAACACTCCATAGATAAAAATAGAATATCTCAGAGCCATGCATACAAAGAGTATAAGCTCTCATATATAAACAATTGCATGCATACAAAAGATTTAAATACTGTTTCTTACGTTCCATTGGAAAAAAAAAAAAAAAAAGATCTGGAAGAACAGAATATCCCCGTCAATTCCTACCAGATCATTAGAATTGGCACTGAGGATTCTGACCATGCAAACCACTCCAAGTCTAAATCACACAGAGTCATTTTTACTCAAAAGAATACTGGGGACACTTCATCAACCCTAACTTCTGACAAAACTGAGTCAGGACAAATCTTACCAATGTTGGAGATAAGCAATCTCTAAGCAAATAAATAAAACAGATTGGGCTAGGGGCACCTGGGTGGCTGAGTGGATTAAAGCCTCTGCCTTCAGCTGAGGTCATGGTCTTAGGGCCTTGGGATCAGGCCCCACATCGGGCTCTCTGCTCAGTGGGGAGCCTGCTTCCCCTTCATTCTCTGCCTGCCTCTCTGCCTACTTGTGATCTCTGTCTGTCAAAATAAATAAATAAAATTTAAAAAAAAAAACAGATGGGCTAATAAAATATTTTGTTACAAGGGAAAAGAAATATTGTAAGGGAAAGAATACACATTGAAAATTATTTTCTGTAGAAACATTCTATATATATAAAATATATGTATTTTATATGTAGTAGTAAAATATACATAACAAAATATATCATTTTAATCATTTTTTTTATTTTTAAGTGTGTAGTTCAGTGGCATTAAGTATATTCATATGGTTATATAGCACAGAATGTATTTTTTAAAATTCCTTTATCGTACCCCCCCAAAAATACAGAGATAGCTTCTGAGGGGGGATGAAAGTACAGGTTTAAAACTCTCTGTTTTAGAGACAGAGAGTGCATGGCTCTGCATGTGTGCAAGCCAGGGGGCAGGGAGAGACATAGAAAGAGGGAGAGAGAAACACTTTAGCAGACTCCATGCCTAGCTTGGAGTCAAATTTGGGGTGGGGGGGGTTGGCTCTCACCCCTGAGATCATGACCTGAGCCAAAACCAAGAGTCAGATCTCAACTGACTGAGCCCCCCCGGCTGCACCCCTAAAACATTTTAGTGAAACTGCACTAAACTTCACAGGAAGTTACCTCCTCCTTCACAGGAGGAGGTAAAAAGCAATACTGATAAAGAAGAAAATCTATTCAGTGATGTGGAGAATAATCTTGAGAAAGCCGCCAGAATAAAAAATAAAGAGGTAAGAAATACCAACAATGAGAAAGTTGGTAACAAAATAAAAGAAAGAAGTTTATGGGTCTAAGACAATCATGGCAGCCCAACCTCCCCCATCATAGTGATTGGTTCAAAATACCCATGTAACCTGTGATTATCCAATCAGAGTGAAACATGAAACTTTTATTTAAAAATATGAGAATAGATGCCATCTCTCCTAGATGTGAGTAAGGAAGACTGTTGCCCCAGAAACAACTGGCCACCATCTCACTTAAATGTGGGAAGGTATGGGAGAATGAAGCTTATAAAGGATTAGAAAAGTGGAGAGCCAAGAGAATTGACAGCCTGATAGTGACATGAATACAGGGTATTATGTTGCTTATACACTTCCCTATCTTTGAATTGTTATGTTTTTAATCTAACAAATCTTGTTTATTGTTTAGGAAAATCTGAGATTTGAGTTTTCTTTTTTTAAATTCAAAAATCTTTCAGTGAACACGCTCAATAAAATCCCTCCCTTAGTAGAATTCCCTCAAACCAGAATGCTCAATGTGAAAATTATAAAATTAAGAGTATCTCTAAGACAATTTTAAAAGACCTGTACTTAGGTCTCACCTAGTGAGAGTCTTAAATGTCAATGGAAAGAAAAAATACTAGAAGCTTTCAGGCAGAAAAATACAATTAAATACCAGGCTGACCTTAGACTTGGTGGAAATACTAAATACTGGTAGGTAATTAAACAGTGCTTAATATAATTTTGAGGAAATCCTTGTTTTGACTCAAGAATTAAAAATGTAGAAAAAAACTTGTTCGGGTATGAAAACAATAAAAAGACCTCCCTCGTTATACAAAGATTATGAAAATATAGCAGTAGCCTTCCTTAAAAACAACAACAACAAAACAATCTTGCACCAAAACACTATATACAAAAACACTATATATGTGAGGGGCACCTGGGTGGCTCAGTGGGTTAAAGCCTCTGTCTTTGGCTCAGGTCATGATCCCAGAGTCCTGGGATCCAGCCCCACACTGGGCTCCCTGCAGGGGGTGGGGAAACCTGCTTCTCCTTCTCCCAGTCCCTCTCCTTGTGATCTCTCTCTCTCTCTGTGTTTCTCTCTCTCAAATAAATAAAATCTTTTAAATTAACCAATCAATCAATTATTAATTAAAGAAACGGCAATGGTAAACGTTTGATGTTGGATAGGACTTTTCCTGTCATGTCAGAATTTTGTTTAGAGCCCCACAGCTGAGTATATTGGAGGCCATGGATTGCCAAATTCTGAAGAGAGGACTAAGTGATTCTCATACACCATCCAGGGTTTAAAGGGGCCCCCAATGCCACATTCCAACCTGCTTAGGTAAGTAAAAATGAACAATTCAAAGAACTTCTGTTGAATGAGAAGAGATGTTAAGATAGGTCTTATTGGGCAAATGGGCTGAGATTTTTTCCCCACAACCCGGGGGGGCGGGCAGTGATTAAGGGGGTGGGGACAAAACATACACCCACCCCCAACCGCTCCCCCTCGCCCCCCCACCGTCCCCCCTGCCACCAACTCCATAAAAGCAATTTAGAGGGTTTAGGGTACCTTTCAGAAGAAGACATCTGCATCTCTGTCTCCTGTAGTGACCTGCAGAGTCTTGCAAACCCATCCTGGTGTTGGCCTCAGAGCAGAGGGGCATGTGGTAAGAAAATTCTTTGATGGGCGCCTGGGTGGCTCAGTTGGTTAAGCCTCTGCCTTGGGCTCAGGTCGTGATCCCAGGGTCCTGGAATCGAGTCCTACATGGGCTCTCTGCTCAGCGGGGAACCTGCTTCTCCGTCTCTCTCTGAGTGCCTCTCTGCCTACTTGTGATCTCTCTCTCTGTCAAATAAATAAATAAAATCTTAAAAAAAAAAAAAAGAAAAGAAAAGAAAAAGAAAGTTCTTTGAAGCTTGATGTGTCTCCCTGGGAGTTTGAGGACTTACATAAACATAGAGATAGTGTCCTGTGCTCCTCCGGAGAGGTTTGAAAGCTGGAGCCTGGTCAGGGTAGCATGGAATGAGAAAGAGAGGCAGCAGTGGGGTGGGACGAGATGGGAGTTTCATGTGCCTGAAGAGGATGCAGGGAAGGTGGACGGGTTGGAGCATTCTCGAAGATGCCCGGCCAAAGAGGGTGCCTGGCTGGGCTGGGGAAACTCAGCAGCAAGAAGCATGCGCTGGGGTAAGAGCTGCGGGAAGTTCCCCCAACACTAGAAAAATGCTTCAGCACGTGGTGTCTGGAGACCTCATATTTAGTGATTGTATATTAATATTTCAGTGCAGGTATTTCTAAATGTATGCCTATATTTACCATTAAAAATGATATCTACAAAAAGCTTTTAATTTCCTGGGCAACTACTTACTATATATTGTTAAACAACAACAACAAAGTATAAAATCATATCAATAATGTAAACTCAATACATTTTTAAAAATGAAAATACAAGGATCAAAGATAAATATGTCTAAATATTATGTAAAATAGCTGTCTCTTACTGCAGGAGTTGAAGGTAATTTTTCTGCTTTCTGCTTTTGAGCATTAAAAATGTAAGAACATGTAGTATTATTTAAAAAGAGAAATATGCTACAAGCCTTCATAATCTGGGGTTGTTGATGGATGGGCTTCAACTTATCCATGACTCCTCTAAGACTGCTCGTCACTTTTTCTGTAACTAAGTTTGTCTGGAGAGAAAATGAGAGTTTTCAAAGGATTTCATCATCCCAGAATTACTAAATCCATGGACTGAAAATTTTTAGAAAGTGGCTTAAAGGAGTCCGAATAACTTAGCTATCATGTTCCATATTTGCCCCATGCCTTTATATTAAAAAGTTTTATATTTTAAGTATAATTATTCAAAAAACTAAAGCAGTAAAATTTTACTTGTTTGACATTCAAATGCAAAAACTCCTAAGATATTCATGAATATCTTTCTCATTTAAATTATAACTGCTACCGAAACAGCTATTCCATAAATATTTATTGAGCAACTGTAGAAGCAAGGTACCAGGAAGCATGAAAACCTTTTTCAGCTAAGAACTCCAGGTCCAAGGTACAGGGAAATGAGGAAGAGGTACTACACCTTCGTAGGATGATTTGTTTATTTATGCATGTGTAGATGTATGGGTGCGTGCCTGTAAGCATTTGAGAATTTTTTTTTTAATTTTTTATTTTTTATAAACATATATTTTTTTATAAACATATATTTTTATCCCCAGGTCTGAGAATTTATTTTTATTCATGTTTTACCTTGCTCAAAAATATTTAGGGGCACCTGTGTGGCTCAGTCGGGGGAGTGGCAGACTCTTGATTTGGGCTCAGGTCGTGATCTCAGGGCCCTGGGATCTGTCCACATCTGACTCTGTGCTCAGTGGGGAATCTGCTGGAAGATTCTCTCTCCTTCTGCCTCTGCCCTTCCCCTTGCTCTCATGCACTTATTCTCTCTGTACAATAAATAAATAAATCTTACAAAATTTTTAAGGAAATGTAGCAAAATAAATATAACAAAATAAAATTTAAAATAAGTAAGTGAATCAGTTGGAACAAAGACTAAAATGAGGTAGAAAAAGTAAGACAAAGGCAAGAATAAGATCAGTGCTCTTAGTTCATACCAAAGTTTTAAGTTTCCTTGTAGCCTAAACAAAGAGGGAAACATGATCTGTTCCATGATTCTTGCTGCCCAAAAGATAAAAAGAAACCAATTACCCAGGAAAAACCCAACGACTGCTAGTTCTAACACCAAAGGGAAAGTTCCCCCATGGGTCCTCATAAAGAGGACACTGTGCAGGATAATGAACATCATCTTCATGGGATTAAATAATGAACAGCTGATTTCTATCCTGATAGAAAATGTGCAGCAAAATATCTGGGTCATCCTAGGCATCCCTGGAGAAGTCCCAATGGCCACGTGCTTAAAATGACAACTCCCTATTCCCTTTCCCAGCTCTGTTTCTTCCCACAACACTTGCCATCAACTTGTATTTTATCTTTTTGAATCTGTCTTCCCCACACTGAAATATAAATTTAATGAAGACAGAGACTTTGTCTATCTCATTTGTTTGCATTCCCAGAATTTAAAAGAAGAGCTACATATAGAAGTTGCTCAATGTATATTTATTGAAAGAATGAATTTCATGAATTATCATCATATAATAAATTATTATTATTATCGTCAACATGTTATTAGAGGGATTCACAGAACTCTTTTATATAATATCTTTAAGGTACATGAGGTAAAATTTAACTGATTTAAAACTTAAAAAGGCAACTCTATGAAAGTAACAACAATGTGGTATAAGAATGTAGATTTCAGTGGTAAAGATGTGAATTTTATGACATCTAAAAAAATCAATAAACTGTGTATTATTGGATAATCCCTTATAAATACAGATTTGATCATTACAATGAACCTGCAAATTAGGGTTGTATTTCCTGAAAGCAGTTAGAGACGAGGTATTCTATGTTTCTATATACAGCTATCTGGCTTAGTTCAGCTGGGTTAGAAATCAGAAAAAGAAGTCTAAAAAATGACACAATCCTGAACTGAAAATAAGTTTGGCACCCACGCAGGTGGGCCAAGGGATAACCCCCAGCCAGAGCCAAGATTTTTCTCAGAAAAAGATTAGGTATTCATGTGAACATAAAGACAATTTGGTGATGATGGCCTCAAATGTTTATTCTATAGTTTAGTAGCTGTTAAGTTTTTAGCCCAGGAAAAATTTCAAATAGGGTATCTAATGGCTCATCTGAAGCATCCACCATCTTTTTTTAATTATTATTAACATATAATGTATTGTTTATTTCAGGGGTACAGGTCTGTGATTCATCAGCCATACACAAATCACAGCACTCATCATAGCACATACCCTCCCCAATGTCCATCACCCAGCCTCCCCATTCTTCCCACCCCTCTCCCCTCCAGCAACCCTCAGTTTGTTTCCTGAGATTAAGAGTCTCTTATGGTTTGTCTCCCTCTCTGGTTTCATCTTGTTTAATTTTTCCCTCTCTTCCCCTATGACCCTCTGTCTTGTTTCTCAAATTCTGCATATCAGTGAGATCATATGTATATGTGTGTATTTGTGTGTGTGTGTGTGTGTGTGTGTATCCTACATCTTCTTTATCCATTCATCTGCCAATGAATATCTGGGCTCTTTCCATGGTTTGGCTATTGTGGACATTGCTGCTATAAACACTCAGGTGCATGTGCCCCTTTGGATCACTACATTTGTATCTTTAGGATAAATACCCAGTAGTGCAATTGTTGGGTCCTAGGGTAGCTCTATTTTCAACTTTTTAAGGAACTTCCATACTGTTTTCCAGAGTGGCTGCACCAGCTTGCTTTCCCACCAACTGTGTAGAAGGGTTCCCTTTTCTCTGCATCCTTGCCAACACCTGACTTGTTTCCTGACTTGTTAATTTTAGCTATTCTTACTGGTGTGAGATGGTATCTCATTGAGGTTTTGATTTGTATTTCTCTGATGCTGAGTGACGTTGAGCACTTTTTCATATGTCTGTTGGCCCCATTTGGCTGTCTTCTTTGCAGAAATGTCTGTTCATGTCTTCTGCCCATTTCTTGATTGGATTATTTGTTCTTTGGGTGTTGAGTTTGATAAATTCCTTATAGATTTTTGGGTACTAGCTCTTTATCTAATATGTCATTTGCAAATATCTTCTCCCATTCTGTTGGTTGTCTTTTGGTTTTGTTGACTGTTTTCTTTGCTGTCCAAAAGCTTTTTATCTTGAGAAGTCCCAATAGTTCATTTTTGCTCTTGCTTTCCTTGCCTTTGGCGATGTTTCTGGGAAGAAGATGCTGCAGCTGAGATCGAAGAGGTTGTTGCCTTTGTTCTCCTCAAGGATTTTGATGGATTCCTGTCTCACATTTAGGTCTTTCATCCATTTTGAATCTATTTTTGTGTGTAGTTAAAGGAAATGGTCCAGTTTCATTCTTCTGCCTGTGGCTGTCCAATTTTCCCAACACCATTTATTGAAGAGACTGTCTTTTTTCCATTGGACATTATGTCCTGCTTTATCAAAGACTGGTTGACCATAGAGTTGAGGGTTCATTTCTGGGGTTTCTTCTCTGTTCCATTGATGTATGTGTCTGTTTTTTGTGCCAGTGCCATACTGTCTTGATGATGACAGCTTTGTAATAGAGTTTGAAGTCTGGAATTGTGATGCCACCAGCTGTGGTTTTCTTTTTCAACACTCCTCTGACTATTTTGGGTCTTTTCTGGTTACATACAAATTTTAGGATTATTCTGAACCATCCACCATCTTAGTAAGATTCCCATAAAGTAACATGCACTTTTAGCATCTTACAGTTGCAGAATATACACTTAAGCAAATAAGTTTGTCTTCTGGATAGAGATATTTTCTATAAGGGACTTAAATATCCAGAGATATTTACAAATATGAGAACTTTAGTTTGATTATAATTGTTCTGTCACTATTCTTTCTGAAACTAGTATCTAACAGAGTCAGTTGTCAATTCAATTGGTACCAGTTGTTGACAATAAAACCATATAATATTATCTGGAAAAGATTGTCTTTCTCTTGGAGACTGGGGAAGGGTAGATCATTCACCTAGGTCATCTTAAATTGGTATCATTTTTCTTTTTAAGTGAAAGGAAAGAACCACAAAACTTCCCTGTTTTATTTCCATCAAATACTATTATTGGATTCACAGAAGCCCACACACTCCTACCTGACTCTCACATTGACAACCAATGGTGATGCAAAATGGGAAGAGATGTGTGCCTAGGGCAGATGGTCAGCACAGATTCTCCAGGATAACTAGAGGACTCATGTCCCCAACTGCTGGGGCTGCTGCCCACATTTGGCCCTCACCTTTCAGCCCCTTTGGGAATTACATCTGCTGAGACAACTTGAACTTGGCCCAATATGCATGCACCCTTGGAAGGCTCTCAAGAGCTTCCTATCTCTGCATATCCAAATCTAGCTTGCCCATCAGGGCCCTGTTCAAATACCATCTTCTTCCAGAGACCTTTCCAGATTCCCCCAGTAACTGTTCCTTCCTTCTCTAAATGGCCCTGTTCCCTTCCCTGACAAAGTTACCAGATATAATACAGGACACCAGTTAGATTTGAATTTAAGATCAACAACAAATACTTTTTAGTATGGGCATGATCCAAATATTGCCTGAGACACCCATGTACTAAAAAAACTGTACGTTGTCAATTTGAAATTTAAATATAACTGGGCATTTGTATTTTTATTTGCTAAATCTAACAACCATATTCCCAGGCAGCCAGAACCCGATAAGCCCAACTTCCTCACCCCAACATAGGACAACTTTGAAGGGCTATCTTAGTTTCAGAGCATCCTTTGTGGCCAAACTAGGGTTTTCATTGACAATGACAATCTGTACCCAGACTTTGTCTCTGCCCAATCTTGCTTCCTACCCCATAGTAGTCCTTCATCCCAAAGAGCACCCCAAAATAAACCTCCAGTGCATTAATCTCCCTCCTAGAGTCTGCTTACCTGGAAACCTAGCTCTGGACAGTGCCCTAAGAATGGAACAATAAAGAGGAGTGGGAGGTTGTCTGGAAAGAAAGACTCAGGTGAACTTACAAAGAATATACACACACCCTGTAGTGAAATGTGTAAGATGGACTAGGTCATATAGGTCATAAAATATACTTTGGGCAATAATTTAGAAGTAAATACCTAAAAATCCCAAACGTTTCTCACTCCCTGTGGGAGGGATGTGAAAGAGGAGGTATCATAGTAGGAGGTTATTATTGCCTTACACCAGTGCTTCCTAAGCCTTCCCACCTCTTGAGGAGCAGAGAGCCCACGTCTGTCATCTGTGGCTGCATGAAATTCTTCTGAGGTCTGCTTTGAATACTAATACAGATCACACCATTTCATAATTTATTACTTAGGCATTTAAAACAAAATGCTTTTCCCAAAATCATTCCATTCACTGACTTCCAAGAAGATGCTCCACAACGTTCCTGTAGCTTTCTATACTTCGTGGAATCAACCACTCATCCCTAAAGGAGTTCTTAACCCAGCTTGAGTAGCACAGCCCTAAAAGGATTTACTTCTTCCTCACAAGGTTGATTCTGGGGTACGTCATGTCAGCCTCTCCTGAGTCCAGGATCTCGTTCTCCCTCTTGCTTTCTCCCAGCCAAAGATTTCTGCTCCTGCGAAGTGGAAAAGTGTCCATTGGTATTCTAGCCTAATTCCAGGTATACCAGGCATACAATGCTTGAAGTTAATGTAGAAGTCTTTTGTCTAGGTTGCCCTAGCAACACCTGGTCACTACAGTCAGAATTTGCATTAAAGATAACAGGTCAGAAGCTGAAAACAGCTCACCAATCATATCATTGAATTCTATTATCAATACCTACCTTGGGTCATTTCCCCCTCAAGTTATTGTCTGCCACTTTCTCACACAGAAACTCATCTCCCATTAGTGCAAAGTCTGACATTTCATTATCTAGAAAGAACACAGTTGTAAGGAAACCTAGAGTTCTACTGTGCAATCCTAATTCGGGGAATTTTCTATGAAAACCCTAATTTTAAAAGTCCAGGTTCTACTACCACTCCTCTAACATCTCATATGTAATCACTTGTCCATCTGAAGAAAGGCCCATTAACCCCTGCTGCTCATTTACTCTTATTAAATCAAATCTCTATTGTATTGGTTTTTCTTGCCGCTGTAACAAATTGTCACATGTTTAGTGACTTAAAACAACACACATGTAATATTTTATAGTTGTGGAGTTCACAATCAGACACAGGTCTCACTGGATAAAAATCAAGATGTCAGCAGGACTCCATTCCCTTCTGGGGACTCCAACTGCTGATCCATTTCCTTGCCTTTTCTAGCTGTAGTGGATTTTCTTGGTTCATGGCTCATTTCTTCCATCTTCAAAGCTGGCAACACAGCATCTCTCTGACCCTTTTTATATTATTCCATCCCATCTTGCTCATCGGAGCCTAGGAAGATTCTCCTCTTTGAAGGATCTATGCGATTGGACCTATGGGGGGCCCACCTGCTTCCCAGAATATAAGATAATCTCCCATCCCAAGGTGATTAACTTAATCATATCTGCAAATTCTCTCAAGTAACATATTCACTTGTTCTGGGGACTGGAGGGGTGGGCAGTAGGGGTGTTGTCATTCTATGTACCACATCCACCCATAACAAATGATTCTTCCTTATCCTGGGGTAAGTCATTAAAACAGACCCAAAAATATTTGGAGAGTTTAAAAAATAAATATAAGTGTATCATATAGGAAAAATTTTAATTACGATAAGCCACACCAAACCTCTCCTTCTCTGCATGACTTTCTTCTCTGTGAAAGATGTTGGTCAGATGACCAGGATGAAATCTCTCCTTGCAGAAACCTATCTCCAAAATTCTGTGTTGGCTAATGCAATTTCTAACAATGCAACTACCAATCCTGAATCCTAACAGTTCTTCTATGAAGAGTAAATCTATGTAGAATTAACAAATCATATTATTACTAGGATTCTCCTCAAATTGAAAAACCAGAGTGTTCATCAACTATGAGATGAGGCCTATGTTGAAGTGAAAGGTAACTATCGCATCTATGGGAAAATTTTTCAAAATGTTAAGATAATACTCATTTCAAACTCTCAGCTATGGAAGTAACTTATTTCTAAATCAAAATTTCTGTCATAACCCTATCAATGCAATATTTATATTCCTCAAGATGAAGTAGTAGAGGTACATCTTCTGCAGCAGGTAGAAGTGAAAAATGCTTACCTCTGGTTATTTGTGAAGTGTTAAAATAATCTTTCACTTGGAATTTTGTGAAAGTCCTAGAAAAATAAATAGCATAATATTTATAGTATGGGGGAAATAATCACCTATCTACTTTTAACAGTATAAAAGATAATTCTGTTACAAACTCATTCCCAAACTCTGCCTTTTTCAAATTTCTCAAGAAATCTACATACAAATTCTTATTCAAGAGGCAGCTTTTGCGATGATATACAATCAAGATTTATTGGTTCTTCTTCCACAGTGAAAATCTATCATGACCATTTGATTTTCTAAACAACTCAAGAAAACAGACCTTTGTGGGCATCGGGGGAATTTTTAATACAAAGTTACGAGCATTCACTTCCTACAGATCTCAACACCCCCTCCCCCAAAACTGTCCTTGGCCCCCTACCATGACCAAAGAACTAACAGCAAGCAGTGAAAATGAGTCTCCACGGGGAGCTAATTTTAAAAAAAAATGGCCAAGAAAAGAAAAACACAGAGAAAAATGAAGAATACGAATATGTCACCCTAAAAACACCAGTGCCTAGAGCAGGGCCTGGCATGGAGTCAGCACTCCATAGATATTTACTGAATGCTGAAGTTCTTTGTTTTCTATTGAACATTTTTCACTGAGCAATGTGTCCCAAGAGATACAGTTCAGTGATGATACTATCAGTGGGAAAGGAGTTGGTGAGGTGGGTGACTAAAGTTCTAGCCCAAGCTCCACCACAGCTAAATGTCTGATCTGGGGGAAATGCCTGACACATCTGGATCTCTCATTCCTCTGCTGAAAAATGAGGCAAATAGACTATGATCTGCAAGATCCCTTCAAATGCAAAATCTAGATTCCTTGGACACAAGAAGGTATTCAGTTGTTTCAACGCTGTGCCCCAGGCTTAGCTAGCACTCAGCTTCATCTTCTCTTCTTCTCTCACACTCTTTGTAGTTGTGATCTCTGGCCTTGTCCTACTGTTAGTTCCAGTCCTACCATAGTTCCTCTGACCCCAAGGTCAACCAGTGGCAGCCACCATCATCTATAAGAATAGTGACTGGCCTGTGCAGGGACCCCCTAGGAAACTACTCTCCCTTTATCTCATATCCTCAAGGGTTTTTTTTCTTTTATGTATATATTGGATCCATAATTTTTCTTTTATTTGGAAATGATCCTACTAGGATATATTATTAGCTTACTTTTGGGCATGGTAATAATGAAGTTAAGAGTATCAGGTAGATGTAACATTTCTGTTCCTTGAACGAACACTAAACTCTAATCATACCTACCTATCTCATTGACACTGGGTTATAAATCATCACAGTTTCAAGAGAAATAATTCAGGCATAACCCAAAGTCCATCCTGTGAAAGTTTTTCCAAGAGCATTCCAATTCTCCGTTGCTGATGGTGAAGTGTATTGGCTGCACAGAAAAGGAAGTACATTTCTCTCATCTCTTCTCTTTCACTCAACCCTGGCATCAAAACAGCAGATTCCTCATAAACAGACTGGAAAAAAAATTAAAGAAAAGAAAATATTTATATAAACCAGTTCCTGAATAACATTCAGCTCTTGATAATAGAAAACCTCCCAAATGCTTTATCCCAAGACTCCCTAAGGCTCCTAAAACACAAATACACACAAATCATGTTCAGGAATCCTTACTTAAAGTTGATTAACCCAGTCCTTCAGTTCTGCCCTGTCCCTGAGATATGATCAGGCGAACTCATTAGTAAAATACCTTTGTAAATGATGCTTTTAACACAAACCAGACGAGCAGATGTAGGACAGCAGTCAAGCCCACCATTCTGCCTCATTTTTACTGATCAGCCAGTAACTATGACAAACACTCAGTGAATTATATGGTTTCCTTAGGGAGAAAGACAAGCTCTTATTCTACAAATAAGACTTTTTAAAAAAATTCTAGAAGAAAAGACCTTGGCTTATTAATTTTGAAATCTGATGAAATGTTCAATTAGTGGCAAAGCACAACTTCTAAGTCTAATTTATGAACACAAAATCTAACAATGCAAATTTAAGGAGACCTAGGTCAATAAGGTTGACTCTCCACTAAATTGATAATCAGTGAGTTTTTCCAGAACTAAAAACAACTGAAACCAAGGTGTTTTCAAGAAAATATCACGGTAGATCTTAAATAATAATTATTTTGCCAACCTAAAATCTCTTGTGTTCTACCATCAGCCTGAGCAGGAAACTCATCTACCTCTTTTTTTTTTTTTTAATTTTTTATTTTTTATAAACATATATTTTTATCCCCAGGGGTACAGGTCTGTGAATCACCAGGTTTACACACTTCACAGCACTCACCAAAGCACATACCCTCCCCAATGTCCATAATCCCACCCCCTTCTCCCAAACCCCCTCCCCCCAGCATCTACCTCTTTTTTACACAGAACTTTGCACAGGGTCATAAAGCCAAAGCCTTTCCATAAATTAAGGTACCAAGTCCTGTTTGATGCATCGATTCTCCAAGAAGACTAAGGAATTTAAATCAGTGAGCCACATAAACAGGGACTTTTTTTTCCCATAGTAAAACAAAAGCAGGATTTTAAAATCAACTGGTTTTGATTTTACAGAATAGTATCTTTCAGATCATAATTATATTTTCAGAGAAATAATTAATGGAGAAGAAAATCAATTCCATCTCATTAGATAATGAAGGGCATTTTACATCAAGCAACAATACATTAAACCTTGCATAATTAGTCAAAACAATCATGATAACTTCAACCAATTTACAGAATAAACCAATGTAAGGGGAGAGTCCCTGAAGTAATGTAATACTGAACTGATATTTAGAATCCTCTTAAACAGAGCATATATCAGCACAGACATCTGGTATTTTCCTGTAGCCAATCTCAGCTTACATTTGAGTTTATTACAATAGAACAGAAAATTAAAGTTCTTAGTATCCTGAACAGAGCACTGGGCCAAATATAAAGTGACCTCCCGTTTATGGCAGTCAGAAGTGCAAATGAAATTCATCAGGTTGCTTTACTTCTTCCCAAAACCAATCAGAAATAAGTAACAATAGAAATGGGATTTGATGAAGGTAATTCTAAATGTTGAAAGACAGGTCAGGTCAAATGGGGGAAGGAGTTGGAGAGGGAAGGTTGGGGTGGTCAGAAGGCATCACAGGAACAATGGATGCCTTCCTTATATCATGAAGTAGCTATAAAGTAAGTTTTCCCAAAATCCTGCCTAGGCTGGCTCCACATGGAATGTTCCCAAATATTTCTTTGCTCCACCCCAACTGCCTGGTACTTGGTCATCATTCACCTTCCTAAGGTGACTGGGCCTTGAACTTACCAAAACTAGCCACAGAAATTGCTATCTCTTTCTTTCAATCCCATCATTTCCAGAAACTACTAGAAATGACAAAAACATGGATTTTTCTCTCATCAGGAAAACACATTAGTAGTTTTCAGATTTTCAAACCACTGGAAATAGGTGTACCTACCAGTGATTTACACTATAAAAAGATTCTGAATAGGTATGCCCTTGGAGAAACTCTTGTCAAGGAATGACCCTCAACTCTTGATTCCCTAAATTTTTCTCCCAAACACACAGGATCCCATGTAGATTCTCAGTACTCTTAATGCCTTGGGACTAGTTTCTGCTTTAAGAGTCTGCTTGATCCAGTTTGTTTCATGGTCCATCCCAGATTGACCAGAGGGGTGTATATACAGGTGCTCTCTTGATTTTCTTAGAGAAGGAAGAGGTATTATAAGCTAGGATCAATCAGACATCAGGTGTCTGCCTCTGTGTTTGGGATTTCTCAGTGAAACCCAGCTATTCTAGCCCTGATGCTTACCTGATGGCCTTTAAGGTATGCCTTCTACAGTTCTGGTACCCCTCCAACACTCTGGTGTTGTGAAATGAAAAGCAAGAAGGCACACAAATTGTCATAACTTTTCTGTCAATAAGAGATTGTCAATGGGTTGAAAAGGAATCTCATTAAAAATAATTCTTTACATAAACAGATCACTTGACATCCACAAATTATTTTCATAGTTTATATGGCAGAATCCTCAAAATGACATCTTGAGATGGGATAGATAATTTAATTTCCTTTTTTTAAAAGCAAACAGACTCAGAAAAGCCAAATGACTTATTTACATTATAGGATTAATATCTAATAGAGATGGAACTTGAACCCAGGATTCCAGATTTCAAGGTTGAGTGTGCTTTCCAATGTATCCTGGTACATGTCATATCTGAAATGAAGGAAACCAAGTCTAAAAGGCCAGCATACACCACTTGGGATACTTACAGATCAGACACAAGACAGCACTATAGACCAGTAAGAACTTAATAAAGCCAGAACCCCACCATTGGCCCATCTTTTAGACTTGGCTAATAGATTATCTTTGGTTTTATTAATCTCTTTGGCATCCTAAGTGATATGTCAGGGGTGTCCCATGAGGTCCAGAAGAGCAAATCTCCACCTTGACAGTTTAAAGACATTTTTGTTGAATATTTTTAAAATGCAGATGCCTAGACCTAGCCCTAGACCTACTGAATCTGAATTTCCAGATCCATAACCTTGGTATATGCACTCTTTAAAAAGCTCTAAAGTAGCTACTGATGAAAATCTAGGATTGTGAACCACTCTTCTGGAGTACAGTAAACTCTATTGTCAATTATACTCATAAAAAAACCATCAATGAAGGGAACTCAAGGTTTATTGAATATGGTAGTAGTAGGCTTAGTTATATGTTTTAATAAGCATTTTTCAGTTTTCTCAACCAATATTCATACTGTAATTTTTCTTCTCTTTGAAAAGCCACAGGAGGAGAAAGGGCCATTCTCCTCCACTATCTCTTATGCTTACCAATGAGGCAGGCTCATTAAAAACCAATTAAACAAGGGCACCTGCGTGGCTCAGTCTGTTAAGCATCTCGCTCTTGGTATCAGCTCAGGTCCTGATCTCCCAGTAATGAGATCAAGCCCTGCATCAGGCTCAGTGGGGAGTCTCCCTCAGATTCTCTCTCTCCCTCTCCCTTTGCCCCGCCCCCATGCACATGCTCTCTCAAATAAATAAATAAATCTTTAAAAATTAAAAAAAAAAAAACTTTCTTCTTAAAAAAAATAATAATTAAAAAATTTCTCCGGCTTAGACTCAATCTAAAATATTCAACAAACCAAAGCCAGATCAACAAAAGAGTCCCTGCAACCTCCTTAGTGACTCTCCATAATCCCTATAGGTAATTAGTTAGAAAATGATTGTTCGATGTGCTTTAATCAGACTTTCATCTACTCACAGTGTCATGTAAGAACAGACATGGCATCATGTAACTGAGCATTGATTGCTAAAAAGTTTAAATACAAATTTAGAGTATACTCCTAGCAAAATTTATAAATTCTTATAAACATTTAACAATTTATTCTGTTTACTAATCTTACTTCTGATGTCATCTTATTATCTTATTATCCCAGTGCAATTGTTCCACGCTCTTAAATTAATTATATTTTATCTTGTTATATGCCATACATTTTTATAAGTTACCCCACATATTTTTTAGGAACAAGGAAAGAGAAAGAAGAAAAAGAGGAAAAAAAGAAGGGAAGAAGGTAAGAAAAAATACTCTAGAGCAGCCTGAGCTTAAATTATCCATCGTCTCTAAAGATTTTGTATTATCTACTTACTACAAATTATATTCTTACAAATGTGGGTATTATATGACTTCAAGTTATTCAGAACTCAGTGCTGTGGTTTTCTAAAAAGGTGCTTATCTGTTTTAGTAAGAGTGAATATTCTTATATTTTTCCACTTAGAACTGTAAAATAAGTGAAGCAAGGGGGTAATATTCATTGATTTCTTTGGCAAGTTCTTTAGTGAGGGATGCAAGGTGGTAACCACTTGCCACACTCCATTGTAATTGTGTGTTAGCTTGCTTCCCCTCAAAGCCATGCCACACCACTCATCACATTATCCTGGCACATGGTAGTCATTCAGTTGAGTGACTATGATCTAAGCAAAGTCTTAGAGATTTGAGGACCAAAACACACATACAATAGGCCGTCTACTCTCTGGGGTCTAGTATATAGACTGGGATAAACATATACCAATGAAACATACATGTAAGTGGAGCACCTGGGTGGTTCAGTGGGTTAAGCATCCAACTCTTGATCTCGGCTCAGGTCTTGATCTCAGGATTGTGAGTTCAAGCTCCATGTTGGGCATTATGCTGGGAATGAAACCTACTTTAAAAAAAAAAAACCCACATATATAAATATATACAAATGATTGTCATAGAAGGTAACCTGTGATAAATATTATTTAAATGATTGAAAAAATAAGTGTTCTAGGAATCTAAGGATAGAAGAGGTTCCTTTCAGGTGAGCACTCAGGGAAAGATCCATGAAAAAGTGATTGTCATGGCCTGGAGGCAGTATGGGGCATTCCTTCCATGTAGAGGAAACACCACAGGAGCAAAGGAAATGTGGGGAAATGCAAATGGGTTCAGGAGACAAGTTGACTGAAGAGGTAAATTGAACTAAAGGGTGATGGGAAATAGTGATTGATGTGAAAGAAACTGTCAGTTACTTCCCTTCCCATCAACCCCTTCTTCCTTAACGACAGTAACCTGACTTTAGCTTGTCTCCTAGGTGCCTCACTAAAAGACATTCCCATCCTTTCTAGAAGGTAGGTATATCCACAGAATTATGCTTTGGCTAATGGAATATTATCTGAGGTGTCACATGGGACTTTCAGCAAGGCTCTGTAAACATAAGGGGGCACACCCTCCTTGTCTTCCCTCATGGACCAATACTTGTTTGTGTAGACCGAAGCCTTGGCAGCCATCTTTGACTATGAGGCTGGTCAGTCCTAGAAAAAGCCTTGCTTGGTTCTTAAGGACTTCATTGGACCACATACCAAGCAAGTACTACCCATCACTGGATTCGTTTTATAGGAGATAGAAATAATGTCTGTGTTGTTCAAGACTCTTTCACATCAGGTTTTAATGTTATGTAAACCAAAACCTGACCAAAACTGATACATGAGAAAAACATGTCAGCACAACCCACACAACATACACACACTATGAAACAAAAAAATGTTACCCTATTCCTGTAGGCTATTCAGCCAACTTTTCCACTCATCACTTTCTTGACTTTCCTAAACCCAGATGATACACTCTGCTACATTTAAGTAATGTTTACCACAAACAGAGCCCCTGAGAAATCATCTCCAGCAGCAACGTCGAAAGCAATTTTCCAGCATCTGATTTTGGTGTAAATCATTAAGATTCTCGCTTTGGCATGCCACAATTACAGCGAGGCAGGGCTGCAGTGTGGAATTAATCAAGGCGTAATAACCAGGTCAGCTTCAAAGGACTTCGTTCCAGCAGGAGAAAAAGGCAAGGACAAGGGAGGGGTCAACACTAAAACTTAACTGACCAGCCAAGGCGCTGCTGACAATCCCTAGGCAGGTAGAATAAAGTCCTAACTAATGTGAACCCTCCATTGAAAGGACTCATTTGTGCAGCAAGATGCAATCTTTATAATTACTTGCAAAGCAAAATCTGAAGTCTCCTGAATTACTTCAGGAAAGAAGGTTCTATGGTAGGAGCTCCGTGAAGTGTTTTAACAAGAACAAAAGAGGCACAGGAGTCGACAAAATGGAGTTTGGGAAAGCATGGTGATGAAGAAGGAGCCCGTGCTAACCGCAATTAACATATAAGAGAGGAGATCAGCACATCTCATCTGATTAATTATCAGCTCCCCACTTCTGGGCGGGAACTGAATGGCCCCAGGAGTTGTGTCAACCTTTGCCAGTGGCTTTGAAAGTCCCTTTTGAACAGAGGGGACAACAGAAGAGAGGAGGGTAACAATGCCTCCTCCTGACCGCACTTCCCATGAAGCACCTAGCCAACTTGGTCCATGCCCCAAACTGAGGCCCAGCCTTGGCTTCTCATTGGCTTCTTACACACCACCCCTACCATCAGAATCATAAAAACAAAATCCACACTTTTACTACCGTTGCAAAGCATGTCCACCTGTATCTTTTGATGCTAATGACAATCCCAACGAGGAAACTGAATCACAAAGAGAGACTTTGAATTCACAACCATCACTGAGAGATTTGGGTTTTTTGGAAAGAGTCTGTTCTGGGTTATGGAGGTACTGACGGAGAGGAAGGAAGAGGGGAGGAAGACAGAGAGAGAGGGGACTGCCCAGGCGATGACAGAAGCCACAGAGTACAAGGCGCACTCAAAAAAGTTGTCTGTGTGTCAGTTGAGTGTCAGGTGCACAGAGGAGTAGAAGGAGGTCAGGAAGGAAAGGTAGGCGAGGACCCTGTTACGGAAGAATGCCTCCAATGCCAGGTCATGTGAGGTCAGGGACTGTATGAGTGCGGGCTAATCACATACCTTCCGAACTGACTTTAAGAAAACCAACTGGGGGCGCCTGGGTAGCTCAGTGGGTTAAATCTCTGTCTTCAGCTCAGGTCATGGTTTCAGGGTCCTGGGATCAGGCCCCACATCGAGCTCTCTGCTCAGCAGGGAGCCTGCTTCCTCCTCTCTCTCTCTCTCTCTCTCTCTGCCCGCTTCTCTGCCTACTTGTGATCTCTCTCAGTCAAATAAATAAATTAAAAAAAAAAAAAAAGAAAGAAAACTAATCAGATTGGGATGTGTAGGTTGTACGTAAGTAGAAAAGCTTGAGACTAGGCAGAAACTTTGGGGGGAAAGGTAATAGTAACCAGTGCAGTTTTCTCTCTCTCATGCATATGTACGCACAAGTTTTCTTTACAATGAAAACTATTCCTAAACTGAGGTTTCCTTTACTCTGGGATGATAACCACACCAGGCTCTGCTCCTGCATGTGAAGCCTGAGTGAAAAGCCCGTGTGCACATCACTTAAGGGACCCTGCTCCTTCTCCAGCAGCTGTCCAGCGTCACCACAAAACAAATATGTGGGACTGTTGACAGAAAGCCATAATCCTTCCTACAGCTGTTGCATAAATTGCCTATTAGCAGTCCCAAGCCATAATTCATGTCAGATCATGTAGATTCAGCCCTTAGGAAGAACTGGAAAAATCTTATCATTAAATGACGTTCTTTACCAAATCCCTAAGCATTTTCTTGTTATTTCCTAAAGCTGTTCCTCCTTCCAACTCATCCCTGAACTTTCTGAGAGCTGGAAGAATCAAACATAAGCAAAAAGTTCATACTCTGTGTATACTGTTCCTCTGGGGACAGGCCTCTTGGGTCCTTGGGATTTATATTTTAGTACCACAATTTAAATGCAGATTTTTAACTCCCATGTTGAGCAGCCAAAGAGGTTTCTGACTTGATTAAAATACTGATGCATAAATTTTATACTTAACATTTTTCTTCTATAACATGAACCCAGCTAAGCGGAGTGGTACTGAAGCGATGTTTTTAATGAACTTTCAGGTCATGCATAAGGTCTCCAAGAAAGTTTATTTTCACAGATCCATTCTCCAAGTCTTAAAGGAACAGAGAGTTCTCCTACTTTTTAAATAGGATTTTAACAACAACTCCTACCAACGGAAGCTCATAAACTGAGGGGACATATTGCTGCCTGGTCCTGTGGGTGGGGGACAGTGGCAGAACAGCTAAGAGACAGGAGAGGAAAGGTGGAATTCACAGTCCAACTAACCAGTGTTTTGCAATTTGGTATTGGGAAGCTGTATCAAGCATCTGAGCCTCAATTTTACCATTTACAGAAGTGGGGGTGCTTAGCATACCGACCTGAGGATGTCATCAGATAGCAGCTAAAGGACAGAAGTCACATGATAGACAGCAGTCCTCACTCCTTCACACAGGGCATCTGGGTTTGCTGTTTAGTTTGCGAACTTGTCCAATCTGGCCCTCAATTTCCTCTCTTGTAAAACTGAGGAAGGTAGGTGAGGTGATGCCCTAGGTCTCTTCTAGGCTAATACAATGACCCTCTGGTCCTGCTCTAAGCATCACAACCATTAACCACAACGGCCACAACCATGACCGTGGTTGTGATGCAGTGGCAGGTGGCTCAGCAGGCAAGGAAACACGGAGACTGCTAATCGTGTGGAAAAAGCAACCCAGCTTGAGAGAAGAGTGAAAGCAAGCCAACTTGAGCTACTCTGCCTTACCTTCACCTAGCCACGCAGAGGCCAGCACTTCAAGGAAAGAAAGAAAACAAGATGGCAGTGGGGGCAGGAGGATGTCCTGGTGGAGGGGGTGATAAATGGAAAAAGCCAAGAAGGAAATTAAAACAGAAAACATA
The DNA here is from genome assembly GCF_030435805.1 of Mustela lutreola. Lineage (NCBI taxonomy): Eukaryota > Metazoa > Chordata > Mammalia > Carnivora > Mustelidae > Mustela > Mustela lutreola. The sequence goes on along the minus strand of NC_081293.1, from coordinate 185,587,869 downwards.
CTCCACGTAACTTAAATCTGATATAAGATGCAACTTATAAAGCAGAGGATACACAAAAATGCTCTAGTAGAGGCAGCCGTCCTACTTAGCGGCAACCCCAAAGCCAGCAACTCTTCTTGTCTTTCACAGTTCCAGCCTGTAGAGTTATGAATGCAACCTCAGGCTCTGAGCACAAATCATGTTCTCTCCCACAAATGCAGTTCTAACTCTACTCGGTCCTACTCACAATGACAAGAGACAAAGAGAATGAATGTCATGTGCGTTTGCCAGCTGCCAGATGGAGACTATTGGTGAAGGATTTCAAAATTCATAAGGAACATCCATCCCCACTCCTTAAGAAGCAGGTGGTCTTCCTTCACTGCGCATGACCGTGTTCTGTGGGAATTCAGCAAGAGTTAAGCCTAAACCACAGACAGCACAGAAGCCAAAGACCTATGACATTTCCCAGGAAAATTCACCGAAGACGTTCTTGGCATTCTACCACTCTGATACAAATAATTTTAAAAAGGAACATGTTGGGGCGCCTGGGTGGCTCAGTGGGTTAAAGCCTCTGCCTTCGGCTCAGGTCATGATCCCAGGGTCCTGGGATGGAGCCCCACATCGCATGGGGTTCTCTGCTCAGCAGGGAGCCTGCTTCCTCCTCTCTCTGCCTGCCTCTCCGCCTACTTGTAATCTCTGTCTGTCAAATAAATAAAATCAAATCTTAAAAAAATAAAAAATAAAAAGGAACATGTTACATATACTGAACTCAAGTACAGCAACCATACTGATGCCAATTAACCAAAGGAAATGAGAGTTACTCCTATCTTCAACTCAACCAAGAAAAACGTAAAAGCATGTTGATAATGGGCTTTGAGATCTTAAGCCAGAAATTTATGTGACTTGGTTACTGTAAAAAAAAAAAAAAAAAAAAAAAAAAAAATCTTAAGAATTACCTTTCTAGCAATATGATAGAGATATCTCCTGCCAATACCATCACTGCTCTCTTTACCAAGTGTATTTATCAAGAGTTGTGCTCTGTTAGGTTGTATTTTTATGTCTGACTTGTAAACAAGCTGCCCCTCTGGGTTTGCCTTTTGCTGTTTGGGAGTTTGAATTCTCTGCAGGTAAACTCAAGACTGCAACCCTGCCTTTGCCATCAAGTTTATTCCTCCTGGGGCCTCTCCCTCAGTGAGAGGTTTTCCTGGCTCTCTTGAAGCAGAAGGATTTCAGGATTCCACACCCTACCTCCTGGACAGGCTTGGCTTACGTTCACTAGAGCCAAAGTTCTCACAGAGAGTTGGCAAGGTCAAAACTAGATCCCAACTCATACTGAGAACTGCTGCTGTCTTAGCGCAAAGACAAGTTCATGGTACCAAACTCGACTGATAGTTACTGTATGCTACGCTTCCGCATACGTACAAGCAGGTTAAAAACAAAATTTGCCTTATTTTAAATTGCCCCTGATGAGTATAAATAATTGACTTGATGACATCTCAATCCTGAATGTGTGTCTTTACTGCATTCGGTGTGATAAAAGGGAGGGAAGCCTACCCAAAGCACATCTGTTACACACAGCAGTTGTCCTTGAGACAACCATGTTGTCTCAAGGGAAAGCACTTGTTTAAGGTTTGAGTTGGGGACGGAACTAGCTGCTTTTCCAAGCAACATCATTTTGACTTGAAACAACAAACTACAGGGACTCAGACTTGGCAGACATTTTCTTAGAAATGAAGAGAGAGTCTGTCACTTCAAGGAAAACAAGAGACAGTGTTCGCTGCCCATGTTAACATTTGAGCTTTCAAGCAAACAGTAGGTTTCAGAAAACCTGAGTCTACTGCTTGAGCTTGACACTTGCCCATTCTAAAAGATTTTTCTGGGAAAATCAGTGAGGATATTGATGAGCATAATTTTTTTATATTACAAAATGAAATGCATGGATATTTTAAAGATCAATATTTTCCAAATTATCAAAGCCCGATGTTAGGTTTAAAAGATCCAAAGCGCGGGCACCTGGGTGGCTCAGTCATTAAGTGTTTGCCTTCAGCTCAGGTCATGACCCCAGGGTCCTCGGATCGAGCCCCACATCTGGCTACCCACTCAATGGGAAGCCTGCTTCTCCCATTCCCACTCCCCCTACTTGTGTTTCCTCTCTCACTGTGTCTCTCTCTGTCAAATAATAAATAAAATCTTAAAAAAAAAAAAATAAGGGAGAGAGAGAGTACAATTTGCCAAGTTTGGGTAGTATCAAAGTACGATATCCACCATTGTTTGAAAATTCACTTAACATAATTTTCTCTTTTTCAACGTTGAAAACAAATAAAACAGATAATCTCAAAAAATAAATACAAATGAGTAAAAAATAAATAAATACAAAAAATAAACTAAACAATAAAGTACAAATAAAATAAAAAACAAAAAAATAAAATAAACATATAAATACCCAAAAATAAAAACAAATAATCTCAACAAACTGAATGTGAAGTCTGGTGCCTTATCAAGACCAGCCTCAAGCTCGAACCACCACCCGACTCCCCAGCTCTGAGCTCCTGCAGTCTCCCCCTCAACTCATGTTTGGTATAAAAAGACTCTCTGTATTCCTTATGCAGCATTTTCCATCAGCCATTTACTCCTCCAGCACCACTTGGCATTAAGTGCTCTCGTCATAGACGTTAACCTGAGCCACTGGTGATTCCCACTAACCTGGATGGTGAGCAGGAGCACGGATACTCACACCAAAGTAGGGCAGCTCCAGAATCCAGGCTCCCTCCTGCCATACTTCACTGCTTCTGTGCTGGGACACTCTCTGGGTGAGGGGTGTGCTACATCTTCAACCCAGAGCTGGGTTTGGATTAAACCATCTTCTCCAAAACACCTGGAAAGAATTCCTGCCTCTCTATTAGTTCTTTGGAACATATACTTTTCCTCCTAATCCTGCCACAAAGTTAAAAAACAAGCTGCTGCTGGCTGAATTGTGGTCCCTCAAAATTCAGAGGCTGAAGCCCTGATCCTCAGTATATTTGGAGATGAGACCTTTAAGAGATCATTGGGTTCAGATGAGGACATGAAGGTGGGCCTTCATGATGGGATGAGTGCCCTTTATAAGAGACACTGAGAGCTTTCCTTCTTCCCCTCCCCTCCTCCCCCCTCCAATCCTGCTCCCCTCCCCACCCCCTCTAGTGCGACCATGGTAAGACCCTAGGCAGATACAGAGTTGGTACTGACCAGACACCAGCCCTGCTTGCAACTTGATCTTGGATTTCTAGTCTCCAGAACAGTGAGAAATAAGTGCTTGTTGTAGAAGTCACCTAGTCTGTGGTATTTTGTTATGCTGTCAGCCTGACCTAACATAGGAGCACAACTCAATTTTTTTTTGTTAATTCTGCGCCTCACTTGGCCTGCACTTAAGGTGCCTTCTGGTTCAGGTTTTCTCCTAACACAAGACTAACAGCGATGTCTTCAGAATGAACATGAGCTGATAGAGGACTGTATCCTTCCCCTATAAGTCTTCAGCCCTTGGGAGACCCACAGCTCTGTCTCCAGTCCCAAAAAGCCAGAAGAGAGATACCCTCAGAGTTCTTGCCCACATATTACATTTGCTGCTTTTAATCTTTCTGTTTTTTAACCTCCATATTCTCCTAAACTTCTTGGGAAACATGTAATGATATTTAATTTTAATTCTATAGCTACAATGGATTTGCTGACTAGAAATGGAGGCTTCTGGAGGCAGTACCTTAATCCTCTTTAAAAAACAGCTCCTGGGGCTCTCTGCAGCTGTAAATTATAAAAACAAAAGCAGGATTTAAAAAATACACGTGCGTCCTGGTAATCACTTAAAGTGTAACACATCAGGTTTCAACAGTAATATGAATGCATCCTTGGGATAAGCAGAGGCATTAGCAGTATAAATCTTGATTATTGGTTACAATTCTCCAGGTTTGTAATGTAGTAACAATTGAAATCACTCCGACCGGAAAAAATTAACCCATACCTGTCCCTTCTTGGGCCCGGAGACCCAGCTCCCAGGCGTGAGCGGTCTTCTGCTTTTGTGACAAGAAGCACCATTTCTCTAGGGCAGGTCTGATGTTGGTTTTTATGACCATCCTTCTCCTAAGGATGTCAATCTAAGCAGATGTCTGATCCCAGGCTGCTTGGGATCTTTCCTATTTCAGGTCCCAAAGCCCTACGTCCTAGGAAGCCCTCAGAACTATCGGACCCCATACCCTATTCACCTAGTTCAAAAGCCATTTTTGAAACAAACGAACAGCCCGAAGGACTCGCACATGTCATCTCTAAAAGAAAGAACATGAGGGATAGAACAGTGCAGTTGTCCAGAGCATAGCTGTGGAGCGGGATGGCTGGGTTCAAGTCCAAGCTCTGCCACTTACCAGCTACGTGACCTTGGGTAGCTGAACTTCTCTGGCCCTCCATCTCCTCTTCTGTAAAACGGGAAATTAATGGTACCAACCACAAAGGGCTGTTTGAAAATCCAGTTAGTTGATATGCATAAAGCATTTAGAACAGTAGCCAGGGCACGCTATCAGAAATGATAAAAGCAACTGACCTAGTACTTGGTCCATAGTAGATGTCCCAGCTTATTTAAAATAATAGGGCCAGAGCAACCCTGGGCCGAATTGGGAAGGAAATGAAATTATTCTTCAGTTTCTTTTTTTTTTTTTTTTTTTTTTTCCGCCCTAGGCTTGTCCAAAACCAGATCAGGCACCTCCCTCCTGGGTATTTAGTAGAAATCCCAACTCACTCTGCCTCCCTGGACAGCGCTCCGTCCTTCCTCTCTAACAGGGCATCACACATTCTCTGGACTCATTGCTTCTGTGCTCGTCAGCGTGCCCTCTGCACTCACCACTGCCTTTGCCCTGTTCCGGATGTCTGTTGCTGGTTGCTGATGAGTTCATTTGTGCTGAAATGCTTCCTCCCCACTGTACCTCACCTCCCACCCACAGGGATTTAATTTTCAAAGGGAACTCCCAGAAACTTCATCTCTGAATCTAGGGAAACTAATCTCTAACAATTGGGACTTGAGGCTATGTGGGAAGGGAGGGGAGAACTGGGAACAGGGTCATTTCAATGGCATCTCCCAAATCCCCATGAAGACCCAGTGCCTGCTAACATGGAGGATGGTTTGACTGGAGACTCGTTCCACAGATTCTTGCTTTGAGACACGCATTCATTACTCGTCCTCTGATAGGTCCTAATGCTGATTATACCAGGAAGCTGCAAACAGATGAAGTCTTACCTCTTACCCTTGAGTAGAGGAGTAAGGAAACTAAGTCCAAAGATCTAATTTGGAGGGAATAGATGCTATCACCACACCACCCATTCACAAGGGTGAATTTTTGGAAGCAGAAAGAGAAAGAGAAAGGACTAACAGTAACTCATCAGAATGAGTGAAGAACACCTCCACTTGGAACTTTACATGGGAAAGGAGCCTTAGAAATGCCCAACTAAACACAAAACGCAAGTGACCAGAGATGAACTTAGAATTTCCCTTTCATTGCCAACTCCCTCAATTTTCATTGCCTAGACTCAGGCATTAGATGCCAGTTAAACCCACCCCAATGACCCTCTGAAGGCTGTTCTCCTAGACAGTCTCCCAAACTTCCAACCCCTCTCTCATCAAAACTTCCCTGCTCATGTCTCCTTCCTTCAGACCCCTTTTTCTAAAGCAAATCTAATAAACTGTATAAAGATCTAGTGGCTATTGGTGAACATGCAACCCCTCCCACTTTTATCCCTTTAGTGCCTTAACTTGAGGTTAATCTCAAGCACAGTAATGGATTTCAAGTATAATGACAGGTATATAGAGGAAATAATAAAGAGTGCACACGTTGTACCCTAAAGGCACACCCCCCCCAAGCGTTCCATTGATAATTAGACAAGGTAGAATATAAGGCCAATAGTGAATCACTCTTTGTATGGCATGATTTTTACAAAATATTATTTTATTTTGCATTTAAAGTCTATTTAAAGACAAACCATCTTTAGTTTGGTGTTTTAATGTTAAAAATAAGAAAGGTCTTTAGCAAATCAAGTTGGGATTTGGCAATACCTCTCCACCCCTACCACCCTTGCAATGCTACTAAGAAAACTTCTACAAATAGTAACAGCCCTGAGGGACAAGACTCCTACCTCTTTCCTTAGTGACCCTGGACAGGTTCTGCCCTAGAACTGGGCCAGACACTGCTGCCTACAAAGCTTAATTAGGAATTGCTTAGAAGTTCTGAAGTTCAAGGTTAACAATAAGAATCTCAACAATATTCAGGCGTGCCTTGGTGGCTCAATCGGTTGAGCATCTAACTCTTGGTTTTGGCTCATGTCACGATCTCAGGGTCATGGGATGAAGCCCTCCATCAGTCTCCACGTTCAGCTGGCAGTCTGCTTGAAAGTCTCTCCCTTTACCCCCTTTTCACCTGTGTGTGCAAGCACACTCTCTCTCTCTCAAATAAGTAAATAAAATCTTATTTTAAAAATGAACTTTAACAATATTTTCAGTTAACACATACTACTCAGTAACCTAAAAACTTGAGTCAGAAAATGCTCTGTGGTATACAGCCTAGTTACTTGGGTTCTCCTTCTTCTTTATTTAGTTTTCCAGAGGCATGGAGAAGCAAGACACATCGTCCAGACCAGTAGAGTGAATCTTCTCAGAGATGATGTCATCTGAGGAGCTTTCAATTATTCTCCTGGCAAAATTTCTTGCTTTCCCAGCTGTCACAGAAGCTGAATTTTTTTTTAAAGATCTTATTTATTTGACAGAGAGAGACACAGTAGGCAAAGACAGGGGGAAGCAGGCTCCTGCTGGCAGAGAACCCGATGTGGGGCTCAATCCCAGGACCCTGGGATCATGACCCAAACTGAAGTGAGAGGCTTTAACCCATTGAGCCACCCAGGTGCCCCAAGCTGAATTTTTTATTCATTCTTCTCTACCAAGGCTGAATTTCTCTAAAATTCCCAGAAAATACTGTAGAAAGTAGTAATATGTTAATCCAACATCTATTGTTAAAACTTTTCATTCCATCCTCCATAGCAATAAGAGGAAGAGCATAGTATTTGGACATGGAAGATCTATTAAACAGTGAATAAACTAAGTACTTAAAGTGAGGTATTAGGCATTTCCCAATAAAAGTAGATTGATATGCAAGTGTTATGGGCTGAATTGTGTTTTCCCACAATTCTTATGTTGAAATCCCATTCCCAGGACCCTTTGAATAGAACTGCATTTGAAAATAGGATCTTCAAAGAGGTCATTAGTGGAGTCATATAGGCGGTCCTAATCCCTGAGACTGTATTTGGATATAGGATCTTTCAAAGAGGTGATGAAGGTAAAATGAGGCTGATAGGGTTGGGACCTCACAAGAAAAGGGAGAGACACCAGAGTGCATGCAAACAGGGGAAGAAGCCATGTGAGGACACTGTGAGAAGGCTGCAGTCTGCAAGGCAAGGAGAGGGACCTCTGGAAAAATCCACTATGCTGACACCTTGAATTTCTACCCTCCAGAACAGTGAGAAGACAAATATCTATTGTTTAAGCCAACCGGTCTGCTATTTTCTTATGACAGCCCTCACAAACTAATCCAACAAGAGTCCTATTTCTCTATGAAATAACACTGTGTTTGATTTATTCTTAAACACAGGCACCGTGTATGTTGGGCTCAGGGGAGTATTTCGGTGCCCAGAAGCGTTAGAGCTCAGTAAGTAGGTAGCGGCTGAAATGATATGATAGAGGAATAAATAAGTAAGCAAATTAATTGTATCAACTATACTTCAAGTGTTGCCTGACTGAGAGATAAACAGGAGAGGAGAGCAGGAAACACGTCTTTCTTTTAATGGTTTTAAGTTATTCCTCACCATTGATGTTACATGGTTGACTGGCTTTGGGCCAACTTGCTCAGACCACAGAGATTCAAATTCTCACCACCAATTAATTTGCTGGCCTTAAACCCCTAGATATTTTTGGTGGAAATTACATCTTTACTGTCTGTGTCTCCATCTGTATGTGGCTGGCTTTGTGTGTGTCTCTCTGTCCTTCTCTCTGTCACATAGCAAATTAATTGTATAAAATGAAATAGTGGGGCGCCTGGGTGGGTTAGGCCTCTGCCTTCGACTTGGGTCATGATCTCAAGGTCCTGGGATCGAGCCCCGCATGGGGCTCTCAGCTCAGCAGGGAGACTGCTTCCCCCCTCTCTCTCTGCCTGCCTCTCTGCCTACTTGTGATCGCTCTCTCTCTCTGTCAAATAAATAAATAAAATATTTTTTTAAAAAAATGAAATAGTAACAAAGAGCCAAAACAAGTAGCACCTGAGGCAGCAAGGCCCTAGCAAACCCTTTCAGTGGCCAGTTCATAACCCTTTGAACCAAACACATACCAAGAATTACCAGTACTGGCATCTGGATCTTATTGCTTGGGTGTTTTTTATGTTTGTCAAAACCAGAACCCCCCATCCACACAGAGTTGGGTTAATTCATCACACACGCACATGCGCATGCACACACACACACCATATCACTGCCCACTGGCTACCTTTGGCCAATGACTGAAGAAGGTGATGTGTAAATATGCCAGCCCTCACTCCATTGCTGGAGGAGCTCTGGGATGTGGGCTGCACAGCAGGGAGAAGAGCCCGTTGCCCACACTAATGGCTTACTAGATGTGTGCTCTTCAACTGTGTGTCTTCTTCTGTCTTATTTCCCCACTTTTCTTTTTTTTTTTTTAAGGTTTTATTTATTTATTTGACAGAGATCACAAGTAGGCAGAAAGGCAGGCAGAGAGAGAGAAAGGGAGGCAGGATCCCCACTGAGCAGAGAGCCCGACACAGGGCTCGATCCCAGGACTCTGGGATCATGACCTGACCGGAAGGCAGAGGCTTTAACCCATGGAGCCACCCAGGCGCCCCTCCCCACTTTTCTTTCACATCCCAAATAAATGTCAGATACTTGAATCCTTAATTCAAGGTCTGCTTCTGGGTAAAGCCACATTGGGGCAAAATAGACCTGCTTTAGAATTCTGGTGATACCACTTACAAGGTTAGGCAAGCTAACGATCTCCCTCAGTCTTCACTTACCTATTTGTAAATGGAAAAGGTTAATACCTACTTTGTGGGTTGCAATGAAATAGCATGCATGTACTTAATGAGTTGATTTCTCCCTCTTTGGTTTGGCTCTCCCCGCAGGAGATTTCAAACCGGCAAAGAGTTCTATCATTTGATTTGCTATGTAACAACCCCTCCTGCCTCCTCAATTTAGTGGCCTAAAGCTCTGTTATTCAGCTCACAATCCTGGGGATGAGCAGTTTGGTTCTTCTGTTGGCTTGCACCGGGTTCACTCGGGCAAAGGTGGACCACAGGCAGTGAGGTGGGTGATTATGCTCCTGGGGGTTGACTAACTGCCAGGATGAGCAGGATAACTGAGCCACATGTCTCCCATCACCTAGAAAGCTGGCCCAGCCTTCAAGTGGCAGCTCAAATCCCCAAGAGTAGCAAGATGACAAGTCCTAACGCATTGGTGTTTTTGCACATTTGTCATTATTGCCAGTAGAAGGACTCTGTTTCTAGATGAGAAGAGCTACCAAGTGATAGTGCAAGAGTATAGATATAGGTAGGGGGGAAATCTGTGGCCATTTGTGCAACTGACTACAAACAATATGCCTTACATATATCTCAGGGGCTTCTACAAGGCATCTGGGGACCACCAGTTTGTGGTGGGATCTCCCATGCCAGGTAGCTTGCTACTGATTGAAAAACAGGCTGGCTCTCTCAGGTCAAAAAATAATCCCTCAGCTGCGTTTACTAGGTAAATTTGAGAAGCAAAGTGTGTAGCTGTTATCTTTGACCAAAGTTAGAAGTTTTTGTTGGAAGATGATAAAGAGAAAAAGTTTTTTTAAAAAATCCAGAACTATATTTGTTTTACTAAAATGTTCAGATGTTACCATTTTTTTAATCACCTCTGATGTAATTATATTAATCACTGGAATGGCTGTGTGAATACAGATATTCACACAAACACATTCTTCAAGATGTTGTCTAGAGATGTAACTACAATCAATCCAGGGAACCAGTGTAAACTAAGCTGCTGCTTCCTTCCACCAAAAACCAATTAATTGAAAGCCTGAAGACTACACAGAAAGATTGTAATAATTGCTTCATTCTTGTAAAAGCAAACCATTTTTCTAAGTTGATTACAGGTCATAATACTCATCTTAATTTCAATAATAATTACCTTTATAACATTCTTTATAAAAATAAAACTATAAAGACTTGCTTTATTAAAAAAAAACTTTTCTAATAAAGGATGAAAAAAATTATAAATAACCTCAGGGGGGAAATAGTGCCTTGGATTCAGTAAATTGCAAGCAACATTTCTGGCTCCTGAACAAAAATTGGTCTGCTCAATAAAGTCCAGAAAGTCTCAGGGCACAGCCGTGAGATTGAAGTAATTCTCGTGCTGTTGTAATTGCATTTTTTTTATTAACTGTTACATACATACTTCTGATATTTTGTTAAACTCTATGCATAATTAGGATAAAAGAATTAAGACTTGACTGCTTTTTAGAAGGTTACTGAGAGGACCTAGGCTGGTGGTAACAATCCCCAGTCCACCCAACCCATATGTGTACCCACCACCAGCTTGAGCAAGACTCACTAACTTCCTCTAAGGAAGGCAGTCAGGCCCTTGGGACTCAGGGCAATGGCTAAGACACATCATTCTAAGTATGTATCTCTGGACCTCAGAAGCAGAAGAATTCAGCTTCTCACCAGGCACAGTGCAATTCTCTTAGGCTCCGCTGGAGGGACACCTCTCCAAGGCAGGAATAAGATCTGAGTCTCCCTCTCAACATGGACTCCATTAGGACGGCACTTTTGCAGGCAGAGGAAAGGGGAAATCTCAGGCATGAAGCAAGAGTGGGTTCAGCTCGCCCATCTCCAGACAGATGAACTGCACATTGAAACAGGACAACACTAAGGGGAAGGTAGCCATGTTGTCTGTCATCCAAACCAGGATACTTTTTTTTTTTAAGATTTTATTTATTTATTTGAGAAAGGGAGAGAGTGCACACAAAGGGAGAGGGAGAAGCAGACTCCCCACTGAGCAAAGAGCCAAATGTAGGGCTGGATCCAGGACCCTGAGATCATGACCTGCCCCAAAGTCCAATGCTTAACCGACTGAGAAACCCAGTCGGGGTTTTTGCACATTTGTCATTATTGTGCAATAAGACTTTACTTAAGAACCCAGATACTTTCATTATGCCAGGACACAGGCATGACTCAGGGCTTCCCCAGAGTGGGTGGTTCTATGTGGGAAAGCTGATAATATATCTGATGACAGCAGGATATTTTCTTCTGACCTGGTGATAGATGCTGATCCTAAGCAACAACAAAACAGAAGTCGGTGTTAACCTCTCCGAGGGCCTCTTTCAGCCCCTGGCCTCCCAGCAGGGTTGTCACATGCTCCACACAATGGTCTCCACCCTCTGCTTCAAAGAAGCAAGGGCAGCTCCCAGGATCACACAGGAAAACACATGAAAAGACTTCATCTCTAGCCCTGGTTCTTCTACCCAACTCATGGTGGGAACCGCCAGTGAGGGAAGAGAAGGCTTTGATTGCACAGCTAACACAGATGCTTAATGGGACGAAATCCATGGCAGAAGAGTTCAAAAACTAAAATGCCCTCTGAGAATTCTCAAGAATTCTGACCACCCCTGTACAGACCTGGACCTGGGAGCAGGGACGGGGATGTCTTTGTAGTATCTTCCTGCCTACAGCTCCTTCCATGCCCCTTTGGAATGATCGCACGGCACTTCTCTGCACCCTCCTGGGGGCAGCTGTTGATGTTCCCCACACAGGAGGAGCCCCATTAAGTACTCCCATAGCCAGCCCTCAGTCCTGGCACATTGATCTTGGGGGTTCAGACAGCAGCTTACGCTGCAGTTTTCTGCCCCTCTCCCTTTGGAGACAAGAGAAGGATTAGAATTTTTTTCTGCCTTTGATTATTATAGACTTTCTTTTCATCTAGGTGCTTCCTGGGGGCGAAACAACACCATTTCCTGCCCTAAGTGAATGCTTACACCAAGATGACAGTTGGAAGATCTTACAGTGACTCAGTAAGTATTAAAGTATTAGAGTTTTATCTCATTTTAAAGAGAATGGACTCATGCTGTCTGCATGCCCATCTTCTTTTCTTTTTGAAGTTGTCAAATATTAATGTATAAAAACAGGTGTACTCCATGATGCAGGTTGCCATGAAATCTTTAGAGTTGATATAGTAACTGCCAAACACCAAGTATTCTGATCCTGCCCATCACAGGAACACTCCTGTCTTTTGAGACCATCTTCTAGGACCCTCTCATCTCCAACTGTCCCATATCCAGTCACCATCACTTCTAAAGAATCAGCCCCTTCCTTTCATTTCCATTACCCCCCTCTCCAGCTGCTAACCTGACCTCACACCAACTCTAGAGTGAGAGCCTTCTACCTGGATCCCAGCCTTGGGTCTCCCCCATCCCCAGCTAACCCTGCCCACTAGCCTCCCCTGTTCTCCCCGCCTCACTGGTGGTAATTTGTTAGAGGAACACACCCTCACTGCTTACAAAGAAGCAGACACTACATGAAGGATTTAGTGTTCACTAGCTTCCCCATTATCCCCCAATAATATGGGGTGGTTACTACTCTTACCCCCATGTACACATGAGGGAATCACCCAACCTCATGCACCAAGCTAGTGAGTGGTGAAGCCAGATAACAAACTCAGGATTCTGATGCCAAATCCTAGGCAAGAAATCCTTTCGAACTCTTCTCAAATGTGGGTGAAGAAAGGCTCACAAGATAATAATGACAGAGAAAAACAGCATTGCTACCCCTTGGCTGGCAGACCATGGGAAGGAAAGAAGTCTTTGTTCTTTTCAGTCTATTTTGAGATGTATAAGAGGAGCAGACCCTCCCCACCTCTGCAGCCTGCAGCCCCAACAATCCAGACAATCCAACTTCTAGGAACGTCCTCACACAGTTCTTCCCTTTGGTTCTGGTCCATGCTTTTTTTTTTTTTTTTTTTTTTTAAGATTTTATTTATTTATTTGACAGACAGAGATCACAAGTAGGCAGAGAGAGAGAAGGGGAAGCAAGCTCCCTGCTGAGCAGAGAGCCCGATTCGGGGCTTGATTCCAGAACCCTGGGATCTCTTGCAGGTTGTGGGAATAAAGGAGGGGTATGGGAATGAAGTTGTTCTGGGCACAAGTTTGACTCTTTCCTTCACTGAACAACCTCCCCCAGATAAGACCGAGGATCCCAGGCTTGAGGAAATGGGATGTTTCCTCCCAGGTTGCTTCAGATTTGGGTTTTAGTTCAACACCGCCTTTCCTGTTCTCCCCCATCCAGAGTGTCTTGCTTTCAACCCTCTCACAACCCTGAAAATCTCTCTGAAACATTATCACTGTGACACTTTTCCACTGTCTTTATGGACCTATTTAACTAAAGCCTCCACGAAGGTAAGGGTTATGCCTATTTTGGTTCACATTTCTATTCTCAAGGAAGCCTCCTTGAGTTCTTTCTTTCCTGAACCCCCACATAGAATCTTAACAACAAAGCCAATCAATTCTACTTCCTGATTTATAACCTGACTCTTTCTCTTGCCCTCTCCATTGCTGTCATCCATGGCCAACCCTTCATCGCCTCTCATTGGAGTTATTTTCACAGCATCTTGCTTCTAATGCCCACTGTCCAAAAGTCTCTGCTCAACAGCCACAGATCAAATTACAATAAAATCCAAACTCTTGAACCTGACTTGCAAAGTCCTGCAAAATCTGACCCCTGCCTTCTTTTCCAACCTCATGCAATGCAATCTCATTTTAAGGCCAAATGGAAGGTCAAGTTCATTCCAGCTTCATGGCCTTTGTCCTCATGTTCTCTGCCGGGAATGTGCTGCCCCTGACCTTCCTTCACATGGCTGACTCCTCAGCATTCAAATATCAGCAAGCGACACTGCTTCTGATGACCCAATCAACTTTGTTGCTCCCTGTGATATTCCCTTTATAAGTTTTCTACCTGGGACTTAGTACTTAAACTACTATATGATTTTTTTCTTATTTGTTTCTTTGTTGGTTGACTTCTCTCTTCATTTAAATTAAGCTTCATGAGAACAGTGACATTGTCTTTCTTTATTCGATCCCAGTGATTAGAACAAGGTGCTTGCTAAACGTTTGTTTGTGACTTCCTGGCACTTTGCCTGGTATAGTATACCTTTTCAACAAATATTTGTCGAATGAAGGCATAGCAATCTGGATTTAAATTATTAAAACTTTATGCATTTTCTATTTAGTCTGGCAAAATTAACACTATTTTAAAATCTGATTTCAAAGCATTAATTTGACTATTCAAACAAAAACCTAGCAAAACTTAAAGATACAAACCTGAGGTCCAGCAGTACTCAATGCAACTTGGCTTTGAGCAATAAAACAAAAGGTTGTTGCTTCAGTTCCCGATTTATGCACATTTTGAGGTCTACCTAGCAGACAGAAGCACAAGTAAACTTGTAAAATGCCTTCATGATGATCCCTTACGTGTGTACAGCTACCTAACAAATATCATGCACGTTTCCTGTGCCATTCCCGCTGGAATAAAAATGGGATCACAGTAAAACTCATAAAATGGCAAACATTTGGGGAGTCTCTTCTCCCAGTTTCTCTGAGAGGACCCTCTGACCAAACTTCCCACCCTTTCTTCAAACTTGTCATGGAAGTCACTCCCTGGGTCTGTCTCCCATGTGCTACCTGAACCAGCCTTCCTTTTAGAAATATAAGTTCCCTCCTTTCCCACTTTTATTCACACTGGTGAAATCTCCAGGAGCTTCTGCTAACAAGAGCCCACCAAAGCCCCTGCTGCTGGAGCCCAGTGGGGTGGCCACCTCTCCAGGAACCTACTCTTATCTGTGCTCACGTGTTGAGGGTGCCATTAAAGTGTTCTGAAGGACACCGAAGCTCATTTCCTATCACTGCTGAGATTGCTGCCCCCAACCTCCTGAAACCTTCCTTGTGGTCCCAGTACTTCCCAGATATTTGAGAGAAACTATGGGTTTAAATTGGGGCTTGCCAGTTTGTTGGAAACTAACCCTAACCCAATCTGATAGATAGAAGTTTTATTGTGTCCTGAATCACTCTACCTTCCCTTAAAGCCACTACTCTTGAACCAACCTTGTATATTTCAGCTTTCTCTTTCTTTCAGATAAGCTATTTCCCGGGGCTTCTGGGTGGCTCAGTGGGTTGAGCCTCTGCTTTCAGCTCAGGTCATGATCTCAGGGTCCTGGGATTGAACCCCACATTGGGCTCTCTGCTTGGTGGGGAGCCTCCTTCCCCCCTCTCTGTCTCTGCCTGCCTCTCTGCCTACTTGTGATATTTCTCTCTCTGTCAAATAAATAAATAAAATCTTTTTAAAAAATAAAATAAAATAAGCTATTTCCCAAATAAATGGTAGATAGGTAGATAGGCTCTACCAGTCCGCAGAATGTTCCCGAGTTGAACACAGCTTAGGCTTATATTCACCAATGCAATTCCACAATACATATATTTTTTGGCTTCTCATGGCAACCACACAGTGTGATCAAGGTGAAAACTATCTTTCATATAAGGAAATAGAAAAAAGATGATGTGAATTATCTGGGACCAAACCATCATGTCACTGCTGAAGCTGGATTTCAATTCAGGCCTCTGGAAAACAGCTCAAGAGCTCTTTCTCATACGTGAAGTTCTACCTGCTTCCTCAACTCTTCCCCGGCCTCAGCCAAACGTGGAGCACCTGGAATCTCTTGGCATTCTACTGATTTTCAAGTGAAAGCTTTAGTTTCTACTTCCTGTTTAGCAATACCTGTTGTCAATTCTGCCCCTCGAAGTATTCGCTAATACTGTAAGGCTGAATTCTTACTCTTTCTAAAATGGGATCCAGCAGCCCATATCCCACAGTATCCACCAGGATCATTAGCTATGCCTCTTTGGAATAAAGACACAGATCTGGGCAAGTTAAGCCCCCTGTTCTTTTGCCTTTATTTCGTAACTAAATAAATAATTTCCCTAAAAAAGGATGTTTTTCCTTCTAGGAACACATGAATTACTCCCATATTATTCAAATTAATGATGCACTTTTTGGGTGGTGGGGTAGCTTCACATGTAATCATCTTCTCTGACCCTCAGTTTTCTCTTAGAGGAAAAAGGGAAAGTAACACAAACCCACAGAGTCCTTATAAACATCAAAAAGATAACCAGTAAAACACCAGCAAGGGAGAGAGCACAAAATATACACTCAATAAATGTTTCCTTACTTCCTGGCCTACCACAAACACAAATTTAACAATTAAAGTTTTCTATACATTCTCTGTTCTTTTCAAGTTTTACCTAATACATTGTAAAGCATCTATACAAAATCCTTCCTAAATTAATTTTTAGTCCTTTGCCTTTTTAGAAAATGTTGATTCCTTCTGTTATACAGAGTAAGTTGATTTGGACCAGAATAAATGTGCTCATCCTGGCCTTTGTCACCTTCAGTTTTTTGATCCTACTAACAAATGCCACTCAGGTAAAGCACTGCTTTATAATTACATCCACATCCACTTTCTCTTACAAGAATTCAAGCTCTATTAATTCGGATATGAGATGGAGAAAGAAAAAATTGTTTGGGTGACTTCACCTTCCAAAATCTGAACAGGGATCTTTGTATTATTCCTAATTGTGGAAAATAACATGAATATTTATAATCTCCTTGGCAGTTACCAAATCAACAAAGAAGTATCTGTTATTCCTAGAAATTAAAGAAAAAATTCCATATCATCGCGTACATTATACTGTGATTTTTTAAAGATACCTTATGTGGAACCTGCAGCTGAAAATGCTACACTAAACAGATAGAGCCCCATTTTTTACATGAGTAGAAGTAATTTACAGTAAATTTCTTTTAATTTTTAAAATAAGACTGAGAATGGCAGTAAACTTTGGGATCAAAATGGGTAGCAGCATTTAATAAGTCACCTAAAAGGTTTTTTTTTTTTTTCTCTTAGCTTTATTTTTGTTTTGTTCAATAGGAGAAATCACTATGGATTATATTGTTTAAAGTATAGTATTGAGGGGTCCTGGGTAGCTCAGTTGGTTAAGCATCTGCCTTCAGCTAAGGTTGTGATCTTAGGGTCCTGGGATTGAGCCCTGAGTTGTGTCAGGCTCCCTGCTCAAGGGGAAAGTCCAAGAACTTTCTGGTCTCCTTCTGTCTTGCCCCACCCTGCATGCTCGCTCTCTCTCTCTCTCTCAAATAAATAAATAAAATCTTTTTTAATTTTATTTTTTAATTTTTTTAAATTATAGTATTTGAATAACACAAGGGTCACTAAATCACAAGACATATTTTTTTTTCAGCCTCCAGATATCCCTGGCCACCATCCCCAATATTTTACAGATAACTACAAAATAGCTCAGAGGGGAAAGTAAATTATCCAAGGGAAGAACTAGAATCTACCACACCAAGAGTTTGAGGGGAAAAGCAACAAGCCCAACAACCATCACAACACACAGGAAGTCATCAGCAGAAGGCACAGGTGTTACTAGTCTCCCTTCCGGCATCCTTCTAAGAGATGAGCCCAAACCCAGCACAACAGGATGTACCGGTGGGGCTCTAGCACAGGGTCGCCACCCCCTAGTTTCGCTCTATGTACTGGGTGAGCGTGAGAGTGGCCTTATAAACAGGTGCAAGCCAATGCCTGGAATCCAAGCAATCAGAGTTTCTTAATTGCTGGCCACACAGAGCGAGTGCTGGGAAAGCATCAGAAGTCTGGACTCGTGAGAAACAGCAGTCCCTGCTTCTGGGATAAGGAAGCCATCACCTCATGAAAAGCTGAGTTCACGGACTTTCTGCACTTACCTCTGTTTACTTCTGTGCATCACAGCATGCTCCCTGTGTTCTCACTTCTAGAGACACAAGTCATTATTGTCACTGGGCTGACTACTGGGGGAAGGGGAGGGGAGGTCTAATCTCTCTAGTTATAGGATTCAAGAAGTAAATTTCCCAACTTATTATATTTTCCAACTTATTATATTTGTCTTCAGGTTTTAAATAACTTGAGTACAAGAACCATATCTTAAACGTCTTCTCTAATTCTACATTACACCATAAAATGAGCTTTTAACACATACTTGTTGGTTAATGGATTTGATAAAGTTCTCTCATCCTACTTCCTGAAAATTCTGCATGTACTTTAGGAAGCCTGGTGGAAAGGGGAAAAGATACAGAAAAAAAAAACTAGTTAATATTATGTTTGATCAAAGTCAATCATCCATTGTTCTTTGTTCTCACCTCTGATCTCTTACATTAATGATTTGTGGGAAAAGGAAAGAGGGAGCCTATGTGGCCTTCTAGTTCCATTCTGAACTCCTTCCTTTGGGGGCAGATGATTTCTTGAGTGCACACACTGTCTACCAAGCTCTTTGCCCTCTTTGTTTGTGTGTAGAGAGAACCCTACTTGCCCAGGCAGTGGCTAGAGATGGGAGCAGAACATGGGTGAATGACCTGGTAAGAGTATTTCCCTGAAAAAAGGCGTACCTGGATATCCAATCATTTTGGTTTAGGCTTACTATTCTAATGCTTCTGATTGGCTCTGTCTTTTTTATTTATTTATTCATTTATTTATTTATTTATTTTTAAGGATTTTTTTTTTTTTTGACAGAGAGAGATCACAAGTAGGCATAGAGGCAGGCAGAGAGAGAGAGAGGAGGAAGCAGGCTCCCTGCTGAGCAGAGAGCCCGATGCGGGACTCGATCACAGGACCCTGAGATCATGACCTGAGCCGAAGGCAGCGGCTTAACCCTCTGAGCCACCCAGGTGCCCTATTTATTTATTTATTGAGAGAGAGAGAGCATGTTCAAGACCAGGGGAGGAGCAGAGGGAGACAGAGAATCCCAAGCAAGCTCCACACTCAGCAGCCCAGAGCCCCATGTAGGGCTCAATCTCATGACCCTAAGATCGTGACTTGAGCCAAAATAAAGGGTCGGACCCTTAACCAAATGTGTCACCCTGGCATCCCTGGTTGTTTCTGTCTTAAGGCTGGTTTGTAACTTATACAGAATCACCAGACTTTAAAAGTGTAAAAGATGATTATTGAGGTCGTCTAACCCATTCCCTTTCAAATAGATGGTAAGCAGTTTCAACAATTTGGGTTTCTCTTTTAGACAAGGTTATACATTCCACTTCTAGAAATTCTAGTTCTTCCTTGAAATTTCTACACAAGCTCCCCATATTTGCCCTATTGGCACAGAGAATAAAAGTAATTGCCTTTGAGTATTTGGTACTGAGTACTGAAGTACTAAAGATACTATCATTATCCTCAACTTCTCTGTTCTCCAAATAAAAGATTCCATTCCCTTCAATGATACTTCCTTTGACAGAATTTTTAGACTCTTCCCCCCATATATCTTTCCTTTCTCTACATAACGACAGTGTCCTTATTTTTGTCTTGACTTTGCAAAAAGTGTCTATGTGGAAAGACCTTCAGGATTATTTATCATATGACCCCCATTGCTGTCTCTGGGTTGATCAATTCCCATTAAGAAAGTAGGTAGTGTTTGACCTGCAGAGCTTACTGGATAGTTTCTGAACCGTCTTTAAGTTGCTTTTGTGATATTTTGGTGTTGAACAAACTTGAGTCTGATTCTTTAGTGTATTTTTTATTCTGTTTTGTTTTTGTTATTCCCAACTCTTTATGATCAAAAATCTCACCCTTCAGAAATTTTCAAAGAATAAGACAATGAACTCTCATATACCCTCTACCTAGAGTCCATAATTGTTGACATTTTGCCCTATTTTTATCTCTTTCTCTCTGTAAACACACTCACAGGTCCCTTGCAATCAGTATTCCATCTAAAGCCCCACTCATACAAATGAATAGACAACTCAGGATCATAAGTGCTTGAAAATAAAGCTTCAACATGAAAAACGAAGCCAATAACCCCCTACCAAAAAGAAAAAAAAAAAAAAAAAAAAAGGATCTCTGAAGAAATGGAGACATTTAGGTGACACTCAAAACAAAACAAAAATAATTAAAATTAATATCATCAAAGAGCATAGATATGCATCTATAAACTAAGAAAAAGATTTTTTTTTTTAAAAACAAACAGGGACACCTGGGTGGCTTAGTTGGTTAAGCAGCTGCCTTCGGCTCAGGTCATGATCCCAGCGTCCTGGAATCGAGT
Organism: Mustela lutreola; assembly: GCF_030435805.1. Lineage (NCBI taxonomy): Eukaryota > Metazoa > Chordata > Mammalia > Carnivora > Mustelidae > Mustela > Mustela lutreola. The sequence goes on along the minus strand of NC_081293.1, from coordinate 185,567,666 downwards.
CCCACATCAGGCTCCTTGCTCAGCAGGAGCCTGCTTCTCCCCCTGCCTCTGCCTGCCACTCTGTCTGCCTGTCCCCACTCTCTCTGACAAAAAAAAAAAAAAAAAAAAAAAAAAAAAAAAGATTTAAAAAAAACAAGCAGAGAACTTTGAAATTAAAAACGTGATAACTGGGATTAATACTTAATAAAAGGAATGGAAAGCAAGGTCAAAGAAACCTCCTCAAAAGAGTAGAATCAAAAGCTAAAGCACTCAAAAAATAGAGAAGATATTTTAAAATGAGAGGACCAATCGAAAGGACCCAATATGTGATTATTTGAATTCTAGGAAAAGAAAAGGATGATGGGGTATTATAATTAACTAGTATAAAAATAAGCTTTGCAAAATTAAAGGCAAAAGTCTTAAGATTGAAAAGGCCCACAGACACCCATGGCAATAGTTTTTTTAACTGTATATCATATAATCATGGAGTCAGGCAACTCCAGGTCTAAACAGTAAGGTATGATTGCTTTCATCAAAGTATCTCCTGACTTCCCAAAAACAATACTGGATCCCCGGAGAAAGTGGGGTCATGTTTGTAAAATTCTACAGGAAAATTATTTTCGATTGGTAATTCTCCCACCAAACAAACTGGATATGCTTGTACAATAAGAAATAGTATCATACATGAATATGTATGGAATAAAAACTGTTACTTCGTGTGAAACTTTGTCAAAGGAAGCTACTGGGTTATAGTAGGTTTAAAAAAAGTTAAGAGAGAAAAGTCAAGAAAGGAAGACTTTGAATTCAAAATATAGGTTCTACACATGCCCAGGAAATGCCTAGACAAGACCTCTGTAGCAGTCTAGAGAGGCAGGGTGGTGGCTGTTGGGAGAAGAGGCAACAAAGAATGGAACTAATGACTGTGGCTGCTTGCAAAATTTCTGTCTGGGTAGTAGACAGATATTTAATAATAATTAATAGAGCTATAATAATAATGATAATATGTAATTAATAATAATTAATTGATGATAATATGTAATATAACCATAGAGCAAGTGGGTGTGGAGGAAGGAGAAAGGGAGAGGCAGGAAGGAATCCTCTATCACCTTGACAGGAAATCCATCCCTACTGAGTAAAATCAACCCAATCAAGAAATTGCAATAAAAGCATATTTAGATACGCGGAGATAAATATGAAAGGAAATAGCTAAAATTGTTGGATGTGGCAGCCTCTGGGAAGAACCTAGAATAGTGCCCAACATATTGCATATCAATCAGAACTATTTCCATTGCAAGTGACAGAAACTCAAATTAAACTAGCTTTAGCAGAAAGAGGAATGTATATTAGCTCACATAACATTTAAAAAAAATCATAGATCAATATAGCTGAATTCAGATTTTCAAAATAATGTTTATATAATGTCTGTAAGAAATTATCTCTTGTTTCTTATCTCTCATCCCTGCTTTCTTTCTCCTTGGTTGGCTTAATTCTCAAGCAACTTTCCCTATGTGGGGGCAAAGATAGTCCCCTGCATCTCTAGGCTTACAACCCTTAGCAGCCAAACTCTAAGAATGAAACAAAGGCCTCAGTTCTGGTAGTTGTAGCAGAAAACCAGAAATGCCTGGGTTCGGTCTTGTGCCCATTTTTGAAACCATCTCTTTGGTCAGGGTAATCCGATGCTATGATTGACTGAGCCTGTGTCACATGCTCACCTTGGAGCTGGAAAAGGAAGTCAGTCCCACCTGAAGCATATGGAATAAGGGTCAGGAGAGCTGTTCTCCAAAAGTAAATGGGGGTATGTGATGGTTAAGCCATGGTTCCCAGATATTTGATCAAGCACTAATCTAGATGTTGCTCTGAAGGTGTTTTTCAGTTTAGATTTAAATCAGTAGGTACACTTTGAATAAAGCAGATCACCCTCCATAAAATGAGTGGGCCTCCCCCAAGCAGTTGAAGATCTTAAGAGGAGGGGGAAAAAAAAGAAAAGAGCTTATATTCTTCCCACTCCAACTCCCCTACTCAGAAAAGAAGGAATGCTGCCTTCAGACTGTCTTCAGACTTGAGCTGAAAGGTCAACTCTTCCCTGGGTCTCCAGCCTTCTGACTCATGTCACAGATTTTGGCCTTGCAGGCCTCCAACAATTGCATGAGCCAATTCCTTAAAATCTCTCTAGAGATAGCAAGATGATAGAGATAGAGATAACGTATTGATTATCTTTCTTTAAAGAACTCTAATACAGGGAACTTGAACCTAAAGAAGTGAGTGAAGAAGCTGGGTAGACAAAAAAAAAAAAAAAAAAAAAAAAAAAGAATAAGTTACTCATTGATAGATTAGTTATTATTACAGGAGACGAATGGACCAATTTTTAAGGTAAGGCTCTATTAAGTGAAAGAACAGGATACCTGAATGTTCATAAATTCTGTTATAAATGCCCAGGCAAAGGTAAAGACACAATTCATCTAAAGTGATTAAATAGTTGTCTCTAAAAGCCAACTCCCTATTTTATTTCAAATATGGAAGATGACATCAGTTTGGAGACTTCCAGCAGATCAGGAAATGGGCACAAGTGGGTTACAAGTACCTCATGGATGACCAGACACCTGTAGATAACAAAGAACAAGAGCTGGCACCAGAGAGGGTGATGTCACTTGTAGGATTCCCAACCAGGCTGAGGGTTCAGTAGTAACTCTTGAGTATACTAAACTTCTGGAGATACTTACACAAAGACTTCCGCTTGTCTCATCTTCCCAATGTCTCAAATATAATTATTGTTTAGGTTTCTTTTGCTTGAAAACAGGATCCTTCTACTACATTATGGCCAGCATCCTTAAAAGTGAAGAAAATTGGTGTCAACATTTTGGGTACCATGGGAACAGATGTTCCTTCCCCCCCACCGCCAGGTCTTTGGACAGGGGCCCAAACTGCTCTAAGTGAAACAATCTTAAAAACTGATCAGGGCCATTTCTGTCTAAGACACAAGGGTTGACAATGAAGCTTACAATAACAACTTCTTCCAAAGGGCAGTTAGGAAGATAATGAACATTTCTCATCTACTGTAAACTATAATAATAGTAATTGTTAATACTACATACAGCCTACCCTTTACCAAGGAACACAGATTTTTTAATAAAAATTGATTTCAGGAATTTTAGGTTACTGACCTTCTGGTCACACCACCTTGTAGTCCAGTCCATGCTGAAAATAGCTTATATTCTAGCATCATGCTAACACCCACCTAACCAAAGCTAGCTTCCTATAAATCTTCCCTGAGAGCAGCATATAGTGAACAGTCTGGATTTCAAATAACTCCTGAGTGAAACATGCTCCTTATAAAAAAGGTATAACAGGGATCTGAAATGATGACAAAGCAAGTCATAAAAACTGGTACAACAAATCTGTCTAACTGGAGAGTAGTTTTCCTCTACTACATAAAAATGCAAAAGATTCACCCAAAATTCAATTTCACTGTTTACAAAAAGCCATAGCCAGGACATGATCAAATTAAATAGATAAAATTAAAACTTGAAAAGTGAGCAAGAAAGACAGAATAGCATAATACGAAGACTAAATGGACATATTCAAGATAAATGACATATTAAAAAGACATATTAAAAAGAAAAAATGTCTAACTGAGAGTATTAAAAACAATGAAAATGAGTATTAGTAAAGGAGTATTCTAGAAGAATTAAATCGTATGAGAAAAGTTAAAAATCAAGAGAATACCAGAAAAAAAAGGAAATAAAATTACAGATGGTTCTAGAAATTTGGAAGTCTTGTGATCAATACCCCCATTAAGAAGTAATAGGATTGCTTAAAACAAGGTGACTGATGGTGGTTTTCCCCCAAACTGGAGATCACCGCTGCAGTTTAATGAGACTTGATATCCCGGGGAAATATCCCTAAACAGACGCAGGTCTTCCATAGAATGTCTCAAAGTTGGGCCTGTAGACCAACTTTAATCGAAACTCAAAAAAATCACATCATGGACAACACAACCATGGAAGCCAACCAGCTTCTTGGCAACCTACTTGGAGAGGAAAAACAAGACTCCAACAGCAGCCACTCTAAAACCCCAAGTTATTAGAGAGCTGGATACCCACCATGCAGTGCAGAGCCTGAGAGTAGCTCTCCGCCAAACTGGGCAGAGGTGAACCACACCATGAACTTCTGCCCTTATGGAAAAGGTGGTCTCTTTTATCTCTAAACACCTTGCCCACTTGATATTCCTCCTCAGTGCCTATCATGGAACATGTCTTGTCTCAAACTAGAGGAGCCCAGTCCCTTCTGGTTTTCAGCACCTAGACAAGAGTATTGAGGACAGAAGTTGGAGGTGGGCCAAAGCCACATACCAAAATGAGCATAAGCAAGGCACAGAGTGCCCTAGTTAGCAGTGCTTTTCAAAGGAAGTTGTGTGGATGGCATTCCTCAGAGTCTCTGGGGGCACTAGTTCAAAGAGAGATTCCTAGACCATATTATAGACCTGCTGCATCAGACTCTCTGAGGTGCAGCCCAGGACTCTGCACTTAAAACAAGCACCACCTTCCACTCTCAAGAGATTGGTATGCTTGCCAGCCATAGAGATTTACTGCCTTAGAGGAAGAGCGGAAGCAGGGAGAATTGGACCAGTGGGCCAAAAATGTCTCCTCTGGGGAGGAGCAAGGGTGTAACGCACAGAGACTACAGGCACATCTAGCAGCAGCTGCTGGGACACAGGACACAAAGGCGCAGAATCAGGAAGGCAATAATGTTAGGGTCTCAGTGCATTTTCTAGCCCTGGGTAGACAGTCCCTCTTCGGGAGAGCCGCAGCCCCCTTTTCCCTGCAGGCATGCCTCAGCAGCCATTAAAGGCATAGTGTGCTGAGGGATTACAGCTCCTTACTAATTAAATTGTAAATCTCATTTCAACTGTTGGAAAAAACCAAGGGCACAAAAATGCAGGCATCTCTCTAAGCTAGAGTAGAGAAACTGTCTTAATCTTGAAAGAACATAGCACCCAACAAAATCTACATCAGAGGAGAAGCAAAGAGTCCTTGAGAGCTGGGGGGCGGCGGGGGGTGGGGGGGCTGTCGGCTTGATAGAGTGCCGTTCTCTGTTACCAGAGCCAGATGTACTGAACAGACCCTCAAAGTGTCAGCGACAACCCGAGAAATTTCCTTCCAGATATATAGCCCGCTCCAAGGTTCACGCTATCACACATCTCCAGTCTTGTGCTCAATTCTAGACTTCATCTGAAAACCTGAATCTCTCACACTATTTGACCCATAACCTTGGGGTTTCTCAAACCCACTTGTTTTAATGGAGTGCAATAATCTAGAGTCACAGGTCTAGAAGGTTTCTGGGCTCAACTCATCATGCCTCCATGTGAAGGGTAACCACAGATCCAAACACCGTGTTTACACTGGGTCATGCTAGGGACGCGAATATAAAAGGTCACAAGACCGACCACCTTCACACACATACACATCTCACCCAAGTGCCAGTTTCTTCCCACGAGGAAGAGAGATGACAGGTACTGGATACAGATACTGCCGCAATCTTCTGTTCTGTGGCTTCAGCTTCCCGTGAAATGGAAATGGCGCTCTCCTGACATCTCCCCGCATGCTCACTTATTTTATTCCATGATGGGTGAAATTCTTCGTATGGCTTTTGGGGTACTTCAGTCCCATTTTCCCGTTCCTCTGCCTGTTGGCAAAGAACTCTGGGCTGATAACCCATCTCCTCAGAGTTGCAGGGAAACCCTCTCAAGGGGCAGGTGAGCCTCGCAGATTCTGGCATAAGGAGCCAAGAAGTTCAGTATTGCCGTGTGCCTTAGCCCCCATTCTCCAAACTCGCCTTTATTATAAAAAAAAATAAAGGATATTAGGAAACTCATTCACTTTATTCTTTCCCTATTCCTAATTAGCTCAAAACTCCATAGGAAGGGAAGTGGGATGGTATTTGGCTGTCCTCAAATCTCCAACATTTGGCTTCTACTTTCAGTTGAGGAAAAAGTTAACATAAATCCCTATGGTCAGAGAAATACGAGGCTCCCCTCAGCCCAGCCCCATGGGTCCAGATTGAGGGAGACAAGGGCTTTCCAGCATGGCTCTGTTACGCTGTTTTCAGAGTGGTTATTGGGAAAACAAAAGCAAACCAAGAACTATACCCTTGCCTGAGACTTGCACAGCTGTGTGGGTAAGGATGACTCTTGGGTTGTAGATGACTTTTGGGTTGCTCTCTGTGATCCTTCATTTCTGGTTGAGTGGGCTAAACACAGGTGCCTGTTTGCTATGTCCACCATATTTGATATTTTCTCCATACCTCTGGCCATGCTGTGCCCTCTGGAATGGCCTCTCTCCTGGTACCCCTTCCCCCACCGCTGTTCACTGCTTATGTGTAAAGACTTGGTTCATTTCATCTTGATCTTTTTCAGACAGAGCTACATACTTCCTTGTTTTCCTTTAACATCTTGTTTCTACCTCTAGTAATTGCTGCTGTTACTTTTTCCTGGCCCCTCTCCTTCTGCTCAATCCCTACCCTGGTAGCCTAACAACTCCAGATGGCATAAACTGTCTTATTCATGATCTTTATAAACCCGAACTCCTAACCCAGTGCCTAGCAATTGGGAACATGTGTAATAAGTATATGGAGACAGAGACAGATGGGGAGGGGGTAGAATGACACAGACACAGAGTCAGATAGAAGAGAGAAGAAGAAACATAGGAACAAAAGACCCACAAAGAGAGATGAGAAAGGGGAGGAGAAGCCATGAAGGGGGTGGGAGAGAAAGAAAAGAAAGATAAAGTCATAAACACAACAACATAGTCCGCCATAAGGATATCCCATAAGGATATCTGTGAAATTCTTACTGAATGCTAGAGATAGCTATTAATGGGGGAAGACCGCATAGCACAACCAGAAACCATAGCAAACAGAGGTGGCCTTTGCAGCCAAGTAGCTGCCCTGGAAAACTAGACACTAGGCAGCCGGGCAGACCTGTGTGCTCATTGCTAGTCAAAGTGTAGGGGACAGAGTTTTCTTGCTGAAAGTATTCATGAACCCTCCCATGCCTGGAAGCGTCCTATTTCAACTGTATTAGAAATAAATGACTTTTCTGTCTGCTAATCACAATTCCCAAACCTTCTTAACTTGTCTCGTTATTTAAATGACGAAGAAAAGAGTTCAAATGGATTCATTTTTAATTTTGACCTCTAAACCACATTTAGGAGATAATTTAATCCTTAACGTTTGCATCATAAGGCATTTGGTTCTGCAGGCATGCCGTAAATCTGCAAGATGAACTGTGATTCACTCGTGTAGGTGTTAGTATGGGATTATGTAAGCATTGCCAATAATGAAAATAAATTACTAGAAATTATGGCAAAGAACAAATAAAAGCAGCTATGTCTATAAAAGTGTTGCTCTCCAGGGGTGCCTGGGTGGCTCAGTGGGTTGGGCCTCTGCCTTCAGCTCAGGTCATGATCTCAGGGTACTGGGATTGAGCTCTGTGTCGGGCTCCCTGCTCGAGGAGGGAGCTTGCTCGAGCCTGCTCGAGGGGAGGCCTGCTTTCCCCTCTCTATCTGCCTGCCTCTCTGCCTACTTGTGATCTTTCTCTGTATGTTAAATAAATAAATATATAAATAAAATCTTTAAAAAAAAAAAAACCTGTTCCTCTCCATATAGTAATAAAAGATGGTCTGTGTATAGAAAAGTAATTTATAACAGCTAGTAAGCAAATCGACATTCTTTTAGATGATGATCAGCCAAAACATCATGTACCAAAGAGGAAAATATACAAAACAATACATAGTCATAGCAATAGAAATCACTAATTAGGGATTCTTTTTTACATTGTTTTATCCGATGAGTGGAATTATTTTCTCACAAACAAGGCCTATGATATGTAGCAAGCGTTCCCTAGGTCTGCCTCAGTGTGTCTACATTAAGCAGTCAAGTCCCAGTGGTCAAGGACCAAAGTGATTGCTTGATTAGTATTTAGGACAACAGCCCTTGTAAATAGGCTTTTATGTTTCTTTCACGGTAGTGGTGATGGTTTTGAGGGGTGCTGGTTCTGGGTTTTGTGTTTTCTTTCTAACTCCATGCCCCTTCACGGAGAGCACCTCCTCTTGGCAAATTCTGTGTTAAACCCTGAAGAAATGTATTAATAAGCAAATAAGGCTCAGGCATTATATTCAAGAATCTCACCGGCCAGGGGATTGGGCAGTGCTACAAGTCTGGAGACACAGACATTCTGTCTTCTATAGCCGAGGTCCCCACAGAACCCCCAGGGTCCTAACAGACACGGAACACAGAGGCCCCGTCTGCCACCCTAGATCTCTCACTTTCCCATGAAACCACCTCTCCCTGGGTTCATGTCACTCCTCCAACAATTATTTGGTATACCTTAGTGTCAGTACCATATGTCTACTTGCAATGTCCTCTAAGCAGATCATAAAAGCAGACTTGCTTTGCTGTCATTCAGAGCAAGGAGCCTGGTCTCTTGATTAGTAAACTGTTCTGTCTTATCTTCCTAAAGGCACCATGAGGCCTTTGAAGACATGAACTATGTCTGATATGTTCTGGTGATCGCTCGACACTCTAGCATAGGGCAAATTCCACGGGACACCCTTAGGATGTTTGTTGAGTGAACCAGAGGAATGAGAACTACCGAGAGCAGAAGCACTCCTCTCCTGTCTGCGAACCTAATCCCGTTCTCTTCTGGCTCTGGCATCTAGATCTGCTGTTTTGTTTATTCCTCTGTAAATAATAATTTTATCTATCTCAAAGTGTATTATAAAAATGAGATAGTTTTATTGTATTTTTTAAAAATTTTTTAAATACTATGCCCAGTTCTCAGCACTCGAGAGAATGCCAGTAATGGTAGTTATTATAGAATGTAATTCTCAAGTGGATTGATCTTGGGGTGAAAAAAAATCCCTGAACTCTGACTTTGAGGGGGCAGAGGCATTGAACCCTGGTGCTCTAGCCTTAAGCATATCTTCTCCATCCAAAATTCTTGATATGTCCAGTTGACGGGCTGAAACTAAAGAAATTTCCCAGGGTCTGCATGAAACCATAGCAAATGACTTTTAGCTTAGAGTTCATGAACGGGCTTTGGCCAGTCCATTAACTCATAAATGTATTCCGAAACACGTATGTATGCATGTAGATGCTTTTTTCCATCTAATGATTACATAGCTTTGGTCAGACAGTCAAAGGAATTGGTAGCTCAGAATAAAATTCAGAACTCCTACTACTCTGAATAATCCTAGGATAAGTTCTGCTTTTCCCTAAAAATCACTGGAGAGAATTTTCCTCCATGAATTGAAGTATCCAGGAAGATCTTTTACCTAGGGTGTATATCATATTTTATAAAACCAAAGAATTAATGATTTTTAAAACCCAGAGAACAGAAAAAGGAGAGGAATATCTTATACTCAGAGGTACAAAATATCAATATGCCCTATGAAACACAAGTGCCAGTGATTAAAACCTGACACATGCTCCCTTGAACACCTGGGCTTGAAATATATTAGAAAGAAATGTCAGAGCAATTAATAAGCTCCTACCTCCTGTCCATAATCATTGAGAGAAAAATAAACAGAAGCTTAGCAATTGCAAAGATCAGAGAGCCGAGTTTTGTTAGTTCTGCAAGAAATTCCAAGAAAATACATTTCTTTTTTTTTTTTAATGAAATATACTACCAGCAACCAAAAGATAACATGATGGAAAGTTTTGTGGCGATTCAAGAATATTGTTTCATGCGGCCAGGCCCCTAACTCTGATTTCAACCATCACAGGTTTCAGAGCCTCCAAAATACCACTCTGCAGATATTCTTCTGTTAGTTTTCTTATTTATAAACTACCTATTTCCTTAACTAAAATTTTACCACTGCTTTCCATTCCATTCCAGTGGTCAGAGAATGTGTTACCTACAGAAAGGAAAAGATTGCTAATGTACTGCCTTTATATAAACTAATTTTTCCAAATGCCTTATTCATTCATAAAGCACACTGAGCCAGACACTGTAACAGATTCTAGAAGTAGAAAAGCAAATAAGGTAGACATTGACCCTGACATTAGAGAGCTTGCCCTCTAGAAGAGAAAAAGATTGGCAGGAAAGTCAAATAAAATCGTTTAACAATTGTATGCTATGTCTAATGCTATTTTAGAAATGATCAAGAGGTTTAAGTTTAGAATCACAAAGGGGACTTTATATTAGATAGTCAGGGAAGACCTTTCTATAGAAATGCCATGTAAGCAGAGACAAGAAGATAAAAAACTCTGTCCATACCTAGAGTGAGAAAAGGAGAACCTAAGCTTAGGGAAACAGCATGTGTAAGCGCTAAGAATCAGGAAACACCATGTATTTTTTTTAAGATTTTTATTTATTTATTTGACAGACAGAGATCACAAATAAGCAGAGAGACAGGCAGAGAGAGAGGAGGAGGCAGGCTCCCTGCTGAGCAGAGAGCCCGATGTGGCGCTCAATTCCAGGACCCTGGGATCATGACCTGAGCCAAAGGCTGAGCCACCCAGGCGCCCCAAGACCATGTATTTTTGAGAAAGGGGAAAGTATGGCGAATTCCATCTATTGAGGGAGAGGAAGTCCAAACATACGGTTGGAGAAGAAGGGACAAGAGCATGCAAATCCTGGAGGCCATGGTTAGGAGTTCAGACTTTGTTCTATCTACAGGGGCAAGTCACTGAAGGGTTTTAAGAAAGGGGGAGACCTGATGCAAATTCTATTTTAAGAATAACATCCTTAATAATATCTGAGTAGTGATTACTATGGGAAGACTAAAAGATGTTAATGTGGAATAAGTGGCCATGACATTGGAGTGAAGAAATGATTGAGACATATTTAAGAAATAGAATTAACGGAGTTGTCTGGTAGACCAGACATGGGGTCTGAAGAGAAAGGAAAGAATTGGTATTATTCTTAGGATTCTTGTTGGAGAGGATGGCAAGACCATTTACTGAGATGAAGAAGATTTGTTGGAGGTGCCAAGAATCCTTTTTCAGCTTGTAAATTTTGCCATATATCTGTTACATTCAGGTGGAAATGTCACGTAGGCACCTAGATCTAAAGCCTGCAGTCCAGATGACTGACCAGGGCCAGAAATATAAATTTGGTCTTCAAAATTGCAGTAGTATTTGGATACTTAAAAACGGGCGAGATCCACCTAGAGAGAAAATTTGGAAAGGGAAAAGGACTGTAAGAGTCCTACCACACACACACACACACACACACACACACACACACACACCCCAACCATTTAGAGGTCAAGCTGGGAAGGGGAGTCCGCAAGGAAGTCTAAGAAGGGGTGATTAGTAGAGCAGTATGAGAGCTGGAGAAGTGAGAAGCACTAAGAGAAGAAAATGCTCTTCCTTCCAGCTCACATGTCACACTCTAGGAAGCCTCGGAGAGAAGTCCATTAGTCTCAGGCACATCTATCTGTATTGCCCTGAGTGTTGATTTGACTTAAAATATACCTTAAACCAGTGCTTCCCAGCCTTTAACAAGAAGACCTGGGAAATGATAATATGTATAACTCCATGGTGGACAAAACGGAGGGTCTCTGGAGTCCTGCTGAGGCTGCTCATGGCCCCGGATGAATACAGCTATGGGATCCCAAACCACAGCAGCGTAACACTGTTGGCTCAGTCTGTAATAAGAAATATAGATCCATGAGAACTCCTTTGGTTAAAGATATAGAAAACAACCTGAACTAACTTAAGCAAAATGTAGAGAATTTAACGATACAGAGGTAACTCAAGAGACCCAGAACAGGAATCAACCAGGCCTGAGGAAAGATTGGAATGAAGAAATGGAAAGTCATCAACATCCATGGATTCCTCTCTTGGCATCTCCTATTGCTGCTTCTCTCAGTACCCTGCTTTGTTAATTTGGGGGCAGAGAAGCCCTCTCTGCTACTCCATGTTTATGGCATGCTGTCATCCGTCCCAAGTTCAGAGATTCCTTCCCTATGTCCCAATTTCAGATTCCTCAGGGAGGGACTCAGGACCAATGTAAACCAGGGGTGCATACCTCTTCTGGTCAGCTGAGGCTACAGGAAGAAGTTATAGTGTGTAAAATGGCCACAGGGAGGCACTATGTACTGGGCACACACTCCAAAAAATACTGCTAGGTCCAACATGAAATTTCCATTTATCTTGATTATAATATATTCCTTGATTCTAAGGCATCATCCATTATAAAAAGCATCCATTCTGAGGCTTTTCCAGATAAAGCAAAGACCATATTATCTATCTACCTATCTATATTTCGAAGCCTACAGAAGTTTTTGGTTCTTCATCCCATCACATACCACGTTCTTCTCCACTATCACTATGACCATCAAAATGTGACTCTCAGTTTCTTTTACAAAATACAAAAATAATTCTGAGTCACTTTTAGATCATAAAGTTACTCTAATTTTCATTACCCATGCCCATTGTCTTGACAGATACTGCAATTTGGGGATTGGTAAAATAATTGAAAAGTGTATCAAAGAATCTGGAATTCTGTCTCTAGTTCTGCTTTGATTATACTTACAGGATTTTTAATTGACTTACATATCGCTGGAATTTAACATGCTTTTCTTGAAAGTCAGCTAAAGGCTTTTATCTGATGTTCTGAGCTTGAATGATGGACCTTCACAAAATTGGTTAGATGCACCTTTCTCCTGGTTTTGAAAATTCTATGACGTATTCTCAAAAAGTTGGACTTCTCTGATCTCTTTAATTGCATTGCCTGATGTGTGATAGTCAAGTCTTCTGCATACATAGTCATTTTTCATTTCAGTGTTGTACAATGATGTAGACTTATTTAAAAATAGTTTTGTTGATTTTTGCAATTACACTCTTAAAGATTTTTTATTTATTTATTTGACAAGCAGAGATTACAAGTAGGCAGAGAGGCAGGCAGAGAGAGAGAGGAAGAAGCAGGCTCTCTGCCGAGCAGAGAGCCCGATGCGGGGCTCGATCCCAGGACCCTGGGATCATGACCTGAGCTGAAGGCAGAGGCTTTAACCCACTGAGCCACCCAGGCGCCCCTGAAATTACACTCTTAAATTCAATTTAAATGCTATGCAGTCTTGGTACCACCGATGCACCAACTCAGCTGAGGTGAACACCTACCTTCTGTGCCTGGCAAATTCGGCACATGAACATGAGAAAGCAATGGTAACAGCTTCTCTGGCCACCACTTGGAAAGTCTCTTCAGAAAGATTTTAAGACACATCCAATTTCAGAAATGTCAAAATATGGAAAACGTATACCTTGCAATCAAACAAATATATATATAAATATATATTTAGTTCTCTTTCACTGAGACTTATTATGTGATAGACATTTTTAAACTAAGTGATTCACATGGTTTAACTCATGTAATCCTCATGGCAATCTAGCCAGCTATCGCTCTTATGTCCATTTTGTAAATGAAAAAACTCAGGTTGCAAAGTTAGGTAATTTCCCCAAGATCACCCAACCAGTAAATAACCTAGCCAGGATGGAAGGCCAGCCTGAGTCCAAATCCTATGTGTTTCATCAGTGTATCAAAATGCTTCCTAATTAATTACATGGTAGTCAGCAAGAGTCATTAAAGATAAGATTAATTCAGAAGATAAATTATAAGATTAATTAATAATATGAACATACCCACCTTGCTATTATTCAATTAAATGAGCTATTATATTTTTCAAGAAATGTGGACAGGCCTCCTTATAGGAGCTACTACATATGTCAGTAACGTTTCTGGTATAACTTGGATGAATCACTGTTCACCTATCCTTGATTATCTCATCTTTAAATTCGAGGAAATATTTTAGGTAATAATAATCATAATGAGTGGAAAACTACTTGCAGTTAGGGCTCCATACGGTGCTCAGCTCTTTCTCCCAACTTGCCCTCATCCAGGTGTACAAAGCAGAGAACAGCCGGGCAGCTTCCTGAGCCTTACCATCACCTGTGCAGGACAAGAGACAGGTCGAATGAACGTAAAAAGTGCCCTGCTCTAGTAGCCCCCGATCCTCTCACGTTAGAATTCTGCCTCTGGGAATCACACCAACCGGGTGGTGTATGGGACTGCAAGGTATCACCCCAAAATATTAAAAAGATGGCCAACAGACATATGAAAAGGTGTTCAACATCTCTAGCCATCAATAAAATGCAAATCAAAACTAGAAGTCACAACTTTTAGAATGGTTAACATTAAGAAGATAAGAAACAACAGATGTTGGTGAGGATATGAAGAAAAGGAACCCTCTTGCACTATTGGTGAGAATACAAACTGGTGCAGCCACAGTGGAAAACAGTATTAAGTTTCCTCAAAAAGTTAAAAGTAGAAGTATCATAGGATCCAATTATTCCAGTATTGGGTATTTACACAGGGAAAACAAAAATGCTAACTTGAAAAGGTATCTGTATCCTATGTTTACTCTAGCACTACTTTCAATACCCAAGACATATAAGCAACCTAAGTGTCCATCAATAGACAAATGGATAAGGATATATATATATACAAAATATTATTATATAATATATAATATATTTAATGGAATATTACACAGCCATAAAAAAGGATGAGCCCTAGCCATTTGCGACAACATGGATGGACCTAGAAGATATTATACTAAGTGAAATACATTAGACTAAAAAAGAAAAATACCATATAATTCCACTTATACCTGGAATCTTAAAAATGATTAAACAAAAAGCAGGATCAGAACTATAAATATAGAGAACTGTCACAACAGCCGGCACAACAAATCGACCAGGAACATAAGGTAAGAGGATGGTGAAAAGAAATTAAGAGACAAAGAGATGGGGGCAGGAGGAACACTGAGGATGATGTCCAACAGTGCCGATTTTATTCCACATCTTGCAAGCGTTTATAAGGCAGACCACAATAGAAGGAGTAATAAACATCAGTATCTAGTCAGATGACCGCAAGTTCCTATAACAAGTTTACATTAACTACAAACAAATCTCATGATGCCAGGTAGTCTCAGTTAATGCCATTAGCTACTATTGATGCAAGACAATCAACCAGGGAGTGGGTTATGAGAAGTACAGGAACAACAAGGACCAACTAAGAATTCATGACCCTGACCACATTGTTCCCTTCTGTAGAGAGAGTGTGTGGGAAGTCACATAGGTGAACGCACAATACATAGCACAGACCCTTTCTCAGTGTTACTCAACTTTCCCATCCTTAACCCCCTGTCAAGTCTTCTGGACTTTAAAGGAGACACAAGTCAGGGCCTGGTTTGGTCCTCGACTCCAACTGTGCCTTGGCCTCCAACAGAGAACAAACTGATGGTTGCTGGGGAAGGAGGGTTATGGCTGGGCAAAATAAGTGAAGGGTAGTGGGAGATACATGCCTCCAGTTATGGAATGAGTACGTCAAGGGAATAGAAGACATAGCATAAGGTACAGTCAATGATACTGTGACAGGTATGTAATGGGACACATGGTAGCTACACTTGTGAGCACGGTATAATACACAAACTTGTCAAATCACTAAACTGTACACATGAAACTAAGTAACATGATGTGTAAACTATACTCAAATCAATAAATATGTATATATATACACATATAAAAAATAAATAAAATGGACATGGAAGAAAAAAATTATTAAGGGACAACCCCAGATACTACAGCTTTTCTTATGAACATCAGTACCATAAGAGCCTATTTCCTGTATTTGCTGGGAAATAGTGATGCTTCCTCATCCTAACCTGCCAGGAGTTGGTGAAGAGGGTCTTCCTGAAACCATAACCAGTAGCAAACTTCTTGCCTACTGAGTATAAGTAAATAAATAAAACTCATGTTGGGGACACCTTGGTTGCTCAGTGAGGTAAGCATCCAACTCTTACTCTTGATTTTCGGCTCAGGTCGTGATCTCAGGGTCATGAGATTAAGCACCATGTCAGGCTCTGAGCTCAGTGCAGAGTCTTCCTGAGATTCTCTCCCCTTCCTCTGCCCCTCCCCCACTCACACTCTATCTGTCTCTCTCCCTCAAAATAAAAAAATAAATAAAATATTAAAAAAATAAAACTCATGATGAATATTATAATAAATTATACTCTATAACACATATTGAAGATCATATTATAATTATGGCATGAGGAACATTGTAATCTGAGCATGTTAACTCATTCATGGCACCTCATAAGGCTTCCTTCCCTGATGCTGGGAAACAGACCCTGAAAAATTTCATCAACCTTCCAAGGGCTGTGGTTGGGCTTTATTTAATAGAGTGTTCAATGAATTGTAGACAGAACCCATTTCTATTTTTAGAGAACCAAACAGATGACACAGAAATCTTTGTGTGCAGGTTTCAAATGTGTTTGCCTTGCTTCTCATTTTCCTCTATTACTTTCAGGTTCACAGATGGCTCTAAATCACCATCTTTATGATTTCCTTCCCGTTGACCCTGGTGCCATTTCTCTGTTATTGGTCATGCTCATCTATGTGGCTTTTAGGTTAAACTCCAACATCTTCTGGCGGATTCATCCTTTTCTCTCATCCATTCACTTTCATTCATTTGTGCTCCAAATATTGTATCCCTACTACATCTCAAGTCCTGTGTGTTTATCCAGGTGACTAACGCAATGAGAACACTGAAGTCAGTTCAAACAGGCATGAGATTTATTTAATAACAAACAGAAAATTCAGTTTTACTCTTCCCCAGAATCCCAATTGGCTCCCCTTTTGGACACCTTTGGATTAGAAGCCAGATCTTCCCCTTCTTCTGTCATGATTGGTGCTGTCCAAAGGAAACTTTAGCAGTGGGTCAATGGTGGATTTGGACATTTAGCAAATCTGGTCCAAATTCTGCATCATTTACCAGTTATGAGAGCAGAAATAAGTTTGGTAAGTTCCCCAAGTCTCAGTTTCTTCATTTACTGAATGGGACAGCCACATCTATCTACCGAGTAGTTCAAAAGCTCAAACACATTACTATAAGTAAAACAATGGAAAAGAGGTAGTCAATAAATGTTATTTCTCCAATGCCACACGCCTTTCTTACTTGTGCCTTTGTCTTCTCTACATGCTGTCTTGTATTCAGCCTTTATCTAGTGAGTACCTATTATGTGCCAGGCATTGTGCTATTTATCTTCTTCTATAATGAACTCAAGAACTAAATGGGAAGGACTTAGTCAATCTAGGTGAAACAAAGACTTTATTTGCAGAGCAAACTAGCTTTTTACTAAGAATTTATGTGCGAAGAGCGGAGAAGGGCAAGTGGGACCACAGATGGACAATGTGCCCCCCGCCCACCAGCACCAGCCAGCAACCCTGGCAGAGAACACCACTTCCATTGAGACCTCAATGGTCTTGGCTACTGCAAGACTTCTCCATGCACTGCTGTGTGCTAGGTGCCCTCACATATGAACAAGTACAAAGAAGGCCACTGCTTCCCACACCCTTGTTCAGTGGCCCCATCTCTCTTTCCAAACTGGCTCCCAGGCAGACAACTAAATTCTCTACCGATTAACCTTTTCTGCCTGACTCTGAATGATGAGACCTCTTAAATCAGCTTCCTTCTAGCTTAGTCCCTGAGTTATTTTCCTTCAGCTCACACTTCCATTGCTAATTAGCCACACATTTCTTCATTTATTATTGGTAACAAAACCCCTTTCCTTTTTATTTCTTCTGTGTTGAATTTTCCAATTTGGAAGGAAAATATTTCATGGGTATTTTAATGTCTGTTTAGTATTCGCTAGGCTACATTACAAATATACTGTATTGTTTAAATATTACAACAACTCTGAGATGTAAGTGCTTTTTAAAAAGATTTTATTTATTTGAGAGAGAGTGAGTGAGAGAGGGAGAGCATGAGTTGGTGGGGGAGAGGTAGAGGGAGAGGGAGAAAGAGGTTCCCTGCTATGCAGAGAGCCCCATACAGGGCTCAATCCCAGAACCCTGGAATCACTATCCAGACCAAAGGCAGATGCTTAATCAACTGAGCCACCCAGGCACCCCTGAGATGTAGGTGTTGTGAGTCCTTCCATTTTGAAGATCGAAAAATCGTATCTTAGAAAGACTGATATGTGAGAAGGGACTTCAACTCTATATTCTCTTCCCATTACCCCAGTTTGAAGAATTACTACAAACATTGTGCAAACAAATTCACAAATGTAATAGACTACAAAAACGGCATCTGCAATTGTCGACTGATGCATACGTGAAATTGTCTTTGTTCTTCATTAGTTAGATATTCCGTCCTAAGCACTTGGACATCTTCTATCCTATAGAGAGTCAATGAATTTAAATTTTGAGAAGCAATATCTCAACTAATTCATCCATTTTGAGGGTTATTTAGTAGTATATTTTCCTAAGCATCAGTAGGCCAGATTATAATAGAGTACAATTATTACCATATACATCAATTCTTTGTGCCTGCATTGTATTTATCTACTGACAAAGCCTTTTTCCCCCAGTGTCAGCACTCTATCGTTAATATAGCTTTAGAACAGAATTGTATTCTCCTCTGACTCATATATCACTAACAAAATTACTAGCAGGGATCCAAGTCTCAATTACAAGCACAAAATAGGCCTCCATTTTAGTATATATCAAGCCTATCTGGGTCAACATCTATTGATGTATTCCATCAGGATGGGCCAAGTCATTAAAGACCTTGCAAGTCCCCCCAACAACATGTTATCAGGTTGTATTTTTCTTTTGGATCTTCAACATTTGTCCTCAAATCATAAAAATCAGTCATGACCAGTTTTAAAGGAGATTTTTAAAGGCATGTGTAACTTTGACATTGACACCTCACTATAAAGGTGAGGAAACCTTAGCACACTTGCCCCAGAAAAAAAAATCCCCTAATTTCATCAGTTGGGTTTTCTGGGGCAACCAGTTTACTGCTTTACTCTCTCTGACACTACGAAATATCCAACAACATACCTTATCCTAAACATCCAGTGTAAAGACCTGTCTCAGTCTGCTTGCGCCGCTATAACAAAATGCCATAGATGAGGAAACAACAGATGTGGGGAAGTCCAAGACCAAGTGCCAGCATGGTCAGGCTCTGCTGAGAGCTCTGTTATTGGCGTAGGGTGTCCCCCTTCTTGCCATGTCCTGACATGGCAAAGAAAGAAGGTGCAAGATCCCTGTTCTCTTCTTTTACAGTGTTAATTTTGTTGTGAGGACCCCACCTTCATGAACTTATCTAAGCATTATTATCTCCCAAAGGCCCACCTCATTTGGGATTATCTCCCAAATCCCCACAACGTTGAGGATTAGGACTACAATATTTGAATTTGGGGAGGAGGACATAAACACGCAGTCCATAAAATGCCCTCATCACCTATGACATAATCTTCCTAGAAAGCTCTACGTTGCTGGTAATATCACTGGCTTGTGTACAACTCCTAACCATCCCTGAGAAGAGGAAGAGAGTAAGGGCCATCCAGGCTATCCGGAGTGAGTACTTAGGCCCAGGCATAGCTTTATGAAGCTTCTGTGAACCATGTTTCCTGCAAAATGGCGGGAAGACTTCCGTACCAGTTGCCTTGAAAGCTAAATGAGATAGAAACTGAGAACATGCCCAAGGATAAAAAGAATGCACAAGAAACTTCTGTTAAAAAAAATAATAATAATAACTGGACAACAAACCCAATATAGCTTGCCTGGATTACAAGCCCGTTGGCTCCGCATCAAACCCATTTTGGTGGCTCCCCTCCCCCAATAGGAAAGTCACACCCAAACCTAATTCCACAGGGGACCTCAATATCCCCAAGTCAGTGAGTTTCTTAGACATCTCCTTAAACAATGGATTCCAAATCCATATATCCCATATCGATTTGTCTCACAGTTAACACGACCACTTTGTTTTGGTTATACTATAAGAAGGTAAAGCAATAGGGGGCAAAGTACCTTCACTCAAACATACACTATGGGCATGTCCAGCCAAGCTTGCTGCTCCAACCCATCTCCCTCCAGAGGGCAACCATATATCTTCCTCCCTGCTGACCCTTGCCTTATAAGTTCCCTCCAATAAAGTCTATTTACTATTCCTTCTGGCTGGCATTATGAAATTATTTTTCAGCCTTACTGCAGACAGATAATGATCATGAAATGACCCATCTTGAGTAACAAGTGGTAGCCTCAGAGATTTACCCTGCACAAGTACCATATTCACATAATGAAAGGTGATTTCATTTTTAACAAAACAGCATTAAATAAATATTGTAAATTGGATTCTACTGGTTTTATAGGTTATATATAATTAGCTTGTAAATTTGATTTGGATTGTAGTTATATAAGAGCTATAAGCATAAAGTGTTTCTATGGGGTTCTATATTCACATTTCATCAGTATTTTAACAAAAGAATGTAAATCAATACTTGTGGTTGGAAGATATCGCTATGTTTGTGAATTCTGGGCTTTGCTCAAGCCCAGGTGAGTAACACCAAGACTTCAGCAAGCACAGTTTTGCTTCCCCATGAGAAGACCTACCTAAGAGGGTACATCTGGCTAAAAAATAACTTTCTATTATACCACAGTGGCTGTTACCTGAGTGGCATTCTGAACATTTGAGTATGAGGAAGCCTGAATGAGAAAGATGTTACTCACCCCTCAGTATTAGAAACTATACATTGGGCTAGTTTTCCCTCCCCGGTCACAGGTTGTACTGAGTGAGACATGCTCATTTGGTACTCCTAGAGCTTGATGGGAGACTCCCTTGGCGTAGAACTTTTCTTAGCCCAAAACTACTCAGGTGATTTCTGACCTTATCAAAGTTAAAGACTCACCTGGAATTTGGGAAGGAAGCAGACATGCTAAGATACTATATCCTTACAGGAGGACTGAAAATATTCCCTTGAGTTTGCATGTGGAATCAAGTAGTCCCAGTCTTACTCTGGGACACTAACACTCAGTTTGCCTAGGAAACTTAGAACTTAGGGAGCTGTATCAGACACCAGAACCAAACCAAGTAGTACAAAGATGAAAGATAAAATCTCTGGATACACTGGAGTTTGTTTATCAAATCTATAATCCTAAATCCCATTTTCACTTCGACCCTTGCCTTTAGAGACCTCTTCACAAAGACATGATCACTTGGAAATTAAGCCACAATGGCTGCATCTCTAGTCAAGTTAAATCGGGTTCTTCTCTCATTTGTTTTTCCATAAACCATTTAAGCTGCTGAGTTTCCCAACAAGCATAATTTCCAAATTCATTTGCTATTGGGGTTCTCCATAAAACTTTTTTTTCTCTCCATATAACTTTAATTCTAAGCTTTAATGAATTGGCTTATAGCAATATTCTGACTATGTCAAATAACACCATAGATTCTCTCTTGGCATACTTGGCATACACCTACCTATATAGTCATCCTTCCAGGGAATTAAGTTATGAAATCAAAGTTCCAGGAGATGATATTTAATCCCACTATTGCCTGTAACTTGAAACAAATGCAGCCATTGGTTTTGTATAGAGATGAACCAGCCAGCTGTAATAGCAACATATAACGTTATCAAAATGTATCATGTCAAATGTTATTAATATACTGATTATAATTGTTTTATTACAATAAAGTATAATATCAGATAGTATCAAGTATGTTAATGTTTATATGTATTTTAAATCAAGCATCTGTTTTGTAGTCTTTTAGGAAGAGTTTTTATAATTGATTTCCTAGTTTGTATTGAATTAAACTAACCAGGTGAGTAGAAACCTCATAGGAACTATTCAGACAACTGAGGTAAGAGTTAAAAAAATAGAATTATACTACTTAGTTGTTTTTTTTTTTTTAATTCCCATAAGATATTTGAAGGAAATCATCTGAAGAACTGTAGCAGGTTAGTTGTTCTGGAAATGATGTTTCCTTAAAGAGAGAGAAAAACCAAGATGGTACCAAAGAAATGGAATTTAAAAGCAACTTTGAATTAAAATTAAGATACAATGTAATGTCACAGTTCATAGGAAATCACTACTGAAAATAAGGTGTCAGCCTTCTGGTGACCACACTGTTCTCCCTGCAGTGACCCATCACAAGCTTCCCTCTCTGCTCACACTCTCCATCTGGTGGGGCTCACGGGAGAAGACTCTGCCTTCACACCTTCTCTAAGAGTGTGGTCATGTCAAGGAACATCCAGTGTGTTTCTGGGGATTTTATTTCTATGTGCCCAAGAAGCTGCATGAAGGAAATTAAGATGTAACATGTTACAGTTAGGGAAGGGAAAAAGACAAAGGCTCTCGCACCAGACAGAAAAAACTAACACACCCAGAGGTAGATTTAAAATATTTCCCAGAGGGTATAAGCGCGCGCGCGCACACACACACACACACACACACACACATACACACACCTATATATGGATATGAATGTATATAGATATATACTATAATAGATATATCTATAAACACATACATAGATCAATATATCATACATCCAGGTATGTACACATGAAGAGAGAGAGTGTGTGCTTTCTTCAGGAATATTCTGCTCATTTCTAGTTTGATCTTTCTGTGCATAATCATTTAAATATTTATTACATATTTTAAAGATAACCTATATAAATTTGGATATAGATATAAATGTGTTATTGGTAGCAACAAAAATATTTTTAAAATATTGAGGAATAAATCTAATTAGAAATGAGCAGAAACATCCTGAAGAAAATATTTTATCTCTACTGAGGTCCATAAAAGACCAATAAATCACATACCTTCTTCTTGGATAAAAACCTTAAACTTGTGGGGCACCTGGGTGGCTCAGTGGGTCAAACCGCTGCCTTCGGCTCGGGTCATGGTCTCAGGGTCCTGGGATCGAGCCCCACATGGGGCTCTTTGCTCAGCAGGGAGCCTGCTTCCCCCTCTCTCTCTGCCTGCTTCTCTGCCTACCTGTGATCTTCCTCTGTCAAATAAATAGATAAAATCTTTAAAAAAAAAAAAAAAACTTAAACTTGTAAAGATGCCAGTTCCATTTATTTTAGTCTATAAATTTAGTAAGATCCAAATAAAAATACTAGAAAGGCTTTTAACCTTGTGAAATTATGTATTTTTTTCCTTTTGTAAAATTTTATTGGCTAATTCTTTCAGAACAAAACTAAGTAACAGTGATGGGTTTTCATCATTGTCTCACTTTTTTACTGTTACTTGTAATACTTTTCACCATTAGGAGTTATACCAGGATTGGCTGAAACAACACAGACATACTGTAATGTGTTAGATGAAATCAACTCAACACTTCCATATTCTAATTGTCCTGAACTTCATAAAAGGAGTCAATGCAGCTTATCTCTCTTTCCACTTTTTTCTTGTGGTTTCTAATGCTGCCATCCACTCCTGCCTATCCTTCACTATTTCCTTTGCTGTCTATGTCACGTTAGTCCAATGTCTATATATTGGAGATGACTCAGAACTTGTCTATCTAAACTCTTGCCCATGTAATCTTGGGTCCATCTATACAATCCTAAATTAAAAGAGCCAACCTGCACCTTTCATTTAAAAATAAATAGAAGCACACATGCACACAAATACAATAATATAAGTAAGTATAAGTAAAGCTAGGGAAATTTGATTAAGACTGATGGATTGTATCAATGTCGATATCCTAGTCGTGGTATTATACCTTTGGCTTTTGAAATGTTACCTTTGGGGGAACTGGGTAAAATATGTGAGGAATCTCTCTGTATGTGAACAACTGTATGTGAATCTACAATTATTTCAATAAAAATTTCAGTGAGAGAGATCAAAGATCAGGCAACCCATTACATCAAAACATTTTCAGTTGGCTATTGTATTTAAATATATATATTTTTTAAAGTGGGGAGAGGGAGAGAGGGATCTGATTAACTTTTAATTTCCACATCAGTAATTTTCTCTCATTTCTGGTGTTTATATTCGGTTTTTTTCCAACATAAAGAAATTTATTTTACCCAAACTGCTATCATGTATTGATCTTTAGCTAGTATTTTATGCAGCAATTCTTTCCCTTTGATAAATCTAAATTTAAACTTCCCCAACCCATAAAGTGCACAAATCATTGTACTGATATGATCTCTTATCTAGTGAAACAAGCAGACCAAAGAAAAATGATATGTTGGGTAAGAGTGTGATTCTGATGTACAAACCAGTATTTCTGCAAAATTCTGAGCATGTGCAGCTAGGCTTGGAGGAATCCTGATAACTGGCATCCAACTGAAGAGCTAACCATGGAGCCCTGGGAGTCTGTCTGGGCCTCCCTTGCCTCCCCTGTTTTATTCCTTTTCTTTCTCCCTGCCCTTCATGTTTCCTCTCCTTTTGCTCTTTTTCTTTTTTCTTTTTTTTTTAAAGATGTTTTTAAGTGACCTATACACCCAACATGGGGCTGGAACTTACAACCCTGAGATCGGAAGTCTTCTGCTCTACCCACTGAGCCAGCCAGGCCCGCCTCCTTCCTTCAGGGTAGGAAGTATCAGGAGTTTATAATCTTCTTCACGTGATTCCAATATGTAGCCCACTTTAAAGGCCTTTGGTGGTTGGCAAAGGTCTCTTCCTGTGGGTTTTTGATGAAAGAGGAAGTTTTCCTAACACGTGAAGGACCCGGGAGCTCTCCTGGTTGTCAGCCCCTGCTTCCAGATGCTTTTCAACCTCCGTTCCCTGGTGAAAAGCACCCCGCAACCACTCTCCCAATGCCTCTGTCTCCTCCCTCAGACCTGAGTCTCCAAGCTGCCAGGGCCCGTACCCCATCTGACTGTGTTCCCACCCCCTTTATGGCAGAAGCTGCTACCTGAGTCTCTTCTGCTCCTTCCTCCTCCCCAAGGATGCTGATAGTGATTTTACTTTCTGGAAAGGTCATTCAGGCTTCCTTGGCCGCGCCCCTCTTTTAGCACTCTGGCATGCAGGGAACCCAGAAGAGAGCCTAAGAAGAAACAGTCTGGACATGGGTTACAGACCCCTGGGCAGAAGTGGGCTTGTGGAATGGAGCACAGGAGGAAGAAGGCAGGGGCACGAGGCCCTGAAAGCACTGAGTGGTGAGTTCTGCGCTGAGAGTGTGTGCAAGCATGTATGTGTGTCAAACTGCGTGTGTAAGAAGGATTCGTGGTTTGCACTGTGAATAACGAAAAGGAAAACTGTAACATTTTATCCTGATTCCGTAGAAAGTAATACATGGTAGTTTTCACGAGTTGTTGATCATTTATATAATTATTATGCAGCATGCAGATTTATGTCCATATATACATAAATACATATTATATGTATTTTATATATGATTTTGTGCCACACGAATATATGTAGGTATATATGTATATATCAGGCTCACTCATGAATGTCACTTGACCGTGATGCTCACTGCTGCTTGTATCCCTCATGCTACAAGTTATAGGTTTGTAAGATCACATCAGAAATTTTGCTGTATGAAGTTGTGAAGTCCATTGTTTAATCTATAACATACCCAGTTACTGCAAACCGTGTCCTGCTCTATCCAGTGATTCTTCACAGAGATTTTTATGATATTCTGTCCTATTAGGTGCCATCCTTTTTCTGTGACCTGGTCTAAAAACAGGAGTGAGTAACTAAAATATTTTCAGCGCATTGTACATAGCTATAAAGATTATGTAATATCCATTCTTCCAGCAGGGGGCTCTCTCACCATTAAAAGTATACACGGGGAAAGAGAAAAAAATGATTCCCTCAATTGTGCATTCCTCTTATTTCCTCACGCACCAAAATATCAACTTTCTGCTCACTGCCAAATTCAGTTACTTTCCGGGGATAGGGAGGACTTCATTCTCCTGGAACTTAAAATCTAGTGTCTAATCGTCGGTTACCTCTGCTTGAAACAATTACTACCTCCTGAGTAGAAGTTTTTATTACCAGGACTTCCATTTAGAGAGGAGGTGATTCCGCTTGCTGAGAAAGCCAGTACTTTGGAAGGGAGTTTGCGTACACATTAAATTTGATTTGCTCTCCTCTGTGCTCTGAGAGATGTATTCCCTCTTGCAACTAGAAAAGAAATTGCCTCTGTTTCTCTCATAGCCTCTCCTGAGATTCAGCCACTGCTCTATTCCGAGGGGGGAAAAAAATGACTAATCCAGTGGGACAAGCTTTCTATGCCAACAATATCAAATGGCCTTTTGTGCCATTTCAACCTAGGGAAGGCTTTTTCAGTCGAACCAGGTCTCCAGGCTAAAGAATGAGTTTACAAAAATCAAAATGTTTCATGCATATGATTGCAATACAGGTCAACCCAGAAATTCCAAACACTACTCCCTCCACCCACATCCCAGGGCCAGGGCTCAGGGTTAACTGGGTTTAAATGGATCAGTGAATGCCTAAAGGTCAGGGCTGTCTCAGGATCACTACGTTGTCATGAAGCAGATATTCTCCAATATCTAGAGGTAGAGCCATAAGGGGTCTTTGAGTTCAAATAATAAGCATACCAAGCAGCCTACCAGGGAATCAACAATGCAAATTTCTTCTATTACTAAAATACTATATGGATGTTTATGCAAATCAGTGAGTACAAAATACCCATTGCAACAATTTCTAGATAATGTCCATTTTCTAAAACTAGTTTCAGCTAATTAACCATGGTAAAAACTAATCTATTGCCCTCAGTCTTGCTGAAACGCTTTATGAGACTTTCGGTAGCTTGGCAGTCACTCAAAATGGTCCCGGATTGATGCCAAAAAGTCCATACTGGCAAATGCCCAGAATTTTATAGGAGCCTCCCACACCTTACATGAATTGCCCTCTGCATCTTTTCAGCCAGAAACCAGCCACATGCTTCCCCTGATTGTGAGCATGTCAGGGGAGACATTCAGAGGCTTACAGTCACTGTGTTCACTGGGTCAAAAATAAGTTCACTTATGTGAGCCATGGAACAAAATATTTTAATCTGTATCTTCATAAAGTTTAGAGGTCACTGTACCAATACCTCTCCTCATTTGGACTTGGGCCATGTTTAGTTTTACTGAGATCATGTCCTAATGTGTAAGCTATTAAAATATTTCACATGCACTCCTTTTACTCTCTTTGGAGATGTCTTTAGCCCTCAAACATGGGACATTAAGATAATTGCTAATAATGTTCCTACTGCAATTTTGGGGATATCTTGCAGAAACTATTTTGCCTTCATCAGTAATCTTGGTACACATGTATTTTGTTCATCCACATTCTGCAGAGGAGGAAACTGGGTTTTAGAAGGGTGAATCCACTTGTCCAAGGTGGTTAGGTAGGAGGTGACAGAACTGAGATTGGATCCCAGGTCTGTCTCCAGAGTTGAGGCAAAATACCACGCTTCACAGAGACTGCTTATCACTGAGGAAGGGAGGGTCTGGATTAGGGCTCTATATCTTCTACCTGGGAAGCAGGTAGAAGGCGGGGGGGGGGGGGTGGTGCCTGGGTGGCTCAGTGGGTTAAGTGGCTAAGAAAGCCTCTGCCTTTAGCTCAGGTCATGATCCCAGGGTCCTGGGATCGAGCCCCACATCAAGCTCTCTGCTCAGCAGGGAACCTGCTTCCCTCCCTCTCTCTCTCTCTCTGCCTGTTTGTGATCTCTGTCTGTCAAATAAATAAATTAAATCTTTTAAAAAAAAAAACAAAAACAAAAACATCTGCTCTGGGAAGGACTTATTTCACTCCGACGCTCTTCCTAAACATCAAACCAAATATCTACACCTACTTCCTAAACTCTTAATTTTGAACATCCTCAAACCACCTTCAATCCGATGGTGAGGTCCAAGCCCATCAGCTCTTTCTCCACCATTGGGAAGACAGCTCATGTGATGAAAATCGCACAGGGTTGGAAATCAGAAAACGGGGGTTATAATTTCAGCCTCACCATCTACTATCGTGGGTAATTTAGTCCTTGGAATCTACTCCTTCAACCCTAAAATGCAAAGAGTAATGACATCTAGTTTCCTAGAGTTGCTGATAATTATTAAGTAAGAATTATGTATGTACAAAGTATTTTTCAAAATCCTCTACAAACATTCTAATTATTATTATTCTCTGTGTTTGTTGATACAATTTCCATTTTCATTTGTAGATGTAGCTATCTGGGATACTTTCATATTTCCACACAATGTCAACAGAGTGAAGGAATTTTTGAGCGTTAATTTTCATAGTTTGTCAAGCATCCAGTGAAAATGCTGAAGCTCAGATTTCCTTACCACTTCATTTTGCTTGCTCTAACAAGTACGGAGAACAATGAACATAGCTAACAATGATTCCCCATCACCTCTCTAACATAAAGCACTCAGCTTTTATAATACATGTGAAGCAAACAATAAGCACAGAAATACGTAATTGCTTTTTAAGAAATATTTATTTCCACTTTACATTTCAGTGTAATGTGGAGGACTCAATTATTTTATTTAAATGGACTTTTGTCGGGTAAAACTCTCAGTATCACTCATAGATTATGACACGGGAGCATAGTCATGGGAAAAGGAGAAGGAATTTTTAAAGGCATTAGACCTTAAACTGTATCAATATTCACAAACCATAATGAAGGCCACAACCATCTGTTAATGCAGTAAAATTAACAATCACACTTTGTATTATATCTGTATACAGTTAGACATACTCTGGTGTTGTAACATCTTTAAATGTAGTTGTTGATTTTTTTTTAATCCAAGGTTTGCTTTCTTATAACCAAGAAACATAATGGATAGGTGTCCGTCTCACTGCTAACTTATAATTGAATTTCCTTTGTCCTGTATCTTCTTATCTTTATGTCGGAAAAAAAATCATGTTTAGGAAATGTGGATCAATTTACACCTTCCAAGACCTTCCCAGTTCTAGTGATTGACTCATGTGTCATGCGTGTTTCCTCTGCCTGCACCCTGCTCCTGAACTCTGTTTCAAGACATTCCTGAGTCAAAGCTCGCTGTGATTTGTGGGGTGCCCCTCCTGCCAAATTTTACCCTCTTCTAGCTGTATCTAGTTGTTTGCTTCACATATCCAGTCATCGGCAAGCAAACAGCTCCCTTCACGGAAGTAACGTAAGGCCAGTAGACAGGATATCAGCAATCCCCATCCTCAACAGAAAAAGATGGCTTTGACAATAGTCTTAGACTATTCCCTGTCCAAAAGCAGAGATCTCAGGTAGTCTTCAAACAAATATTTGTGCACAACTACATTCACTTAGAGGTGATACAACAAAACACTAAGAGCATCGTCCCTAAAACGGGATTGCGTTCCCAACTCTGCTGCCTATTAGCTGTGTGACCTTCAGTGATGTCCTTAACCTTTCCGTGTCCCAGTTTGTGCATCTCTAAAATGTGGAATGTAACTGTACCTATCTCAGAGTTATTGCAAGCAGTCTTTGGGTTCATACATGTATATATAGTATTTAAACAATGTCTGGTGCATAGGATATGCCCAATGTCTTTCCTATTAGTGTTGCTACCATTTTTGTTTTAGTCATTCATTAAATATTTATTGGTCTCTGCTAGGGCTGTTACATGGGGCATTGGAATACAAACCTGAGCAAAGCAAACACCGAACAGCCCTCCTGGCATCTAATGGCACACACAAATCAGATAAACTCCTGAATATTTACTAGGAAACATGATATAAATAAAATACATGAGGTATGACTGTGCCCCTAAAACTCATGGGCCTAGGGCACCTGGGGGGCTCAGTCCATTAAATATTGCCCTTCAGCTCAGGTCATGATCTCAGGGTCCTGGGATCAAGCCCCGCATCAGGCTCCCTGCTCAGCTGCAAGTCTGCTTCTCCCTCCCCCTCTCCCTCTGTGCTCTCTCTCTCTTTCTAAAATTTAAAAAAAAAATCTTTTTTTAAAAAATCATGGGGCTGGTCTACCAGATTATCTTAGCCTCTGCAGTTCCTCTATTTTTTTTTTCCCAAGGGATAGAAAGGAGTCTCCTTGCTCCCACAGTCTGTGAACTAGTACGGACTTGCTTGTCTGCTTCCTTTGTGCCCTATTTCTGGAGAAAAGCCTGGTTCCCACTCCTCCACTGCTTAGTTTGAAACAGCTCTGTTCAACCATCCTCATCTCTTCCCCCACCAGCGCAGAGCTGCCCCTTTGAAAATCAGCCCGGGCCCTGATTCTATTTAAATCAGCAGTCCTCCTGGACTCTGCTGCTCGGCTGGGTGTTGAGTTGTGTTGTTAGACATATTACCCTGGCTTCTGCTTCCCCTGCTTGCCCATCTTCCTGCTACGTTCTACACACGCTTTAGAACATGTGGATCTGGCATCAGATGCTGCCTTTATACTTGTTATTCTCTGAGTTCTGCTAAGCTTCTCAATCTTTCTTGGCCCTTATAGTTTCATCAGTAAGATAAGAATAAAAAATATCTACACCATAGACTTGAGGGGCTTAAATAAGATAAGAATTCTTAAGCAACTTTTAAAGTCTAACGCTCAGTAAGTAAATTCATGCATGCAACGAATACATACCCCTAGACACTGAGGACATTACTCAACAAGTGCTTATCCTCAAGCACTGAAGATACATGGTAAAAAAGACATCAATTAGTTTCTTCATTTGTGAAGATTATATTCTATTGGGAGAGGCAGCTAAAAAGTAAAAGAATGTAAATTGTTGTTGTTATTTTTGTTTTAAGTTTTGCTTTTTATTTTATATAAGCTTCCTGGCCAATGTGGAGCCCAGTGCAGGGCCCTAAGCCTGAGACTCAAGCTGAGATCAAGAGTGAAATGTTGAGCTGAATGAGCCACCAAAGTGCCCCATAAGATAGTGTAAACTTTAAGTATGTACAGGAAACAAAAAAATTACTTAGAAAAAACAAGGGAGATTTACTATAGGTAGTGGTCAAAAAGGGGGTGGGGGAATGGCAGCCAGATAAAAGACCATGTGCAAAGGTCCTGCGGTGAGAAAGATTAGCAAGATTGAGGGCCTGTGGGACCACAGTGGCCAGAGCCTGGTAAGCCAGCTGTGGAGTGGCACAAGATGAGACTAGAAAGGGGAACCTGGTAAATGGTTTGGATCTTCTTCCCACTACAACCTCTAGCCCCCAGTTTTGTTTTTTTAAAGAACTACTGCTACACAGAAGACTAGTTGATTCCCATCTTAGGAATTCATTGTGTTACTACTGATCCAGTTCTTTATGGAATAAAGAAAAGAAGTTTGAGATGGATGGTATGATATACATGATGTTCTTCTGTTTTCTTCCTCTCTTCAAATGCTGGTGCACCCTGGGGGTCATTCCTATTTCATGCTTCCCCTAATCTGTTTCATTCTCATGGACTATGTAACATTTGTACGCCCATGAGTCTAGTTTATATCTCCAGCTCCTAGTTGGCAGAGCTCCAGATGCATATCTAACAGACCCCTTACGGGTGTCCAAATTTAAGATGGTCAGAAGAGAGCCATACATTTTTGCCCTCCAAGCATGTTCTTTCCCCCAGACTTCCCCATGCCTACCAGCATCCAACCTTTCATTCAAATCAAAATTGCAGATAAAATCCCTGACTCCTCCCTTTCTCCTGCCCTCCTCCACCCAATCCATGGAGGCCTGGCAGCTGGACATCCCCAGAACATCCCTTATCTATTTCTCTGTCTCAACAACCATCCCTTTCTAGGGTCATACTGCAGTCACTTGGGCTAATGGAGCTACGGGAACAGTCTCCCAGATGGTCTACCTCTTTCCCACAGTCAGTTGTTTGTTATTCCAACAATCAATTCTCCACACACCAGCCACAGGGATCTGTCGAGGACATGAATGTAAATTACATCATGTCACTCCCCACTTAAAACCTGCTGTGCTTCCCACTGCACTTAGCATTTAATTCAGAGACCCCTGACCCCGGACCGTGAGACCCTAAACCATCCGGCGCCTTAGCTTTCCTCTCCTACCTCACTTACTATCCCTCCCCTCCTGTATCACAAAGCTCCTGCCACACTGTCTTCAAACACATCGCAGCAGTTTCCATTCAAAGGGCTTCGGGTGTCTTGTTCCCTCTGTCTAGTGCCTTGCCCTCTGAGCTTTGCAGGTCCGGCCTTCATCTGTCCTCCAGATCCTATCTCAAGTACTTCTCTCTCAGAGAAGCCTTCTCTAGCTTCTAGTTTTAAAGAAGTTTCTCATTCCCCTACTTGTTCTGTGCCACAGCTCTGCCCAACAGAACCTCTGTGAGGGAAATGTTGGAAATGTTCTACACTCGGTGCTGTTCAACACAGCAGCCGTGAGCCAAGCCCCATGTGGCTCTTGAGCACTGGAAACGCAGCTACAGCCGCTAAGGAACTGAAATTTTAATTTTATTTTGTTTTAATTTATTTTATTATAATTAGTCCTGTGTGCAGACAGGGGCTATCCTGTTGGATAGAACAGCTCTATGAAATCACCTTATTTTATTTTTCTCAGTGCATTCATAACTACCGGAAGTCATCGTGTTTATTGCTTTTATACCTCCGTGAGGGCCAGGGTTCTGGTCTACCTAAAAAAACAGTACTGGGCATACAAAAGGCCTTGTATTGATTATCATAAATTCAGCAGCTTAACACACACACACACACACACACACACACACACACACACACACTTATTATATCACAGTTTCTGGGAGTCAGGAATCCTGGGCGAGCCTTAGCTGGGAGCTTTGCTTCATTGTCTCTCACAGGTCTGCAGTCAAGATGGTGGCAAGGCTGGGATCCCATCCAAAAACCTGACTGGGGAGGGATCTGCCTCCAAGCCCGAGTGGTTGTTGGCAGAGTTCAGTTCTCTGAGGGGCACTAGAAGGAGGGTCTCTTTCTGGCTGGCTGTTGACCAGAAGCAGAAGCAGTTGACCTGGCCATGTAGGAACTATATAACAGCATATTCCATGCCAGCTCTCCATCAAGGAAAAAAAGAGATTCTGCTACCAAGACATAAGCTGCCATCCTCTGTAATCATGGAAATGATAGCTCATCACCTTTGCTGCATTCTTTTGTTTGGAAGCAAGTCTATAGACCAACCTGCCCTTGAAGGGAGAGGATTACTCAAGTGCATGAAAACCAGGAGGCAGAGATCATGCCAGGCCATTTTAGGGGCCCGCCTGCTCTAAGCGGTTATTGACTGTTAGCTGAATGGATGGCTGAGTGAATAAATGAAGACTATTCTCGCTGAGTAGCTGTGCCCCTTGCAGCAATTTTATTCCTCCCTGTGGTAGGCAAAGCCTCTTGCTTTAGAAAGTATCAAGGAAAAAACAGAGGCTCTTTCCCTGAAGAAATATGAAAAATTAAAACAGCAATGAAAAAGGAAGCTCCTTAGCAAATTGGGCAGACCTTGACTTGATAACTATTAGAAGCACGGGCCCTGGATCACAATGCTCAGTTTCAAACCCCAACACTGCATTTTCCCAGGTGTGTAGGTAACTTCCTTGTGACTCAGTTTGCTTCTCGGATGGATGTCAGGATGAAATGGATGTGGCGATCTTAGAACAGTGCTTGGCAGAGGGTCAACACTCAAGGAATGTTAACTATTGTTGTTATTATTACTGCTACTACCACCAAATTTTGTGTTGAAGACACACTTTCCGCTTTTATTGCAGTTAATGGGGTTCTTATGAGTTAATGATTGGATTGCTCATGGTTCTTAGTTGCAGGCAACAAAAAGCTACTCTGGCTAACATGTGCAAAAAATGGCATTGTTAAATACATAAGGAATGGCTACCAGAATTCCTGAAAAAACTAAAGAACTGGCATGGGGCTTCAGCCAATAACACTACCCAGAGCCATGAGGCAGAGCCTGTCTGCTGAGACCCCTGCCCTTGGTGTCTCCACTACTACATTGTCCCCTCTACACCTCCCATGTGATCACCGTCACATCACCAACACCCCCAGCCCCAAATGCCATCTGCCCAAAGGAACTGAGTGTCCATCAGATTTCACCACCACCAAGCTAGAGGCTCATAGGCCTCCACATCACTGGCTCTGGGTTCTCAGCGGGCTCCATGTGACTGATGGAGGCTAGGTCTCAGACAGAGACCAGATAAGCAAGGATTTGGCAATTTCTTTCTTTATGGTTGTAAATAAGCCTGCTTCATTTCAAGATTCATTAGAAGGGGAATTTCCAAAACAGAGGATGAACATTGCAAAGCTGGACGGCCAAAATAACTTTTGAAGGCAAATGTCCACTAAAGTGGTCATTAACGATTTCTCTCTGAGCATGATTTTTTAATCCATGCATTAAAAATTCAATAATTTCCCACGGGGAAGTTCTCTCAAGCATTTACATCTCTCATTAAATTCCTTTATAAGTGGAAGTGATAGTCTTGGAGCTAAAGTGAAAGATTGGTCAAAATAGTAATTGTTTGACTGATTTATTTGTGGTTTATTTTTTCACCAATGGATTTTCCTTTTCCAGAAAATCATTAATTGCACATTATATTCTCCACCATGACTTGTACCCTTTCTGCACTCAGATGCCATGCTATTACAAGCCTCTTGCCCTATAAAAAGTGAGATGTCTCTATTCATGACCTCCTTGGAAGAAGTTCAAATTCTTATTGCTTGTGGTATTTTAATTTTATTTTTCTAGCAGACAGTCATGAGAGTTTCTTTCATCAGAAATTTCAGAATAGATGGCTTTGAGCCTTTTTGATTCAGCCCCAGTGAGCTTGATATCCGGTGGAGACTCCTCCACACATCAGAGAAGGAGTCTCTGACACCAAGGTCAATGTCAGATGGGCCTCCAAAAGGATTATACCTTTTGCAAGCCTACCAACAGCTTAAAGTTGATACGAAAGAAAGATACTCTGGAAATTTCTGCTTTGAGGAATATTCTACTTCCACTGTCTCAAGAATCTGGAATTTTTCTCTGGTCTTTTACCTTAAGGCCACAATTTTGCCTATTATTTTTCCCTGATAGTACACGTCTATAGAAGGTTGCCCAATAAGCATACAAGTGGCAATTTGATCATATTGCTTTAAAAATACTTTATAACAATGTGAGAGGAGAAAAAAACAAACATTGAGATGCAATCCATGTGCAGGTTGGTAAATTTGAAGTTTAAATCTTGGTTACCTAATTCAGATTGATTCATTTTATTTTATTTGTTTTTTAAGATTTTATTTATTTATTTGACAGGAGAGAGAGAAATCACAAGCAGGCAGAGAGGCAAGCAGAGAGAGAGGGGGGAAGCAGGCTCCCTGCTGAGCAGAGAGCCCAACGTGGGCCTCGATCCCAGGACCCTGAGATTATGACCTGATCTGAAGGCAGAGGCTTTAACCCACTGAGCCACCCAGGCACCCCAGATTGATTCATTTTAGATAATCGTTCTCAATCAGGGGTGGCTTGGCTCCTTAGGGGACATTGGCAATTCTGGAGACATTTTTGTAATCATAGGTGGGGATAAAGGGGAGTGATGTTACTGGCATCTGTTGGTTAGAGGCCAGGGATATTGCTAAATGCCCTACAAGCCACAAGACCATTCTCTACAACAAAAAATTATCCCACCCAAGATACCGTTTATGTTGAGGTTGAGAAATTCTAATGTGAACTCAATGACTTTCATAGGCATCTCCAGTTTTCCTTCCTCAATCCATAGTTCTGTCCTTTCTTGGCATAGAGACACCCCTTCTGACTCTCAGATCTTTAAAAAGCAAGATTCTTCCTGGGCGGTCCATCCAGATCTCATTCTCAAGCCTGAAGTTGTGGAGGATGAAGCTATGCCCTGATCTCCAATTCTGAAAATTCTCTGAACAAATTTACCTTGGTAAATACTCCTTGGTTTTGAGCCTTTTCTGAAACATTTCTACTCGGTTAAGTGTATTTGAACCTCAGACTTTAACAAAATCAACTCCTGTTCTTAGCACATGTACACCCTTAGTTTTTCTAAAAATTGTAGTCCTAAAGCACTGGGGGCATCCATGTTCTCTACCTACAATCTAGTCAGGCTTGTCATGTAAGCTCTTGTGATTTTATGTCCATATCTGCAAAATGATTTCATAAAACTAACTTCACAGGGTAGTTTGATCAGATGAAATAATATAAAAGTGTTTAATAATCTATAAAACAATCAAAAGTTTGCTTTTACTGTTAGTGTTCTTTTTCTCCCCACCTTCTTTCTCTACCCCATCCCCTATGGTTAATATGTGTAGGGCTCTCTGGTAAGGATGTCACATAGTGTACCCATCAAGCATTTAGTATTGGCAACAAAACCAGTATACCTAAAACATGCATTTGTATTACATTTGGCCCTACCCATAAAGACAGTGAATTACACAGTCACGTGTTTTGAAGGATAGAGAAAAACATCACACTGCAATTAGACCCTCCCCCAATTTAGCAGGAAAAAATTACAAATGGGTCGGGATTTTTACTATATGGTGCTTGGGAATAGAAAATAAAATGAAACTTCAGAAAATAGCTTATTTTTTTCATAAGAACAATCTTACGATTCATGGTTGAAAAATGGGGTCAAATAAAGCAAAGAAAGAACAAACAATAAATAAACTTATGTCATCTTTGAAAAAGAAATATACTCAAGCCATAGAAAATAAATATGTGTTGCACGTATTGATACATAATATTTTTGTTAGTCTTAACATTTATAAGACTTCTTATTGATGACTTGGATAGTTTGTTTTATATAAACATAGTTCATGGAAGTTTGAATTGTTGTCTTCTTTTTCTCTTAGTAAATTTCCCTAAACTTAGCAAAAATAATCAGCCTCTTTCCATCTACCTTGGAGAGTCTTGCCGCATTGAGATCATTATTCAGAGTCACTGTAAGATCTAGCCATTTGACTCTTTCCCAAAGAACTTCAGTTCAATTGTTTCTATCCTCCAGCATTAGATGGGAAAACAAATGACACAAGGAAAGCTACAAAGAAGAAGTCACAAAAAGAACAGTCATAGTCCATTGACTGTGAGCTTTTGAAGATATTAAGGAGTCCCCTATTGGAAGCACAGAGCTTTTTGATGGTTGGGCTATGGAGACACAGTCATCTCTTCCTCATACTGTTCCCCTGGGTTACTGCCCAGAGTCAGCAGCATGAAATACTACTTTAGAGCCTGTGGAATGAGTGAGTCTATTCGCAACAAAGTGAATTGTAGGTGTTCGTTACCCAGTTACACACACTAGTATTCACTTGTCTATCTTCCCTAGTAACACTTCAGTTTCATAAAATATGATTCTTTCCCCCCAGATGTATCCTTTAGTGAGTATATACAAAGAAAAACATTTCAGAATTATGATAGTCAGGGAAGTTATAAATGCAGACATTCCGATATGTGTGTCTTGAATCAAAAATCCATTTCCCCCCAGCTACAAGCATGTTTTTGGAAGTTACTTCTGATGCATGTGATCAGACTTTATATAGTCTCCATGATGTTATCATAATCAGCACTGGCAATTTACTGGTGTCCGCTCTTGTAGGCAGATGGTTGTTTTTACAGTCCAACAAAATTTTAATTCTTCCTTTAAGAAGTGTTGAGATGTGTCACAACCTCAACTCAGTGTGGCAGACTTTGAGAGCTAAATCACTGTCTCTTAATCCATCGGGTCTAGGAAAGCTGCCTAAGGGTCCGTTTCAGCAATTGCTGTCCCTGTGGCAATATGACATTTGCCATATTTCCTATTATAGGCTCAACATTGCAAAGTTAACACTTCAGAGACCATTCATTTCAACCCAGGAATGCGCCAAAAATTCAGGTACTGCCAAAGATGCATCCTGGGGTCTGGCACAGGAATCCATTTAAGAAGGGATTAATAAAATCAAACAGCATACTTTTGTACCGATAGTGTTTTGTTCAAACAATATAATTATTTCCATAACCAAGGCAATAAACAGTAAATTATCCTGTATGAGTTAAATATTAAAAAAT
Organism: Mustela lutreola; assembly: GCF_030435805.1. Taxonomy (NCBI): domain Eukaryota; kingdom Metazoa; phylum Chordata; class Mammalia; order Carnivora; family Mustelidae; genus Mustela; species Mustela lutreola. Next base: position 185,529,956 of record NC_081293.1, on the reverse strand, counting down.
GACACATGATTCAGAACAAAGAAATTCAAATGTCTTAGAAGAGTTAAGTTTTTAGAAGTGAGAGTCTACGGTAAGTCCAGATCTCCCTTTATCTGAACTAAACGTCTCTGTTTGGTCAGCTTAACTCAGCATCTTCCCAAAATGGCTCCTTTCCTCTCAGCTAAGCCAACCAAACTCTGAGTCTGCTATTGCCACCATGATCCAGTCCTTGGAAGGGACACTCTGAAGGATCAGAGCTGTATATTCCCTGGCCCCTGATGTACTTCACCTTCCACACTGAAGCTGTTTAAGCTTTCTTTACTCCCATTCTAAAAATGAGTCTAGATCCTCCAAAGCAGAAGCACATAGGCAGCTCTGTCTAGCACAGTACTCACTCACTCTGGTTGTGTGTGCAGCCCACATTGGTAAAACAATTGAACTAAAGGTACCACAAGTGTGGTGGTCTCCCAGATCCATAGCTACACACTTACAACATGGCCTGTAGGCTGGCCTTCTGGCCCAATTCTGGTCTTGGACCATGGCTCACTGATTCATCAGCACCTGCTGCCTGGCATTGGTGCTGATACCATGCACTTATTTTAGAAGGCTTAATCAGGTCATGATGAAGTACAGGATTCCTTGACTTCATCCTGAAATTGTTGAACTGTAAGGATCTTTACTGTGCATGGCACTGAGTCTGCATGAGGCACAGGACCTAAATGTGAGCTTGAGAGAAGCAAGAGATGTGGGAAACTGAATTTTATGCTCAAGTAGATATTCTGTGTGATGTTAATGCCATTTTAATACTGCATGTCCTTTAGCACTGCATTTTCATGTTTGAAAAGTTTATCAGGAATATTCCATAGGCCATAGTTTCTCCCCACTCCCTCCACCCCCAAAATCCCTACAAGATATTCAGCAAACCCACATTATTGTTAGGACTAGCTCAGACTTTTGACTTACACATTCCTGCTATCTGAGCCCCACCCAATCCCTGATTCTATCAAGCTAATAACCTTCCTTGGCCTTTGCAATTGCTGCTCCTTTCACTTGGAATGCTCTCCCTGCGGAAGGTTGAGTGGCTCACTCCTCATGCCAGTCTCAGCTCAAATGCTCTGCTCTCAAGCAGGCTTCTAGCAAACATGGCCTCCTTCCAACAATACTCACTATTATGATACCCTCCTTTAGTTTCTTCATAGCACTAAATACACCTAAATCATCTCATTAATTTGTTTATTTTCTTTTTCCCCCACTAGAATATTTATCTTCATGAAAACAGGAATCTTATCTTAGTTACCACTTTCTTCTGGATTCTTAAAATAGTGTCCAGCACTGAATAAATATTTACTGAATTAATTATTTGTTGTAAATTCATTTTATGTTTGAATATCTGGTAGAGCTATATCCACCTCATTACTCTTTCTTGTCACCTCACTTTCATAAACTTTTTACTGCAATGTCTCAAACTCCTTCAATTTAATTGGACATAAGTTCTGCTCTACATAGATACACAACTTAATAAAATAATTTCTTTTTTCTGATTCTTGAATTTATATTTGTTGATATAAAACTTAGAAAATATTAAAAAGCATAGGGAAGAAAGCAAGAAATCAACCATACTCATACAACTCAGAGACTGGCATGATTAATATTCGATTCCTTTTGGTGTATTTTCCTAGAAATGTTTAGATACCAACTGGGTGTCCTACAATTCAACTCAATTCTGACACTGTCTCCCCAGAGATGGCATCAGATTCTACCAATTAAAGATTCAGTCCTACAAGACTATCCCCTCAACACACACACATACACACATACACAACTTCAGACTCAGTGTAAGACCAGGTTGTCACCTGTGCTTTTGATTGCCTATAGCCTAGAGGTTCCCCCAACCCTCTCTTTTGGTTCAAGTTTGCTAGAGTGGTTCCCAGAACTCAGAGAAGCATTTTATCTATGAGATTACTAGTTCATCATAAAATAATAAAACTCAAGAACAGGCAGATGGAAGAGACGCAGGGAACAGGATGAGGAAAGGACGTAGAGCTTCCATGCCTTCTCCAGGTGCGTGATTCTCCTAGCACCTCCACACGTTCACCAACCAACCCAGAAGCTCTACGAGCCCCATTCTTTGGGGGTTTATGGAGGCTTCATTACAGGAGCACGACTGATAGATTGAGTCAATCTTCAGGCCCTCCTCCTGCCCCAAAGGTCAGAAGGTGGTTGGTTCTTTTGGCAACAAGCCCCATCCCTAGGTGGATCCCTAGATGGGGTCCAAAAGTCACCTTGTTAATGTAACAAAAGACACCTTTATAGTTCTCATCACTCAGGAAATTCCAAGGGTTTCAGGAACTCTGCACCAGAAACACGACAAAGACAAAATATATATTTCTCATAAGTCACAATATCACAATAATACTCACAGATCCAACTTTACTATCTCAAATTAAAAGGGCGTATTACAGCTTACCAGTTGGGCTAAACACTGTCAATGCTAACCTATGGGAAAGTAATGGTGTGATGTAAGGGAGAGATCAGAGACTGCAATAACGGGTATTTTCTCATTTTACTGTACATACAATGATGTTTTCTTAAAATTTAAAAAATAAGTATGCTTTCATATATTACTTTTGTAATATGAAAATAAAAAGACATGGTCTCAGTTAAACTTCTTATGGCCCTATTTAAGAATATGATTTTGTGTGTATATTTTGAAACAGGTCTCAAAATTCTTTTTAAAAACTATTTAGAGCCTGTTTGTATTCATTGTTTTGGCTCACCACCATGCAAAGGTGAAACGACTGCCTATTCAGATATGACTCTTGGTTAATTAAGATTCTTGATTATACTATGAGATTAATCCATTCAGTATTCATTGAATATTTTTGAGCACCTGCTATGAGACAGCATAGGGATAAATATTCAGTATATAACTGGCAGCAAGATAGACAAGATTCTTGTCCTCATTAGGCCTACCTTCTAATGTGAGAGGCAGACAGTAAGTTGATATTTTATTCAGAATAGGCTAGATTATTCTGCAATGATATACAAACCCCCAGATCTTAGTAGCTTAAAACAAAAGGTTTATTTCTCACTGAGGCTGCATGCCTTTCACAGGTTGACAGGGGAATTCAGGAACTCAGTTTGAGGGTTGCCTATTGGAAAAAGTACATTGGAGGAGGTAAAAATGGCATTTAAATGTTTAAATTTTCTGACCTAGAAATGATTTAATAACATTGATGTTCATAAGTCTTTTTGCCAGAACTAGTCACATAGACCCACCTAACTACTAGGGGACCAGAGAGAGTTCCAAAGTAGGAAACATGAGCAGATGAGACTAGTGACAACAATCTGCCCTTCTGATCATTAGATATTAGGTTTATCTTTCTTCCCATTTGCAAAATATATGCATACCCTCTCCAGAGAAATAACCCTAGAAGTTCTATCACAGTGTCAAGCTAAAGTCCAAGAAAAGTCTAATACTTAGGCTTAGATATATCTTCTCTTGATCTGGAGACATATGAATTAAATAAACAAAATATCTGCACTATCCTCCTTACCTCTCCACCCCACTCCTAATATATAATGGTAGAATAGGAACAGGATAACTATCATAAATACTCCCATTTAAAAGGGAGAAGAATAGTAGCTATTGTTGGTCCATGGCAACTGTGGAATCCTGCCAGGCAGACATTGAGGGTCTTAGACACCAGGGCGGAGAATGTTCCTTGGTTAAGTACCAATTCTGATTCATGGTAGTCTCTCCTCTCCCACTGTATTGCTTTCTGTGGTCCTTAGCCCTACCTTCTACCTTCTAGAAGAGTTCATTTCCATTATCCTCCATGTCCTTGGATTAAGTGAGCATTGGAGAATATGTCCTTCTCAGTTTTTGAACAGCTTTCTCAGACTACTTTCTGCTCATCCTTACTCACAGAAAGTTGAGGCCCAAATCTTATTTACAGTTTCCTTTAGTACTCACTGCTAGATATTTTGGCACCACCCTAATAAATGTAGCCAACTTCTTCTACATTTGAGTCAAGTCTGTTCCATGTGCCATAGGCACAGCCACTGTGCTTTCTGGGACACATATTTTTCTTTAATGTCTCTTGTGGGAAGCTTGAGCCCATCAGGTTTTGTTAGTGGGAAGACCTGTATCATTTAATTCATCTGAAAGTATTTACTGGGCACCACTTCAATCTACTCAGAAATTTTAGTCATGAATGTGGCTGTCATATCCTTGATTTGATCCTTTACACAAGGCTGAGTTCTAATCAGTTTTTCTGCTCATCTCAGTTATTGACGAGAATTGTTTATATCTTCTAATGATGCAAGTCTCCAAATCTCTGAACTTTCTATGATCACTTTTAGTTCTAGTTGCAAGCTGGACAATTATTTCTGTTTCATCTCTCCCTATAGTATCTTATGTAATTAGTAGTTACCAAAACCCAAATGGACATAATAGACATATACAGAACATCCCATCTGACAGCAGTAGGAGATACATTCTTATCAAATGTACATGAAACATTTTTTTAGGATAGATCATATGTCTCAACAAATTTAAGAAGACATAAATTATATGAAGTATCTTTTCCAACCATAGTGGTACGAAACTAGAAACAAAGGGAAAGCTGGAAAATCCACAAATATATGGTAATTATACAATGCACTCTTGAACAACCAATGGATCAAAGGAGAAATCAAAAGAGAAATTTAAAAAAAAAAACTTGAGACAGATGAAAATGGAAACAAAAATACCAAAACTTATGAGATGCAGCAAAAGCAGTTCTAACAGGAAAATTTATGGCTATAGATGCATAAGTTAAGAAGAAAGAAAGATCTTAAATAAACCTAACATTATACCTCAAAGAACTAAAAAGGAAGAATAAACTAAGTTCAACATGAGAAGGAAGGAAATAATAAAAATTAGAGCATAAATAGAGAACAAGAAAACAAAAGAAAAGATTAACAAAATAAGAGTTGACTCTTTGAAAAGATAAACAATCTTCACAAACCTTAGCCTGACTCCCCAAGGAAAAAAAAAAAAGAGGACTCAAATAAATAAAATAGAAAGGGGAGAGGAAATGTTACAATAAATATCACACAAATACAAAGGGTCATAAGAGACTGCTATGAACAATTATATGCCTAGCTTGTTCTAGAATAATATAGAAGAATGGATAAATTCCTAGAAAAATACAACCTACCAAGAATGAATCATGAAGAAATAGAAAATCTAAATACACCAATAATGAGTAAGAAAGTAAGAGACTAAATCAGTATTCAAAAACCTCCCAAAAAAGTCCAGGATTTTGGTTTCAGTTGTAAATTCTACCAAAAATACTCGAAAGATTAGTAACAATTCTTCTGAAACTTTTCTAAAACATTGAACAGGAGGGAATACTCCCAAACTCATTTTAAAAGGCCAGAATTAACTGGATGCCAAAGCCAAATAAGGATACTATTAGGAAACCAATACGTTTTCTATACTGATAAGTATATAAATATAGAAATATATATAAATATAAATAAATCTATAATATATAAAAATTCTCAACAAGATATTAGCAAAGTGATTCAATAGAACACTAAAAGGTTCATACACCATGATCAAATGTATTTATTCCTGGGATACAAGGATGGCTCAACATACTCAAATCAATAAATGGGAAACATCACATTAAAAGAATGAAAGACAAAGATCATGATCACATCAATAGGTGAAGCATTCAACATCTTTTCATGACAAAATTCAACAACTGGATATTGAAAGAAGGTACCCCAATATAACAAACAGTGTATATGACAAGTCCAGAGCTAACATCATAGTCAAAGATGAAAGATTGAAACTTTTCCTTTAAGATCAGGAACAAAACAAGGATGTCCACTCTCACCACTGATTCAAATAGTGCTGGAAGTCCTAGATAAGAATCAGACAAGGAAAAAAAAAGGCACCCAAATTTCAAAGGAAGAAGTAAAATTGTTTACAGATGACATGATCTTACATATGTAAAACCCTAAAAACTCTACCAAAAAACTGTTAAAATTAATCTATGAATTTAGTAAAGTTGCATGATACAAAATCAACATATAAAAATCAGTTGCATTTCTATACACTTAACAATGAACTATCTAAAAAAGAAAACAATCCCAATAACATCAAAAAATAATTTAATTAGGAATAAATTTAACCAAGAAGACAAAAGATCTGTACACTGAAAACTGTATGACACTTGTGAAAGAAATTGAAGAGGATACAAACAAATGCAATGATATCCCATGTTCATGGATTGGGAAAATTAATATTGTCAAAATTTCTACACTACCTAGAGCAATCTGTAGATTTAATGCAACCCCTATAAAAATTCCAACAGCATTTTTTACAGAAATAGAAAAAAAATCCTAAAATTAGTGTGGAACCACAAAAGACCTCAAATAGTCAAAACAGTCCTCAGAAAGAATAAACCTGGAGCCATCACTCTTCCTGATTTCAAAACATATTACAAAGCCATAGTAACCAAAACAAATCGTACTGGCATAAAGACAGGCACATAGACCAATGCAACAAAATAGAGAGCCCAGAAATCAACCCACAAATGAACTAACATTTGAAAAGGAAGCCAAGGAGACTCAGTGGGGAAAATACAGTCTTTTCAACAAATGGTACTGACAAAACTGGACAGCCACATGCAAAAGAATGAAATTAGACCAATATCTTGCACCACTTAAAAATTAACTTTGAATAGATTAAAGACTTAAAGGTAAGACTTGAAAACATAAAACTCCTAGAAGAAAACATAAGGAAAATGTTTCTTGACATTTGTCTTGATGATGAGTTTTTGCTTATGATGCCCAAAACACAGGGAACAAAAGTAAAAATAAACACGTGGAAATGTATGAAACAAAAAGCTTCTGCACAGAAAAAGAAATAATCAACAAAATGAAAAGATAATCTACAGAATTAGAGAAAATATTTATAAATTATATATCTGATAAGAAGTTAATATCAAAATATACATGGAATTCATACAGCCCTATAGCAAAATAACAAAGTATCCTATTTAAAAATGGGCAAAAGACTTGAAAAAGCATTTTTCCAAAGAAAATATGCCAATGGCCAACAGTTACATGAAAAGACGCTCAACACCATTAATCACCGGGGAAATGCTAGTCAAAACCATGGTGAGAGATCTCCTCACGCTGTTAGAATGGCTATCATGAAAAAGCCAAGAGTTCATAAGTGTTGGAGAGGATGTGGAGAAAAGACCACCCTTGTGTACTGTTGATGGGAATGCGAATTGAGGCAGCCACTTGGAAAACAGTATGGAGCTTCCTCAAAAAACTAAAAATAGAATAACACTATGATCCAGCAGTTCCAATTCTGGCTATATATGCAAAGGAAATGAAATCACTATCCCAAACTGACATCTGCACCCCCATGTTCGCTGCAGCATTATTTACAATAGCTAAGAGATGAGAAACAGTTCAGTGTCCACTGACATGAATGGCTAAAAAAAATGTGGTACATACACACCACGGACTATTATTTAGGCATAAATAGGAAGGAAATCCAGCCATCTGAGACAACATGGATGAATTTTGAAGATATTATGCTAACTGAAAGAAGTCAGGCAGAGGAAGACAAATACTGTATGCTCTTGATCTTACTTATATGCGGAATCTAAAACAACAAACAGAAAAAGAGAGTAGATTGGTGGTGGCCAGAGGTTAGGGGTTGGGAGAAATGGGTGAAAGCAGCCGAAGGGAACAAAATTCTGGTTATGAGGTGTCACATTCTGAGGATCTAATGTATAGCATGATGACTACAGTGCATACTGTATTATATACCTGAAAGGTTTTAAGAGAGTAGATCTTAAAAGTTCTCAACACACACACACACACACACACACACACATCCTTACTAAGATAATCATTTTTGCAATATATGTATATATCATATCATCACCTTGTATACCTTAAACTTTCACAATGTTATATGTCAACTATATCTCAGTAAAGCAGGGAAAAATAAATAAAAATATGCCCACCACACACACAAGAAAATAGTTACCAACACGAGTAACCAGCTTTCCATTGTCCAGCCTCTTCCACTAGAGCTACAAATGTACAGGGTACATTATCTGCCTTCCAGACTTCACTATGCTACCATGGGAGACTGTTTTGCCAAATGTTTCACTCCTATGAATACAAGTCATCATCCTTATGGCTTCTAATATCACTTCCTTTATTGTGTACTGTTTAGTCCATAAGCCAAAGTCGTCTATTTAAGACTTTTGTTCTAGTAACAGCTCTCTTCTGACAATAATTTCTGCATCAGTCAAGATTGGCTCAGTGTTACTCACTAATAAATATTAAAATCTCAGTGGCTGAAAAGTTTGCTGCATATCCATTGTGGAATGGTAGGGGAGCTCTGTTCAATAGAGTCACTCAGAAACTCAGGCTGATGATAGCTGTTGTCTTGAATGTTGCTGGCGGCTGTAACAGAGGAAATCAAGAGCTCTGAAGGGTCTTGCATTGGCAAGCCTGAAAGTGACTCATATTACTTCTGCTTATAACTAATAGGCCAAAATTAGTTACATGACATTATTCAACCACAAGGAAGCCAGGAAGAGCCATTCTCTCTTGTGCTCGGGATGGTAGACAAAAGAAAATAGTTTTTGAGCACCATGAATACCTAGCAAAGTAGGTCGACAAACAAAAAGAAATGAAAAATCTGTGATAAGTGAGGTAAAAGGGGAAAAAGCTGGGCTATATGGTAGAAGTAATTGAGGGACTTATTTAAAGTGGGTGGTCTGGGAGGTCTGATGATGTAACATTTGCATTGAGACCTTGAAGTTCAGAAGGAGTAAGCAAGAATGAAAAGAACATTCTTGTAAGGGGAAAAAGCATATTGGAATGAGATTGGTTATTTCCTAAAACAGACAGAAGACAAGATTTTGAGGAACCCAAGAAGCAATGAGAATAGGAGCGTTGTATCAGAAGAAGGGAGCGGCGTCAGAATCAGATCACAGAAGACCTGAAGGCTGTAGCAAATAATTAGGATTTTATCCTAATGCAATGGGCAGCCATTGAAAGGTCTTAGGGTGAAAAGAGACTGTTTATGTTTGAAAAAGGTAACGCTGGCTATGTGAGGAATCACTAAGAAAAGAGAGGGAAATGGGAAACCAACTGGGCGGGTACTGTAGCCACGGGACAGGTGGTGGGGTTGGGAAGGTTCATGGAAGGGTATCAGTAGTGAAGACCGTAAGTGGTAAACAATTTAAGATATTTTGGAGGCTTTACTGATGTATTAAGAGAGAAAGATCAGGAATGATAGGAATTATTTATGACTTCCATTGTCAAAGATAAACAAATCCGGATACTAGTAAAGTGGTAGGAACAGATTTTTATTGGTAACAACTTGTTGCAATAAAAAATTGGAGACCAGCCTTGAAAAGTCCCTGAGCAGACAATACCAGTTCAGTCAGATTAATTTAACTTATTTTGCAAGACTAACTTGACCTTGGTTATTTCTTACTTATGCCTCTGAAAATCACAAGTGAAGCTTGAACTGTTTCCCAAGGTTGATAAGAACAGTGCCCTATCATTTAAGAGAATTCTAATATTATAACCAGCCACTGTGAAGAGTAGTCTGCTTTTCCACTACATAAGCTGTTCTTATAGCAATATACCCCTGAGCCTCATTCTTGCTTTGGTTTGAGTACTCCTGGTTTGCAACTGTCTTTTTGGTATGTGCACAATAAACTTTGACTAATTACTACTACCGGTGATTCATTCGTTTTGCTTCTGTTATGTCTGAACTTCTGACAAACTATTACGTAGGTAAAAGAATCCAATGTGAAATGGACTCAACTTTGATATGCACAGAGATTAATTGGTATTTTAAAGGAAGAATGAGAGAGGAAAGCGGAGGCAAGTGGGGACTCAACTGAGAAAATGCAAGTAGGCCAGCTGTGTATGCTAGCTGGCAATCCCTGAAGCTAGGGTTCTACCTCCCAACTGGGAGACAGAAGCCCTAATCTCAGGTATCAGCTGAAATGAAAAGAAAAAAAAAATTGGCAGCCTTGAGTTTTCTCAGGCAGATACTTTAAGGGGTCTGAGTTCATCTTAGGATGTGGCCTTGATCTGTTAGAAACTACATTAGTGTTGGTTCAAGTTTTTATATGCCAAGGTTGAGGCCCAGTTGAGAACAGGCTCTCAGAGGACCCTGGCATCAGTTTGGTCAAGGAGAGAATCTTTGTCACATGTTTCTGCTTCTAGTGACATGTGGTTGGTGATGTCATTCACAGAGAAGGGGAAGTCTACAGGGACAACTAGGTTTAGAATCTAGAGGAGACCAAATCCCATGTTAAGTTTGAAACATTTGAATGGCTAAGAAATTAAATACAAGAATGGTTCGTAGGGACACCTGGGTGACTCAGTGGGTTGGGCCACTGCTTTTGGCTTGGGTCATGATCTCAGGGTCCTGGGTTCGAGCCCCATATTCGGGCTCTCTGCTCAGCGGGTAGCCTGCTGCCCCCTGCCTCTCTGCCTACTTGTAATCTCTCTCTCTCTCTCTGTCAAATAAATAAATAAAATATTTTTTTTAATGTTAAAAAAAAAGAGAATGGTTTGTAGTAGAAGTCTGAGCTAGAGCTATAAACATAAATCAAGAGCTGTCATCATGATCTAACTGGAAGATCACACAGGTGGGAGTGGGAGATCAAGAAGATGTAGGGACTCTAGGATTTGCCTTACAAATTATTCCTTGAGATTTCTTTCTAGAAATGTATCACCATTAGGTGGATGGATCTGTGTTTTTGTCAGAAAGTCAAATTAAAAGAACATCAATCAAGGTAGCTACTAAATATTTGATTTTTCTTTTGATTTGAAACCTATCTCCATTTACTATTTCTAAACCATAGCAAAAAAAATTACATTTATTGTTCACATTAAACATATGTAGCAAACTGAACAGAGAAGAGTTAAATAACTTTTGCCTTACAAAATTAGTAAGGATTAGGTCCTGTATACAAAACCTAGCAATCTCTTTCCAGAGGCTATGATCTGAACCCCTCTACTATATGGCAAGCATGTTTAGTAGCTCGTCCTATTTACTTAGTGGGTCATAAATAATAGTCTTTTATATACATGTAATAGTTCTGGTAAGTTTTTATTGGATCTATGTTTATGTGTGCATGTCTGGGTCATTAGGGTTGGGCACAATTCACCTAGAGGCTGTGCCCTAAGGTAAAACACACCCAAACTCTAAGAAGCGTAGAACTGGCTACACGAGAATAGCCCTGAAGCTTCAACCCATTAAAAAGCAAACGAACAAACAGAAAATTAAAAAAAATAAATAAAAACGCAAATTGTACAGTTGGGTTTGCTTTATCCTACGGCATCAAGCTGAATTCCTAGTCCTGGACGAAATTCGTTAGTCTGGGAGAGGAGTAAAAATTTCCCCCCACCACACACTGAAGTTTTCTCGCTCTAAACAACATCATACATGGTTATTTTACTGAATTCACCCGGTTATCTTAAGTATTGAAGAGGTCTTTGACGGCAGACATTGTTTTATCCATCTTTCTTACTATACCCTCGGTGGCTAACAGAGTCTAGCATGGAGGAGGAGCCCAGGGATGCCTGATAGTGTAAGAAGAAAGAGAAGTAACAGAAAAGGAAGGAAAGATGGTAAGAGAGAGAAGGGTTAAAAAAAAAAAAAGTAAAGGAGGGAACGAAAAGAGAAAGGAATTCAAATCGAACATTCCTACTGGACACTTAGAATGTGAGCAAGGTGCCCTCCACGGCTGTGTTTTAAAAAAAAGTTTTTCCCCACGTGTGTGGTCTGCAAAACACATCCTGGTTCTACCTGAAATAGCCTAACTGGGCCTCCGCCCTGGGCCCTTGCGGCCCACGGACTCGCTTCACTGGCCTCTCAGTCCCGCCCACTCCCCTCGGACCCGGTCCCTCAGCCTGCCTCGCCACTGCGCCTGCGCCCGTGGAGCGCTCCGCCGCGGGCCGTCAGGGCGGGGTCCCGAGCGGGGTGTTCCGCCCAAGGGAAGAGGAAGAGGAAGTTGGGGGAGGATCCTAGCTGGGAGTGAACCGGAAGTGCAAACGCTCCTGCTTCTCTTCGGCCAGGCGGAACCTGCTCTGCTGGGCCGGGTGGCCGCAAAAGAACTTTCTTTCTCCCGCCCAGCGGTCGCCGCGGCCAACTGCCTCGCCCGCCTGGCAGCCTTCCCCGCCTTCTCTTCCCCTCTCCAGCTCCGCGCGGCCCTGTCTTCCTCTCACCCCGCGGTATCCGCTTGCTGCTACCACCGCCTCCTCGTCTTCTGCCCGGCCAGGCGGCCCGCCCCGCTGCAGTGATGTGCGACAAGGAGTTCATGTGGGCCCTGAAAAACGGAGACTTGGATGAGGTGAAAGACTATGTGGCCAAGGTAAGCGGCGACGAGTGGAGTGCGCGAGAACACGGAGGTGGGATGCCGATGAGGCTCTGGAAGCGGACGGGAGCTGGGCTGGCGGGGGTGGGGGTGGGGGGAGGAGAGACAGCCTGGATGGAGGTGGCCCCGAGGAGAGAGGGGAGCCTGGGAGCGTCTGAACTGAAGCAAGGGTCCGGATACCACGGTCGCGTTCTGTCAGGTAACTGGTTGGTGTGATACGGTCAGACTCTTCTTGTCCGCCTGCTCCCTGGGGGAGGGGAGGAGGGGTAACCCTCTTTGAGAGTCGCTTCTGAGCCCTGGTCATTTGAGTTTGGTCGTCTTCTATGGCGGAGTTACTTCAATCTTTCTTTGAATGGAGGTAATTCTCCATCTTGGACCTGCCGGTTGCTGAATGAAGTAACCTCAGTGATTAGAATCAGAGGAACGTTTTCTTGAACTTTGAACCTGTTGAGAATTTGAAGTATTCATTGACCCTGGAAAAGAGTGCCGAAAATAGCAATGGTTGAAATTTTGAAATTCGGTATCACTTCACTGTGAAGTCTTAACTTTGGGTGTGGCCTTTTTCCTCTCCCACACTACAGCGGACAGGTATTTGCTTCAAGTGGTGAGGTTGTCAGTCAGCACTTGGCAGTGTTTCAGATAATCAGACTAGTTTTCAGACAAGTAGGTTGACTTCAGTTACTCCATGTTTATCCTCGATCCCACCTGAAATGCTCAAACGTGTAATAGATAGTATGCAGTGTAGTCACAGTGTGTTTAGGGGTAAAATCGTGATGAAGAAAGCTCATCTCAAACCTAAACTCAGAATAGAAAGTTGACTCTGCTTTGTGGTGGAATGGTAAGCTTAGAATCCCACGCTGACCTGCCTCTGGACCCTGAAACTGTGCCTTTTGTAATCGTTAGAGAACTGACCTGCGATTATAATACGATGGTAATGTAAAAACAGATCTCCCAAAACGAAAGTATAACCTTATGACGTAACCATGGAGGGTGTCTTCTGAAAAATATAATTTTATGACATAACCAAGGAGGACATCTTGCTCATCTTCTTAAAAAGTGAGAATTGGATCTGGATTTTAGTTCTTCAAAGGGTATGACCACTGGTATGTTGTTTTTGCTTCAGAGATCTGTGTTAGGAAGGAACTAAGCAGAAGCAGTGTTTCTTAAAACTTGCAGGATTGTGCAAGGCAAACCACTGCTAGTTTTTACTCATTTAATACCATTACAGTTTAGACTTTTGCATCCAGAATATGTATTTTTGTTGTTATTTGCAATGGATTCATAGGACACCATTTGCTGCCTTCTCAGGTAGTGGCAGTCTGAAACCTGACTTACTGGATGTTTCAGTGTAAGATTGAAAGGAAAACATGACTGGGGTACTTTTATCCATGGTACACTTTCCAGTGATGGGACACTGTGGTACTCTGGAATCAAGTGGGCTTTTGTTTTTCTGTTATGGAAGAAGCTAGGTTATTTGATATACCTGAAATATGAAAAGTTGGTAAATATTAATGGAGCTTACAGCTACAAAACAATACCATTTATGTGGTGTCTTCCTGATCCATTATTTTATATCATCCTTGTGAGTCTTGTGAAAGTCCTTTTATTAATCCCATTTTACAGATAGGAGTACTGAGATGCAGGGTACTTAAAAATCCAATATATATATATTATATAGAGATAACAGATAATGAAGCCAGAACTGCTGACTCCAAAACTTAGGCTCTTTTAACTGCTCCATGCAGTCTCTCCCAATATAAACTGTAATTGTGAAAGTATTTGATATCAAGATTCTAGTAGAACATTACCCAATTTTTTTTAAGAGTATCAAAATCAGGTCATTATGTTCAGTTTGATTTTGTTCTTTCCCTATACTATCCTACTGCCTATTCTCATCAAAAGAGAGATGCATGAGAGGGAGGCTAGGCATTCAAAGAAAAGCAAAAGGAAGTATTAAGAACTGGCTTATCTCAAAAGTTTGACTATAATGTAATCCTGTGAACAATGAGCTTTTTCCTTAGTTTTATTGAGTATCTCGAGTCTCTTAAAATATCTTTTGTTAGTGAAAAATACCCCCCAAACCCAAAATCGCCAAAACCCACCACTCCAGTATTTACTGATTGAGTTCCCTTACAGTGCTATTCATACTCTCAAGTGCTTATAACATAGTTTCTTCTGCTCAGCAGCCATCTTCCCTGCTTATTCATTGCCTCATCCTTTTCATCTACCAATTTATGAACACTCATTATGATACTGAGTTTATGTAATGTGCATTTATCTGAGTAAAAGTATGTAGACAAAGTACATAAAGGAAGTTTGGACTCATCTAATTTTCCTTCTAAGTGGTGAGTCTTTAAAAATATTCTCCTCAGTACTCCTATGAAGATCTCTCACATTGTTAATACATAAGAATGGACCCATAGGTGAAGTATTTTAGTATTTTCCCTTTTTAAAACTAATATGTTAGGGGCGCCTGGGTGGCTCTGTGGGTTGGGCCGCTGCCTTCGGCTCAGGTCATGATCTCGGTGCTGGGATCGAGTTCCGCATCAAGCTCCCAGAGCCTGCTTCTCCCTCTCCCACTCCCCCGGCTTGTGCTTTCTCTCTCTCTCTCTCAAATAAATAAAATCTTTTTTTAAAAAAACCAATAATCTTACTTTTCTACCTGCTATTGACTTCTATACAGAAATCGGAAATAAGGATAGGCATAAATTACTGGTTTTGAGTGAGTTCTTAACTCTGAAAAGTAAATTCAGAGTCTCCAGATCATTGAAAAAACTATGTTATTAAATGTAAAAAGCAGCATATAAAGAAAATTTTAGGTTAATCTGTATTAAATGTTCATCTAGAACATTAAAAGCAGTATCTAAGACACTTTGGCTTCTTGAATTGACCTAAAGACCACAGTCGGTTAGTTAATTCATTTTTATTAGGCATCTTGCAGGTCCCAAGCACTCTGCTAGGCCTGACCCGATAGTGAAGAAGCTGGACACGGTGCTCAGTAGACTTAAGCATCTACATTCAGCAGACTTGTAGGGGGCAATTTTCATGCTTTTAAAGAAGTATGAAAACGATAAGTAACATCTCACTTACATAAAATTCAGTTTGTCCAGTTGGTAAACGAGCGAAAGCCAGAGAGTGAGATCTTCATGAGCAGCAGTAATAGATACTCGTAGCCCCATCCTCAGTCTCTGTACTTCTGGGTGACGTTACCTTTGCCTCATCTGCATTTCTATCTCTCTGTCCATTTCTTCTGTCGCAGTTAATTCTGCTTTCACCTGAGCTCCCATCTGCCAAATGGACGCCTTTGTTCACATAAAATCCAGATTGAGCCCACACTGTCTTCTCAGAAACTTTTTCATTTTTGTTGTCTCCATTTTGACTAATGACCTCCTGACCCAGCAATTTGACCAAATGAGAAATTGGGGGATTTTCCCCAACTACTCAGTGTTGTCAAGACTACCCACTTCATCTCTCTCTTTACTCATTCTTATCACTACTACTTGTGATTAATTGCTGCATCTTTCCCAGCTGAACTGTATTTTCCTTGACTTTGGTAGTCCTCTCTTTCCTGGTCAGTTTGCACATCTTAGTTGGGGAGATCTCTCTGTATTGTGAATTCTGACCATGTTATCTTTTTCAGCCAACCTCCTCCACTGTCCTTAAAATACTTTGTGATTCCCCATTATTATTTTTTCCCATTAATTAATTTTAAAAAGGGCCAGTTACTGCTTGGTTTGGAGGATTAGGCCATTATGATCTGGCCCATGCCTACCTTTCTAAACTCTTCTCTCTACAAACGCTCCGCTCCAGGCTGTGCCAGGCTGTTTCTTACTTGTATATCTTTACATGGGCTCTTTTTATCCTCCCGAACCAAGTCTGTGCACCTCAGTCCCTAACCCCCAACCTGGTTATCCCCTGTTTATCCTCTGAGCTTAAATTCCACTTCTTCCAGGAAAAAAAAAAAAATTGACTTAAGATGGTGCACTGCTTCTTTTACTGTTTGACTTATCAAATTGCTGTGACTTTGTTTACATGTCTGTCTTTAATTAGGCTCTGAGCCTCTGGAGTTTCGATACTATATTCTTTTTCATCTTTGTATCTCTAGTACAGTGCCAAGGAATTTCACACATTAAAAGCATATGTTCCAAGAAATTCTTTTTATTCTTGACTTAGCTACAGTTTCAATATACTTCATTAGCTGTATAATAAAGATTACTATTAACAGAGTGATTTATATTGCCGGGTACGAGAAGACACTCTGCACGATCTTTACCTAAGTTTTCTTTTACTTTTTACCCCAGCATTTCAATATAGCTAATAGTATTCCCATTTTAAGGATGAGGAAATTGAAACTTAGAGAAACTAAGCAACTTAACAAGGTCACAAAGTCAGTAGCATAAGGATTTAAATATAGAGCTGTCTGAATCTACCACCCGTATTTTTTTTTACTGTATCAGTCTGCCTTGAAATGGTTATCTGGTTTCTTAGCTCAGAGTAGCTTAGCATCAGCACCTTAAGAAAAAGAAAGGGGCTTGCAAGAAGGAGACACAACAAGTCATCTCTGATTATGAATAAAGACATAGGAAAAATGGCTATAATTTTTGAAATTTTTAGCTGTAACAATATAGAAATAGCATAAAGACAGCATCTCTTATAAACTTTAAATCTCCTCAGAGGCTCTCTTTGCTCAAGGTACTCTCTGAAGAGACTGATTATTTGATAGCTTGTGGAAACTTTTGTATTTATAGTCACATGTTCTTTTTTTTTTTTTTTTTTTTCTTAAGGTTTTGTTTTGTTTTTAAATACCTACACCCAATGTGAAGCTTAAACCACAACCCTGATTCAGAGAGTTGCACACTCTACTGACTGAGCCAGCCAGGTGCCCCTGTAGTCAGACAATCTTACAATTTATATTCCTAGTGATGACCCTGTGCAGTGCAGAAAGGGTTAAATTATGTCTGCATTAAGAAACAAAGTAAAGTATTGAGATCTTTATTCAGAATGGTTTCAATTAACAAATAGCACTTTTTTTTTCAAAAAGTATGTTCTTAAAATTTTATTTGAGCACTGTCATGCCATGTATAAATATAATTTCATTTACTTATATCAACCCATGAGCATAGTTAATGTTGTTAAACCCCCATTTTAGAGATTAAGAGACTGAAGCAAAGATTAAGTTAGCTTGCCTAAGGTCATAAAGCTCTTTTGAGTAGTGAAGCCGAGATTTGAACTCTGACTTCATAGCTCCTTGCTATATACTTCAGCATACCATTGACCTTCATTTCTCAAGAATGCTATGTAATTCAGGGGGTACTGTTTTATGCAAGTCTTAAAAATAATCACAGCAGGATGGTAATTATCCACTGAGACTACTTAGAGGTGAACTTTGTGGTAGAGTTTGAAGATCCAACTATCCTAGGAGTGAACGTTTGTGAGTTGTATTAATGGGCCCTTATAACCTCCAGTAGGTCTGATGTATGTACTCTCTTGTTTACATGTGCTTCTGTTTCACTTGCTGTGAAATACTATACATCAGGTCTCTAACTTCCCTTTCTCTATGGTTTCCTTTCCCTCTCCAGCCCCCATTCTAATTACATCTGCCTTTGACACTCTGATAGGTTTGAAAAGCCACAATTGTGCACCCTTTGAAAGGATAGGATCTCTTGAACCTGAGAAAAGTATCAACTCTAATCTTTAGAAATTGCAAGACTTATTTGGATCGCTTTTCACTTTTCTAATAAAATAGGCGATTTAAAAGCAGTCTTAATTTAATCTGTCTTGCATTTATTCATTTTAGGCAGTTTCCAGTTTTTCCATTCCTTTTTTAGATTACTGGCTTCTTTCTTATAAAGATTTGTCCCTGTATTCTGCCCTTTCTACATCAGGGCTAGTGACTCAGTCAGAAAGCAGATATATCAGCTTGTATAAATAAATATAGGTGCCCTCAGAAGATAGAGAAAATTTAGTGTAGATACACTTTTCTGTCTGTTAGGCTTTTTTTGAATGTAAAAGAAGATCTTTTTATATTGGAAGGGTAATGTTCACTCTGATATATAGTGTTTGGTTTGAAATTGTAGACATTGCCCTTACACTAGTGCAGGCAGTTAAAAGTATAATATATTAAAGCTGATTTGATTACAAAAATATAAGCTTTTACTATGTAAAAGATAACACTGCACTGAATATAATAAATTGAAGCTAAGTGTCCCATTGCCCATTTCCCCTGCCCAAGTAGTTTCTTAAATATAGGTTGTATTAGGTATTTTTAAGACAGAAAAGCATTAAAAAGACAAAACTTGCCCCATTATTCTACTACCTAGATAATTCCTTTCAATTTTAAAAATCAATTAATCTTTTAAATTAATTAATTAATTAATTCAGGAGCAGATTAAAAGATGCAGCAGCTATGACTTCCTTCTCTGGTCTCTGTGAACAAAGTGAACCAACAGTTTCACGTAATTTCAGAAAAACACTGGAAATTCAGTTACTCGTCTACTTCCCCACTTAAAAACAATTCTGTACATACGTCTACACTTGCGTTTTTAAATTCCTTGATAATTTATCTTAAGTTCCACAGTGAAATTTACTCATTTTACCCCCCCTTTTGTTCACTGGGGCATAGTATTCTATTTTATGGATATACCGTAATTTATTTGACTAGTGTTCTGGGGCGCCTGGGTGGCTCAGTGGGTTAAAGCCTCTGCCTTAGGCTCAGGTCATGATTCCAGGGTCCTGGAATCGAGCCCTGCATTGGGTTCTCTGCTCAGTGGGGAGCCTGCTTCCTCTTCTCTCTCTCTGCCTACTTGTGATTTCTGTCTGTCAAATAAATAAATAAATAAATAAACCTTTAAGAAATATATTTGACTAGTGTTCTATGATAAATGTTTTTTCCAGCTTATTTTTGTAATTAAACAGTGCTATCACGATTACCTTTGTATACATACCTTGGCAGTTTTCAGGTTGTATCTGTATTACTCTCCCAATAAAGTTTTATAAACTTAGGCACATATCAGTAAGCACATTAGACCTATTATTCCCTGACAACATCAGCAGCACTGGGCATCATCACACTTTTAGTTTTTGCTATTTGAATAAGTTGCTTCAAATTCCATTTTTTAATGAGGAAATCAAACATCAAAACTTTATTAGCATTTGTGTTCTTTCCCCCAAATTTTTTGTTCATATCTTTTGTTCATTTTTCTATTAGGTAGTTGGTCTGTTTTTTATTGATTTGCATGAGCCCTTTATAAATTAAGAAAGTTCATTTTGTCCCATACTTCGTAAATTTTTTTTTCCATTTTATCTCTTGACTTCATTTATTTTGTTGTTGTTCTATAACAGTCCTTAATTTTTATGTGGTAAATATATCACTCTTTCCCCTTTTGTGACTTGAATATTGTCTCCTACTTACAGAGACATCTTTCTTCTCTGTAAGATTATAGATAAATTTGGTCTTCTAAAACTTCTTTTTTTCTTTTTTTGGTATTTTAGGCATTTGATCCTTCTGCTATTTACTTTGAAGTGTTTGTTTTTATAACAGTTTGCTTCCATACCATTTATTGTGTATACCATTTATTCTTCTTTCCTTACTAATCTAAACTATTATCTTCATCACTGGCAGAATTCTGTGCTTGAATTTCTTGCTCTGGTTCTATCTATACTAAATTGTTTTAATTACTGTAGCTTCATAATATATTTTAGCATGGAATAGAGCCATTTTTCTCTTATATTCTCTTTAGAATTTTTGCACGAGTGTTCCTTTAAGATTTTTTTCCTTTTTTCTGTTGTCTTAGGGAAAATATGAGCATTTTTGGAACTACCTCAAGTTTAACCCTTATGTCTCCATAAGCATTATACATTTTTTTCTTGCATGTTGACACCATCTAATCTGAAGAACATAATCCAACATAATCCTTTAGGTAGGATCAGAGAATATAGTACAGTGTGGGAATATTCTGTATCAAGTATTTGAAGTAGTGAAGTTGTGTTGAGGTAATCCGATCATAGCTGAGTTGATAATTTTAAGAATTACTCTAGGTACCATAACAAAGGCCACCTTGTAATGAGAAGACAAGAATTAATTTTTTTGCAGCTATATCTTTACTATATTAATAGTTTTGATAGCTTGGAAGCTTGATTTTTTTTGTGGGGGGGTGGTCCACAGAACACTACCAACAGTGGAGAGGAGCTGTGATTATTGAAAGCAATGAAAGAGGAAGCAAACATAAGCTTACCCTAGAAAATCAAAGAGCAAAGAGTCATGTGACCTTAAAGTTCTAGAGGCCCATCCAGTGATTAATATGTATGGATATAACATTGAGCTTCAAGAAGAGTTTAAAATTAGTCTACTTTTCTCTTATTTAAAAAGTCAGAGATGTGTAGGATATATTTTGGAAAGATTTCTATTTCATAATACAAGATAATGAATACTTTGATACTTAGGTCTAAATTCCTGACCTTCTGAAAAATTTAGATATCAAAGAAAGGGGGTTGTAGATAATGAACACTTTACCTGTAGTATAATAGAAGCAATAACAGTCTCCTTAGGGAATTTGAAATTTCATTGTTGGGTTAGCCATAATGGCTTTGGAATTAGACCCTCTTGGCTCTGGCTCTCTTAACTAACTGGATTGTGTTGAGCACATTAGTTCCCCGCTCAGAACCTGGGTTTCCTCGGCTGGGGAAAAATGAGGCTATTAATAATACCTGCTTGGTATATGTTGACTGTGTGCCATTTTCCCTCGCATGCGGTGATTGTTAGCCAAGAAATGTTAGCCACTGTTACTCATAATAATAACCATAAATTTTTTTAGAAGCAGAACTACGTAAATATCATGTAGTCCTCCCCCCTTATTTTGTAGATGAGAAAAAATAAGTCATTAAACGTCTTGACCCAGATCATACTGCTAATTAGGATTAGGACTTTATGGCAGTTTTCTGGAACCAGAATAGGTGCTTCTCCCCCCCCCCCCCCAACTATGGTATTTTATAATAAAGTATTTTGTACTTTATACTAGTTACCGCCTCTGTTGGTGTGTTCTATTTTGCCCCACCCTATCTGCAGAGTAAATTTCTGCTTATTTTTAAAAGTTCTTGTTCTGTATGGCACTCCCTGTTTGTGCACTTAACTCCTCATTTATGCCAATGTGGTATCTAACACAGAACTTCTTTGAGGTGTTTCTGCTATACTGCAGTTACTTGAACTGGAGAGCTCTAGGCTCCTGATTTGACTGACAAGTCCCTGGACTTGAATTAGAAAAATAGTGGTTTAAGAAATTCAAATCTTGTTCTATGGAAGTCTTGCTCTTGTCTTCAAGTTTTGAATATTCAAAAAGAGTTTTGTGTTAATGACTGCTTAAGAAAAAAAAAGTGCCATGTGGGAGTGGCTCATTTGTTACCATTTAGATGTTTGAATAGTTTTTCTCAAACTTTAGAACTCAGAGATCACCTCCCCCTGAATATTTCACATCTTGATTTAAGATACAATGTTTGTAGTGGGGCTTCCCAGAATTTGAAGGCCCTTCCTGTGTTTGAGGAGTTCACTCTTATATGGTATGAATCTTGGTGAAATGCAAGACCTACCACAACAAAAGCCAGAAAATACAGATAAATTTCTTTTTCCTGCCTGCACTTAGAAAATAGGCCCCAAATTCATAATCCTTATTGGATGCTTTTTTCCTGGAACTGATACAAAGACACTGGCACTGTAAAGAATGTAGCAGCAGCAGTAAAATATGCAGTTTCCAAAAACAGAAGTCATCCTATGCCCGTTGTGGTATCTTCTACGCAGGTGCTTCTTGTGACAGATTTTGGTTTTATTTCTTGTTTTGAAGCCTCCTTCATGCCTGCACATTTACTGAGCTTGGATCTTGCTTGATTTCCAAACTGTGGAATCTCAAGAGAAGGCTAGTTACTGCAGTTTTCATTGGTTCATTCATAATTCATTCAGCATATCATTTGGGCGCCTATAATACCAGCCACCGTATTCAGTAAGCCTAGGAATACAGTGATTGTTTCTGAGGATCCATTTTCTTTAGTAGGCTCAGTTAAAAGGGTATACACGACAAACAATAAATAAGATAGTTATATGGGTTCTGAATAAATTATTTTCTTTCTTAAAACATGACATAAAAACTTAGAAAGCAAACATACAAATACGTTAATGTTAAGGAATATACAACCATATAAAAATAATAGACTGCTATAAGAGCCAAGAAAAAGTCATATTTGATTACGGTATAGAGGAGAATCAATGCTATAGAACATCAGACTCAAAATGGAAGATAATGGGAACAGAATCCCTTCTCTTTAAGGGTTTTCTTTGTGTCAGGTATGGTCCTACAGAATAAGGTAATATACATGTAGATAATGCATATTATTTAATCCGTGTCTGTCCAGGTAGGCTTTATCTCCATTTTATAGGTAGAGAAATGAAAATTAAGTAACTTGCCTGAAATCCTACAGCTAATAAGTGGAAGGACAAGTTTTGATCTCATTCTAAAAGAGTATTCTTTTTCCATCATTTGCACTGAAAATTTTCAGAACTACAAATGGAATACATAGATGGAAAAATTGAAGATTATTATGATATGTAAAGCGTTGAGATAGAACCAGCAAAAGATAGCATAAGCAAAAAGAACATACAAGTTCAAACTGATAAATAGAAATACAAGTTTTCACACCTGAAAAGAACACCCACAATTGGAAATAGAGGGTCCCCACATTTTATTCAAAATAGGTAAATGTAAATGAGGAGCATAACACATCCTGACTAAAATGATTAACTTATGAAGATTTTTTTTTTTTAGTTTGTATGCTTATAGGCAAAATAATAATGTGAATTTTGAGGTTAAATCGTCTTACCTTTAGATTTTCTGGGATAGTATTGGAAAATAGTGAAACAAGCAGTTCTGTCAGGAATAAAACATTGAATCAAGTTGTCACTTATGCATGATCACGACAGAAAAACAATCTTAAGAAAATATATATACCCCCTTCCCCACTCAGTAGATTTCTGCAGAAATCATATTTAAAATTTTAGAAATTGAATTACTTTTTCCCTTCTGTCTTCTTTTTTGCCCCCTCTTTTCCTTCCCTTTTCCCTCTTTCTCCTTATTGTGGTTTTATTTGCACATATAAACTTTAGGAATGTAAACCATTGGATCCAGACACGAAGATATTTCCCAGCCTACGTAAGGTTTTAGGAATAAATTCCAGCTGTGACGCCATGACTTAGTTTCTTGAAAATGAAGCTAATTTTTTTATCACACTAAGCTTTCTAAATTGAGGTACTACCATAATATTTTGAATGGATTTTTTAAATTTTGGTAGTCTTCATATAAATGCATGCATTCTGTTAAATTAAAATTTTAATTTTATACCACCAGTAAGAATTTTAATACTTCACTATTTCCATCTGAAAATTTCTAAATGTGACTGATTGCTTTAAAATCTTCCAGAGAAGAAAAATCAAGTGAGCTTTTAATAAGTAAATCAGCTATACAAAATTAATTTCAGTGCCAGAAGTAGTCATCTTGAAGAAAAAAAAAAAATGAACCTTACGTTGAAAGTTCTGTGTAGTATACAGATGAGGGATTATACCATAAGATTTGAGCTCTGAACTCTCTGGGCTTTCGTTTAAAAACTTTTTTGTTTTAAAAAAAGTAGATGCTTTAAAAAAAAAAAAAAAGTAGATGCTTAAAACTTCTATTAGGTAAAAAATACTTAAAAACAGTCATGCATTATGTTTGCACTTAAAATTTTTTCCAGCTCACATTTTGATTTTTATTAGTTTTGTGTGATACCAGTAAGTAAATTAATGAAAACGAACTCTAATTTGAATGTATCCTTCCAGAACCTTGAATAGTCCTAAGTTAAGAGTCCTGGAGACAGAAAATCATAGTTATTTGCATAACTATTTTAAAAACACAGAACTTTGTTTTATTTTGTAGTTCTCATCTTTACACAAGGTATATGTGGTTTTTTTCTGTGAACAGTATTTTTCAAAAATTTTTTGCCAGATTCTCAGCCATCCATTAACCATTGAAATATGTAAAAGTACTACCATTTGTAGTAATTTTGTCAGTGAAAATAACCCACAGTTCGGATTGTGTATGGGGTGACTAATCCTGGTAGATTTTAGAAGGTGATTATTTTGGTCAGAATCAGCATAGTAAGGATTTTAACTAGTAATAAAAAAATTGTTCTTCAAAACAATTTAAAATGTTTTCTGTGGATGCATTATTATTTATGTACTAAGTAGGTGCTCATTAAATGAATGCTTATTATGGGTGTTATTCCTGTTCATTACTTTGAAATGAGTTCATATTTATAATATTGAAAGTTTCATGCATTTGGTATGGCAGACCTTTACTGAAAACTGTAGAAAATATGTAGAATTAAGAGCAAGTGATTAAATATTTCTCAGACCATCTCCCTTTCTCCTGTGCTGTCTGCCTGTGAATACCACCTTTTTTGTTTTCTTTGCTTCTCAGTGGTAAATTATACATTTGAATCCACTGCTATGTAATTTATAACTCTGGTATTTTTTATCCACTAATATCACTAGTGGAGTATTGCATAATTTTTTTTGGCAAAGTTGTATCCTGAGGCAAGGATTTGTACCCTCGAGGGGCAGGAGAGAGGACAGAGGGACAGTTGTAGGAAAGAAGAGGCCATAGCATTCATCCAGTTCTCAAAAGGTTCTGTCATTATGAAAATACTTAATACTACAGTCTTAAGGAAATTTTGAACTCTGAGTGAGGAAAGGTAATACTTAGCTGTAACTGAATTACCGGGTACATTGACTCAAATATATAGAATTTGTTAAATTTAATAGTTTTACTGCATTCTCCTGTCAGTCAGGTGTCCAGTATTAACTTACCTGCTGTGCTACAAAATGGTCACACATATGCTAATTTAGTCTATTCTTTGTTGACTAGCTTTTGAGGACACTGGTTTCTTGTGACAGTACAGTATGTTCTTATGCCGGTGGAACTCAATTGCAGTAACATCATAGGTATCTTGGAGATCAAAGGAAGCAAATTACCTGTGTATTTTCACCTGAAAAAAGTCCTTAAAAAGAGTTCTCGGCAACAGTCAAATGACCATTTTATTTGAAAATACTGTAAAGAATGCCATCCCAGTCTGAATGTTTATTATTCAAATGAACCTAATGTGTTGCAGGAAGTACTGCATCTAGTAAACATCACACCCAAACCACACTTCTGCAATGCATATAAAAGGTTTTGCCATTGGGGCACCTAGGTGGCTCAGTCCAAGCATCTGCCTTCAGCTCAGGACATGATCCCAGGGTCCTAGGATCAAGCCCCACATTGGGCTCATCCTGCTCAGCAGGAAATTCATCTGGTCAAGTAACACTTATTACTTGACCACCCCACCCTCCTTGTGCTCACTCACTCATTCAGATAAATAAGTAAAATCTTAAAAAAAAAAAAAAAGATTTGTTGGGTTATGGACATTGGGGAGGGTAGGTGATATGATGAGTGCTGTGAAGTATGTAAGCCTGACTATTCACAGATCTGTACCCTGGGGCAAATAATATATTCTATGTTAATAGAAACCATTTTAAAAAATTAATAAAAATTAAAGATTTTGCCATTACAGATAGGCAGTCTGAAATTACTGAAAGTATGTATGTATTTGTAAATGTGTTTTTATTATATATTAAGACCGTTTTGTTAGGAGAGTAGATAAGGCGAATATTAAAAAAAAAAGCTGGGGAAATTTGGTGAGAGGAAGATACAGAAAAATAGAAATACAAAGGGAACTAGACTAGGTGAATGGACCTACTCTCTGTTTGGACTGTGAATGATAGAGATAGAGCACTTCATATCACAAAGCCCCTTGAAGTGATTTTTTTTACTCACTCTTGTACCTACCTTTTGCCACTTATTTGCCTTAAACTTCCAGAAGACATACTTAACAGTGAGGTAGTACTAGCACCCACTAGAAGAAAAATTACTCTCTGGACCATATAAGTGATTAAAATGGCAATATTTCTAGAATATAGGTAAAGCAAAGCAAACCAAAGACCTCATACTTGTCCTGTGTTACAAATAAATATAATGATACTCTAATAGCCACCATGTAATATTAAGTTATTTGCAGAGTGCTTTGTCTGCATTTTCTTATTTAATTCTCATAACATTTGGTTTAAAAAAGACACCATGAAAGATTGTTTTGACAGATAAGGTAAATGAGAATTGAAGAAATTTAAGTAATATGCCCAGGTTAACCAAGCTAGTAAATGGCAGAGCCAAGATTTGTCTTTAGGTGTTTGATTTCATAAACCACTCTCATTCCACGTCATGAACAGGAGTTTTTTGTTTTGTTTTTTTTAAAGACTGACAGGGTAGAGAAATGGAGTTTCAATTTTTTTTTTTAGTGACTTAACACAAACCTATTGTCAAAAGACAATAGAACCACAGTGACCATAGTCCAGCTCATGCTTTGCAAATTACACCTGTTACTTGACCTGATGAATTTGTGTCTTTTTGTTCACTTCTGTACTTTTCTACCATGTAGAGTAATATCTCGCTCTTAGTGGGAGCGTATAAATATTTGTTGGATAAATGACTAGGGAATGAAAAAAATTTGAACCTCTTATAAAAGATCTAGAGCTGTGCATGTGATGATAAGAGTTTATATAGAAAGAGCTTGTAGTTATTCTCTCTCCAGAAGATGAAATTAAGATCAGATTAAGGATTATCAGCTTGAGCTGAAAGTCACTGGCAAGATTTGAGTCTCTAAATGGCAGGAAAAGAAGAGCATCCAAAATCTAGACAGGAAATAAAGTGTTAACAGACAGAATCCAGGTGAACCAGTTCCCCTTCACGTTGGCATTAGCAAACTGGCAGAAGAGGGGTCTGAATCATGGTGAGGGGGAGTTACAGTATTGTCTTGGGATTTAACTCTTGTCACCCAGTACATTAGGGTTCTTCAGTGCTTTTAACTAGTTTCTAAGGTGTAACACAAAAGATAAGGAGATCAAAACATAGATGCCGGGCCACTTTGAGTTACTCATGTAAGAAGTCCTTTATTTAGGGGTGCCTGGGTGGCTCAGTGGGTTGAAGCCTTTGGCTCGGGTTATGATCTTGGGGTCCTGGGATCAAGCCCTGTGTGGGGCTCTCTGCTCGGCAGGGAGCCTGCTTCCCCACCCCCACCTCTGCCTACCTCTCTGCCTACTTGTGATCTCCCTCTGTCAAATAAATAAATGAAATCTTTTTTAAAAAATCATTTATTTAGATCATTATAAGACTTCTTTACCTTTGATAGAGAACGTTGCTCATTTTTTTTTTTAATGATTTGTTATTCAGGAAGAAACCATCATATTAATACCAAAGCCAGGTATTTGTTTGCTGGTTTTGCTTAAAATGAAAGATGAATTCAGCACCTCCTTTGGCTCCTAGACTTTGACTCAAAATATTAAGACTTCTTTAAAATAAGACTTGGAGATTCTCTGCAGTTAGTCCTAAAAGTGCTGTATGCTGTTAATTCTTGTTTTCATTCCAAATACTCATTTTTATAAGGATATTTTTCGACCAGATTTATGGATAATTATTTATTCCCTGTCTAGAATTAGATAATTATTCTAAAATAGTGGATTCTGTGTGTGTGTGTGTGTGTGTGTGTACACATACATTATAAATACTGGGGTTTTTTTTCAAGCATTGAAAACTCTTAAATGCACTTTTACTACTGATATTTATGAAACTAGAAAAATAGATTTTTGAATTTGAAATCAGATATTCTGAGGTTAATTTTCTTTGGAAGCAAGATGGATTGGATGATGTTTCTGTATAGGTTTTTCTAATGGATTTTTAAGTTTATAAAAATTGTCATTACCTTTTAGCTAATATGGAAAGTTACCAGAATTAGTATACTTAAAACTTCTGTTGTTGCGAGATCTAGGCAAAACAATGTTTTCAAAGTCTAATGTGAATTAAAATAAATTTAAGATTTTAAAAAGCCTATAACTTTATATTAACACTCTTACAAAAGCTGTGGTTTTCCACAGTTTTGGGCCTAAAGGTAATATTCTTACCTTTAATATAGTAATTTAATATTTTTATCTTTATTTTTAAAGCAGTAATTTTCCGGTATTGAGCTCTTTGCTTCATCAGTAATTTAGGACATTCACTATTGGTTCCATTGTGTATGTGCATGTTTTATGTGTCTAAATTGGTATGTTTTGTGTGTTATTTTTGTTGCTTCTTCCTTTGGTGTTTTTTGGTCCTGGTTTGTGTTTATGTTAAAGTTTTTGGTATTACTTTATAGTTTTATTGCAGTGGGGTTAGAGAATAGGTTCTATAAGATTTTCAACTTCAGGAGGTACTGAGGTTTTCTTTAATCTATTACATTCAAGTTTTGTTAATCATTGTAAGTTAAAGGTGTAGTTTCCATAAAGTTTGAATTTCAAAAAAATTCGGTATGTATTAATTCAGTCTTACTGATTGTTAATCATGCCTTCTATAGTCTTACCTGCCGAAGCCTGATATTATATTGGTCTCTCACTACGGTGCCATTTTGTCAGTTGATTCTTGCTATTCTTTGGTAGATTCATGACTAACATACATAATTTTTAAATGTAAAATGAACATCTCTTTCACATATACTCTTTGCCTTGAATTCAACTTTGTCATGTAGTACTTACTCAGAAATTTTTTAGATATATGTGCCTGATATATTTTTGCCCATTTGTTTATATTTTTCACATTTTCTCACAGTATTTTGTTTTTAGGTGTGTCTCTCATTGGATTTTTGTTTGCTTTTCTTTTACCAATGTTACTTAACAAAACCCAAATTCATTCTTCATGTTTAAATTTGATAGTTAAACCTATTCACATTTGTTAACATAACTGATCAGTTTAAATTTTCTTTTTAGACTTTGAATTTATTTTATTTCAACTTATTCTCATTTTGCTTTTTTTTTTTTTTTTTAGTCATAGGAATTAATTTTCTTGGCTTCCTTTTCTTCCATGACTTGAAAGATACTTTTTTTGTTGTTGTTCTACCAGAACTTAAATTTCATCAGAAAAAAAGTGTTTGAGTCTAAATTTTTGCTAAGCAGTAGCCTTTTTTGTTTTTGTTTTTCAAAACAAAAATCTGTGTTGCTGTAATTGAGTAGAAAAGTAATGGATTTTTAAATTTTAAAAAATATAACATTATTATAATTCAGAAAATGAGAGTATTCTCATGGTCCTTGTCTCTAAAGATGACAACTAATAAATTTAGTGTATATATTCTTTGAAATTTTTTATGATTATAGATAAACATATTTTTCTAGGCTTTGAAGTAAGTAGGATCATTCCTTTATTCACTCAACAGAAATGGTCATCCCCGCATGTCAGCAGTACAGATTACCTTCATTGTTCCTCAGTTTCCTTGTAAGGGAATAGTAGTACTAATTTCCTAAAGCTTTTGTAATAGTTAAGTGAATTAATACCTGGAATGTACTTGTAACATTGCCTGGTCACATGGTAAGCATTCAAGAACTATGTTATTTTCATCTTAAATGATTCTGCATAGTATTTCATGGAGGATATGCTAGCATTTATTTTAAAGTCTTCCATGTACAGTATTTAGTTGTGATTGTGTCATTTATAAGGCTCAAATTGGATAGAATCTAGTCGATTTTTATTTCCTCACCTACTTTCTATTTTATATAAATGTGTGATTGTATGTGTGTGTTAAATTCTATCTTCTCTCTTAAGACTTCTAACATCTGTATTATCTAGTTTTTAACCATATTTGCTTAAATAAGGACTTAATTGGCTTTTCATCATTAATTCTTTGATGCCCAAACTCCCTGATCTTGTGTTCTCATTTTGAATTCATTTCTTCTATTTCACTAAAGCAGCAGTTCTCAAAGTACTGTAGTTCTCATAGATCTTGGCGGCGGGGGGGTGGGGGTGGTTGGGACCCTCTTCAAGACATCCGTGAGGTCAGAATTATTTTCATAGGAATATTAAGACTTTCTTTGCTCTCTTCACTATGATGACACTTCTACTGATGGTGCAGAAGCAGAGGTAAGTAAAGCCACTGTTAAAATCAAGGCAGCAGCACCAAACTACGTGACTGCTAGTCATTGTGAACTTCATTTACCCCAACACATGCACAATTAAATATATGCCAGTTTCCCTTCAGAATGCCCTTGATGAAATGCTAAACAGTGCACTTTCATTAGCTCTTGGTTATGGTGTACACTTCTTTCATATTCTGTGTGAAGAAATGGGAAGTATGCGTAAAGCACTTTTGCAGTTGGAGCTGCAACCTGAACTCGCTGCCTATTTGATGGAGCAAAACCCTGCAGATTATAAATTCGGTTACTCCATCTTGGATATTTGGCAGGTATTTTCTTGCAAATGAAGTTAGTGAGCCGAAGAAAAAAGTCAAAATTGGAACATTTGCATCTGCCGTTTTGAGCTTGACAGCGTCCCAGAACTTAATGGCTTTACTGATGAGATTGGAAGTGTTATCAATGAATGTGATTGTTTTGATACTGAAGAAAGAAGTGTGTGAACATTTGGAAGATCTGTGAAACTCAGTAAACCGGTACTTTCTAAACGACCAATTCATTACAAAATCATGCATATTTATAAAAGATCCATTCAAAGTGTAAATAGACTGATGGGTTTTAATGTAACAGTATGAAGTTCATTGCTACAGTGACAGATTCCACATTGTAAGTGACCTTTAACAAGCTACCACTTGTTGAGTTTTAGTGTAGAGTCAAAGAAAATCCATAATTAACTAAAAAGGCTGTTAAAAACATGTTAAATCTGGGGTGCCTGGGTGGCTCAGATGGTTAAACTTTTGCCTTCAGTTCCTTCAGCTCAGTCATGATCTCAGGATCCTGGGATTCAGACCCTACATCCTGCTCCTTGCTCAGCTGGGAGCCTGCTTCTCCCTGTCGCTCTCCCTCTCTTTTTTTAAAAAAGGTTAAATTTTTTACTTGTTCAACTACATATCTGTGGGAGGCCACATTTTCTTCATATATTTTGCCCAAAACGGTATGTCAGAACAAATTGAATGTGATAGCAGATATGAGAAGTAAGCTGTCCCCTATTAAAGCAGACATTAAAAAGAATTGCCCAAAAAAAAAAAAAAGTGTAATGCAGTGTCACCCTTTACATTTTGGGGGAGAAGGGAAGAGGAATATAGTTATTTTTCATTTTTAAAAATCCCATTTATGTTAGCATGCAGGGTTTCTTTTTGTGATTTCTAAGTGAATTACTTTTTAAATTTTATTTATTTATTTGACAGAGAGACACGGCGCGAGAGGGAACAGAAGCAGGGGGAGTGGGAGAGTGAGGAGCAGGCTTCCTGCCTAGTAGGGAGCCCGATGCGGGGCCCAGTCCCAGGACCCTGGGACCATGACCTAGCCAAAGGCAGACGCTTAACGACTAAGCCACCCAGGTGCCCAATTAATAAATAGTTAAAAGGCTGTCTGTCTTAACAAATACCCATAGATGGAACCATTATAAACAGAAATAACTTTGGGATGCTGAGACTAAATGTTGGAGAATTTACTGCATTAGAAGACCTAAGATACTGCTCACCTCCTCCTCCCCTCATGGGAGCATCAGTGGTGTATTTTCTGATTTGCTGGTGCCCAAGACTGCCTTTGCCTTTATATATGAATGTTGATTTGCTTGGTGTGGAATGCATGAGTCATAATTTGTTCTCTCTCAGCTGCAGATCAGAAAGTGTGTAGACTTTCTGCCTACCTCCAACATACTTATGGACACCTCATACATCCCCCCAGCAGTGTCAGTGTCAGTAACTCTCCTCAGAGGCTTAGACGTGATCCCCAAGTCCTCTCCAGAAAGCATTACTATAGATAGTTTCTGTCTCTTGTCCTCTGGAATTCAGTGTTGGAGAAAGAGACTAGGCTAATTTAATTTTCGTTAGAGTTAACATATCTTTTACTTTTTTTTTTTTTTAAATCCTTGGAAAACAGAAATTGCAAAACTAGACTAATGGGCACTGGGGGCGGGTGGTTCTATTGAATTTTGTCAGTGGGCTTTTAGGATCTGCAGGTTCAGGTCTTTTTTTTTTTAACTCAAAAAGTTTGCTTTTATAACTTTCAGTTCCCTTTGTTTTGACAATGTATTATTTATAGATTTTAGCTTTACTATCATTATATCATGTAAATCATTTTTATTTGTTTATCAAACCTCGGTATTCTGGGAGAATTTCTTAAGCTTATAGTCAGTTCTTTATTTAAGTTTTCTTAATTTAGGCTTGGTACCGTTACCCAACTCTGACTTTGGTGCGGATTTTAATCTTGCAATTTCAGTTTTAATTCTCCTGTCATATTTCACTTTCTCTACCAGTTTCCTATTCCCAAAAGCCTGGATCTCCGTTTGTTCGCTTTGCATATTTGCTTATTTTCCTCTTAAGATACTTTTTTCATAGAAACTATGTCTTTTGGATTCTATCTTGATCACTCTGTGAATGCTTTCTACAATTTTCTTGAGTTTTCAGTATGATTTTATTTCCTTTGTTATAGTTTTCTTGTAGTTTTCATATACCCTGATACTGGTTTTTTTTTCTCTAAGTTACCCTTTAAAGGGGAAAGCTGTCCAGATTGAGGGTATGCAAACATGCCTAGAGTGGAGCTTGACATAATAACCCTGGGGCTTGATCTTATAACCCTGGGATCATGACCTGCACCGAAATCGAGTCAGATGCTTAACCAACTGAGCCACCCAGGTGTCCCCATTCTGAGCTTTTTGAGTTGGCTTTTTCTGTTCGTTTTCACAGAAGTTGAAGCAGACATATTAGGAATGTGACCTGGAGAATGTATCAGTTAACACTGGAAGACAGTGTGCTTTCTGTTTTAGTTTGTGGACACAGTTTAGATGAAGTGAGAACTTCTAAACATTTAGTATTAGCATTAGGATTTAATGTGTTCCTACTAGTTTTAATTTATTTAACATCATTATTACATTATTAACATATGAAATACTCTATTCAGTTTCTGAACTAGAATTGATGGCACACTCACCCATCTCCCATGAGAATACTATGAGCAGGTCTTGCCTTCAGTGAATTTTGCCATTTTCTCTTCCCCAACTTTTTTTTCTATCTTATAACCTGATTTCAGAGATGTTAAAATACAGGAAAATGCATGCTTTGGAATAAATGAAATATATGATATGGTTATGTTCTATAAAATAAGAACTTTAGTGGTACAGGGTATTTGGTATTAAACTACATTTCCAGAATTAGAGTAATAAGGTAAACTCTGGCACATCTGCTCAAGAATGGTAGCAAGATAAGATACCTTAGGGTTAAGGAAGTGTTATTTACTTTCATAGCAAAAAATTAAACAGAAGGACAGCGAGGTAGTAATAATTGTTGTGTTTTAGATGGCAGGACTCAGTAGAAGAAAGATCTCTTCTTTCCAAATCTTAATGAATGTGTTACTTTTTAAGTATTTTTGTGGTGGCTGTGGGGTTGTCTGTGACACTTATGAAGGGATCAATTAGATTATTTATAGACTTTATTAATTATGCTATGCTAATTTCCCTTTTTTTGCAGTTCCTAGACTACTATTAGATAAAGGAAATCTCCATCATTCCATTGAAATTTTTATGTTTTAATGTTATGCTTTGGGGAGTGATGGTAAAGGATGGTGGGATAAGAATGTCGTGAACTAGATTCAAGACTACGTGAATGGCCGTATCCAAATACTCTGCCTATTTCTTTATGTAGTGAGCTAAAGGAAGTTTCCTGAGTACTGGCGGGCCTCCTTCCTCATCTTTTCTCATTTTCTAATAAATGTCTTAGGTCACCATAATGAAGATAGGTGAGGTACAACTAGAGGGAGGTTGGGGATCAGAACTAACAAATTCCTTTTAATAAGAACCTAGAAAGAACTTGGTAGCCTAGAAAAATAAAATGGCCATTTTAAGTTGAAATTGAATAGCAATTAATGTAATGGCCCAGCATGTATGCTCAGAAAATCTGTAACTGAAGTTCGGGGTAACAGCAAATCATATAAAAAGATTTCATTTTAGTTATAATTTGATGTGGCTGCTAAACATAATGGGTAGTCCAACATGAAACCAGGGACTGCTTGTTCCATGTGTCCCCAAGGGGTAGAACCAGAACTGTAAAGTGGGAATGAGCTGATCAGTAAGATCTTGAGTTTCCTTTCATTAGAGAGGTTCAATTTTAGGTTGGACATAACACAAACAAGGATTTAAATGGTGTGAGGAGTTGGATTAGATGACATTCAGAGTCCTTTCTAACACTGAGACTCTGTGACTTTCAGACCCACTGATGATATTTTTAAACTACCTCTTTGTGGAGTAAGAGTTGTTATGGTAAGCAGCAGGTTCCATAGTGTGACAAAGATGCTGTAAATGACTGCACTAATTCATTAAATTGGACTGTTGGCACAAGTCACCCATAGACATCATAGGCGATATGTATATAAGTAAGGCACTCTCCTTTTTTTAATGGAGTTTTTATTGAAGTACATAAATAACAAATACCTAATTGAAAAAAGGTAAAATATAGTAAGAGACGTAAACTAAAAACTGTGAGGATTAAAAGAAGGGAATTCTATATCAAGAGTATCAAGGGGGGCAAAGAGTATCGGTAAAAGTTTCATGAGAGAAAATAGGTCTCGAAGAGTAAGTGGAATTTCAGCAGATCAGGACATGAAAGGAAGTGGGGTAACCCTGGCAAAGAAAGGCAACAACATGAAGTTTCCCGGAAGCAGGAGAGCACTGATGTGTTGGGAACAGTGTAGTATGAGGTAAAATGGCCAGAAAGGCAAGTTGGGGTTGAAGTGAAGAGGACTTGAATGTCATGATGAGGATTTTCTATTCAACAGAAGGTAGCAGTTGAAATTTTTTGAGTGAAGAAGCATGAGCAGTCTTACTTTTTAGGAACATTGATGTACTTGATCGACATTTGCTGAATTGCTGAAGGTGGAGAAATTGAGTGGAAAGGCATCAAAGAACCATTGAGGACTTTGTTAATAAAAGCGTTTGGCATTATTGAGTGCTCACTATGTGTCAGGCACCTTAACGTTATTTCAGTGTAACCTCACAACTATGTCGTGTGGTAGGTACTTTCCAAATTAATACTTCCCGGATTCCCAGGAGGAAATTCCTATGAGAAATCCATACACCATAATTAATTTCTGCAGGCATATTCTCTTATGTGCATGTATGCTGTGTTCACCCACATTCTCCAAATCACCTTAGTGAATATTGTTACGTCTTAATATAGCATTTTATAACTATTATAACCAGCAGTCACAAATTATTGAGGTTTAAAAGTACCATATTAGGTATTGTGGTAGAAATAAAAGAAGTACAAGATATAGTATCTGACTTCTAAGGTAGGCACACCTATCTTAGGTATTTATGGTATAAATTTAGGTATAAATTCTACTTTTTTGTACCATTCGCATGCCCAGCACAACATGGCTGCTCAGTAAATAGTAATTGATTTATTGATATTAAAAGTAGAACTAGGCCATTACACCAATAATTTTCTAGTCAGATAAGAATTTATCAGTATGGCTCAGGCTCTTAGTTATTCAGAACAGTGATACTTGAGAAATGAAGCATGATTAGCCTTCACAAATGCCAGTAATGTTATTTAATTTTCAAAAACCACCCACTGTCCAGCCCTAAAATGCCATGCTTCAACATAGGAATAAAGGATATTGCTTGCAGTTTACTTGGTTCTCCTCTTAACATAGACCTCACTGATTTATAGATATAAACTAGTCATGCATTATCACATCTTTTTTTTTTCTTTTAGTTCTATGAATAGTTTTGATTAGGATCAGGGAAGAATTGGAGCAGGTAGTCTACGGTTGCTGGAATATGGAATAATCTTAGAACTCTTCTTGGGTTCCATTCAATTTGGAATGTCACATAGACTTTCTCCTCCCACCGTAGTCTAAACCCCCTTACTTGAGAGGCACCAGGAGTCAACCTGTCCTAAAGCATTTCATAGTCACTATAGTGCTTCTGGATAGAATGTATTTAATTTGAACTGCTCACCAGAAAATATTGTGAAGTTGATTATCTCTGCCATATTACTTATCTGGAATATGCCGTGTTTAGAGAAAATAAGAATAGCTTAAAAACAACTTAGAAGAAAAATAAGTCAAAATATAATTGTAAGATAATAAAAATCTGTGTTGTACATTTAACAACCAACAGGCTTCATGTTGCAATAAATGAGTAAAATGAAACTGGATAGATTATTCTTATTAAAAGGGAAAGGAAAAGCTAGGCAAGCCTTGATGTGATTACAAATTAGGTGTGTCAGTTTGCATTACTTCACCTGTATATGAAGGTGTGTGAAGAGTTGTGTGTGTGTGTGTGTGCAGAGCTGTTATTTGTGACCTGCAAAATTACTTACACACGTATCATGATGAGAAACAGTCTCATAATCACAGTGTTACTGCATGGTAAAGTCTTTAAACACATGTAAACTTTATCCCTAAGGAAGCATTTGTTATTCAAAAAAATCTCTAGTCTAAGTATTTTGATATAGATATTATTACAGGACTGTATAGGGCTGGCTGAATTTAACACCTGTTTAAATTACATGTGATGAAAATCAGAAATTATAACCAAGATCCCCAAAATTTGTTTTAACCACCTGGTTGTCCTGGGTAAGTCAGGAGAAGTGACAGAGAAGCAGTAGTCAGTAATGTGGTGTAGCTGAAGCC
This sequence comes from Mustela lutreola, assembly GCF_030435805.1. Taxonomy (NCBI): domain Eukaryota; kingdom Metazoa; phylum Chordata; class Mammalia; order Carnivora; family Mustelidae; genus Mustela; species Mustela lutreola. The sequence goes on along the minus strand of NC_081293.1, from coordinate 185,492,804 downwards.
AGGAGAGTGTGTGTTTAAAAAAGGAAGAAATGATTGACTTTGTCACTTCTGTGAGGTCACTTAAGGTGAGGACTGAGATAACCTTTGCATTTTGCAACATGGAAGTCATTGACCTCAGCGGAAAATGGTAATGGTTTAGTGTTGAGGGTGGAGGTCAAATTAGAACAGAAGGTAAGAAATTGGAGATAGCAAATATGGACTGTGTTTTTGGAAAGCTTAGCTGTGAGAGGGAGGAGGCGAACAGTAAGTGAAACGTCTTAAAGGAGGGTCGAAGGAGAGCGAATCGTGTTGTATTTTGCTTGTTTAGTGGAAGAGTTGTGGATGGCACATACTGATGAAAAGGAGACAGTCCAGCGGGAGAGGTTGAAAACACAGACAAGGGCGCCTGGGTGGCTCAGTGGGTTAAAGCCTCTGCCTTCCGCTCGGGTCATGATCCCAGGGTCCTGGGATTGAGCCCCGCATCGGGCTCTCTGCTCAGCGGAAAGCCTACTTCCCCCTCTCTCTCTGCCTGCCTCTCTGCCTACTTGTGATCTCTCTCTGTGTCAAATAAATAAATGAAAATCTTTAAAAAGAAAGAAAAGAAAACATAGACAAGAAAAGGGATAAATAAGGGATTAAATTTTCTAAGAAAACAAGAAAGGATAATATCCAAAACACTGGTGAGAGTTTGGCTTCAGATAGGAGGAGAGATTTGTCAGTTGTAGGAAGGTGTAGTGGAGGGAAGCTCCTGGGGGAGTGGCTGTCTGCAGGTGTCTTCTGTGTGAGGGTGTGATCAGGTTATCTGCTGAGAATGAAAGGGAACAAGGAGATAGAGAAGTAGAAAGTCGATTTTAAAAAGTGGAAGAAACTTAAAATAGTCTCTGTGGAAAGTGGAAAAGCAAGAGAAAAAGGAAAACATGGTGAGATTGTCATGTAATGCTCAGGGACCCCTTGAGATAGTAGATCTTTCTTTAATCCCAGAATCTGGGGGACTGAAAATTAGGGTTAGATTTTTCTTTGTAGCCAGTAATGTTTCATTAAGTTAGAATCAATATTGCAGAACAGGTGTCTAACTTCCTTTCTGGTGATGTCACTAACGCGTAGAGTATGGGTAGAGGGTAGGGAGAAAGGAACTAGATAGAGCACTATCTTCCTCCGTATTTTTACCACGTCTGCTGCAGTTAAACCTGTCAAGACTGTTGGGAAGAAAATGGTGAAATTCTCTCTACTTCGCTGAACACACCATTGATCTCAAGTTACTGCTGCTGTTACTAGATAGTTAGCTAATCCCTGTTTGCTTGAAATGGAAGGTGTCCTGTATGACCTGCTTCCAAATCCATTACTTGAGCAACCTCACCATTTCTTCAACCAGAAGCTTTATCATATCAATATTTACCTTATGTCAGAAACTGTACTAGGCCTTGGAGATCCAAAAGTAAGTAACAGCATCCGGGTACCTACCTGACCTGTGTTCATAGCGGATACTGATATAGGCAGTTTGAGTACAATGTGATAAGTGTTAATGACAGAAATGCAGGGTGCTTTGGGCACACCTGTGAGGTTCACATTACTCAGAGCTGAGCTGAGGTGGTTAGAGATGACTTTCCACAGGAAGTTGTATTAAAGCCTGCTTCTAAAGGATTGCTAAGAGTTAACTAAACAAAGAAGGGGAGGGGAGGGGAGGGGTGTGCTGGGGGAGGAATGCTGTGGGAATTGAAGTTGGAAGGGCAGTCACCAGATAGATGACTCCAGATCTTCTAAACTGTGTTGTTTAGACATTATCCTCTAGGAGTGATGAATAGCCTTCAGAGGACTTTTTTTTTTTTTAATTAACATATAATGTATTATTTGTTTCAGGGGTACAGGTATGTGATTCCTTAGCCTTCCACAATTCACAGCACTCATCATAGCACATACCCTCCCCAGTGACCATCATCCAGCCACCCCAGCCCTCCCCATCCTCCCCACCCCACCTCCAGGCCCAGCAGCCCTCAGTTTGTTTCCTAAGATTAAGAGTCTCTTGGGGCGCCTGGGTGGCTCAGTGGGTTAAGCCGCGGCCTTCGGCTCAGGTCATGATCTCGGGGTCCTGGGATCGCCCCGCATCGGGCTCTCTGCTCAGCGGGGAGCCTGCTTCCTCCTCTCTCTCTCTGCCTGCCTCTCTGCCTACTTGTGATCTCTGTCTGTCAAATAAATAAATAAAATCTTTAAAAAAAAAAAAGGAGTCTCTTACCGTTTGACTCCCTCTCCTCCCCCGTCCCATCTTGTTTCATTTTTTCCCTTTTTCCCCCACAAATCTCCACCCTGCCTCTCAAATTCGGAGGACTTTTTAAAAAGGGAATGATGTGATCACATTTTGTGTGTAGCAGGTTCTCTGCAGAGTAAAAAATGGAGTAGGCAAAATAGTGCTAGAAGTTGCGATCTTGATAAGGATGTTTTTTCCAGCAATTGAGACAACTGTTTTGATCTCTGAAGACTACCCAACAGGTAGGGGTCACCTTGATCCTCTCTCATCATGCTTTAAAACTGGTTCCATGTAGTTAGTTGAGGTATAGGATATAGAAGGCAAGAGGGAGCTGTGAAGGAGCTTGACTCAACTAGGTATTGCTCTTTAAGTCTCCCATGAAGATTGATAGCCCTGCTCTCATCCTGTCTCAAATATTGCCTTGCTAGCCATTTTGTAGGAATAGAGCCACAGAGATTTGATTTCAGGAAAATCTGTTATTGAGGTACATTGAAAGTTTTGACATGTATATACCTGTGAAATCATCACCACAATGAAGATAAGGAGCAGATCCATTACCCTCTTGCTCTTTTGTAATCCCTCCCTCCTCTTGTCCCTCCCCTTCCCTTCCCTTCCCTCCCCTTCCCTCCAGAAACCACTGATCCACTTGCTTTCACTATAGTGATAAAGCCTGGGTGGCTCTGTGGGTTAAACCTCTGCCTTCGGCTTAAGTCATGATCTCAGGGTTGTGGAATCGAGTCCCACATCGGGCTCTCTGCTCAGCAGGGAGGCTGCTTCCCCCTCTCTCTCTGCCTACTTGGTGATTTCTGTCTGTCAAATAAATAAAATCATTTTTAAAAAATTATAATTTTACGGTAATGCTATACCTTCTTGATTACTTCAGTTTCTAATAATTCTTGAAGTCATGTAGTACCAGCCTTCCGAATTGTTCTTTTTAAAGTGGTTTTGGCTAGTCTAGATTCTCTACATTTTCAGATCAAATTTAGGTCAGTGTGTCAGTTTCCAAAAAAAGCCTGCTGTGGTTTTGACTGGTCTTGGGTTGAATCTACACGTCAACTTTGGGGAGAATCAACATCTTTACAGTCCTGAGTGTTCCAGCCAACAAACATGATATATCTCTCCATATCTTTAGGTGCTCTCTAATTTCAGAACTTTTTAGCAGTTTTGGTGTATAGGTATTTCACATTTTTGTTAATTTATCACTAAGTATTTTATATCTTTAGATTCTCTTGTAAATAATACTGATTTTAGTTTTGATTTGCAGATACTCATTGCTAGTATATAAAAATGCAGTTGATTTTATATATTGTTTTGTCCTGAAATACCACTAAAGTTACTTACTAATTCTAGTAGCCTTTTGGTAGCTTCCATAGAATTTTCTACATAAATGATAATGTCACCTCCAAATAGAGAGTTTTGCTTCTTTTTTTTTTTTTCAAAATGGATTTTTGTGTGTGTTGTTTTTGGTTTTTGTTTTTTCTTTCCTAATTGCACTGGTTATGTTGAGTAGAATTGGTAAGAACAGATATGTCTTGTTCCTGATTTTTAGGAGCAAAGCATTGAATATGTCCCCAATGAAATATGATAATTGTTTTTTTGTTTGTTTGTTTGTTTTGTTTTGGGTGAAAGCCCCTTATTACACCAAGGAAGTTTTCTTCTTTTCCTAGTTTGCTGAGCTTTTATCAGGAAAGAGATTTAGTGTTTTGTCAGGTACTTTTTCATTTACTAAGATGATCATATGGTTTTTTCTGGTTTGTTGAAATGATGATTTATGTTGACTGACTTTTCAGATATTTAACCAACTGTGTATTCCTGGGATAAACTCCTTTTGATCATGGTTATAGTCTTTTTTTTATATCTTTGGATTCAGTTTGCTAAAATTTTGTTTAGAATTTGTGTTCATGAGGGAAGAATGCCTGTAGCATTCTTTTGTTTTGTTTTGTTGTAGTGATCTTCTGTATCATCATTGTCGCATTTTGAAGAGTAATGCTGACCTCATAAAATGAGTGGAAATCTTCCCATCTTCTGGAAGAAGATTGGTATTACTCTTTTTCTTAAATGTTTGGTAGAATTTACCAGTGTAGCCCTCTAGGGCCTGGGAGTTTCTTTGTGGAAAGATTATCAGTAAAGTCTGATATTAGCACTTTGTGTATTCACTCTTTTTTTTTTTTTAAGATTTTGTTTATTTATTTGACAGAGACACAGTGAGAGAGGGAACACAAGCAAGGGGACTGGGAGAGGGAGAAGCAGGCTTCCTGTGCTGCTGGATCTCAGGACCCTGGGATCATGACCTGAGCCCAAGGCACTTAATGACTGAGTCACCCGGGCGCCCCCAGTCTTTATTTTTCTGATCACCCTGGTTAGATATATATCAATTATATTGACCTTAGAGAATCAGCTTTTGATTTCTATTACTTTTTTGTTTTCCGTTTCGTTTGTTCCTACTTTTTTATTTTTCCCTCTGGCTTACTTTGAATTTAATTTTCCTTTTTATAAAAATAAAGTTTATTTTTTGGAGCATACTTAGGTTCACAGCAAAATTGAGCAAAAGGTACAGGGATTTCCATAAACCTTTCTTCTTCTCCCTAGTTTTAAGTTTTTATTTAAATTCCAGTTAACATACAGTGTAATATTTCACATGTACAGTATAGTAATTCAGCATTTCCGTGTATCACCCTGTGTTCATTCCAAGTGTGGTTCTTAATCCCCATCACCTGCTTCATCATTCCCCCCACCTCTGCTCTGGTAACCATCAGTTTGTTCTCTGTAGTTAAGTCCGTTTCTTGGTTTGCCCCCCTCCCCTTTTTTTTTTTTAACCTGTGCTCATTGTTTGCTTGCTTGCTTGCTTGTTTCTTAAATGCAAATGAGTGAAATCATACGGTATTTTTCTTTCTCCAGCTAGTTTATTTCACTTAGCATAATACTCTCTGGGTTGGGTGTGTGTACGTGTGTGTGTGTGTGTGTGTGTGAGAGATACTCTCTAGTTTAAGGTGAAAGTACAAAAATCATTATTTTGAGGCCTTCCTACTTTACCAGTACAGATCTTTTAGTATTACAAATTTCTCTTTGAATATAGCTTTTGCTAAGGCTCCACAGAAGAGGATTTTTTTTTCCCTGTCCATCATACAAAGCCTTTCTGATATTGTCATCTTTTGTCTGCTAAAATAAGAGTTGTAAAGATATGTCTGCAGGGATAAAGGATGAAGTTTAAACTTCTGACTCCATTTCATATGCATTTCCATAATTAGACTAAGTGGGAAGATGCCACTTACTTTGATTCAAGAATGTATCTTTTTGACGAAGTCCTCTTATTGATTACCTACTACAAGCAGTACTTTCTTTTCATGAAAAAAGCACCTATCCAGTTAATGTTCTCTAGCTAATATTAGTAATGGAAAGGAAATACTAATAATATAAGGAAAAATATATTTGAGAGTCACTGAAGCAGTATTTCCATTTGCCTCAGAGCCTCTCATTTGTGCAGTTGTGAGTAAAGGCTAAAGTGGCATATCAAGTTGCCCTTACTATTTAAATTTGTTTCCAAATACCAAGTATATAACATTAAGTCATACCTTTAAATCTCGAGCATTATGCAGAAACCTGCCTTTACTCAGTTTGGATGATCTTTTAGTGCTAGTATAAACCAACATCAGGGTCCACAGAAATAGTAGCTGACCTTTATTAAACATTTTATACTGTGTCAGAAACTATGTTAAACTGCACCAAGTGGCTTAATGATGCACTAAAACCTTGTGAGGTCTAAGCATTTTTATTCCCATTTTATAGATAAGGAAATGGATTTGGAAAATAACCAGTCTAAGGTCCCATACTACAAATAAGTAGTAGAGTTGAAGCTTCAACCCCATCTCCAGTGACTTTAAGCATGTTGTATACCTTTCTTCTGTACCCATATAGAGTGTGTTTGAAAGAACAGCTTTTAATGGCCATGGAATGATAGGGTTCTGAACATCTTGATTCAGAATATGGTTTGATAAGTAGTTGACCATACCAGGGTAAGTTGAGAAAATAAATTCCTTCAGACATGTTGCCACTCTGAAAATCTGAACTTTGTTTAAGAAAGATGGGCAGTGGGACGCCTGGGTGGCTCAGTTGGTTGGATGACTGCCTTCGGCTCAGGTCATGATCCTGGAGTCTCAGGATCGAGTCCCGCATTGGGCTCCCAGCTCCACGGGGAGTCTACTTCTCTCTCTGACCTTCTCCTCGCTCATGTTCTCTCTCACTGTCTCTCTCTCTCTCAAATAAATAAATAAAATCTTAAAAATAAGAACTTCAGAAAACTTAAAAAAATTGTTGAAGAAAGATGGGCAGATACTGAGTTGGAGGCAACGTGAGTTTAGATCTCACTTGTTAACTAAGCCACAGTAAATTAATTAGTTAACCTGATTTAGCTTCAGGCTTTTCATTTATTAGATAGAGATTTTCTCCTTTAAGGTTGGTTTAAATATTAGAGATTGGGTGTCTAGCACAGTACCAAATCCATAGTAGCTGGTCAGCAAAGAGGCTGGTTGTATTTGTTACTCTTAGAATCTTCTCAGTGAATGAAAAGTTTTTTTGAGGCCTTCATGACCCACTCCCCATCCATCACCAAGATTAAGTCCTGGTCTTCTTCTTTTTTTTTTTTTTTAATTTAATTTTATTATTTCAGCGTTCCAGGATTCATTGTTTATGTACCACATTTGGGCTCCATGCAATACGTGCCCTCCTTAATATCCACCACCAGGCTCACCTAGCCCCCCACCACCTTCCCCTCCAAAACTCTCAGTTTGTTTCTCAGAGTCCACAGTCTCTCATGGTTTTTCTCCCCCTCTGATTTCCCCCAACTCCCTTCTCCTCTCCTTCACCCAGTGTCCTCTGTGTTATTTATTCCTTGCGCTCCACCAATAAGTGAAACCATATGATAATTGACTCTCTCTGCTTGACTTATTTCACTCAGCATAATCTCCAGTCCCATTCATGTTGATAAAGTTGGGTATTCATTATTTCTGATGGAGGCATAATATTCCATTGTATATATGGACCATATCTTCTTTATCCATTTGTCTGTTGAAGGGCATCTTGGCTCTTCCCACAGTTTGGCGACTGTGGTCATTGCTTCTATGAACATGGGGGTACAGATAGCCCTTCTTTTCACTGCATCTGTATCTTTGGGGTAGATACCCAGTAGTGCAATAGCAGCATCATAGGGTAGCTCTATTTTTAATGTCTTAAGGAATCTCCACACTATTTTCCAAAGTAGCTGCACCAACTTGCATTCCCACCAATGGTGTAAGAGGGTTCCCCTTTCTCCACATCTTCTCCAACACTTGTTGTTTACTGTCTTATTAAATAAATTTTGACCATTCTGACTGATGTAAAGTGGTATCTCGTGTGGTTTTGATTTGAATCTCCCTGATGGCTAATGATGATTAACATTTTTTCATGTGTCTATTAGCCATTTGTATGTCTTCTTTGGAGAAGTGTCTGTTCACATCTTCTGCCCACTTTTTGACGTGACTATCTGTTTTGTGTGTGTTGAATTTGAGGAGGTCTTTATAGATCTTGGATATCACCCTTTGTCTGTACTGTCATTTTTTAATATCTTCTCCCATTCCATTGGTTGCCTCTTTGTTTTGTTGACGGTTTCCTTTGCTGTGCAGAAGCTTGTGATCTTGTTAAAGTCCCAAAAGTTCATTTTCTCTTTTGTTTCCTTTGCCTTTGGAGACGTGTCTTGAAAGAAGTTGTTGTTGTTGAAGAGGTTGCTGCCTATGTCCTCCTCTAGGGTTTTGATAGATTCCTGCCTCAACGTTGAGTTCTTTTTACCCATTTCAAGTTTATCTTTGTATATGGTGTAAGAGAACAGTCAAGTTTCATTCTTCTATACATAGCTGTCCAATTTTCCCAGCACCATTTATTGAAGAGACTGGTTTTTTTCCACTGTATATTTTTTCCTGCTTTGTCGAAGATTAGTTGACCATAGAGTTGTAGGTCTGTTTCTGGGCTCTCTACTGTGTTCCACTGGTCTGTGTGTGTGTTTTTGTGTCAGTACCATGCTGTCTTGGTGATCACAGCTTTGTAGTAAAGTTTGAAATCAGGCAATGTGATGCCCCTAGTTTTTTCTTTTTCAACATATCGTAGCAATTTGGGGTCTCTTTTGGTTCCATATAAATTTTAGGATTGTTTGTTCCAGCTCTTTGAAAAATGCTGGTGGAATTTTGATTGGGATGGCATTGAAAGTATAGATTGCTGTTGGCAGTATAGACATTTTAACAATGTTTATTCTTCCGATGCATGATGCGTTTCCATCTTTTTAGGTCTTCTTCAATTTCTTTCATGAGTGTTCTGTAGTTCTCGTGTACAGATCCTTTACCTCTTTTGGTTAGGTATATTCCCAGGTATCTTATGGTTCTTGGTGCTATGGCAAATGGAATCGAGTCTCTAATTTCCCTTTCTGTATTTTCATTGTTAGTATATAAGAAAGCAACTGATTTCTGTGCATTGATTTTGTATCCTGCCACGTTACTGAATTGCTGCATGAGTTCGAGTAGTTTGGGGTGGAGTCTAAGTCCTGTTCTTCTGATAGTATTTGTACAGCACTGAGTTCCTTTCCTTTGTAACAGTTATGTTTTGATTTTTTTTTTTTTTTTGGTGTAAGTATTTTGTGTGTGTGTGGTTTTTGTTAACATTGTTTAATTATGTTACTTTTTGATTAATATCTTCCTCCCCACACAAGATGGTTAGTTCCATCCAATCAGAAGCCATGTCTGATTTTGTTCACCTTTGTCTCTGTGCACGGTGCCTGCCATATAGTGGGGCTTTAGTAAATGTTAAATGAAGGAAATGATTCTTAGTAGCAATACTAACTACCTTGTGATAATGATGTCTGCTTCCTTCAAAGTCATGATTCTTTTCCTTGAATTATAATACATGTCCTGTGATCAGCATAAACTCTCAGTATTTGAACTTACCAGTGTTCTGTGGTCACATCTTGACATTATGCTGACTGAACTCCTTAGAGTACAGTAAAGTATTTCATGACAGTTAGCATTATTGTCTGTTTTCAGTTTGGCTAGACATGATTGAATTACCTTCATACTGTATGTGTGCTACTATGCAGAATTTAATTTCAACTTCTTGGTCACTTATTTCACCTCACAAAAAATGTAACTGTTTCATGAAATTCTAATGATTTAAGAAGGGAAGAATACCAGGTATTTTCATGTTCCGTCTTCAGTCTACCATCCATCTAAATATCATTTTCATTTGGCTTCTCTTATAAGGGAGAAGATGTCAACCGGACACTAGAAGGTGGAAGGAAGCCTCTTCATTATGCAGCAGACTGTGGGCAGCTTGAAATCCTGGAATTTCTGCTGCTGAAAGGAGCAGATATTAATGTATGTAAAGAACAGTGTCATTTTAGAAAAAAAAAATTTGTTGTATGCCCTGAATAATATTTTCTATAGGCTTGTAAAATAAGAATAAAAAGTCTAAAATTATACCAAATTTCCTGTAACTAAGAATTTTTTAAAAAATAAGCAGCACAGACAGACTTTTAAAACTATAGGTAGCAAATGGCTAGCGTGCAGTGGAGGACTCTGCAGTCCTAGGATAAATCCAGATTGGAGTTTTGGACAAAGGTCAATAGGCAGAAGGTCAGACGAGAGCAGTCATCTCCCGGCTCTTGCCTTTTATAGCTTTTCAGACTTTTGGACAAATGTTTAAGTAACCATGATAACAAGTGAGATATACTTTATACATCTCAGGGGACACCGTGTCACCTGGCCCCATTGTATCAGTCTTTTACCTCTTTAGCAGCTAATTTCTACCCACCTCTTCCCTTCCTGGACCTCACTGACATTCCTACAATAGTGAGGACTTGGGGCTCAAAGAGGTTAAATAGTCAGTACAATAAGTGGTAGAGTCAAGGTCTGAGTTGAGGTCAAAACCCTGTGTCCTGTACTTCACTGCACTGATACCCAAGGAGATATTTCTTATGGGCTTGGGCCTTGGCCGCTGTCTAAATAGTGGGAAACTTATAGCTATAAAGCAATTTCATGTAACAAGGCAAATAGGAAAACATTGAGAGTTCTCTAAATAATCTAGAAGGAAGGGAGAAATGAAAAATAAAGTTTTTTATCTCATTATTTCATAGGCTCCAGATAAACATCATATTACCCCTCTTCTGTCTGCTGTCTATGAAGGTCATGTTTCCTGTGTGAAATTACTTCTGTCAAAGGTGAGGTCAATTGCTAATTGTTTTTAAGTTTTTATTTAAAATTCCACTTAGTTGATGTACAGTGTAATATTAGCTTCGAGTGTACAATATAGCGATTCAGTACTTGCATACACCACCTGGTGCTCGCCACAAGTGTGCTCCTTTATCCCTATCACCGATGTCCCCCATCCCACAGCCCTCCTCCCTTCTGGTAACGCAGCAGTTTGTTCTCTATAGTGAGGAGTCTACTTCTTGGTTTGCCGCTCTTTTCTCCTCTTTGCTGGTTTGTTTTTGTTTCTTAAATTCCACAAATGAGTGAAATCATAGTATTTGTCTTTCTCCGACTCATTTTGCTTAGCATAATACTAACACCATATGTATTGTTGCAAATGGCAAGATTTCATTCTTCTCATGGCTGAGTAATATTCCACTGTGTATATGTGTGTTTGTATAGACATCTTCCTTATCCGTTCTTCAGTTGTTGGACACTTGGCCTGTTTCCATAATTCAGCTATCGTGGATAATGCCACTGTAAACATCGGGTGTGTATATCGCTTTGAATTAGTATTTTTATATTCTTTGGGTAAGTATCTAGTAGTCAATTCGCTGAATCATAGGGTAGTTGTATTTTTAACTTAAGAGGAACCTCCATACCATTTTCCAGAGTGGCTGCACCAGTTTGTTTTCCCACTAACGGCGTGCAAGGATGCCCCTTTCTCCACATCCTCCCAACACCTGTTGTTTCTTGTGTTGTTGGTTTTAGCCATTCTGACAGGTATAAGGTGATATCTCATTGTAACTTTGATTTGCATTTCCCTGATGAAAAGATGTTTAACATCACCTGTCTTGTGTCTGTTGTCCATCTGGATGTTGTCTTTGGAAAAATGTTAGCTCATGTCTTCTGCCCATTTTTAGTCAGATTATTCATTTCTGGGTTTTAGGTTTTGTAAGTTCTTTATCTTCTCCCATCATGTAGGCTGCCTTTTAGCATTGTTGATCATTTCCTTTGCTGTGCAGAACCTTTTTAGTTTAATGTAGTCCCAAGACTTTATTTTTGCTTTTGTTTCCCTTCCCTCAAGAGACATATCTAGAAAGTTGCTATGGCCAGTGTCAAATTACTGCCTATGTTCTCTTTTAGGATTATTACGGTTTCAGGTCTCACATTTAGGTCTCTCATTCATTTTGAATTGATTTTTATGTATGGTATAATAAAGTGGTCCAGTTTCTTTCTTTTGGATGTTACTGTCCAGTTTTCCCAACATTGTGTGTTGAAGACACTGTCTTTTTTCCCACTGGATATTCTCTCTCTCGCTTTGTCGAAGATTAATTGTCCATATAGTTGTGGGTTCATTTCTGGGTATTCTCTTCTGTTCCATTGATCTGTGTGTCTATTTTTGGGCCAGCACCATACTGTTTTGGTTACTGCGGCTTTGTAATATAACTTGAAGTCTGGATTTGTGGTTGCCTCCAGCTTTGTTTTTCTTTTTCGGTGCTGCTTCGGCTATTCGGGGTCTTTCATGGTTCCATACAAATATTAGGATTCTTTGTTCTAGCTCTGTGAATAATGCCGTTGATACTTTGATAGGGACTGCATTGAATGGGTATATTGTTTTGGGTAGTATAGACATTTCAACAAATATTTGTTCTCCTAATCCATGAGCATGGGATGTCTTATCATTTCTTTGTGTCATCTTCGGTTTCTCTCATTGGTTTTTGTAGCTTGTTCAGAGTACAGGTCTTTTACCTCTTCGGTGAGGTTTATTCCTAGGTGTCCTATTATTTTTTATCTCAGTTGCTAATTTTTATTGTTTGTTTTTTTTTTTTTCAATTACTTTTTGACTGTTTAGGCTAAGTATATGGTTGGTCAGTTAAATTGTGTGTGGCATCAGGGATAGAAAACTAGAGGCAGTATTTAAAATTGAGGTCTAGAACAAGTGTTATTTCCAAATAGCTGGTCCACAAACTGTTAACCAGTTCATAATGGATAAGGAGCTTGAGCTAAACTCTAAATCAGTCCAGTCTCCTTTATCAAGAATATCTTGCTATGAATAAACAAGTTAGCTGAACTAAGCATTATACTTAGTGATGTAGATAATGTCCTAGACTACTAAGTTTGCAGACTGGTGCTAAGTTCACAAACTGCACTTTGAGTAGCCCTGGTATGAAATGTGTAAGCTTCATTTTCTGTTGTACATACCGAGTGAGATTATTAGAGGCAGTTTGCTATAAATAAGGGCCCTCCACGTCATCTGGTGTCTTGATATGCTTGTGGTTCTGTTAAGTTTGGAATTTTCCAGTGTTAACTCTAAGATGGGGTTCAAATTCCAGTCTCAACAAACCAGTCAGTTGCAAATGATGGAAGACAAGATCTTTATAAAACAGGGCACCAGTATTAATCCCAAGCTTATCATTTTATGACATACTCTAGAAAATACTGTTTGTAGCATTTCACTTGGGATTTTAAAGTAAGTCCTGCTAAAGGAAGAAAGATACCGAAATTAAATGAGTAAATGGATATAAAGTATTTTGCCACAGTACCTGACAAATGATCGATAAATAGTGGCTCCTATTTTAACTAAGACTGAAGAGGATTTTATGCTTCATAGATTTAAAAAAATTAGGAAAGAAGGCTAGTACATTTGTCTCTTAACTCTATTGATAATTTTTTGAAGATTTTAAGGATTTAAACTGTCAGCAGTTAATTCAAGTTCTCTTTCCCCCCCCCCCCCATAGCTGCATGTTAAACACCATTACTAAATTTCATTAAGTGTGTGGTTGTTACTGGCTTGGGGTTGGGTTTTTATTTTGGTAGAGGAGGTATAAATCAAGAGTAATTTTTAGATACTACACATTATACTGATATGAATGATGTGGTTCTTCCAAAGCCAAACAAATGAAAATATCATTCTTGGTCACTGCAGTTGATCCAGAATCTGTCGTAGGATGTGCTCACAGAGATAACTAGTCATTCTGTCTTCCTCCTCCCTGTCCATTCCTCCCCCACACCCATGGAAAGATTCTTTTGAAAGCTGACAGCTTCTGAAAGTCTTCCTTTAATCACTACTCCGTGAAGCGTTTCACTTGCCCCACCTGCCTTTGAGTCTGCCAAAATGCAAGGCTTGGTGGCTGACTCCCTTGCTGTGGGAAGTACAGAATAAAAATACCTTATTTTTCTCCTCAAAATTAAAAAAAAAAAAAAAGTACCTTTGAAAAGTACTGGACCATTTCATCCCTGGGAAAATATTTTTGCTTACCATATTCAGAACTGTTTGTCACAGGCTACAAGTATTGATTTACAGTTTGTTAAAGATTTATATAATTCCAATATTTTATTAGTTAGAATTCTTTATATTGCACGTAACTAAATCCAGCTCAGATAGGCTTAAACAGTAAGAAGACCTTGTTGACTCACATACCTACAGTTGAGGCCCACAGCCTGACCCTGGGGCTTAAGCCATATTACCAGGATCTGACTTCTCTTTGCTTCTCAGCTCTGTTCCTCAGCATGGACTTAATTACATTCCCCTGGCCTCAACCTGTCTGCTGAGTGTATAGTAAAAGAAACAGTAATAATACTGTCTTATAAATTTGAAAATTGCTAAGTAAATCTTAAAGTTCTCATCACAAGAAAAAAAACTATGTGAGGAGGTGATAGATGTTAACTAAACTTTAGTGTAATAATCATTTCGCAATATATGCATGTATCAAAGCAAACTAATACAACTCTAATACAAATGTTATATGTCAATTACAGCCCAATATGTCAATTACAGCCCAAAATATAAATTTGTAAGTCAGAATAAAAGATAAAACAGGATTTCTTCCCCCTCTCCTTTGTCTCTCTTTCCCTGATATTTTTTGATGCAGCTCAGGTTTTGTTCTCTGAAAATAAAAACCTAATTAAAAAATTAAATTAAGGGGTGCCTGGGTGGCTCAGTGGGTTAAAGCCTCTGCCTTCGGCTCAGGTCATGATCTCAGGGTCCTGGGATGGAGCCCCGCATCAGGCTCTCTGCTCAGCAGGGAGCCTGCTTTCCCCTCTCTTTGCCTGCCTCTCTGTCTGTCAAATAAATAAATAAAATCTTTAAAAAAAAAAAAATTAAATTAAAAAAACTATAAAGGAATCCTTTTTAGCTTAGGCTCTGTGGTCATTAAATGAGATGCTCCTAAGCATGCTCTTTCTTTTTAGCCATATCTCATACTCTGTTTCTTTCTGATATGCCCCTCTTTCTCCACGGGAGAAACAAAAGAGTTACTGTTTTACTAGAGAAGTCGCAAACCATCGTTGGTATTCCTTACTTCCAAAGCATGATGCTCCAGGTCGTTAAGACATTGCTATAAGATTCCATTTTCTGCCTTGATTTGCATGTACATTAGGCCCTAATATGTTTTCTTAGAAAGGTCTCTGTAATTATATACAATGTTGCTACATTATTGATTGTAAGTTGGTTGTTTGACTTTTAACTAGCTTATTTTTTCTTTCACTTGTGACTCTAATACTGTTCTTTTGTTTGTGTCTGAGCCTTGATTTCTGAAGGTAAGTGACGTTCAGAGACGGCTCTGTTAATGGCAGATGAATTGTACCCATGCAGAGCTGTTATTTTAGATGAAAGGGGTTTTTTTTACCTTTATGAAAGCATAGTAAAATTCAGTTCTGCTTTTTCAAAATTACTTTGATTTTTTATTATTGCATAAGCTTCTTTAATGGATACCCTATAGTTTTGTTAGCCAAATACTTTTTTGGAAATTGATTGTGCTCTTTCAGAAATCCTTCGTTGCTAAAATAAGGCTATTCCAGAGCACTTTTTTGTTGTTGTTGTTAAAATCAATATTTCTATTACGAAATCTGGTTCTGCCTTTTGTCAAAAGTTTGAATCCTTATCGATTATTACGAATTCATTTTAAAAGTACTTAGTTTGAAAAGTTTATCAAATTGACATTTATAATATATTATCCCGCTGATGTATCATTAGTATAAGAAAAAAGCCAAAGTAAACGAAGTTGAAAACTCAGTATGATTACAACCCATAGGGGTAAAAAGAAAGAAAAACCACAAAAACAAAAGAAAGAGGGTTAGTAGAACATTCAGAATCAAACTATGTGATATGCTAGATCACTTACTGGACAAGTTTTTTTGTTTCTAATTTAATGCAATGGAAGATGAAGTTTATGACCCATGTGGGAATTAGAAACATTTACTTCTTGATTGGAATGTCCATATAGCAGAAGAAGAAGCTAATATCTGTGGAGAACATAATATGTACAGGCACTTTGTTTATCTTATCACCTTTAATTTCTGTCAACCCAAATATATAGGTATAATGATCTCCATATTATGGATAAAGAAACCATTTGGCTCACGACGGTTAAGTATCTACCCAATGTTAAACAAAATACAATGGAATTAAGATTTGTTCCAGGATTATGACTCAGAAGTCCATGTTCTTTCCCTATCAGAATTACAGGGAGGGACAGTTACAAGAATGAAACACATTTATTTCTGTAGATAAAGTTATTTGGCCCGATCTTTTATTTTTGAACTAATAATTTTTTTTAAAAAGATCAATACACGTGGGACTTCTACTTCAAGATTGAGGTACGAGCACATGCCATGGTATCCCCTTTTTCCCTCCTATGACAGAAAAGTGGTTTTTAAAATGAATGAGTCAGTATTTGCTTTGGAACATAAGCAGGGCTCCATTAGAGAAGTTATAATGAATCCTTGAGACACAGAAAGCAGAGGGGTTGGGGTTGAAGAAGAAAACATTCCCTGAAATGAGCAAGAGAGTATTGAAAAGGTAGGAGCTGATCCAAGACTGCTCTAAGCCCAGAAGTGGTGAGCATCCTGAGTAACAAACAAGTGAATATTTGGATTCACTTCAGGAAGAAACCGATTTCAACCCAAAGAGAAAAACTGAGATGCAAGAAGGATCAGAATCAAGAACTTAATCTGTGAATAAATCTAAATGAATATGAAAATACAAAGCAAACACTGAAGTTAAAAAAATAAGCTACTATAGAATTATTAAATAACAACCTATAAGATGGAAAGGAGTACTTGAAAAACATCGTATAAAACTGGGGAGAAGAGACCAGGGAAAGGACACAGGTTAAAATGCAGGCCCAAGAGGCATCCTGGGAAATGTAGCAGTAGCAGAGGAGGAAGCAGCCCAAGCGAGAGTATGAAACAAACTTCTGCATAGAACCAGCAGCAACCAGACAGCACAGCAGTCCATGAAAAGGCCAAGCCTAATTGACGTCAGCTTGTTTTTATCAAAACAAAACAGACTGTTGAAGTATATATTATTTTCAATTGTAATTTTCTCAGTTGAATAAGGTTTTTTGTTTGGTTGGGCTTTTACCTTAAAAAATCTCAACCAGGAAATGTGAGGAGTAAAAGGGATGTTTAAAAGGTAGAAAAAATATATATATATATATATATCCTATAGTCTAGAGGTTGGCACATGTTTTCTTACAGTCATGTATGCCTTTCTAGACGATGTGGTCACTGGAGCTCTAACGCAGCCAAGGACAAACTAAAACAAGTACAGGAGTTTGTATGGATTCACAGAAAACCTGAATAGCAAGGCATTCTTGAGAATGAACAAAGCTGGAGGCATCCTAACCCTTGATTCCAAGATAAATACTCCAAAGCTATAATGAAACACTGTGGTACTGTCACAGAAATACACATTCTGTTCAGTGGAACAGAATAGAGTCCAGAAACAAACCCGTGCTTAATATGGTCAATAAACCTGTGACTGAGGAGGCAAAAATATACAGTGAGGAAAAGAAAGTGTCCAAAACATGATGCTGGGGAAACTGCACAATTACAGAAGAGTGAAACTGGACCACTTTCTTATATCAAGTGCAAAAAATAAACCCAGAATGGAATAAAGACCTGTAAATGGGACTTGAAATTTCCCAGAAAAAAAAAGTAGTAATCTTTTTGACATTGGCCTTAGCAACATTTTTCTAAGGCAAGGGAAACAAAAATAAACTCTTGGAACTACACTAAAATAAAAAGCCTTTGCACGGTGAAAGGCACTATTAACAAAATGAGAAGGCAGCCTACCGAAAGATTTAAAAATTATATATTCAATAAGGGGTAAATATCCAAATTATATAAACATACAGCTTAACACCAAAAACATCCAAGTAATCAAATAGACATTTTTCCAAAGAATGCATGTAGATGGCCAGCAGACACATGAAGGGATGCTCAGTATCACTAATCATTAGAGAAATGTAAAATTAAAACCACAATGAGATAACAATACCTTATACCAGTCAGAATGGCTAGTATCAGAAAGATAAGGAATAACAAGTGTTGTCAAGGACATGGAAAGAAAATAACTTTTGTGCATCATTGGTGGAAACAAATTGATACAGCTATTGTGGAAAATAATATGGCGGTTTCTTAGAAAAATTAAAAGTAGAAATACCATATGATCCAATAATTCCACTACTGGGTATTTACCCAGAAGAGATTCAAACGTTAATACAGAAAGGTATGTGCACTCCTGTGGTTATGACAGCATTATTTACAGTAGCCAAGATATGGAAGCAGTCTACTGTCCATACAGAGATAAATGAATAAAGGATACACACACACACACACACAATGGAATATTAGCCATAAAAAGGAAAGAAATCTTGCCATTTGCAACATGGACAGATGTAGAGGGTATTAATGGTAAGTGAAATCATAGACAAATACCATATGATTTCACTTCTATTTGGAATCTAACAAGCAAAACAAAGCATGAACAGACCCATAATTACAGAGAACAAGCTGGTGGTTGTCAGAGGGGATGGGGCAGGAGGATGGGCAAAATGGGTGAAGGGGAAAGGGGAGTACTGGCTTCCGGCTGTGGAATGTAGATGTCACGGGGATGAAAGGTACAGCACAGGAATATCGTCAGGGGCATTGTGATAGGCTTGTATGGTGACAGGTGGTAGCTACACTTTCAGTGAGCAAACCATGATGTATAGAGTTGTCCAGTCACTATGTTGTGTACCTGAAACATATGTAACATTGTATGTCAACTGTAGTTGTAAAAAAGCTGCAATGGAGAAAGGACAGGCATGGCTGCATGCATTCCAGTAAAACTTTACTTACAAAAGCAAGCATCTGGGTCATAGTTTGCACACTCCTGTTCTAGCTCATGAATAGTTTGGAATTTATAGCACACATCATTTTAAAACACCAACCCTCACTGGGAAAGTGATCTTTCCTAAGTGATACAAGTTGAGAATGTATCTATCATTCTGGGTACTTTCACTCACCTATGTTAATACTTATTTGTTGAAAAGTTTTATTACCAGTTAATGGAGCTAAACAAGAGCTTATAGGACAGTGATCTGGAATTTTCCTTGTTTATTACTGATCTTCCTGACTAAAATCTCATCAATAGCATTGTTTCATGAAGACCTTAGTTAGAAGAGGGTTAATCATGAAATGATACTCTTGAATTTTATTATTAGCCAGTGGACTCTCATAAGTCCAAAATTCATTTCTTTCCCACAGCTATATATATTTTGGTATCTTAATTTTCTGAGAGAAAGTTTGCCTGTAGCATTAATACACTGTCATGTTAGGCATTTCCTATAATATTTTTATGATATATATTATCTAACATATAGCAACATTTCTCTATTAATACTAAAATTCCTTATAATTTATGCAATATCTTATAATTTATGTAATTGATAATTGGATTTTAAGAAGTATTCTTGTTTCCTAATCCTGAGGAAAACCCCTTCTAAATAAACCACTGTGGTGAAAGGGAAATATTTAAATGTTTACTTCTGTTCCTCTTTCAAAGATGTTAAGTTTACTATAATTTTGTAGACGGGTAAGCTGAGTCATCTACTCTGGTGTGTGTTCCTATTTTGTCCCCACGTAAGTACACATCGCTATTAAAAATGACCACTCAACTTCTGTGAAAATAAGAATTCTTTTAAATAAATAGAAAAAGTTGTACCCTGGCACGTGAGAATGAAGGTCTTGTAAATTGAAAATGTAATCCAAGTTTTTAAAACATGGTAATTACAGTTTTCCTAGACTAACAAACCTATAGCATATTTCGATTGTTATTATACACGGTCATTTGTTACTAGTGGTAATTAGCACAGTAAGCTGTATCTGAGAGGAAGAAAGCCAAAGAAACTTGGGCTCTTTTTGTTTTCCATGACTTCTCTGCTTCACTGGGTCAACAAAGTTCCCTCCTTAGCAGGACGTATCTGCTCTAACCGTATGACAAGTGACCGCTGATGTGCAACACTAATTGTAGTGACTCCTAGCTGTTGCAGACAACTGATATCTCTGCTCCTGTTTGAGTAGGACAAATGAGATACCTTCCTCTTATGAAAAGGAAATGAAGCTATTAGTGTTTTATGGACAGTTGGTCTAAAGAGTAAAAAATACTTAACATCAGTTTAAGAAAATTTAGAAGACCATCTTATAACATTGATGTTTTTGCTAAACATATTGGCATTGTATTTTTAAAATGCAGCAGCCACTTAATGATAAAAACTGAATACCCCTCTCAAATACCAGCATTGTCAAATTTTCAAAGTGACTGTGGTACAGATTTGCTACTGAACGGAGAATCTAATGGATAAGAGCCAGAGATTGGGAAGTCCCCCTTCTCAGCAGAGACAAGTCCATGCTTGCAGGTAGAACCATTTTTCACTCTCATTACTCCTTGCTCCACCCCCAGTAGAACTTAGACAGCTTTACATACCCTCAAGCACAGATTCTCTGATTGCTCAGAACCCCCGAATTCTGTTCCATTTCACAGGGGCAAGTCTGGCTTTAAAAATGCTTTAGGACAGATGACTCTCAAAGAACCCAGCCATGCCTTTCTGAATTGCCAGAATTAATACAGCCACAAATTTTACTGCCTCAAATGAAGAAATCAGTTGTTACACTGTTTAATGTTTCCTGAGTCTCATACAGATACACCCATGGTAAGCTAGTTTTTTTCCCATTTAGATCTTTTAGTCTGGGGTCATTATTGAATAGTTTTTGTCACGGGTGTATACTGGGGCTCTGCTGCTTCCACACCAAAACCCCCCTACCCCACCCTGTCCAGTGTAGCTCTCAGTTCTGCTTCTTAATAGCTTTTGTGGTTTTGAGCAAGTTCCTTCACATGTAAGCCTGGTGAGTGTTCTCTCCTGCAGCACGGAGCCAGCACAATAGTTCCCCCCACCCCCCATCCAGAGTTTCACTTTTCACAGTTTCAGTTACCCTCGCTCAGCCACAGTCCAGATTCAGATGATCCTCCTCCTGACTGTCTGCAGAAGGTCAGTAGTCGCCTGGTGCAGTGGCCGTGCGCCAGCGTTCACCCGCTGCATCTCATTATGTAGGCCCCGATCATCTCATACCACCACCTTTCAAATGAGCAACAGGCACCTCTTCCTTTCACTTGAACCGTTAGAGGCCCAGTAGGGTTATTAATTGGCTTAATACCAGACCATGTCTCAGGGAATAGGGAGGCTGGAGGAGAAGGAGACAGGCTGGGGACTAAGTTCCTCATCTGATATGGGCACAATTCAGGGTGCCCCAAAACAGTGACAGTGGGAACATCAAAGATCACAGATCACTCACAGATCACACACAGATCACCAGAACAGAAAATGAAAAAAGCTTGAAATATCTCAAGAATTACCGAAATGCAACACAGAGATGTGAAATGAACTAATGCTATTGGAAAAATGGCACTGAGAGAGACTTGTTTGATCCAGGGTTCCCACAGACCTCCCATTTGTTTTTTAAAAAAAAAAAAAAGTATCTGAAGTGCAATAAAGCAAAAGCACATTAAAATGAGGTATGCCTGTCCTTGCCTCCGAGTAATGTTTTGCATACGTGAGCCTTTCCTTTGTCCTCTCCAGGTTGTGAAAATATGCAGAGAACTGGCTTCTTGTTCTCTTTAACGCCCCAGAATAGGAGTTGACAACCATTTTCTGTAAAAGACCAAATAATAAATATCTTGGGCTTTGCAGGGCACATGGTCTCTGTTACAGCTGCTCAGCTCTGCTGTTGTAGCACAAAAGCAGCCCTAAGCAATTGTGGGGGAGGGGGATGAGATGTCTGTGCTCTGGTAAAATGTTACCAAAACTATGTCTAGCAATGAATGGAAAACTTCATAAATATATGTTGAATAGTCTTGGGAATTGGTTATCTAGAACACTGTTTTTAGCTTGAAAGTGTTCAACAGTTGACATACTATATACATAATTGTATAAGGTTCTTCATTTTCCTGTAGGAGGCACAAAAATACTTAAAGTTAATAAATTCCTGAATCTCGGTCTCACCCTGATGTTTTTAGGAGAAAAGCCATAGGTCATTTTTAACTAAAGATAGCATGGAACACAAAATGTATAGTCAGAAAGCTCTAGTTTCTTTAACTTGCTAACTGACTTTGGGCAAGTTTCTTAACCTCTCTGAGCTTCGAGTTAAATCTCTTATTAAAAAGAGAGAATGGGGCGCCGGCATGACTCTGTTGGTTCCGTGTCTGCCTTTGGCTTAGGTCAATCCAGGGTCCTGGGATCAAGTCCTGCATTAGGCTTCCTGCTTGTAGGGAGTGTGCTTCTCCCTCTGCCCCTCTCCCCCACTCCTGCTCACCCTCTCACTCTCTCTTTCTCTCAAAAATAAGTAAATAAAATCTTCAAAATAAAAAAGAACAGTACCTACTTTATAGGGCTGCTGTGAAGAAAAAATGAGATGATGTATCTGTAGTATTAGATAAAAACTCAAAACTGCTACAAAAAAAAACTAACATTCGGTGCGTTGAGTATTGTATTAGATTCTTTGGGGTACCCAGAAATATTCTTCACTCTATCTCCTGTGTCTTTATGTAAATTAAATGTGCTATTAAATCCTATACCAGTAAATAATATACAATATGTATAAATGTAGATACTTGAATAATTCTTTAATGTTACTGTTTTTAGTAGATTTCAAAATTGAATTGTATAAATTCTATGATAATGGTAATATTTAAGTGTATACTCAAACAACTGAAAGTTCCCAGATTCTGAGCACTTTATCATACTACTGTGGAACTATAAAGAAATGCCCCAAATCATGAGATAAGGGAATTCTTAATGAGCAGTTTCTCAAGACTGTTCTAAAATGTATATGAATTCAAAATACATATTTTGCAGTTAACAGTGATTTGGTATGTATATACATAAGATGGTAGAAAGGTCCATTTCCTTTTAATGTGATGGATATATATGATCACTAAGAGTAAGATTGATGTTACTAATATTCCCTTGCACTGTGACCTACGTATGCATTTTTGTTGAGCAACTGTTACACACCAAGCATCATCCTAGGTGTAAAAAGTACAGAGATGAATATAACAAGACCCCTACCCTCCGGAGCCCAGCCTAATTTGGGGGAGACACGTCTTTGAATATAATTAAAGACTGGTAACTGCCTAAAGAGAAGTAGAGTTCATCTGTAACAAAAACTCCTCCTACAGTGATTTAACCAAGAAAGTAATTCATAACAAGATGTCTGAGGTGTGTAGGCCCAGGCTGGGCAGCTGGATGTGCTGCGTCATCAACATCCCACACTCCCTTCTCCATCTTCCCCAGACCTTATGGTCACAAGAGGACTGCTGAACTTCCAGGCCTTATGTCTGTGTTTTGGGTAGGAACAAGAGGAAAGAGCTAAGAACTCTGTCCTCCTAGGGCTTTATTGAAGAAGGAAAGGCCTCCAAGGGAGAGGCCAAATTTGTGTCAGATGGCCTTCTATAGCTCTGTAGGCATCTGGGGATTCAGTTTCTTTTCAGCCTCTGAAGCAGGGGAGAGCAAAGTCTAGTCTAATAGAAGGAGACAAATACAGAAAACCAGTGCATTAAAGTGTGATTGCTGTGGCAGTAGTTTCTATGTGACATAGTAGGCATTTGAAGGAAGAAGAGGTCAAGTGTGGTCCTGGAGGTCAAGGGCATGATGTTATAAATAAGGGTGCCATTACAACTTCAGGCACCACAATTCATAAAGCACTTGTAATGTAATTCTCATAAAGCAGTTGATACCGGAGCTGAACCTTAGAAACTTGTGTCCAGGAATCTAACAGAATTGTGGGGCCATTCTAAACAGAAGCAACAGTGTTAGAAAAGGCAGAGGGACAAAAAGAGGCCTTGATGCATTAGGGTAAGATAAAAAATTATTCACAGCTACAACATACACTAGAAAGGATTTAGCAAGAAATATGACTAGACAGGTAAATAGCAAATTATGCCTCATTTGCCATAATATTTATCTCTTCTCTTCTGTTAGGATACCTTTAAGGTTTTTTGGTAGGTGGGTAGTATGATGAGACTTGGATTTTAACAGACATCACCCAAATAAGTGTACGGAATCTGAACCGAAATGGTGTAAGAAGTGAAAAAAGAGGGGTGCCTGGGTGGCTCAGTCAAATGTCTGCCTTTGGCTGAGGTCATGATCCCAGAATCCTGGGATCAGGCCTGGCATCCAGCTCCCCTCTTAGCAGGGAGTCTGCTTCTCCCTTTGCCCCTCCCCCCACTTTCTGCTCTCTCTTTGCCTAATAAATATTTTTTAAATGTGAGAAATGATAGGAAATTATTGAATTATGATTTCTATATAAAAATCCTGAACTAAGAAAGTAATGGTAGCAAGGACAGCTGAGAATTGTTAAGAATAGTCTGTTCTAAAGACTTGGTGACTGATTATGTGGAAAGTAACAAAAATTATATGGTGTCTGCACATTTCCTGGAAGATGGTGGTATTCTTTACCATGATAGAGAAAAACTCAAAAATGAACACATCTGTAGGAAAAGATTATGGAGGAAGCACATGTAGAGGTGAGCCAGCTTGAGCCAGACGATGAGAACAATAACATAGGAAAACGGGCCTCTATCCCTAAATGGCCTTATCGGATGGAACCACCCTACCAATCTTAATACTCTTAGCACTAAACTATTTGAGAATAATTTATATTGTTAGAATGCTAGAATGCACATAATTACCGCAAATAATCGACTGCCAATGCAGTCCCTATCAAAATCCAGTGGCATTCTCACAGATACAGAAGAAAAAAATCCCAACTTCATATGTGGAACCACAGAAGATTCCAAATAGCCAAAGCAGTCTTGAGAAAGAAAAACAAATTTGGAGACATCACACCTCATAATTTCAAAACCTATTACAAAGCTTATAGTAATCAAAGCAGTAATGTGTTAGCATAAAAACAGACACACAGGAAATAAATGGGATAGCACAGAGCACCCAGAAATAAACCCACATGTATATGGTCAACTAGTTTACTAAAGAAACCAAGAACATAAGGTCAGAAAATGGCAGTCTCTTCAATAAATGGTATTGGGAAAACTGGAGAGCTGTCTTAACACCTTACATAAAAATCAACTAAAAATGGATTAAAGACCTGAACATAAAACTTGAAAAACCCCAATGTTTTCTTCCTAGAAAATGTTTTCTTCTAGGAAGAAAACATAGGGGTTAAACTCCTTAACATCTATGTTGGCTCTGTTTTTTTTTTAATTTGACACCAAAAGCAAAGGCAAAAAAAAGCAAAACTAAGTAGGTGGGACTACCTCAAACAAAAAGCTTGCTGTACAGCAAAGGAAATAACAAAATGAAAAGACAACCAATGGAATGAGAGAAAAGATTTGCAAATCTAGTATATAAAATATATAAAGAATTACAATATATAAAGAATTACAACTCAATTGAAGAAGAAACACAATCTGATTAAAATATGGGTAGAGGACTTGAACATTTTTCCAAAGACGACACACAGATGGCCAGCAGGTACGGATAAAAGTGCTTCCCCAGTCATCAGGGAAATGCAAATCAGAACCACAATGAAATCTCACTTCTCACCTGTTAGAATGGCTACCATCAAAAAGACAAGATATAACAAATGTTGGCAAGGATAGGAAGAAAAGGGAACCTTGTTGGTGAGAATTTAAATTGGAAAACAGTATGTAGTTTCCTCACAAAAAATTAAAATAACTTCCGTATGACCCAGCAATTCCACTTCTGGGTATTTATCTGAAGAAAATGAGATCACCATCCTGAGAAGATATCTGCAGCCCCCATGTTCACTGTTGCATTTATTGACAGTAGCCAAGACATCCAAACAACCTAAGTGTCCATCAACAAGTGGATAAAGAAAATGTGGTGTATAATATACAATCATGTGTGCATGCACACACACACAGGAATATTATTCAGCCATTAAGGAAATTCCGCCATTTGCAGCAACATTGATGGATCTTCAGGGCATAGTATAATAGTGAAATAAGTCAGAGACCAGTACTGTATAATCACTTATATGCAGAGTCTTTAAACACACACACACAGACTCATAGAGTGAGCTGATTGATGGTTGTCAGAAGTGGGGTGTTGGGAAATGGACAAAATGAATGAAGGTGGTCAGAAGATACACACTTAACAGTTGAAAGAGGGAGTTCTGGGGATGTAATACATACCATGGTGACTGTAAGAGGTAAAAAAGAATCAAAAGTGTTCTTACAGAACAATATAAAAGTTGATCTTGACAAAATAGAAAAGCTTAAGTGAAGAAGTACAGGGAATGATGGGAAAGTAGAGAAAATATCTTATAAAGTAGAGGGATGAGATACTGTCAGAACTGATGGAACAAGAAATAGAAATTTAATAAACTTATAAATTTAAATGCTAGTTATTTAAACCTCTAAAGAAACAAACTGATATTTTAAATATAAGAAATAAGATAGTCTGGGGAAGAAGGTGGTGGTGAGCTAAAGCCTCATCCTGTGGCAGGAATTAAGAAGATAATATCCAAAGTTAATAATGCAAATAAACGAGAGTATTATTTAGAGCTTGTTGAATGAGCAACTCTCCCGGAGCACTGGGGTAAGGCATTGTCTGTCTAGAACCCGGCGTGTATAGCGACACGGCCCATGGCACATGAGCGTGTTGAGAAGTTCCATAGGATTAGCACACAGAGAGGTTAATGGGGGAAGAGACTGGGGAGTTTGACCAGAGTTGGTCTTTAAAGAACTGTTTATGTCAAGTTTGGAGAATTCTCTAGGCCTTAGAACAGAACAGTGGAGATCTGACCAGGAGAGGAGGGTGGGGTACTAGCGGCTGTTGAATGGCTGAACCCTGGTCGGGGCTGCCATGCTGGCTTCTCTGGGAGTTAAAAAGGTTCAGACGTGGTACGGGAACAAACTCACCTCCCGAACACTGGGCACTTTTCTAGGTACTGGGAGCTCATTAGTCAGTAGCACAGAGGAGATGCTCCACTGGAGCTTCATTCTAGTAAAGGCAGCTAAAAACAACAGATAGAAAGCTGTATGTACACATTCTCAGAATTGAAACGCCAAGGTGCAAAGAAGATATTCTAGAATCCACTGTCCAGGTAAAGCTTTGGAGTAGGCCGGAGAGGATTTCCCTAGCATACAGAAGGGAGCCTCCTTTTATAGCCCACAGGACAACCATTTACTGCTCAGTTTTTGTACGTAGAATGTTCGGTGTTACACAGCGTTCTTTCAGAACATGTCTCGAGTAAATGGTTTGTAAGCTCTGAATTGTAGAAATAGACGTGTAGTATATATGCACTCTCCACAAGGTGTTGCAAAGAAATCATTTTGTCACAGTAATACGTCCTTTAGCAAAAGTGATTTTCCCCACATTACACCTAGGGAAACTCTTTTCTAAAGCTTAGCGAATGCATGATAGTGTAAGTGAAAGGCAGTCGTTGCCTGTATTATTGGCAAGTTATGTTTGTAGCTTACAGTTTCTGGTGCCTGAAAAATAATCTGGTATTTTCACCACTTAGTCTACAAACTTGCCAGATGTTTGGGGTTTCTTTTCAGTAGAAGGGACCCCATTAGTATAGAGATTCTTGATTCTTGATCTACACATTAGCCTATGCAGGTGATGGAGTCTCTGCGTTAGGGTGGACTCGTTCAGTATTAATGGCCATTTCCTCTCTTTTCAGGGTGCTGATAAGACCGTGAAAGGTCCAGATGGACTAACTGCCTTTGAAGCCACTGACAACCAGGCAATCAAAGCTCTTCTTCAGTGATGGACGGATGGGCTGACAGCTCTGGAAGAAGGGCTCTCCTGTGGCCTCACACTGCTGCCTGTCTGTCTGTCACTCTCTATCTGCCAGCTTCTTCAGCTAAATACTTTAAGAGGGGTGAGGGGAGAGAGAAATTCATAACAAATCAGACTACCAGAAAAAAACAATGTTTGGGAAGAGAGGAAAAAAACTGTGGTCAGGCTTTTACTCGGATTCCTGATCAAGTCCGCCTCTTTTCCATTTCCAACAAAACATACAGCTTATGCCCAAGGGAGAGCAAAGACAAAACCTACCAGTACCATTTGACCCTTTCAGCTCCCTAGCTAGTTTATTCATGAGATGGTGTCGAGGGTCTGATCCTCCCAAGGCCAGCTCTCCGTGCGGGGTAGCCGTAACTGCGCGAGCAGCGGCGGCTGCTGGGACCTAACTCCGGGTGCTGAGATAAGCAATCAGCTCTAGCCTTCTGCCTTAAGACGCACTCGACTGGGGGCCTCCTGGCGTAGTTAAGAGCGCTGCCCGTGGTCGGCGACCAAATCTTCCCTCAGCGACTTTCATCTTTACGTGGGAGCTCAGTTAAGGTGAGGGGGCACACTCCTAAATTGCCGGATGACTCAACTTTGGATTTCCTCTCCCCTTTCACATGGATTTCATGTATCTTTAGATAAAACTGACTAGTTTTATTTATAAAATCTTAAATTTTGGAAGCCTAAAGGAGAAATCATTCCAGTGTGCATATTTTTTTCTCCTCTAGATTCAGACGTTTATATAACATTGAAACACTTTCAACCTCCTGCTGGTAGTAAAAGGGGATTTAAACTTAGAATCATAGCCATAGCCTGTTAGTGTCCTATAGAGAATGGTTGTCTTAGTACCTCTGAATTTTCTTTATTTGCTCTTTGAATGGATTGGCCTCAGTTATGTTTGGAGAATCAAGGAACATTCTTTGGAAATCCTCTCTCAGACCCTCCTTGGATGCTGATTACTGCACCAAAGCTGTCACTGGGGTGAGATTTACGATCTGGACAAACTGAGCCCTGTCCCTTCAAAAGTTCGCTCATTACCAGGTTTCCCCAACTTGTCAGTAGGCTTCTGCTGAACACATGCCAGCCTGCCTGCATAACAGATCTTTTGTTTCTTTACTAAACCATGCATCACATTTAATGTGACCCCTTCAAAACGTATTCTGTGTTCTTAAAAATACAGGGCCCTTCAATGGGTGTTCTGACCTGCAGGAAATATTCGGACACATGTTCACATGTTCATTTCGTGAGCAGTACAACGAATTAAAACATATACCCTTAAATTTGCTATCTTGCATTTAAAATATTGACTCCTTTGACTTGCCATCCATAAAAGCTTACTAAAAATGTTAGGGTTTTTCCTCAGCCAAATCATGCAATAATTGAATGTACCTCAAATTTTTAAAGGGGGGGGGGTTGGGTTAGGGGCTTGTATTCAGATTATGGATAACAAAGAATTATGATTTTGTAAGGCAATGTAGCATTCTAAAGCAGGGTTAAACTAGTATCAAGAGTAGCCAGCTAATAACAAATTTGAGTGATTGGTTGCTGATCGGTTGTTAGGGTGGGTGTGTGTGTGTGTGTGCATGTGTATTTTTCCCCATGAAACTTTTTTTTTTTTTTTTTAAATCTTGTGGCTTTTTGCTTACAGCTAGCCTAACCCTGTAATTTTCCTGCATCCAAGAAAACAATCATAAAATAGAGGTTTAAATACTTCGATATATTTGGCTAATTCTGCTGTCTTAATACAGCTTATTAGAGTTGGATTGGAAGTCTGCAAACAGACTTCATTACACGACTGAATGGAAGCAGAGCTATCCTCACGAAGACGGAGGGCATTTTATCAGTCTGTATTTTGGGAGCAACAAGGTGTTTCAATACCCTCGTTTTCACCTTTTGGCATAATGCTGTTGACAAGGCGTGGGTTTTACCCGCTCTGGTTGTTACCTTTCCTTTCTAACCAGTGTGTTGCAGTTGGCCGTTGCAGAGAGTGCACTGTGTCCTGTCATTCCTAAACCTGGTCTGCTTTCCTCAGTCACCCGGCATAGAAAGCACGTGGTTCTTTGTACAGTTCATCCTGCTGTTCGTGTCGCAGTAGAGGCTCCTTCGCCTTCCCTCTTCTTTCTCAGCCATCTTGTAGGCCCCGTAACCCTGGGGCGACTGCTTGAGAAAATCACGTAAACATAGAATAGACTGGCCAATGTGGTTTACACTTTTTTTTAACTAGGTTATTTATAATGTATTTCTGAACCACTTGGCAGAGAAATTCACAACACTTAATGTTCATTTTTTGAGTAAAGGAAGCTAAAAACAGGTCTGCTTTTTGGTACTACATGCATTAGTGAAAGGTTAAGTAAGTTTTGTTCTCCGCTGAATATTTAACATCTCAGAAGAAATCTTGCATGTTCTGTAGTTTTTGTATTAAGTCAGTCATTTTGTATGCACTATATCAAGTAAAATCAGGTGGTTTACCTGTTTACATTAGTATCCTAACAAACTCCCCCCCCACCCTTGCAGCTTCATTCTGGTATCGAAGTAGACTTAGAGTTCAAACACAGCACCCGACGATACCCAAGTCACCCTCTATGCAGAACTCACCTTCTACACCCGGCAGGGCACAAAGGAGAGGTAGGCGGGTACAGTGTGTGCAAGCTGCAAGTAAGGCCCTTCACTCACTGATTTCTTTCCCCCCAAATAATGGATCTTAAATCTAGATGTACCAACTTTTTTTTTTTCCCCTAAAACTTCAACTGAGCTGCTCTTTACTTCCTTGCAATATTGTGTACTCGGTTGTGTATAGAAGAAGCTGGTGAGAGTGCCCTCCTACCTAAGCAATTGCAGTGTTTTGCATGCAAAATTTTAAGAATTTAAATCGTCCTGACTCTATTTCGTAAATGGAGAAACAATCATATCTTTCTAAGCAGTACTGAAGGAAGACTAGTGCTTTGTGCATTTTGATATATTTGAGTTCTTTTTTCCCATCATGTAATACTTTTGACGCAGTTGGGTTTCTCATATGATCCTAGTTCATGTACATCCGAATGCTAAATAATACCGTGTTTCAGTTTTGTGTTGCAAGAACAAATGGAATAAACTTGAATTGTGCTACAAGGAACGAGTCGGCAGCTTTTCCTCCCTCGGCTCCTGCGGCCTTCCTTTCCAAGCCCACCTCTCACAGCTCAACCCAGCCTCTGATTGACTCCGACTCTGGTCATCCATATTCCCCCTCGTAACCCCCAATGCTAGAAAAAAGTGGAAAGAAATAAGACAGGAAAGATTTAATTGAAATAAACTGCTCTTCCGTATCTGGAAGCTTTGGTCTTGTATTAGTCTCCCAACGCAGACTGGCTCACTTACAAAATGTTCGGCAATCCTGACTTTCTAAAAGCAAGGGCTAGCCAGCATGTCCTCGAGCATCCGGGCCAGGGTCATGGGCAGCCACTCAGATCTTTCCTATGCTCACTGAGGTTGCCGCACATCCCAGGGTTCACGTTTGCCAGACCTACTTGACCATGAGCATGCTCTTAGCATGTACTCCTCGGAACAAATGTTCTGATTTAACATTAAATCACTTTGAACCTCAAAATCTGAGCAAGATTATATTCAGCTGGATTCTGTTGTAATCTTGTCAACAACCTAAGACGACCGTGTATTTTTCTTTTGAAATGGCCAATGAATAATAACAATATGTGCAGGTGCTCAAAGGCAGAAAAAGCCATCTTCCAGGACCTTCCTATTGCCAACCAAGGTGTAAGCATGGGGCACCATGTAGGGTAGATGTGAGCATTCACAGATTTTTTGATCAATGAAACCTTAGGAATCAGGGGTGCCTGGATGGCTTACTTGGGTAAGTGTCTGACTCTTGGTTTCAGCTCAGGTCGTGATCTCAGGGGCCTGGGATCCAGCCCACAGCCAGCTCCTCACTCATTGGGGAGTCAGCTTGAGATTCTCGCCCTCTCCCTCTGCCCCTTGCCCCTACTGCACACACTGTAAAATAAATGTTCAAAAAAAGAAGTGGGGTCCATCTAAGTGTTTAAATCTAGTTAAATATGTGTAAAAGGGAACAGGGCATCTTCTGTAATCACTGAAGAACAGACCAGTATTAGTCAAGGAAGGCATTACATCTAGACGAAAAGCACTTAAGAGTTACTGTGAAAACCTGCAGTTAGACACCAGCAACCACAGGACTGCGATGCAACAGAGTAGATGAGATGGTTAGAGGATTTTTTTTCTCCTTCTGTGAGATCAGGGGTTCCTAAAATGTCCCTGGCCTAGCCACGTCACTGCCACCTGAGGACTTGATTGAGGTGCCCAGTCCAGGCCAACCGAATTGCAACGTGTGCTGAGCCCATCAGTCCACAGTGTAACTAACCCTCTGGGACATTCTGATGCACACTCGAGTTTGAGGACTACTGTGAGAGAC
Organism: Mustela lutreola; assembly: GCF_030435805.1. Classification (NCBI taxonomy): domain Eukaryota; kingdom Metazoa; phylum Chordata; class Mammalia; order Carnivora; family Mustelidae; genus Mustela; species Mustela lutreola. The sequence goes on along the minus strand of NC_081293.1, from coordinate 185,460,857 downwards.
CATTAGAGTCTAAAAACCTGCAAATGGGACGTCATCGAGGTTGGCTTCCTAGAGATGAAGTAAAGGGAAGCCTCTAACACGGGAGCGTCAGCAAAACTGAACCCCCAAGAAAATCTCAAGATGAGCCTCAAAGTTAGGCGCTGGGCAAAAGAAGCGAAGGGAAGATGTAACAGCTGGCCCAAAGAGACCATGCTTGTGAGAATGACCCTTTGTTATTAGGGGGTTTTCCCTGCAGGATGTCCTGTCACATGCTGTGGGTAGTATTTCCGCAGGAGCCCAGGGTTAGGGTCCCCATGGCCAAGTTGCTTGAGCCTTTCCCAAGTCCTTCCTTGAATCCCACAGAGAGGCGAGGAATTTGGGAAGAGAGGACACGCGTCTCCTTATCTTGTGCCTGACTCATTGCAGGTCACGGGGATTGCTCCAGTCACTTCCCCCGTTCCCTGCTGGTTTCTGCCTGTCCATCCTACAGCAGGAGATAGCCACACTGGGAGGCCAGTTCCTGCTGTCCCCACTCCCCCCCCATTCCCCGTGCTGGTGTTAGTGCTGTGAATGTGGATCCTTCTCTGCGGTGGGACCACCATGGGCTCAGAAACCGCCACCTGCCTGTCACCTCACCGTGCTCTGTTTAGGATCAACTCTTCTGCCCAGATACTAGCCCGATCATCACACATCAGCCATAGGTTACTTCCCTGCAAGGCTCTTATTTCATTGAAATAATAACTAACTGCCTGAGAATAAAATACGTCAGCAGCTTTTATAGTACCTGCCCCTTGGTGGACATTCACCATATTTGTTCTGAACTTCTCATGTGAAATCACTACACAGTCCAATAGGACAGAAGCGTTGTTTTCAGTAAATCAGGACTAAAGGATCGCGGTTACGACCATGGGACTATACCTAACTGTCACTGTACGCAAACGGCCCTGTAGCATCGTAAGTACTACTGGGACCACAAACCCCAATCAATGAAGTAAAGACAAATATCATAGTCACAATGTCACATGGAGGAGTGCTGACCGTGGGGTCACATGCAGGCCACCGAGCCATTGTGGCATATACCGAACACAGCTCTCAATAGAGCAGCAAAACAAAGCACATTCCGGCCACCCTGGCAACTTCTGAGCCTTCAGCAGCTGCCGCAGCAGGGATGGCCTTATTTACAGAGTTGGGATAGAACGACGGGTCACATGTCTAGCGACCTCCGCAGTCACACCTCTTAGGACACAAAGGAAAATAATGCATCGACAATTCCTGATCACTGGGTGCTGGTTTTGAGGATACTACTAGATCACTAGAATCTTTTTTTTTAAAGCCGCGATATCTTCCTAAGCTCTTAGTAACAAATCTGACGATGTATTACGTAGCTGTAGGTCCCTGGCTGACCTCTAATACTGTTCCATCTCCGGGGGTTGGCTACCAAGTCACTCTGTGTACTCAGAGCAAGGCTACCTTTACCATTGAATTTTTTAATTAACATTTATTGGGTGCAAGTTAGGAGCTAAGCATTGTGCCGAGGACTTTTTACCACAGGACCTTATCCAATATTCACAATCATCGTTTTGAAAAGGGAGATGAAGAAATGTTCAAGAATTTGCTCACAGCCAGTCAGTAGCTCAGAGCAGTAAAAGTTAATTCTGATCTGAGTGTTCCAACTCCTTCAAATTAAGTGGAAGTAAAAGGTGTTCTCACCCAGATACCCAAAACCAACGCTCAGACCTACTGCCTTGGCAGAACCCTGCCCTGATCCATGGAGGACACTGTGTGGCACTGGCGCAGTCATTCTCAACAGTGGGTGTCCAGAACTAACTTCACATGACCGAAGCATTGCCCTATCCCCCAGCCCTGGGCACCTGCCATTCTGCTCTCTGCTCCTGGGACTCTACTTGAGTTTCCACATATGAGTGAGGCTGTGCAGTATTTGTCCTTTGTCTGGCTAAATTCACTTAGCAGGATGCTCTAAAGGCCTAGTGATGTTGTTGCATATGGCACGATTACCTATTCCAAGGCTGAATAATAGGACATCATAGGTCTATAACCACATTTTCTTTATCTGAGCATCGACATTTAAGAGGTTTCCCTATGCTGGCTCCTGGGAATAACACTGAAGTGAACACAGTAATGCAGACAGACCTCTTTAAGATCTAGATCTCAACTCCTTTGGATATACACCCAGAAATAGGATCGCCAGTGTCCCAAGCCCACCTTAGAGGCGTACATTGTCTTTCCACAAGCTCAGCTTTATTCAATCATAAAGGTTGACTATAATTATCAAACAGGTTCAGGGTTCTAAACTCAATGACCTACAACTTGGCTTCATACATGTCACACAAAGCACAATACAAAGTCACACAACAAAGAAGACAACGAGGTATAAGAAGTGAAAGCAGCAAACTCCCAAGTCCGTCCACGAGCGGGCAGCTGAGAGGAGAACTCGGTCCAGTCCAGGTCAGCTCTCCGCACTGACGGCTAATTCCGTCCAACAGTGGAGAACCTTTCTTTTTTTTTCTTTTTTCTTTTTTTTTTTTTTTTTTAAGATTTTGTTTATTTGACAGAGATCACAAGTAGGCAGAGAGGCAGGCAGAGACAAAGGGGAAAGCAGGCTCCTTGCTGAGCAGAGAGCCTGATGCGGGGCTGATCCCAGGACCCAGGGATCATGACCTGAGCCGAAGGCAGAGGCTTTAACCCACTGAGCCACTCAGGTGCCCCTGGAGGACCTTTCTTTAGGTCCTGGGCAGAGCCCTAAGCAGCAGCTGCCTTTTCAGTGTGGTCAGATATGGGAGAGTCCCAAGTTGAGAGTCTGACAGTCTGACAATATGTTACTTTGGCTGCAAAAGTCATCCCTTTTTAAAGGAGTTTAATCAGTCTTGGGCCCTCTGGTTCTCTCGATTACCAGCTCTCAGTTCTTCTAAGCTATCTTGGCTTGGATGCCTATACCAGTTCTGGCAGCCATCAGCCCCTGCAGGTTTCGGGGAAACCTGGTCTTAGCTGCTCTGCCCCTGGCCGCTTCCATCACTGCTTGACAAGAATCACTGCCTAACATGAATGACTCCATCTTGCTCTCTCCAGATGGATTAAACATTAACTCTAGTTTTGGTGTTTTGAGAAACCTCCCCATTGTTTTCCATAGTGGCCACACTAATTTACATCCCCACCAATAACTTGGACAACACAAGCTCCCTTTTCTCCACTTCCTTGCCAACACTTCTCCATTGTTGTTGGTTTTTTGTTTTTTGTTTTTTGTTTTTTAAATAAGAGCCAACCTAACATATAGGAGGCAATAATTCATTGTGGTTCAGATTTGCATTTCCCTGAGAATTAGTGATATCGAACATGTTTCCATATCCCTGATGGCTATTGGTAGGTCTTCTTGGAAAGGAAGGTCTTTTGGGCTGTTGAGTTATAGTTCATTATATGTTTTGGATATTAACTCCTTATCAGATAAATGGTCTGCATATATTTTCTCCCATTCCATAGGTTGCCTTTTCATTTTGTTGACAACTACCTTTGCTGTGCAGAAACTTTTTAGTTTGATGTGATCCCACTTTACTTTAGCTTATGTCTGCACTTTTGGTGTCCAATCCAATATCAGCAGCTTTTCCCTGTTTTTGTCTATGGGTTTTATTGTTTCAGGGTTTATATTTAAGTCTTTAATCCATTTTGAATCAATTTTTCAATAACAGTCTAATTTCATTATTTTTCATGTGGATCTCCAATTTTCCCAATACCTTTTAACAAAGAGATGTTTTTCCCCATTGAGTATTCTTGGCCCCTTTGTCAATATTAATTGACTGTATATGTGAGGCTCTATTCTGTTCCACCAGTCTGTATGTTACTATACCAATACCATATTGGTGATTGCTATAGCTTTGCAATATCTCTTAAAATCAACGAGTATGATACCTCCAGCTTTGTTTTTCTTACTCAAAACTGTTTTGGCTGTACAGGGTCTTTGGTGGCTCCCCGTCATTTTTAGGAGTGTTTTCTTATTTCTACAAAAAGACCACTGGGGTTTTATTAAGCATTGCATTGAGTCTATGTACCACTTTGAGAAACATGGTCCCCATTTTAACAATAGTAATTCTTCTAATCCATGAACATGAGAGGTCCTTCCACTTGTGCTATTTTTTTCTGTCAGTTTCTTATATTTTTCAGTAGACAACTCTGTCACCTCCTTGGTTAAGTATCATCTTCCTTTGATACTGTTGTAAATGGATTTGTTTTCAATTTTCTCTTTGCAGAGTTGTTAGAAATGTAACTGATTTTTGTATCCAAGGACGTACTGAGTTTTAGGTCTAACAAGTTCTTATAACTATACTGGAGTTTTAGGTCTAACAAGTTCTTATAACTATACCGCAACACTATGAACCTGGAAACAGTCCTATACCTATGCTTATCAAAAAAAATTACCATTTAAGGGCGCCTGGGTGGCTCAGTGGGTTAGGCCGCTGCCCTCGGCTCAGGTCATGATCTCAGGGTCCTGGGATCGAGTCCCGCGTGGGACTCTCTGCTCAGCAGGGAGCCTGCTTCCTCCTCTCTCTCTCTCTCTCTGCCTGCCTCTCTGCCTACTTGTGATCTCTGTCAAATAAATAAGCAAAATCTTTAAAAAAAATTACCATTTAAGGGAGTTAGGGTTTCAGGATATTTTGATGTTTCAGCATTTTAAGTGAGCATTTACTATGATCTGGGCACCATTCTAAGTAATTTCGTGGACCACAATGTTTACTCTTCCTAAAAACCCTATGAAGTAGGACTATCATCATCCCTGTTGTCAGATGAGAAAACTAAAGCTCAGAGACGTTAAGTAACTTGACTATGGTCCCACAGCCAGTGAGTGTTAGAGCAGGGCTTCAACTCAGGCAGTCTGACTGAGTTGCCTCTGAACCAAATCATGACATTTTAGTCAATTAACACAGTTCTTTAAAAGATACATAGAAAACAGTTTATGGATTTAGGATTTTAAACAATCAGGTAGAAAATATTATGTAACATGCATTCGTCAAGGACTTTGCATGATGAAATCAAATTCTACAAAGATGACATTTAATTTTCAAGTTTGAGAAGCAGCGATATTTGAGTGTAACATACATGCAAATACATATTGAGTATAACATACATTTTAGGGGGGGCAGTCTAAGAGATTAGGATTCAGAACAAGAGTCAGCAACCTACAGTCCATAGGCAAACCTAGCCTACCACCTGCTTTTGTAAATAAAGTTTTCTTGGAGCGCAGCCATTCCTGTTCATTTGCTTACCACATATGGCTGCCTCCACCCTTCAAGGGCGGGGCAAGCAGCTGTGGAGCCTATATGGCTGACAAAGCCTAAAATATTTACTATATGGTCCTTCATGGAAAATATTTGCCAATGCCGGTCATAGAGGTTTAGGTGTGCTAGACTGAGAAACACCCGCGGTGAAAACACCTTTAGGACCTAGTTCTAGAGTGATTAGCAGAATCAGGAGAGAATGTTATGGGTTTGTTGAAGCAAATGAAAAGCCGAGCCCATCAGTAAGGCACCTCTTTACAGCTGTGGGGAGACGGTTACGGTAACCATGCCCAGTGACTCGTGCCTCTCAGTATGGGTGCTCTCGGGTAACCCCTCTCTGCATGGGGTCTTGAGCTTGGCCATGTGACTTGCTGGGGCCAAATGGGCCAAATGTGAAACCAACAGAAGTTAAACATGTACTTCCTCATCGGGGTTTGGATCTCAGCAGGAGGAAGATGAACTCTTCAGGAGAGGCCACTTGGAGAACAGATGCATCCCAGCCTGCAGGCCCAGCTAACCGCCGCCCGTGACTGAGGCCATCTGGGCCGCCACCTCCAGACTTAGGAGTGACACCAGGTGAGACCAGCAAAAGCCCACTAGCTAAACCCAGTCCAAGCTGCAGAACTGTGAACAAACAGTGGTGGTTTTAACCCATTAGGTTCTGGGTGTTGTTGAGTTTTTTGGTTTGTTTGGTTTTTGGTTTTTTGTTTTTTTTAATGCAGAGTACAGGCGGGCAACAATACCCTAGCTGAAGGGCATCAGGAACCAGTGGCGTTGCCTAGGGATGAGAAATTACGTCTGAAAATCAAAGGGAAAGTGATCACACACACACACACACACACACACACACACACGAAATACCAAATGCCATTAAGGACCCAGGATTGCCTTTTCTTTCAAACTCCTGAAAGGAGGGAGAATAGATTAAAAGACAAAAATCTTTGCCTTTTTAGGGAAGGTCAGATGCTGTAAATAATAAACTCTCCTCTTTCTAGAGAATCGTTATTCCCTTCTGTCTTCGGAGACAGAAAAGGAATCGCTCCCAACCCTGCAGGGCTTTCTTTTTGCCTCTTGGAGAACTCAAAGGCTGGTGGGGATTTACACGTATGAGCCAGATCCCTGAGCCAAATTAGGCAGGCAAGGCGGAGAAGCAAGCTGTGGTTTAAGTAGTGTGTGGGGAAGGGGCGCCAGGCGGGCTGGGGGAGGCTGGAAAGACAGGGCAGCGCAGAACAAAGGGGAGCCACAAGGGCGAAGACCCTCACCAGAGATTCCCGGGCAAACTGCAGGGAGAGCCAGCCCTGGCTTCCAGCCCCAGATGAAGGCCAGGAGGGCCCTCAGTGCTGGCCAGCAGGGGTGGGGGTGGCGGGCTCCCGCCTGCACCCGGGGCAGGAGCCTCTCACACTTCAGACCAAGACCTGGGAAATCCTGCGAAAGCAGCCCTCCCGAGATCCATGCCAGCCTCGAGCCCAAAAACTGCCTTGGAGAGCTCTAGAAGCTCAAGAGTGCCTCTGACAAGGAGACAAGGGAGGGGAAGGTTGCAGGTCTGAAGGAGGAGGGACAAGGTCACGTGGGATGTAACTAACACAGGAGACAAAACGTCCACTACAAAAGCAACTGGGGCCATTTCAGCTCAGAATGAAATTCATGAAGGGAGGTAGTGAGGCTCGTTCTCCAAACTGTGAGCTCATTCATTCAGTCAACGTGTATTTATAGCCTCAAGGTGCGCGGCACTGTTGTGGGTCCTGCAGACAGGACAGGACTCCTGCCCAACTAGGGCTTACAGCCCGTGAGGGGAGAAAAACCAAACAGTAACAAGAACGGGAAGTCTAGGGGTGACTGGGTGGCTCAGTCGATGGGTGTTTGCCTTCGGCTCAGGTCATAATCCCAGGGTCCGGGGATCGAGCCCCACATCGGGCTCTCTGCTGGGTGGGAAGCCTGCTTCTCCCTCTCCTACTCCCCCTGCTTGTGTTCCCTCTATCCCTGTGTCTTTCTCTGTCAAATAAATAAATAAAATCTTTTTTAAAATAAATAAATAAATAATAACGCAAAGTCTACTCCTAAAGATCATGACATGTCCTGATGGGTGCCGGAAGGAAAGAAGCAAGCTGGCTGAGAGAATATATGGGGTGTGGGGGAGATCGGGAGGGGGCCTCCTTGTTCCTGGGGGGCAAGCACCTGTGTCGTGCTCAGGTGTGTGTCCCTCCCAGTGTTTGTGCATTTGAATGAAATGTTTTGGCTTCAGGTCAGCAAAGCTCCACGCGGTTAGACTTCTCCCACTTTTCACTCTATGGTCTTGTGTGACGCTGATGCAGGCTAAGACATGGTGGGGGAGGGGCACCAGCAGCATGGTGACCAGAGTAGATGCTGAGCAGGCCCTCCAGGGGACTCACCGGGTTCCCTGCTAAGGACTCAGCAGGTAGGGACAGGGAACAATTCTCCAGTGCCATTTCTGCATAGGAACATTCCCTACCCTAGAGCCAGCAGTATGGTCCCCATACACTGAAGGGTTCTGCTCCAGAGTGCCCTAGATCATCCTAATGGGACCACTCAGGAGAAAGAGCCCAGCTTTCTCTGTAGGGAGCTAATAATGCTGGCCATTTCTGGGGGAGGACGACCAGGCTTTGCTCGCTTTACAAAGCAGGAACATGGTCCCTAGGCTTTATCACCCCGAGGACAAAGGGGTTTATTACCCCGAGGAGGACTGGGGTTTCTAACATCTGCTCCTCACATGAAGCAGAGAAGCCCTGGAGATTTGCTTTTCATCTTTTTCTTACTCTCCCCTTTGTCCTGAGTGTACCATTACATAACAGCACTATAGATCATCTCTGTTCAGTAGCTACGAGTTTAAATCTTGTTTCATGTCATTATTAGCAATTCTTTTCATAATGAGAGCAATGCATAAAAACCCCAATTGAGACCTGGACATCAGACACCTAGTTGCCACAAGTAAATGAACTGTTTGCTCCAAACATTTCACCGTGGTTTGATGGCACGGGGTGGGGCGGGGGGGGGGGGGCTCCCTCTCTGAGGATAACCAGACTCAACACAAATGTTTTGGTTGTGTGACCCTGTGGATTATCTTTTTAAAGTTTAAACTCCCTCATTTCAGAATATGCAAAGGGTAGGACTTTAAAGGGCATCTTCCTGATCAAATCTAATACCTCTGGCCCAGAACTTTCATTTGATTAAATTTCACTTCTTGAGATACTGACTCGTGAGTGTCAAATACATGATTTAATATGCTTGCTAAATTATGGAGTGTTGAACAAAGGGAAAGGATTTTTTTTTTCTCTTGCCACCGTTATTTATTTGGGTTAAAGATTGCCTTCTGCTTCCTGGCATATGTTAAGAAATAATTATGTGAGAGTTGTGTCACATCATGAATCAACCTGACCGTCTTTTCCGCCAAAACTTGCACCTCTACTTTTGGCGTCCCTCTCTTTGAAGTTGTCCTCTCTTTGCTAAGAAGAAATAGATGCTTTCATAAGCCTGTGGGCTAATTATGTCAAGGGGAAGGTGAGGAAGCAGGTTCCTAATATAGGTTCAGGGGCTGCACAAGGTTGAACTTAAGCTGACCACGGGAGAGTAGCACTTCCTTTTTTCTCATTGCGTTTTGTTCTGCCTGCACTGAGAGACAGTCGTTCTGAGCCTTCAGGTAAACTTGTACTCTAGATGAATTTGTCCAAGTTTCTTGTGCCCATATTTGCCTGAGCTGAAATTGTTTCCCAGGATCCAGAAACACTTCTGACACTAACCACCAATCTCTTGTATCCGTAAGTCAGTCCATCCAATGAAAATTGAATTAAAGAGTCCTTGCTGCTCCCTCTGCTTCCTCCCCAATGCTTAACTGTCTAATAAGATTCAATTAAGACCACTCGGGCCTCCCCCAACCAACACAGCAGCACAGGAGAGCCAAATGTAAACCAGGTTGACTAATGGAGTCAAAAACACCAATGGGTAATCAGGCCAGAAGAAAAGCATGGAGAACACAGAGATAGCACCAATATTGCAACACAAAGTGGTTATGAAATGATTCAAGATATTTAAAGACAGACATTGTTCTAAGAAAGCAGTAGTTCTGGGTATTAGATCAGAAAACATCCTGCTTCCAGTCCTAACTGGGAGGCTTCCAGAAGTATGGTGGCATGAACAAGATACTGTGGAATTAAGAGTTTTAGCCCAGCTTGGTGCAGTCCTTCTGCATCCTGACTCCTTAAGCAGATTTATCTCCTACTTGAGAATTATCCCAAAAGCCCAGCACGCCATCAACACAAGGGGCCTCGGATTCCTTTATTACCACGGGGCTCTCGATGGTATTGGAGACAGGAGTTGCACACAACCAGAATTCCCAACACAGATGCTCAACATCAGAACAAGAACAAAAGCGGGTCAGGGGTACAGGCAGTCAAGTCAAGGGTGCCAGGAGCGCCCCCCACCCACCGCCCATCCCTGCCCCCGCGAGGAAAGGCCTCCCAGATCCACACCTTTCCTGAAACTCCATTCAGACCCTGAGTCCTTCTCTCCGACTACCTTCTGCACCCAAAACTAAACCCACCATCTGCACTGCCCACCCACCTCCGCAAAGAAAACATTTCTTTCCTTCCAAATATAAAGTGCATTACAATCGATTAATTGAACATAGGCCACAACACCATTCTTTCAATCATGGAGATTTGAAACCCAGTCAGACTTGCTGGGTTACACACTGTTTCATCCTCTCCTGCTGTCCTTTCTTCTATTAAAAGCCTCCTTGGCCAAGCTGGACCCTCCATTCACACGACTCTCCCCCCCCCCCCCCCGTTACGGATCGAATCATGTCCCCAAAGAGGTATCTCAAAGTGCTAACCCCCCAGTACCTTAGAATGTGACTTTCTTTGGAAATAGGACTGCAGATGCCAGTAGTTCAGAGGAGGTCATACTGGAGTAAAAATGGGCCCTTGATGTCACATACCCGGTGTCCTTAGAATGTGAGGACAGAGGCAGAGATCAGAGTGACACAACACCAAGCCACAAAGTGCCAAGGACAGATGGCCACCAACTGAGGCTCAGAAGAGGCAAGGAGGGTTCCACCCAGAGTCTCAGAGAGCACATGGCCCCACGGACACCTCTGTGGCTGACCTCCATCTCCAGAGCCCTGAGACAATGAATGTCCATTAAGGGATCCAGTGGGTGGTACTTTGTTAGCCCTTAGAAACAAACACAACCACCTTCCCTTCTAGGAACCTCCCATGGATTCCTGTTTCCTCATCATCTCAAAGTTCTACTCTTTGGCCAGCTCCTGAGGCCTGCACCTGCCCAGCCCATCCTCCCTTTACAAACATACCTACACCATTTCTTTGTGACTTCTCTGAATTACAACCTACATCGACCTCTCCCATCTTCAATGTCCTACTACTCCTGTTTCCACTAAAATCTTCTTCCCCTCCACCAACTGTCTTGATTTCTGCCTTCCCTATCAGTCCACAGCCCCTTGAGAAATGGGCTAGGACTTACTTTCTTTTGCATCTCCCCTGAGCACCCAAATACATCAGAACTCATGGCAGATGAACAGATCTAGTCACCTTGACACAGGCTTTATCCTTGACCTGGAACATCAGGCAGCCCGTAGGCTACAGGCCAGGGACTGCAGTTTTGCTTTTTGTGTCCCCAGTGCCTAGCCCAGTGTCTGACATTTCGTAGACTTTCAGTAATTGTTTATTCCGGGTCCGTCCCAGGTAGACCAGCATTCTGCTTCTTTTAAAGGACTCACTAATTAAATAGCTTGAAGTTCTTCAGACAAAAGTAGCTGGACAGGGAGGAAATGCCATTCTCTTTCTCTGGTAACCCCACTAATAGGTCATTAAAAGGGCCCCAGCTTGGAGCCCCAGGAAGCCTCATTAGTCCCCACGACCCATCAGGGAAGGCAGCCTTCCTCCCAATTATCAGGCTTCCTGTTTATTAATACATGACAAGCCTTGTCCTTCAGTCCATTGTTACCTGTGTTTCCAGAACTCTTTGAAAGCATAAATAAATGATAGCTGGCGGGTCTCCTTTCCCCAGGATGTTGTCAGTGTTGAGAATCCTGACAGTTTTCCAAGACATCATTTGCCACTACAAATGCCAAGTGCTCCTGTCCTCTCCTATTTATAGAGATGCTTGATAATCTAAGGAGCCAACTCCTTCCAACAGAGACAGACCAATGCTGTCATAAGTCTGCAGGTCACAGAGCCGTGCACCTGGCTTTTCAGAGAGCCCAAGGCCTGGCAGTGGAGAACCCGTCTGCTCAGCAGGCCAGCCATTCAGATCCCCAAGATGCCAGACCCAGAGAGCCTGCAGGGGCCACAGGGTGACTCTGGGAAGGGCAGAGCTCCAAGGAAGGTTATTGTTGTTCCAACTCTGTCATTGCCCCCTTTCCACCAACCTCATCTCTGATCCACAGGTCCCAAAACATTTGAATTAACCTCTCGGATACTTTTTCCCTGGCCATCCACTGGATGTTTCAAGGGTCAGGATGGGGAGGAGAGTTGCAGTGGCGGGCGGGAGAGGGGTGGGTATAGGAGAGTGGGAAGGAGGGGGTCCAAACCCGGAAGGTAGGTAGAAGCCAAAGAAAGAAGGGGCCGTTCAGTTTCTAGTTCCATGTGGAAGGAGCTCAGGACTCACTCGGTCTAGACAACAAGTAAAAAGCTGAACACACTGAACAACCAAAAGTTCTTCTTGGGTTGGAGACATGAGGACACGGAGCAAACCACTGCCCCTGAGCCTGGAGAGAAAAGCGAGTGGACACGGCGAGTCGTGACTTACCAGACAGAGGAGGCACCTCCGAGGGAACCCGTGCCGGGCAGGAAATCCTCAGCTGTGATGAACAAACTGGTAGGGGCTCGGTGTGGACAAATCTGAAAGTTGAAAACTCTGGGGGGAGCGGGTATCCAGTCATAGGAAACCCCCCAAATACTGTGAGATTTACTTCCAGGAGCTCCAGCAGATTCCCACAGTAAGTATCTGAGGACAAACTCCCTCAAGCTTCCAGCAGGGGTTGGGGGAAGGAACCATTTTAAACACACCAGAGCATGTTGTTCTCAGTTAGGGCTGCCCTCAGGTGAACAGGAGGCTAGTCTGTAGGGTATTTCAGGGCCTAATTGACTGGGGGGTTGGGAAATACCCTACTCCAGCTGTTTCTCGACATCTCGTCCCACCTAAAGGAAGAGAAAGAGCTGAGAAACACCTGTGAAACTCAAAGCACTGAGGCACAGCCTCACAGAAAGGCTGAGACTGTGGCACACTCCGCCTTTCCCACACCTCACCAACACATGACTAGAGACCTACTTATGGCAGTCCCTCTTACCTGATACGTTATGTCTAGCTAGCCAGAGAAAATTACAAGCCCACACCAAAAGGTGAAAAAACACAATTTAAAAAGAGCCAACATCAGAACCAGACAAAGAAGGATGGTAGAATTATCAGACCAAGAACTTTACCCAACTATGACAATATGCTAAGGGCTCTAGGGGCGCCTGGGTGACTCAATCAGTTTAGCACCCAACTCTTGATTTCAGCTCAAGTCATCATCTCAGGGTTGTAGGATTGAGCCCCAAGTCAGGCTTCATGTTCAGTGAGGAATCTGCTTCTCTCTCTCTCTCCCTCTGCCCCCCAACCACTCACACACATGCACATACCCTAACAAATAAATTAATCTTTTAAAAAATATATGCTAAGGGCTGTAGTGGATAAAGTAGACAGCACATAGGAATCATGGTCAATGTAAACAGAAGAATATCCTAAGAAAGAAAAAAAAAAAAAAAAAGAAACGCCAGATTAAAAAAACACTATAACAGAAATGAAGAATGTCTTTGATGAGTTCATTAGCCAATTGGATGTGGCTGAGGAAAGATTCTCTGATCTAGAGGATATATCTGTATTCTCAAAACCATAAAAAAGAAAATAAAGACTGGGAGGGAAAAGCAGAGTATCCAAGTTCTATGGAACATCTGCAAAAGTTATATGCATAATATGGATATCAGAAAAAGAAAAAAGAAGAAACACTTGAAACAACAATGACTATTTTCCCAAATTAATATTAGATACTAATATTAATATCAGTAGATTATTAAAACAGTGGTATTTTATTATTAAAACAGAATATTAAAACAGTGGATCCAGGGAGCCCAGCAATCATGTGGGATAAATGCCCCCAAAAAAGTACAGCTGGGCATATCATTTTTAATTACAGTAAATCAAACACAAAAAAAATTTTTGGAAAAAAAGCCAGAGGAAAAGAATCACATTACCTACAGAGGGACAAAGATAAGAATTACATCTGAGTTCTTCTCAGAAACCAGGCATGCAAGAAGAGAGTTAAGTAGGATATTTTAAATGTTGAGAGGAAAAAAACCACCAAACTGGAATTTTGAACTTATTGAAAAATTGAACTTACTGAACTTATTGAAGAAATTATCCTTCAAAACTGATGGAGAAATAAAGACTCTCTCAAACAAAAGAAAACTGAGGGCATTTGTTGGTGTGACTGGGTAGCTCAGTTGGTTAATTGGCTGCCTTCAGCTCAGGTCATGATCTCTAGGTTCTGGGATCAAGCCCCACATTGGGCTCCCGGATTAGCAGGGAGTCTCTGTTTCTCTAGCTCTCCCTCTGCCCCTACCCACTGCTCATCCTCTCTCTGTGTCTCAAATAAACAAAATCTTTAAAAAGAAAAAATTGAAGGAATTTGTTGCCAGTAGATCTGTCTTACAAGAAATATTGAAATACATTCTTTAGGAAGAAGGAAAATAATATAGGTCAAACCTTGGATCAACATAAAGAAAAGAAGAGTGTTAAATAAGGAATAAATGAAGGCAAAATAATAACTTTCATTTTTTTATTCTTAATTGATCTGACAGAAAACTGTTCATAATAATAGCAACAATATATTCAATTGGGTATTCTTATGGATATAACATATCTTATATGCTTATGTCTTTATATACTTATGTATATATCTTATATATATTTATGTATGCTTATGAATAAGTGAAATGAATGGCAGCAATGATAGGAGGAAGCAATTAGGGTTATTTTGTTATTATAAGATCCTCACACTACCCACAAATTGGCATAGTGTTATTTGAAAGTGGACTTGGATTAGTTGTAAATGTATATTATAAACTCTTAGGGAAACTACTAAAAAGGTTAAAAAAAAAAGAGTTTTAGTGATATGCTAAGAAAGGAGAGAAAGTGGGATCATATAAAATGTTCATTTAAAACCACATAAAGCAGAAAAGAATTGAAGACAAAAATAGTAACAGAGAACAAGGGCAACAAACAGAAAACAGTAATCAATGTGTTAGATATTAATCCAGGTATGTCAGTAATCCCTTTGAATGTCTAGAGTCCAAATGCATTCATTAAAGGGCAGAGATTGTCAGAGTAGATCAAAAAACAAGATCCAACTATATGTTGTCTTCATGAAATCCACTTTAACTATAACGACACAAATAGATTAAAAGTAGATGGATGGAGAAAACTGCACCATGCTAACACTAAGAAGAAAGGAGGTGTAGATTACCAGAAGAGTTTATAGTTGATCAAATGCACTTTCAAAAGAAGAAAGGAGCCAAGATCATTTAAAGAATCAGAATTATATGAAGAGGGCAATTAAGGAACAAAATTTTTCAAGGGAACACATTTAGAAAGTGGATATCTAGGCTTATGGTGTCTTGAAATAAGTTACTGAGGTTATTCCGTAAGTATTTTTGCCAGTTCTCAGTAACTTTCTGACCCCCAATACTCAAAATACTGTGTACGTTCCCAAAATAGAGTGAAGGAGTCCCACTCTCTGTTTAAGAAATGTAAAAAATGTGAAATGCAGCATAGGTCTGGCCTTAGGTATGTATATGAGAGAGCAGTAACAGCAAGAGGTGAACACCCACCTTCTCTTCAGTCAGTGGTGTCATGGCTGTCCTCAGCTATGGGCTAGGTCTATGCAGCATAGGTCTGGCCTTAGGGATGTGTATGAGAGAGCTGTAATAGCAGGAGGTGAACACCCACCTTCTCTTCAGTGTCCCTCCCTGTCAGCGGTGTCATGGCTGTCCTCAGCTATGGGCTATTCCTGGGCCTCCTTCACAAGGAGCCCTCTTTTATCTCATGTTACGTCATCACTTTATCTTACAATCCAGAAATGTTTGCATCTTAACTGCACACTGAACAACCTTCCAGACCCGCTGTCTCTCTCTGAGGTAGCTGAAGTGTAGCAGGATGACTTACTTTCAATCACACAGTTTTCTAGAAGTCTCAAAACTCCAGGCACTATGGCAAATGGGAGCAAAGAAAACTATGTTTGGAAGGAAAAATGTCCCTTTATTATTGGCAACCCAGTGCCAACAAGCACACCCATGACCCAAATCATGGTTTCTAAATACCATCCTCCAACAAAAGGAACCAGGGCTCCTTGAAGAAGCAGTTGATTCTACATCCAGGCAAGAAAAATACTAGATGATCCTGGAACATTTTATGATGCCAAAAGTAGGGAAGGACTCGAAAAGGACGAGGGCTTCCTGAAGGAGCATAGAAACCAACCAGAGTTCCCAGAGACTAAAGCTGGGACAAATTGAGCAATAAGCAAAATAATATTTAATTGCGATCCCTAGAATAAGAATAAAGTAAACATACACAAGTCTATCCTGACATTTAAAAATAGTTGAACAGGGGCGCCTGGGTGGCTCAGTGGGTTGAGCCTCTGCCTTTAGCTCAGGTCATGGTCTCAGGGTCCTGGGATCAAGCCCCCGCATCGGGCTCTCTGCTCGGCGGGGAGTCTGCTTCCCCCACCCCCAACTCTGCCTGACTTTCTGCCTACTTGTGATCTCTCTGTGTCAAGTAAATAAATAAAATTTTAAAAAATAAAAATAAAAATAGTTGAACAAATAAGGACACTGGCAATAAGGCATAGCTCATCCTTACAAAAGAATTTAAATTAATAAGTGTGGAAGGAAAGAAAGAGATATCAAATCACCATTAGAACTCCACAGTAACAATTCCTGTGGGAAAAATAATCCACCCATTGCTGCTAAAATTAGTGGTTGAGAGTTTGAGGAAAAGCAGAGTATTTCTATAATCTAAAAGCTCCTCCCCAAGATATGTATTAATTGTAAGAGGAAACACAGTAACTTTACATTCCATCCCTTCAGACACACCTTAGCTGAATAACAGAGGGAAAAGCACCAGTAATAAGAACTACTGATATCATGTACCCCTGGTATCAGATCAGGACCCCACACTTAGGACCTCATTGAACCTTAACCACCTTTTTAAAGACCTTATCTCCAAGGGCAGTCACATTGGGGTTTAGGGTTCCATCATATGAATTTGGAAGGGGGAACAATTCAATTTGTAGCACTTGCGAACCACAATCTAATCATGAAAATACATTAGACAAACCCAAATGATCCATGAAACAACTTATAAGCACTTTTCAAAAGTGTCAAGGTCATAAAAGACCAAGAAAGACTAAGGAACTATCTTAGGCTGAAGGCTATTAGGAGACATGATGATTAAATGCAACATGGGATATGGGATTGATTCCTGGGACAGAAAAAGGACATGAATGGAGAAATGGACTCGATCTGAATAAAGTCTCCAGTTTAGTTACTATTGTTGTATCCATGTTAATTTCCTGGTTTTGATTACTGTGTGATAGTTATATAAAATGTTAACATTACGGCAGCTGGGTGAGGGGTATACTGAAATGCTTTGTGCTCTTTTTACAACTTTACTCTAAAATTATTTCAGAACAAAAAGGGTTTTTTTTTAAAAATGTCCCTTCACGTCACACTCTTCACAATGTGGTGGGAGTAGAGAACAGACCCTGGAAAATCTCTCTTTTGTGGGGGAAGTGTGGGGAGACAGCACAGAGAACTGCACAATTTCCCCACCACCCTCCAGGATGTAAGAGAGAGCGGGAGATGGGAAGAGTCGAAGTGGAAGACAGATTTTAAAAGCCGGTCTCATGAAGGCAGACGTGGAGCATGGCATCTGCCATAAGAGAGATGGGGACTGGCCTCCTTCCAGAGGTCCAGTTCAGAGACCCATCACGCACCTTTATTTTAAGACTGTCAGCGGTTTGTGTGCACAAAAGAGAAAGAGAGGACTCTGTTTCCACACAAACAGCCCAGTGGACATGGACCACTGGCTGCTCTCCCTCCCAGCTGGTTGATTCTCTGGCTCTGAGAGCCCCAAGGCTGATTATTGTAGGGATTAGCACCTGACAGCCTGTGCAACCCAGATAATTCCTTTTATTTAGGACAATCCACAATAAAGTGGATGGCCAACCCCTCACCCACTTCCTACTCTCCCCGCCATCTTTCAGCTTTTGGTTCTAAGCATTTTTGTTCTCATTCATTTTGCAAAGGTTTTTTTGAGGTTTTTTTCCCCCCTGAGTACCTACCTTGTTTAAGGCATCAGTAAACCCTGAAGATAGAAAATAACTCTTAGATAAGAATGGAGTGCTAACACATAGTAGGATTGCCATCAAGAGTTTGCTGAATTGAGTTGAACGCCCTCTGTGGATTATATCCAGAAAGCTTTTCTATACTTAGATTGTGGTATTTCTGGCCATAATCTCTCCTATGCACAGTGGCCGGAAAAGAATATAAATTGCTGGGCCGAGGTGTAGCTGTGAAAGTTTCTAAAGATACACCCTTTAACACAATGGCTCCTCTAGATATGATGCACCATGAACCCTGGATAAAAGATAAAAATAGAAATAATAATGAGAGTGGTCAGCTATCATCAAGTGTTTACCATGTGCCGTATATGTAAAGCTCCCAGCCCCAAAGCTAGTGTGTAGGAGCTAGTACAAGTTTGCAGATGGCTAGTAAAGAAGAGGCTGAGCCTAGACACAAGCCAAGCACCTGGACTGGAGTGCAAGCTCTAAACCAGCGGGCTCCGCGTCCTTCCCATTCCTCAGTTCTGTTCTAGCCTTACTGTGGGACTTTGAGCAAATCTTTACAATTCTCTGGGCCCCTGACTGCCTGCCTATAATACAGGAATCATCATACCATCTTGTCTTGTCTACTTCGAAGGGTCAATTACATAAAGGTCAACACACAAACGTCGAAGTCACAGTAGACGAAGGGGATCAACAGGACACTTAATGCGACGAGCACTGAGAAACGGAAAGAATTGTTCAATCATTACATTGTACACCTGAAACTAATGTAAGACTGGAGGTTAATTGTGCTTGAGGTTTTTTTTTAAGATTTTATTAATTTATTTGACAGACAGAGATCACTAGTAGAAAGAGAGTCAGGCAGAGAGAGAAGAGGAAGCAGGCTCCCCACTGAGCAGAGAGCCCAATGCGGGGCTCAATCCCAGGACCCTGGGATCATGACCAGAGCCGAAGGCAGAGGCTTTAACCCACTGAGCCACCCAGGTGGCCCGAATTTTTTTTTTAAGTTGTCTAAAATGTCTAGGACTCTGGAGCACCTGGGTGGCTCAGTCAGTTAAGCATCCAACTTCTGATTTTGGCTCAGGTAGTGATCTCAGGGTGGTGAGATCCAACCCCTGGTTGGGCTCTGCACTCAGTGGGAAGTCTGCTTGAGATTCTCTTTCCCTCTCCTCCTGCCCCTCCCTGCCACTCACACTTGCATGCTCTCCCTCTCTCTCTCAAATAAATAAATAAAATCTTTTAAAAATAAAACAGGGGCACCTGGATGGCTCAGTCAATTAGGCATCAGCCTTTGTCTCCAGTTGTGACCCCGGAGTTCTGGGATTGGGCCCCACATCCAGCTCCCTGCTCAGCATTGAATCTGCTTCTCCTGCTCCCTCTGCCTCTCTCTCCCAATTCTCTCTCTCTCTCAATGAATAAATGAAAATCTCTTAAAAAATAAAATAAAATAAAATTAGGACTCTATAGGCAGAGAGAGAGGGGGATATCTCTGGCCAAGGATGTGGCCATAATTGCATTACGGATATTATCCACATAAGGATAAGGATATTATCCACATCCTTGGCTATAATGCAATTAGGAAATCAGCTATAGAAAAGATACTTCAGGGGCACCTGGGTGGCTCAGTCGGGTAAGCATTGGCCTTCAGCTCAGGTCATGATCCCAGAGTCCTGGGGTAGAGTTCCGCATCAGGCTCCCTGCTCAGTGGAAAGCCGCTTCTCCCTCTCACTGTCTCTCTCTCTCTGTCAAATAAATCAATAAAATCTTAAAAAAAAAAAAAAAAAAAAAGAAAAGAAAAGAAAGAAAAAAGAAGGTACTTGAAATTTATTTTAAACTAATGTGTTCATAAATAAGTCACAGGTTAAAGAAATTAAGTATCATTAAAATAACAGATTTAAAAAAACAAAAGATATAAATCCACAAAATCAAATTCCTAAGCTGCAGTGAGGAAAACTGAGAGGCAGCCTATTTTTCCCCTTCAGAACTCCTGAAAGATCTGGACATTTTAGGAATCAGGAAGCTCTGGAAGCAAGGATGGAGAAAGGTCTGAAAATAGACGGACCGGCTGGAAATGAGTGTAGGAAGCACTGAGAAGACTCAAGGTGACTTCCCTTGGCACAGCCCAAATGACAACCTCTTTATACACTTGCCAGAGAGAGTAAGGCGGGGGTCCTTGGTCCAGCACACATTAGGCATGGCTGAATTTTGCTGTTGTTGTTGTTTTGGTTTTTTCTTTGTTTGGTTGGGTTTTTTTTTAAAGATTTTATTTATTTATTTGACAGACAGAGATCACAAGTAGGCAGAGAGGCAGGAGATAGAGAGGAGGAAGCAGGCTCCCTGCTGACCAGAGAGCCTGATGCGGGGTTCGATGCCAGGACCCGGGGATCATGACCTGAGACGAAGGCAGAGGCTTTAACCCACTGAGCCACCCAGGCGCCCCTGTTTTGTTCTGTTTTAAGTAGGCTCCACACCCAGCACAGGATTCAGGGCCCAACACAGGATTCAAATGCACGACCCTGAGGTCAAGACCTGAGCCAAGATCAAGAGCGTACGCCCAACCCACTGAGCACCGAGGTACCCCACAGCTGAAGTTTTTAGCCGTCCTCACAAAAAGAGCTGCATCTTCAGTGGGAACTCTTCCTGAATATTGACACTTTCTCCTCCCAGCCTTCTTCCCTGACTTCCTGCCACTCCAGCAGCCAGGATTGTAAGCCTCAGGCCTGACCTTGAGAGAGGCTTCGCTGCGGGATCTCAGGATTCTGAAATCCAGAGTCCCTCAGGATCTGGCCTACCCAGACTCCTTTCAGGGATACTCACAGCCCATCAGCTCTACCAATGGGCTCAGGGCTGCCAATCACTTTTTTCCCTATTGTGGTAAAATATGTGTCACATAAAATATGCCATCTTGGCCCTTTATAATTTCACAATTCAGTGGCATTAAGCCCATTCACAATGTTGTGCAAGCACCACCACCTTCTATCAC
Source organism: Mustela lutreola (assembly GCF_030435805.1). Lineage (NCBI taxonomy): Eukaryota > Metazoa > Chordata > Mammalia > Carnivora > Mustelidae > Mustela > Mustela lutreola. The sequence goes on along the minus strand of NC_081293.1, from coordinate 185,440,198 downwards.
CCCAAACAGAAACTCTTTATCCATTAAGCAATAACTCTCACTCCATCTCCCTCCAGCCCCTGGCAACCTCTGTTCTCCTTTCTGTTTCTGTAAATTGGCCTACTCAAGATATTTCAGGTAAGTGGAATCACGCAATATTTGTATTCTTTAGTGTTTGGCTCATCTCACTTAGTATAATGCTTTCAAGATTCAATCATATAATTTCATTCCTTTATAGCTGGATAATATTCCCTTCATTCACCCACACCTCTGCTGATGGACACTGAGATTGTTACCACCTTTTGGCCACTGGGACCGATGCTGCTGTGAACACCAACGGCACAATATCTAAGTCCCTCTTCTCAATTCTTTTGGGTATTCTCTCTTCCCATCACTTTTTAATTCCTTGTCATCATAAAGTGACAAACCAGGGATCCCCTGACATTTGAGGAAAGCATTTATGATGAAAAACAGAACACGAACAGGAAAAAAAAAAAAATTGGTTTTCAACTTAGAGGAAACAAAGACTATATACAGAGAAGAAAACAATGCAAAACAAAAATGTGTATCCTAAGAAAGATAAAAAGCAGATACAGCATCTAGGAAATAAGGAGAGTATGCTTTAAAAATAAAACTTGCAGAGAACAGAAAAGTTCTTTGTAAATAAATGTCTGAGAGCAGAAATAAAAAGCTAGAACTACCATGCTGTCCAGCAATCCCACTGCTGGGTCTGTCTCCAAAGGAGATGAAAACAGGGAACCGAGAGACATATGGGCTCCCATACCCATCACCACACGATTCACAACAGCCAAGATATGGAAACCACGTTTGTGTCCATCAGCAGATGGACATTTAGCAGATTGGCTAAAGAAGAGGTGGTACATATATATACAGTGGAATACTACTCAGCCTAGAGAGAAAGGGAAATGCTGCCATGTGCAACAACATGGATAAATCTTGAGCATATTATGCTAAGAGAGGTACATTAGAGAAAGACAAATGCTGCATGGTATCCCTTATATGTGGAATCTTCAAAACCAAAAAACAAAACAAAACAAAACAAAACAAAATTGTAAAAGAGTAAAATGGTGATTCCCAGGGATTAGGGGTGGGGGAATGGGAGCAATATTTAAGGGTACAAACCAGCAACTAATAAATAATTAAGACCTGGAGACCTAAGATAAAGTACAGGGATGATAGACAATACAACTATTATAATCATTCAATTTGCTAAGAAATTAGATCTTAACTGTCGCCAATGGACGAAATGATCATTACGTGACATCACAGAGATGTTTACTAAAGCTACAATGACAATCATACTACAACATAAAATGTACCAAATAGGTATGTTGTACACCTTAAACTTACACAGTGTGATATGTCAAATATATCTCAATTTTTAAAAAAGAAAAGAAAAGAAAATATCCCATAGCTAATACACATCAGAAAAAGCCCACCATGTGTCCAGCACACAGGATAAAAACTGGCCCTTGCCAACACACATCATCATGGAACTCTGGAGTTCTGAGGATTAACAGAAGACCCTAGAAGTTTCCAGAGAGAGAAAAACACAAGCATGTATGAGGGGTCTAAAGTCAAGATGATTTCTGACATCTTCCCAGCACTTGAGAAGCTAGAAGACAATGGAGTAATGTCTTCAAAATGCTTAGGAACAAAGATTTCTGACCTAGAAATCTCTATTTTAAGTTCACTTGTGGTCCATACACCCATATATGAGCTTTCACTTTGGCAGCATTTTTCCCAAACTTCAAAAATTCACGTACTATCTTCTTGACTTTTGCCCTAATCCCAACGACTTCTACTATCATTATTCTCTTCTTAAATGGAGTCTTTTTTTTTTTTTTTTTACTTAAAAATTTATGGAATTTGTTATGGAAAACCAGCTATCACTTGTGATGAATAAAAAGCAAATATGGAAATAAAGACAATCAAAGCAATGATTTCAAGTTCTAACTGGCTCCTGTTGGTTTCCCAGGGCTCAGCCTGGTGCCCTTCTCTGCTTGAGAAAGATTTAACAAGCAAGAGTAAGAGAAATATTGAAGACCTATATACACTGCCTGATAGGTCCTTTGATGTAATCAAAAGGACCAAAAGAGATTTGAAAGAACTAATTGTCTGTATGCATCAACCTTCTATAACAACACCTTCTGCACCTCCTATTCCCCCATGCCCCCAACCATTCCACCAGCACCTCATCTTGGAAATACTGCACTGAAAGGACACACAGAGGCCATGTCCCACTCACTGGCAAGTCTCAGAGCTGACAAGGTGGCCTGTGTCTCCACAGAGAAAAGCATGAAGGGCCTTGAGACCCCATCAGGCTCAACGGCTAAGATCAGACAAGAACACTAAACCACTAAACCCTGTTTTGGTTTTAAAACCTGTCTGTCTCTGCTCTTCAAAGCTCAGAAACAAAAGGGGGCCTGCCTGCAAAAGGGCAGGTCTCATCTATGAGCTCAAACCAAGTCTTGCTTTAACAAACTACCCCCCAGCCCCCACATCTCCAAGTTTGCTTAAATCATCCTAATTTGACATTTCACAGCAGAATGGTTTCTGCAGGTGGTCTACCCCCAATCCCACCCCCACAGGGTTGGGCTATGTGTGAATGGCAGCTTTACGGTCTTCTCCAGGCCTCGGGTAATGTTTGTGGTTTTCCTCTGTGTTCACACAACCACTGAGGCTGGTCTCGAGATGTAAAGACTTGCTGGTCCCTGACTGAGATGGGCAGCTTCATAAGTACATGGGCTAAGTGTGTTCAGCACACTCTCTGGCAAGACCAAAACAGGTCTCAGACTCCAAGACTCTATATGGCCAGCATCATCTACCATCCATGACCCACTTCAGGCATGAGACGAGTAGGAGCAAGGTCCAGTAGTCAGAGACCAAGCAGAAGTTCTAGCAGTTGCAGTTACAATCAGTCAACAAGAAACCAAAACATCGTTCCTGCCCTGACTAATAACAATAACCACCTCAGTTCAAGAAAATACCTTGCCAGCCTATGTGGAGTGTGACCCCCAGGGCCCCTTTTCATCTGGATTTTTTTTCTTTAAATGTTGGAGAAGCCCAGAGTTCCTCCTTAGACAGTCTCTCACTTTTTCCATATGCCCTCTCTCCCTTGTCATATAATCCAAGCTCATGGTTCAAATAAAATCTATATGCTGATGGCTCCCAAACTCATATCTGCATACCAGAACTTCTCACCTGACATCCAGACTTGTATATTCCTATGCTTACTCCATTTAGAAATTTTATAGGCAACTAGAATGCAACATATCCCAGATTGAGTTCCCTGTGTTCTCCCAAAGAACCATCTCCCCTCCAGTCTTCCCTTCTCAATTTAAGTGGCCACCCCTTGGTTCCATTTGCTAACCTTGGAATTAGCTTTAGGGTTTTTTTGCTCTCACACTCCCTCCACCATCTTGTGAGTTCTACTCCAGAATATGTCCAGAGTGTGACCACTTCTTACCACCCTCACTGCTCTCACCCTGGTCACTGTGGCTATGGCAGTGGCCTCTGCTTTTGCCCTAACCCCAGTCTATTTCAGGGCAGTGGTCAGAGTTCTCCTATAAGACAGACCACATTACTCCCGTGGCTTCCATCCCCCTAGAAGGAGAAGAGAGAATATTCACGACAACAGTCCCATACAATCTGCCCTGTTACCTCTATGACTTCTTCTTCTCCTCTCCTCCTTTTCACTTGGCTCCAGCCACACTGCCTTCCTTTCTGTTTGTGAAATAAACCAGGTATGTTTCTACCTCAGGGCCTTTGCACCTGCTGTTCCCTTGACCTGGAATACTCTTTCCTCAGACAGTCACATGCTCGCTCCTTCACCTCCTTCAAGTCTTTATTCAACAGTAAGGCTTTTCCCTGCCACTTATTATGGGCTGAATTGTGTCCCCACCTCCCCACCCTTCCTGAAAAATTCATATGCTAAAGCCCTAATGAACACAGAGGAGCTCAGAATGTGACTGATTTGGACATAGCATCTTTAAAGAGGTGATTAAGTTTAAGTGAGGTCATTCAGGTAGGCTCTAAACAATAGGACTGGTATGCCTAGAAGAGGAGGAGATTGACACAGAGGGAAGACCATGAGAAGACACAGGGAGAAGGGCCCCATCTACAAGCAAGGAGAGAAGTCTCAGAAGAACCTCCTCTGCAACACCCTGACCTCAGAGTTCTAGCCTCCAGAATTGTGAGGAAATTAACTTTTGCGATTTAAGCCAGTCTGTGGTACTTTAGCAAACTAATACATCACCCCATCTACAATGCCCAATGCCCTCCTCCAACACTTCATATTCCCCTTCTGTGCTTGCTTCTTTCTCCCCAGAATTTTCCACTGGTAAATATGCTATAGAACTTTCTTATTTCATTTATTATGTGCTCTCACATTACAATGTGTTTACCTTCGGGAAGATGGAGACTTTTATCTGTTTTCACCCAGAAGTAGAATGGAACCCAGCACACAGTAGGCACTCTAATCATTGCTGACAGTGAATCTTCCTGCTCCCTGCAGAGTATGAACGTGAGCTTGCATTTACATGCAGAATCATGGGTCTGGGGGAAGGCTGGGCCACCCTGTGTGCATTCAACAAGGTTTGAGGAGCACCCACTTTCTAAAAGATGGACATTTTAAACACTGAAGTAGAAGGTGGTCACAGTGAGATGAGGAAGATGAGATGATATCAAGCAATTATTGATATAGACACAAATAGTTTGGTCTCTGGTCCCTTTGGGAACCTAAAACCTTGCTGGAGAGCTTACTACACTCTGCCATACACTAGGTTGCATGCTTGACCTTCTCTCAATCCCCCCCAATCACTTAATAAAGCAAATATTATTCTTACTATTCCCTTTTTACACAGGAGACACCAGGCTCAGAGAAGAAGGTTGAATGGCTCGATCAAGTTCACCTATTGACAAAATGGCTACACACTACACTAGAGGCCATTTGGTGTCATGGCCATGTGCTACTGGAGTCCATTTGGTGCCAAAGTCTATGCTCTTAACCACTATTCCAGAAAGATATAACTGAGTCTTTGGGTTGCCAACCCGCTGGGCTACCCTTGGGTATTCTGCTCTGATTAACTCTTTAGACCTTCCCAGCCCAACAAGGAGAAGATCCTGCTGAGCTTCAACTCCAGAAACATAGCCTCTCCTACTCATTAGCCTTCACATTCTAGGTCCCTGCACTGTGTGAGCAGCATTGCTGCTGCCAGTCCTCACCCCCCTCCCCCAGCAGACAAGGGCCAGTGAGCTCTGGCTTCAGAGTCTAGAACAGCCATCTCGTCCCAAGGGTGTGCTGGCACTGAGAGCCAATAGCAGGTCCCAGTGGAGACTGACTGAGGTCAGGAGTAGATACATTCAAGGATTTCACAGTGACTCTGGGGGAGGAGGCCCCAGTTGTCTTGAAATAATCTTTGGTGACATCTATGGCTAAACCCAAGTGTCACAGTGAGGAGTGCCAGTCACCAAAACATGTCTGGATTTTCAGAGCTAGTGAGGTCTGTTGTTTGACACCTTCTGTGTCTTGGTCAACAGGGACATGAGTCATGATCGGGTACAGGAAGCAATGCAGAGCACCAGTCATACATTTAATCTCTGTGACTCCTAAAATTTCAAATGAAACTTATGTTTAATGGGGACCTGTTATATGCCAGGGACCATATTGGTGCACTTCATTCCCAAAACCTGTGAGATAGGGATTGATATCCTCATTTTGCAAATGAAAAAACAAGGCTCAGAGAGCTTGCAAGTGGTGAGATCTAGCTTCAAATAGAGCCTGTCAGTATCCAAAGCTCAATGTGAACTTCCTGCTACACAAATTTGCCTTTTAGAAGAGAAGAGTCCTTTCTCTCTAGAAGGACTTTATATCTCAGGAAAGTAACAACTTTCTAACCAGATGTGCCCACAGCACTATCCAAGTTCCAAAACAACAACAAAACAACTTACCTAACTGGAAAAAAAAGAGTTTTTCATTGGAGAGCTCAGAACTTGGAGCAGAAGAATAGCCCGAGAAAGGATGGGGGGTACACATAAGCAAGAAAATCCCTCTCCACTCTAGGAAGCTGCTCCTAATTGTCTTTCTCTATACCCAGAAGGTGTTCCTTTGGGTTAAGATGTTTATGACTATAAGAGTCCCTGCAAAGTTCACCTGCTAGCCTGACTGACCCCTGGGCAGAAATTAATTCATCTGCTTCCTAGCTGCTATGACTGCTGGTAGGACCTAGGGCAGTGACAAGAATGGGGGGAATGCATCTTGAGGAGATTTGAAGCAGTCATCAAAATTAGTCTTGTCCTACCTCATAAACTTTCCTGTTCACAGCTCTGCCAACAATTCACTGTGTCACATTTACATCTCAGTGAGTGCTATGTCTCAGAACCATCATCTCTAGGTGGAAGAAGCCTCCAGAAGCAATCCACTTCATCCCCCAACTCCAGGGGCCACCACCACTCTCCACGTGGTTAAACAGGGATCCATTCTTGAAGGTAGTTTCTCAGTTCTGCTATAAGTATCTCCCAGGGACTAATCATCCCACAAAGTGTCTCCAAGGAAATTCCAGCTCCTTTTGTTCTCTTTGAAGATGAAAGGCCCTTTTCATGACAGATTTAAATATATTCAAAAAACATGGGGCACTTGGGTGGCTCAGTAGGTTGAGTGTCTGCCTTTGGCTCAGGTCATGATCTTGGGGTCCTGGGATCGAGCCCTTCGTCAGGCTCCTTGCTCCAGGGGGAATCTGCTTCTCCTTCTGCTTCTGCCACTCTCCCCCACCCCCATTTTCTATCTCTCTTTCTCTCTCAAACAAATAAATAAATAAACTTAGAAAACATTTAAATATATTTAAACATTACAAAAATCAGCAAAATTTGTAAAATATTCAGTCATAATCCTGCCATCTTACCTTAATTTTTATTTCTCTGTATCCCTTTCCAAAGTTTATCCTTATAAATATTTCCAGTAATTATAATCCTAACATAGACACCATTTTGTAGGTTTCTCTTCTCATTAAAATACTTCTTCACACACTACCTAATTTTCATCCTCTTCTTGCAAAAGAAGGGTCATTAGTGTGCTGTCTTTCCTACCCAGATTATTCCTGGAGTCCTCACCTATACTCCAGAAAAGATAGAATGATTGTTTCTACTTGAGGGGTGTGTATGTCTGCCCATTAATAGGATGGGACTCACTGAGCCAGTTTACCTAATCTTGCCATATCTCCCTTGAGCCCAATAATATTCATATATGAGAGGGATGGTTGAGGATTATGTCAAGATTTTCTTACATTAGCATAAGTGTTCCTATTTCTTGACTCCTTGTTATAGACTTATGATTCAACTACTTAGTTTCCAATGACCATATTCAGCATGATCCATGCTGTTCCACAAAAGGGTCAAAAAACTACAGACAGTGTATTATACCAAACCTCCTCCCCAGTCTTCACCAAAACAGTTAGTGCCTGGCATCTGAAACAGCTCTCTTTTAACAATACAGGTCTGCTAAGCTCTGGGGTCTATTGGTGCTTCAGCTTCACTGAGGACTAGACCTCACATGACACCAATGTCCCCTTGAGGAGGCAGAATATGTACAAAACACCGTTGGTAATTCAAGTTCTCACAGTCAAACAGCACATAGTCTATAGCAGGAGACAAGATTGTTCTGAGTATAACTCACTGGCTGCTACAGAATGGAACATATGACCTTCCATTGTGCTTTCAATTATAGTTAACTAAGAGTGAAATATGAGTCCCTACCAGAGCATATCCCAGGAACAATTTTTTTAAACAAAGGCAAAAAAAAAAAAAATAGAGTACTAGCCCTCAGAAAGAGCAACAAGAGATGAATGCATACCTGTAGGAAAGTGATGCCAGTCCAGAATTAAAAGCTGATTTCACTTAATGAGCAGAAGACTAAATGCCACTGATCATCCTACAGAGCCCCACCTCACTCCCGAACTTCCTTCCATCTGGCACATGGGAAAAGACTCCATCTCTCTACTTGGAACAATTCTTATTGGAATCCAGTTTCTGAGGGCCATTATGTGCCCTTCTGCAAGCTTAAGAGAATGATGACTTTCTGGCAGAAGGCCCTGGGAGAGTTGTCAGACATCCTGATAAACAGGAAGCATTCCTATTCTCAGTGTTTGACCACATATTTCACTGCCAATCTTCCACAATTGTCTCGTGTCCACACTGACTTTTCCCAATAGCCAGGCAAGGAGCCAAGAAAATGAGTGAGCATCTCTGCCCCTGACCGTGTAAGTCCTGCTTCTCTCAGAATAATGGACTAGGAGGCTTATTCATAAGGGCGTGGAGCCAGCTCACAGCAGGTCATGAGAGCGGAGTATTACATTTTCAGGAATTTTGTGAGCAGGTGGACACCAACTCAAAGGCTGGAAATCAGCCATGGTGAGAAGATGTAGACCACAGAAATTGGCAAATACTACAAATCATCAGTGCCAGTTGTTAAACATTGACCAGCACACCATTGCTCATTATTGAATCTTTGGGATTTTATAGACATTCAGAAAGGGTCAGAACTTGAGCTATTTGATTTTTTTTTATTCTCCCCAGAAAAGACCAAGAAAGATAGAGACAGAGAGTCAAAAATTGGGGGGATGAGAAGGGATGCTAGAGATCACCTGGTGAAAACACTGTGATCAAATGACAAAAATGTCACACGGCTGGGTTCCAGACAAAAGACAAGACCCAGATCCCTGTGTCCCCATCAGTGTTCTTTGGATCATCCCATCCAGATGCTACAATAACAGCAAACTAATACTTGCTTTCACCCCATCATTCTGGGAGTAAATTTTCCCACCCTGAACACAGAGCATATGATTTTCACCGTGACATTCCTTGACCTGAGAAGCAGGAGGGCCAAGCACTTCCCAAGCGTTTTATGGAAAAGAACCACTTCCTGCTTCACTTGAGATTTCAGGCAGGGAGTGAGAGCAATTCTGAGCAGGTGCAGTATCTGCCTCTGGGCAATGGTCATAGTCAGTAGGGTCACTGTGACAAAGGAGCATGGACTGAGTGACTTATAAACTATAACCATTCCTTTTCTGAAGTTCTAGACATTGGAAATCTGAGATCAGGGGGCCACCCCAGTTGGGTTCTGGTAAAGACTCTCTCTAGGTTGCAGACTGCTGACTTCCCATCGTCTCTTCGCATGGTGAAAGTGAACTCTCTGGGGTCATTTTTATGAAGGCGCCCATCTCTTTCATGAGAGCTCCACCCTCATGGCCTCATCAGCTCCCAAAGTCCCCACCTCCAAACACCACAGTGGGAGTTAGGATTTCAGCACATGAATTTGGGGAGGACACAAACATTCCGTATCTTGGAGGGCTAGTTAAGTTTGCTGGTGCCTGAAGCAAGCAACCAAAGAGACATCTCTGAGTTCAAGCATCATGGAATTCCTTGAGTTCCTAGCCATGCTGAGGACACACGGTCCCTACCCCTTCCTTTACTGCAAGCTGAGCTGGCATAGCCACCCTCCAGCTCTGGTGAGGACCATGGATGCCTGGGACCCAGACTACCAGGACCTGGAAAGCATGTCAGAACTCCTGTCTGGGAGAGCCCCAGATCTTCATCAGCCCGAGGACCAGAGAAGCCTGGAAGTTGAATGGGCCATTATTCCCACTTTGTGGTTTGGGACAGAAAAGGCACAGCCCCTGAACTTGTGTGAGTTCATAAAACACAAGGCAAAACTGGGAACTTTTGACCTTATGGGTTTATTTTGGCTAAAAAATAACTGAGAGCATCTCAAAGGAGAAGAGTGAAGTGTTAATGAACTAATTAGCACTTGTGTATTGGTTGCTAGCAGTTCATGCGTGTACACAGTACCTGCCTTTGGTACTTAGAAGTTTGTTCTCGACACTTAATTAGAAGATTACCTACTCAAAGGGAAAAAGTTAGGTGTTAGATTATATGGGTGACTTTACAAAAAATTACAGAGTATTCTATTTGAAAAGTATTTTTTAGTCAGTTCAGTCTGAAATTGCTGATACTCTAGCTCCTAGGCTGGAAGTAAATGTAACCACTGGTGCTGTGTTACTTGAAACAGATGTCACCAGCCAGGCAAGAGACAGACACATTCACCGCATCCATAACCTCCAGTAGGGTTTGTTCTACCTCCATGAACCTGACTTTGTGACTTTGGTCTATTTCAACAAAAGGAAATCACTGTTGCACTCTGAGGAGTCTGGACTGGGTTGCTGGTCCTGTTCAACATTCAGTGAGAACCTATTGCCCATAGGACATAGGCCAGCTTCTCAAATGGTAAGGTGCATAGGAGTCCCCTGGGGGACCTGCCTGCTAAAATGCGGATTCAAACAGCCTCCCAGGTGATGCTTATGCTGCTGGTCCAAGGCCCAAATTTCCACTGGCATAGCGCTAGACAATGAAAACAGAATGATCAACAAGACAAAGCCTCTGCATCTTAGGAGCCTATAGACACAGGTGATTTCATACATTGTAGCACCATGATAGAGATGCCACATGCCCACGTGCTGGGGCAGAACAAGGGGGCATCTAACAGCTAGGAAAGTCTTCTGGTGAGAAAAACAGAAACAAACCATGGATGGCCTTGCATCTGTGGCTACAGTTGCTTAGAACTGTTGGATACCCAGGGAGGAACTATGGACGGTTCTTCAACAGTGGAAGCAAGGATGCTTGAGCTATGTTTAGAAAATCACTCTGGAGCCACTGAAGGAGGCTGGAGAAGACATCCTGATTCTTTTCAAGTCCTAGGGATTCTGTATCCAGATGATATCACAATTCCATCCACTCCTGTCCATCTCCACTGCTGCCCCATTGGGCCAGCATCACCATTTCTTTTCTGGAATAATACAATCACCTCCTAACTACTTCCGGCTGTGCTCCTACAACCTATTTTCCATGCAGCCACTAGAGTGCTCTGCTTTGGAGGTGCACCAGACCATGTCACCTGCCAGGAAAAATCTTCCCATGGCTTCCTATCACACTGTAGATTCCCAAACTCATCCCATGGCCTATAAGGCTTAACACAATCCTACCTCAGCTGATACCTTCCAAACATGCACCTACTCAGAGCCCTTCTACATGCTGTTCTCCCCACCCTGAATGCTCTTCTTCATCATTCAGATCTCTGCCCAAATGTCACCTCATCAAAGAGGCCTACTTTGAACATCCAAGTTTAATCCACTCCATCAGTCAGTTCTTATCCTTTTATCTTGTCTTTGGAGCACTTACGGGTATCTGGAATTATTTAATGTGGATTAAAACACACACACACACACACACACACACACACACACACACTCACACATTACCACAGTATAAGCGCAGTGACAGGAAAGGACATAACTATCCTCCTTAACACTATATCCCCTGCCCCCCAGATCAGTGCCTATGGTAAGTGCTCTCTGAATATGTGTTAAGCGAATGGGTTTGTGGGAGGTAAAATGGGTGTCAGGGACACCTGTTAGGAAGCCTTTGGAGTCATCCAGGCAAGAATCAAGGAAGCCTAAAAGAAGATATTGGTTGAAAAAAAAAAAAAAAAAACGTTGGAGAGATAGCAGCTTGAGGAATATTTACGAAGTAGAATCAATAGGACTTGGTGATTGAAGAGAGATGGAACATGTGAATGAAGGAAGAAATAAAGACGATTCGAAGACTTTGATCTTCTGTGTCTAGTGAATGGCAGTGACACTCAATGAGATAGAGAACCCCAGAAGTAGAAAATGATGAATTCAGTTATGGGTGTGATAAACTGGAGGTTCTTCTGGTACATCCAGATGGAGGGGAATATATGGGTCTGGAGCTTGGGACAGATGTCCGTACTGAAGATAGAAACTGAGAAGTTACTGGTATTCCAGTGCTCAGAGAGAACATGCAGAATAAGTCAATGAATACACAGTAGGCAAAATCTTGAGGTACTCCAACAGTCAGACGGTGGGTGAAGAAAGGGGAGCCCATGTGGGACAGAGATAAGGAGAACTCGAGCATTTTTCTGTGTCATGGAAGCCCAGGGAAAGTTCCCAGGAAGCAGGAGTGATTAATGGTGTTAGATGCAGCAGACAGGTCAGGGAAGATAATAGAAAAAAGTGCCCATTGGATTTGCAATTAGATGTTCGTAGGCACCTCCCATTCAATAGAACTGTGTAGGTGGAAGTCAAATTGCAGAATAATGAAGACAGAACCAGAGGTGAGGAGATGATTAAAAACCAATCTTTCAAGAAGTTTGAATGAGAGAGGAAGGAGAAAGACCAGCAGTTACAGAGGTCACAGGAAAGCTCTGCTGAACATTTTTTAAGGATGGGAGAGATGATATGTTTGTGTGCTAAGGGTGAGAAGGGGGAGGGTGAACACAGGAGGAGAGAGGGAAGTGATGGCCAAGCCCCTGGGGATGGGATCCAGGACACAGGTTGTGGCATCAGCCTTTAGCAGAAAGAGGGCTACTTTATTGTCTGAGGCAAGAGAGAATAAGGGAAAAGTGGAGCAAGGTAAGTCCAAGAGAGTACGTGAATAGAATTGCCTCAATTTCTCAATAAAACAGGCGAGAGAGAGGCAGGTTAGTTGTTTTTTTAAAACAAACAGGAGGGACGCCTGGGTGGCTCAGTTGGTTAAGCAGCTGCCTTCGGCTCAGGTCATGATCCCGGCGTCCTGGGATCGAGTCCCACATCGGGCTCCTTGCTTGGTGGGGAGCCTGCTTCTCCCTCTGCCTGCCACTCTGTCTGCCTGTGCTCGCTCTCGCTTCTCTATGACAAATGAATAAATAAAATCTTTAAAAAAAAAAAAAAAAAAACAGCAGTATTTAAAAAAAAAAAAAAAAAAAAAAAAACCAACACGGGATCCAAGATCATGAAACTGACAGCCTGTGCATAACACACTGTCTCAAGTGGGATGGAGGCCGGGAGGCCTGAGAGGAGGCTGTTTCACACCAGCATGAACAGACATAACTAAGAACCAAGAGAACTCAGGATATGTGGGAGGCAGAGTGTGAGACGCATCCCATCATCCCACGGGGGCATGTACACTGCGGTGTCATGAAGACTCAAAATTCATACAAGACCCAGAGTCGCCCTTGCCTTTATGTCCTGCCCTGTCACGCCTTTTCCCTTGTTTGGAGGTCTCAGAGTGTGGGTACGTGGAGAAAACAGTTAACATACCAGGTCTGAGACTGCTACCCTTCTGCTTGCATGGTTGGCATCTGGGAGCCAGACACTCAGAAGGTTCCCTGGATGATAGGGGAGGTTACAGTGCCTGGACTGTTTGTGCAAACAGTGTGGTTGATGCTAAACACCCTCTTTCCTTCTGGGAGCCTGGAATTTTGGTACTAGCTATGTAATCGGTGCCTACATGACCAGCCCCCAAGAAAAACCTTGAGCCCTGAGTGTCTAATAGAATTCCCTAGGCAGAAACATCAGACACATGGGAAGGAGTGAACATTTGGTGACGTCCCCCACTCATGGGAGAGATAGAGCGTAAGAAAGTCTGCATGTGGATTCCTCCAGACTCTGCCTGTGCCTTTTTCCTTTCCTACACCCTTATTGTATTGCTGCAATAAATCGTAGCCCTGAGTACAATTATCAGCCAAGTCTGGGAATTCTTCTAATGTATCACTGAACACGGAGGACCTTGGGGACGCCTGACACACGGGCCATACTTGCCACCCACTTTGTTGCCCCCTACCACCTACTCTGCCACCAAACACGATCCACCTTCTACGTATAACACATTACAGAAACAGGGCTTACTGGGCCCATCTCCAGTCAAAAACACTGCAGGAGTTGTGAACACCGGGGTACCATAGACAGATGAGCATCAGTGTGGCGAGTTCCAGCATGGCTTTCCAAACTTCTGGACGATATACTTTCTTGTATGATTCAAAACATGTCTCAAGCAATTTCTTCAGAAGCCCAGATGGTTTTATCAGTCCCATTACCTAAAGGCTAAAGTGTAGCTTCCAATACTTCAGTGAATGCTGGCTAATAGATTCAACCCTAGAGCAGGAGTTCGCGAGCTATAGCCCAGAAGCGAAATTCAGTCCAGGGCTTGTTCCTGTAAATAAAGTTTTATTGGAACACAGCCATGCCCATGCGTTTACATGACATCAATGGCTGACTGGACACCCCAACAGCAATTTGAGTAGTTTCAAAAGGGACCCAATTGCCCTAAAATATTTACTACCTAATTACTAACTACTAACTAACTACTAACTAATTACTATTACTAACTAATACAAAAAATACTTGCTGACTCTCACATTAGATTTATAAAGTTCAGCAGAAAGAACAGGAAAAAAAGAGGAGAAGTTAAAGACAAATTTTCCCATTGGCAAGTTTGCCTCAGCCTGGATTTTGAGTCTTATTCCTAAAGTTTCTGGAATATTTGGCTCACAAAATGTGACCTTAAGAAAAAGAAGAAGTGGGACGCCTGGGTGGCTCAGTTGGTTAAGCAGCTGCCTTCGGCTCAGGTCATGATCCCAGCGTCCTGGGATAGAGTCCCACATGGGGCTCCTTGCTCGGCAGGGAGCCTGCTTCTCCCTCTGCCTCTGCCTGCCATTCTGTCTGCCTGTGCTCGCTCTCTCTCCCTCTCTCTCTCTGATAAATAAATAAAATCTTTAAAAAAAAAAAAAGAAGAAGAAGAAGTCACAGATATTGGGAGAAGTCTCTTCATTTGTTTGGGAAAAAGGTCTTGCTCTCACAAGTAAGAATGGCCACTTTAAAAAAAAATTTTTTTACTACATGTATTTATTTTTTTTTAATTTTTAATTTTTAATAAACATATATTTTTATCCCCAGGGGTACAGGTCTATGAATCACCAGGTTTACACACTTCACAGCACTCACTAAAGCACATACCCTCCCCGATGTCCATAATGTATTTATTTTTAATTTTTCCAAAAATTTGATTCTATTAAAGTTTTAGAAATATACTTGCACATTGTATAGCATAAAAAATAACTAAAATTCTCTATGTGCCTTTTTTAAAATTGTTTTTTGAAGTTTTTATTTTAATTTCCATTAGTTAACATACAGTCTCATGTTAGTTTCATGTGTACAGTATAATGAGTCAACACTTGCACACACCTGGTGCTCATCAGAGCTAGTGCCCTCCCTCGTTCCCATCACCTACCCATCGGCCCACCTACCTCCCCTCTGGTAACCATCAGATTGTTCTCTGTAGTTAAGAGTCTGTTTTTGTTTTTCTTTCTATTTTTTTCTGCTTTTCTCACTTGCTTTGTTCCTTAAATTCCACATGGTATTTGTCTTTCTCTAACTAACTTATTTCACTTAACATCAAATGCTCTAGCTCCATCCATGTCATCGCAAATGGTAAGATTTCATTCGTTTTTTTATGGCTGAATATTCCATTGTGTGTATGTCTATCACTTCTTTATCCATTTATCAATTGATGGACACTTGGACTGCTTCCATACTTTAGCTATTGTAAATAAAGCTGCTTTAAACATAGGAGGGCATATACCCCTTCAGACTAGTGTTTTTGTGTTCTTTGGGAAAATACCCAGTAGTGCAGCTGCTGGAGCCACACTCAAATTTATTGATTCAGTAAATGTCTACAGAGCAGCAACTTTGTATATGTTTTGCAAATATCTCCCTGTGTAGGACCCAGCATTTTCACTGTCATAGCGATGACTTTAAAAATGTTTCTTGAGCATGTTCAATGAACTCATTTTTTAAATTTGCGTGCTATTTTAGAATCTTCGTTAAATTTAAGGTTGCTAAGATCTTCTCATACATTTTCTGCTGGAAACTTCATAGTTTCATTTCTTCTATGTTGGTTTCTGCTGCACATCAAGTTACTTTTTATAGGTTATGTGAGGCAAAGGTTAAGGTACTTTCCGATGGTTTGGTTTTTGTTTTTTACATCTGGCCATCCAGTTTTCCCAGTACTTTCTGTTGCAAAGATTATTCTTTCCCAGTTGAATTGTCCTGGAACCAGTATTGAAGACCAATTGACATATAGGTGGAGGTCTATTTCTGGACTTCTGATTATGTTCCATAGGTCTGTCTTTATGCCAGAACCACACTGTCCTTATGACTATACTTTTTAATCTTGAAGTCAAGCAGCATTAAGTCATCCCATTTTGTCCTTCTTTGTAAAAGTTGTCTGGACTGTCTATAGTCTGAATTTCCTTGTAAGTTTTCAATTGGCTTGTCAATTTCTAGCAAAAAAAAAAAAAAGTTCTGCTAGGATTTTAATTAGGTTTGCTTTGATCTATAGATCAACTTCAGGAGAACAGATATCTTAACATTGGTTCTTCTAATCCATGAACATGACATCTCTCTCCATTTATTTAGGGGTTCTTTAATTTTTCACAGCTATGTTTTATAGTTTTCAGTGTACAGGTCTTTCGTGTCTTTTGTCAAATTTGCTCCTAAATGTTTCCTATTTGGGGGGACAGTTGTCAGGGGTACTTTTCATGGCAATGTCTACCTGCTAGTGTATAGAAATACAATTACTTTATGCATTGGTCTTGTATCCTGCAAATACAAGTTCTGGGACCTTTTTTGGTAGATGGTTGGGGTTTCCTACATAGAAGTCATGTCGTCTGGGTATAAAGACAGTTTTACTTCATCTAATCTGCGTGCCTTTTATTTCTTTTATGTGCCTTATTGTACCAACTAACCTCCAATACATTGTAATAGGAATGTTGAGCAGACATTCTTGCCTCATTCCCTATCTTAAGGAGAAAGCATTCAGTCTTTCACCAGTAAGTATGATTTTATATTATAGGTTTTTTGTTGGTCATAGGTTTGGTTTAGGCTTAAGAAGTTTCTTTCTGTTCCTGGTTTGCTCAGAGTTTTTATTTTAATGGGTATTTGTTTCATGAATCTATTGTTTTACCCTTATGTATTTGTGATTTCCATTGATAAACGACCATAAAAACGTTTTCATTTGAAAGTAATTTCTGTTACTCATAAAATATACTTAATTTTCAATATTGTCAATATTTTTTCATGGTTTAAGGCAAGCACACAAGCCAAATGGGAATTTTAAATTATAACTTAGGGGCGCCTGGGTGGCTCAGTGGGTTAAAGCCTCTGCCTTCGGCTCAGGTCATGATCCCCAGTGTCCTGGGATCAAGCCCTGCTTCCGGCTCTCTGCTCCACGGGGAGCCTGCTTTCCCCTCTCCCTCTGCCTGCCTCTCTGCCTACTTGTGATCTCTGTCAAATAAATAAATACAATCTTTTTTAAAAAAATAAATAAATAAATTATAACTTAGCTTCCATATATTTGATTTTATGTGATTGACTGCTGTATTGTCTGTCTGAGTCATAAGCATTTTTAAAACTTTGTATAGCATTCTGATAAACAATGGCTTATTAAATACCAATTTTGATCCTTGAAAGAAAGGATTCTAATAAGAGAGAAATAGGAAAAGAACACAATCAAATATACAGAGTTTAGGAGTTATTGCCTATTAAACTGCACTAGTTTGGGGTACCTGGGTAGCTCAGTGGGTTAAGCCTCTACCTTTGGCTCAGGTCATGATCCCAGGGTCCTGGGATCAAGCCCCGCATCAGGCTCTCTGCTCAGCAGGGAGCCTGCTTCCCCCTCTCTCTCTGCCTGCTTGTGATCTCTCTCTCTCTCTCTCTCTCAAATAAATAAATAAAACTCTTTAAAAAAAACAAACTGCACTGGTCTTTAAGTTTCTGGACTGTATGAGAGTCTCAACCGCATATCAAGTACTATTCTCTCTTACTTCCTGCTAGTTCACAGAAATTTTAATTCTCAAAGCTCTACTATACCTAAAAACTCACCTGCGTAAGACCAAAACCTTGAATACCTTATATAAATCTTTCAGATTCATTTTCTTTATAAGAGAGAGATTGTCTGGGGTCAAGAGTAAAATTAATTTGATCCTCAAAATTTTAAAATTTATTCTATCATCTAAACAGCATACAGAGATCTGGCAAGATGCCTCCTTGTCTTGCTGGGGACTCAGTCTACAGCGATAAAATAAAAATGATTCATACTCATAAGCATTCAGGAACCTGCAGAGAGTTGCCACGACAGCAAATAAATGAAATGTCCATTTCCCGCAGCTGGGTGGTTATGTGAATGCACAAAACAAAAGCCTTGGTCTCGCCATCCCTTCTTTCCTCTCATCTAGATAACACCAGCCATCTTCAAGGCTCAGCCTTCACTTGCCTAGGGAAGATGAAATAAAACCCTGGGGAGGAATCTGTCCCTACTCCAAAAATCTACTCCACCCACAAGCTGCCCTCTGGGATTTCACTCGTGGATCGCCTTGATTATTTGGTCTGGAGTCCCTTTGACAGCCGTCCTTCTGACAGCCTACTGCATCTTTGGGCAGTTCTGATTCAAAGAAGAGCCATCTTGGGACTCCTGGCCTGCCCAGTCGGTAGAGCATGTGACCCTTGATCTTGGGGTCGTGAGTTCAAGCCCCACATTGGGTGTAGAGCTTACTTTATAATAAAACAAAACCTCTATGTACATTTCACCCAGTGGTCCTAGCTCCACCCTTGGCAATAAGATATTGAACAAATCTGCCCCCTTCCTAGAAGACATCCTTCATGAGGTAGAGCATAGCTCTCCAGGCCTTGCTAAATCTGCTCTTTACTCCTTACTAACCCAAATGTATCCCATTGTGTCCATGTGTTTCTTCAAGCTAGGAGTCCAAAACTCTATGTGGAAACTCCAAGAGAAATCTGATGCCCATAGAGTCAGATTGGAATTTATATGTCTTCATGCTTCATTTTGTGTTCACATTAACACAGCCTTCCTTCTTGGGACAGTCACATCATATCATTATTTTTTTCTTAGCATAGGATAGCCCAACTAAATATATCATTCCCTTAAAAAGCCATTCTTCTAAAATGCAAACATCTCAGGAAGAGTTTGCAAAGAACACTATAGAAAGAAACATGTTATGAATTGATTTCTCAGATCTATTTCCTCTGTGGGAAGTCTGACAATCGGGCACCAAGAGAATTCTCAATTTGAGGGAAGAAGAGGTAAATTTATGAGAACTGAGGAAGGCAGGCCTGGGGGTGCCACAGCGGCCAAATGAATGGGAGGGGAGAGAGAACACCAAAAGAGGAGGTGCGATTCGTGAAGGATCAAGTCCAATAGTTTTATAGTTTTTCCAGGGTTTAGAATTGCCCAAAACTGCAAGCCTGCTCTTTCCCCTTTCCTTCCAGTGAATTCTCGAAGAACAGAAATCCTGTCAGTCAGCCTTCTCACATGGGCAAGGCATCATTCCCATTGCTGTGCTCAGCAATTTCAAGTTCTTCACCCTCCTCTGGCACATTCTAGTACCCCCTGCCCCAACTTTCCCTTTAAAGTTTTTTATATTGATCTCTTCTTTTCCCTCAGCCAATATATTCATAAATGACTGCATCGCTCTTTAGCCAAGGAAGTGATTGTGCCAAGGGTAGGGGTCGTGGGACAAACCCAACAAACCACCCAAGTAACAGCTGTGATATCACAGTCAGAGCATTATGTAAATAAAAGAACATCTGAGTCCTCTAACGAAGGATTCATGTTTTACACGGACACCTAGGAGCAGAGGGCAGTGGGCTGGGACAGCTTTGGAGAGAGCTGGCAACCAGTGACTGCGGAATCAGGGAGGAGGGAAGAAAGGTACTCAAGAGATACCTCCAGACACAGGTTGGGGGTTTCACCCACACTTAACCAGCCACGCCAACCTTGGGGAGTACGTATTACAATGTTCTCTCTGTAGGCGAACGCACAGAGGTTAAGCTCTCAGAACTTGCCCAAGGCCACACAGCTCATGGATGGATGACTAAGATCTGGGCCACACAAAGTCCATTGTATCTCCACCTTCCTACACAGCCCTCTGGACCTCAAGAGAAGTGCTTCTGAAACCATGTGTCCCACTTAATTCTTGGCTGTTGAACTTGAATGCTACATGCTGGAAACACAGATACAACTATGTGATCCTGGAACACGGAGAAAGAAACAGGTTCGAGTTCAGAGGAGGCACCCCAGTGGGTGAGCAAGGGGAGGGGACCCACAGTTATGTATCATAAACAGATGCGTCTATCTGCCCTGTGTGGGGCCCATCTGTACAACCATCTCTCACTTCAAAAGCAGTGATGTTAAGTCAACAGATATTAGCATTCACAAACAAGGCATCACTGTAACTTGGTTTCCCAACCTGAATGTCATTTAGGTCCATAAAAAAAGATGCAACGTTGCCATTGTTGCCTGAGAGGGTGACGCTGGGAATTGGTAGTAATGTGGAAAGAGAAACACGAGGAGCTGGAGTGAGCTGTGGGTGGAGAGAAGCCATGATCTGTAGATGGGGGATGAACAAAGGCAAAGGAGTGGCTGACAGCCTCCTCCAGGATGATCTGCTTAAATACTGATCCATAGCGGATCTTGGAATAATTAGTAACTATGTGGTAGCCAGTTGATTCCAAGTGCTGTGCTCACAAGAAAAAAAAAAAAAAAATTCAGTAGGGCCGCTGAATCTTTGATTTCTAGGGCAAAATTAAACAGCACATCTGTCTCCAGGGGATTCTTTCTTACTAGAAATCACAAAAGATCTTAAAGAGTGTGCACACATTGGATGTACTCCCTAGCTCACCTCACAGTAGATAAAATATGTTAAAAAAAAAAAAAAAAAAGAAACGTTAAAAGTCATAGTTGTACTCAAAAACAAAATAAACATCCCTGTGGAGGAGCTGAAAAGGGAGATGAACCATAAGAGACTGTGGACTCTGAGAAACAAACTGAGGGTTTGGGAGGGGAGGGGGGTGGGGGGTTGGGTGAGCCTAGTGGTGGGTATTAAGGAGGGCACGGATTGCATGGAGCACTGGGTGTGGTGCATAAACAATGAATCTTGGAACACTGAAAAGAAGTTAAATTAAATTAAATTTTTTAAAAAAGCAAAGTGATCAAGACTGGTGATGGGGTACAGGCTACTGAGCCCCAAAGCAGACAGAGGCAACAATGTTTTGGTCACCCTGAAGGAAGGTATGTTAGTCTTCTCGGGCTATCATAACACAATACCAGAGACCAGGTGGCCTGAACAACCCTTATTTTCTTACAGTTCAAGAGGTTGGAGGTCCCACGTCGAGGTCCCAAGGGTTCAGTTTCTGGAGAGAGGTCTCTTCTGACTTATGGATACTCACCTTCTCAGCATGTCCTCATATAGCCTTTCCTCTGTCATACGCAGGGTGGGTTAAGAAGGGAGGGAGGGAGTTCTCCCCTGTTCCTTCATATAAGGGCCCCACCCTCACCACCTCATTCAACCTACTTCCTCAGAGGCCCCATCTCCAAATACAGCCATGCTGGGGGTTGAACTTCAACATAGGAATTTGGAAAGGACCACCAACATTCAGTCCATAACAAGAAAATTAGCCTCGGGAGGTGACAGGGGGACAGGCAAGATGAGCATTTCTTGCCTCGTGGCAAACAGCTGAGAACCAGGCTATGGACCTGAGAGGAGCCTCCTGATCAGGAATTAAGCTACTGGTCTGTATCTTCCTGGCATTTCCATGGAGCAGGAGCCCCAAAACACCATCACAGGACTTGATCCTGGACTAAGAGCTTGAGAGGCCAAATGGAAGCATTGACAAAAGTCATCTCTAGATATGAAGACAGAAAAGAGACACCAATTTCCATTGAAGGTGACCCTGCCAGCATCTTTATGGGTATTTATATTTGATTTGTTGCCACCACTGCTGTTTCTACCTTCTTGAAATGGGTGCTTAGCTCATTGATTTTCAGTATTCTTTTTAATTATGTGAATTTAAATATGTTCTGTAAGTTTCCCTTTAAGCAAGTCCAAAACTGCATCCACAAGTTTTTGTCTGCCATAGTTTCATTATGATTCAGTTCAAAACATTTTAACATTTTTACTGTGTTTTTTTTTCCTCTGATGCATAAGTTATTTATGAGAGTATTTCTAAATTTCCAAATATAAAGGACTTTGAGTCTTTTTGTGGTGGCTGTGTGATTTTTAGCTTAATTGTACTGGATTAGACAGCACATTCTATATGATCCCAATATTCTTAAATGTGCCGAGATTTCTTTTAAGGCCCGTGATAAAGATTTAACAAACAACATCTCATGTGTTTGAAACTTAAAATGTACTCTTAAATCATGCTAAGATTCAAGAGATAATCCTCAGTGAAACTGCAAAATATTTTGACCTGAACTACAATGAAACCGATGCATATTTAAATTTCTGGGTGAAGTTTAGATTGTAGTTAGCAATTCAGAGCTTTAAAGAAAGTTTTCAAAATTAAAATTTAAAAAAAGATTGCAAAAGAAAAAATTCAACTCAAGGAACTAGAAGAATGCCAGAACAAGATTTTAAGAAGTAGAAGAAAATACAACAAACACAAACAGATACATATGGTAATGCTTGCTGCAAGATTTTCTATAAAAGATCCCCTCCCCAAAAAGTAACTTTTAATTACCAGACACCAGATTCAGAATTGACAGCTGAAAATGGTTTCCCTTTAGTTATATAAGTTGTGGTATGTCCTTTCACTGGAATATTATGCAGCCATTATACATACATCTTTGACTCTTCATTTATTGACCTAAGGAAATGCACAAGACACATCATAAAGAAGACAAGGTTAGAGAGCTGTAAATATGCTATCTGCGAAGTTTCTTCAGGTTGTAAAGAAGAATTGTGTCTGGCTGGAGTAGGAGAAACAGAAGGAGAAAGAGAAAGAAAGGGAAGAGGGGAGGGCATGGCTTCACTAGAAAGATGTTGGAAAATCTCATGGGATTAAAGAATAAAACAACTAAGAATGAGGAAAGGGCCAAAACCAGCATAGTTTCATGGATCTCGGTAGAAAAAAAAAATGCCAAAGTACATTTTTTTAGTTGGTTTAGATTAACCTAGGTTGGATCCAATGTCTACATCAAAGCCAAGCAGCTTTGGTTTATCAAATAATGTAAATCCTGATTATGAGGATGGTCACAGAGTAAGAAAAATGATTGTACACGTACCCAAGGAGTGTCTATCACCAGTAGGATCCCCCGCTGTTTGGGTATGTGTGTGTGTGTACATGATATGGTAATGGAATAGCGAGTGATAGTCACTCCCTTCGAACTTTTCAATATACCTCAATGACTACGTTTTATTTTTGTAATTTTAAATGCAATTTTCTGTTTAGGAAAGAAAAACTCACTTCAGAATGTGCTAGCATATTTTATGAGACTCTGGACAGACCTGACAGCCACAGGGTACAAAGCTGTCATCACATATTCCTAAGAAAGCACAGTGACCACCAGCTCCATCTTCCTCTCAGCTGTCTGCCCACCTCTGTTTCCTTGTCACTCACCCAAATCTGTTCCCTGATTCAAGAACAAGAAAGAAAAGGTTATTAGCCTGTAGGATATAGGGCAAAAGCAAGGACAATAGACCCAAATCATCCCAACAGAAGGAAACAGTTTTCAGCTGTCAATTCTGAGATCATCATCTGGTAATTTCATGCTCTGCAAAATCTGGAGTCTTTAACCGAGTCTGCATCTTTTTCTGCTACTGATTCACAGAGGATGGGCTTTGGTTGCTCTTTCCTCTCTTCTTCCTCTACACACACACAGGAGAAGGAAATATATACTTATAGGAGGAAAAAAAATGCAGGTATTCTTTTAAGATCTTTTCAGCAACTCTCGTGTCTCCGCCACTGCCTGTCTGGGCATTTCCATGAGCGCATCCCATGAATGAATATTCATCTGACAAGCAACAACCAACATCTCCTCTAGACAGAACGGCTCAGCCTTTGGCATCAGCATGCCCTGGGTTTGAATTTTGGCTTTTCTTTTTCTTTTGCTATTTGCAAAAGAAATTTTTTTTCTTTTATCTTAAAAATATTTTAAGAAGTTTTTATTTCTTTTGCTATTTGAAAAAAATCATAGGACTGCCATAAGCCTTTGTTTCCTAACCTGTGAAAGGCTTCTGTGAGGAGTACCTGAGACAGAGCATCCTAGCTTCTGACCTACACCTGTCTAAAGCATCCTCTAGACCATCCAGTTAAGGGAAAGAATTACAGCTTCTTCTCCTTTGTTTGCTGAGAAACAAGGACTACCACCATCAGGCATGGCACTAAACATACACCCTTATCAAATCCTTTTACTTCTCTGTGACCCAAACCGTATCCCAACCATGTTATAGCAATCTCCTATACCTTTTGTGTTCCTAGAATGGTGCCAGATGCTCTAGTGGGACTCCCATAATTATTTGTAGAACTAAGGCATGCAGCGAGCCAGTCAAACACCCTCACATTTAATCAACATCTCCTCCTATCAAAGGTGCTCTTCCGGATAGAGTCAAAGGTAGCAAGAAGTCGCGCGTCAGTGTTGAGCCATTAAGGAAACTGAGGCACAAAGATATTAAGTGGCTCACCCGCAGCCAAGTCAATAGTACAATATCATTCTATGTTCCCATATCCATTCCCTACTCAGTGTGCAAGTAAGAAAAGAACAGAAAGTCCCTGGGTGTGTGACAAGGAGTAAACAGATAGTTCCCACACCTGAGAATGAGCATAAGCCCAAAGGAGGCCATTCACCAACCTTCACAGAACATAGCGCTTCAAGGTGAGAAAAGAAACCTTCCAAAATGGAGGTGGAAATCACGACTCAGGAACCCCATATTTAATCTACAAAGCCAAAGAGTGATTTGCCCTGTTGGGGAGAGATCCCAAGAAGGGAGTGGTGAGCATCTGTCTGGGGCCTCCCAAACGTATCCATCCTCAAAAGCAACTTCTGCTCCCACAGGGTGACCACCATGGCCTTCAGCGAGCTGTTGCACTTTCCTCTCGGGTACAACAAATAGAACTGTTGTTGCTTCTCAGATGAGCCTGTTTCTGTTATTCCAGAATGTGCTCAGACTGCCCAAGGGTGTCATGTCAGAATGCAGGTCATGTTTGATTCCACGTTTGCTCTTCTTTTTACAAAGTATAAAAATAAAATAAAAAGTAAAGATGGCAGAAAGTGATCAAAATCTTGGCTCCTTTGACAGAAGAAAAACTCACTCGAAAAGTAAGAAAACCGAGGGGACGGTGTAGAAGAAAGTGCCGCTGATGAAATTCAGAATCATGGGTACTCAGAACAATCAGCATCCCATCAGAACAGTATGTCGGTCACAGATTGTACCCCAACCCTGATGGCTCCTTCTCCAATCGACACCAGTATCACAACGCAGCAGGCAGGCCTGTGTTATCTGGCCTCACACTGGAAAAACAACCCAAAGTATCATCTTCCCCAATAAGGGCAAAACATCGATAATGGGTCAGCTAAGGGGACCTCCCATGGTTCTGGCAAAGAGCTCTGTGGCTCCATTTGTTGCCATGTATGAAGCACTGGGCATCAGGGATTGTGTTCCAGAGCTAGGACAATGTTGCAACAAGTCCTGAGAAGTTTGGTACTTAAGGTAAACACTATTCAAATGAAATATTTTTTTAAAAATTAAAATTAATGCAGAAGCTGCTATAGAAAACAGTTGGAAGCTTCCTCAAAAAATCAAATATAGAGTTACTATATGACCCAGCAATTCCACGTCTGGGTGTGTACCCATAAAGAACTGAAACAGAGACCTCAACTGTTATTTCTATCCCCATATCCATCACAGCCTTACATTAGCCAGGAAGTAGAAACAACCCAAATTCCATCAATGGATGAATGAATAAGCAAGATGTATTGTATACCTACAATAGAATATTATTCAGACTTTAAAAAGAAGGAAATTTTGACACATGCTACATCATGGATGGACCTAAGGGTGCCTGGGTGGCTCAGCTGGTTAAGCATCTGACTCTAAGTTTTGGCTCAGGTCATGATCTCAGGGTTGTGAAATCAAGCCCTGAGTCAGGCTCTGTGCTCAGGATGGAGCCTGCTTAAGATTCTCTCTCTCCCTCTCTCTCTGTCCTTCTCCAACCCCCACTCACACACTCTCTCTTTCTTTCTCTAGAAAACAAGACAAAACAAACAAGCAAGCAAGCAATAAAACCATGGATGGACCTTGAGGACATTCTGCTAAGTGAAATAGACCAGTTGCAAAAAGACAAATACAGTACGATTGATTCCACTTACAGGAGAAGCCAAAAGCAGTCAAATTCACAGAAACACACTGTAGAACAGCAGTTGCCAGGGGCTGGGAGAGAGGTGGATGGACAGTCAGTGTTTCATGGGGACAGACTTTCAGCTGGGGAAGAGGAAAGGCCTTCCGGAAATGGATGGTGGTGACGGATGTCTAGCAGAGTGACCGCACTTAATGCTTCTCAACTGTGCACTTGAAAATAGTTAAAATGATAACTTTTGTGTTATGCAAACCTCACCACAATAGAAAATGGGGGAAAAAATGGGGAAAGCTTCATGATGAACAAAATGCAAACATTTTACATAAAGTTGCGGTCAATACTACTGATTTCTCCTTTTGCCTGAGGCTCCAATATGGCTCCACATGGCCGGTATCCCGGTCAGTATCTTGTTCACTACAATTTTTTAATTGTGATTTTTGCAAATACTGCCTTGAAGCATTGCTCACCTTGATTTCTGAGATCGGGAGCTCCCCATTAAAGTTTGTGACCCAGGAAAGGGGCTCCCTCTCGTCCCCTGCCTCTCCCTGGGCCCCGTATTTTTCCATTGCTTTCCTTTGACATCCTTAGACCTCTACATTTCCATTTAGTCTCCAGTCTCTCTCTGTTGTGTCTGGAGAAAGAGAAAGGACCCAGAAACCAGTGCCTCTGGATCATCAAAGTCATGTTTTCGTCTGTGAGCCTTCCTGATGCTCCCTGGGCTCATCACTGACTCTAATTTGGGCTTCTTCACATGCCAGGTCCCTCTCGCCCTAATCCTATCATCACCTGGAAACTTTCAGCCTGTGACCCTGCATTACCTTTAGCAGAAGGCCCTGAAGAGCTCCTGTGCCAGCTGTTTTTTTCCTCTTCTGGAGGAATTGATTCCTCGTGATCCCCTGAGCTGTAATCTCATCGGGCTGGAATAACTTGACACTCCCATTTGTCTGAAACAGAAGTCATTTGTCTTCCAAACCTCAGAGCTGGGCTTGTTGTGAATTCCACCCACTGGCCTCCTCTTAGGGGACTGTGACCACTTCATCAGCTGCTTTTGCCTTGCCTCTGAGAGAAGCAGGGCTAGCAAGGGCAAGAACATTCCTGAGCAGCAGGGAGCGAGAGCTGCAGGCAAAGTCCGTTCTGGGTGAAAGCACCTCACCCACTTAGAGGGAGCCTGGCTCACATAGCCTGGCCTGGTGGTCTGGACGGAGCTCAGACGTGGGTCGGCAAACTCCACAGGAGGCACAATTGTCCACCCCAAGGCTGGACCCTGGGTGAATTCTTCTTCCTAGCAACAGTCCATGGAACACCAAGAGAGAGGTAAGGGGAGCTACGGCCAAGGCCAACCGTGCCCCTTAGCAGCTGTGTGACCTCAGGCCCTTTGGGTCTCAGGGGCTTGACTCCATGGTGGGGATAAAAATGGCCCAGGCTATTTCAGAGGGAGGCCAACACAGTAAAATCGGTTCCTCATTGTGGAGATGTTTGAAAACACTCTAGTGCCAAACAAATATAATGTGTTGTTTTGAGTGATCTAACCAAAAGCAATGACTAAGCACTTTTCAAAAAGAAATCCAAAACAAGGAATTGAGCCCTTGTGATACACCAGGCAACATGGGCCAGGGTTTTGAGAGGACTCCTGCTGGGGCTGTGGAGACCTCGGGAAACATGAGGAAGGCCCCAGCTCCTTGTGTCTTATACCCCTTTGTTTCATGGGACCGCAGACCAACTACAGGCTGGGTAGGGGGAGACCTGAGGGGCAGAGCACCTTGGGATACTGTCCCGAGGACAGCCAAGAGAGCATGCAGCGGAAACAAGACTGACCCAGCATCTCTTCCAGACTCCTCCCAAAGCCTGCGGAAGAGAAGAGGGCCCAAGAATATCCTAGTCAGAGTGGAGGCGGTACAGTGAGTAGTGGTCCCATGGAGCCAAATCTGACCAGAAAGTTCCCACATACCTGGGCCTAACCCAGGTGATGTGTGAGATCGTATACATCTGCAGAGCGTGTGCCCAAGTGTCATAGACATTTTTCTTTTTTGGTTACTCAGCACTGAGTATCCTCCCTTTGTTTATAGCACATTCCCCTGGTGCTTCTCCATAGAAAGCAGAGCCTTCTTCCCACTAGAGATCCTGAAAAAAGCCAAAGACTCTTTTTCCCAGGCTCCCTTGCAGCTCAGTGAAGGTGAAAGCCAGGACTTTGAGTCAGGCCCCCTGGTACAACACGCAGAGACAGAGCATCCTTCTGGCAGTGCAGCAGCGGCCATGACAGCAGCTTGGCATTTCCGGGGGCAGGAATGTCCAGTGCCCTGGGCCAGCAGCAGAGGTGATGTAAGCGGACATTCCGTTCCCACTGCAAAAGCAGGATCTTGGGTGGAGGTTTCGTCACAGCAGCTTCTCCCCTGCTGTAGTTTGGAATGTGACTGGGGTTGTGGTCTTCATTGATGCCCCATCTTTTGTTCATGCCTGCTTTCCAAACCTCGCTCTAGAACCTTCTCTAAAGGTTCTTTGGCCTATCTAATCACTGGTCAATAAATCTCTTTACCATTATGTAAACAGAAGTAGCGTCTCTTGCTTACCTTCATGAGTTCTGGGTGATAACACCGAGTAAAACAAGTATCACAGGCCAACCCCTGCCAATCCCTGACACCTGCTGGGAACACCCCAGACAGCCCACAGCTTCTCAGAGGCCCCGAAATGATGACCCAGGGCACTGGTGTAAGGAATGTGCCCCGCTGCCCAAGTCACATAGGGCAAGATGAAAACCTCCCTCAGATGAGGAGCAAAATCACAAATATTTAGTTCATGTCAAAAGTTTAAAGAAATTTCATATTTTTGATCTTCTGTTTCAGTAGGTTTTATCTTAATAACAGAATTCTTCTCTGTAGTGACTTTAGCCAGAACCTGGATTAAGAGAACTTTTAGACGTTAGAATGTATTCCTGGCACCGGCTACCTTAGAGTGAATAAGTGAGGACTTGGCTTGCTAAATCAGGAGGGTTGCCAATTCCTGAGCTAGGAAAATGCCAAAATCTTCTGGCCATTGCACAGAAGGAAGGTTCAGCAGAAAAGGCCTGGCTCCAAGCCAGCCACCTCCTCAGTGCTAGGTCTACCCCTCGACTTAGTCATCAGTGACACACTGAACTCCAGGTCCATACAGACGCCCCAGGCCCCAGCTTTAGCCCTCAAGAAAGGAGGCAAATGATATCGCCACCATCTCTTAGCCCCTCTGTACAGAATGTGGGCCAAGGAAAACGGCGCGATTCCTTCTGAGATAACAGCATAAAACCTAGCATAGTCGCAGAATTCCAAAGCTGGAGGGGCGCCTGGGTGGCTCAGTGGGTTAAAGCCTCTGCCTTCAGCTCAGGTCATGATCTCAGGGTCCTGGGATCGAGTTCCGCATTGGGTTCTATGCTCAGCAGGGAGCCTGCTTCCCTCTTTCTCTGTCTGCCTCTCTGTCTACTTGTGATCTCTCTCTCTCTCTCTCTCTCTCTGTCAAATAAATAAATAAATAAATAAATCTTTAAAAATTAAAAAAAAAAAAAAAAAAGAATTCCAAAGCTGGAGATGGTGTGCACAGGTAAATACTTAACAACCAACTCTCCAAAAGGAAAAAAAAACGGACAAACGGGCGTGTATAAGGATACTGTAGACTTTGCTGATAGAGCGTGCATTTACAATACCCAGTTTCTAGATTGTAAGGAAATACCCCACAGTCCTTACTGCAGATTCCATAGTGAATTTTTGCAGAGCCCTTGTATTCACAGTCAAATCATGGCCATGATTCCACCACGACCTGACAAATAGAGTCGCACATCAGGCTGCTAAGTCTCCTTCCAATAAATGTATATATAGGATGAAATGTACCGATTTAGTCACTTTTATACAAATTATGTTCATTGAATTAAGACCTCACTCTCCTTCAGCTCTGGTCATGACAGACTTTAAAGTCTAATGTGCATTATTAATATTTTCTCCTTTACTTTCGGTCTAGAATATAATAAATCAAGCACAGATTTATCCTTCGTGTAAATACTGCCATCATAGTCAATGTCAGGCAACCAAGGGCTATCACAAACCACTGAGCTGAGAAGAGATGGCCAGTCGCTCACCATTATGTAGTATTTCCACGATACAGGTAACAATTGATGTAAAAAACTTGAAGGCATGAATAAGATGTGCTGTCATAATTAGGCAGAGATGTGTTTTGAATATTTATTACCTTTGTTTTTAGTAAAGATATGATTTTTAAATTCATATAATTCTCAATAATGGCTATAGTTAACAACCAGCTCACTAAATTCCTGAAAACCTATTCAGCCTTCGAACGCTGGTATAAGCCGACTCCAACACACCCCTTGCTGAAGCAGACCCAGAGAGACCCCTGTCTACATCTGTTTCTCCACATAGGCAGAATATCAGGAGATGGGCGGTAGGGAAGCGGAATAATAAATACTGGGATCAGGAAATCAGAGATGTTCTTTGTGTCCGTTTGTAAGAAATCCTGGATGTTCAAAGGATGGAGTCTGGGTTCTGGCTGCCCTGGCATGAAGCTTCCAGCTCCTCCATGCCTTTTCAGATCTGACCTATTTTCAAACCAAAAAAAAAAAAAAAAAAAAAAAAAGATTTATTCTCCAGTTGCCAACTTTGGCTACTGGTTGCACAGACCTTGCTCTCTCCGTGCAGACACACCCTCAGTTTTGACAGCATTTCCCGTAACTCTGCAGGTCCAGAAGAATGACGCAGCTGGAGATGATTTTGAAGACAATTAAAGCTAACGAGCTGACCCAGCAAAAGCCGCAAGGAAGGCAGGAAATGGCTCTGGCTGGAGGAGAGTTTTGCCAGATCGCGGGGAAGAGACCAGTTAGGAAGTAAAATGGGAGAGGATCTGCTTTACCCACAAAGATTAGGATTTGCTTAGCCAAACCTTGACCGTAACTGAAATGGAGAGTGTGATTCTGGCGGTGCTGTGGGGACCCAGGCACTTTTCTGTCCTGTTGATAGAAGCGTAAATCTATGATACAGCCTCTACGGAAGTGTTTTTGACAGTGACTCTCGGGGGTTTGGCACGTTCTCGTTGAGCCGGACACTCAGGATATGCATTGCAACACGGTTTCAGTGAATAATGATATCAGGTTAGAAACAAACACAGAGTCTCTTAACAGGTGGGCTGCTAAATGTATAAATGACAGTAAATCCAGGTAGAGGAATACTATACAACCACTAAAAAGGATAGGGCGACTTATCACCTGTTGAACGATCTGAAATAATGCTGTTAATTTAAAAAAAAAGAGGGAGGCGCACCAGATGCTACCATCTGGCTGTTTTAAATAATTATTTATACGTTTAAAGGAGCATAAAACATCTTTGGAAGGATACACAAAGAACCTGGGCACAGTTTGCCACTGAAGAAGTGAATGGACAGAGGCTGAGTGGTGAAAGACTTAACCCTACAGCACATTTTAATTTTATATCATGGATGATCCCTTTTTTAAAATTATTTTTTAATTTTACTTCCCAGATAATTAACACAGCATCAGTTGCAAGCGTACAACATAGTGATTCAACAATTGTGTAATCACTCAAGTGTTCTTAATCCCCTGCGCCTGTTTCACCCATCCCCCACCCT
Source organism: Mustela lutreola (assembly GCF_030435805.1). Lineage (NCBI taxonomy): Eukaryota > Metazoa > Chordata > Mammalia > Carnivora > Mustelidae > Mustela > Mustela lutreola. The sequence continues at coordinate 185,408,543 of NC_081293.1, read as the reverse complement.
CTCATTTTTCTAACCAAATAAATAATAAAGTGTGTGGCTATTTTTAAAACAGCAAGAGTAGCTACTCTTCGATGGGTCTTAACCACTGTCCTGAGCTCCCTTGAGTTTTGTTTAAGTCACCTTCTAAAGTCACATTCCACAGTCTGCCTGGCCCCACGTGGTCCCAGCATGGGGAGCTGTTCCTGTCCTGCACCCACGTGGTCCCTCAGGTGAGCCAACCACAGTGTCCACCCCAACGGGCCTCTCTTCTCCCTGACTCCCACCAGTGCTTCCTGATGGCCACGTCCAGCCAGAAGCCAGGGGGCAGGGAGCCGTTGGTTGCAGTCTAAGCAGGTCAGCCCCCTGGGCCCCGAGCTGGGAGCAGGCTCAGGAAGAGGCCTGGAGGGGCCTGGCCTCTCCAAGAGTTCGCACTTTGGTGACCTGAGAACAGGGACAAGCAGGGACTAAAACCTGGGTTCTAGTTTCAAATCTTTTTTTTTTTTTTTTTTTTTTTTTTTTTTAAGATTTTCTCTCTTTCCTTCTTTGTGAGCGATCAGTGGGAGGGGCAAAGGGAGAGGGAGACTCAGACTCTCCCCTGAGCAGGGCGCTCATCACAGCCCAATGCCAGGACGACCATGACATGAGCAAAAGACAGATGCTTAACTGACTCAGCCACCCAAGTGCCCCTAGTGACCTTCAGTCACCCTCCAGGGTCCTAATGGTCTCATTTGTAAAACGAGGGGGAAAGTGGGCCCCTACCATGGCCTTGGTCACACACTTAGCCTGACTTCTCAGCCCCACGTGCAGGGTCTCAGGGCCCAGTAGGCAATGATGTGCGTTTCACTCATGTTCCACGTTCCCCCACAGAATAACGGAAGCCTCAGGACTCTCCATTCAGACCGCCTTCACAGACAGGAACCGGAAGTTTCTACCCAGAAAAGCGACCCATGGTCCTTCAGGATCCAGTGGAAAGTTGCCTTCTCTCAAAGTAGCGTTTCTTCGTTCAAAATGTCAACCCACAGGCCCCACCCCCGGAGCCAGAGGGTCTAGGGTAGGAGGCCAAGAGAGGTGTTCCTTGTAGCACACTTGGAAACCCACGGTCTTCAGGAACAGTGCTGCATCATCGAGTAGGAATTGCCAAGTTCATTTCCCTTTCAGTGAAAACAAGCTATTATTCTGTAATGGTTATTTTTTCAAAACAACAATAAGAGCTTGGGGACAACCAATCCACTTAATGCTTTGCAGCATGGATGTGCGCGCTAAATAGTAAAATTACATTTCAAAACATGATCAAACATCAGCCTAATCAGCCAGGTGTTAGACGCTCAATCACAAGCCTCAAAACACATCATCAAGGATCAGTAAGCAGGTGTTTTAAGTGAAGATTGAGATAAACAGTTGCCTTTGTGAGTATTTAGGAGGTTTTGCAACATTAAAATGGAGCACCTCGCACTCCAGCCGGCAGACGTCAGAAGCTTTGCGGCTGAATAAAACCCAGGCAATAATTAGCCTTGGAGATTTTCACTGGATTGCAATCAAAAGTTCTGAGTCTTACTGAGGAAATCTGTGTCCTTCCTTTATTTCCACTGTCTGTAAGGTGTCGCCCTTGTGGGTGGAGACGCTTTTAACAATCACGAGGACACATTTTGCTTTGTTGGGACTAAAGATTTTGATCCCGTTCAGAGAGTGTGTAGATCACACACACACACACACACACACACACACACACACACACGCACACTCAGTGACATGGACCCATCCCACCTGTTTCTCCAATGTGGCAAGTTTAGGCCAGGGAGGGCGGAAGAAACAGCAAAGTTTCCCTCTAGAAGTTCATTTGTGTTTTCACACACATTCCATATGGCTTCCCAGTGGCCCCACTATGCTAGTCCAGCATAGTCTCCCGAAAATCACTGGGGACAATTTCAAGTGACTCACCAGCCTCGGCTGAAGCACCATTTTAAAAACCATTATTAATAAGACCAGCTTATCACGTAACCATAGTAGTTTGTCCTGGGTTTTTTTGTTTTTTTATTTTTTATTTTTTAGGAAATGCCAAGCAGGGGGTGCAGTCGTTAAGTGTCTGCCTTCAGCTCAGGTCATGATCCCAGGGTCCTGGGATCGAGTCCCGCATCAGGCTCCCTGCTCAGTGGGGAGTCTGTTTCTCCCTCTCCCTCTGCCTGTCATTCTGCCTACTTGTGCGCTCTTTCTCTCTCTCTCTCGCTCTCTCTCTGTCAGATAAGTAAATAAAATCTTGAGGGGGGAAAAAAAAAAAAGGAAATGCCAAGCAGCAGTGCCTGCTTAAAAACAGGGACAAACTACTATTCTTTTCTGGTAAAAGTAAACTTCATCTATGCACTGCCTCAACAGGAACACAGTTGTGTTGTTTTGTAATGGTCTTTACTAGGCCATATATATTTTTAAAGATTTTATTTATTTGAGAGCGAGAGAGGGGAAAAAGAGAGAAGCAGGCTCCCTGCCGAGCAGAGACTTGATCCCAGGACCCTGAGATCATGACCTGAGCCAAAGGCAAACACTTAGCCCACCGAGCCACCCAGGCATCCCGGAGAGAATTGCTTAAGCTTCGTTTTTCTATTTCTTTTCTCTCTTCCCAGGCCTTGAATTCCCACCAAAATAAGAGTTTCAGTTCTTACCATTTTACCTCCTACAGTTGAAGGAGCCGTAGATCCATGTTGGGCCGTCCAGCACACCAACTTAACCGAGTCGCCATCATCCTCACCCGTCCGCAGAGATAAAAGTGAGACATCACAACGTTTCACTGTCGATCCCAGCCATCAACGCATTGCTCTGAAACAAAATCGAGTTTTGTCAGGGGTTTTGAGACTGTGGATTCAGAGTCTGAAGGAGCCCAAAGAACTTCATTCTTCCCTCCCACCAGTTCCCAAAACCCGCCGGTAATTGCCGACCACATTAGGGCTGGTCTTTCATATCTTCGTCCTCTTCTGAGCTGTCGGATTCAGCGGGGTGCTGGTTAGTGGACAGCTGGGGCTTCTGTGACTCAGGACATCCGATCCTGAGCTGTGAGTCTATTTGCAAAGATAAAGAGTTTCCTCTCTAAACCAGGGAGTCTGACTATCTTTGGGCTTTTCTGGCGCCCCTTTGTCCTGTGATCTGTACTCTCTTTGGTGATGTGTACTCTGTCATCTCTCCTCTCCCAATGGTGCCAGCCCGGGGCGTATTAACCTCCACTTACCCAGAGGGAAGAGGAGCTCATTGGCCCTGGCAGCCTCCTGAGCCAGCAGGGGGGGTTATAACTTTAAGCTGGCCTGGAAATTCCCTCAGAAGTCCTGAGGGAATCACACAAATGATTCAGACCACTTCAATCATGGTTTTTCCTCTTCTCTGTCCTTCAATAAACCTCTGGCCTCCTATTTCATGGAGCAACCAGAAATCATTGACTGGAAGTCCCATTGATTCCTTGCCTGTCTCCTCCCATCTAAGAACTGCCCTCTCCTGTCCCTCCTGTCTGCTCCTTTCCGCCCCCCCCCAGACCCTTTCCCCACCAAGGCTTTGAACCCCAACTCCATCAACTGCTCTCCTTGTCTTCAGCTCCTGATCTCAGGGTCCTGAGTCCTCTGTTGAAGCCCTGGCCCATCGCCATTTGTACATAACAAAACAGTAAATTGGAGGTTGGGACCGGAGCGCCGAGATAGAATAAAGATTATATTCCAAGGTCTGCACTAGACCCGATGCAAAATCTCAAAGCGAGATAAGCAAGAACCGGTGTTTTGACTTTGAAATTCCCTCACTCACATGGAGGATAAAAAGAGTCAGAGGAGGGGGAATTGCAAGGATTTTAGAGCAGGGCCGGTAGAAAGCTATGGTTCTCATCCCTCAAGGAGAGAAGGATGAAGGGCATGTCTGCCTTCTCCTCAAGCCCAGTGAGAGAGCTTTAATAGAACCCCTTGGAGAAATTAATGGGTGTCCCCTGGAGCTGGGGGACTGGAGGGACTGGGGTCTAGCTTATGCCTGAGAGAGTCAAACCAGGACCATGTCAGCAGGCAGAAGCCCGGATCTAAGGAGGAAGTTTGCTCCTGGAGACCAAACAGACAAATCCGGCTCAGGAAAACTCGGCCTGGGAAAAGAGGGCCCTAGAAGTAAGAGGCAGAGCAGTAGTGGGGTGGGTAGAGGGGGTTTGAGAGTGAACCAAGTGGACAAGACCAGCAAAAGTGTTGCCACTGGAAGGTCCTACCAGGTGAGATTTCAAAAACAAAATCCCATGGAAATGCCCAGTGTCCATGATGTACTCAGAAGAGACAGACAGGGCAAAGCCGTCTCACCTCTCGTCCTCCTGGCTCTGGCCCTGATGCCCTCGTTAGCAGTTGGTTATCAGCTTGGAGCAGACGTTCTAAATGAACTAACATGACTTGGAACCTTCTTTTACATAAGAGGAACCAGAGAAATGACCAGTGCCTGAAATAGATTTAAAGGGGCAGGGGAAGGGGCACGTGAGTGGTTTAGTTGGTTAAGTGGCTAACTCTTGATCTCAGGTTCCTGAGTTCAAGCCCCACGTTGGGCTCCACAGTGAGCACGGAGCCTACTTTAAAAAAAAAAAAAAAGAGGACAGTGGAAGACAAAAATAAGACTGCTTCAGGAAAACTCAGCCCGCAGGCTGATATTCCACACATACAGACAGATAGACTCCTTAGAAGAGAAAGCACAAACCTCCCCTTGACTCTACAACAACTTTTAGCTTTGCACATCTTTTCCCTCCCCCACTCCTGAGGTTATTCAAGGAAAGTTGCTCTCCCCCCGCCTCATGCATCACGTCCACAGCCAACCTGCTTCTGCCTTTTTATTACTGCTCAGAGACATCTCTTGGATAAGGTCACCATTCATATCTTTTTATTTTTTTCTTATTTTCTCAAAATAAACTTTTCTTACTGTAAAAGCAAATATACATATTGCAGAAAAATCAGAAACCTTAAGTACCTAAAATGATCATTAAAATAAAATCAGGGCGCCTGGGTGGCTCAGTCAGTTAAGCGTCTGCCTTTGGCTCAGGTTATGATCCCAGGGTCCTGGGATCAAGTCCCACATCGGGCTCTGCTCAGCAGGGAGCCTGCTTCTCTCTCTGCCTCTGCTTGCCTTTCCCCATGCTTGTGCTCATTCGTGCTCTCTTTCTCAAATAAAATCTTAAAAAATTAAAAAAAAATGTTTTAAGTAAATAAAATCCATAAACCCATCCATACCAGCTCAACCACTGTTAATGGGTTGATGCAGATCCTAGACTACTCTGTGCATACAGATATTGTGTAGATACACACACACACAAACGGAGTTATTTCAAGTGTTTCATGATAGCCATGATGATTTAAATGAGCTTGAATGCAAACATAGACATACATGCTACTTAAAACATGTGTATGTACATGCACAAATTTGAGATGTATTTTTTAAGTATTTAGCAGGTTCAAATAGAAGTCTTACACACAAGCAAAAACAGGATTATGGGAGATGCAAACAATTTACATAGGTACATTCCTTACCCCGAAATATCTTTTTACATAGTGAGCTTGTAAAATAGGAGAGTCTACAGCTGCGTTTCCTTCACTTGGTCTCTTGTTCTTCTATCTTCGTGTGTCTTATGTAAATCAAAACTGTCCTATTCTTTCTGCTGCTTCTGTGTTTTCCAAAGATTTATGAAGACGTTGGCTTTTATTAAAGCAAGGACTCTGGGACAAGTTGGCACTTCCATTTACATCAGAAAACAGTGGGAGGTAATGGATGTGTTTTTAATGCTTTATCCAATAGTAAGACATCATTTCATTTATTTTTCTTTTTTGTCATTTTTTAAAAATTTTATTTATTTATTTGACAGAGAGAGATCACAAGTAGGCAGAGAGGCAAGCAGAGAGAGTGGGGGAAGCAGGCTCCCCGCTGAGCAGAGAGCCTGATGCAGGGCTCGATCCCAGGACCCTGAGATCATGACCTGAGCCAAAGGCAGAGGCTTAACCCACTGAGCCACCCAGGTGCCCGTTATTTTTCAATTATATGTAATGTGATGTTAAGATAGGAAAAGACAATGGTGGAAATTCTGAGCAGATGATTTTTTTTTAAAGCTGTACTTTTGTTTTTTTTTAAGTACACTCTGTCGCCCAGTGTGGAGCTCAAAGTCATGACCCCAAGATCAAGAGCTGCATGCTCTACTGACTGAGACAGCCAGGTGTTTCATGGGCAGATGGTTCTGACATAGGAAATATCTTTTACACATATAATCATGTGAGGTCCACTTCTGCCAATATGTAATTTATACTAGTATTTATTCAAGTATTTATACACACATACCACTTTGTTGTTTTGATACATTCCACTATGTTAAAAAATAAACACTAAAGATTTAAAAATCCCACTCCGTGGAAAAGACAACATTGAAGAATGTTGTGTAAGACTTTCAGACCTATTCCTAAACAAATATAGCTCTGTAAACCTCCCTTCTTTTTAGAGAGAGAGAGAGTGGGTACACACATGTGAGTGAGTGGGAGGGCAGGCAAAAGAAGAGGGAGAGGGAGAGAATCTCAAGCAGACTCCGTGCTGAGCCTGGAACCTGATGTAGGGCTCGATCTCACTACCCTGGGATCATGACCTGAGCTGAAATCAAGAGTTGGACGCTCAACGGACTGAGCCACCCAGGCACCCCACCATAACCCATTTTATTTTGTTATTTTTACAAAATGAGAGATCATGCAGACTGTCCTACAATTTGCTTCTTTTACTTAACCTGCCATGAACATTTTTTCAAATCTAGACATCCAGACTGACCTCATGCCTTTTACCAATTGCGTATTGTTCTGCTGGATGTTATGGCCCATGATTTATTTAAGCACGTCCTTGTGGAGAAACATTTATTTCAGAGAATTTATTATCACGGAAGGTGCAGCTCTGCCCACCAAGTACCTTTATCTCCAAACAGTTGTCTAATCATTTAGGTAGGCTCAGGAGTCAGAGGTGAACTTGCTTGATCAAAAAAAAAAAAAGCACATTCAAAAAAAAGCACATTCAAATTTCAATTTGAATAGAATACTCTAGAAAGAATGCACTTATACTCTAGAAAGACTGCATCACTTTACTCTCCCTTGAGCTCTTCAAAAATGAGTATTATTGATCTTTCTTTTTGCCAAGCTGATAGGTATAAATGAACATATTGTTTCCATTAGTATTTTTTTTCATAGTCAATTCATCCTTGATTGGCTGTCTTGTTTCTCCCAGGAATTGCTGATTCTGGTCTTTTTCCATCTTTCTGCTGGGCTATTTGTCTTTTCTAGCAATTTATAAAATCTCTTTGGCTAATAGAGATATTAAATTTATCGTACTGATTGCCAACAATTTTTCTGAGTTCTTCTCTTGGCCATTGTCTGAGGGACTCCCTGCTATGAGAAATGTAAATTTTTCTACAATCGAGTATACCCACCTTTTCCTCATGGTTTCTGGTTTTAATATCATGTTGCACAGGGTCTCACTACTCTACTCTTCTAAGAATAGTCACCCATTTTTTTCTTCTAGTATTTCTAGAATTTTGCTTCTACACTTGTTACTTCATAGAGGATATGTTTGGGTATAAGCAGTACAATCAGAATCCAACAGTATCATCCTCTGCATATTTTGACATCCTTTTTCACTTATTGCATTGTGACTGTATTTCCATGTGCACGGATTTATTCTGTAATATTATTCTATACCGGTTCCGTAACTTATTTAATTTTATTTAATTGGATAATTATGGTGTTTGCAATTATTTAAAACAGCTGGGTGATAAACATGCCAGATGCTAAGTCCTTATCCATCACCTAACAAGCTCCTCAGTATTTCAACTCTTTAGATCTTAAGCTTTGCCCTGCCTTTGTACCACAATGAACTGTACCTCCACCCAGCCTATTGCTCAAACCAAAATCTTAGAAGTGACTTTTGTATCCTCACTTTCTCTTCACCTTCAAACTCAATCCATCAGAAAAATCCCACCAGCGCTATCTAATTGTCCGCCTGTTCCCTGTTCTCCTCACCTGGATGATTACGACAGCCCCTCTGTTCTCACTCTTGCCCATTGCAATCCAGTCTCTAGACAGCAGCCATAGCATCCTTTTAGAATGGAAATCGGATCAAGCCCCTTCCCTGCTAAATCTCTCTAATGACTTCCCATTGCTTCAGAAAGTAACATATGAACCCCTGACCAAGCCCTGGAAGGCCTCTGTCCTCTGTCCCTGCCAGGCTGCCTCTCTGACTCAGGTCCTACCATCCACCCCCAAACACTAAGTTTTCTGGGTTTTTTTTGTTGTTTTGTTTTGTTTTGTTTTGTTTTGTTTTTAGGTAGGCTCCACACCCAGCTTGCAGCCCAGCTCAGGGTTTGAATTCATAACCCTGAGATCAAAACCTAAGATCAAGAGTCAGACGCTTAACTGACAGCCACCCAAACTATCCCCCACTTCTGCTCTTTAAATGGACCAGACTTGTTCCTGATTTAAGGCAGGGCTTCTTACCCTCAGCACTAGTGATATGTGGAACCAGATAATTCTTTGTTGCAGGGACTGTCCTGCACATGGCAGGGTGTTTGCTAGCATCCCTGGCCTCTACCCCGCTAGATGTCTGTAGCACTCCCCATCCCTCCTGATTTGTGGTGACCAAAAATGTCTCCAGATACTGCCAAGTGTCCCCTGGAGGGTACAATTACCCCCAGTTGAGAATCCCTGTCTTAGGGCCTTTACATAAGCTGTTCCCTCTATTGGAACAGTCTGCCCCCTGGATCTTTATGCAAATGCTTCTTCTCATTCAGGACTCCAGTCAGATGTCACCTCCTCAGAAAGGCCTTTCCTGTCCATCCAATCTGAATGCCCTCCCACCCATCAACAGGTGCCCCTGTAGTCCCTCTGTTTTGTTTTTTAATTGCTCTTACCACTGAAAAAGCCTCGTCCAGGTTTGGGTATCTCTGCTTGTCTCCCCTACTAGACTGTAAGCCTCAGGCCAAGAGCAGGCCCTTGTGTGAGTAAGCAGATGTTCAGGGGATATTTGTTGATTGAAAAAAAATAATAAATTCCCGGGGCGCCTGGGTGGCTCAGTGGGTTAAGCCTCTGCCTTCGGCTCAGATCATGATCTCAGGGTCCTGGGATCGAGCCCCGCATCAGGCTCTCTGCTCAGCGGGAAGCCTGCTTCCTCCTCTCTCTCTGCCTGCCTCTCTGCCTGCTTGTCATCTCTCTCTGTAAAATAAATAAATAAAATCTTTAAAAAAAAAAAATAAATTCCCAAAAGTGGACACCAAAGTTCTCTTTGTTGCTAAATCCAGTAGGTACTTTCAAGTTCATCTATGATTTCTTTCCAACATTGGACATTCCCAATGACCTGTTCTTTTTTTTTTTTTTTTTTAAGATTTTATTTATTTATTTGACAGAGAGAGGCATCACAAGTAGGCAGAAAGGCAGGCAGAGAGAGAGGGAGAAGCAGACTCCCTGCTGAGCAGAGAGCCTGACACAGGGCTTGATCCCAGGACCCTGGGATCATGACCTGAGCCAAAGGCAGAGGCCTAACCCACTGACCACCCAGGCGCCCCTGATGACCTGTTCTTTAACTCATCACTTCCCTTGGCTTCCATGAACCTGTGCTGCCCTAACTGACCCTCATCTCTTGGACTCTTCTTTCTAATTTCCATCAAGGGTTCCTCTTCCTGAGCACATCCCCGAGACACTGCTGATCAGGGAGATCCATCCTGGGGCACCTTCTCATCTACCTACTTATCATCTAGCAAGGAGACCTCAGCACTCCTGTGCACATCTCATCAATTACCATCTATTTAACCATGACTTCCAAATTCCTACCTCTACCCTATGTGCATGAGGCCACTGGAACATCCCACAGGCCCTTCAATATTTCCCAGCCAAAGGCAGCACTTCTACCAACCCCAAGCCCCCCAGCTCAACAATTTCCACTGTTGGACACAGCTTAGCCAGCTGCTCCTGAAGCTCTAGTTCCTACGGTGGAATTATTCTGCTGGATTGCTGCCAGGCCCTTGAACAGCCTCCAGACCATCGGCCCTGCTCCCAGGCAACACATGCTCCTTGCTTTGCTGCTCGAAACTCTCAATGGCTTCCGATTGACCTAAGCCCCAAGCCTAAGATACAATTCCTCCCCATACCTTTCTCTCTTTTTTTTTTTTTTAAGATTTTTATTTATTTGAGAGAGAGAGAGTGAGAGTGAGTGAGAGATAGAAAACATGAGCAGGGGGAAGGGGCAGAGACAGAGGGAGAAGCACACTCCCTGTTGAGCAGGGAGCCAGACATGGGGACTCCATCCCAGGAGCCCAGGATCATGACCTAAACCCAAGGCAGATGCTTAACCAACTGAGCCACCCAGGTGCCCCCTTCCCATTCAAGAACCTCTGTAAACTGGCTGTTCCATCACCCCAACCACTTAAACCATCCTCTCCCGTCACCTCTGGGACTACAGAAGTGCTTATTCCTAAATCAGAAACATTTGCCTCTACCCCTCTGTGCCAGGATCCATATGATATTCATAAAATCAATGGGCAATTTCCATTCTCCCTTTTCTTGAGTCATTATGTGTTTGGTCTGGGCATCATGAGCCTTTGAACCTCCTTTAAAAATAGACCTGAATACTCTTTCCTCCGTTGCTAGTCCCCAAATGGTCTTTGCTTCAAATGACCTCAAGACACCTCTTTGAAATCACCTGTGGGGTTTCTATATCCTATCTATCTTACTTCCCAAACCCTAATCCTAGTTTTTAATGTCACTCTCTCTGCTCTGTACAGCAAGAGACATCCTAACAATTTCTGTGAGGGTCTGGGTTAATGAACTTGCATCATCCAGCTAAGAATCTAGCCCAAGATTTACACGTTGCTGCCACTGTACACTTGGTAACACTGAGCAAGCATTTTGTCAGCTCTCCAATTGTATAAAAGAAATTCAGAGATAACATAATCGATTACTGAGAACTAATGAGAAAGCAACATGGTATAAATAAAATGCGGATTAAGAAGTGACATATTAAGACCAGCATGCAAAACCAATAGCAAACTGCTATCTGTTCAGAGCTGTCATGTTCATCCTCTCAATCTGTCCCTGTCCTGTTGGCTCTTGGGCTTCAACTTGACATTCTGTGTGAATGAATTCCAGGTTGGGCCTCTTTAAAGGAAGAAGGACCCACCGCTGTCAGGCTACCCAACTTCCCCATCAGGCCAACCCGAGACACATCACCAAAGGATCATATTCCTCTCACCTTACCCTAATTATTACTATCAAGGTGTGCAAAGGGATCCTGGGACCCAAAAAGGACCACAGGCTCTTGCCTGTGGTCTGTTCTGTTCTTCCCAGCTGTGTAGGTACAGGAGAAGAGCGGTAACACGTGACAGTACCCAGACCATGTCTGCGCCAGGCCATCTCCTGGGGGAGGGAGCAGGGAATCTACCTTGTAGGATAGTGACAACTGGTACTCACTGGGAACACACTGGCAGGGGGGAGCTTTCCCCTCCTCCACAGGGAACCATAGGAGCCCACATGATGTGACCCGAATTGCAATTTTGAGAACACATAGCCAAACACATAGCCACTCATCTGGGTTGGGTGACATGGGACTCTCTTGGTGTTAAGAGCCCATCATGCCCAATTTCTCAAGGCTGTGCCACAGAGAGGCATTGAGAGACCAGAGTGAGTCTGAGAGTGACCTTGGAAGCCAGAGAGAAATAGGTTCCCAAAGCTGGGGAAGGAGTCTCCTAATGATTGCCAACAACAAAATGTCTTCATGTTGCAATATATTAAAATAAGCCATCTAGTCCTAGCACTCGAGCCCACGCTCCACGCAAAAGGGAAGTCCCTAGAGACAGCTGTGGCCTATGTAAGGAAGAGAAAGAAACACCTGGCTCCTGGCCCTCCTGGCTCCCGGCCCCAGTTATACTTGATCAGTCAGGGAACTTTTTTTTTTTTTTTAAAGATTTTATTTATCTATTTGACAGACAAAGATCACAAGCAGGCAGAGAGGCAGGCAGGGAGAAAGAGAGAGGGAAGCAAGCTCCCCGCTGAGCAGAGAGCCCGACATGGGACTCGATCCCAGGACCCCGAGACCATGACCTGAGCCGAAGGCAGCGGCTTAATCCACTGAGCCACCCAGGCGCCCGGTCAGGGAACTTTTAAAATTCCTTTTAAAATCAGAAAAAAAAAGTGAGTGTAATCCAATCTGGACTGCACTCACCTTTATATACCACTGCAATCATAAAATATCGACTTTCCTATTTTTTTAGGCAGAGGGAGGCACCTGCCAGGCCGAACAGTTTCAAAGGATCCTGGAAGTCATCGTGCAGACCTGAGCAGAAGGGATACCCAACAAGCAGCCACACAAAATGCCCGGTTCCTATCCTGCCCTTGCACCTGCTGACTGAGGGAGGAACCTGCAAATCCTCTCTGCGTCTCTCTCCCTAGAGCCCCAGAGCAAGTCCTGAGTAGTTGTTCTGCTCAGGGGCATGCGGGCCCTGCCCTCAACTGAGAACCGAAGTCAGGATCGGAACGATGATGGTGATACCAGTGGCGCCCATTACCATGCGTCTGTAGGCATCAGCTTCACGGCTACAGGCTTCCCAGGCTTGCTCGCATTTCCTCACCACTGCAGCCTTGGAAGGCAAATAATATTCCCGACATTTTATAGATCAAGAAGCCACAACCTGAAGAACCTAAGTAACAAGTCCTGGCCACAGGCTCTGCCTTGACCTTGCCAGGAGGATGACATCCACGTTATAGTCGCCATTAATGATGGCCCCAGGAGTTACGTGATGGGCCGGCACCGGCCAAGCTCACCCGTGTGCTTTGAATCTTCACTCCACTGCCTCTAGAATTAGAGTTTTCCCAAGCCAAAAGCACACCCCAGACCAAACAAGGAGAGAGAACAAGAGACACAACAGGGGTCCTAAAGCCCAAATTGCCCTACACCTACAAGCCCAAGATTTCTCTCCAGCACCGCACACCACAGGACTTCACAGAACCAAAGGGCTCCTTATGGCCCAGGCCCCAGGGTTTGCTAATCTTGAGGGTGAAGGTGCTGTGTCCACAGCTGCTCCAGGGTAGACGGGGTAGGAAGCTGGCACCCTCCACCCCACGTGCCAGACTATCCTCACCCCTGGTTTTCCCACCTCATGGCTGTCGCTCTCTGGCATGTCTTTGCCAGTTTCTTCCAGATGTTTCCAACCCCCCCTTGAAAGCATGTCTGATGAGGGAGATCAAAGTAACGGCTCATTCTTGTCTATGTATTTCCCATAAACCATCTCAAATCTCACAGGGACGAAGGGGAGTCTCAATACCCTGACAGAAATTGTGCAGTACTCTGTTATTCAACACATGGTGCCCAGACCAGCAGCAACGGCACTGCCTGGGAGCTTGCTAGAAATGCAGAACCTGGGCCTCACAGATGCTCTGATGACTGTTGCACACTTCAAGTTTGACAAGCATGAGCGGAGCGCAAGAGATGAGGTCACTGCCAAATTTTGGCTCTCTACTGACTCACTGGGCACTTTAAACGATTCTGACACACGCATTCCATGCCAGAGGCTCTTCCATGACTCCAGGGGAGGACAGCCTGTGCACTGAGGAGATTTTAAAAATCCCAAAGTGATTCTAATACCCAGCCAAGTTGGCGAATGTCTTGAGTACATGATGGCGGTGTGGCAGAAGAGTTTGGCAAGGAGGCCCGGCAGGTGAGGAAAGCAGAGTGAGCAGACCTGGGGAGGCAGGTGTGCGCATGCGTGTCCACGCATTAGGGAGAAGGCCTGTCTGAAGAGAGTGGAGGTCTTGTCTGGGGGGTGGGTGGGGACAGGGGCACTTTTGGAGAGCAGGTTAGGGTCATGGAATGCATCGTTGAGGTAGTAAAAAATGGGGGACTGGCAGGAATGAAAGCCTCTCAGCAACGCTGGCTCTGCCTACAGATTTGCCCAACAGGCTGGGTAGGAAGGAGCCTAGAGTCAGGGAGACCAGCTGTCCATGGGAACCCAAGAGACCTGAGGAGACTGGAGAGGCACGAGGACAATGAGAAGCAGCAAAGACAACAGATGTGTTGTATTTATTTGCCAGGGCTGGTGTAAAGGCACCTGAAACTGGAGGACACAGACAATTAAAGTTCATGGTCTCCCAGTTCTGGAGACTAGGAGTCTGAGAGCAAGGGGTCTGTGGGGCTGGTGTCTTCTGAGCTGTGAGGGAGAATCTGTCCCCTACCTGATGGTTTAGCTAACAGTCTTTGGGGTTCCTTGATGTATGGCAGCATCACCCTGATCCCTACCTTCATGCTTTCATGGCATTCTCCCTGCATATGTGTCTGTGTCCAAACCTGCCCCTTTAGAAGGTCCTCGCACTAAGGTCCACCCTAATGATCTCATTTTACCTTCAACAAACCCTATCTGCAAATACAGTCACAGGGTACTGGGGTTTAGGGCTTGACGTGTGAATTTGGGGTTGGGGTGTACATATTCGATCCATAAGACACACCAAAGGGGGAAATAAATCTCTAAGAGATCAGTTTTTCTTCCTCACACTCTAAACGCCTGAAGTCAGCTGGGTGAGATCTCCACTCCTATCTTCTGAGGTTGATGATGGTTGCAGTTTACTGGAGGCAGAAGCAGTTAAATGTGAGATGAAAGAGGACTTTCCTTGGCAAGGAATGCTGGCCGAAATATGATTTTTACATCCAGTTTTTCTTATATCATAGCATGACAGTGGGTTTAATGTATCAGTTTGTAGAGTTGGAATTTATAGGCCATGGTATAATACTAAAAAAGCAAATGTCATCTTTTGTGCATAGAAATAACTGTCAGAAGTCAAATTCTCACTCTTCATAGAACACATGATACTTGATGTGGAAAACTCAAAAGACTCCACCCCCAAACTATTAGAACTTACACAGCAACTCAGTAATATGGCAGGATATAAAAATCAATGCACAGAAGTCAGGTGCATTTCTATACACTAACAATGAGACAGAAAGAAATTAAGGAATCGATCCCATTTACAATTGCACCAAAAGCCATACGATACCTAGGAATAAACCTAACCAAAGAGGAAAAGGATCTATACTCAAAAAACTATTGAACACTTATGAAAGAAATCAAGGAAGTCACAAAGAAATGGAGAAATGGTCCATGCTGATGGATTGGAAGAACAAATATTGTTAAAATGCCTATGCTACCCAGAGCAGTCAACACATTCAATGCAATCCCTATCAAAATACCATTAACACTTTTCACAGAGCTGGAACAAAAAATCTTAAAATTTGTAAGGAACCAGAAAAGACACTGAATAGTCAGAGGAATGTTGAAAAAGAAAACCAAAGCTGGTAGCATCCCATGCCAGACTTCAAGTTCTATTAGAAAGTTATAATCATCAAGACAGTATGGTACTGGCACAAAACAGACACACAGATCAATAGAACAGAACAGAGACCCCAGAAATGGACCCTCAATGCAATGGTCAACTAATCTTCAACAAAGCAGGAAAGAATGTCCTATGGAAAAAAGACAGTCTTTTCAACAAATGGTGCTGGGAAAATTGGACAGCCACATGCAGAAGAATGAAACTGGACCATTTTCTTACACAATGCACTAAAATAAACTCTAAAGGATGACCTAAATGTGAGACAGGAATCCATCAAAATCCTTGAGGAGAACACAGGCAGCAACCTCTTCAACCTTGGCCACAGCAATTTCTTGCTTTGTGTCTCCAAAGGCAAGAGAAACAAAAGCAAAAATGAACTATTGGAACTTAATCAAGATAAAAAGCTTCTGCAGACCAAAGGAAGCAGTCAACAAAACTAAAAGGCAGGCTACAGAATGGGAGTTCTATAAGTTCTATAAAGAACTTATCAAACCCAACACCCAAAAAACAAATAATTCAGTCAAGAAATGAGCAGGAGACATGAACAGATACTTCTCCAAAGAAGACATATAAATGGCCAAAAGACACATGAAAAAATGCTCCACATCCCTTAGCCTCAGGGAAATAAAAATCCAACCCACAATGAAATACCTCCTCATACCTGCTAGAATGCTTAAAATTAACAACTCAGGAACCAACAGATGCTGGCAAGGATGCGGAGGAAGGGGAACCGTCTTACACTGGTGGTGGGGATGCAAGCTGGTAGAGCCACTGTGGAAAATAGAATGGAGGTTGCTCAAGAAGTTAAAAATAGAGCTTCCCTATGACCCAGCAATTGCACTATTAGGCATTTACCCCAAAGATACAAAAATGTAGTGATCCAAAGGGGCATCTGCACCCCAATGTTCATAGAAACAATGTCCGTAATAGCCAAACTGCGAAAAGAACCAAGATGTCCACTCACAGGTGAATGGATAAAGAAGATGTGGTATATCTAGACACAATGGAATATCACTCAGCCATCAAAAAAGGATGAAATCTTACCATTTACATCAACATGGATAGAACTGGAAGGTATTATGCTGAATGAAATACATCAATCAGAGAAAGAAAATTTCCTTAAGGTTTCACTCCTATGTGGAATATAAGAAACAGCACAGAAGATCATAGAGGAAGGGAGGGAAAACAGAATGGTAAGTCATCAGAGAGGGAGAAAACCATGAGAGACTCTTAACTGTAGGAAACAAACTGAGGGTTGCTGGAGGGGAAGTGAGTGGGGGATGGGGTAACTGGATGATGGGCATTAAGGAGGGCACATGATATGATGAACACTGGGTGTTATACACAACTGCTAAGTTATCGAACACTACATCTGAAACTAAGTATGTACTTTATGTTGGCTGATTGATTTTAAATTAAAAAAGAAAGAAAGAACTCTCAGAGATCCCAGCAGATCCAGCAGGAGAGGAAACAGAGACAAGATTCTATGACACTAATGAACTATAGCCAACACCAACAAATGGACTGCCATTTCATGGTCAACTAACTCATGTTCAAGAAGACAGGGGATTTCCAGGGTCAAGGGCAAAGGCCTCAGAGGTTAAGGCAGCCAAGGGGTGAAGTCATGTTGGTGAGATTATTGTCAAGACATACCCTAACCTGCTGTATTCCTCTGGTGACTCAGTCTCATGACGGAGGTGTACGTGTGGTAGGATAGACTGTGACCCAGGTTCAAAGATCCCAGGGACAAATAGTCAAGACAAAGGTGTGCCCTGACATGATTCTGCTGCACCTCACCCAACATTAGCTCAATATTCCTTTTTGTTTTCTTGTAATAGAGATAAGCTTTAAGACTTTAGTATACACTGGACCCACTGAAGGACTTGTTAAAACACAGATTTCCTGAACCCACCCCCAGAGTTCCCAATCCAATAGATCTGTGGTGGGACCTGAGATTTTCCATTTCCAACATTCTTCCAAGAAATGCTAAGCCACGGACCACACTTTGCAAACCACTCCGCAGAGTTACGCACACTCTCACTTCCTCCTCTCCGTGACCAATGATAAGTATTCGAGGAGCAATGAGCCAAGGTTCAGGGTACAGTCTGTGACCACTGCCTATAATTGTCCTTGCAACTGTTTGTTGAGGATTTAGTTCAAGATCTCTTGGCTTCATTAGCTTCATGCTATAATCAATTGAATTAAGTGGACTCCATATTTTAATTCTTCTAGGATCTTAATCCATAAAGTCATAAAACACTTACCCAAGGATTCTGACAAGGTGAGGGTTATTTGATTTTTATGGGTGGTCATTTGAAACTAGCTTGCAAACTTTGGCACAGAGGCCCACTCAGAAGCCCCATAAACTCAATTTAATGAGCAAATGAGCGAGACGTGGAGGCAACATCATGAAGGAAGAGCATGTGATATTGGATCAAGGG
The DNA here is from genome assembly GCF_030435805.1 of Mustela lutreola. Lineage (NCBI taxonomy): Eukaryota > Metazoa > Chordata > Mammalia > Carnivora > Mustelidae > Mustela > Mustela lutreola. The sequence goes on along the minus strand of NC_081293.1, from coordinate 185,390,755 downwards.
ACTTGCATTGAAGTCGCCACTCTGTTATGAAGCAGCTATGTAACTGCAATTCTCTCATCTGAAGAACACAGAAAACTGTTAGAATTATAACTCAACAAGGGTATTATATAGTCTATGGATTTCTCCCTTCCATCCAAAGATTCTTCTCCACTACCCCTTACCTCTCAGGGTTTTTGAGTATAAAATGGGATACAATGTGGGGAAATGCTTCCTTTGACCCAAAAGTACAACCTCAAGGTATTATAGAAAAAGTCCCATATGAACACAAAGAATCGTGTTCATTGTAATATTGACTCTGAAGAGTCAAAGTTGGAAAACATCGAAAAGACCAGAAATTATAGTACATCCATACAAAATAATGCTACACAAGGATTTTAAAGATGGGAAAATCTACAGGGTATATTAAGAGAAAAGAAGGAAATTGCAAAATAATACCTACCAAATTACCTAGTTCGTGTTTTTTAAAAGCCATGTAGATATGTGTACAATGCATAGAAGGGTCTGGAATAATGCACATGAAGCTCTTAAGAAAAGTTCTTTCTGGGGAGAGGAGATAAATCGGACAAGGCTTATCTCAGCTGCGCATACAAACAAGAGGCAGCTTTTGGTTCCTGCCAAAGCAGAAAGTATGGGGCTTGGCTGAACCCATAGAGGTTCTGGGGTCCCCAGCTGCTGCCAAAGGAATCTGGGGATGCAACTTGAGTATAAACTTCAATTGATAACAGACCAGAGAGGATGAGTCCCCTTTGGATATAATGGTCTACTTGATGGTGTCCCATATGACCAAAACCATCTGATTTTCCTCATTTTCTTGGCCAACTTAGTGATACCTGCCTTGTGTTCCCTTCCTCCTTCCTGGCCTGCTGTCCCTGTCTCCCTCAAATCTTGATTCCCTGGGATTCTGGCCCCCAACCCCCAAGTACTAGCCCAGGAAGCTTGGCACATCCAGCTCATTTTTCTAGGGAGTCTGGACTAAGAGAGTTTTGTGTTTACACAGTGATAATATATTCAGATAGTACTTACAGAAGAATACAAGATTAAAAGCTCTTATTGTAAAGAGCAACATGAAGGTCATGGTAATTCAAGGTGTTTGGTTGGAAAGAAGGCTGGGGGAGGTTGTGTTGGTGTCATCCTCTTCCAGGTCTTCCCAGAGGAACTTGGGAACCAAATGATCCTGCTTGACGGGCAATGTTTTCCTTGCCCTTCCCGGAGCCCCACTGCTCTTCCAGTCGGCCGCTGGGTCAACCAGGTTGTACCCTCCAGGTATTATCCCCTCTCCAAAACCTCAGAACCAGCCCCCTTGCCTCCTCAGCCTTCCTTCCCTGTTTGTGAAAATGACGTGTGTGTGTGTGTGTGTGTGTGTGTTGCTTAGCTTGTTTCAAATCAATTGAACTGAGGGTTCAAGGAGTACTACCTATCAGCACACTTTTTTTGTTTTGTTTTGTTTTTGCTCTCAAGAGAAACCAGGGATCTTTCGGTTTTGAGAAACAGAATGGGAGCAGGAGAGGCAGAAAGCCAGATGTGCAGTTTCGCGGAACCTACCTGCCCCTCATCTCCCCCATGTCAAATGCCCTGGAAGCAGAAGACACTAGAGGTCAAGATGTCCAGATGATACAAGAGTGGGAGTTAGGGGAAGTTTCCCTCAAAATCCATTAACGATCAAGTTCATAGACTTTAGTGCCCCAAGAAAATTGGTTTCCAGGAGTCAGACTTTAAGCACAAGAAGGAGCCATTAACAAAGTCCTGCTGGTTCTCCGTGCACACCTGCTTTGGAGGATGGGGGCGGGGGCTTAATACTGACCTGAGGGGAGGGGCCTGGAGCCTCAGTTTGCCTTGGCTAAGTTGTACTGGGTACAATTAAAGAACTTTAACCCGCAGGGCTATACCTGGGGAGGCTTTGCAAGCGATACAGAAGAACGGAGCTTTTCTCTGGCATTGTTCGTTTTGTCCAAGAAAAATCTCCCTTTATTCTGAGTCTGGAATTGTCTGAAAAGACAAAACAAACTAGAGGCTGAGGGTAACAGAGTCCTACCTTGTAGGTGAGAGAGGATTCCATCTCTCTGACACCGGAATCCTGAGAGTCAAGTACTCTACAACTGGACAGGCCTGCCTTAGGAATTTCACTGGGGATTCGCTGAAGGGCAAGGTTTACCCGAAAGAAGTGAAAACAAGAAAAAGCCATGGGCTTTGATATAAAATGATAGAGATCCAGATGAGCAGGTCTAAAATGGAGGTTCTTTCCTTAAAGCCAGCCCTGGCTGGCTCGGTGGGAAGAACGTGCGACTCTTGATCTCAGGGTCGTGAGTCCGAGCTTCACGTTGGGTGCAGAGATGACTAAAAATAAACAAACTTTAAAGCCAGCCCTGATTGTAGGTGAGGAATGCACTAAGAACTGAGAGTTGCTATCCCCACCGGGATTAGAAGAGGCAGCCCACTGGGCCTCCCCTTTGTCTGATGTGACCCTGTTCCTGTTGACAACTCTTACCGAGTCAAGGTTTTGCTGGGTATCATCAGGCCTGCCCAAAGAGTCTGTGCTTCCAACTCCTCGTTCCGCTCAAACAAACCCGAGGAAGAACATCCCATCCAGCAACAGTATTGTTCTGGACACAGTATTTACAACTCTTCCTGTATTTTCTATGGGTTTGCCCAGGAACTTGACAAGTGCTCCACTGGAAAGCGGTTTTTGTTTTTGTTTTTTTTAAGATTTTATTTATTTATTTGACAGAGATCACAAGTAGGCAGAGAGGCAGGCAGAGGAGGAAGCAGGCTCCCTGCTCAGCGGAGAGCCCGATATGGGGCTCGATCCCAGGACCCTGGGATCATGACCTGAGCCGAAGGCAGAGGTTTTAACCCACTGAGCCACCCAGGCACCCCTGGAAAGCTTTTCCTTAAAATCTCTCTTGTTCAATTCCAAGGTCACCCTCTTCCTGCTGATATCTGGCACCTCACTCCCTCCTCCCACTGCTCCGTCAGGCTCAGCCTCACCTAGTCGGAAGCCAGTCCTGACCAAGGCAGGAAAGAGATGCTGAGCCCCAGGCCCACAGAAAATGGAACCTGGAACCTTGTGCCCGCCCCAGGGAGGCCTGACTCTCCTCATACTTACCAGGCCAAACCTTCTACCGAGCCTGGCCGAACACCTGGTTTCCCTCATAAGCACTGAGGCCCCAATACCTAGCCTGCTCATAACGTCTTCTCCTCAGGGGGAATGGAACAGACCCTGTCACGGCTTGGGAGCCTTTTCACTGAACAGAGCATCCAGAGACCACAAGAACCACCTGCCACCACGGTGGCTAACAGCAAGCTCGCCCTCCAGCCACCCCCAGACAGCCCCTCCCACTGCACCACGCCAAGCTCAGGGGCTCTCCAACTCCAGGGCCGTAAGAACATCCAGGAAACTGTTACAGAGAAGTCCTAAACCATCACTGGAGACTCGGATCCAGGTGTCCGGCCCTCTGCTCATCCCCTGTACTGGGTGATTCCAGCGGGAGATCTCTGTGAGCCCCATGTTGTATAAGGCTGCTGAGGGCAAACCAAAGCCCTAGCCCAAGTCCCACGCAGCTCTGGAAGCCTGCCCTCTGTGGACGGCCACCAGCCCCACTTCTTCATCTCCCCGCCTCCCCCTCCTGTCCACCTGTGTTACGGCCTGGAAGCATCTGCCATGATGGGACAGCTGTTCCCCTCACGCCAGCAAGGCCGCAGATGGCACCCTGACTTCTCAGCCCGATGCCTAGCCTCCAACCTTCCTTGAACATTTAATAAATCCTCCATCGGGCAGGGACGAGAAGGTCCTCTGAGGGCTCTACGTTATTACAGAGAAATGTGTGTTGATATTTCAAGAACAATGAATCTTTAATGAACTGTGGTCCCACAGAGATGGACAGATTAACCCGAAAAGGTTAAACACTTTTCTGCTTGTTCCATTTTGGTCTATCTTCATCCTTCTTCTGTCGCAGCAGAATACATTTTGATCTGACACCAGGAGGAACTTTCCATCGTGGCTCGGTTTCAGAAGGCTGCCTGCAGAACTGTCACCCCGTCTTGTGGGCAGAGAGCTATTTGGAGAACCACTGTCGTCCCCCCACCCCCCCACCCCCCCCCCCCCCCCCCGTGGCCGCCCTGCAGGAATCCCCAGGGAGTGGACTCCCTTCTTGGGTGGGAGGGGCCCCCGGCCTGGGGCTCCCCAACCCCTTCCCCCAGCCCCTGCTGTGCTCCCTTTCCTGCTTTGTCACCTTGACACAGCCCTGGAGCCCACATTAGCATAAGGAGTGACAGCAAGAAATACAGTCTGTGGGAAGAGCCTTCCGCTTTCCTTCTCTGCAATTACCACTTGACTGCTTCAGTCAACAACAGAATGGCTCCCCCACATACCCCATTACCATTTACAAGATTAAAATAGTCGGGAGGTTACAGAGGTAAACACAGGTTACTTTGAGATTCTGAGAGGCACTGCTTTCCCTGGCTAAGCCCTCCCCCAAACCCTTCTTTCCTGAAGAAAATTGAGGAGAGGCCTGGGAGAAGTTAGCATCTCCCTACTTACACAGGAGAAGATTTTAGAAAGAGACAAAATGAACAGACAACAGTGGCCAGCATGGGCCTCTGTCTCAGAGGCTCTGGACTCACAGATGACGGTCTCCTGGCCCTCTGCACACCTTCCCGGGCATCTGCCACTTGATACCTCCCCCTCCTTGAGCAGGAGGCTTCTGTGTTCTACCTGCAGGTCCCACCACTCAAGTTCCAGGAAAGGAGACCTAGACAAGCAGCCTCATATTTCTCTGTTTAGAGTACAGTCTTGATTTTGGTTGCCCACTCCTCGAGCAGGAAGATCTGGCGTAACCAGATCCAAGTGATAAAGGTTTGATCCAACAGACTAGGGGTCAACCTCACAGACGCTGGGGTTGCCTTGCCCTCCACCAGGGCTCCCTGCACACCGCACACCACATGCACCAGGCCCTGGGGTTGAGTCACACCGTAAAAGCCCCCAGTGGCATGGAAGACCGCTTTCTGGCTCTCCGATAATGAGAGGCTCTTTCAGATGAAGAGAGATTTTTCCATGATCTCAAATGTGTCCTGAAAGGGCTCGTAAGGATCAGTCATGACCGGATTTAGTGGTGCAGACGTTCCCCTACCCAACATAAAGCTCCCAGGACGGACAAGGTCAGGTGACAAGGGCCAGGAAGGTAACATTATGTGAGTCAGAGCCTAACTAAAGGCATATGCCACCTGAAGATCTTCAAGTTCAAGTCTAAAAAATGTGCTCAAACGAAATATACATGGAGACCAGGTTCGGTGTCCTGGCCTCTAGTCTGCCATTCCTGGATTAGGAAAAAACAAAAACAAAAAACAAAAAAAACAGGAGATCAGAAAAAACATGATCAAAATATTTCCCTCCTCTTTTCTAGCAGCCCGCATGCATTCTGTGCTGTGCAATGTCGCCCAGACTATGGAAAGTGATCCCCAAAGAACATGCTTTCCTGGGATGTTTTTCTAGGAATCAGGATGGATTCTACCCTCCAGGCCATCCCCTCTCTATTCTCATCTCTTCTGAGACCGGGGCACATTTGTAATGTCACAAAGAAATCTGTGTCCACAGGATGGAGGGTTTTCTTCTAACTGAAACTAATTAGGACTGGCCAGGATAAAAACGCCACAACCTTGACCTTGTCAGCATGGTGTTCCAACGACAGCACTGGCCAGCTCGGTCCTCCGGTATTGCTGAAGATAGGAACGTCGAGACACCTGACAAATGTGGCCCATCTGGCCATCTGTGTCTATGCCAGTCAAAGGCATGAGTGAAAACGTCGGCCTGTGGCCCAGCACCGTCATTACTGCTCCCCATCAGAGACGAGGCGTTAGGGCTCAATCACATCAAACTAGACTGGAAATGGATGGGGCTCTAAGGTCAGAGAGCACCTGGCTGGAATGTTTCCTGCAGGTGATCCCAGAAAAGATACCTCTGGTCCCTGGAAACTTGACAGTTTTGGTGCGGGGGAGGGAAGAGGAGGGACCACAGTGCCCAGGGGTGGAGGCTAGGGAAGGAAAGGAGGGGGTGTCAGGCCTTGGGGACTTGGATCACACAGGAGTCCTAGGTGGCCCGGTCCAGTAAAGATCAATTTGGGGGATGATTATAAGGATTGGGTCTAATTAAATAGATTATAGCTAATTGGTTTAATACCATTTTCTTCCTCCAGTGTGTGAAGACACAGGTTCCGTTCCGTTTCCTTGCGTTTTCCACAAATAAGAACTAAGGATATGGGAATCAGAAGGAAGATGCCCCCTGGTGCACGCTTTCCGAGGACTAGTTAAGGAATCTCTTCAGAAACAGCTTGGAAATGGAAGGCCACGATGAGGGAAGGACAAGGGACATCCATTTGTAAATAACTGTTCTCATGAGCCTCCCTGGTGCCTCCCACACCACCCCCTCTCTGGCCCTGGATGCCTGGAACTCCAGTGATCTAGCGTTGGGGCCGCCAGGCACCTGCCAGCTCACCAACCCCCTAGATGTCCTGGCTCCTGCACTCCTGTCCCATCCCCACAGTCTGCCTGGCCAAAGCAGACCCAGGCCCAGGCCCAGGCCCAGGCCAAGCCTTGCTGCCCATCTGATCCTCTGAGGCAGCAGGGGCCTGCCTGGCTGACAGCCAGCATTTTCCCGCAGGCGCCCCACCGTGGCAGCCCTAGGAACTGCAGCCCCCACAGTAAAAGTCAGGACTGTCCGAGGTAGCCTGGCCAAGAGGTAGGTGCCTGTCACCCACCCAGGGAGAAAAGAGCCCAAGCATCTGTGCCTGTGGACAAATGGTCAAGATGATGACAACCAAGACAAGAAATGCCAGCAGGCCTGTAAATCTCCATACAAACTCCAACCTTTATCCGCGCTCTGCTTTTCTCAAGCGGCCACTGAATGCAAGGTCGGATAGATAAGGTCCCTAGAAGCATAGACATTTTCTTGACCTGCCTGTTCTCCTGGTGCTCACTCAGTCCTGCGCATCTGATAGAAACTGCATAAATACATTCATACGGGCTGACTGGCTTTCTCCCCAGAACACTTGAGCTTAACTGAAGTAACTTACTGAATCAAAAAGAACACCCTGGCAGAAATTCAGGTCTGCCTGAAAAGTAAGAAAAACACAGGGCACCTGTCAGGTATCTGCTCTTCTGAGATCCAAGCAGGCCTGAGAAAAACCATGTCAGGGCAGCCTAAGGAGGACCTGGATCACAGTGGGTCTCTTAGCTGGTCTCCTTCCCTCTAGTCTCAGTTCTACCCTCTCCAACTTCTCTGCCATGTGCTGATTGAAGGAGACCCGTCAGGTAATGCTACTCCCTACAATGGCTTCCCATTGTTCTCAAGGTAAAATTCCAATTCCATTACAGGGCCTCACAATCTGGTCTCTGTTAATTAATTTCTTTCTTTCTTTTCTTTCAAGTAGTCTCCACATCCAGGATGGAGCCCAACGCGGCTTGAATTCACAACTCTGAGATCAAGACCTGAGCTGAAACCAAGACTCTGCCACTTAACTGACTGAGTCACCCAGGTACCACCCCACTCTGTTAATCCCCTGATAACTTCTGCTAAGAGGTCTCCATTCATTCCCACATCTACTTTTCCCAGAAAAACCAAACCCATGTCCACAATAACCAAACTATGGAAAGAGCCTAGATGTCCATTGACAGATGAAAGGATAAAGAAGATGTGGATATTTAGATTCAATGGAATGTTGTGCAGCCTTCAAAAAATGAAATCATGGGGGCACCTGGGTGGCTCAGTGGGTTAAAGCCTCTGCCTCCAGCTTAGGTCATGATCTCAGGATCCTGGGATCGAGCCCCGCGTCCGGCTCTCTGCTCAGCGGGGAGCCTGCTTCCCTTCCTCTCTCTCTCTGCCTGCCTCTCTGCCTACTTGTGATCTCTGTCTGTCAAATGAATAAAATCTTAAAAAAAAAATGAAATCTTGTCATTTGCAACGACATGGATGTAAGTAGACGATATTATGCTAAGCAGAATAAGTTAATCAGAGAAAAACAAGTATCATATGATCTCACTGATATGTGGAATTTAAGGAACAAGACAGAGGATCATAGAGGAAGAGAGGAAAAAACCAGAGAGGGAGACAAACCATAAGAGATGCTTAATCTTAGGAAACAAACGGAGGGTTCTTGGAGTGGAGGGCGTTGGGAGGGATGGGGTGCCTGAATGATAGACATTGGGGACAGTATGTGTTGTGGTAAACACTGGGTGTTGGGTAAGACTGATGAATCAAGACTGTACCCCTGAAAAAAAGTAATGTTAATTTTAAAAAGAAGAAGAAAAACCATGTTCTCCCTTCCCACCATGCTTTCCTCTTCCTGGAGCGTCATCCCAACCCCCAGCTCTCCTTTACCAGACCACACTCACCCCCAGGCTTGGCTTATCGTCGTTCATTCCCTCATCTCAAAATATTACATGTAATTACAAACTGTGACCAGAGCTATCAGAGCCATGGCCAGAAAATCTTCACAAAATATAAGACAGTTAGAGTGACTGGGTCTGGAGAATATTCCAGACCCAGGAACCGCATCATAGAAGGCTCTGAGTGGTAAAGACCGCGGCATATTCAGCCAACTAGAGGTCACTTGAGCTAAACCCCTCTGAGGTGCTCCCGCAGCCCCCAAACACCTACACCATAAACTTAGTTTACAAATATTTGTAGATTTAGAACTTTTTGAGGGCAGAGTATGTGCCTATCAGGCTCAAAGACATAGCTCTAGCTTCTAACACAGTGCCTAGCACATAGCAGTGGCTCAAAACAAGATTTAATGAATGAATCAGTGATGAACCTGACGCTCAGAGAATTTACAAGGTTTGCCCAAGGTTGTACAGCCAGTAAGCAGTGTGGGGCAGTGCCGTGGACCCAGCTCTGCTAAGTCTAAACCAAAGTTTTGTCCATCTTGGTCCTCTGCCTTATGTCCTTAAATAAATAGATTATATTTTCCTCGTGGGCAGAAACACTATTTCCATCCCTCCAAAGAACTTATGAGTTGGTGTTGGATAAATGCATCAAATGAATAAAAACAAAGTACTCATTGGCTAGGGGAGCTCATTTTTATACCCTTTACTATATTTTTTTCAGGATACATCCTAAGTATGTCCATTATCTGGGTTGTAGGATAAAGCCTCCTAAGATTGGAGAAACTAAGTAGTTGGCACAAAATCCTATTTTTCCCAAGGTAAGAGTCATTGATTTTCCTGGCAGGGTTTCCCAAGACTCCATCAAGGAAAGAAGTAGGACTCTGTTGGACAATACTCAAACCAGAACCCAGTACAACATGGGGAACCTGACCTTCCTGTACTTCTCTAAGAAGTCTGTGTTCTGAGTCCCCTAAAACTCATCCCCATAACCTGGAATTCCCAATCCAATTTGTAGAGGTTTTCCAACCTTCAGTGTATTAGTCAGGATTCTCCAAAGAAATGGAACCAATAGGAGATATACACACGTTTGCAATTATGGCAGCTGAGAAGTCCCACAATCTCCCTGCCATCTGCAAGATGGAAACCCAAGAAAGATGGTGGTATGAGTCCAAAGGCCTGAGAGCAAGGGGAGTAAATCCCAGTCAAGGGCAGGAGAGAGTAAGAGAGGAGCTGTTCCCAGCACAAGAGGTAAGGCAGAAAACAAAGTGTGAATTCCTCCTTCCTCCACCTTTGGTTTGCCCACAGTAGATTGGGTGATGCCCACCATATGGTGGAGGACCATCTATTTACTGAGTCCATGGATTCAAATGCTCATCTCACCTCCCTCACCACCACCCTCCCTCACACGCACACCCAGAAATAATGCTTCACCTGAGTATCCCAATGCCAGTCACGGTGATACATAAAATGAACCATCCCACTCAGACGGCTTCCCAGAACTTTTCAGGCTTAAACACGATGAAGAGAGGTAACTTCATTTCATCCCAAACTCCAAAAGAATGGTCTCTGGTTGACATGAACCTCACTAATCACATACATGAGGGTAAGTCAGATTTGTTCACTTTATTAACAAAGTTCCACCATCTATAAGAGGAAGAAGAATTTCTGACTTGAGTCTTGGACAATTTAAAAATCAGTGATCAATGGTCTGGTCTTTGTGATTGTGCAGGATATGTTAGTTTTTTCTTGTTTGGAAGTACATGGGAACAACAAAAAGTCTCCAGGGGATGTGAGATTGTTCCATTAAATAATAAGGTTTTTTAATATTTTATTTATTTATTTGACAGAGAAAGAGATCACAAGTAGGCAGAGAGGCAGGCAGAGAAAGAGGGGGAAGCAGGCTCCCCGCCGAGCAGAAAGCCTGATGCGGGGCTCGACCCCAGGACCCTGAGATCATGACCTGAGCCGAAGGCAGAGACTTAACCCACTGAGCCACCTGGGCACCCCTAAATAATAAGTTCTATGCAAGAAGAAATGCAGTAGAGACAAAGTCTCCTGAAAGAGACAGAATGACTCCAACCCTCTAAGACTGGATTAAAGGCATAACAGAGATGAACCAAGACCATCCACCAGACATGGGGTTGGCATCCCCGCCTGAGGTGTGTTCTAGAATGAGGCCCTGCCTCTTCCAAGTTCATCAGAGCAAGTGAATATATCCCACATACATTTATGTCTGATTGCACTCTCACAGCTCAAGACTAGTCAATACCAAGTCATCTAACTAGCTCCCATTTGACTGATTCCAGGCTCCCTAAGCAATCTACCATTGACAGTTGGCCTGAAGATTATTCTATAGGAAGAGACAGGTATAGGCCATTAAAACATATTTTATCTGCATGGCATCTGTGTTTTTCAGCATAAATTTTAAAAAGTGACATTTGTTTTCATCCAAAAGCCTATATATTTGGTTGGAGCAAATCTTTCTCAAGCATTGGATCTGCTTTCATGATGCTGGCTGAATCAAGCCTTGAGCCTGTAAGGCTAGGGGCAGACCCTAGACTTTGGGGAGGTCAACACCATTATCATTTTGCGACGCTTCTTTGGGTCAACCAGCTCTCCCAGACATGCCCTACTCCAGACCTTCAAATCACATCTCTAACTGCCACTTGAGTTGTTTCCCCGTAGCCCCCCCACCCCCACTCCCAGGAACATGTTAGGCTACCCTAAGCCCCATCTCTCAGAACCAATGACATAATTTGCAAGGTATCTGCCTGTGAATGATGTTCCCCTCTTTGATCGATTACCTGTTATCTCTAGGGACTAAACCCATAACCCAGTTTCTGGGTACCTCGCTCTGGTTAAGTGAGTAGAAAAACTCTTCTGGAGTCATCTTGAACACTCCCGATTCCAAGCATCTTACTTGGGGAGGGTGGTCCCCAGAGAGACAGTAACGGCTTTCTACGGTAACAGAGGGGTTGTCAGATGATCCCCACCAACCAGATGTTTACAGACTCGCCTTACCATTAAGCTTTGACTGTGTCAGCAAGCACGGTCTTTCTGCGTACTCTCCATGGCAAAATCCCAATGCCTCAGAGAGTGCCAGACCCATAGCAGGGGCTCAGTGACTGTTACAGAGCAGAGCAAGAGGAGGCAGGCAATTCATTCTCTCCATTTCCTCAGTCCCCACATCAGCCACCAGCACATGTTGCTATAAGTACCAGCTCTCATGACGCAGAGTGATTCTCAGAAGCATGAGAGGGTGAGAAGGAGTCCGCTGTGTATCAAAGGCCTGATGTTGCCCCACCCACTCCCCCAGAAGATTCTAGAATGTTCACTCAGATCCCTTTGGAAAGAAGACTAAAGCAAGCATTTGATTTCTACCAGCTGGGCATCTGGCAACATTGGGCAGAGCCAGGCAGAGACCGAGGAGCAATGGGGGAGGACTGAGGGGATGCTCCAAGGCTGTGTCCACCCACTGCCAGGCCTGGCGTTGGCCATTCCCTGCATGGAAAATGGTAGGTAACTTTGTTTTTAGAAAAACAAGTCTCCCTCTCAAACACGCAGTCCCTGGGCAGAAGTCAGGGGGATCGAGGGGCCGCCATCCATGCTTCTGTGTAAAGCTGCATTTCCTTCTGCCCAGAGACGAGTCTCTCTCTCTTCCTGCTTTAACTAAAGTAGGGACCTGCCACCTGCCTCACCTTTACCCTCCCTGCTGTGCGCACACACGCCCAGCTCCAAGGCCACGGCCACCAGCGTCTTAGGAGCACATGGGCACACACAGAGAGCCAGAGACCCACCTGTGTCACCACCAGCGATGTGCCTGGGTGGGCTTGACACGTCGATCTGGTCTGGGCTCACCACACAGGCTCGACCAGCAGGCCATTTGCGGAGAGGAGGTGCCCGGTCCTTAGTGCTGAACGAAGCCTCCGGGACTGGGGCACGAGAGGCTCTTTGAAGGGAAACCCACTGGGACAGGTGGAGAAGAGGCTTCAGGCGCTGAGAGAAGGGCGCGGAAGTGGCTGGTGTGGGCGGCCGGAAATAGCCCATCGCGGCCTCAAACGTCCTCCCTCCCACCCATCACCAAAGCAAGAGCAACACAGCCACGTGAGCTTGCCCCGAAGGCATCGTGCAAAGCCAGCCGGAGCAGGGACAGGTGGAAAGAGTGCCTGCTGCCCAGATTCCTGCCCCTTTGGAGTTCTCTGGAGGCAAGCGCTGCTTTCCCCCTAGCAACTAACACCTTACGCAGTGACTTCAGGTAAAAGCCTCCCTTAGAGCCTCTGCAGCCCAGCGTGGCTGCTCAGGTTCCAGTTAATAATCAACACCTGCTGCCCGCCCGCACCTGTGCTGTTCAGAGAGAACAGGAAGACCCCGCTCTCCCAGGCACATCGACAAAATGCTCGGACGTTTGAACCCAGAAACCCGTGGGAGGAGCAGCCCCTAGTTAGCGAGTGCTGACCCCAGGCCAGGCCAGGCGCTAAACACTCAAAAGGGTCCTCTTCCTTCCAAGTGGAGATGCTCTTTAGGCCCTCTTTATAAAGGCGACATGGAAGGGTTGAGCCCATGCCCTTGGCAATGCCCTTCATCCCTCCATCCAATAGGGTCAATTTATAAAACCAAGACCTGGAAAGAAGCTTGTTGCTAGGAAGATTGTTTCCTCCCAGATGTGCAAATAGAAGCCCCCCATCCCCCCGCCCTTCCGCCATGTGGTTTTCCACTGCCTCCCTGCTCCATCTACCAAACGTTTGCCAAGGTCCCATATGTCTCTCTTGCCCACCTTCGTTAGCCTCTCCCCCGGCGCTAACCTGAAACATTTAGCATCACAACAGTGACAATCAGAAGGTCTAGCCCCGCTGGACTCCGGGGTCTTGGCCTGACTGTGTGTTCACTGGTTCCCCAAGGTGCTCATTTTGTAAGTAGTCAAGAGCTCCCCCCACAAAGCAAAACTAAAAAGTACCTGTCTTCAAGGACGCAGGATCCTCTTCCTTTTTATTTTAATAAGAGGGAAGTCGAAAAGCTTTCCAAAGCACTTAGAGCACTGAATTATAAAACATCAGAAAAAGAAGATTTTCTGTTTCCCTCTCCTCGGCAGCCCGGTCAGCAAGGAGGGACAGAGGAGGGGTGGCCTGGAGGATTCCACGGTCCAGCTCTGGCCGAGGAGCAACCCCTCCCCAGAGAAACCTGGCCCCTTTGGAAGTGCAGGTGTCCCCCCCATCCAAAAGTAGGGCATTCCTAGGAATCCTTCCCTTAGCCAATGTGGCATAAGGCAAAGAAGGAACGTCAGTACCATTAAGTTACATGGAAAAAATTTTAAGCATTCCCAGACCCCCAAAAAATCACCTCTATGAGGCTTTTCTGGTACCTTAGGGCACATCTTGTTAACAGATGCACAAAACAAATAATCAAGATACACGGCAGATGGTCACAGACAGTTCAAAGCTGGCAGCTTCATGGGGGAGATGCTGCATGTGGCTCCCAGGGACAGGGCTCGGTAGCACCATTCTCATGAAGGCTCTCTAAAGCCCAGAGCAAAACCAACGCTAAAGGCTATTTTCACTTTTTGCCCTTTTCCCTAAAAGTGAAAATCCTCGTCAGATTTCTTTAGGTTAGTGAGACCCGCTACTAACGTAGGTCTTTCGTAAAGGCGAAGTGGGGGTAACACGAACTTTCAGAAAGCCAGGGCTACCTGTATGGAGCTAGACTTCCTTCTCCCGGGTGCTCTAGAACAGGGGTCCTCAGAGTAAGGTCCTGGACCAGCATCAGCGCCCCCTGGCAGCTTGTGAGAAATGCAAATTCTCAGCCCCCATCCACCCTCCCGGCCCTATGAAGTCAGAACACCAGGGCGGGGAGCCCACGCTCTGCATTTCTGATCCTCCCTCAAACGGGAACCCCTGCTCTGGGTGCAGAGAAACCTGGCTGTCCTTACCCTAGCGGGCGCTTCAACCCAGTTACAAAGTAAAGTCTATGACTGAAGCCAGGGAGGACTTATGCAAAGGGCGCAGCTCAGGACTGGGCCCCCATGTTGAATTCGGACTTCCCGAGTCCCCTCAGAGACGAACATGTTACTTCCCCCATCACCAGGGTTCCAAATGTCTTCAAACTCAATTTTCTGGCCAGCCTCGGCCTCCTGCTCCCTTGCCAGGCAGATGGAGGCGGGGGTCCCAAAACCCTCTGGGACCATCATGGATTAAATGAGGCCAGTCTCCCTAAGTTGCCCTAAACCAGGTCTGGCCCTTCCTAAGGCCTCAGAAGCACCAGCTCCCCTTTCTCCCTGTTGCTTCTCCCACCCGCCCAGAGCCCAGCACAGGCTGACTCCATTCTTCAGCCGTTCCCGGGAAGCAGACCCTCTAGACCAAGTACTGTGTGGGGCTGGGGTTCCGGGAGTTCAGGGAGATTGGCTGAGTCTCCCGTCCGACGCAGGAGGGCTAACAGGCCAGTGAACCAGGTGGTGGGAGCCACACAGACCGACTTCTGTGGGCCCCACACCTTCCCCGCAACTTGGAGCCACTTGTTTTCCTCTATGACAAGCCCAGCCGGCTGCTCATCTGCCTAACTCAGAGCCCCTGGAATTCTCTAGAAGTCACTCGGTCTGCCAGCTCTTCTTCAGACAGGACAGCCCCAGGGACTGGAAGGACGGTGCCTGGGACCAACCTGCTCTCCAGATGCCACAGAAAGTCCCCTTCCTTTCTCTGTCCCTAAGAGCCTCCTTTTGTGCCTCAGTCAAGGGCCTGAAAGGCGAACAGCCCCCAGACTCTCCTACCTCAGAATCGAAGCTCGTGAATGGAAACCCAGAGGGACTGAATAAGCATCTGAGTGTGGTACATACTTTCCAGAAATAAAACAGGTATTCTTTTTGTCTTGGGTTCTCCTATCTCCCCCGCCCCCGGCGGGCACGAGCATTAGCAAGCTGAGCTGGCCCCTGACGAAAAGACGGTGTTGAATGTTTAGTCAGTATTCACAACACGGGCACGTGAAGCCAGCGCTGGGCTAGGCCTCGGAGTCCCCACACTGAGCGGGACAGTCCTCCTCTCGCCGACCTCAGTGTGGAGAGCACCCACGAGCAAATAACCAAAGGTAAATGTAATTAGAATCCCTGGTAAGAGCCAGGGAGGAATGAGGTGCCACAAGCAGAGTGAAGGAGACCCCAGAGCTGGGGGGTAGGGGCTGAGGAGGGGGCGCTTAAGCCAAGACCTCAAGACCAGAAATGGGCCACCTGGGCAAACTCAGGTGGGAAAGAGACCCAGGCAGAGGGAACCACAGGTCAGAAAGCAGGTATGGAAAGCATCACGTGGAGGGGCGCCTGGGTGGCTCAGTCAAACATCTGCCTTCTGCTCAGGTCATGATCCCAGGGTCCTGGAATCGAGCCCCAAGTCAAGCTCCTTGCTCAGCAGAGAGCCAGATTCTCCCTCTCCCACTGCCTGCTGCTCCCCCTGCTTGTGCTCTCTCGCTCTCAAATAAATAAATAAAATCTTTACCAAAAAAAAAAAAAAAAAGGAAGTGTCTCCTGGGTTTAAGGAATACAAAGAGGCCCCTGGAGTGGCCCAAGCGAGAGGATGAAGTTGGAAAGTCGGGCAGGGCCTGGACATCAAACGACCTTTGGTTTGAACCCCAGGTCCACGTCCCTCAACAAGCGGACAGCTGGAGGCAAGTCCCTCCCCCTCTCTGGGCTTCAAGTAAGCGCCCTCCTCTATAGAACAATGATGACAGTAACCTCACGTGGTTACCAGGGACCGAAAATGACATGATGACGGTAAGGCTAATGGACCATGATAAGCGATCACGAAACAGAAGCTGTTATCATAAGCTGCTCATCTCCTGATCATCCCTGCCCACCTTTAGCAACACTGGGAAATTACTAGGCGGGAAAACATGAGCCATGAGAAGAACCGGTGATAAATTGGGGGGTGGGAGGGGCTGGGTCCAGAAAATCGGGAGTTTGATCAGGAAGGGCCTTACTAGTTTTTGTGGGTGCTGGTGACCTCAACAGGGTAACTATGTAGTCCTTGCTTCCACTGTCACTGTGTTACTTAAATACCACAAGGAGGTGTGGTGTTTTCTGTTTCTTTCATAACAAACTACCAAGAAGTTTGTGGCCGAAAATAACACAAATTTATTATCTGAGAGTTTCTGTGGGTTCCAAGCCCTACGTGGGTCCCACTGGGCTAAAATCACACTATCGGCAGGGCTGTGGAAGTTCCCTCTGGAGGCTCTAGGGGAGAATCTGATTCCAAACCCATTCAGGTTGTTCAGTAAGTTCAGTTCCTCGCAGTTCTAGGACTGAGGTCCCTGTCTCCCTGCCGGCTGGGAGCCGGGACCACACGTACCCCCTAGAGGCCATTCTCCGGCCCCTGCTTGTGGGCACCGACACCTCAGGACAGCAACAGGGCACCAAAACCTCCTCAGGCTTGCAATCTCTCTCACCTTCCTTGTCCCCCACACCTCTCCCTCTTCAGCCAGAGAAAATTCTGCTTTGAAGAGCTCGTGTGATTAGACCGGGCTCACCTGTGCCCAGTTGTCCATGAGAATCTCTCCATTTTACAGTCTATCATCTTAATGATATCTTCAAAGTTCCCTTTGCCGTGTAATCCTATCTGTTCATTCAGAGGGTCCAGGGATGAGACCATGGACATCCATGGGGGGTCATAATTCAGCCCAACACAAACACTAAATGGCTTTCCCGATCCGTGATAGAGCAACCTAGATTGTCAACAGGCATAAGAACCAAGAGTTCCATTCAGAGCGTGTGGATTCACAGAGCCCGAAAGGAACGGACAAGAACAGCTCAGAGTCCCTGAGACAGAGCTAGCAGGGAAGCGAGCCAGGCCACGAAACAGAAAAGCAGCCCCAAGAATGGGCCCTGGTGGGTGGTGAATGCAGAATTCCTGGCCCAAGGCGGAAACCCGTGACTCTAGGGGGCTGGGGGTGGGCAGATGGGCAAAGGGGAGCAGGGGGTGCAGCCCTCCGGTCAGGGAACGAATAGGTCACAGGGATGACAGGCAGGGGGTGCAGCCCTCCGGTTAGGGAACGAATAAGTCACAGGGATGACAGGCACAGCCTCGGGGACATAGTCAGTGGTATTACAGGAGCACTGTGTGGTGAGAGGGGGCGGCTACACTGGGAGCATGGCGTAAAGTACAGCGTCGAGGAATCACTATGTTGTACACCTGAAACTGATAGAACACCATCAGTTCAAGAAAGAAAGAGGGAAGGAAGGAAGGGAGGTAGGGAGGGAGGAAGAGAGAGAAAGAGAGGAAGAGAGGCCCAGTGACTCTATGATACAAGATCAAAGCAGCCTAGAGCAACGTCGGCTAGATGTTGGGTCTCTCAGCCTCCTGAATTAGGTGCCCTGAGCATTTTCTGACTAGGAACAGAGTAGCCTGAACCTATAAGCCTTCTTCCAGTGTCTCCGGCTGGAAAAACTTTGCTTTGAAAGGAGAGAACAAGGTAAGTCCTCACTGTAGAAAATATGGCAGAGAGAATTCACAAATGGTCTTGTCTTAGCAATATTGCCCTTCTATATTCAAGTACCAAGAGGTGGCAGAATCCTCTAGTTAGTTCGTGGAGATGTTCAGTTGCTTCCTTTGTCTTTGATTTGTGTGTTTGTGTGTGTGTGTGTGTGTGTGTGTGTGTGTCCTTGACTTTTAAAGTTAGACCTGTCCCTTCCAGTCCCTGGACCTGATGAGAAGTTAATTATATTGCTATATGTTAGAAAGGTGAGAAATGTAAAATCTATAATCCAAGGGAAATATAAGAGGCAGCAGAGCCTTCCCTAGAGCATAGCACCTTAGTGTAATTGTTTGGGGTCATGTTACCCAAGACACCAACAGGTGGGTGAAGGAGGTGATGCAGAGAACATACCCACCTCCCCTCCACCACCACCCCAGGCTTTCTAGAAAAAGACATAAGAGAGACCTCATTTCCTAGCACCCTCTCCTGTGTCATCAAAAGCAGAGGGGAGACAATTATTTCAGCATCCAAAACCAATAGTGCTTGTTTTCCATACTCTCCATTTCCATTCACTTCCTCATCTCTGAGGCTGCTTTTCCTTCTAGCGACTCTCTCCACCCCCAGCAGTTCTACGGATGGCTGGGCCAAGTGTTGAGTCTCTCTGCTTCAGTGTTGCTGGTAGTGTTTATGTTAACTAGATTTTCCCTGAACAGGAATTATTACAGGTCAGGGTACAGGAGGGATACCCTTCAGTGTGGTACGCTCTGCCCCCAGTGCCCTCGGGATGGCTCAGAACCCCGATGCAAGAGATGCTCTTAGCACTCATTTCAGGCCCAAGTCCAAAAGCTCTTCCTGTGGATCTCCCCAACGTGACGGCTGTGAGGAGGGGGGCAGGAAGAGGGAGGCCCAAGGTAGCAGGATTCTGTGCAATCCACTGCGCAGGTGGCTGAGGTTCTCAGAGCGGGTTCTGTGAACACGCGCTGTGCTCTGCTGCCTCCCAGAGTTGAAGCTGTATGTGCTGTATTGAGCTCGTCCCCGGGTCCTCACCCAGCTCTGCCAGCAGTCTGCTGGGTGGCCTTTGCCAGGTCACATCACCCCTCCTGGAACTCAATATCTTCAACCATAAACCAGGGCTTTGGGATTAGATAAGACACCTTCCAGCTCAGTGAACCCCCGAGCCTAGCATGCGACTCCCCCTCCCCATCCTTGACCAAACAAGTGGCCCTATTCAGGGCCCTCTTAATGGTTCTTTCCTCCAGCTTGGCTCTGGAGTATTATTAATTTGGTAGAACACAATGCTCCAGCGTCTAAGGCGCCCCTCCCAGCTAGACTGTGAGCCCTGAAGGGGAGTGGAGGTCTTGTCACTGTGCTGTAGGTTGGGCTTCCCAAACTCATTGTAATGAAAACTACAGATGCCACCCCAGGCCAGTCGTGACTGCATGGGTCTCAAGGAGAAGGAAACTGTCTCTTTCAACACTTCCCTGGGGGACTCTAAAGAGAAGCCTGCTTAAAAGCCACCTTGTAGGACAGAGCTTTCAGTCAGGGCTCAGTTTGCAGAAAGCACATCAAAGTCCAGCCGCCTAGAAGCCCAATCAGAAGAAAGAGAAACGGAAACTCCTCGTGGAAACTCTCTAGCTGTCCAGGCCGATGGGAGGAGAGCTTTCTCTGGTTGTCTTCCTGTCTTCCTGTGATCGGGTTAGTTTTTTCTGGAATGGCTGTATTCACCCCTCAGAATAATAATAATTATTTATGGGGTAACAAGTGCCCTAAATGAAGAACACGATAAGGCCAAACTCCTTCACCAGGGAAGGGGAATGGGCTCTTAAGGGTGTGAGACCAGCCAAAAGATAAGAAGGTAAAGCTGCTTGAGCCCTCCGCCCATCAAACTTTGGTCTGTACGTTTTCTGGACTCATGTCGGTCCGGAATGCAGTGACGAGATGGACAAGGGGACGACGGGAAGGAAGGCAGAGGTGGGAGGAAGAGCGGAGGGGCCGGAGAGAATTCTGATTCTACCTCTCTCTTGCAGCCTGGAGTCCATCCCGGAGAAGAGAGTCATCCTTGGGACCCTGCCCTTGACCTACTCGTATTGATCATAGTCCCCTTGATCTCGACGAGCCTCACAGCAGCATCAAGGATCAGTTTAGCTGCGGAGGATCGGGGGGGGGGGGGGTGGTGGTGTCACACTCAATTCCCAAACATTCTAAGCTGCGGGACGGGCAGGGGAAGCCCTTCACCAGAGGAGATCACGTTGGAACGTACGCTAGAAAGGCCAACAGCATTAACAGCCTTAATAAGCTCACAGTTCTCCAACTTCAGTGGGCGTCAGAATCTCCTAGGGATCTTGTTAAAATTCACATTCCTGGGCCCCACCCACGGGGAGTTTTTCCCTAGCACCCATCTTGATCCAAAGGCTTGGGAGTTCCAGGGGAGGGAGGTTAGCAAGAAGCTGTCATCTCCCTTTTGCTCCATTTCTGCATCTTAGGAAATGGACGGAG
Source organism: Mustela lutreola (assembly GCF_030435805.1). Classification (NCBI taxonomy): domain Eukaryota; kingdom Metazoa; phylum Chordata; class Mammalia; order Carnivora; family Mustelidae; genus Mustela; species Mustela lutreola. The sequence goes on along the minus strand of NC_081293.1, from coordinate 185,370,439 downwards.
CCCACGGTCGGCCTCCAAGAGGTGTGTCAACAAAGACTCACTTGGCCCCTAACTTGACAGTGGTCTACCAGACCTCCGGGAGGGCCGAGCTGCCCCAGCTGCCTACGGTCTCACTTGTAGTTAAGCCCATACTGATGGGAGCTGTGTTCTTGTTCTGAAACGGTCCATGGGGAAATGCAGCCCAGGGTATGTATCAGGAAGGCAGCCGATACCCGAGAACTCACTGAAAATGTGGCCGGGGTTGGATTACCCCCGTTGAGCTGGTCAGGTCAGATTTCCAGATGCAGGGAAGGCCTTCTGGGGACAAGGCTTCAGATGGCCTACCCCATCACAGTGTTCTATTTTGGACAATCGTATTTGCTTGCAAAGAAAGGGAGCGTGTCCATGTATCTGTATAAGCATGTGTGTGTGCACATGTGTGTGTACTCAGAAGCGTAAAGGCAAGACATGTTCTAAGGTACACAGCAACAGTGGATTCCCTAGATGTATGTGCACAGGGCTCTAAAGATCACGGTTCATTTTTTCCTTCCTTTTGCCGAGGGTAAGACCTTTCTACTTTAGAAGCATTGACTGAACATGTCCAGGTACCATAGGGTGCACAAACCCTTACACTATCAGAACTTAACAGACTAGCTAAAGAATTTTGCAAGCGAGGGATACATTTCACTTTGCTCCTTTTGAATCTGTTCCCAGTTTCCCTCTCACAGAGCCCAGACCACTCCCATTTTGCCAGGATTGACTGACCAGCTACGAGGTTCCCTGTATTGTCCAGGTGCTGTGGAGTATACCAAAAAAGCATAATAAATCACTGGGGCACTAAGTTTAGCAGACATCAGATTAATCAGAGAAGAAAAGAAGACAAATTTGTAGTACCAATAATAGGTACATAATGCAAGTGTCTTTCTCCCAAATCACAGTTTTTCTCAATTAGGATAACGAAGAGTTCCCTAAGAGGGAAAAAACTTCAGAGACCTTCCAGTTTGACTCAAAACTCTTATAATGTTACGTGAATAAGCATAAACATAAAAATCGGTATAAATTTTTTAAATTGATAAACACCAAAGAAAATTTTTAAATTACATACCAAAAAAAAAAAAAAATCCTGAAAAGCCAAATACTTTTCACATTAGCAACACCAATTTAATAATACTGCTTTGCTGAAAGCAAATTAATAGTCTTTAATAATAGAAAGAGATAGCCTCGGGTCTGGTTCTTTACTTTAATCACGGGCTTCGTATTTTGACTTTCAGAATACTAATTCAGAGAGGGCTTACTTACAGAAGAATGCTTTTCAAAGTGATATTCATGGTTTCAAGGTTTTGCCTCTTAGTTCAGAATAATCAGACCTCGTACTTCACCAAAACTTGCCACATGCAATTTTCAAATGCAATTTTCAACTGCCTATTTTAATGATATACCATCTGATAACACTATAAAGCTATTGAATTCAGCTAAAGATGAGATTAACATTGTGACACTCTGGAATCTGCATTAAATTTAATCCTGTTATTACCTGTATTTGGAGAATAAAACTTCTTTGTTGTAAATTTACTACTATACATAGGTTTTATAAAGTACAAGTTGCAAAGTACTGAGCTGCCATATATCTGCTTATATGTTGTGATAGTTAATCTTACATGTCAGCTTGGCTAGGCTAAGGGATACCCAGATAGCTGGCAAACAAACAAACAAACAAAAAACATATTATTTCTGAGTATGTCTGCGACAATGTTTCCAGGAGAGATTAACATTTGAATCAATAGTCCGAGTTTTAAAAAAAAAAAAAAATTTGCTCTCACCAATACAGGTAGGTATCAACCCATCCATTAAGGGCCTGGATAGAATAAAAATGAGGAAGAAGAGTGGATTTTCTCCCTGCTTGAGCTGGGACATCCAGCGTCTCCTGTCCTCGAGCATCAGATCTGAGCCTGGGACTCACACCATTGGTTCCATTGGTTCCCCTGGTTCTCAAGCTTTTGGGATTGGACTAGAACCACATCACCAGATTCCCTGGGCTTCCAGCTTGCAGATGGCAAGTCACGTGACTTCTCAATGGCCATAATCATGTAAGCCAGCCCCTCATGTAAAACCTCTTTCTAGGGGCCCCTGTGTGGCTCAGTGGGTTAAAGCCTCTGCCTTCGGCTCACATCATGATCCCAGGGTCCTGGGATCGAGCCCCACATCGGGCTCTCTGCTCAGCAAGAAGCCTGCTTCCCTTCCTCTCTCTCTGACTGCCTCTCTGCCTACTTGTAATCTCTGTCTGTCAAATAAATAGATAAAATCTTACAAAAAAAGAAAGAAAGAAAGAAAGAAAGAAAGAAAGAAACCTCTTTCTATATGTCTTTATACACCCTATTGGTTCCGTTTCTCTCAAGAACACTGACTAACACCCATGTGAAATTCCCCTGAGGCAGGTGCAGGTTCTCCAGCCTCTAGCATGCCTGCCCCCGCTCCACGCGGGAAGCGGACACAGCTCTTCCCCCTCGCTTCCTTACTGGAAACTACAAAGCTTCATTCCTACAACCATTGTGACTTCTTTGGCTTTCACTTGGTGCAGATGGGATTGGATACAAAAAGTGTAAACGCCAGTGCGAAAATATTATGACAGTTTCAAATGGTCATCCAGGAGGTCTTCGATTAGCATTTTCACAAATTTACCAAGTCAAAATTATAAAGTTCAAAAATTGTTGAAGAGAAATAAGAAGGGGTGCCTGGGTGGCTCAGACAGTTAAACATCTGACTCTTGGTTTTGGCTTACGTCGTGATCTCTGAGTCCTGGGATAGAGCTCTGCATCAGGCTTCACACTCAGCAGGGAGTCTCCCTCCCCTTGCTCGTGCTCTCTCTCTCTTCCTCTCATATAAATAAATAAAATCAAGAAAGAAAGAGAGAGAGAGGAAGGAAGGAAGGAAGGAAGCAGAAACCCCTGAGAAGGCTGAGCTGCACCCATTACTCGCCACACCAACTTTCCATCTCCCACTTCTCTGTGCCAGGCAACACGGGGGCATACTCAAAAATCAGGTACATCAAAAATATGAACTCAATGTTGAACGGCAAGAGCTAAAACTGAGCACTAAATAAATGGGACTTAAACTGCAAAGGAAAAGCATCTGAGATGTCAATCCCCATGCAAAAGCTGTACCCTCAGTTCCTCACCCAGCCTCCAGACCTGAAATTCCCATCTCTCTCCTCATAACATCTCCTTGTATCCCAAGTTAGAATCTCCAATTACCTTCTGGGAAAACCAGAGCTCGGCGCACCAGCAGCAACCACGATGCCTGTCACACCCCCTTTCTTCTTTTAAGGATGTTTCTCAAGTCTATGTCACTTAGTCTGGAGGAGGGTTCAGAGAATTTTCCTAGGTTGCCACTGACAGCCACTAACACCGAAAAATCCTGAGAACAATCCAGTGGATTTGAAATCTCCCCTTTTCTAATGGGCCCAGAAGGATCTTCTAGGTCAGACTGCCTTTGTGATCTCTCAGTTATTTCCTGTTCCTTTATTGTTGGACCTGTTGAAACAGGTCCATTTACACACACACACACACACACAGGAAGAGACAGAGAGAAAGAGAGCACAGCCCAAACCATGCTCAAAGACTGTAGCTTCTCTTGGGAAGGAAATAATCTCCATCCATGAGGTTAGGAAATCCTATCACTATACAGAACAGTGTTTACTTTCTTCCTCTATTCCTCTTCAGCTTACAGATTGAGAAAAGAGATCACACGTTCCTTAGTAGCTGTTCCCTCAGTACAAGAAAAGCTGTGAGCTGACCCTTCTAGGGAGAACTCATCTAAAATCTTTGCCAATGGCTTGTGCCCCCTGGTGACTGGCCTTTGGGGAAAGGGGAGGCTGTGAGGCTGTCTTCCATTACAAGGACTATTGGTTCTCAAAATGTGCGTAAACATCAACATTTCCTGAGTATCAAGGAGGCTTCATGCACAAGGGAAGAGCTGAGTCAGCCCTAAAGGACAGAGAGGCTCTGCATAGGTGGATGGAAGCACTGGCTGGGGCAGGTAGAGGGAGAAATAAGAGTGAGGAACAGGCTTCAGGAAGGGTAAAGAGCCTGCTGTGGGCTGGAGAGTGTGAGGACACTGGGGCAGAAGGAAATAGTGGGACAATGGGTGAGGCAGATTACTAGGTCACTAATCTAGCAGACTGAGTTCAGGCTTAATCCAAAAGACCATGGGGAACCATTCTATTTCTTTGAGTAGAGAAGAGAGAATTTAGAAGTAAAGTGACAGATAAATCCGGCAGTAGTAGACAGAATGCATTGGTCCAGACACAAGTTAAGGAGTTCTTACAATAATCCAGGTAATGAAGCCCGGATTGTTTGACTCTAGTTCCAAATGGGCTGGGTCACACAGTGATAAACCCGAAGTCCACAAGCGTGCTGCCCATCCAGGAGGAGAAGCTCATTTCTTCAGCTCGAATAGGCTAAAATTTAGTGAGGCAGCAGTAAGGAAGCCCAGGTAAGAACTACCAAGGAGAAGCTCATTTCTTCAGCTCGAATAGGCTAAAATTTAGTGAGGCAGCAGTAAGGAAGCCCAGGTAAGAACTACCAAAGTCCCTCTCTGTGTTCCAATAGATACCATACCTACACACGTCTGGCTCAAAGACCCATGATCTCCTGTGTTTTTTTTTTTTTTTATTAAAATATGTCACCAGAATCTCCCAGCACCTTCCAGTTGACTCCCACTAGTCTAGAGCAATAGGGAGGTAAGAGTCATGTCTAAACATCCCCAGAATCTTGGGGGTATGAGCACCCTGATTGGCACTCACATCCCATGCCAGGATCAGCTATCCATTGCCACAATGTTGTTGCATAACAAACAACCACAAAACCCCAGTGGAGTACAGAAATAGATATTTCTGTTTGCTCTTGACTGGATGGATTGGCTGGACCATCCTGCTAATCTGAGCAGGCTCACTCATGTGTCTGGCAGGTCAGCTGGGGACCAGCTGGTTTAAGATGGCCTCAGATGGGATGACTCAGCTCCATGTGCCTCTCATCCTCCAGGAGCTAGCCCAGTTTTGCTCACATAAGGAAGCAGAAGTTGAAGACGAGGAAGAAAGCAAACGAATTTTCACAAGTCTGTACTTCAGTCCAGTTTGCTCCCCACCCATCAGCCACAACAAGTCACACATCCCAGAATCAGAGTGCGTGGAGACCGTAAAGCCACCCAGCAAAGGGCAGATACAGAAAGGTCATTAGTGGGGGCCATTGATGACACCAATGTTTCACAGCCCTGGAAAGAAAAAATACGGAAAGAGATTTGAATTCCAAAAGCAGATCAAGACCTGGATTGAGGAAGGAAGTCTCCATGGTGACACTAGGAAGGAAATGTAGAACAGGTCACCAGGAGAATTGAACCTTGAGTGTTAGAAAGACTGATGAGCCTTGAGGTGCCCAGGTGGTCCAGTTAGTCAACTCTTGGTTTCAGATCAGGTCATGATCTTAGGGTCCTGGGATTGAGCCCCCCATCAGGCTTTACAGTCGGATAGGAGGTCTCTCTCTCCCTCTCCCCTTGCTTGTGTTCTCTTTCTCTTGCTCTCTCTCTAAAATGGATAAATAAATCTTTATTAAAGAGAAAGAAAGAAAGACTGATGAGCTTCAAACACACCCCATGGCACACTCTTGCCTCCCCACACCCGTGAGCAGTGCAAGCACGGGCAAAGACTGGCTCTTGTGGTCTTCACCACAGGTGATCATAAATACTTTTGCTTTCCCTACCAACTGGATTTTTCCCTTCTGCATTCACCTATGATCTGTCCACCTTAAATGAACTCTCACTTGACTCCATATGCCTCTCTAGCCAGCATTCTTGAAATATAAGGAAGAGAAAGAGTAGATGGGATGCAGAGAATCCTGGTGACCTTCTATGTCTGTTGCCTTCAAATTAGCAGAGTAAGACCTAAATTAGAAGCAGAAGGGCCTGGTCATGACCAGCCGGGGAGAGGAAGATGAGATCCTGACCTGCCTATGTCATTGGAAAGATTGCGAAGTTTAGAACATGAAGTCATTGTGTATCTTTTACTCTCGACTATGAGACATGGAATAATCCAACCTGTGCAAGATGTGGGCAGCCTCCTCAAACCTTATCAAAGAGATGAGACATTCATTTCACAAAATTCCCAAGACTCCACTTCCCAAGGAAGGGGGATCCCAAGAGCAGAGCTGTAAAGTTGAAGAAGGCTCCTGGCTTCCTGATGAGACAGAGGAACAACCTGAGGTGAGTAGATTCAAACCAAGGGCTTGGGGAAGAGCCCATGAAATGCCCAGGAGCAGGGCAACTGGCAGATGAGGAAAGTGGGAGCCAACAACATGGGAATGGCCTCCAGAGAGGACTTCAAGAGCAGGGCTCAGCTCAGAGAAGCAGAAGAACAGACTGAGGGGCCATAATCAGCAGGAAGCTCTGCAGACAAGACTGAAGGGGACAACTGGGGGAAACAAGAGCGAGGCCAGTGGGGCATGTGGCCTGTCTTCCACCCCGGGTCAGAAAGCAAGAGCTGGCCTCTAGGACCAAAATGGACCAAAGCAAAAAGCATGGCCTCAGTCGGGGGTGCTCAGGGGCAGTGAACAGCCAAGAAAAATGGGAATTCCAGGGCTGGCCAGTTGGCCAAAGCAAGGACACGGCCAAGTATAGGAGGCAGTGAGGAGAGCACCTTAAGTAGATGGTCAGTGCCCGCATGTCTGTGTGCGGCTGGGATGGTGACAGGACAAGAAGCAGCACTTCTTCCCTCAGATCCCTGCAAGCTGCAGTCAGATCTAATCGTAGATGTGAAATGCTGATGGGAGCAGACACGATGGGAACAGGAGGAACCATGCTTTCCGAAGCAGACATACAGAGATCTCTTACACCTTCTCTGTCTTCTGTTTGGAGACAGACGCACCTATTGGTTACTTCTTAGAAGTGGGGGATCAATTATAATGCCCTCTCCTTCATCTGTAAACATCAAACTCTGCAATGAGGCTTGCGTAGGGTGGGTTTTTCCTACTCCTCTTCCCCCAGAAGTAAAAGTAATTAATGCAGAGTCATATGATCACAGATAGCCGTTAGTGAGGCAACAGGCCAATGACCTTGCCCTTAATATTGCTCAGGTCAAACTAATTGCCCTCGTGCAATAGATGACAGCATGCCGGGGAGTCCAGCTCTAGGGCTGCAGCTTCGACAGTTAGCAAGGGGCCCATGGCCTCCTTCTCCTAAGATCAGAGCGCCATCTTGTGTAGAAGCACTGAAGTCCAGGCTATGCCAACCCATTCTTTTCTTTCAGTTCACCAGGTTTCTACTGGGTGTCTTCCAAATTGCCAGACGATACGGAGACATTGATTGCATTATAAGAAAAGTAAGGTATCTCTGAGCATGTGAAGTTATTACCAGGTACAGGAGTGACATTAAAGATGACCTAGTCCCTAGAAGGTACCCTTCGGCAGAGTTTTTAAAGACCTGCTACTTGTTTTCTTCCATTTGGGGCATAATAGAAGTAGCAGCTCTGCCTCCCAGAAATTCCCCCATTTAAGGCATGTCTGTGGAGGCTTTCCACAGGCTTTCCACAGGCTCTTCCATTCAAGTCCGAAATACCCAGGTAGGCTTTCTGCACAAGCACTAGGTGCAGTGCAATGGTGGTGAGCCAGCTCCCAGGGAGGAAGGGTCCTGCTTCATAGCATTTGTTGGTTTCCTTGCTGCAAACACTTCTACCAGGGCTGATTTCAAAGACTAGTATGACATCACTGCTGCTGAACTGAGGGGAGATGCATACCATGTGCTCTCAGCAGTGGGGCAAACTGGTTCCTGCACACCACCCAGTTCACAGACGCGTGTCTTGGGCTCACCTCAACAGGCACATATCTTGACAAATTTGTCGATTTCTTCAATTAAGTTCCAAGAGGAATAACTGTATCTTTGTCAGCCCCCAACAGATATACTCAACATCTCTGAAAGGCCCTGAATATTTTCACTGGGAAAAGGGCCAGTAATGAGATTGGCAACCACTCCATCACCCAGCACAACACGTCTGGGAAAATGGTATTTATTAAGCACCTAATACATAGCAGGCAACTAATAAAAGATCTCATTTCTTTCTTGAAGCAACTCTATAAATAAGATGCTATGACTTTCCTTTCATAAAGAAACTGGAGTTCTGACATGTTAAGAGATTAGTCCACAGCTGTTTGGTGAGATAGTGACTCAACTGAGTGGCTCAAATTGGGACCTTTTGGACTCAAAGTATATCACTCTCTCCAATGCATCCACACCACCCTTGAATGAGGGAAGTCAGATCAAAGAAAGCATTTTCACTAGTTTGCAAACCCCGTTCTACATCTCACATCACCGTTCATGTGAAATGGAACCCTGCATTTGTGCAGTGCACAACTTGTGCACCCTCCTGTGGCCAAGCATGTTATTTCCCTGTTTTCTTTCTTCTGTGTTACTTTCTTTCTTCTCTGTTTCTTGTCTGTTACTTGTCCCTTGGGGCCATTTTCTCTTCCGTAGCTTACACTAAAGCAGAAAAGAAGTTTAAAAAACAAAAAAACACTCACTTCCACTTAAATGAAAGACAAAGATTTTCTTTTCAGAGGCCTGAGGGAAAGGAGAGAAGAGATGGTGGCCACTAAACACAGGAGTGGAGGATGGTCTGGACTCAGGAGGGCTGAGGAGTACTTCAAACAGAAGAAAGGAGACCCTTCAGTCAGAGAGGGCAGGACGGAGAACGAACTGTCCCAAGTGGAAACTCCCTGCCAAGTTCTCCCATGAATAACATCCTAGACATATGTAAGTCCCCCTGACCTGCCGGTAGGGAACCTTGGGTAAGGGACCCCGTTGTGGGACAGAGACAGGAACAACTGAGTTCCTGGCCAAGGGGTACCTGAACAGAAATCAGTGGGGGCACCTTCCTGTGTGCAGGGGCAGTATGAAACATCCAACCTCCTCATGGGGGTTCTGCGAACCCCACCACTGGGGGTATACACGCCATACCAACACTACCAATACTACAGAGTGGCTCTGCTCATGATCCCAGGGTCATGGGATCAAGTCCTGCATCAGGGTCCCTGCTCAGTGGGGAGTCTGCTTCTCCCTGTTCCTTCTCTCTCTCTAATAAATAAAATCTTTCAAAAAGCAAACAAACAGTACAAGCGGCACTGGGGACAAAATTATCAACTTGAATAACTGCCCCAAGAATTCCTCTTTGAGAGGACACGGTCGGGACAAGTAACTTGGAATACTAGGGTTTAGTGCTGAACCCTTGAGGGGCATGGATGTCATGGGCACGAGGGCTGCACGAGACGGGGAGTCAGGGCCGCTCTGCTGGGGAGGAGGTGCCCTGGGCGGCAAGGAGGGAAGGGGGAAGGAGGGAGGCAGGGGGAGCTCAACAGAAAGGAGAGGAGAGAAGTCAGCAGGGGCTTGGAACGGCGCGAAGGGCTGGGGTGCCGGCCCCCTCCCGCAAGCACCCCACTCCAGGAAACATATTCAACTGCGGTGAATGGGACTTTCCGGCCACTGAAGCAGCAGCTGTGGTCACATCTGGGCCACTGAGGTGTGGGCCTGGGACACATACAAAGACTTGGGGACCAGCAGGGCTGCAGCGGCCTTGCCTCCAACCACCTCTCTGCACCCCAGAAATTTGAAGAAACTACAGGTTCAAGTTTAGCTATATGGTGTGACACTGGGAGGCCGCAGCTGATACCTGATTTATATAAATTCAGATGATGGACGGAGAAAACAAATGCCACCGTGGGGGAGGGTTCAGAGACTGCCGCAGAGAGCAAGACTTGGTGCTGCAGCTTCCTTGGCCAAGAAGGTCCTGCATGGCACATGCTCAAAGGCCCTTCCCAGCATTCCGCCAATTATTTCAGTCCCCCGGCCCTCTTCCTGTTGCGGGGGCGGGGCGGTCTGGGGGGCACCGGGGCATGAGGAGGGGCGGGGTAGAGGCAGGTTTCTCCCTGCTTCTGAAAGAGCTCCAGAAGAAATGGGGGGGGGGGAGGAAAAGCTTTTGCGACCCCACCCCCCCACCCCCAAAACACCTGATGGATATGTTTGCCCTCAATCAAATAACGCCTACGTATTGCAGGAGACCAGAGGGCTATATATTTTGCCACTTACAATTGATGGGAGGGGACCCCTTATTTAAAGTTTGAAGACTTGGGGACCAAGAATAGAAGGTAAAGGGCTTTGAAGGCAGAGGGCACTGTCCTGCCGGACACCAACGATGGACCTTGCCCCAACCTCCTCTGACTTGTGGAAACTGCAGCGAAGGGCTCAGGTCCAAGCATTCCAGGGGCAACCAACAGCTGCCCAGCCTGCCTGCGCGATGGGTTTCTTTGCTCTGCTTGTTTGCTTTCCTTTGATTCCTCTCTTCAAAGGAAATAGGGTGTGTTGATGTTTTCCATAAAGAATGTGCTTTCTGGATGATCTAAATCATCTCGCAATACAATGGAAAGGAAACAAAGAGGCAGAAGGAAGCAAGTCTTGTGGAATACCTCGATAGAATAAATATGTGAGTTTTTTATATGAAGTTATAGGAACATGGGTACGCCATTCTCCTGTGCTGTGGCCTCCATCCTTTATCCCCTAAATCGCAGACCAAAAAAAAACAAAAAACAAAAAAATACATAAGGATATGGCAAATAATATGGGCACATGGGGAACTAACATGCTTGGCACAGAAAAGATCTCAACACACATCACCTCGTTCTGTCTTCACAACAGCACCAAAGATAGCTAGTGTATAAGCAATAAAAACAAAACCAAACTCTTCCCACTGCTTCCCACAGGCAGTGAGGACTCTAAATTACAAAGCAGCATAGCTGGTGTGAAAGTTCCTTGTCTGCTGACCTTAAGCCAAATGCACTTACTCCCGGAAATCATCAGCTTAATAGAGGTCTTGGTTTTTTAGAATAGATGTGGTATAGATGAGGTATTTTTAGCTAGCCTACTTCTATTAATCTATCAGCCTATATACCCTTCCCAGTGTAGTAGTGGATAGGGTGAGTAATGGGATTTTGCTCTTAAGAAGGTTAAATCACGTCTAAGCAGCTGTGGTATGTCGGGATAAGGGAGTTGTTTTGCCTTCTAAGACAGACTAGAGCCGAGAAAGCCGGTTACAAAAGCTATGCAAGTCCACACATGCCCTTGAGTCCAGAAGCTGGAAAAAAGTGGACAGAGAGGTAAGTATTAAACTCTGCCCCTCATTTTTATTTCATTTGACTTGGACTGGTCTTTAATCACAGTCTGTGTTGATGTAAGAAATGCCAGGGCTTTGTCTCCACCAGCCCGCAAACAACTTAAAGACTAGTCAGCTCTTGGACTTATCTTTACAAAATCCATGTTCCCCATAGTCACTGACTTTTTCATTCTTCATCCAAATGTTTAGTCATTTGCATGCTTAATGCATACAGATGCCAGGGCTCCCTTAGACCCAAACATTTAGAAGGCAAAACCTTGAGAATACAGAGTTGGCTTTTCCTTCAGATAGATGGCATTGTGTAAAGACAGTTAAGTTTCAATAATAAAGTCTAAGAATGGACAGTGCTGGCTAGTAGTAAGAGGGAATCCCACTTCATTGTAGGTCACTGTGTATTTTAAAAGCCAGTGAACATTTTTTTAAAGTAGGCTCCACACCCAACATGGGGCTTAAACTCATGACCCTGAGATCAAGAGTCATGCGTTCCACTGACTGAGTCAGCTGGGTGTCCCAGCTAGTGAACACGTCTATTGAGCTAAAGTTCTACTTGGTCCGAGGCTCCCCCCATCACAGAGGGCCAAAGGGGGTCACCATACAGCTAGGAAGAGATCACAGCTGCTGGGGTTGAGCTGAACTCAAATTTGACACAATGAAGCCAAGAACATGAAGAACAAATAACACTGTGATCTAAGGTTTTTTTGGCCAGGTTAGAGAAGCCAAATTTCATCGTCAGATACAAAACCAAAGGGGTCAGGAATCACGCAGTAATCATTGAAAGATCAGAAAAAAAAAGAGGAAGGAGGTTCAGGATTGTTTCCATCAATGGGGCTGACATGTGTGGGCTGTGTCTTGATCAAATTCATGCTAAGTGCTGGTTTGAAGGTACAGGTTTGGCAAAGACTCTTATAGGGCATAGATTTGAGGTGTCTGTTCAGGAACAGCTCTCTCAGGGGACTCTCCTGGTCACTGAGAGTGACAGTCCACAGCCGTTCCAGAACAACACCTCTATAGGCCATTCTCAGCCTGATAAGGACAGAAGGTTTTCTTTAGGGTCATGCAGGCCAATATACCAAATCCCTGACCTGACCAGGTGGATGGAGAGGGTCTGAAAAACAGAAATTGGTGCCCAAGAACATAACCTCCATGGAATTTCAGGTCCTGTAGGAGGTAAGGAAGAAAATGTAGTCTAGACTAGAAATCCTATAGCTAACGGTTATAATCATGGACCTCGAATTCATACAGACATACAAGCATCCAGATCCCAACTCTGCAACTCAGGAGGTGTTTGAGAACAGGGGACTAATTTCCCTAAAACCTCAGCTACCCCATCCATAAAGTAAGCATATAAGCTATTGTAATGATGGTTCCCACTCTACTGGAATTCTAGACGGCGTGAAGGACATGGCAGTAGCTGATGTGTCTTGAGTCCTTACAGAGTGCTGACCATCTTACATGTAATATCATGTTTGGCAAATGGTAAGAACACAAATGTTTGCTATAATAACCATCTATATTCTAAAATAGTCACAAAGGAAATACAGCATAAAGAGTTTTAACCAAGCAACACAAAAGGCAAGTTTTTATTGTAGTTTTTTTAAGTAGGCTCCACGCCCAGTAAGGAGCCCAGTGCAGGGCTTGAACTCACAACCCTGAAATTAAGACCCTGAAATCAAGACCTGAACTGAGATTAAGAGTCAGCTACGGGGCGCTTGGGTGGCTCAGTGGGTTAAGCCTCTGCCTTTGGCTCAGGTCATGATCACAAGCCCTGCATCGGGCTCTCTGCTCAGCGGGGAGCTTGCTTCCCCCTCTCTCTCTGTCTGCCTCTCTGCCTACTTGTGATCTTTCTCTCTCTGTCAAATAAATAAATAAAACCTTTAAAAAAAAAAAAAAAAAGAGCTCCTTAACCAACTGAGCCACCCACACGCCCCACCCCCCTCCAAAAGGCAAGTGTTTAAATTCAAGTCACTACTTGAACTATTAAAGCATCTGTATACAGGGTACGTTTGAGTCCTAGGTGCTACAGGGAATGCAAAGATGAACTAATAATGGTCTTTGCTCTTGAGGAGTTTCTAGTCTAAAAGGGAAGATCAGATAAACACAAAAATAACTGCTAATCCCCATATAAGAGAGTAGATGTGTGCTGAAATCAAAATTCAAAAAGGATTAGGAGCAAGAAGGGAGAAAGACTCCCTGTATCTGGGTGAGAGGATGGAGCCTCGTGGAGAATGGAGTGGTGTAACGGACACTGATGCTGGGCTCACCCTAGGGCCATGCCCACCTCCGTGCCCTCTTGCTCACTTCCCAGTTAAATATTCACTTTCCTAGCTTCCGGGCTGGCCATGTGACACAAGGCTGGACATGAAACACGAAAGGAGAATTATAGAGGCTTCTAGAAAAGATTGCACTGTTTGATAAAAGGGAAATCAATGGATAGTGACATCTTTTGGCTTCTTCTTACTCTGAACATGGACGTGATGTCTGAAGCTAGAACAGACCCTTTGCAATCATATGGCAACACGCCGAGGTGTGGAAATGACCGAAAAGAAGGATCCACAGGAATGGAGTCTCTGATGACATGCTGAGCCCTGAAAAGCCCGCTTCTGGACTTCCTATTGTGTGAAAGATTGGATGTTCTTGTTCTTGTCACGGCTGCAGAGGCTCTATGACTTGCAGCTGAATGCCTTCCTGATGGGCACAGAGCAAGAGAGAGGGAAAACACACAGCACTTGCAAGGAACGGTGAGTAAACCCTGATTTGTTAGAAGCAGACAAGGGAACAGAAAAAAACCAGGCTGGAAAGGCAAGCTGAAGAGCCTCGTGTCAGGTGAAAAGTTTACATTTGGTGGTGGGAAAGCGCACGGTGTTTTTGCGTAGGGGAATGGTAGGAGAAGAACTGTACCTCTGGAACATGACACTGTGGGTGGCTTGGCTGGGAAGGCAGAGGTCTGGGAGCTGAGAGCGCGGGCGCTCATGGAAAAGGAGGGACGCGCCTGGCTGGAGGGACGGTGGCCGTGGGAAAGGAGACGGTGAAGGCACAGACTGAGCTCCCTTTTAACTTCTCAAATATGGAGGAGTTCAGTGCTTAGAGAACTTAAAAGGACCGTTTTTATGTACTACCAGTATCTCATACCAAAAAGTATATGTAAGTATATATTTTTATATACTTTATATTTTACTATATATATATATTTATATTTTTTTAATATATAAAAATGCTATGGCTAGGGCTAGCAACTGAGAAACCCTACAGAGCCAGCCCCCTCACGGTGCCCCCTGAGAAAGATCCCTGTTTCAAATGAACTTGCTGGGGAAAATAAAACACAGAAAGCCCTGGAGGTGAGAGGGAACGAAAGCCCAAGTTGTTATTTGTGTCCACTTCATGCCAGACACAGTTCTAGAAACACATGCACACTTTACCTCACATCTACTGATTTTTAGGACTGGTATTATTCTCTTCCTTTTACGGCTAATAGACAAGTTAGCAAGTTTGTCCCTGACCCACATTCTGCACCTGTTACCTGGCAGGGCAGGAACCAGGCATTGAAGTCAAAATCCTGTGACAAGTCTCAAAGCAGCTGTTACACACTGAATTGTGGCTCCCCAAAACTCCTATGTGGAAGCCTGGATCCCCAGAACCTCAGAATGTGACTATTTGGGAAAAGGGCCATTAGAGAGGGAAAGGGGACAGAATGAGGTCATGTGGGGAAGCACCGGTCCCATCTGACCTATGAGGGGAGGAGATCAGGACACAGACAAACGCAGAGGGAAGATGCAGGAGACGCAGGGAGAAGATGGCCGCCTGCAGATCAAGGAGCGAGACCTCGGAAGAAAACAGCCCTGCTGACACCTTGATCTCAGACTTCCAGGCTTCAGGACTCTGAAAAGTACATTTCTTTTGTGTCAGTCCCACAGTCTGGGGTACTTGGTCCTGGCAGCTGGCCAACTCACACAGCTTTCTTCCCCCTACCCCCATCACTGTTTCTGCCCCCTGCCCCAAGATGACAGGGACACCAGGGGACTGGTTCCAGGTGAGAAAGGAGGCCTGCCTCAGCATTTTCTGGACTACCAGCATGTTTCAGTCTCAAAGAAAGGGGAGATTTATTCCACTTCAAAGCACTAGAACGTTCCTCAGAGTGCAAAACATATAATCACCATTTGACCCAGCTCTTCCACTCTCCGGTGTGTATAAGCCAAAAGAAGGGAAAATGGGTCTTCGCGCACATACTTGCCCACCCGCAAATGCTCCCAGTGGCATTATTCATAATGGCCAAAAGGTGGAAAGGACCCAAGTGCAGCCAACAGACAAACCGACAAATAAAACGTGGTCTCTCCACATGGTGGAATAGTATTCAGCCATAAAAAGGGATGAGCCAGTGACTCCTGCTATACCAGCTTTGACAAACCTCAAAAACATGCTACATGACAGAAGCCAGACACAAGAGGCCACACACCACATGATTGTCCCTCTGTGAGATGTCCAGAACACAAATCCATAGAGAGAGAAAACAGATTAGTGGTTGCCAGGGACTGGGAAGCAGAGGGAATGCAGAGTGATTGCTTCATAGGTTTAATATTTCCATTAGGGAAAATAAGAATGTTCTGGAACAAGATAGAGGTGACAGTTGCACAAAACTGTGACCGCACGGGGTGTCCCTGAGCTGTACTCATTAAAATGATTAATTCTGTATTACATGAATTTTGCCTTAATTTTTTTTTTAAGGGCCAGGATCAGGGGGTAGAGAATGCAGAATAAAGAGGACCTACAAAAACATCAGAGGAAGCAGCATGGGGGTGAGAGGCAGAGACCAACGTGGAGGAGACACCACCTCTGCTGAGGCCAGCCTTGTGACTGGGGGTAAGTCCCCCCACACTCTCAGGGCCCCCGTTCTCTGCTCTGGGAGAACTGCCAGCTCCCAGCAAACTAGCCAGATGTTAGTTACTTTTTGGGACTTTATTATTATTAATGTTATAGATCTCTACGGTCTTCTCTAATGACCTTCTCCTAGAGGCATCCTGGTCTTTGAATCAGTTCGCAAGTTCAATTACAGCCAACTTCCAAGACAAGACTCCATGTCACAGAGACCAGAAGAGCCCACTGTTCTAAAAAAAACATTTTGTGGTGCACGAGGGAAGGCGAGAGGCAAAGCAGAGCCAACAATTACCGAGTTGGGGGTACAGGCAGGCTTCTGGCCAATGTTGTTAAGGAAAATCCAGTTCTCTTCGCCATCTTGCCAAGTCCATAAATCACCCACCTGTAAGATTAAAGAAGGCATTGTATGTAGACGTGATTGGTAAATTCTAAGGCTGCCAAGTCCAGGGAAGAGCTGATTTGTAACCATGGGAACATCTAAGAGGCAAGAACGGGCCGAGCCCATCAGCAGTGACAAGCCAGTGCCTCGCCCCACTGGGCCAGGGAGCACTGGAAGTGAGGACCATGCTGGCGAGGGGGCTCCAGGGCTGCTTTCTCCGGACCAGAAGGGCAGCAGGCTGGGCTGGCCTCACAGGACATAACTGCAGACACATCCCAGAGGCTGCAATCTGCAGGGCATGGTAGAACCACCTTCCAGAGAACAGAGGCCACATTTTCCCTCCTGGTTGTCCAGGCCACGCTGCAGGGCAGGACTCCAGCTCCCCCGGGGCAGCGCCGAGCAACGCTGGCTCCAGCAACCCTACGGGGCAAGTCAGGCCACGGCTGGATGGGAGGCTCCCTGGGGAGGATGGATTCCGCTCCAGGGTGCCACCCTGTCGTGTCTGCCAGCCACCGGTTGGCCTGGGGAGCTCCGGCACACAAGGAGGAGAAACGCCCAGAGTCACCCAAACACCTTCCTCCAGGCCCTGCGCATTCTGGTGCTGCCTACACAGGCTTTGCCTTAACCGGAAAACACTGGTACAAGGGAAAAACCCAAACACTGCCACCTGGGGTCTCACTCAGCGCTCAGCCTGCTGCAAGGGCCAACTTCGACACTAGCAGAAATGACACGTAGGTGTCTGTTGCACACTCAAACACTTGTTAGTATCGACTACATTACCAGCACCCTGCCCGGCACTGGGAGACATTCGTGATCAGCAGAAGGCATTTTTGTGAATTCAGGCCCTTTTGAGCTAGAAGGGGCCCAAATGACCACTGTGGTCCTAGGCCCCCTGCCCAGGGACTAGCTCATTAGACTCTCCTGGAGAGCTGCTTACACACACAGGTTCCTCACACGTACCAGGACGGGAGACCACGTGGGGTAATTGGAACCATTGTACATTGCTGGTGGGAAGGTAAAATGGCACAGGGCCTCTGGGACGCAGTATAGCCACTTCTCAAAAATTTTCAAAAAATAGAAGTTCCCCTGTGACCAGGGATTCCACTTCCGGCCGTCCACCTAACTCCAAGACACGCTTGTACACTCTTATTCGTAGCCGTGTTACTAAATGGTGAAAGCAACCCAAGGGACCGTGGATGGATCCTCAGGCAAGAAAAATATGTAAAAACAATATAATTCAGCCTTAAAATAGGAAGAAGATGCTGTCATATAGTACAACACAAACAAACCTTGAGGACGTTAGGCTAAGTGAAAGAAGCCAGTCCCAATGAAGACAACAAATACTTTACAGTCCCAATTATTACGAAGCACAGAGAGTCGTCAGATTCACAGAGATGGAAAGTAAAATGGTGGTTGCCAGGGACCAGGGTGGGGAGGGAGAGAACGGGGAGTTGTGTAATGGGTACCAAGTTGGAGTTCAGTAAGACGAAAAAGTCCTGGAGACCGTTTGCTCAACAGTGCGAATATATGTAACACAGCTGAAACGTACAGTTACAAATAGTGAAACTGGTCCAAATTACATCATGGGTATTTTACCACAATTTTTTAAATACAGGTTCCTAGGCTCTGGCCCCAAAGATTCAGACTCAGTAAGTCTGGAGTGAGATTCAGAAATCTTTTTTTTTTTTTTTTTTTATGTTGACTAGTTGAATTTAAATAAAAATTTTTTAAAAAGAAAAAAAGAGGGCACCTGGGTGGCTCAGTGGGTTAAAGCCTCTGCCTTCAGCTCAGGTCATGATCTCAGGGTCCTGGGATCGAGCCCCGCATCGGGCTCTCTGCTCAGCGGGGAGCCTGCCTTCCTCCTGTCTCTCTCTGCCTGCCTCTCTGCCTACTTGTGATCTCTGTCAAATAAACTAATTAATTAAATATTTTTTTAAAAAAAATAGGGGAAAGTAATTTCTTTTAAAAAATTTAATTAAAAAAAGAAAAGGAAAAGAAAAAAAGAATCTGTATTTCTAAAGCTCTCTGGGAGCTGCAGATTTGCAGGAGTTTGGGTGCCTCCAATCCGCCAAGTTCTTATTTTAGAGATGAGAAACCGCAATTCAAAGAAGTAAAATGATTTGCCAAGGGTCACTCAGGTCCCTGGTGACAATGCTCGGACCAGCCTAGGTGGGTGGTTTCTAACCCTGACTGGACATCTGAGTCACTCACTGGGCCCTAACCCAGACCCACTGACTCAGGATTTCTGAGGGGAGAGGCCTGAGCAATTGAGATTTGTAAATGCTCCAGGAGCTCTTAGCAATCCGACCTAGGCCAGAATCGAAGCTCCTGACAAGGTCTTTTGGTTCTTTTCACACTCACACCCCAGACACCAGATTCTGACTAAGAACTCGGGCCTGCAGGTCTACTGTTTGAGAGGACTGCTACCGGCACAGCTTCCAGCCAATTTTGGTGGTTTGGCAATCATAGTTGAGACATAAACTTTGGAAACAATCAGAAGACCTCTGCATATTTTGAGGATCTACTACTTGCCAAAAGGCTTTCCGCCTAGCCTCCCCGCACAGCAGTGAGGCACATAAGCTTTCCTGCTTAAAGCAGATCAGATTCCAAGGGGCCGTCCATCTAAAGTTAACAGACCATTTCTAGATTCAAGGCTACCAATAGGATTGTGATTCCACCATGCAAAGCTTTAAAGCCACTTGTGGATGATACATGTGTTTGGGGGCGGTCTCCTCTATGCGAGGCCAGTGTGGCTGTCATCAAAAAGACAAGAGACGGGGCGCCTGGGTGGCTCAGCGGTATAAGCCTCTGCCGTCGGCTCAGGTCATGATCCCAGAGTCCTGGGATGGAGCCCCACATTGGGCTCTCTGCTCAGCAGGGAGCTTGCTTCTCCCCCTCCCATCTCTCTGCCTGCCTCTCTGCGTACTTGTGATCTCTCTCTCTCTCTCTCTCTCTCTGTCAAATAAATAAATGAAATCTTTAAAAAAAAAAAAAAGACAAGAGATAAATGTTGGCAAAGGTGTAGAGGAAAGGCAGCCCTGTGTGCTGTTGGTGGGAAAGTGAATTGGTGCAGCCACTATGAAAAACAGCGTAGAAGTTCCTCAAAAAATTAAGAACAGAACAACCACGTCCTCCATCCCTCTGACTTCTGGGTATATACCCACAGGAAATTAAAAAAGGATCTTGAAGGGATAGTTGCGCCCCCTGTGTTCATTGCAACATTACAACAGCCAAGAAATGATAACAAAATAAGGGTCCGTCCATGAAAGAATGACTGCTAAAGAGGCAGTATATACATGAAAGCTGTGAAATGCTCCTATTTGCTACAACGTGAATGAATCTTGAGGACATTATGTTAAGTGAAATAAGTTGGACGGAGAAAGACAAATATTATACCACTTATTTGTGGAATCTAAAAAAGCCAAACTCAGAGAGACAGAGAGAAGCATGATGGTTACCAAGGGCTGGCGGGGAAACAGTTGACCAAAGGGCACAAATGTTCAATTATAAGATGAACAAGTTTAGGGATCTAACAACATGAGGATTATAGCTAATAATATATTTTTATATTTGAAATTATATATATAGAAATTACATATTTGAAAGTTACAAGGAGAGCAAATCTTAAATGTGGCATAGAGATGTTACCTAACACTCCAGTGGTAATGATTTTGCAATAGAAAAGTGTATCAAATCAACACCCCACACACCTTAAAATTACATATGTCAATTATATCTCAATAAACCTGGGAAAATAATAAATTAATTTGTAATGCCAGAACAGGTCACTGTCACCTACCCTGATCACCTGTTGAGTCAGGGAACCCCCTTCCTGGATGATCTCTGCAAGTATTTTTAAGGAATTCTTTAGCAGCTTTGACCTCCAGGCCACTGTATCTACCATCACCTCCTCAAACTCACCCTTTGATGTTGAGCAGACAATATATGAGAAAGAGAAGTTAGATCCTGCCCTTTCTTCCATGAAATCTCTAGTTGTATCCTCAGTTGCAACAAGGAAACAGAGGAGATGTGGTAGACCCCAAAATACATAATACTAAGGTCTTCCGTTTTTTCAAAAACTTTATTTCTCAAGCACAGGCTTTGAACTTCTGGGCCACATATGGCTTGTGATGGTTCAGCAGCCACATTTTTGCCATTTTTAGACTTTAAAGTCCTGAACAAACTCCCACCCATCACCTGAATCAACAGTAAGCCAAGGCTTCCAACAATGGTGCTAATCCTCTCATCATAGCTGCAAATTTTTACTTCATCAACCACTTCTCCTTGTCTTCTTATGACTTGACACACATCTCCTGTGTTGATCTACTGATCTACTCTTTGCCCTTCTAACCTCCCTACTCTGGTGATAATTCACGGATTTGCAAGCACCGAGCAGAGTAATGAACAATATGGCTGCCAGGAAAGGGCCCTGCGGGAGCTCTACTACCGCCACCTGCTGGGGGCAGGCAGAGTTGGTGCACTGGGGCGCCAGAGCAGGGCTCTGTGGGTTCAAAGCTGGGAGATGGAAAGGTTTCTGGGCTCTGTTTAGTTGCCCGACAGCCCCTGTTCTCCATCCTGATTCCTTTGCTCGTAAGACATGTCATCACTTCCATTACCAGGGGCCCAGCAACCCAGGACATGCCCACTGATGCCAGGAGTGACTAGGGCAATGTAGTGGAGACTCCAAACCTCAGAGAGGCCACAACAGGTGCAGTGCTCTCTATAGCTGCAGGGCACGCCCGGCGCCTCATCTCTCAGCTTTGTCTCCAGCCACATGTATCCCACGTGGAAGAGAGTGGAAACTTGAAACTCAAATGGTACAAAGTCCAACAACTTACTCTCCCCATTCATGCATGCAGGAACACACACACACACACACACACACACACACACACACACACAGAGCCATCTCCCCCAAAAGCTACATTCATGGCTCCAAGACAGATGGATCTAGAGTAGTTCCTGAATCAGCCAAACGCCACAGCCAAAATTAGCCTTCTCTGAGTCCTGGGCCCAACCCTCCTGCCCTGTGGCCAACATACCCTTAGACCCTCCTCTTACCCTTTCCTGCCATCTGACCTCTGTTGGGCAACTCAGTGCACCACATATGTTTTCCTGTTGTTATTGAGATAAAATGGACATACAACATTATAAAAGTTTAAGGGATACGACATACTGATGTGATAGATGTATATATTGCAGAATGATCACATGCCAAGCTTAGTTAACATCCAGCATTTCAAAAAGGGGTTATATTTATTACCTTACTTCTACTTTTTCTTTTTTCCTGGTGAAAACTTTTAAGATCTCCTAACTTAGCAACCTTCAAATACGCAACGCAATAATGTCAACCCCAGTCATGACGTTCCCCATTTCAGCCCCAAGACTGATCTATCTTATAAACAGAAATTTAAACCTTTTGACCACCATCACCCATTTCCCCATCCCTCACCCTCTGCCTCCAGCAACCACAAATCTTCTCTGTGTTTCTATGAGTTTGTTTTTTTCAGATTCTACATATAAGTGAGATCATATAGTATTTGTCTTTCTCTGTCTGACTTCCAACCATGCTGTCACAAATGACAAGGTTTCCTTCATTTTTATGGCTGAATAACATTCCAGAGCATGTATGTATGTGTGCGTATCACATTTTCTTCATTCATCCATCATTGGACCCTGAGGTTGTTTCTATAGTGTGGTTATGGTGAATAATGCTTGCTGTAATGAAAAATGTGACAAAATAACATGTAATGTAACTATGTTACTATCGGGGCACAGACATGTTTTCCAGAGTAGTAATTTCATCTCCTTAGGATAAATACCCAGAAATGGAATGACTGGGCCATGTGGTAGTTCTATTTTTAACTTTTTTAAGGAACCGCCATACTGTTTTCCACACTGGCTGCCCAAATTTACATTCCTACCTGAATTTTCTAGAGAGGGGATTAAAGTCTCCATCTCTTCCCTCCCTGGAGATTCCTGTGCTCCATCTGTCAATGTGCCCACACTCTCTCTGTTATACTGAACTTGCTTTGCATGTCAATTACTAAAAAGCCATCTCACCAATAATATTCCGAGAACAAGATAAAAGAAAGCAGTTAGAGACATGAAAATTAGAAAAGAAGAAGTGAAATGTCATTATTTATGGATTCTATGATGACACACCAGACAACCCAAGAAAACTAACCAAAAAAATGCCTCAAACAATAAGAATATTTGGTAAAGTAGCAGGCTATAAAATTCACAAGGAAACAGTAACCAGCCAGAAGATAGAAGGGGAGGGAGACGTTTTACAATAGGAAACAGAGAGACAAAAAGATAAACAACCAAAAAAGTTTAAGTCCTGCAGAAAAAAAAAATTCTGAAAGAAACAAAAGAAGATTTAAACAGACATGCCATGTTGTGATATGTCCACATTCTCTAAATGAGTTTATAATTTAACATTATATCAATAGTAAGTGCCAGCAAACTTTTTTTTTTTCTGGAACTAGACAACAGGAGTCCAAAGTTCTCATAGATGGGGTGCCTGGGTGGCTCAGTTTGTTTAGTATCTGCCTTCAACTCAGGTCATGATCTCAGAGTCCTGGAATTGAGTCCCACATTGGGCTCCTTGCTCAGTGGGGAACTGGCTTTTCCCTCTGCCTGCTGTTCCCCCTGCTTGAGCTGTCTCTCTCTCTCTGACAAATAAATAAAATCTTTAAATTAAAAAAAAATGTTATCTTCTTAAAAAAAATAAAAATAAAATAAACTTCTCAGAGAAAAATAAGGGTGCTTGCAGGGCTCAGTCAGTTAAGCGTCCAGCTCTTGGTTTCACTCAGGTCATGATCTCAGGGTCGTGAGATCGAGTCCCTTGTTGGCTCCGTGCTGGGCATGGTGCTTGCTTAAGATTCTCTCTCTCTCTCCCTCTCGTTCTCTCTGCCCCTCCCCATCCTGCTCTTGCTCTCTCTCTCTCTCTTAAAAAAAAAAAAAAAATTAAAACTTCTGCATGAAGAAAAACAAACAGCCAAATGACTTATTATAAAGACAAATGACAAATAGAAAAATACTTGCAACTCACACCCCATACATACAAAAAGTTCTAACACATCAACAAGTAAAATGATCAATGGCCCAAGAGAAATGGGCAAAGGACAGCCCACAAAAGGACATAGCAATGCGCTCCCTCATTCACAATAAAGGATGCAAATTAAAGCCATGAAGATTTCATTTTCCTACTTAACAAATTGGCAAAAATCCAAATGTTTAATAAGGCGGAAGGCGGTAGCGGAAACAGGTCCTCTCCCTTATGGCTAGTGGGAGTGCAAAGTGATACAATCTGTTTGGAAGCAATTCGGCAATGTCTGCTAAATCACAAAAGCATGTTCTCTTTGGCCAAACAATTCCACTTCCAGGGATTTATCCCACAGTCATTTTTTTTTACACATGCCAAATGACCAACATACAGAATTCTTAGTGGAAGTGTTGTATGTGGGAGCAAAAGATTGGAATCAATTAGATGTACATCAGTAAGAAATGACAGTCCAGCCCCACAGTGCAATAGCACACAGCCCTAAGCGGGGACGAGAATGCCCAGAAAGAACTGATAGAGAAGATGTTAGGTGTAAGAAGAAAAATATAAGTACAGAATACAAAGAACACTGTTAGGTTGGTTTGTTTGTTTTTAAGATTTTATTTATTTATTTGACCCAGATCACAAGTAGGCAGAGAGGCAGCCAGAGAGGGGGCAGGGGAAGCAGGCTCCCCACTGAGCAGAGAGCCCGATGTGGGGCTTGATCCCAGGACCCTGAAATCATGACCTGAGCCAAAGGCAGAGGCTTAACCCACTGAGCCACCCAGGCACTCTTGTTAGTTGTTCTTTAAAAGTGGGGAAAGGGTGTGCCTGGGTGGCTCAGTTGATTGAGCATCTGCCTTCAGCTCAGGTCATGATCCCAGGGTCCTGGGATGGAGCCCCATGCCGGGCTCCCTACTCACAGCAAACCTGCCTCTCCCTCCCCTCCCTGTTCGTGCTCTCTCTCTCTCCCTCCCTCTCAAATAAACCAATAAAATCTTAAAAAAAAAAAAAAAAGCTGGAAGAGGAAAGACAACATTCACATCTGTTTACACCTTCCGTAATACCTCTTAGAGAACACCCGAAGGAACTAAATCATCTTGGACACCTGCTGGAGGAACGGAAACCGGGAGGACTCGGGAGCACTCAGGACAGATACGGGCAACATCCAATTTATTTACAATTTTCATTTTTAAACAATGACAATGTATGGGGGGAAATCACCTATGGGGATGTATTACCTATTTTTAAAAGAAAATGGTAATTTTTTAAAAGACTACGTCAATCCAGGGGCTTCAGTGATACTTCCCTCGCTTAATGCCGGTTGCTCAAGGTGTCCAGACGAAATATCCCGTCATAAACAGAAGCGGGGTCACTGTCTGCTGACTGCAGAGGGGACACCGTGCTCACATTCCACTCCTCAACCCACGAGTCTCTGTCCCCAGGACAGGGGCCAGTGAACTGTGGGCTCCTAGTCCCTGGTCTGGAGCCCCACCCAGAGCATTCCTGAGTCAGTAAAAAGATACAAAACAGACAGCCTGACCCAAACAGCCTTTCTTTGGGAAACTAAAGCTTATCTCCCAAACCACAGAGTAAAATTTTAATGAGTTTATGCAAATTCAATACTCATTATGAAAATGTGACTGAATAATCTGTGATTATACTGCAAGATAAACATTCCTTTTGGAGCAAGGATACAAAAGAACACAGATGGAATGCGGCTGACATCTCCCACTGGTTGTCCATAATGTGTACTTTCAAACATGGCGGCGGTTCACAGATCTCTCACAAGCAACACTTCATCCTCCTGAGCTGTCTTGCTAGCTGACTATAGGATGTGTTGTGCAAGTTTGTATGTCTTAGATAACACAATCATAGGCAAATCTATCGATTCCTTTCGTTCCACGAGAATGGTTGAAGCCATTGGAGCATCTTGACATGGGCTGTCACTCTCTGAGTTAAAATGGGGACACGGGGGCCCTTCATGGTTCCCACTGTTGATCTCTCTCCTCCCTAGACCTGTGCGTGAAGCAAGAGAGCATGTTTGGAAAGCCCAGTTTTGCTTCTTCTGAGTGGTTAAGCTCCTACTGCAATATTTGCTCTAGTCTCAGCCAGGTGTCCCAACGTAGCAGGGATAAAGGAGAGAAGGGGAGAAGGCATGAGAAAAGCAGTGTTTCTGTGGGTGTCTGGCATCACTGCCCACCCCGCTCCAGCGAACTCTTTGGCCTTCCTTGCCTGTTTCAGCCCTTTTCATTCTTCAAGACACAGGTAAGATATTACCTCCTCCAAGAAACCCTCCCTGACTCTCCTGCTGCACTGAGTGCCCATCATGATTTCTTCCTTAGTGTCCTGTGGGCATCTCTTATCAAAGCACCAGTCATATCACACTCTAACTGTCTTACCGTATGTCTACTTTATCCTAAACTGTAAGCTCTCTGAAGCCAGGAGCTGTGCCTTATCTGTCTGAATCCTCAGACAAGAGTATCCCTGGGCACATCATAAGTGCTCACCAAAGATCTGATAAACGAAGAACAGTTCAGGGAGAGGAAGTATCACCTACCAATGGTTAGGAAAGAGCAGAGTTCAAGCTCTTCCCTTCTATTACAGTTAGAAAACACAGGAGGATTATTCAGGAAGCCTGGGGAATGCCCAGAGACCTAAGCAGTCCATGAAATTTCATCTCTGTTTGCAAATCTTCAAGTGGGTCATTTTAGCTTCTGTCAACAGCTGGGCATGACCAGTAGGACAATACCTGCACCAGCATACTTCCCCATAAAGCCCCTGAGTCAAAGAAACTGAACCCACAGGGGCTGAAGGAGCTCAGAAGGGCAGGGAGTAAGGTGTTCCTAATGCGAAGACCCCAGGGGAAACCTGGATCTCAAAGAAAGGATGAACAAAACCAAAAGACAACTGACAGAATGGGAGAAGATATTTGCAAACGACATATCAGATAAAGGTTTAGTATCCCAAATCTATAAAGATTTTATCAAACTCAACACCCAGAGAACACATAATCCAATCAAGAAATGGGCAGAAGACATGAACAGACATTTCTGCAAAGAAGACATCCAGATGGCCAACAGACATATGAAAAAGTGCTCCACATCCCTCGGCATCAGGGAAATAAAAATCAAACCCTCAAGAGTTGCCACCTCACACCAGGCAGAATGGCTAAAATTAACGAGTCAGGAAACGACAGATGTTGGCGAGGATGCGGAGAAAGGGGAGCCCTCCTACACTGTTGGTGGGGATGCAAGCTGGTGCGGCCACTCTGGAAAAGAGTACGGAGGTTCCTCAAAAAGTTGAAAATAGAGCTACCCTATGACCCAGCAGTCACACTGCTGGGTATTTACCCTAAAGGTAAAAATGTAGTGATCCAAAGGGGCACGTGCACCTGAAAGTTTATGGCAGCAATGTCCACAATAGCCAAACTATGGAAAGAACCTACATGTCCATCAACAGATGAATGGATAAAGAAGATGTGGTAGATACACACAATGGAATACTATGCAGCCATCCAAAAACCAAAATCTTGCCATTTGCAACGACATGGATGGAACTAGAGGGTATTATGCTGAGCAAAGTAAGTCAATCAGAGAAAGACAATCATCATATGATCTCTGTTATATGAAGAATTTGAGAGACAAGGCGGGGAGTTGTGGTGGGTAGAGAAGGGAAAAATGAAACAAGATGGGATCGGGAAGGAGACAAACCATAAGAGACTCTTAAATCTCACAAAACAAACTGAGGGTTGCTGGGGGGGTAGGGATGGGGTGGCTGGGTGATGGACATTGGGGATCGTATGTGCTGTGAAATGTATAAGCCTAATGATTCACAGACCTGTACCCCTGGAGCAAATAATACATTATATGTTAATTAAAATGATTTTTAAAAAAAAGAAAGAAAAAGAAAGGATGTTCAAGACCTGGATGGCCGGAGAAGAGGACAGAGACGAATGGCAGGGTGGCTAGGACAAGCCAACCACGGAAGTGGAAATGAGCCCCTCTCTTTCCCTACCACCTTCCTTCCCCCGGCCCCTCTCCGCACCCCCCACCACCACCAGGATTCACGATAGGCAGATGATTGACAAGGTTAACAGGAGATTAGTGAGGTTGTAGGAGGAGTAAGTCAAGGTGACGGCAGAATCATCTGGACTAGCCCCCCACCACCACCGCGTGGTTCTGCCCTTAGAAGAAGAATCTCAGCCTGTCTTTATGGTCTCTATGCTCTACACTCTGCGACTTTGGTACGTGTTATCGTATTTTAACTCAAGGACAACTTTTACGCTGTGTGATATTGAAGTCCCCTGCCCGAAAACTCTTCTGAGATTTAACGATTTACTGTTCTTCGGGGGCCCCCCTTTTTGAACTCAAAGCGTCCCTGGGTGTGACGGGCTTCAAGTGACAAGCTCTGATTGGGCCACACTCGGGTGGTTCTGCTCCCCTATCTGTGGGCCGGACGGTTTTACCTTCCGGCTCTCCCGTTAATTATGTGTTTGTACATTTCACTTAACACCACTGATAGGAGCTTGGCCTCTCATGGAGTTCGGCTTTGACTTGAGTGTTCAAACTTCATAGGAACTGCGTCTTCTCTCGCTGAATGTTTCGTTGAAGGTAAATGACTTACTTGAAAGGAAAAAGCAGCTCCGGAGAGAAACATTGGTCTTCCAGATAAACCCTTCCTGTCCCAAACCCAGTCCACAGGGGGAGGGAGTCCCTGGAAAGCGCAGGGCCCCGGATGGGTGGGGGTGAGCTGGAGGCTTTTTTTAGGCCGTGATGTCACCTGCCAATGGCCATTAGCGGCCTGCGCTTCTCAGCCCACATTCCAGGAGCTGCTGGCTGATGAATGGTGCTTTTCTGCAAAGAAAAATGTGCTGTCCAGATGAATGGAGGGTCTGTCCGGGCACTTGCTGGAAACGGTCTCCGTGTATTTCAAAAGGAATCCTGGCTCAGAGACAGCAGAGAGCTCCATTTCCAGGCCTGCCCGGTTGCCTTCCCTGTCCACCCCCACTCCCTTTCCTTCTTGGCCTTCCCTTGTCACCTGCCCTACTCCCCTTTAAGACTGCACCAGGCCGCTGCCTTGGCAAAGAGGGGCGGGAGGAGGTGGGGACAGCTAGAGCCCACCAGTCAGTCACAGGACCCTTTCCCAGATGAACACATCACCAGAAACTGGGTCTTTCAGTGGCTACACACAGGCAGGACCAAGTTTAATGACTTCTACTCTGGTTGTACCCAAAAATGTCACAGGGTATGCCTCCTAGATTATGTCCTATGAATAACTTTGGGATGAAAAATAGTATCAGTTGGCAGGGTTGACATACCAGATAAAAGAACCAAGAACCTTAGAACCAGGGTGATTGGCTTGAATAAGACTAAATTCAAGTCAACACATCTTACTGGGGATTCAGGAGCCCATCTCTCTCTCCTGGCTGAAAATCGGGCCTGGCTCTTCCCCGGAGCCCAGCAGCAAAGAGAGCATGAAGACAGAGACAGCTAAATGGCCCCCTCTCTGGGGTGGGAGAGTCCAGACAGCCAGGCTGGTCTCCATGGGGTTACTGTGGAGAACTACCCGGGTAAGCAGAGCAAGGAACGTGGGCCAGCCTGAGGAGGGCTGCCGTCCCGACTCAGAGCGCCCTCCTCCCTCAGAGAAACAGGTAAGTGTTCTCCTGTCAGAAATGGGGGGCAGCTGGGAGCCTAGCCTATAAAAGGGGTCTGTTATAAGGCTCTCCTTAAAAACATCTCAGCGTATCTATGTATCCCTGAATGAAACCTTGTTTGATTTTTCCATGTTTGTCAACTTGACGTAAATGGAGTCACTGGAGATGCGTTCATCTGCGAATGGCTCCTTTCGCTCAACGCGGCGGCTGAATGGTCGTCCCACCTCGGGTTAACATAGGACGTGTCATTCATTTATTTTTTCACTTATGTGGAACAGCTTATATATTCATTTTCTCTTGGGTGGATATTTGGGTGATTTTCCGGTTTTTGTTATGAGCCACAGCTCTGCTATGAAAATTCGTGTGCCTCTCTCTGGATGTTCATTGTGACAGAATGTCTCCAGGGAGGATATAATGGAATTTCTGGACCATTGAGGTATTGTGCATCTTTAGCTTTTCTAAATAATGCCAGTGTTCTCCCAGAGTGCTGATTTACACTCCCACCAGGAGTGATTTGCTCTATATCCACGTGTTGTCTGAATTATTAATTTTTGCCAGTCCGATGGCATAAGACAGTATCTCCTCCTTGTCTTGATTTGCATCCCATGATTCATAATGGAGCCAAACCTTTTCTCATCTGCTCTTACCTGTGTATCTTTTTCTATGTTTTTACTGTTCTCACGTCTTCCTTATTTGCATATTGTGATTTACTGGTTTCTTAACGATTTCTGGGAGTTTTTTTATACATTCTGGATAACAATCTCTTCTTGTTTCCATGTGTTAAAGATGTCTTTCCGCTCAGAGCTTCTATTCTCCCTCTTTTTATAGAGTCTTACAATCATTTTTAAGTCAGGTAGTTGGGTTATCAGTCTTCTTCTTGATGGATTGTACTTTTGTGTAATGCTTAAGAAAGCCTTCCCCGCCCTAGGTCTTAAAGATGTTCTGTGTTTTTTCTAAAAGACTTCAGTTTTACCTTTACCTTTGAGGTCTTCTTTTTTTTTTTAAGATTTTTAATTTATTTGACAGAGAGAGCACGAGAGAGCACAAACAGGGGGAGGGGCAGAGGGAGAAGGAGAAGCAGACTCCATGCTGAGCAGGGAACCCGATGTGGGACTTGATCCCAGGACCCTGAGATCATGACCTGAGCTGAAGGCAGACGCTTAACCAATTGAGCCGCCCAGGCACCCATACCTTTGAGGTCTTAATACAGAATTGGGTTTTGCACATGCAAAGATATAGGCTGCAATTCCATTTATTTTCCATATGGATGATTATCGAATAGTCCAGCACTTCCCCACTTTTCTGCAATGTCACTTCTGTCATTTATCAAGTTTCCTAACATGCATAGGTCCATCTCTTGGCTCTCCATTTTGCTTGTCATCTTTTTGTCGTTAGCTATATGGATATCTCACTGTCTTAGTTACTACTGCTTTATGATGAGGCTTGATAGCTAGTAGGGCAAATTCCTCCATTCTGTCCTTTTTTCTTAAGAGTCTGTGGCTATTCTTGGACTTTCACTCTTCCATGTAAATATTAGAATCAGCTTGCCAACTTAAATGAAAACCAGGCTGGTATTTTTATGGGAAATGCTTTGGATCTCGAGTTCAAATTTGGAAAAACTGGACATAATTTCCTTATATTTTTTATTGTTATTGTAAATGACAGCTTTAATTAAATTTCCCAAATGGTACTGGTATATAAAAATACAATTGACTTGTTTATATTGGGTTTGTAATTGGCAACCTTGCTAAACTCTCTTATAAATTCTAACAAATTGCCTATAACTCTGCAAACAATTATATCATGTATAAATGACAAGTTTTTTCTTCCTTTCTAATCCTTAAACCTTACTAATCTTTTTTTTTTTTTTTTTTTTGGCCTTATTATACTGGTTAAAAACTAGTGAAAGCAAGAATCCTTGTCCTGTTCCTAATGTCTAAAGGAACCGCATTTTTCTTCGTCATTTAGTTTAGCCTTTGTGTAAGTTATTTTTTTAGAGGTAGTTGACCCTGATCAGGTTCAGAAAGTTCTCTTCTAGTCCCGGTTTGCTAAGACTCTACCATAAGCTGATGTTGGATTTTATCAAACAATTCTTCTGCTTTTATTGGAAGAGAATTCCACATGAATTTTCTCATTTGGTCCATGAACGGGATAACTATATTAGTTGATTTCAATGTGGAGCCAGTCTTACATTTCTGGGATATACTCTCGTCCCAATTTAACCATGATATGCTGTCTTTTTATATCTTGTTTCATTCGGTTTGCTAAAATTCTGTTTAGGCTATTTGTATCTGTGTTCATGAGTGCAATCAGTCTATAATCTTCCTTTCTCATATTGCCTTCATCTGCTTTCGGAAGGAAGATTTTTTTTATGAGCTTCATAACCGAGATGGGGAGTGTTTCCTCTTTTTCTGTTCTGTGTAAGAGTTTCCGTGATATTTTGATAATCTGTTTTTTGAAGTCTGTGAAACCTGCTTCTGACACTCTCTAGGTCTTCCACGTTCCCAGTGGGAAGGGTCTTTAGTACTAATTCAGTTTATTTGATTCAACAATTATGGAAGTATTCCATTTTTCTTCTCCTTTTCAATCAGTGTTGATAAGTTGTATTTTCCCCATTAATTTGCCCATTTCACCTAAGTTTCTATTTTATTAGCATATATTTGTTCTGAATAGTTTCTTACTGTATTTGTAACCTCTGCTGTCTCTGTTACATAGTCCCCTTCTCATTTCCTAATATTGGCCATTTCTGTCTTCTCTCTTTTTCAATCTTGCTAGAAGTCTGTTAACTTTGTTCATAATATCGAAGAACGAACTTTTTGTATTGATCATCAATTTTATTCTACATTTTATTCTCTATGTGTTTATCGTTTCATCAGTTTCTTCTCCAATCTCTATTGCTTTCTTGATTCTACTTTCTTTGGGCTATTTTAATGTTCTTCTTCTAACTTCCTAAATCTAATATTTAATTCCTAGATTTTTAGCCATTTTTACTTTATAATATAAGTGTTTAAGGCTATAAATCCTTTACAACTATATCTCACAAATTTAGATATGTTACACTTCCATTATTTTCAAATCAGAGCATTTTATTTTTTCACCAAACAGCATAGAGCTCCATGATTTCTTACAAAATGAACATTTGGTTAACCAACAATCAGGTTAAAAAATAGAATATTACTTGTACCCCCCCAACCCTGGAGTATTCCTTCTCAGTCAGCATACTCAGCCACCCTCTCTGAAGCTAACCATTATCCTGACTTTTATGGCTATCCTATCCTTTTTTAATAGTTTTTTTTTTAAGAGTTTATTTATTTATTTGACAGAGACAGAGAGATCACAAGTAGGCAGAGAGGCAGGCAGAGGGGGTGGGAAGCAGGCTACCTGCTGAGCAGAGAGCCCGATGCTGGGCTCGATCCCAGGACCCTGAGATCATGACTTGAGCTGAAGGCAGAGGCTTAACCCACTGAGCCACCCAGGTGCCCCTTTTTTAATAGTTTTATGCTCTTAAGTGTTCACCCCTAAATAGAACAGTTTTGTTTCACAATGTTTTGGTTTTTCTATTTCTTTATATAAATGGGCTCATCAGAATATATTCTTTCAAATCCCAGTTTCTTTCACTCAACATGATGCTTGTGTAATGTTTCCATATGGTTGTTTATAGGTAGAGTTTGTTCCTCTAGATTGCTATAGTTTTTGTTGTATGAATAGATCACAAATTCGTTATCATTCGGCTCTTAATGGACACTTGAGCTATTATGAGTCACATTGCTGTGAGCAAGCTTAGAAGTCTCTTAGCACATAGGTGTCCATATTTTATGTTAATTAAACACCTATCAGTAGAAGCACTAGCTCCACAGGTATGAGAATCTTCAACATTGGTAATATGACGATCATTCTCTAAGAGAGCCGTACCAAGTTACGCTCCCATCAATGGTGGGGTTACAGTCTCACAGTCTTATCAACACTTGAAATTGACTTTGGTTTCCGCTTTTATCATTCTGATGAGAGGCTAATCATTTCTACTTGCATTTTCGTGACTATAATGCTTCATAGGTTTCTTTGGCAGAAGAGAATATTAGTCACTGCTAAAGAAGGAATTGTAAACTGGAAGACAGATTTAGAGGACTCGCCCAGAATACAGCATAGAGGGAAAGAAAGAGGATGAAATTGAAGTTATAGGAAATGGAAGACAGAGGAAGAATATTTAATGTATCATTTCTTAGAATTCTGGAATAAGATAATCTAAATAATGGAAGAAAGTAATATTTGAGCAGATATTAACTGAATGTTTCCAAGAGTCATCAGAGTCAGGAATCCTAGTGAATTTCAAAAAGTACAAATAAGAAAAAAATCTGCTTTAAGATTCTGATAGTCAGGGC
Organism: Mustela lutreola; assembly: GCF_030435805.1. Classification (NCBI taxonomy): domain Eukaryota; kingdom Metazoa; phylum Chordata; class Mammalia; order Carnivora; family Mustelidae; genus Mustela; species Mustela lutreola. Next base: position 185,336,926 of record NC_081293.1, on the reverse strand, counting down.
ACCTGGGTGACTCAGTTGGTTATGCCTCTGCCTTTGGCTCAGGTCCTGATCCCAGGGTCCTGGAATCAAGTCCCGCATTGTGGGCGGGGTGGGGGGTGGTTCCTGCTCAGCAGGGAGATCACTTCTCCCTCTACCCCTCACCACTGCTTGTGATCTCTCTCTCTCTTTTTCACTCTCTTGCTCTCAAATAAATAAAATCTTTAAAAAGAGAGAGAGACTCTAGGGGCTCCTGGGAGGCTCAATCAGTTAAACATCTGCTTTCGGCTCAGGTCATGATCCCCAGGATCCTGGGATCAAGCCCTGCATCAGCTCCCTGCTCTGCCGGAAGCCTGCTTCTCCCTCTCCCACTCCCCCTGCTTGTGTCCCTCACTCTGTGTGTCTCTCTCTGTCAAATAAATAAAATCTTTTTTTTTAATTTTAAAAATAAATTTAAAAAAAGATTCTGACAGTCAAACACAAAATACTAAAGAGAAAGAAAAGATCTTAAAAGCAACTGGAGAGAACAGAAAAATTACCTACAATGGAGTAACGATTAAATTGACTTCTGACTTCTGAACAGCTATAAATGAAGCCAGAACCCAGAGGCATCATATTTTCAAAGGCCTAACAGAGAGTCACCTCAGACTGTCACCTTAGAATGGATATCCAATGATAGTTTCTTTCAGGAGCAAGGATGAAATAAATATCTTTCATACCAACAAAGACTGAAAAACGTTTACTGACACTAGACTCTCACTAAAGCAAAAGACCAGATCATTGGTAAAACACTATGGCAGTCATTAAGGAACAAGAGATTCACAGGAACCAGAAAAGAAAATATAATATTGAGGTGTCAATCCAATCTTCCCCTTTTTTCCAGGAACTACAGAAATACAATTTTCTGTTAACGTGATTCTCATACGAATAAACATATGTCAAGATCCGTGCAACTCACGTATGGGGTAATCAGCAGGATGGTGGGGGTTGGTTCAAAGGAGGAGCAGACAGTGAAGGATTATATCATCCTTAAAGAGAGAAAATGTTGGAATAAGATTGATAGGTTAGATTTGCAACGAGGAAAAAAAAGATTTGCCACGAGGTGGATGGAACTAGAGGGTATTATGCTAAGTGAAATAAATGAATCAGAGAAAGACAATTATCATATGATCTCTCTGATAGGAGGAATTTGAGAGGCAGGGTGGGGGGTCATGGTGGGTAGGTAGGGGAAAAACGAAATAAGATGAGACTGGGGAGGGAGACAAACCATAAGAGACTCTTAATCTCAGGAAACAAACTAAGGGTTACTGGGGCATGGGTGGGTAAGGGATAGGGTGACTGGGTGATGGACATTGGGGAAGGCATGTGCTATGGTGAGTGCTGTGAATTGTGTATGATTCACAGATCTGTACCCCTGAAGCACATAATACATTATATGTTAATTTTAAAATGCCTATGGCTCCTTATGGCAGAAATAACTATTTATAAATAGTAAAACTTAAATTCTCTACTACATATGTGTATAGAGCAAGAGTAATTATAAATAATTATTTAAATTTTGTAAGTCAAAATAAAAAAAAAAAAAAAGGTTAGGTTAAGTACAAAACTACTCAGTGTGCTTTGGGCAATAAAACCATAAGCTTCGGTTATATTTTCTACCAGACAGAAATAATTTGAATATCTGCTGGACAAAGATCTATAAATTAGCACATAAACTTCATAGAATCTGGGTCTTTTATCAGCAGCAGGAAGTGAATCAAATAAAGATATATCTCCTTAAAGGTTATATCCTAAAGATATAACCATGTAAAGAATCTTTACGTGGTTAAACAATGCTTCAACACAACATCGAAAGAACATGCTGTCCTTCTTTTGCCTTAATTCCAAAACTGAGATCACTTTTCTTAACAGAACAAATCTCCACCTATTGCAATGAACCACAGCAGTAATGCTGGTATCACACGACTCTGCCCCAGCCACAGACTAGGTCGCCACTGACCCAACCTGGGTTGCCCAGATTCTCTACCAGCTATTGGGAATTGGGGCAACCTCAAGGCTCCTCCTTGAGCTAGGGAGTGGTCTGCCAATTTGCGACAGCCATGTTTATCCATGTTCATGCCAAAGAAGCAAAAGCTTGACCAGAGAGAAAGAACACGAAAAAGAGCACAGATCAAACATGGAGAAAGAGACAAAAGAGACCACAAGTGAGAGAGAAGAGTCGAGATAAAAGAACCAATGAGGTTCTTGATGACTTCCCATCTACTTCCTGATTCCAAGACTTCATGAAGCTTAGGCGGCAGCTCTCAGCCTTGGGTGCTGTGCAGTACTCGGCTGTTCCCCAGGAAATGCCCCCTTTGTGCTTAAACAGTGCATTAAAAAAAAAAAAACCTAACCCACAAGCTGAAAATCAGAGAATCAAGACAGACACATTGATTGGATGTAAGACTGTCCAATGGATGCTTCTCCACAGGTCCAGGTGCAAGACCTCCTCTCTGTGTCAGAAGACATCAGTTTTTGCATGCTTCCTGTTAACCCAAGATCAGAGGACTCCACTGTGCAGTTCAGTGGCATGTGGAAGACAGGCAGCTGGGACTTACCATGAGCCAAGAGTTGCACAGAGTTAAGCCTATGAGCTCATTCCCACAACAGATCCAGGAAGACAGTCACACTTCTCCCCTTTCCAACTTCCCATCATTCATTCGGCAGACTTATGGCTGGTGTCTCTCAGCCCTGCAGTCTATCCTCTGTTGCCTGTAGTGGTATAAAGAAAAACATAAGAAAATCTCCAGAGCTTCTCAGGTCGATTTGAGGGTGCATCAGGAAATTAAAATATCTACCTGTCGAGTGGGTTGTTTCACTTATATTGAATATATTTTTTCAAATGTCCAAGACTCCAAGCCAATACCAGCCCCTAAGACATCTCCAGGAAGACCAGGAGAGAAAGGAGAGAGCCCCACAGGGAGCTGGGGCAGGATGGGCAATTGTGCGTGGACAGGAAGGAGGTGGGAAGGGACAGAAACACTCCCATCCCCCCCCACCCACCGTGAGAGAGCGGAGCTGGGGCCCAGATGACGTATATTGAGTCTGATCATCTATGGCAAACAAGGGAAAACCAGATCTCACCAACCATTTACCCTGTATAAGAAACCTTTTTAAAATGACCCCGGTACGTGTACGCCAAATAAGAACCCAGAAAGGGGCTTTTATGAGAAAGCTTCTCAGAATGTGTGAAATAACAAAAGGTCTGCTTTTCCATCTCAGCTCTTTTGGGCAATCACTTCAAATGGAAACTCAGCAGGCCCGCGGGCCACCGCTGCTTCTAATTAAGGCCCCAAGGTGAGGCAGCACTTCAGGGGGCATCATCGCAGCAAAACAGAAATTCCACGTCTGTCTCCAGCAGCAGAAGGCTGATCTGGGCTCGGTGTGCTGTGTTTGTTCTCAGCTTGCCCTAAAAATGGCAGACTGCACCTGCCTTCCTGACACCCTCCAAGCAAGTTTATGCTAACGCAGATTCTCTTGTTCAAACAACTCGAGTGTGGATAACAGATGTTAAATAGAGGAGGAATGAGAAGCAAAGCTTTTCCCCCTCTAGTGTATTTTTGTGGGCTCGTACATATAAGAATGACTATTGCCTCCTTTGCAAAAACGCCGTGCCATCCCATCACACCGGAGTCAACTCCAAAAATTTTGGATGTGCTGGTGAGGAGCCTTGTTCAAACTCTTATCGTAAGGAGTGGGGGGTTCTCAAACTTCAGGGATCATCAGAATCATCTGGAGGGCTTGTTAAATGGCCGATTACCAGCCTTGCCCCCACCACCCCCGGGCAGTGTCTGATTTTGATTCAGTAGGGCTGGGCTGGAGTCCAAGAATTAGCATTTCTAATAACTCACTCGGTAAGGCAAGGCCGGCTGCCTGCCGGAGCCGGAGCCGGAGCCGAGATGGCGCTTTGAGGATCGCTGTTCTAGGACAATAAAGAGAAAGAGAAAAGGCGAAGAATTATGGGCTTGGTGACCTCTGACCTAGCCTGTGGGTATTTTGAGATGCAGCCAGTAGACAAGGGAGAGAGAGCTGCAGAGATCAGAGCAGGTTTGTGCAAGGGCAAACTGAGAGCAAGCAGAAGGGTTGTTTTTTTTTTTTAAAGGATTACCAAGTGAGAGATGATCTGTTGGGAGGAGGGGTTAGTTAACCAGAGAGGGGGCTTCACATCTGCCGCAGGGGTGGGGATGGGCCTCCTTCACCCCCGCCCCAGCTTCCTGGGTCTCTACTGAAGCCCCAGGCAGGGTCTCGCTCTGCATGTCTTCCCTCTCTTAGAAGCTGTGGCTGTCCGGACCCCCAGGAGTTGCTCAACTCTTGCTCCCCATTGCCCCATATGTCCCCGGGCTGGAAAACCCTGCTGTTGGAGGAGGGAGCTTCCTCAGCTTGGTTTCTAGAGAGACGGGCTCAGAGTCAGCACATTCTGGGTGATATCGTTTCAGGCCTGAGCTGGAGGGCACTGTCTACCTCTCACTGCCTCCCTGGCCAAGCAGCCCTCTCAAACTGTCCATCCTGACAGAGGTGGGTCATTGTATCCATCTTGTGGGGGGGCATCTGTCGTCTGGAGGGTGTTAGTCATGAGACGAGGCGGCCATCAGACCAGGATGGTTCTACTGCCACAGCGGCCTACCAAACCAAGATCTAAGCTTGTAATGGCTCAAGACTACAAAGTCAAAACACTCAAGCCAACCAACCACGAAAGCCAGCTAGGCTTTACGCTGCAGCTAATTCAATAATTTCCTTATTTTCCTTCCTCGTTGTCTCCATGTAAGTCTTTGTCCCGGCTCTCGGGGGCAGGGCGCTCCTAACCCCTTCTGATGTGATGCTGCCTGATTCAGATCGATTTTTGTTCAAATAAACTCTTAAAGTTTTCAAGATGCCTCAATTTATCTCCTAACAAGGGAGACCAGATTACAGCGTTCATGTGTCCATGTGCTTTTCCTTCTTCACTGACCCCACCTTCCCACCGGTTTTCAGTGAGAGGATCCAGGCAATACCAGTAAAACAGCCACAGGTCCAGGTCTTGGCCATGCGCAGCGTGAGTCATGGCAGGACTGAGCACGTAATTTCCAGGGCCCCGTGTAAAATGAGATCGCAGGGCCCCTCGTTCAAAATGCATTAAGAATTTCAAGATGGCGACAGTAGAGCATCAAACCAAGCATGGAGCTCCTCTATGCATGCAGTTCTGGCCAGCCACACCAGTCACATGCCCATGGGGCCAGAGCCAGCCCTGGGATCATCTATAGGAGCCCTGAGGTGGGAAGCTCCAAGCTCTCCCTAAACTGGGCTGCTGCTCCCTATTTCCTGTCAAACAAATAGGACCTGATCTCAGAGACTTTCCAGGGCCTGAAAACTTGGTTAGGTGGTTAAGCCACCTAAAACTTGGTGGCTTAAAACAACCACCATTGCAGGGCACCTGGGTGACTCAATTGGTTAAGCATCTGCCTTCGGCTCACGTGATGATCCTAGGGTCCTGGGATCAAGTCCCACATCAGGCTCTCTGCCCAGCGGGGAGCCTGCTTCTCCCTCTCCCTCTGCCTGCTGCTCCCTCTGCTTACGTTCTCTCTCTCTCGCTCTGTCAAATAAATAAATAAAATCTTGCAAAAAAAAAAGAAACCACCATTTTATAATATCTCACCATTTTGTGGATTAGGAATTCAGACAGGGCTCAGATGTTCCATGTTTCGGCTCCCCGGGGATCAATGAGGGAGCACCCGAGATGGCTTACGCCCTCACAGAGATGGCTGGAAGGCTGAGCCCAGCTGGGAAGGTTCTCTGGAGCATGCACCTGTGGCCTGTCAAGTCTGGACAACTCAAGGTAGTAAATTCTTACCTGGCAGCTCCCATAAGCCTCCTGGAGCTCAGGGCTCCCAGAAGAAAGTTCCAAGGAGCCCAGCAGGGAGTTCTGAGCCTAGCCACGGAAATCCCAGAGTGTCATTTCTGCTGCATTCTGTCAGTCAAGAAAATCACTAAGACAAGCTCAGATTCAAGTAGAGGAAAAATGAACCCCACCTCTCAATGGAAGGAGTAGCAAAGCCATTACTGATCCTTATGAATGTGGCCCAAATAAGATAGACAAGAGCAAACTCCAATCAGCATACCCATGGTCAGAGAGAAAACCTAGCCTCAACATCAAACTATGAGGGAATGAATGTACATTTTACGTTGCAAATTACAATAAAATGCTTAAGATATATAGATCTTTTTTATATTGATTCCACAACTTTTTTTTCTTTATTTTGACCAATTGTATGAGATAAGAATCTAGCGTAATTTTTTTTTTTTTTTAAATTCAAGGAACTAGGTCCCTGACAAGTCCTTATTTGTCCTCAGGGCCAAAGCACCAAGCATGGAACATATTTGCTAATTCAGTGGCGGAGCGGGGGCACTCTTTTTTGCCCCAGAGCTTCCTGACACAGGAAGCTTTCATTCATAATGTGAAGTGTCAATTCCTACTACTCTATCACCTTTCTGGTAGGCCATTTTCACCTCTTGTCCCCACTGGCACCTTGGCCAAAACTGCTGCTTTCCAGGGGGCACCTCAACCCCATTTCTCTCAAACATGGAGACTCTCTCTTCCCCTGCCTGCTTCTAACTTAAGCTGAGGGATTCTTCTCACTCCAGAATTCCAAGGAAAGCCAATGTTTTCCTTATGCAGATTTTGAAATGCCCATCATCTACCCCCCTCTCTCCTGAAGCCATGACGGCTTGGGTCCCTGACAGCTTCACTAATGACTCAGCCCCAGGTGCCATCATGCCCTGGGCTCCTGTAGACCCTGCCTCTCAAAGTCCACGCATCCTTCGTTGCCGTGGAAACCATCTCTGGGTTCCGGCCCCAACGCCTCATGCCCATGGTGCCTTCTCCAATAGTCTCTGGCCAAAGAACACCTCCGCATTCTGACAGTCCTTCCCCATTAAGCCTCTTCCAGTTGGCCTCACCCATGGCTGTTCCTGCTTCATTTTAAATCCTAGTGTTCCTCTGCCTGCTGCCCAGGCCATCTCTCTCTCTCCCTGTCACCAGTCCATCACATAAGGACTGCTTCCAGACGGTCACGCATACATCTTATCATTCCCCGTGAAACCACAAACCCTTTGAGAGCAGAGACCCTGATTTATACGTGTGGGTTTTTTCCCTCTTTGGATACAGAGAACAGGACTGGGCTTCCCAATACATGATCTAAAGACATAAGAAATTAAATTAAGAAGTGTACATAAGGGGCGCCTGGATGGCTTAGTGGGTTAAAGCCCCTGCCTTCGGATCAGGTCATGATCCCAGGGTCCTGGGATGGAGACCTGCATTGGGCTCTTTGCTCAGCAGGGAGCCTGCTTCCTCCTCTCTCTGCCTGCCTCTCTGCCTACTCATGATCTCTGTCAAATAAATAAATAAAATCTTAAAAAAAAAAAAAAGGTGTACATAAATTGTGCCAAGCACTAGACCAGGCACTTTGTGTGATTTAATTTAATCCACATGTTTAATTCTTACACCGTACCACTATTACCTTCTTTCAGGTCTAATTTTAACAAAATTCCACCAAGAGGAAAGAATTTGGATATCCCACATAGTTCATTATAATGGGATTTGGCATCTGGTACAAGCGAAGCTCAGAATGCCAACTAGAGGCATGCGCGGCATCAGCTGGGGTCCATGGCACGGATTTCCTGGCAGGTGAGCTCGAGCTGCTCTAGGAGGGACATGGCTCAGACCCCAGGCAGCGAAGGGAACAGACAAGAAGTAGAGGAAAGGACTCATGCAGGAGTTGTGAGGAATGGAGTTGTGGAAGCGAAGGGTGGATCCCACTTCCTCAAAAAAGTCAGACTTTAATTGTCTTATTATATATTCTACAAAAAATGGGAACCAGGGAGAAAAAGAACAAGCCACAGAAATTCGTTCTTGGCTCCTATCAGACAATTGAGTACCAAACCACAGTCCCACAGTCTGTTTGCTATTGAAAAGGCGATTCCAAGACCAAAAGGCACCGGCACGTCTGGTGGACTCCCTGGCTCAGTTGCCAAGTCGCAGGGCTGGGAACATTTGCAGCCTGCTCGGGTACACTCTGTCCCTGCCCCAATCTACTTGCAATAATTAGCTTTCTCGTTAGTTTCAAGTAAATAATCTCCTTGTCACAGCTGGGGTCCTTTATCAGAACAGTGGACATTAGGGTTTGCAGAAGCAAATAATTTTTCTCCCTTGGAATTCCCTGGAACACTCAGTTATGACCTAGAGAGCTGAAGGAGGCAAGCAAACTTCCAAAGATATCTAAAAATTCTGGGGAGCTGTTCTGCCTAAGAGGTGGAAGAGGCGGGCATTGAAAGACAAACACGCACAAAACAAACATACAAGAAACCTCGGGAATGGATACGGATCTTTCCTTCAGTTCAGTTTAATGGTTCAGATCAACAAACATGCCTAAGCATCTGCTTTGAGCCCTGAAATGCAGTCCTGCCCTCAGGGAGTGCCCAGCCTAGGGGGAGACAGAGGAGGAAAGGGGTAGGAAAGCCACTGATAGCACAGATGCACTAGGAATGCACTCTACAGCAGAATGCATGGGCGGGGGGTCCTAATCTAGTCTGGATCCTCAAGGAAGAGGTGGAGATGGAACTCCAACATCGATTTAAGAAAGATGAGAAGGAACAATCAGAAGCCCCTCTCCAAGGCTTGCAAAAGAGGAGGCATGGGGTTGATGCTGAGCATCTTTAAAAGAATGGGCAGAGGGGCACCTGGGTGGCTCAGTTGGTTGAGTGTCTGTCTTCAGTTCAGGTCATGATCTCAGACTCCTGGGATAGAGCCCCAAATCGGGCTCTCTGCTCAGCAGGGAGCCTGCTTCTTCCTCTCTCTCCGCCTGCCTCTCTCCTACTTTTGATCTCTGTGTGCCAAATAAATAAATAAAATCTTAAAAAAAAAAAAAAAAAGAATGGGCAGAGTCCATTTTCTCCTTCTTTCGTCCCTTGGCATTCCATCATTATGCCCATTTCAAAGAGGGAGAAAGCGAGAAGAAAGACTTCAGCTCTGCTCTAGGTGGCCTATGGGGTTGCTGCTGGGGTGGGGGATAGAAGGGGGGCGGGGAGGCGCTGGCAAGGTGAGGCAGATCCCCTGCCAACTTCACAGAGTGCCTCATGGGGGCAGAACACCCTGTCCCTGACCCTTTCAGCTCGGCACCCCTGCCCCCGACAAGGGCTGCCAGGGACACCGCAGAACCCTTAGTGCCAGGGCGGGGTTGGGGGGGGTGGTCATCGTTGCCAGAGAGGGAGTCAGCCAGTGAATGGCTTCAAAGCCTGCCTGGGCCAGAGCCCAACACCAAATCCCACTCCCCTTCAGTGGGGCAGAACTTTCCGTGGAGTTTAACCCAGGGCTGCCCAACCGAAGAAAGGAGACATGGGTAGCTGGAGGGCAAAAGGGGTATCTTTTCACTTGGATCGATGGGAAGTTACAAACTGAAAAGAAAACTAAGGCAAACAGTTAAATAATTGCATGGCGGTTAAGAACCTGAGCTTTGGGGCACCTGGGTGGCTCAGTGGGTTAAGCCTCTGCCTTCGGCTCAGGTCATGATCTCAGGGTCCTGGGATCGAGTCCCACATCGGGCTCTCTGCTCAGCAGGGGGCCTGCTTCTTCCTCTCTCTTCCTGCCTCTCTGCCTACTTGTGATCTCACTCTGTCAAGTAAATAAATTTTATTTTAAAAAAATAAAATAAAATAAATAAAAAATTTAAAAAAAGAACCTGAGCTTTGGAATCAGACAGTGCTGGGTCTAAGTCCCAGCCCTGCTATGTCCCAGCTGGTTAGGCTCATTCCTCGATCTCCCTGAACCTGTTTCCCCATCTGTAAAGGGGGTATAATAACACTACTCACCCCAGTGGCTCATTGTAAAGATTAAAGGCAGTAACATGTGTAAACGCTTCGTGCAGCCTCTAGCACATAGTAGCTACTCAATAAACTCCGCCATTGTTTTTTCTGTCCATTTGCATCCCCCATGTCCATGCATGGGATGCCTGAATCGACTGACCTTTTTTTTTTTTTTAAAGATTTTATTTATCTATTCATGAGAGACAGCGAGAGAGAGAGAGGCAGAGGCAGAGGCAGGAGCAGGGAGCCTGATGTGGGTCTCGATCCCAGGACCCCAGGATCATGACCTTAGCTGAAAACAGACACTCAACCAACTGAGCCACCCAGGTGCCCAGGACAACTGCCTTTATGGGATCATTTTGGAGAGAACTAACAATACTTTATACTAGTTTTTTCTTTTTAAACCAGAAAATGAAAAGATACTCTCTAGTAGCAAAGAAGAGTTCTCAGAGAAGACCAGAGCTACGGCAAGGGTGTCTGCCAGGAAGTGGGTTCCCATGTCCTTTCGAGCAGAGGGCCTTATTTCGTGGGACTTTTCCTTCTGGGACCCCACCTCTCCTCATGGGCACATTGAGTACTGTGTGATGTCTCACTGTGGGAAATCCCTTTAAATAGCCTTGGTGTACCAAGTCCCGGGATGAGCAGAAGTAGAGATGGCAAAGGCCACTGCCTTATTTAGACCCATTCACATCACTTTGACTTTGAATAGCAGCTACTATGTTCAAGGGCCCTGTTTTAGAAATCACTGTCAAGGGTGCCAGGGTGGCTCATGGGTTAAGCCTCTGCCTTTGGCTCAGGTCATGATCCCAGGGTCCTGGGATCGAGCCCAACATCGGGCTCTCTGTTCAGCAGGGAGCCTGCTTCCTCCTCTTTCTCTCTGTCTGCCTCTCTGCCTACTTGTGATCTCTCTCTGTCAAATAAATAAATAAAACCGTTTTTAAAAAAAAGAAAGAAAAGAAAAGAAATCTCTGTCAAAGCCTGGGAGGGTGAGGGCAGAGTTGCCAAACGGGTTGCCCCTTGATTATGAAATCCACGCTCTCCATCCACAGCTGTGATCGTGATCTGTGAACGATGTTCGCCCACAGCTGTTTAACCGCTCAGCATTGGAAATACGCATGCGTATCTGTGTCCTCCCTATGACGGAGGCGATCGGGATTTGATGCTTATCCTCCAGAGGAGGAGACAGTCTCCAAGAGCTTATGCAATAAAGTCCAGCCCCACTCAACTGTGGCCTCCTGATTCCAGAGCTCTGTCACTAAATCAGACGGGTTTTGTCACGTGGAGGGAGCACACTGAAAAGTCTTTAGGATGTGTTCTAGAAAGCACATTTCTAGGAGAACTGGCTCGTGCCCAGGTATGGGTTATGGCTCTAGAAGCCCTAATCTTCATTTAGGTCATGATCTGTCCATCCAAGGAGGGAATTTTGCAACTGGCATTATCATGCTCCAAATTCTACCGTTACCTGAATTAAAACTATTCCGTCCGCGGGACCAGCCTGAGGAGAGGGAAATCACTGGGACTTTCCTTATAGGCCGGTTAGGGGAAGGAGGACAGCACAAGTCATCCTTGATGAGGATTGCATCTACTGTTCCAACTGATCCAAGCTTTCTGACCTTCACGCCCACACTATGTCTCTTCTCAAGGTTTGGTCTTCAGGAAAGAAACGAAACCGCACTGACTGCAGGGTCAGCCTTCTCAGTGTAAGCTGAGTGAGGGTACTGATGGCTGATTTCCTGTAAAGGTTTTGGGTGGAGGGCTTGGGCAAGATCATCCTGTGCCCAGAGAATCCACTGGAGACCCACGCACCGAGCTGGACCCCTCAGTACCCTCCCGCATAGAGGGGAAACCACACAGGGAACCTAGACAGGGCCAAGTATTTGACAGGAAATAGAACATTCAACCACCCATCAAAGTCAATGGCACTGGAAACCCCAACATCAGAATGGTAGACTTTCCTTCAAATGGGCAAAAAGGCCCAGAAAGCCAGGGCTACACCGAATAGCTTCTAGCAATTCTCTTCCGGGGCACAGCAGCTTCCTTAACGACGATTCCCAGCCCTCACCCATTGCCCTCTTCTGGGATTAGGGTGGTCGGTAGAGTCTATCCCAGGTGGCGTGCTCAAGCACTAAGTGAGCCTGTCCTGACTGCCTTGTGTCTGCTGTCACATGAGACAAAAAGACCCCCTTGAGGTTCAAGCCACTGGATGTGGGTTCTTTCCCTGCTGTGACCCAGCAGAGCCTTCCTCTCCTGGCTCTCGTGTGTCCTCCTGGCGTCTGGGAGGAGGGGTAAGAACTGAGCAGAAATGACTTGCTCTGAACGACACAGAAGAGCAGGACAGGGATTCAGGTGGCCCTGATCTTGGCAACGTCCAGTCCCAATTTGTCTGAAAAGCTGGGGACACTTCCACTCATGGGAGCCCCAGCAGAGATGGCGGCAAAGCAGGCAGCTTCACCCCACACGCCCTCTTGCTCTCTCCCCCTCCCCCGCTCCCTTCCCCTGTTCTCCTGAACTGCCCAGACCCTTTACCTTCTGGGCTTTCTTCATATTCTGTCTCTGTGGGTCAACCCCTCTGCCACTCCTATCCTAGGATCCAAGAACCAACCCCAAGACCCTGTTCTCAACCAAATGTGGGGTTAGAAAACTCTGAAGAATAAAATCATTCTAAAAGGATAATGGTTTAATAGGTTGTTTCTCGGGTGTATGTGGATTTTTAAAGGAGAAGGTCATTTATCTTAAGACTTAATGTAGACCTTGGGGCATTACAACAGGCAGCGAGGAAATAAGAGTAGCAAGGGGTTGTATCCCCCACCGGAGAGGGGACTGTCTGGTGTGGTAAATTCTCACCCCCCCCCCACCTCCACGCCCACTCTGTCCACTGTGGTCCTTCCTCGGTCACTGCTTTTCCTCGGCAATCAGAATCTCCTCATCCAGCTGCTGAGAAGAGAGAACAAAGCTGCCAGCTGATTATTATTCAAGAACAAAGCAGACCATTTATTTTAGCAGGTTCAGAGCCATTATCTCCGCAGGACACATGCTACAGTGTATGCTAGCTTTATCTAGCCACATTTCCTTCTGTCCTCAAATTCTTAAAGAGTGTGTTGTTCCTCTCTCTGGAACAAGACAAAAGGGAACTGGAGAAAGAAATTTGTTGTAGCAATGACCTACGAAAGCTTCTCTCTCCTTCCTTTGCTGCCTGCACGTCTCCAAAACCATAGGACTTCCGTCTTTTCCCGAAACCCAGGCGAATAAGAGAAGGTATGAGAAAAGAGGCCGCAGGCGGCCGTCTTCCCCCTGAAAGAGGCGCAGAACCACACCCTCAACCTCACCACCCCCAGCAAGGATGTGGGCTCCTTGGCTGCCCCGAGAGGACTGCCAGATAAAACACGGGACACCTAGTTCGATCTGAATTTCACATAAACACTGAGTAAGTGTTTAGTATTTAAGTATTATCTCATGCAACATTTGGGACATACCTAAACTAAAAAAGCATTCATTTTTCAGATATGCTGCTTAACATGGCACCCGAACCACATCATCTCTTCCTTCTGACCCCCATCCCCGGTACCCTCTGCCCCCATTGGCTCTGGTCTCTACATGGTCCAACCCTGAAAACCAGAAGTGCAATGGAATGCCTTTCCTGCCGATGAGGGTTTCTGGGGGCCCACGCCAGAAGCATCTAGAATGATGTCGAGCTGTGCTGAGCATTGAACAGTGTCAGAGATAAATCCCACTGGGAGGGGTGCCTGGGTGGCTCAGTGGTTAAGTGGCTGCCTTCAGCTCAGGTCATGATCCTGGGGTTCTAGGATCGAACCCCACCATCAGGCTCCCTGCTCTGCGGGAAGCCTGCTTCTCCCTCTCCGACTCCCCCTGCTTGTGTTCCCTCTCTAGCTGTGTCTTTCTGTCAAATAAATAAATAAAATCTTCCCAAAAAAAAAAAAAATCCCACTGGGAGATGTTTCACCTCTGGTTGCTTCAGACGTACTTGCCTGAGGTCATGCTGAATACCTAAAAAAAAAAAAAAAAAACTCAATAAATGTGTTCTATGGTCTCATAAAACACTTCTCTAGAGGAGACAGTTGGAGGGAGGCCTGTGGCTTGTTTATGTCAATCTCCCTCCGCCCCATCTGAAAACTGAGAGACGCCAAAAATCCTTTCCTGCTTGAAATTCTGGGAGTTTGTCTGCCCCTGGCTGGCTGCGAAGTCTAGTCTTCCTCCCTCCGGCGCTGCTCAGACTTGCTCTAGTCCCAGGCCATCCGGAGCCTGGCTTCTGCCCCAACGACTTCCCCAACGGCACCCCCAGCGGCACTGTCTCCCAATCACTCCTGACGCATCTGACACTTCACCCTCCATCCTGCGTGGGGGTCCTGTTCGGAGGTCATTATCTGATTAGCACCCCAAGCCTCTGGCTCTCTCACTGGTCCTGGTGTACCTATCTCCCTCTCCCCTGAGAACAACCAGTCAATAATAAGCAACAGTCATCATCCCTGAGAGACAGACATCTACTCACGTGTAAGCAGAAAGCACTATACCTGGAAAAGCACTACACTGGGAAAAGTCACTTTTAAAATGATATTAACCCAATAACACCCATCCATCCCTCTTGCTGCCCTGTCTTCATTCCCTTCTTGGTCCTTTTGTTCTATTTTAACTGTGTTCTCTTTCGCCAATCACACTGAAATCAATGTGTCCATTTGCATTCATTGACTAATAAAGTCCTTGGCAAAGTCAGTCCATCTTTTTAACTGAATTCCCCTGTAGGACCTATCCAGCCAACAACTGGTATTTTCTCTCAGCCTCTGTCGGGTTTCTTTCTGCCCAAAGCACACCATAAAATAAAAAAAGTTCCAGAATTTTGAGATTCACTGGAACTTATATTTTATAACGTTTTTCATATAAGGTCTTCCGAAAACACTTTTTTCCCCCTACAAAACAAAATAAAAACAAAAACGGGGGGGGGGGGGGGGAAACCTCTACCCTCTCAAGCATGCTATTGTTTGGAAAACAGACACAGAAGAGTTTACCACTTGCCCAAAGCCAACACTGGTGAAAATTTCTAAGATTAAGAAAAAAACAAAAAGATGGGATTTTGTGGTACAGACTTTTTCCTTTCACATTTTCTTGTGATTTTCCCAATGCCAAAATTTATGACTCTACAACAAATATCCTCCTGAGGCTCTCATGGCTGCCAAGGGCAGTATTTTGGGGCTTTTTCCTTTTAACTTGAGAATCTCAAGGCTTCACATTCCAGAATGCTGGCTTTATCCCCAGTGAGAAAAACCTCTTTGGTATAGTATCTATTTCTATTGTTTTGTAAGAATGAAATGAAGCCACATAATTAAGCCTGGAGCATGAGAAAAGGAGCTCCAGGAAAAGAGGCCTTGGTGGCACCATGGCAGTAGATGACAAAGCAGATGAGGAGGTCCCCACTTCCCTCTGAAGGTCCTTCCTCTGCCTGTCCTCCAGGCTGGTGTTTCATATGATACTAGATACCCGGAAAATGAAAGCTGATGTTCAGTGAGCTGGTTCATTCATTCATTCAAAACCATTTATGGGGGGCGCCTGGGTGGCTCAGTGGGTTAAGCCGCTGCCTTCGGCTCGGGTCATGATCTCAGGGTCCTGGGATCGAGTCCCGCGTCGGGCTCTCTGCTCAGCAGGGAGCCTGCTTCCCGCTCTCTCTCTCTCTCTCTCTGCCAGTCTCTCTACCTACCTGTGATCTCTCTCTGTCAAATAAATAAATAAATAAAATCTTTAAAAAAAAAAAAAAAAAAAAAAAACATTTATGGCCTATCTCTCCCATGCCAAGTACTGTGCCACACACAGAAGACATCAAGGTGAATGGGACCCAGTCTATGACCTCAGAGAACTTTTGGCCTAATGCATGAGACAGATCTACAAATAATAAACAGATCACAATGCATCTCTATGTGTTGAACTGTAAGAACGGGCTTTCTGTTGCAGGGGTTCTCAACCATGGACAAGTTTGTCCTCCCAGCGACTTTGGGCAATGTCTGGGGGCATTCTGGGTTGTAACAACTGGGGTAAAGGGATACTGCTGGTGTCTAGTGGGCAGAAGCCAGGGAAATTCCTAAACATCCTACAATGCACACGCCAGTCCCCCACAACAAGGAACTACCCAGCCCCAAACAGGAATCGTATGGAGGTTGAGGAGCCCAGTATAACTGAGTGAATATGAAGGAGTCATTCCTATCATGGCGGCCACTGGCGCTCTTTCCCGGGCTCTGTCATTGATGGGCTCCTGCCCCTAAGCAAGTTAGTCCCCATCTGGCTTCAGTTTTCTTGTCTATAAAATTGGGTTGGAGTCTCTAATCTCCAATCCCTTCCTGTCTAAGAATCTATGGTTTTATTGGGCCAATAGAGTGCCTGCTCTGAGCCGGGCTCCTGTTCGGAGATCGCCTCCACCAGGGACTGTTGACTCCACCCAGCTGGAGGAGATAAGCATGTCTCCTGGGTTGATCCTGAGGCTAAATCCGGGATGGTGAAGTGTGACCTCTGCCCAAGGACCTCCAGTTAGGAACCTCCATCTTCAGAGGCTGTTTCCCATCAGCAAAGAAGAACCACTTAATTCATCCACCTCCCTGTGTCAGGAGGAAAGGAATGAGTAAGTGAGGCAGGATGGAAAATTACCCGGATCTTGCTCCAGGGATGAAGCCCAAACGCTACAGGCCGCATCTCTCCTTCCTGGGGGCTCTGAGGCAATGGAAGGGTATGAGAGACTCCTCTCAGGACCCACTCTCTGGCCTAGGGAGGTAGGCTGGGCTGGGGAGGGGTTAGTATCTCTTCATAGGTCTTTGGAAGTGCCTCAAGGAGGATCTCTGTCATTTGCCTCCCTGAGGGGAAGTTAGACTCGGATTCTTGGCCACATATTTGAGGCCCTGGGGCTGGGGGTGAGTCCAGGGCCCTCGGACTCATTCTCTCACTCTCTCTCATTCTTTCTGTTTCTTCTCTCTCCCTCTCTCTGGCTTCCCTCTCCTTCACGAAACAGAAAGACCCTTCCAGGGCCAGGGGACTGGAGGACAAGAGCAGCATTGGAGCACAGGGGAAGCAGGCCCTGGAGGAGGGAGAGAAGCTCCCGTCTGGCCCAACCATAAGGCCTTTCTAGGACTCCTGTGGTGCTGACTGTAGACAGAGGCAGCAGCAGGGAGCCGGGCCAGGGCAGGCACTGGCCCCTACGGCTATTTCTGTGTGACTAGGCTCACAGTGCTGGCAGAACAGCACCGAGGTCTGTAACTGGAGTCTGTGTGTCCTCTCTCCTGCGAGACCATTCGACGTGGCAGATTCTGTGTGCAAGGAATGGATGAACCCCTTTTTTTTCTTTTAGTAGGGAAAAAACTAAAAACTCAGAGACATCAAGTAATATGCCCAAGTTACGTAAAATGCTAGGCAAGGGGACTTCTCTGAGTGTTGCTGACTGTTAGATCTGCTTCCTGAGTGGGTCAACCAGAAATGTACCTAAGTCCCCTCACCACATATTTCCCATTCTCTACGTGTCTGTTGTTTGGCTTTTGGTTTTGAGGGTTTGCTTGTTTTTTTTTATGGTACAATTTACATTCAGGAAAATGTGCAAACCTTAAGAATACAGTTCAATCACACACACACCGTGCGCACATACACACACACTCACTCACATACACACACGCATCCATAAAGCATTCACGAGGATAAAAATATAAAACATGTCCATCATTCCAGAAAGTTCTCTCTAGGCTCCCTCAACCCAGGAAGTCACCTTTGTTTAACACTTCTATTGCCATAGTCTGGTTTTGCCTATTCCTCAGCCTCCCATCCTCTTCATGGGCTTTTGCTCTACACAATTCTCTTCCCTCCATGGGGTGTCAGAAATGTGCTCTTCGTCATCGCTGGATAACATCCCACTGTACGAACATACCACAGCACATTATCCACTCTCTTACCGATGGATATTTGCACTGGTTTTAGTTTGGGGCTATAATGTTCATTTGATTTTTTTTTTTTTTTTTTTTTTTTTTTTTGGTAATTAGTCTTACGTGCATATTTCAACTCTTTGTTCCAATGAACTGTAATGACGGTCACCCTCCACAGGTCACAGGACGAGGAGAAAGAAAGAGGTACTAGATGAGCTAAGGTCCTTTCAGCCATGAGACCCTCTCCTCCAACCTCATCTCTCAGAGGGGCTGCCAAGCACCTCCTTGCACAGGGCTGTGACGATGTCCTCTCGGAACAGCAGGAACCACTCTCAGGGCAGAGAGTGCTCGTTTCCTCACACACGGGGATACTACGCTGTACCTCTCGGTTCACCAACAGAGACTAGAGGAAGAACAAGAAACACACCTGTTTCTCTTCACCAGATGAGAGCTATCTCAAAGGAAAGACACTCCCCTGTTCTCCCCCACTGGAAGCCACTTGTGGGAGGCCCGCAGACATGATGGACATAAACGAATGGATCTAGTTCAGCCAACGTCTCTGTCCTCCGTGGGAAACAACCGTTCTCCCTTGAGATATGCGCGAAAGAGTAAAGCCAACACGGGACCATTAACCAGGTCTCCAAAGCACTTCCATCAGAGTTTACAGACGCTTGAATGAATTCTTACTGCTCATTCTTATTCTTTCTGATTCTTATTTTGTCTAACAAATCCATATGATACCTTAAGAGTCTAACTGCAGGGCACAAACTCTATCATAAAGTCAGGCCTCCATTTAATCATGGCGAGGGACTCTGATCCTCCTCCTGGACATGCAAACAAAAGACTGGGAACAATCCCTGGGATGAGACACATAGAAAAACCAGACATCTCTTGGCCTTCGGATTCATTCAACAGATATTTACTGAACCACAAAGTCCTGAAGCCCTTAATCGTCCAAATTATTACTGTTGTGCTCCCCGTGTGCATGGGTTTCAACCAACAACGGCCTCCCTGCTCACACTGAACTTCCTCCGGGGGAATATACAATGGGCAGAGCAGTGGGGGAGGGAGGGGGGCAACACAGATCATCCCTCCTAGCTCAGCCCTTGCTCTCACCTTTTCCAAACGTCTCTCCTCTCCCTTTTCCTACTGATTAATTCCATCTCCCTACTGATCTCTACAAACGGGGTCACAAGAAAAGGGAAAAGGGTGGCACAACAGAACGGCCTCCGCTTAAGCAGGAGGAGGTCCCTGTGCTCACCTCTCGGATTCATCTGCCCAACAAGCCGGGTGCTGCTTATCTGTCCCCTGACTCCTTCTTGTTCCTTCCCCAAATCTGCTCTCACCCTTTTCTTAAAATGCCAACCCCATGTACAATCAGCTCCGGACAGCCCCAGCCCAGCCCCTGGGGCACTCTAGCCCTGGCACGCAAACCAAAATTCAAGGTATTTTTCTCACCTCCCCCCTCCCTCCCCCCACCTCTTCTTTCCGGGGCAAATTCTTTCCCCCAGCATCTCTACATTAAGAGGAAAAGTGAGAGGAGGGTTTCTTCCATATCGACAGCTGATGAGAATAACCTAGTTGTCAGCTCTTTACCAAAATTTGATTCAGAACTGAACCAGCCCCGGACTGGATTTGGATTTTAAGGACGAACCTGAAAGAGCTTCTGAGGTCTCATTTTTGAAAATTTATCAAAAGCGGCCTGGAGGTAAATTTGCTCAACTGTGGTTATTGGCATTCCGGGTTCAGAGGCAGGAAATTCCCTGCATAACTGGCCGCTCTTCCCGGAGCCTGCTGGGATCAGGAGCCTCCAACGCCCCTCCCTGGCCCGTTCTCCCCAGTCCCAGCCCAGCCACCCACTGGCTCTGAGCGGAGGCGACCCGCCATTTACTGTAAGTGACAGCTTTGTAGCGTATTTTCACGTCCGCTCATCCAATCCCTGCTGGGCAAGAAGAATTCAGGGTAGAAGATGGGATTCAACTTGCAGAAATGGGGGCGCCTGGGTGGCTCAGTGGGTTAAAGCCTCTGCCTTCGGCTCAGGTCATGATCCCAGGATCCTGGGATCAAGCCCCGCATGGGGCTCTCTGCTCAGCGGGGAGCCTGCTTCTTCCTCTCTCTCTGCCTGCCTCTCTGTCTACTTGTGATCTCTCTCTGTCAAATAAATAAATAAAATCTTTAAAAAAAAAAAAAAAAAAAACCCAACTTGCAGAAACGCCAATATTTCCTTCTTTATGGAGTCTTGGCCATGTCTTGTTTAGAATCCTCGCCAAAGAGCAGCCCCAATGCCCTCCCCAGAGAACTAGCCATTCTGAGAAATTCCTTCTGGAATCACCCAGCCACCACCTCCACCTCTCTGACACTTACTCCCACCTCCCCCCAACACACACACACACACACACACACACAGTTATTTTGGTCAGGATAGATCTCATCCCTGTAACACACACTCCCAGCATCCCAGATGCACCACTGGAAGGGGTGCGTCTCTCATTTAATGCCTGTTGCTCTTACCAGAGAGTGCCTTGATGGTAAAGTTTTTTTCTAATTAAATGTCTTGCCTTCTAGGTCACAGTTCTTTGAGGGAGCGTGACTTCTCTATTTTGATGTCATGGAAATGCCCCACTTTCTCGTTTGCAGCACAAATAGCAACCACCAACCTCGACCACATCCCATGGCTAGTAGCAGCTGGAAACCCAGTTTATGTTTTCCAAGGCCCTAGTGCCTTCGCCTTGGCATATCCCGAAATACCCACGTTCTCATTAGTATGTAGGCAGGGCACGGAGGAGAAAACGCAAAGGAAATGAGAAGTCTTGCGGAGGGATCAAGTGGTCTTTAGTCCTCTCTAGCTGTGCCGTCGGCAGTGCCGAGCTGAGGGCCAGAGAAGACTTTCACTTCCCCGGGTACGGAGTCACGACAAGCAGGTTGCCTTCTGGAAGCCACAGCGGTGATCTCCCTGACAGTGCTCAGGCAAGAAAACTACGCCAAGTGGGGAGGGGCATGGGAGGAAGGTGGTCCAGAGATACAAAATTCCAGTTATCAGATAAACAAGGACTAGGGACAGGACGCACCATGCGATGACCACAGCTAACACGGCTGTGACGAATCCTGGAGATCCTGAGCATTCTCAGCATGAGGAGAATTTCTTTCCTTTTGTTGTATCTACGTGAGGAGGTGGGTGTTAGCCGAAGCTTTCACAGTCATTACCTCACAACACACATAAATCAGACCGTCATGCTGTGTATCTTAAATTATATGGCAACGTGTGTCGATTACTTATCCATAAAACAGAAAAAGAGAGAAAGAGAGAGATTCCTTCAGCTGCTGAGGCCACCCCAGGAGAACTAAATCAGGACAGGTTCCAGCAAGCACCTCACAGACCCAGAACCCCCTACCCTTCTCCCCCGCATCAGTCAGGTGGATCTATCAATCTGTCTGTCTGTCTGTCTCAGTCTCCCTGGTAACTTTGTTTGGGGAATCCCATTTGGCAGTTCCTTTTCCTAAAGAAGAAAAAAATCATCCCCTCTCAAAGGACAACGCCACCACTTAGTTTTCCCCCAGGGGCTTGTAGCGGTGGATGCCAGTGAATGTTCGCCATCTAAAGGCAATTGGGACAATTCTAAGAGGGACTAGTAGCATCATTGTTGTCATTCAAAAATCTAAAGGATGGATGGGAACCTCTAGTATTTGTTCCAGCTAAATCTGTACATATGCTATGTCCCTGTTTTAGTTACCGCCTCCCCCCCCCACACACACACACATACACACGCCCTCGAAACAAGGAGTGTAATGGGTTAATCTGAGAAATGCAAAGATCCCAGACTGGACAAAGTCCAACAAAAATACAGTCTTCTCTCTCTGACCTCCAGAGACAAGGCACCTGAACCTGCACGGAGACGGTCACATAGTCTACACAGCAGCCAGGCGGCCCAGCAGATCGCACTGCAGATGTTGCAGGGCCGTGTACACCCAGCTCCAGAGGCTTTGCCCGGGCGGCCAAGCTTGACAGTATTTCCATCAGTGGAGAGATCTGGCCCATTCTGTTCAATTGGCCCATCAATTCACGGGCCTCAGCTTTTCTCCCCCAAATTACCGCTCTGGCTCGCAGAGCTGGCAACAACTAGAGGTGGAGGCGTTGCATGGTAGGAGAGATGAATTACCCTCGTGTTCCTTGTACTCCGTGCACAGCGGACCTCTGCGTGGCCGGAGGGTGGCCAGGCCCGGGCTGGCTCGAGTGAGCACGTACCACTGAGTCACTGACACTGGCAACTCTTCCAGGCCGGTGACTTCTCTGCTTGAGAGGCTGGTGTTCATAATTACAGCTGGGTTTCTGTTGTCGTACCAAATTACCTCACTTCCAGCCTTAAAATAGCATCCAGCCTCAAGGTGCTAACTGCACAAACACAGAGGGAGGCTTCACAAGACCCAGAACCCGGGTGCAGAGCCAGGGGGCAGGGCTCGAAGCCAGACGCAAAAGTCCTCACTGTTAAAACCTGTGTCTCCTCTCTTGTCTCCTCCTGGTGGAAACAGAGCGGTGCCATAAAATTGTCTGTTCCCAAAGACAAGCGAGAATAACCTTGGAGTTCTGTCCCTGCCATGCTCCCATTCATTTTACCTACTTACTGGAAAGGATCTGCTCCCCGAGCCTTCCACATCACTCTCCCCCTTGGCCACTCTGCTTTGCACCTCGGAGACTTCCACAGACCCCACTCCCTTGCCCTCTGGCTGCCCGCTGGATTAGGCTGATGAGAGCAGATGGGAATTAGGAAGTGGGAGAGGAGAGAGAGCAAAGCATCCTCTCCCCCGTTCCCCGCTAGGCTAGAGTTTGCCGTGGGTGCATCCTTCCACCCGGGGCCACAGCTCCTGGCAGCGGGCCCCTCCGCTACAGGTCATTGCAAACAGTGGATTTCCTTCCCTTGTCCTGGAAGCCTAGGAGGGGCATATGAGTGTCTCGGGGCTGTTGTCACAAAGTGCCACTAAATCGAAGGGTCGCAAACAACAGAAGGGTATTGTCTCCCGGGTCTGGAGGCTAGAAGTGGGAAATCAAGGCGTTGGCCGGGCCATGCTCCCTCAGAAACATGTAGGGGAGGATCATTCCTTGCCTCTTCTAGCTTCTGATCATTGCCAACAATTGTGCTCCTTCCTTGGCTTACACGGCCATGGTTCCCGTCTCCGCCCCCTTGCTCACGTGGCTGTCTTGCCTTATGTGTCTCTGTCCGTATCTCCTCTTCTGAGGATACCAGTCATATTGGCTGAAGGCCCACCCTAATGACCTCATTTTAACTTGATGACATCCGCAAAGACCCTATTTCAAACTAAGATTGCATTCCCAGAAACTCGGGGCTAGGCCTTCAGGGTATCTTCTACAAGGACAGATTTCAATCCACAACACGTGGTAACAGCCTCCACTGGGATGAGTCCCCACATCGGTCCCTTAACCCTTTCACTCCTTTAGAAAGAGTGCCTTCATCGGACTCTCCGATTCCTTTTTCAGAGGTGCCGCCAGTTTTTTGCCAGAACCTTGATGGAAACTCCTACTGCCTGACTGCCTGGCTGGTAGAGCACCCACAGAGTGCCAGAAGGTTCTAGGGATACAATGGTGAGCAGACACTAGCTGAGTCCCTGCATTCATGGGGCTCACAGTCCACAGCTGAAGAGCCTTAATCAAAATATCACAAAGTAAAACTGCAACTGGGCTGAGACACAGAAGTTAGGTTCACGGTGCATGACTGGGGGAATCACTCTAGTCAGGGAGTCCGGGAAGGGCTTCCCAGGGAGAAGGACACCTGCGCCAGAAAGCAAAGGATGAGTGGAGTCAACCAGATAAAGGGGGGAGCTTTGGTCCCCTTCTTGGCTAAGGGAGAAGACCCCTGAAGAGTTACGTCATGGTCTTAATTCCTTCCACTGGGGGATCTATTCGCATTCATATCCCAACCCACCCACTAGTGACCGTCCTCTCTGAGAAGACTTGACACTCTCTCCCATCCTCATGGCTGCAGAGCACAGTAGAGAATCTGTCTGTCAAGGGGATGCTCAGAGAGTGAGAAGCCATGCCCGGGGCTCAGCACAGTCCAGAGGGCACTGCAGGGAGCGAGCGCCTCAAAACCGAGTAACACGAGGCCCTGCACACGACCTCAACACTTCCACACCGGAATCAGAGCGTCCCTGAAACCAGCTCCTCCTCTTCTGTGCTCCCAGTCTCAGCTGGGGACACCGCAGAACTTCCTGTCTGCCCCTCTGTCCCTCTCTCAGCTCTTACTCCGAGGGATCACTGTGTGTCCCTGATTTGGCCTCTTCGATCATTCTCGAATCATGCCCTCCTCTCCTTTGCTACTAGCTCCTGCCCTGATTCAGGTCCTTTTCATCTTTCCCTAGAACTTTGCCTCTGCCCCTTCCTTGACTGGCCTCTACCCTATCAAATCCAGCCTCTGTAGCAAAGCCACCATAAACTCAGGGGCGGCCTCCAGCACTCTCTATTCCTGGCAGAGAACGGTCCAAGTGTGGCACAGAAGATTCTCCATGACAGGGCCCTGCCTCCTTACCAGCCTGCCTCCCACTGCTCCCTGATTCACCCTTGACCTACCAGCAAGGCCACCACTTTCAGCTCCATGTACACATCAAGTTGTCTCTCTCCCCGCTGCGCCATTTCTTCAGATTGTCCCCCCGCCCCCACCATCCCTTCCCACACAACCTAATTAAATCCAGCTCATCCCTAAAACCTTAATTCAAATGTCAGCTCCTCCAAGAAGCCTTCCCAGATAACCCTTCCCTCTCCTTTTCTACCACAGGGTCCTCCATCCATAAACATCACGTATTTTAAATAGCTATCAAGGTGTCTATCTCCCCGATTAGAATAAAGATGCTTGGGGCGCCTGGGTGGCTCAGTGGGTTAAAGCCTCTGCCTTCGGCTCAGGACATGATCCCAGGGTCCTGGGATTGAGCCCCGCATCGGACTCTCTGCTCAGCGGGGAGCCTGCTTCCACCTCTCTCTCTCTCTGCCTGCCTCTCTGCCTACTTGTGATCTCTGCCTGTCAAATAAATAAATTAATTAATTTATAAAAAAAAAAAAAAAAGAATAATGATGCTTGAGGCCAGGGGCCATGTGTCATTTGGTTTGACGTGCCTACTGCCGGGCACGGAGCTGATGCTCAAAGACTAGATGAATGAAGGAGTGTATGACCAACAAATGCCTGTGGACCGTGTGGCGTCTGTGCCAGAGCCGTCGGAATGGACAGAATCCTCCCCACCTGTCACTCCCTATCACCTGGGCCCAGCCCACCAGTCCCTCGGCTCCATGATGCTTCTCACATGGAGAAGCTGCTTTCCTGGTGTCGAGTGTTCCTCTCCACCCCTTCGAGGGAGGACACGGGAGCGCTCGCCATTTGACAGTTGTGCGACCCCAGCCCTTGATCTTTTGTAAGCTTGGGTTGGCCCTGGGTAGAGAGGGCTCATTTACCGAATCCACTGAACAGAACCACTATGAAAACGGAATGAAATAAAATAAGGTGTGTGGTCAGAACTCAGTAAGTGGTCAGAGTAACCAAGCTGTAAGGCGACCAGGGCTGACAAGAAGTATGCGGGAAAGTGCAGGGGATGGGGGGTGGGTGGAGTTGGAGGCAAAAATGTCCTTGAAAACTGTTGCCTTAAGGAGCCCCTCCCCCCACCCTCTAAGGGCTCTTTACAAAATCAGGGAAGTTCCAATGTTGTGGGCTTATTGTGTCGTCACAAAAGGCTTCCATCTGCTTCCATCTGCTTGCCAGTCTTACCCATGTGCGTAGAATTGCGCCTCAAACAAGAAAAGCAAGAAGGGGGTGGTGGAGATCAGTGCAATTAGGCCAGGGTTTCCCAAGACTTCAGTGAGGCTCCTGGAGGAGTGACGCATTTCCCTCCTGCTGCCAGGTTGTAGTAGTGGGAGAGAAGGCCTAGTTCATCATCTTCCGAAATGAAATTTGTTACAAACACATTCGTTCCCAGCCCAAATCCAAAAGCCAATCCTCAATCCAGTTTAAGAATTAGGAGGTGACAGTTTGGGGATTTGAGCCTACCTATGAAATAGTCCAGGACTGGAAGCCAAGAGTGTGATTTCTGGCCCTGATTTCCCTGCGGCCAGGCAGTCATTTCCATATTCCCTCCCCAGCACTGCCTCACTCAGGGGAGTGTTGGTAAAAAAGCTGTAGGGGGCTTTCTCTGCTACCAATAAATATTCAATGAACAGCTAGAGTGTCTAGCCCTGCGCTAGGTCCTTTGAGTAATCTTCACAGATTTAAGAAGGAAGGACACTGGATAGCAAAAACCATCAACAAAATGAAAACACAACCTACAGAACAAGAGAAAATATTTGCCATCATATATCTGCTAAGGGATTAATATCCAAGATATATAAAGAACTCAAACAAACAAAAAAATGAACTCATACAACTCAATAGCAAAAAGACAATCTGATTAAAAAACAGGCAGAAGAGCTGAGCAACTTCCAAAGAATACATACAAATGACCAACAGGTATATGAAAAGACACTCAACGTCACTCATCACCAGAGAAATGTAAATCAAAACCACAATGGGATATCACCTCATACCTGTTAGATTGTCTATCATTAAAAGACAATCAATTCTAAGTGGTGATGAGAATGTGGAAAAAAGAGAACCCTTGAGCACTGTGAGTGAAAGTGTAAATTGGTGCAGCCACTGTGGAAAACAGTACAGAGGGTCCTCAAAAAATTAATAATAGAATTATCTTATGATCCAACAATGCCACTTCCAGGTATATATCCAAAAGGAAATGAAATCCCTATCTCAAAGTGACATCCACACCCCCATGGTCATTGCAGCATTATTTACAATAGCCAAGACATGGAAACAAGCTAGCATCTACTAACAGATGAATGGTTAAAGAAGACATTACACACACACACACACACACACACACACACACAGAGGAATATTTTCAGCCATAGGAAAAGGAGGAAATCACACCATTTGCTATAACATGGGCAGAACTTAAGGGCATTATACTAAGTGAAATAAGTCAAATAGGGACGTCTGGGTGGCTCGGCTGGTTGGGCAGCTGCCTTCGGCTCAGGTCATGATCCCAGCGTCCTGGGATCGAGTCCCACATCGGGCTCCTTGCTCGGCAGGGAGCCTGCTTCTCCCTCTGCCTCTGCCTGCCATTCTGTCTGCCTGAGCTCGCTCTCTCTCCCTCTCTCTCTCTCTCTGATAAATTAAAAAAAAAAAAAAAAAAGAAAGAAAGAAGTCAAATAAAGACTAATTCTATATGATCTCACTTACATGTGGAATTTTTTTAAAAAGCCAACCTTTAAGAAACAGAACAGATTAGTGGTTGCCAGAGGTAGAAGAAATGGGTGAAGATGGGTCAAAGGTACAAACTTCCAGTTATAAAAGAACTATGTCTGCGGTATATGATGAACATCACAGTTATTATATCTCATAGTAATTCACCGTACACGTGACAGTTGCTAACAAAGTAGATCTTATGGGAGGTAATTAATGTTAACCACACTTGCTGTGTTGCTCTGGCTATAGAACCTACCCTCTTACCTTCTAGCCTTGCTCTGCCTACTGCAGTAGTCACTGGTCACATACAGCTGTGGAAGACTGAGAGTGTGGCTAGTCCGAACGGAGATGTGCTGAGGGAAATACACACTGGACTTCAAAGATTTGGCCTGAAAAATAAATCGAAAATATCATGTTGATATTTATATTGATTGCCCATAGAAATTATATTTCAGATATATTTAGTTGAATAAAATGTCTTATTATGATCGCTGCAACACTGTTTCTCTTCACTTTTTTTAACAGGACTCCCAGCAAATTTTAAATTACATTTGTGACTCACCTTGTACGTCTGCAGG
The DNA here is from genome assembly GCF_030435805.1 of Mustela lutreola. Lineage (NCBI taxonomy): Eukaryota > Metazoa > Chordata > Mammalia > Carnivora > Mustelidae > Mustela > Mustela lutreola. The sequence continues at coordinate 185,309,308 of NC_081293.1, read as the reverse complement.
ACAGGAGGGCAGTCCTCTACTGACCTCATAGCTTGGGGCCAGCATTAAATCAACCAAGACAAGGAGAGGGCCTAGTGCAGAGCCTGAAACAAATTAAGCACAAGAATTATTGTTAATATTAGTAAGATTAGTGGTTTTCAAATTTTATAGTCGTTTGTTTTTCAAGCCACTTCTTCTAACAAATTTAGGAAAGGAGTTCTGGGGGCACCTGGGTGGCTCTGTCAGTTAAGCGTCTGCCTTCGGCTCAGGTCATGATCCCAGGGTCCTGGAATCGAGTCCTCAGGCTCTTTGCCCAGCAGGGAGTCTGCTTGCCCCCCCCCCACCAACACACACACAGCTCATGTTCTCTTTCTCTATGTCTCAAATAAATAAAATCTGAAAAAAAAAAATGGTGTTCTGATCAAAGCAGAGAGAACTTGAGTTCTCCCCAGGGACAAATTCACCCTGGGCACCACCTCCATAGATGGGAAACCCATACGGTCAAGTCATCCTAAAATGTCCTTAAAGCTCTAGAACCTTCAGAGAAGATGAAGGAGTGATATGAGACAAAAACCATGATGTCTGCCTGTCAATGGCAGTACTTGAAAAATGACCATGGATTTCAAATGTTCTTGCCAGAAAAAAGGAATGATAATCACATAACATGATAGACATGTTAGCTAACGCTCCAGTGGTCACCATATTGCAATATGGAAGTGTGCCAAATCCAATCAACCCATGTACACCTTAAACCTACGCAATGTCATATGTCAATTACATCTCAATAAAAGTTAATTAATCAATTACCCAAAACGAGATCATGTAAAACCACTACTGTTTTGCCTGGGAGAATCAAAGTGGTTTGGTCCCGGGTCTAGCTAGATACAGTCCGGAAATTGGGGTGTCATAAACACGAATGGGAGGAGAGAGCCACCGCAGGTCCCCAGATCATTAGCTGCTTATACAATATCCATGGACCAGAGCAGTACTCTACCTCTGCTCCTCACAACTGCTGACTCCCCGTCCATGTACAGCCTGGGGAAGGCTCTCAGAGCTGACGCCAGGCACCAAGATGGCTAGGTCCAGCTCCAGGGAAGGGCGGCAAGTGACACTCAGCCCAGACACCACAATGACTCCGCTGTCCTGAAGGCAACTCTGGGCTGTCAGCCCCTGTGTCTGCCAGCCAAGCCACCCAGCTCTCCCTGCAGCCCTCGCCCCTGGCTCTCCTGCTGTGTGTGTGTGTGTGTGTGTGTGTGTGTATGTGTGTGTGTGTGGACGGGGACAGCAGCCAGCTCTCTGCCGGGCTCTCTAACAAGTTCCACGAGTCTGTTTGTTAAAGAAAAATTCCAGTGGGTCCATCCAACACATGGAACTCAAGTACAGAAATTATATTTATCCGCCCTACTGCCAAGGAGATCACATGCCCCGTGAGTCACTCCAGATGTGCTCAAAAACAGAGTCTCTCTGTGGAAGCCCAGTCCCCCAATCCCGGAGAGAGTCGAATTAGCAGAAGTCCCAATTCCTGCCCCCCCCACACCTCCCCCAAGAGGCTGCCTCTGCCTCCACCCTTCTGGGGCAGGAGAGGGCATCTGTGCACTTCTGTAAAGGGAAGGGGGGTACGAACTATATCTTCACTCTGGGCGGACTGGTACGGGCATACCTGTAGCTCCTGAGGTCCCACTGGGTTTGAGGACAACTTTTCACCTTTCTGGAAGAGAAGATGTGCTGGAAAACGCTGCTGCTTCTGCTGTTGTGCTACAATGCCCAGGCTACTGTGTCCCATAGGTGGAGCAGGGGTAAGTTGCTTTCTATTTGTCTGCTTGACGTGCATTACTCTTTTATAAATACAAATAGGAATTGGGGGGAGAAAGAATAAGGTGGTAAAAGGCAGAAGCCCTACATCACACCCCCCCCCTTTTATCTCCTCTCTGCCAATGGCTTGATGCTTCTGGACATGTTAGAAGGTGCTAGAAGCTGATGAGGGATGGGACACTGAAAAATACCAAAGCCGCTGAGGGAACTCAGTCGAGGTGAAGAGCACAGAGGGCATGCCTTTCTGACATGCCAGAGCTAAGTCATCTTTGCTTCTAAGAATGTGAGCATTCTTGAGCAGCTCCCCCACCCCCAGCTGCCGCAGCCAGGCAGGGCCTGTGAAGAGTGGGTACCAAGACTGATGCTAGTGTCGTGGGATGGTGGGTGCTGGGGTGCAGAAGGCCTGCTAAATGGGGGATCCCGACAAGAGGCCCAGGGCATTGGCTGTCCACATGGAGGTCTCCATGCTGCTTCTGAGCAGGGGTGGACAATCTTTCCATCTGGGCAGAGCCGGCCCAGTGGCAGGAGAAGAGTGACCCTTTAGTGTTCCCTCAGGTGTGAGTGAGCTCCCACCGCCCAGTGGTCCACCTCAAAAAGGAGGGAGCCCGGCAAGGCTGTTCCCTCGTGGCCAACTCCCTTTCCCTCAGGACCCCATGGCATCTTTTCTGTATGCTCAGGACTGGCTCCAGGTGGTAGAGCCTGGCAGCATGATCACTGCTGGGGACCAAGGGAGCAGTAGTGTGGACCCCTCTGTGCAGAACTCAACCCTCTCCACTGCCTAAAGTCAGCTGAAGTCTCTCTCCCTAGAAGCACTGTAAAAAGAAGGCAGGCCCATAGGTGTTTCTAGAGATCCAAAAGAGGACGTCAGACTGGCATGGCGGGAGGGGTGGGGGTGGGGCTGAGCCTCCAGGTTCTCAAGGAAAGTGCTGGGGAAAGAAGGAGCCGCCGGTGTGGACGGGAGATGCACAGAGCAAATGAACTGACACAGGTGGGAGCAAAAGCCATCCACTTATTTGGGTTTTATTCTCTCACTTTCAAGCTTGAGATCAGTGATTTGCCAATTCTCTGAGCTTTCTCTGAGCTGAGCTGTGAAATGATTGTTATACCCAGAGGCAAATAATTAATGGAGCATTTTCCTTTTTCTTCTGGAAACATCACACCCTCCCTGTTCATGATGTGCGCAAATTTTGGAGGCAACACTTAGGAGAGCAAAGAGACCATGGCATTACATTCGGCCACTTAACCCTATGTGCTACCGGGAGCCTTCCCCACTTGCCTATTAGAAAAAGATGGTAATACCCACCCACCCCCCGATGCACGGGCTGTTAGAAAGCCAAATGAGATAAGTGGATATCTAACAAGGCTGTAAACACCACAGCCACGTCATGGGCAATCCTGCAAGAAATTCAAGGATTTAAGCTCTGCCTCTCATTGGCTGTGTGATGTCTGGCAAGTCTCTTAACCTCTCTGAGCTTCGGTTCACTAACAAATCACGTAACAGAGCTAATCTTCACTGTGTGTGGTGAGGGCCATATTCAAAATGTAAATAAAATGTTTTGTAAATGGTGAAGAAGCTTATCAATTGTGAATTATTACCTATCACTTAAACCAACAAAAAAAAATTCATTAAGGAAAATTTGAGGTTCTCACTTAACAGATGGTTCTATAGCAACATCGTGGGGAAGGTCGGCCCCTAAATAATAATAACAAATCTATCTAGAGACAGGAAGCCAGCACAGCTGGAACAGAGGCACTGATGAGGCAGCTTTGTTAAATCCTAGATTAGTGGTTCCCGGCAAAGTCAACAAGTGATAGCGTCCTTCCAACCATCATCAAAAGTCTTCCAGATAGTTTTTTTTTTTTTTTCATTTTTAACATTTTTTCCTAATTATAAAAGGAATACCCAATTGCCATTTTTTCAAAACGGAATGGGAGTCACACCCAAATAAAAATAATTTTTCCTAATGTATTTAACTCTTCCTTTCGCCTTCATTCTTACCCCAAACCCCACCCCAGCGCCACGCCTAACTTAGAAGAATTCCCAGCCGGGGCTCCTGGATGGCTCAGTGCTTAAGCATCTGCCTTCAGCCCAGGGTGCTGGGATCAAGCCCCATCGGGCTCCCTGCTCAACCTGAAGCCTGCTTCTCCCTCTTCCACTCTCCCTGCTTGTGTTCCCTTTCTGGCTGTGTCTGTGTCAAATAAATAAATAATCTTTTTTTTAAGATTTTATTTATTTATTTGACACAGAGAGAGAGAGAGATCACAAGTAGGCAGAGAGAGGGGAAGGGAAGCAGGCTCCCCGCCGAGCAGAGGGCCCAATGTGGGGCTCGATCCCAGGACCCCGAGATCATGACCTGAGCCAAAGGCAGAGGCTTTAACCCACTGAGCCACCCAGGCGCCCCAAATAAATAATCTTTAAAAGAGAGAGAGAGAAGAATTCTGACTCAGCCTGAGGGTCTTCCCACACGTCTCCTGCCCCTCTGCCCAAAAACCCTCCTCCATTCCACCTCTATCCCTCCTCCCCCACCCCCTGCCCCCAAGTGGAAATGTAGAAATAAACCCAAAAAGAACACACCCTGCTGTCAGGACATTTTCCTACCATTCTCGGGGCCTCTCCCTAGACGCGCTCTCTAGGATTCCGCCCTGGGAGGCGGCTCTCCATGCCAGCCCTGCCAGCCCGCTGCTCCAGCCCCACCAACATCACCCAGACCTGATGACTCACCTGTGGTTAGCGAGGCCCGTCCGGAAGCCGGACACACCTGGCCCAAGCCCCCAGGTCCTGCCAGAACCCCACTTGGGGGCCTGAGGGGAACTAACTGGTCTTTAAAAAAAAAAAAAAGAAGAAGAAAGGGGAAAAAAATGTATGTATTACATACTTTAACTGTTTTTATTAAATACATGCAAATCATTCTTTTTAAAAGTAGGTTAATAGGGAAGGCTGGCCCTTCAGTTACCTGGTGGAATTTATGTCATTGTCAGGAGTCCCTTTTAGTGCTGGGTGTGTTTTCAGGCATGAAGGGAAGGGCCTGTGATGAGTGTCCAGTAAGCACTGACTAACAGGACTCGTGTAACTGAGCGCCCCCCACCCCGCAGCCCCAGTCACCCCCGGTGACCATCCGCACACAGGTAAGGAAACTGGAGGACCGGCCAGCAGTCGAGGAGCCCCGGATCACTCAGCTGGAAGGCTAGAGCTGGATATTGTCGCCTACCCCGCGTCTGTGGCATCAGTCTCAGGTCCTCCCTGCAGCCCTAGGACTCCCCACCCAGGGGGGCAGGGGGGGGTCGGGGGGGGGGCAATTTGGCCCCTTCAGGACCACTCCCAGAAGACCCCAACACACCGGGCCAAGATCCTGGATCCCTCAGAATGTCACTGCGTTTCTGAAGGGTTGGCCCAGGAGCAGAAAAGTAAATGACATCAGTAAGATCTCACAAAAGATCTTTCATAAAGGAGAGTTTTTCCTATCCACACCCGCCATTTCCATGGAGTTGCTTCGACTGCTTCGTTAAAAGCATCGTATTTTGGCTTGATATCGTGCGCAGTCTGAATCCTTTCCAGCAAGCTCCTTGGTACAAATGGCGTGTACAGTTGTGTGGGAGCCGTGGTTAGCCTTAATACCGTTCTGTTCTATTAAACATATTTGGAAGATTGTGGGAAGGAAAATTTTTACCCCAGATTACAAGAAGTCAACGAGAAGGTCAGGCTGCAGAGAAAAGACGGGCTCTTCCATGTAAGCGACTTCTGTCTGTATGTCTGGGCAAGAAAGCTCAGAGGTGTGGGGGAGACAGGTGTCAGCCTTGACTGAGATTATTAAAAGGAGCTTCTCCCAGGCAGGAATGCAGGCTCCTCGAAGATAAAGGGAAGAGGTGGTAGAGATAGGAGACCACATCTACATTTTGATAATTAGTCGGCACTTGGAACTAAAAATAAGTTCTAGAATTATCCTGTTAGAAAGAAAGAAAGAACTTAGGGGCACAGGGTGGTTAGTCGGTTAAGCATCTGACTCTTGATTTCGGCTTGGTCTTGATCTCAGGGTCTGGAGTTCAAGCCCCGCCTTGGGCTCCACACTGGGTATGGAGTCTATTTTAAAATTTGCGGGGGAGGGGAGAGAAGGATTTAGTAAACACTCTGTTTGGAAAGAATGGGGTTTCGTGACAAGGGTAATTAATGTGTTTCTGTGGGATCATGTACTCCTTCAATAGCTGTGGGCAGGATGCTATGCACTGGGAATACAGCACCAAACAAAACAGACAAGAACCCAGGCCCTCAGGAAGTGAGGGAAACAGATATAAACATGTCTATAAATAAGACATCTGGCTTTTTTGATGAGAATAAATTAGGGACAGACTATAAAGGATCACAATTTTTAGAGAAATCAGGGAGGGCGTCCCTGAGGAGGTGACTAAAGGCCTGAAGGAAACGGAGTAGTAAGCCATGCAATCCCTGGAGAAAGTATCCCAGGCAGAGGAAACAGAAGTGCAAAAGCCCTGTGGCAGAAGATGCCTGGTATGCTCACAGAGCAGTGAAGAAGCCTGTGGCTGTGGTGGCAGCAGCAGGGGTGGGGTACGGGGAAATAACAGGCTCAGAGAGGCAGGAAGAAGGCAAATCATGTAGCACCTCATAGCTACAAGATCATTTGATGGTCTTTGGCTTCTACTCTGAGTGAGATGAAAAGCCCTGACAGTTCTGGACAAAGGAGTGACGGCCTCTGACCTATGTTTTCACAGACTCACTTTAGATGCATTAAGAGCAGAATGATGGGGCTCCTGGGTGACTCAGTCGGTTAAGCATCCGACTCTTGATTTCAGCTTGGGTCATGATCTCAGGGTTATGAGTTCAAGACACACATTGGGCTCCAGGCTCAGCAGGGAATCTGCTTGACATTCTCTGTCCCTCTGTCGCTCCCCCTGCTCACACATGCTCTCTCTCTCTCCCTCTCAAATAAATGAATAAAAAAAAAAAAAAAAAAAGAATAGAATAGAACGAGAATGGGAGCCAAGGATGGAAGCTAAGACAACTTTAGGAGAGGCGCCCAAGCCTTGAACCAGAGTCTAGCCAAGATGTTGCAAGTAGTAGACGGATTCCGGTAGAGCCGGGAAGATTCGCTGACTGGAGGCATGTGCAATGTGAAAGAGAAAAATAGAGGATGATCCCAAGGTTTTTGGCCTGAGCAACTGAGAGAGGTGGGGAAGACCACAGACAGCAGGATGGGTGTGCGGGGAGAGCAGTGCTCACACGCACATGGTGTGTATGAGTGTTTGTGTGGGGGATGGGGGCATAGGGTGTACGCATGAGTGTGGTGTGTGTGCCTGTGTGTGTGGCATGTGTCTGGTATGTGTGGGGGTGTGAGGGTGTGGTGCATGCATATGTGGAGTTTGTGTGGTGTGTGGTGTGGTGTATGTGTGTGTGGTGTGGCATGCATCTGGTGTATGGGTACGTGGTATGTGTGTAGCGTGGGGTGTGCAGGGGTGTGTGTGTGTGTGTGTGTGTGTGGTGTAGTAAGGGTGTGGGGGTGGTGTATGTGTGTATGTGTATGATATGTGTCTGCTGTGTGCATATGTGGCATGTGTGGAGTGCATGGTGTGTGGTGTGGTGTGTGGCGTATGTGTCTGCCTTGTGGCATGCGTCTGACGTGTGCGTACGTGGTACATGTGTGGCATGGGGAGTGTGGGGGGTAGTGTGTGTGTGTGTGTGTGTGTGTGTGTGTGTGTGTGCATACATGGTACGTGTGTGGCATGGGGGGTGGGGGGTGGTAAGGGTATGGGGGTGGTCTCGGTGAGTGTGTGTGTGTGTGTGTGTGTGTTGGGGTTGGCCTGGGTCTGGCGTCAGGAGAGGCAGCTGTTACAAAGGGGCAAGAACACGCCCGCCGGCAGCTGGGCAGCCTGAGGTCGGGCCGGGAGGGCGAGGCTGGAGGTCAGCCTGGCAGTGCGTGCGGCCCGAAGAGGGTTGAGTGCGGGGATGAGGGGCTCGCACCGCGAAGAGGGAGGTGAGCAGGGCAGCTGGTACTGCGGGCTTTAATTTTCAAAGACCGAAGTGTTCGTGCTGATGCGCAAGATCCAGCAGCGAGGGGAGAGGCCAGACGCAGGAGAGGAGAGAGAACAGGTGCAAGGCTGAGAGCGCCTCCACGGACGGGTCACTCGCACACAGGGAGACGTCTGCCCCGGGGGGCGCACAGGCACAAGGGCTGAGGACAAGTCCAAGTGAGTGGACAAGACGCAGGCAGCCAAGTGAGGGGAACCAGGAGAGCCAGAGCGCGGTCGGGCGGCACGGAGAGGCCTCTGCCAGCGGAACGGTCGTGAGCTCAGAACGAGAACAGGTAACACGGCTGTGGTTTCCCCTGGCCACGTTCGGGGGCACAGGCTCGGCAGGGGACAGGGGACGAGACGGGCTATGATTTCGCCAAGTGGTTGCAGAGGCACAAAGGGGAAGCAAAGGAGTTGGGGGGTCTATGTAGGAGAGTGATCACAGGCCTGTAGTGACGGGACCTTGCGTGTCACAGGATTACAAATCAAAGTTAGAGAATTTTTAAAATTGTGTGTGGCAAGGGGCGCCTGGGTGGCTCAGTCGGTTAAGCAACCAACTCTTGATATCGGCACAGATCATGATCCCAGAGTCGTGAGATCAGGGCCCCCACCGGGCTCTGTGCTGGGTGTGGAGCCTGCTTAAGATGCTCTCTCCCTCTGCCTTGCCTCACTCGACTGCACTCTCTCTCTCTCTTAAAAAAAAAAAAAAAAATTACGTATGGTTCATTTCAGAATCTGTATCATACCAACTGCATTCATTCATAATTAACTACACTATCTTTCCTGAGCCCAGGCTGAGGCCCGATACACCTACAGAAAGATAGCATTGTTCTCCCTATCAGTGAGACAGGGTCTGGGAGCCCGTGAGGTCTGGATTTAATCTCAGTCCTACGGCAAACAAATTGGGTGGCCTAGGGCAAGTTTCTTAACCTGCACGTTTCTTCATCTACGCAATGGCATGTTAGTACTCACCTCCCAAAGTGCGGACGGAAAGCCCAAGGCACGCTGACTAGCACACCGTGGGCTCATGTGCCGTTACGGTATCTGAGCTTCACGTTCTAGCAACCTGGGTCTGCGGTCCCAACGCATCTTTGAGCAGAAGACAGGGACAGAACATGCCCTAGCACAGGACTCTCGAATCTCTGGATCCAGATCCCCAATGGCTCAGTGCACCTGCATGACTTGTAGCAAGCAAATCCGTTGTTCTGTGCTGGTCTGTCCAATGTATCCTAGACCCTCAATGTCCCCCCAGCAAAGGCTCCTATGTCCAGGGAATCCGGGAGAAGGGGAGACGCTCACGGTCCTCCTGCCCCGAGACCAGCCGTGTGCAGCAGACCTTAGTGCTAGGAGACGTGGAAGCTTCTGATGTCCCCTGGTGCGCATATTCGTGTCCTCAAGAAACAGCTGGAGAGTGGGCGGGTTGCCGAGTATTGAGTGGAGAAGAGGAAAATAAATTGGCCCAGTTTTACATTAAGCAAAAGGCACAAAAAGTCAATGATTTCAACGAACCTGTCCCAGTAGCCTGCTTGCCTGAGGCTCTGTGCTCAGATGGGGCCCTTCTGCCGGTCTGGAGCCTCCCACACAGCTCCCCGCTGTCCCCTCTCTCAGAGAAGGTGTTGTCACTAATGGCCATCCTCAGGTCTCCCTCCCATCAGTTTGGTGAAGGCTGGGCTGCCCTAGGCAGTTTACTAATCACCCACAGCGAACTTAACAATGACCTCCATCAAGGTGGGCAATGAGCTAGCTGCTGGCAGGACAGGAAAACCCCAGCAGAGCCTGAGGAGTCCCTGTGGCTGTTTTGGTTTTGTGAGGCTTTTTAAAAATGCCTGGCTCGTCCTTTTTTTTTTTTTTTTTTAATTTTTTTAAAGATTTTATTTATTTATCTGGCAGAAAGAGAGTATAAGCAGGGGGAGCAGCAGGCAGAGGGAGAAGCAGGCTTCCCGCTGAGTAGAGAGCCCAATGCAGGACTCAATCCCAGGACCCTGAGATCATGACCTGAGCTGAAGGCAGAGGCTTAACCCACTGAGCCACCCAGGTGCCCTGAAAATGAAGCTATTTCTAACAGTCTTCCCCAAACTGTGTTATCATTTTTAAAAGAATCAGAATAAGGACTCTTGGAAACAACATTGTTTTCATTATTAAGTTGAGCTCTGAATCCGGAAGTATTTTCTTGCCCATTCTTTGAGAACTCAGGGTCCACTTGGGGTGTGTGGGTTAAAGGGGTCTTGGTGTTCACAGGGAGACAGTTCAGCTGTGAAGAACTTCCTGGAAGGCAGCCAACCCCAAGTCTGAGATGACGGGAAGCAGAAAGGCCTCCATGCCCAAGGCATTCATTCCCTCTTATCCTCTTCACCTGCTGGGGTATGAATTTTTTTTTCCTAAGGGACCAATACCTGTAATTTCACAATAAGAATGGAATCCGGGGACAAGAATTAAAGAAATAAAATTGCTCTCGGATCCTATCCTGGGAAGGGGATTTCATCCACTCTTCCATGGTAAGAAGAAAAGAAGGACGCGCAGAAAAAAAGCAGGTCACATCTCATTCTAGGACTGGACCTGATCCCGGTGTCATCTCCCACCGAGGAGAAAGTGAAGTCATAGTACGCACCCTCTTTGGGCCTCTGCTCCTTTGTCTCCAAGGACAAGTTGGCCCTGGTCTCTTCTGATGACCCCATCAGATAAGAGTGGGGTGTGCCTCGCAACAGGGCACCCTCTGCTTGGTTGTGGGGCCGGATAACCCAATGCCTGCCCACTGTAATGACTTGGGAGCTGGCCTTGGGCATTCAGGATTTCCCAAGCTCCCAGGTTATCCTGATATACCGTCAAGGGTGAGAACCACTGGATTAACCCAAGAGTGGCCAAAGGGGTGGGGCAGCTCCTTCTCTACAATGTCAAGCCAACCACCCTCTGATTCTCAACTTCAGCTGCCATAAGGAGCTGCCATTAGAAGCCTTGGAAGCTTTGGAAAAAAAATCTTCCTGTCCCATGTGCACCCTGTTCCATTACATCAGAGCCTCTGCAGCCAGGACCCACGCATCCGCCCCTTGGGTGATTCTACTGTGCGGTCAAGGTTGCAAGTCAGTGGAGCAGGAGATGCCTCCGTCCACCTGATACTGTAGGCAGAGGCAATGAGTGAACAGAGGCCAAGGTCTTCTCAAGCCCTAAAAACCATGGTTCTGTGGGAAGTTGGCACTTTGCTGGCAAAGAAAACAATTTTTGCTAAACTGCCAGCATAGGATCTAATGCTTGGCAATTCATAGGCTCTGGGGAAGTGCCCTGGGGAAGCAGAGATGGTCACTCTGCCCGTCAAGGCCTCCTTTGATGCAAGGATTGTGTCAGCCTGCCAGGCTCTGTGGGGGGTGCTGAAACCATATTTATGCTAGCCCGGGAGGAACCTGTGCTAGAGATAATAAATGAGTTACAGGCAGCGCCTGGGGGGTTCAGCCGGTTAGGCACCTGACTTCGGCTCTGGTCATGATCCCAGGGTCCCGGGATGGAGCCCCGCATCAGGCTTTCTGCCCAGGGGGGACCCTGCTTCTCCCTCTCCCACTGCTGTTCCCCTTGCCTCTGTGCTCTCTCTCAGTTAAATAAATAAATAAAATCTTTAAAAATATATTTAAAAATAATAATAAATAAGTTACAGAGTAAACAGTATTATAGCAATACGACACCCAACCACCTTTTTCCAGGAAGTAGGAGATGCCCATCAGTGAGCTTTTCAGGAAATGTTCTTTACACTGAAGATGTTTCATTTTTATCATTTCCAATAGAAAACCTTCTAAAATGCTTCGGCAGTGCCCTTCCTTCCTTAGCCAGAGTATACTGGACGTCCCTAGACTCTTGTGGTTCCAAGGGCACCATGATCAAGAAGGAGAGCTGTGACATACGGTTGTGCAACTCAGGTTCACACAACTTCAGGGGGCGCTACTTACTCCAAATCTCTTGGGTTTTTACAGTGGGTTGCCCCAGCTTCCAGCAGAAAAGAACCAATGTCTTGAAGAAGGTGCATCTTTTTTTTGTCAGCAGGCAGCAGGGTGACCAGTCACTCCTGCACAGTGCCCGGGTACAAGGTGGGGCTGCGGGGTGAACGGGGCTGTCTGCTCCCACCCAGCATGATCCTGGGAACGGCAGTTTGTCCTGAGTATTCCCATACTCTGTAATAGCTGGTCTTCTTCACCTGTCCTCTCTGTCCGTTCCCGATTCTGTTCCCTCCTCTACCTCTAGCAGCTTATCCATCTTCCTCCAACTTCTAAATGCAAGCACCAAGGCATAACACTGACAAGTCATTGACTCCACCAAACGTATCTCTAAATCAGCCAGCCCCTGGGGGAAGCGCTGAGCTTGGCTCCTCACACCCCTACGGCCAAGCATGAGGGTCTTGTGGCAGCTCCCTTCCTGTACTTTGTCACCTGTATTCACATTCTTGGCAGCTATGTCTCAGATGGTCGGGGACCAGCCAGAAGTCTGCTCCTCTGATTAAAAGGGTTATCAAGGGGTGCCTGGGTGGCTCAGGGGGTTAAAGCCGCTGCCTTCGGCTCAGGTCATGATCTCAGGGTCCTGGGACAGAGCCCTGCATCTGGCTTCCTGCTCAGCAGGGAGCCTGCTTCCCTCTCTCTCCCTGCCTGTCCCTCTGCCTGCCTACTTGTGATCTCTCTCTCTCTGTCAGATAAATAAATAAAATCTTTTTAAAAAATAAAATAAAATAATAAAGATTTTTTTCACAAAAAAATAAATAAAATAAAATAAAAAGATTGTCAATAAATATAAACCAGCCCCTCCTATTGATAAAGGGAACAGTATTATTAGAGAACTCATCTATTGAATTGGGAGGGGAGTGTCAGTTTGCTCATTTCGGTTTTATATTTTGACATACATTCCCTAGGGCATACATACCCTTAGACATATGTATTTTTTCAAAACTTTCTGGGATGATTCTGGTGAGCAGCCAGGTTTGAAATCATTGGCCTGAAACAGTAACATCTGACATGCCTGGGAGCTCTTGGGGACACCCCAGTGTCATCTGCCACCTCTCCCCACTTCTGGTCTACCACCACCTGGCGTCGGTCACCCTCCAGACCGGCTGGCTGGCCTCCGGGACGCATGCACACCGCAGCCCCTCGAGCTAACTCTCGTTTCTTGCAGCCGTGCTCTTTCCTGCTGCCCATCGGCCAAAGAGATCCTCATCGATGCCCTTGAACCCCGTCCTGCAGAGCTCCCTGGAGGAGGTCGAACTGCTCTATGAGGTAGGCAGAAGGGAAGGTGGTCAACTGAAGTCACGCAAAAAACGTGTATTTTGGAGAAGGGACCTAAGCGCCGGAGGGACTAGTCTAGACGACTTTGTGGATTCGTGGCCTCCCGCCCATCCCAGAGTCAGGTCTTCCTCGCCTCTCCTCCCCTTTCCCACACGTTGTGACAGGGAATGATGGCATCAGGGGTTCAGTCAAGGCAAAATAAGAGATTTCCGTCTGGTCCCCAGGCACCACCGCCAGCCGCAGAGTCAGGCAACATTTCCAAGCAGAGGCTTTGAGGCAGGACTGGTCTGGAGGGCTCGGGCAATGCCACGCCTGGTGTCTAAGCAGAGCCATGTCTCCAGTAACTTCACAGCTGGGATAGCTCCGTTTCTGACAGGCAAGGGCCGCCCCGAGGCTCTCTTCCTCTGCCCCCCTCCCAGGCCCCTGACACCCCACTCCTCCTCCAAGCCACAGGTGAATCCCCCAAGGCTGCTTGGATGGGTTCAGTGATCAAATTCCAGGTTCAAGATCGGAGCTGTCGTTCTGGTTCTGCCCCCATCAACTGGGTGACATTGCGTCACCCACTCTGGGCCTGAATCCCCTCCACTGTTAAATGAGGAACTACAATGATCTCCAAGATTCCCCTCCTGTCTTGACATCCTCTCACGTCCTCCACGCCCCAGCACTGTCTGGCTGAGACACAGCCTACGGAGGCCGAGCAGCTGAGCTGGCAGAAGACGAAGAGATTTCAAATCCTGCCCTGGGGGACAAACTTGGCCAAGTCTGGAACTTGGGAGCCACAGGAACAGATCTGTTCTAGAAAGACAGCAGACAGTAGCATGGAGAATGGGTTAGAGCCAGGAGGACTCGGAGACAGGGAGACAAGTTAGAATTCAGACAAGAGGTATTTATGAGGTTCCTGGAATGAGCCTGGCTCGGAGCCGGGGAAGCACATAGAAAACTCCTTGCTACTCTTAAAGAACAGTTGAGAAATGAGGACAGATCTCTGTATCCTACCTAAATTCCTAGCACAATTCTCTGCATTCTTTGAATTCAGCTTCGGATTTTAAATTACCCAAAATAGTCAGTTTGTGCTCCAGGAGATCTTTGGTGGATGGGAGGAAGAAAGGAAGGCAGGGACTGGTGCTCTGGCCAGGGCACTAGGAATAATAAGCAGTCCTTGAAATAGTGGCTCTGTACCAGGCACTGTATTAGACGCCAGCTGTATTAGTCTCACTTACTTACAATATCCCAGTGCAGTATTGTTGTCACTGATCATCTCGCAGAGGAGGAAAGTGAGGCTCAGAGAAGTTAAGTAACTCATCCAGGGTTACACAGCTCGTGGGAAAGTCGGAACTGGAGGCGCAGCTAGCTGCCTCCCCACAAGAACATACGTGATAATGAATAAATACAATCATGTCCTCAGTGATGCTTGAATGCTTCCTCTCTCTCCAGTTCCTGCTAGCTGAACTTGACATCAGCCCGGACCTGCAGATCTCCATCAAGGACGAGGAGCTCGCCTCCCTGAGGAAGGCTTCTGACTTCCGCACCATCTGCAACGACGTGATCCCCAAGCGCATCCCGGACATCCGCCGGCTGACTGCCAGCCTCTCCAGCCACCCCGGCATCCTCAAGAAAGAGGACTTTGAAAGGACAGCGCTGACCCTGGCCTACACGGCCTACCGCACAGCCCTGTCCCAAGGGCATCAGAAGGACATCTGGGCCCAGTCCCTCCGTAGCCTCTTCCAGGCCCTGCGGCACGACCTGATGCGGTCCTCGAGCCCCAGAGTGTCTCCCTGAGAGACTGGCCTGCACCAGGACCACAGAGCAGGGACCCACGCACACAGTAATCCAAATACTCTTTACTCCTACTCCGTTTACAGAGCCCAGCAACAAAGCCCATCCCACCAACTCAGAGTAGCCAAGGTTAAAATAAACACCGCCATGTTCTTTGCCCCTTATAGATTCCTGACCAGCACGTCTGACTCGTGTCACAGTGCAACCTGTGCTGGAAGAAAGGGCTAGACCGGGAATTTGAGATGCCTCCAAAGGCCCAGTGATTTGCCTGGTGACATGTAGAAGTCTCAGCCATGCTCCAACACTGAGCGACCGCCATGAGCACCCAAGGCCAAGCACAGAGTTAGAGGAGACAGCACCGAGGTTTGGGCATGGCGGGAAGACCAGGGACAGACATCAGGCTGCGAGGTTGATTGAACATCTTTCCAAAGGTTCTATAGTAAGAGATTAAAAACAACAGCAACAACAACAACAAAACCCAACCTAGAGCTATAGCCAAATAAATACATTGTTGGTCAAAGATATACTTCTCACCTTTTCCAAAAGTCACAAAGAAGAGTCAGTTGGAGAATCAGTAATTTTAGGACCTATAGGTCTTGATTCTTCTTCTCTGAAAGCTGACCTAATACAGAGGAGAAACAAGAAGGGGCCCACAGGAAGGCTGCGAGCAGTCATGCCTTGCCTTCTGAACAGAGAGAGCAGGCTAATGCAGAGAGGGTCACCCTCGTCACCCTAATGCAGTGGTGGCATCAAAGGCCATGTCTATCCAGATGCTTAAAATCATTTAGTGTCATCAGAAAATGAGGTGCTTCCAGTAAAACAAATTTTTTGGATGACGGGATTTCCCCTTTCAAAGGCCAAAACTTTCCTTTGAGCAACATTAACTTGGTATATTTTTAAGCTCTACATATGAAACACCTTAGGCTTTTATTCAATATCTTTGAAACACTCTGATAAAGGAGTTGGATAAAATAAATTCTAAGATCGTTCTACTTCTGAAAGGTCCATAATCACTGAGCTAAGTGAGCTATTACGGGGAGGACAGCAGGACCTAAGGGTCCACTGGACTGTTTGTCCCAATCCTGGAAGGCCCCAGGCTTTGCTAATTCTGCATGTGCTGTGAGCTTTTCTGCTACCTTCCTCACTGTGAGGCTGTAAGATGCACTTTTCTTTCTTGCCAACAGAACCCACCCTTCACAGCATGTTCTTTTCTTAGCACCTGCTATCCCACAAGATGGCTAGGCTTGTTATAATTCTACATTAAATATGAGAAAATGGATGAAGATCTCTGCTAGCAGGAAAGCACTGGGCTCTAATGTAGACTCCCCACCAGCTCAGAGATCTTTCTGGCTCTCCTAGGTGGACACTGAGTTTTGGAGGCCAACGTTGCAAGAGATCTAATCTTCGAAAGAGTGAGACCTCATCGGGCTAACTTTGATTGTGAAATGGGTATTTAACAGTTTTCATCTGATGATGCCCAAAGCTGCTCTGGACTTCTTAAAAACTTTGAAGAAGTGATCGCCGAGCAGCATGAGCTGCATAATCACTTTGGAGAAATAGTAGGATGGAGGAAGAAGGTATTCATCGTCAGAGAAGAATACAGCTTGGCATCCTCATGTTCTTGGGTTCAGAAGATTAATAACTGTCAGTCTCTCTGGTTCTCATTCCTTGGTTGTGCTTCTCTCTTACCTCCCTCAAGTGCAGTCTCTGATATTTGCTTTTTGTTCAGCTTTTCTCTTTCTAATGTGTTCTCTTTGACATGGTCACTAAGCTGGTCTCTTTATTTTAGTTGGTGTCTCTTCTGCTCTATCTTTGGGCCCAATTCTGATTATCTTTGTATCCACTTCTTAGAGGCATCTCCCAGTCTCTTTTGGCTGACTTTTGCTCACTTGGGCTCTGCCTGCCTGCACTCTGACCTGCACTGTCTTTCTACCCCCTTTGGGTATCACTGTCTGACTCAAACAAAGGTCAAGGTATAGGGTTGGGATTTCCCAAAAGGAGGATTGGTCTCATGGTCTGCCTTCACTATTTGTCCTTTCCCTCGGTGTGGGGCAGGGAGGAGGTGAGCAGAGGCCTCAACCCTTCCATGTTGTGCAAAAGCCTGACCTCAGAGTCTTGCATCCCATCCTGGGGTACCATTCCCCTTAGGTTGGATCTGAGTGCTTTCTTCCCGTCACTGGGTAGAAAGGCTGCCTGTAAGCCCTGCCTTCCATGTGATGATATACATGGCTGCTCCGAGGAGTAGGAGGTCCACGAATGGGAGGATGGTTCCCAGGACCAGTGCTAAAATGGTGGTTCGTTCAACCTGCAGCAAAAAATTGAAGGCCTTATGTAGTTATAAATTGGGGCCCATGTTTATGCAGCTGGCAGCCAATGACTGTAAAAGAAATAGAAACAAGAAGGATGATCTTTTTAAAGACAAAAGAAAATTCCATTTTCATACTAACTAGATGACCCTATTAATGACTATTTTAGGCTGAATACAAATTGACTGTTTACCCACAGGAACAGTTTATAATAAGAACTTCATCTACATGCAAAATCAAATATAACACTCACCACCTCCACCCCAAGATGCCACCCTCTGCTCAATGAACAGTAAAGCAGTAGACTGGACAGAAACGGACTATCCCATTTTGCCTCATTAATACCACACCGTAACACCACAATCACAACCGGGTCACATTTTGCCATATGTATGCATAGACAGTAATCTAGAGCATGGTGGCTGCCATGGAAATTTGCCTGTAACTTATGGAACTTTTGGAAACTTTCCTGTAACTTATGCAATTTGCCTGTAACTAATTCTGCCATCTCTATACCGCTGGGGACTTTTAGGATCTAAAAATTCTGGAAGCGTCTTCTAGAGTTGGCATCCTCCTGGCTACCTCTGGTGTCACTCAAGAGACAGTGAAAAAACATCATCTTACCTTGAATCTAAAAGAGAATCAACTGAGTGATAAATCAGAAGAGATTTCCACAGGTGAACGCTTGTCAAAGGTCTTTACATGGCGCCCCCTTGGTTTCCTAACCCATTTTAACATCTTACGTTATTTTTTATTGTGGTAAAAAAAATACATGAAATTTACCATGTGAATGTCTAACTGGGCAGTACAATAGTGTTAGCCAAATGGCAGGACAGATCTCTAGAACTTTTTGTCTTACAAAAAAATGATACCTCTGGAACAACTCCCCTCCCCCCTCTACCCCACAATGGCTGGCAACTGCCTTTCTACTGGATGTTACTAAGAGTTTGACTACTTTAGATACCTCATCTGAGTGGAACCTGCCTTCTATCTCTCAAGCATAGTGTTCTGGAAAGTGTTTTCTTCATCTGAAAAACAGTAGAGTTCCAAAGAAGAACTACTGGTCTTAACTGTGTCGCTCACCTTACCTAATTTTATTTAACAATTATTCACTTACGGTGTAATAAACATGTCCTGATCAAGTTTACAAGGCTCGGTGGGACCTTTGTTATGTCAGATTATCTCACCAAGGACTTTGAAATGATCTAGGGGTTGAATGGTGGATGTTGAGTTCCGCAGCTGTTTATTATTTTCCAGCCTCTTTAATATTTGCCACCCAAACATCATACCTGTGGTCTTGTTCGTTCTGAGTCTCAAAATCAGCCCAAGATGAGGTGTGAATGTAACAAATATGGTAGCTAGACTTGCACATGCATTTAAAGAGATGGGTCATCATAGCCCATCCTACAATGGCAAGATAACCTCGAAGGGAACCTTGACTGTCCATAATTGCCCCTGCCTTGGAAGTCTAGAAGAACTGGTTTTCTGGAGCCACTTCTCCAGTCTCTCTGCGTTTAGCCTGGGGAGCATTTCCAACTGTAGACCTTGGAATGCCATTCTTGCATTCTGTGAATTCAAGAAAAACATGGGTAACCTTATCCACATGTCCCTTCTGAGAAAGGAGGCTGACAGCTTCTCCCAATCTCTAACCAGCAGAAACTGCAGAGCGCAACAGCTGCCAAGGCCCTGACCCTGAACTTGTCAACTTCTTCCCTACCCTCCCACCTCCTTCCTCCTAGCATCCCCCTCAAAGGGAGCTTTCTGCTTGTTTTTTGCTAAAGAACCTCAGAGACGAGCCTTTGAGCACCTACTCCAGTCAAGAAAGACCACTGACATCTGGGCTCCAAGAAAGAGCCTTTTGAAATGAGACAGGCATCTAGACTTTTCCAGAGAGGTAGCTATACTACCCAACCTCCCTCAGAGTCTGTGGTCTTTCTTATAGGCTAACACCCTCTGCTGACCCAGATGCTTCCTATTCACTCAGACTCCGAAGTAAATGATCTTTGTCATTAGGGAAGTCCGAAGGGCTTAATATTGTACGCTCTGGGGAAGAATTTCTCCAGAATTATTATTTCATTTTCTCCCTGCCCGCAAACGCATCTTCCTAAGGACTAGGCTCGTAAGTGCTCTCCCAGGGAAAGGTCTGCGTGCGTGGGATTATGTTCACAATGACGATCATCACCGCAGCCCCTAGGATGTTTGAGAAACAAAAATAAGCTTTGCAAGTTGCCTAGGTTCTGCGGACTCAGCAGGCCCCTGCTGGGACCAATCACCGACCGCCTCTGCAAGAGCTACGGCCCGATCTTTCCGACGTACTGATTGGCTTTGAGGCCTGGGCGGGGCCACTGCCTGGGTCGGCTCCCCGTAGGTGAGGGAAAGTTAAGGTGAGCCTCCAGCAGGATTTTTGTCCGGTGACAGCAAGGAAAGTCTCGGAGAATTTTTTTTTTTTCTTTTTTTCCCTGCTTTGGAGGCCCAGGTTCAAGGCAAATTATAAGTGGGGAACCAATTTGAAGGAAAGAAATTGGAACCGAGTTCAGGTGGCAGGTCCTGGGAGAGAAGACCAGCCCTGTCCGAAGTCTGCACCGGCAGCTGACCAACTTGGGGGCCTGGGTTAAGGGAAGAGGGGTTCGGCCAGCACAGGTGGAAGAGAAACTGATACTGCCCCAAAGAGGCCAACTGATGGAGGGCACCAGTCCATGCGCTCGGTATCTTTAATCGGTTAAAGCCTTTACATGATTTCTTCAAGGCTAACCGGCCGCAGCAGAGCTGTGCCTTTGATTGGCTAGGGGGCTTTCTGCGAGCCCTAGAATGACGTTTCTCTACTACTGAGCAAGGGACGGGGGCCCCCACTATGCCTCGGTTCAGCCTCCTCTCCTGGTCCCTTTCTGCTGGGCGTGAAACGATGCTCACCAATCCCACCTAAAGCAGGAAGCAAGGAGCCCAGCCTTTTTGTGCACACAGGAGCCGTCACTGGCCTCCTTTTCTGCCCCCAAGACAAGAGAGGACTCTTGGAAGCCGAGTAGGGTTTCAGAAGTCTTTCTGGACTGAGCCCAGCGTGGTGAGAGGCGAAGGGCCCCGGCGGCCGGCGGGAGGCGGGAGGGGGCGCCCAGGGCCACCATGGGCCTGCTCAAGGGCCTCCTCGGGGCGCGAAACCTGCTGCTCGTCATCTTCGTGCCGCTCCTGCTGCTGCCCCTGCCCATGCTCCACCCCAGCAGCGTGAGTACCGCGCGTCGTCTCCTGCCCCTGCGGGCCGGCCGTGGGGGGCGAGGGCAGGGGGGCCGAGGGATGGGGTGCGAGGCAGCTCCTCCGTGAGCTTTGCTCCCGGGATCCGGGCATGGACAGGTCTTTCTGGGGGAGGCTCGAACGCTTTCTTCCCCCCACGCTGCCACTTTTGTCCCTCCGCACCTTTCCCAGGGCCCCGACCACATGGCCCCCAGCCAGGGCTGAGGTTGGCGGGGGGGCTGCTGAACCGGCTAAGGGGTGCTACCCCGTCCTCGGGCCGCCGGAGCGGGGGCCACGCACTGTGCCCCTGCGGAGAGGGACACGCTGCTGGGCCGGCATTTGTCCCGGGCTCAACAGGATCACCATGTGACCGGCTCTCTGCGAAGAAGCTGGAGAGCAGGGAGGCCTCCCAGGAAGGACACAGTGGGGTAGGGGGAGTGATGCCAGAGGGAGGGGATGACCCTGCAGGACTGGGGGGGTCTTGGGCGAAGCTGGGGGGTGGCATGGGGGAGGGGGGGGGCACTGGAACTCCTTTGCACCCACCAGGGGCTGTTGTTCTGTTATCCACACTTTGAAATGCAGTCTCCGAAGTCCTTCTGAACTTTACATTGAAGCGGAGCTTGGCATCTTGCCCCAGTCCCATGCCTACGGCCCTTTGATCATGTGTATCCTCTGTGTTTCCTTCTCTATGCCCCTGAAGGAGGCACATTCAAGGACGCGATAAAAAAAGAAATAAGAGCCCCCAACTCTAGACCATGACCCAATTTTTGAGCAGTTTGCATGAGCAGTGGTGCCAAAGCTTTGGGTCTGCCTTTGCCTGCCTTCCTTCCCTCCCTGTCTCCCTCCTCCTCCTCTGCCCCCTCCTCTTCCTCCCCCTCCTCCTCTCCGGGGCTATGCCCCTTGTCCTGCAGGCACTACCCTTAAGACTTTAGGAAAAATAAGCTAAGAGAGGTTAATCATGTTTGTGAGAGGGGAAGAGATTTTTCCAGGCAGCTCCCAGAGTAACTTGGTAACCAACATTGAGTTAGAAACTTAAATAGAGGGGATTAGAATGTCTTAAAAACAAACGGGCCTAAATCTTTACTAGAATAAATACCCCAGAGTGCCGGGAGCCTCAGAGTAACAGCCGCCCTGGGATTAGCAGAGACAGTGATTGCTGCTGACAGTTTTTTTGGGCTCCTGCTAGTCCATGCTCTGCTCTGTCCAAATGGGCTGATTGTTCTTTCTTTCTTTTTTCAAAGTTTGTTGTTGTTTTTTTTCACTCAATATTTGATGCACTTAAGGGAATGTTCACCAGAGACACAGTGCCCTCCTCTCCGTGGTGGTATCAGGCACTCTGTGTCCCCCTAAGTCAGCCCCATTTGGGAGGACCATGACTCTAGGGTGTGGTGTTGCCCGGTTTTCATTCTGGGGACCTGGCTTTGAGCGCCTCAGTCACCAATGACTCGTAAGAAGAATCCACAAGAAGAAACAAAATAAAATAACCAGTTATTGAAGTAGGCAAAAGAATCTATAAATCTGATGGAAGACAGGTGTTATTTTTAAAAGAAGGGGAAAAGTCCTGGCGGGGGGAGAGGAGAGCAAAGGAAAAGCAGGTGAAGCTCTGGTCTGTTTGGATTTGTACATAATCTTTGAAGAGATTTTTACAGCTGGACTTACGGAGACCAAGGGACTCTGTCTCTTCCCCCCTCCCACTATGACAACCTAAAATGCTTCCAGATATCGCCCAATATCCCCTGCCCAATATCCCCTGGACTGCAGGGGGGCCGGGGAGGTGCAAATTCGCCCCCTTTAAGAACAAGTGCCTTTAAGGAAAGTAAACCTAACACTCCCTCAGGGCCTCTCCCATAGCCCTGGGGACAGCTAGATGGAGCCCGGTATGGCCAGTGACCTCAGAGCTGGATGCAGCTCACTTGCCACTTACCCAGGGTGCCCGCCAAAGGTGATTTCTGTTTGTGTCACTGTATCAGCGAGAGCTCTGCTCTTCTTCTACCAGGACATAAAATCACCTTGAGGTGACCAATGCCCACAGTAAGCACAAACCAACACATAGAAGGTCTCTCTACCCATTCTTACTCCCACGTGTCAAACTTTTAGATTCTGATATTGAATCCTCAGGATTCTAAATGGGACCTGGCTGCTCCAGGCTGGAGCTGAGGGAAGGGACCCGGCCCAAGTTCCCAGCCTGCCTTTCTAATGGTTCTTCAAAAGATAAGCCCCAGCTACAACCTAGGAAGCATTAGAAGGACCCTCCCCTTTTTCCTGCCCAGCTCTCTAACACCAGGGGCCCAGACTTGGTCTCCTGTGTTCCAAAAGAGAAGGGCATAGGAGGGGCTTGTCCATAACCAAGACCTGCCTCAGTGTCCCTGGTGGGATAAAGGCTACACCCAAGTCCCAAATGAAATTTCAGAAAGGCCTCATGGTCATGTATGACAGCAAATAAACAGACCTCAAGCCCCTTCTGGTGAAGTTTGAGTGGAACATCACTGAGATGATCGGACAGCCCGGGAAAAGACCAGATGGACACATCAGTTGGTAGCAGAGTCAGGAAACATCCCATATGGGAAATGCCACTTTTGAGCTCCCTCCTTTATTTGTAAACAGAAGCCAAAAAGAACTGATAATACTAAGCTTTAAAGGCACTGCCCGAATAACTCCTCAGCCCCTGCACACCAGCTAACTAGTGGCAGTGATAAGGGGCCGAGGGTGTCCAGAATATTCTCTCCAATAGATAGATAAGAGAAATCCGGTAGCCAGCAGGGGAACCCAGTTCAGTTCAACCAACTTTAATTGAGCCACCTGCCAGACACTGGACGGATGTGGGGCCCCAGGATTCCTGTAATCAAACCTCACAAAGCTTTTGGAGAGGGTATCTAAATACAAGCTTACCCACTGAATTTTGAGAAGGTTCAGAAGGAGCAAAAGGAAGTTTATGTAAATTCCATGGGTGAACGGGGAAGAAACATGGAAAAGGGCCCCTGGAGGTAGACTCTTGGCCATTCTCGTGCTGTAAGGAAAGTCCAGATAAAAATGATGATGGTGGTTTACCCTGTTCTTAAGGGGGCTTGCTGACTTCCTCCAAGCCAACCTATTTTAATTTATAACAGTAATTACAGTCAACAAGTATACCTTAGCTTACCCAAATCCTCCTAATTCAAACTAAGAGGGTACCCAGGAGAAGGTTGATTCTCTGTTTCTCTCCATCTGTCTTCCCTTCCCTTCTCCCTTAACCTTAATCTGTGGCCCTGTAAGGACAAGAAAGACTAAAGGTCCTTAGGAGGGAATAAGGTTCTCAGGGAGGGACAGATAGCCTGTCCCTTTTATCTTCAGCTAGAGTTGAGACCTGCCATTCTGTGTCCCAGGGAAGAGATAGGAGTAAGTAGGCTCAAGGGGGCTAAAGGCTTTGAAATTCTTTATATAGTTTTATTTCTGCAACAAAAGGGAGTATTTCTCTAAATTGCATTATTTTCCAATGGAATCTACCCCCCCCCCTTCCTGATTCTGTTTTCTTATCAGCAACTTCTAAAAGTTTTAACTTCTCTCTGATCTTTCGGCCCCAGAGGACATCTCAGTGGGAGCTACACAGTCAACAATCATTGGGCCCTGTTCCCATTTCTCAAACCCCAAGGCGGTAATCCGTGCATATCAGGAGGGAGCAAGGTCCCATCCAGCCAAGCTGGGTTAATCACTCCTGACGCCCCTCACGGATCCTGGCGACCTTTTGTAACTTTTGTGCAAGAGTTTGAGGACGCTTGTTCTGAACCCAAGGGAGAGATAAACAGAACAAGATTCGTCAGGCTCCTTGATCGCCAGCCCAGCCCCAGGGCAGGTCAGATCGGAGCACAGATGGTTTAGGATGATGTATAAATTGAGGAACCCAGAGTTTGCTTGGACCCTCTGTGCAATGGCCCTCCAAGACCACTGTTAAGGTCCTTGGACAGTCACCCCCCCACCCCTGAGAGTAAGCCAGTGACTTTTCTCAACTCCGTTAATCAGTGCGATACCGAGCGGCCAGCACTACTAGAGGCTGAGGTTAAGGAGGGCTGGTTGTCGAGAACATTGTTGTGCTTTTTTATTTGAAGCACCGCAAGGCTGTACAGCCAGCCACGTGGCGGTGTTGGGGAAAACTGGTAAATTTCCAGGCCTTCCCTTGCAGGTAGATAGCACTTTTGATTCCCTTTACTGGAGGGATGTTTCCATGTGTATCAGGCAGGGGGGGATGAAGTCCCAGAGCGGTGAGAATCAGACACTGGTAGGGACACGGGTTCTCAACCAGGCACAAATATTCCCCCCAGGGACATTTAGCAATGTCTGAAGGCATCTGTGGTTGTCACAATCCGGAGGTACTACTGACATCTAGTGGGTAGAGGCCAGGGATGCTGTTAAACCTCTTCACGCCCAGGACGGCCCCCCACGACGTAGACTTTTCCAGCCCTACAATGGGCCAATCTCAGAGCTCACATGTCAGTCAGTTACACAAATGGATCCCAAATTTCAACCACCCCAAGAACACCTAGCATCCAATCAACTCGATGCCAAAATATTCGGCTGCATGCCCGAGCTGCGCACTCCATCTTTAGAGCCTGTGATCGTGGGTCTGGACACAGTTCATTTCAGTCCCCATCCTGCACAGTTTCAGGCACCGGCAGAGCCGTGATACCCTAAGTCTGGTGGCTCCATTGCCACAGACCACATGCCAGGCGCCGGTCCACCTAGGGAGCAGCCATTACAGCACACACCCAAGTGTGGGCCCCGCCACGGATCCCCACATGGCCCTGCCAAGGCCAGCTTTGCACCTCCCAGGGCTGTGTCCTGGGGCCCGTGTTCGAGTCTGGATGCCTATTGCCTCCACCCCGGGGTCCCATTTGGATTCTCCATGGCAGTGGTTCTCCCTGTGACTAACCGCCTACTTTCTTTCCCTTCCAGGAGGCTTCGTGTGCTTACGTGTTGATCGTGACCGCTGTGTACTGGGTGTCTGAGGCCGTGCCTCTCGGAGCTGCAGCGCTGGTGCCTGCCTTCCTGTACCCGTTCTTCGGAGTCCTCCGGTCCAGCGAGGTTAGAACATTGATGGCCCAGCTCCCTGCTCAGGGCCCCCCTGGGCCACTGAAAGAGGGCTCGAGGTGAAGGGAGAATCCCAAAGCACTTGAGAACAGGGCTTTCTTCACCCTCTGGAAAAACCTCTTAGCACTAAGCCTTTGCAGCTGCCATTCCAGGCCCTGAGTTCCTCCCCCATGACCCTCATTTCCCTCAAACTGCCTCTTTCAGGAAGCCTTACTTGACTGATCACATCCAATTGCTTCTTCAGTCTGAAACCCTCTAGGAACTGGAGGGTTAGCACCTATAAGCAACCTGCTGTTGACTTTTCTCAGTCTTTTGTATCCACTTACACTATAAGGCAGGAATCAAAGGTAGAAATTGGGTTTCCCAGGTCTTTGGAATCTCATAAACCTCAGCCCCTATACAGTAAGTGCTCAATAAATGTGTGTTGACAGAGAGACTCATGATGTTTTCCTGAGTCCTGACAATGTTTTCATCGACTTCCCGTAAAAAAAGAAAAAAAAAATTCTATTCCTTCTTCCCCAACTCAAGATTACTGCATATTCTTTCCTTGACCTCTGTCTACCTAGAACCTGCCCTCTCTGTCCACTCTCTCTCTCTCTCTCTACGGCATCCTTAAAAACTCATCCAGAAATTGTCAATATCGAGCCCAGGTTGTGGTCAGATTTCAGGGCATACACTTAACACCCAGCACAAGTGGGAAAGAAGAAAAACACAACCAAAACCCAGAAGCAAGATGAAAGATGGTCCCCATCCATTACTACCTGGTTCTGTTTAGACCCTTGTCACAGCACCTGGTCTCTGCTTAGGGCTTCTGATAAAGATTGAATGGTAGCAACAAAGGACAGAGGCAAAGAAGGATGAAAGGGAACCAATGTTTGCAGGCCTACGAGCAACCGGGCACCAGAGTGGAAGTACTATATTACTTAATGTAATACCCCTGAGATCTCTGCAAGGTGGAG
Source organism: Mustela lutreola (assembly GCF_030435805.1). Classification (NCBI taxonomy): domain Eukaryota; kingdom Metazoa; phylum Chordata; class Mammalia; order Carnivora; family Mustelidae; genus Mustela; species Mustela lutreola. The sequence continues at coordinate 185,282,920 of NC_081293.1, read as the reverse complement.
ATCCATTCTGCGGATGAGTGAAGAGACTCAGAGAGTTAAGAATCACACTCAAAATCACAAGGTAGGAAGTAGCAGAACTGGATTCAAACTCATATCCATTCGATTTCAAAGTATATTCTTGCTTGCTGTTCTACCAGACAGACTCAACTGACCAATCTGATTGTTAGTTTGTGTCTGGGGTATTTGGGTTTTTGGTCTTCACTGAGTTTTTTGTTGCTATCGTTTTTTTCTGTATTGTTCTTGTTTGGGGTGGAAGAGTTGGTGGCGATGGGGGGCTGTAGTAGTCAAAAAGGATGGGAGCCCCCCAACCATCAGCAGTGCTTTTATTCCCGGAAATGGGTACAACACCAATATCCTGGAGGGCCACAGAAAAGCTAGCCTGTGACCTGCATCACCCGGCAGTTGCTCCAAAGTGTCCCCTTCCTTTGTGGAAACAAGAATAGGTAGTTTGGTCTGTGGGCCTGCCTAAAAGAACCACCAACCTTAAACACGACTGTTCTTAAGAAGAGCATTTAAACGTATTCTACAGATTTCTCTTTAAAAGTGAGACACCAGAAGCTCATGAATCAGGGGGTGAAAACAGAGGGCAGAGAAAAAAATGACATTATAGAAAGAATTGAATCTTAACTAACATTTAACGTGAGCTAACTACTAATTAAAAGATTTCTATCTTGTATTTCACAATGGGCAGCCCCAAAGCCAACAGCATGACAGCCTTGAAGTAGATGACGTCCCTCTTTCTCCAAGGGCTGCCTGCAGCAGGAGTCGTCCAGAGGGGTGGCCCACTCAGTGCCTCTGCACAGTAGAGATGTTGCTAGGCAATGGTTCATCCAAGGGCCCGCCCCTCTGCACAGCCAGGAAGGCCTGACCTAGAAGGCATCTATTGAGTCAGTGGTTTGTGGGCATAACATGACTTTGTGAGGAGAAAAGGAAGACTGTCCGGTGAAAGGCTAGGCAAGTTCTGGAAAGTTCTGGAGGAGCTAGAGGGCAAATCTTGTCATTTGAGGTGAAAATTCCTACCCCATCTGAAAAAGTAGTGGTGGCTGGCAATGATAATTAACAGTTGGTCTATAGGAAGCACATTTAGCCAAAGGTAGTCTGTTTAGTTAGCTTTTTAAACTCAGAGTAGAGGAAAATGCCAGTAAGTAGAGGACAGGGCTTATGACCCTTCGTGAGCCACTCAACTTTGCAGATGGAGACCTTGTCCACCACCAGCAGCCACACCCCCACATCAGCATGTGCAGGGCTCCCCGGGAAAAGGCAGTCAGATCATCTACTTGTCACTCCCCAAACCCACATTGTGCTTGCCTCATCTTGCTTTGACTCAAAGTTCTCTCCACTTTCCTCCACTGTTAAAATCCTGCCCAGTTACCCTCTACAGTGAAGCCTTTCCAAAGACCTCAGCTAAAAGTGTTGCTCCCTTCCCTTGGAGCCGATCTGATGTCCTTAGCCTTGAAGGGGTACATCAGACACACTTGACAGCAACTTTCCGCGGACATGTCACCTCACCACAAAGATTTGCAGCCCCTGGGATTTGTGGCATCTGTGGACTAGATCCTTGTGCTGGCCTTCAGTGAAGGGTTTTTGGTTGCAGGGTTTCCAGACGGTGTGCAATAGTGTGCTTTCCACCTGAAGGAAGGCCTGTGGGTAGGATCAGTGTGAATCTAGAACCGTGGCTTTTTTTTTTAAAGATTTTTTTTTTTAATTTATTTGACAGACAGAGATCATGAGTAGGCAGAGAAGCAGGCAGAGAGAGAGGAGGAAGTAGACTCCCCACTGAGCAGAGAGCCCGATGCAATGCGGAGCTCAATCCTAGGACCCTGGGATCATGACCTGAGCCGAAGGCAGAGGCTTTAACCCCCTGAGCCACCCAGGTGCCCCTAGAACCGTGGCTTTTGTCCCTCATGTTATTCATTCAACATTCAGAAAAATATTTCCTGAGTTCTGTATCTACCAGGCACCATTTGGGACATTACAGGACCCTGACTGTGGCAAAAATGAAACACGGAATTTCTGCCCTCTCGAGTCTCACAGCTGATGTATGCATACAAATGGTTCATTTTTATGGTGATGACTTGATAGTCAGCAGGGGTTAAGAGTTTGTTGTGTGCAAAGCTTAGACTTCCTTCTTTCTGCCTTGCTAAAAAGTGATACAAAATGATAGACTCCTGACCTTGAGAGTTTCTCCTCTAAAAAAGAGAAGGCACAAGCCAAATGGGAAAACACAGAAGACCCATGCGGTAATGCCTCGTTTTCTGGCCCTGTGGAGGATTCACCCAATTCCCCAAGAGGGAATGTTCTAGATAAATGAAATACACCCCACCTGCCAAACTTTATTTTGACCACTTTTTGATCGACGTCTTTCTAGGAGGCTTTATAATTTTCCCCGGCCTTTTAAACAGAAGTTGTTGAAAACAAATTAACTTTTTCTCCGGAAACTTCACAATTTCCAGGGGGAAAAAATTTCTCAATCTAAAGAGCCAGTGTGGACTGGATGATGGCACAGTCGAGTGACTCGAGTGCTGGCTGACCAGCTGAACCTTAAGAATCTCGAGTAACGTATTGGCAGTAGACTAGAGGGAGAGCCCAGGTGGAAATACGAGAGGTACGTTATCAGATCTGCAGATGACCCGAAGCTGGATGGGCCAACTGATTAATGAGGACAGAAACAAGGCTGACAGGATGAGACAATGGCCTGGGAGTGACAGAATGACATTTCATAGGGATAAATGTTCACAGTGTGTGTGGAAAATACCTTGGCTCTTAGCTGAGTCCAGAGGCAGCATGAATCATCTATCAGCCCAGCGTAGCTGCCAAAATCTGGAGCACGTACCATATGCCAAGCACTCTGGGAGGTTCTTGACGTGCTCCGTGTCACTTAACTCCCTGTAACGAGGTTCTCAGCTCTGTCTTTACGGACAAGTTCAGAAATGGAAGTTCAGAGAAGTCACGATTGGACCCAGGAGTGTGTGCCCCCAGAACGTGTGCTCTTAACCACTGGCCAATAGGTACTGAAGTCTGCTGAGTTAATAAACGTCTGTGCCCAGAGCGTCAGATTCTAGATCAGGAGGTCGTGCGGTGGTGGGTCGCTGAGATGTCCCCCATCTAGAATGTGAGTCACCCGAGGAAAGATGAGAAGACTCAAGAGGGACGTGATTTCTGGCTTCTGCATCTCAGCACACAAGGCTCAGAGGCTCAAACCAGAACCAGAGTCCACGCACGGTAAGAGAGACCCACTCCATGTGTGGGAAGATGCCGGACTGGGCAGCCAGGTGGGGTCTGAGTATTCCTGGTCCTGCGAAGGCAAGCCAGGTGACCAAGTCAGGGACATTCGAGGTAGATTTTGTGCCTTGGGAGAGGGGACGGACTCAAAGGGCTCTTTGACTTTGGGATTCCATGGTCTTCGGGTTGGCATCCTGCCGCTATTTCCGCCTGTGGGCGTACAGAGCTAAGGCCAGGAGTTTAGGTTTGTTCTTTATTTTACCTCTGTTGTGACCCTCACGACTATCATTGTATCTGCCTCAGGAATCATCTATGCCTTTCTAAGGTGCTGCCACAGCCGGGGACAATCAAATTAGCTAAGATTTACTGTTTCTAGGAGGCCGGGAGCGAGAGCACTCTCTGGGGCAGGAAGAGGCATGGTTGGAATGCTGCGGCTCCGGAGGAGTCTCCAGGGTGTCCAGGGGCAGGAACGACTTCCAGTAGAGATGACATCTGCTTTCTATCTCTCCCCTGCCCAACAGACACCCACACAGGTGTGCACACACAAACACACCCCCTCTGCTGTATCCACGGCCCTGTGCTGCCGGCCCCTGGCAAGTGTCCGTGGCATTCCAGCCCCCGCCAGGAGAGGAGAGGGAGCAGGGCGGCTCCAGCTGCGATAACAGAACAGCCTCAGCAGCCCCATGACACCGGAGTTCAATGTCACAAATCTGCTTCCCTGTCGGTTCCTGATCCTTCTGACCTGCCAGGTTGCCGACCAGCCCCCAGACCCTGACTTTCTCTGTCTGTTTAGACCTGGGCACACTCCACGTACCACTCTCTGCTCTGCCTTTCTGGTCTCTGCTCACCACGGGGGCTGACCCCCTCCATACAGGCCCACGAGGAGGGAGGCTGAGCCTCGGGGCCCGGCCCCCTGCCTGAACCCCAGCCATCCCTCACCCACAGCCAGCCAGATGCAGCCCAGAGCTGAGCTCCTGTGGGGCCTGGAACCGGGAATCTCCAGACACTGCGGCCTCCTCAGGCCAACTTAATGCTTCTGGGCCAAGAGCTACTCCCTACATAGGAGCCAGCCCCTTTACCAGTGGACTCAGAGCCCAGCCCCCTGCCTCAGTTTCCTCCATTGGAGGTGGTCCATGAGGTCCCAGAGAAGAAACTGGGGATGCTTTACGAGTTAGCTAAACAGACTTCCGGCCCGGGTCAGCGCTCATCAGAGTCTCCCTGCTTTAAGCTTCTCTAGGGCAAGGTTTGCAAAGAATGTTTTTTTAGCAACAAAACCTTCGCTTTAAACCACATCTTGGGAGACTCAATACATAAAACAGATGGAAGAGGAACTCCTGCTCAAATTGGGCAAGGAGGCCCAGGGCCCCGGCTGCAGAGGCCCTTCCCACGGGCTTCCTGACATTTCAGACACAGTGAGTGTGGTTGGCAAACCTCTGGCCTTGGGGAGTGCAATCAGGTGCTCAGGAGCGTGTTGGAGCCCGCAGAGGCTTATCCAGCAGGAACAGCATTCCTTTCCCCAGGGAAAGTCCCGGAGTCAGGTGCGCTGGATTTGGCCACCTTGCCGCGGCACTGGCTGGAATGCTGTTCCCTGGGCTCCAGCTCGGGCTAGGGGCTTAGCTCCGTGCTGAGGGAGAGCCACCCCCATCACCCACTCCTGGGGTCTAGAGGATTTTCCTGCAAAATTGTTTGGATGTCCAGAAGAGCCTCAAAGTAAGTCCGTTGCCAGAGGCCACCCCTGGTCTCCTGAGAGCTTGCCATATTCCCACCATTCCTAGAGGCGCCCACAGCTGACCTGCAGAGCGTCTGCATTTCTGGGGTCCCTCCCCCAAGAGCTGCCAGATGGCCACGTCAGAGCACGGTGAGATCCACCCCACCTCCTGCGGTCTCTGGCTGCTGCCACCAGGAGCAAGTAGAGTGGCAGTGTGGAAAGGGTTGGGGGTCCAAGCTGGGAGTAGGGTAAACCTGAGTTTGAATCCAGTTTTGTCACTAACCAGTCTTGAACAAGTTGTAATCTGTACAAACTGCCCTTTACTCTTTACTCGCCTGAAAAGGGAGGATCTAGAAAACAGCCACCTTTCAGGGAGCTAAGCGTTCTCCCCATGCGCAAGCGCCTTCCAGAGGAGGGGGAGGGAGGATGGGCTGGCCCTCAGGCCTCCTCCATCGGGGTGGCCCCAGGGAGGCCAACTCACATTCCTCCTGAGCTAAGCCTGCTGTCCGGAGTGCCCTTCTCCAAAGTCTAGGAACAGAGCCACAACCTTTACAAAAATTGTTCTAAACATTTAAAACCTAACCTGTCTAGAGATCAACCAATAACTCCACCTTCAAAGAAAATAGTGTTTTAAAAGCTCATCACTAATGGATGTCGCCTGTGATTCACTCACTTTGAGCTAGTTAGTGAAGGACCCCATGAGCCGGCCCTTCTGTCCTTGGGCCTCTGCCTCCAGCCCGGCTCCCACTTCGCTGAGAAAACTTGGGGGAATCTTTTGATTTTCAGGCCCCACCTTGCTCCTTATTTCATTTCTTTCTCTTCTTCCCTCCTTCGGTTGTGCTGACCTCCCTGGCATCGCCCTCAATCTCATCTTGAAGCTTTTTATCCTTTTTCCACTTCTTTAATAACATGGACATTTATTGAGCACTTCCTGTATGCCAGGCACCATTCTAAGACCCTGCCTCCATTATCTGACTCGAGGCCACACGGTGACGGATTAAACGAACTGTGTATCTTGACTCTCGCCACGGAAGACATTGGAATGACGGGGCCACGGGGTTCCATGGGTTGCCCAAGAGCCTCCAGCTCCTCTGCGGGGAAGCCACCCTTCAAACCCAGCTCATCAGAACTCCAGAGCCCACGGTGTTGCTCCTCTCTGCCCCGCCTTTCCAGGCGGCCTCCCTGAGCACATCTCTTCTAAAACACTGTCCAGGAACACCTCTACTCTCCAAGCTCAGGGCTCGGGCAAACAGAGAAAAACCACAGAGCAGAAAAGCAGAAAAGGCAAGAATAAAACCACTACTGCAAACATTACAGACACCATGGACTCTGCTCCCAAAAGGAGCGCGCGTTTGGAGATCCTGTTCCTCTTGGCACACAATTCTAACGAGCTTTGTTATCTAGTTTCCCAACTCAGAGAATATCAGTTTTGGAAATTAGGTAGTGGGGAAAGGAATGCCCACAGCAAGCAGGAGTAAGCAACGCAGGTTGGAAAACGATGAAAATAACCCTCAAGAATCCTGGAACCCATGTGTTCCCTGAGGGGTTCTGAATAACCAAGGTTTTATTGTAAAACCAACCAAACAAAAAAACCCACTGGGCTGCACAACTAACAAACACCACTATCGGATAGAATTTTGATTTGTGAAGGTGGAAAGGCAGCTTCGTGGCTGGGTCCACTCTGTGTGCTAATGGCCACAGAGCAGGTCAGCCTTTGCGTGGAACACCGAGGGACGGAAAGAGCTGCCAAAAAATCCTGGTCGCCCGCCCCACAGGCTAGCTGATTTGCATCTGTCATTTACTCTTGACAACAGCTTTACAAAAGGTAGAGACGCACATGATCTTAGATGCCTAAATGAAGCCCAGAGAGGTTGACTAACTTGCCTGGGGTCACACAGCTGAGTCCTGGCTGACTCGAGAGTCCTCATTCTTGCCTACTTGGCTGTGCTGCCTCTTAAGCACAGACTACAGCCAGGCTGCGTGGCCCAAGCACATGACACCCATCACGGGGCGGCAGGACGGCACGCAAATAGACCTAAGCCCACCAAACACCAAGTATGAAAACAGCCCAGAGCCCGTGTCCCAGCTATTTAGGGCCAGAGTCAGGACTGTGATCATGAATGAAGACAGCAATGTGTGCCTACGCATGCTCTCACGGAGACCAAGAAGACTCCCCTAGAGTTGAATTAGACGCACGGCTTCCGGTTGGCCCACCCAGATGTGTTGTGTAGTAGCTTTGGATTCAGACACACCTGGATTGATATCCCACCCCTGCCCCGCCTCTTGCGCTCTGATCTTGGAAGATTTCCTTAACCCCTCTGAGTCAGCTTCGTCACTTGCGAAGTGAGGTACTAACAGCGCCTGCCTCCTAGACTGTTGATGAGAAAGTGAATGTGAAATGGAAATCTCCTGGCAACGAGAGGGCCCTCTCAGCAGGGAGGTTCCTTTCTCCTTCCCCCTGAAAGGAATCCTGAGAAAGTGACCTCGCCTGTCCTGTAGGCTCTGGGCTCCTAAAAGGCCCTCACAAACTGGTATTCTACTATGATATGTGCCAAAGAGGCAGAAAAGGAAAATGTTGCCAGCCAGTACCCTGGGAAAGTAACCACAATAGCACTGACCTTTTGGAAGGCCTTGCAGGGGCCTCAAGTCGCAGGGCCAGGGGAGGAACCTGTACTGAGTCTTGTGTCTTCTGTGGGTTTCCCTCCTGGGGAGACAGAGGAAAAGCGAACACCAATTCCGCCCCCAGAGCTGCCTCCTAGACCTCTAGGAAAGTTAGGGTGCAGTGAGAAAGGTCCTAGATACCAGCCTTCCCCACCCCCTCCCCTGCATCCCTCTCTCAACTCCTCCCCTGCACCCCTTCCCAGTCCCCAGCCTAAGCCTCGGGCATCCCGCGGTGCCTCCACGACCCACTAGGGGGCAGCAACTTCACCCATGCCCACGCAGCCCAGAGGCCTATCCGCCCCTCCCAGAGGGGACTCTGCCCTAGAGTCACCAGCCCAGCAGCACATCTCTCCCCTCGGGAAACATTAGTGACAGTGCCAACTGGCGATTGGGTTTGGGGACAAGAACTAGATTAAGCAGAAGCAGGGGGTTGCCTTCCCCCTCTGTGACCCCCAACAAGTCCCCCACCTCTGCCCAACCCCCATCCAGGGTCAACAACTTCCATCTTTATTAACAGATTCTTCTGGAATTAAGCACCATATAGTATTCTTATTTAATATTCTATTTTTTTAAGAGTTTATTTTTAATCTTTATACCCAACCTGGGGCCGGAACTCACAATCCCAAGATCAAGAGTCGCATGCTATCCCTAGTGAGCCAGCCAGGCGCCCTTCTTATTTTATATTCTTTTTATTTATTTATTTGAGAGAGATGAGAGAGAGCATGAAAGGGGAGAAGCAGACTCCTTGCAGAGCTGGGAGCCTGATGAGGGTCTCGATCCAAGGACTCCAGGATCATGACCTGAGCCGAAGGCAGGGGCCCAGGCGCCCCTCTTATTTGATATTATGTTAATTCTTGAGTTATCACTTGTAGACATTATCAGTTGATTTCCAACGACAGCCGATGAGGATTTTATCCTCCTAGCACCCTCTCCTTCTGCCTCCGGCTTCCCGGTATAGGTACCCCCACGGTTTTGGTTAATTCAGTCATCAAAGTTTAACAGTATGATTATACAGATTTTGTTTCTTTCCAACACCACATATTTTACTATATTTACATTTCCTGCCATTTTCATTTCTCCTGCAATGAGAAATGTCCTTGTTTTCCCCCCTTTAAAGAGGGTTTATATTATATACGTCAAACAGACATAATGTCAAGCGGTCGGCGACGCCAACAGCCCTCACCTCCGTCCGTGCCTCCTGCTTGCGGGGTCTCTAGGGGAGCATCCTGAGTTGGGCTGGGCGCATGCGCCGGGCTGGGCGCATGCGCCGGGCCGGACACATGCGCTGGGCCGGGCGGGAGGGGCCGACGCGCTGCCTTCCCGCAGGTGGCCGCGGAGTACTTCAAGAACACCACGCTGCTGCTGGTGGGCGTCATCTGCGTGGCGGCTGCCGTGGAGAAGTGGAACCTGCACAAGCGCATTGCTCTGCGAATGGTCATGATGGCCGGAGCCAAGCCGGGCATGTAAGTAGCCTTTGGGGTACCCAAGCACTCTGCGGCCCCCAGCTGCCAGGGGGCCACCTGGACAGGGCTCCTGGGTCCCCGGGTGACTCCGGGTCCGGGTGTTTTACTACTAATGGGGATGGAATGACGTCAGGGCTGCTGGGCCGTCGATCATGGAAGAGAGATGTGCGGGTGACGTTGGTGTCATTTATTACCACAGTCTCAATAATTTATCCGGGCCACGTAGACTTCACAGGCAGCAGGTTACAAAATCCAAGGGGCCCATTGGGTAAAAGGAGATGGACCAATGCAAGTTGTTTCTCAACCTTTTTTCCGGTGTTAACAGGGAACGGGCTGGACAAGGAAATGGTGTCTTCTCCTCTGTCTTCTCCTCGGCTCTGTCTTCTCCTCTCCTTAAGGAGAGGTGGAGGTTTCCTCCCATCCATCCTGAGTTTTTGTTGTCACTGGCTCAGACCACAGCTCAGACATGTTGGCTCTGACCAGGCATCTGAGATGCCCTGCAGGCCCCCAGCCCTGTCCTCTTCTTTGTCTGCTGTTGGCAACACTGGAGGGAAACACTCCCAACCCTGGGGAATGTGTGGCAAAGTCGGGATTGACAGTTCTGTGTTGACAGTTCTGCTGCGTGGAACAACCCTACCCTTCTCTTTCCTTCAGCATCTGGGTCCCACCTCCTATTTACAGCTTTCTTGGGACATTTTCTGTAAGCGGCCCTGACTCCTTTGGGAGTCTGATGGGGTATAAATGAACAACATGGTACCAGTTTCCAACATGAGTCCTCTGGATGAATACAGGTTAAGCCTCAAAGGAGGTTCCTGTTTTGCACTTAACCACAGCTTAATTTGGTGTCACTTGCCCTGTCACTTAGTAATCATCTTGGACTCCACACTCAACCTCCCAGACACACAACGGCATCTGCAGTTGTGCTGGGGACTCCGCAGCTCTTTGAAACCACTGTGTACTCACACTCAAACTCAAGAAAGCTGATCCCACTGCATTTCCATGCTTCTTCACTAAACTCCTCCCCATGTCTGTTTCCACACCTGCCCCCCCACCATGGGGCAGGCAAACTCCTGTTGCGCTCAGCCTAAACAGAAACAGCACCATTTGGCCTGCCTGACGTAATCCACACAAAAGGTGCTCCCACATTGCACCATGCCAGGGATCCCACCTCAAGTAAGAAACATGGGGAGTCTCTATGCAGGCTGGTCTCACGGAAGTCAGAACCATGTCTATACCAGCAACACACTGTGTTTCCAAAGCCAAAGTGAAATAACTTGACGGTTATTTTTTGTTAATGTTTTCCAAGGGTTGACTCTTCAAGATACCGGCTGAAGAGATTCATGCAGTGACATGGGACCCTTGTGTGGCTTGGGGCAGGGCAGGGGCGGGGGTGGGCGCTAGCCTTTCAGCAAGTGGGCAGCGGGCAAGTGATGGACAGAACTGTGACCTCCATATGTTAGTCTCTGTTTGGTCACTAGTAACTAGAGTGATGAGGCTGCAGAGAAGGGACTGTCATGGGCCCTGAAGAACTGTTGGCTGGAGGGCAAAAAAAAAAAGAATTCCTTTATGCACCCAAAGCACACCTCATTACCAAGCCAACATCTGCAGAGCCGAGCCATCAGTAAGTCCCAGACTGAGTGACCCTACAACCAAAGCTAGTCTTTGCTTAAGGAAGGGCTTCCTGCTGGCTGAGGCCATTAGCCCAAGAGGTGTGATTTATTCATTCAACAAACACGAAGGTAATGTTTACTCCATGCCAAGCCCTGGGAGTACAAAGCCGAAAGCTTGACTTAAAACCCTGACCTTCTGGCTCCACGGCAGCGCCTCCTGACCGCGCCGCCCCTTCTCAAGGCCAGCTCCATCGGGTTTGTAGGAGGCCCCAGAGGATCCCCGTGAGAGAAGCGGGGGGCCACCCTGGGTCGGCAGCCCCCCTGTGACCCGGCGCCCTGACTGCCCCGCCTTGCAGGCTGCTGCTCTGCTTCATGTGCTGCACCACGCTGCTGTCCATGTGGCTCTCCAACACGTCCACCACCGCCATGGTGATGCCCATCGTGGAGGCCGTGCTGCAGGAGCTGGTCAGTGCCGAGGAGGAGCAGCTCGTGGCTGGCAGCTCCAGCACCGAAGAGGCCGAGCCCATCAGTACAGTTTGCTGGAGTTCACCTCCCCTTTGCCCCGGGGCCCCCCCTCCCCGGGACACCGCCGGGCTCAGTGCTGCCCCCAGGATCCTCACCCGTGCCCTGCCCCTCCCCCCCATCCCAGGCCAGCCCTTGGACCCTGAAGCTCCCTCCTGACCCTGCGTTCCTGGCTCTTCCTTCCTCCCCTGCTCACGGCAGCCACCGCTGCTCCTCGGGGGGAGGAAGCACCCAAGGGTTCTGACAACACCCCAGGCCTGTCCGTGCCCGCAAGCCCTGCCATGCTTTCAGAGCGGAGGGAGGGGTGGAGGTCAAGCCTGCCTCCAGCAGGACATGCCCTCGTCTCCCCCGTTCGGCCCCATCCCTGAGCCCCTGCCCAGTATGGTCGGCTCCAGCCTCCGCATCTCACGTCTGCTTTCCTTTGCTCCTGTAGGTCTTGAGGCAAACAACAGCCCACCCTCTCTGGAACTCATCTTTGTCAATGAAGAGTAAGTATGACTGCCCTCCTCCCAGACAGAGCCTGGCCAGGTCTATCCCGGAGGTCAGGAAAGCCAGTCCTTGAGCTCCTAAACAGCTCTTCTAGAAGTATGGGCCAGGCTCGTGTCATGCCACACCACCCTCCCCTCTGCCCTGAGTTCCTCTCTGTACCTGGGCACCACCTGCCAGGAGCCTGAGGACAACTCCCTCGACCACAGGGCGTTGCAGCCATGAGGGAAGAGACAGGAAGACAATCTGATTGCCTACACGCCTACCAAGTAGAACTGAAGTAGAAGAATAGTACATTTAACTAATTAATAGAAAAACATTCACAGAATAGATGTCGCAGGAGATTCTGAGAGAATCGCGAAGTATCTTCTAGATACTTGTGGTCTCACTAGATTTAGCCTTGTCAGATATGACAAAGAAGGGTGAGGTGACGGGTGGCAGATCTGAGGACAATTGATGAGAGAGCTGTGTGAGGGTGGAGAGAAGCTAAAAAAGGAGAAATACACCCCCCAAACATTCATGTGAGACAGATCCATTAAGAGCTTATTTCTTCCAGAAATTCTATGTCAAAATGTGGTCTTCAAGGGTTACTGTGATGAATATTGCCTTTAAAGGCTGGGTGTGAAGCAGAGCTGAGTTTTGCAGTTTCGTGTCTTCTTGGGCAATGAGAGCTGCCCTGAGCACAACCAGTGTGTGTGAGGGGAGAACGCGGCAGGGTGGGGGACAGCTCTGCTCTCCCCGGCTCTGTGGCCTTCAGTCACAGCAGCCCATTCCCCTCCACGGCCCTGGATGAGATCTCAGGCAAACTTCACTGCTCTCTGGTTCTTTAAGGTGTTAGAGCAGAATGACCTCCTTTGCAGAGAGTCAGCAGTCTGGTCCAGACTCCCCAAAACTTCCGTCTCTCAGCCACAGCACGTCCTACCTGCTGTCACCCAGGCGGTCAGAGGTCAGAGTGCGTGGGGACAGACTCTCACCTCTCCTCCCCCCATCCTCCGGACCCCTGCCGCTCCCTCTGTTGCCTCCGGCCCCTCCCGGTGCCCTCCCCCTCTGAGACTCCCTGGCTCCCTCCCTTGCCAAGTGCCCACATTCAGCGCCTCTGGAGCGTCCCCTTGGGGTGCCCTTTGCAGAGCGCCAGGCCTGATGACAGCGGTGAGGCCCTCCTGGATGACCACGCATCCCCAGCCCTCGCTTCTGTGCTCTGCTGCCTCAGTCCCCCACAGCCTCTTCCTTTTGGGGTGGCCTCGGCCTCTTGGGTAGGGCCTCTTCGAGACAGCTCTGGCCTGGCCACCTTCTGTGTGCGCCACCCACTATGAGACTCAGAATCATGACCTGCTTTTGTTCTTCTCTAGACCTAAATCTATGTCCCCCAAACTCCAAAGCAAAAGCTCAAGTTGGCCCTAGAACTCCCTCAGCAGAGTGAGGGTGAGAACGGCCATCTTCCGGGGTGGCCGGCACCTCCCATGCTGTCTGAGGGGCTCCGGGCCCGCCCTCCTCACCCAGCCTGGGAAGGAATGGGGGAAACATCGGACTGCTCCACTCCTTCCACGCTAGCAACCCCCTCCGAAGAATGCTTCCCTCTGAGCCCCATCAACTCCTTACCCTCCCCTTGGGTAGCCTGGACACGATTGTCTGCCACGGGACTTCAGTCCTGCACACGTGTCCAACCGCTATCTTCACACAGACCTCACGGTACCCACTGTCCTCAGAACTACGACAAACCAAAGCACACGTTTAGCCCTGAGCGCAGCCAGTACTGCTGTGGTCCAGTTCCCACCTTCCTCTCTCACCCCCAACCTCTTGCTCTCACCTGCCTTTCTCCACGTGCAGCCCAGGCCCCCCCTGCTCCTGCAACTCTCACCAGCTGACTCGGTGAAGGTCGCTGTCTAGAAGGAGAAACTTGTAAAATGCTCATCTGGGGTTGCAGGAGCCCCGGGGCTCCTCTCTGGGCCCACTGCCTACTGTGTACGTGCAGGTAGTAATGGTAGTAATACGCGCCGTCCCTCTGTGGTGACGATAACAGTGTCATGAGGACTGAGGTCCATATTTAAGTGCTCGGCTCCTAGAAAGCCCTCCCTGTTATTTGCTAGGAGGGTCAGCACTGCTTCTAAGGAAATGCTGTGTCCCCACAAATCCTGACAGCATCTCTGGAAGGCCAGGAAGACTCGGGTGAGATTAGTCTTCTAATCTTACCCAACTCTAGAGCGGCCACTTACACCAAACACCAGTGGGGTGGGGGCATTCCCATCTCACAAAATCCGGTCCACTAGTGTTTTCCCATTTCCTTTGCTTTGTTCCAGCACATCGACTGCAGACTTCACCTCGCTGATGCACAGCAAGGTAAGGCTTTGGGGTTTTTCTGTGCTTTAAGATTCCTGGGAAGTCCCTCAAGATACCTCAGGGACAGAGATGCCAGGCAGCTTATCCTGGAGCCCAGCAGCAGCCACTGATGCAAGGACACAGAGATGCTCACCCAAGCCCGAATATGAGAAGGGCTGGACCGGCTCTGGGCGAGGGCCTGCGGACCTCTGAACCTTGGCTCTGAGACAGCTTAGCCTCCTAAAGGGCAGGCTAGCCTTTTCCGTGGAAACCCAGTACTCAGCCAGCCAGATTTCCAAGAGTCACAGATTCACCCTCAAGATTCCCCGCAGTGGGGATTCCATATAAAAAGGGTCACATTTAAAGATTTACTTACCTATTTTAGAGAAAGAGAGCATGCCTGTGTGTGAGTGGTGGGAGGAGCAGAGGGAGGGAATCTTCAAGCAGACTTCCTGCTGAGTGCAGAGCCCGCCATAGGGATCGATCCCACTGGCCAGGAGATCATGACCTGAGCTGAAACCAAGAGCCAGACCCTTAACCGACTGCACCATCCAGGTGCCCCAAAAGGGTCACATTTATAAAGGAAAGCAGAGTTTATGGCCTTACCTCTTCCCCCAGAACTGGTTTCACATTTACTTACATCAGCCCAAATTTTGATTACCCAACTGTAGACTCTTGTGGTGAGATTATTTTGTTTTGTTTTGTTTTCTTTGTGTTAAAGAAAAATGAAGGATTCTTCATTAGCTAATGAAGTGCCAGAAAGTGAAGCTGTCTGACAAGGACAGAGCACTATCCTGCCAGATTTCAAAAGTCTCTGCAAATGGGCTGCTTCATACCCGCTGGTTGGGACTCTGTGTCTTGGAGGCCTGGTGGACTGGCTCCCCGCGGCACCCTCTCCCTGGTTTCTGGTCTCCGACGGCCACAGTGCTGAGGCGTGGGATGCTGTGGGGCGGTGACGCGGCCCCTCTTGACGCCCACCATGTCCTCTTCCTGACGATGGGTTGGTCTTTGTCCCCACAGAACGTGAATGGTGTGCCCACGATCACCAGCCCGGGCAAAACAGCAAATCCCCAGGGCAAGAAGCAGCGCCGGTCCCAGGTAATGGAACTCAGCCCCACGTAATGGAACTTGGAGCTTCCCAAGGGGCCCTAGTCTTGAGGTAATGAGGACATCGGTCTGGTGCTGTCACCAGGCCCTCCAACCACAAAGTCTGGCCTGTGGGTTGCATGGAGGTAAAAGGTCTAATTTAGCAAGTCATGCCACCATCTGAGCCTGTTTGTTTCTTCAACTCTAAAAGCTGGGGGTTGGACTAGGTCAGAGGTGTTCAAATATTTTCTCGAAGGTGCTTCGGGGACAATGCAAATACTCAAATATTTGAGTGTCCTGAGATTGTAAGGAAACTGCTTTTTTGTGCGAATGAGTATCTTCCTGTTACTTGCTATACCACGGAAACAAAATGCGGGAACAAAATAGATCTTGAAGCTGGCCTAAAATTGTAATCCTTGATTTATAATCCTTGATTGCACATTTTTGTGTCCATCCAAATAACCTCAAATACTTCACATCCATCATCAGTATAAGTAAGCGACATCATTTCTGAAACTCTGATTGTGTACCAAGCACAGTTTGCTGAGCGTTTTGTCCCTCTCTGGGCTCAGGGAGGTGGCAGTCTTGAATTCCATTCCTGCAAATGAGGCAAAGAGATGACGTCACGTGCCCAAGGCCTCGGAGCCAGTAGAGAGAGGAGCATCTCCATTCAAATCCAAGTCTCCCTGACCACATGTGTCTGCTTTCAGTAATAAAACAGATGGATGCTGATTAAATGCTACATTATGTCTTATATATCAGAGGTCCATAAAGATTTTCATTAGAAGAAAGGATCATAGAAAACCACGGGCCCAGAGAATCTATGAGGTCTCTTAACAGCGCTGATAATGAATGTCTCAGGAAGGCTTCAAGGGTCCAGACTGACTTGGGCCCTCCTATGAGGTGGGGCACTGGTTAAGGGCTTTGAGAAGGGAGGTTTTTCCAGGTTTTCCCAGGATCTCTCCTGCTGACATTTGCCGCAGGCAGCTCCTGGTCTCAGAAAGACTCGGTGGGGGGAGCCCAGGCTTGGGGGTGGGGGTGTGGGGCAGAGGGTTTTTGCTTCTTCTTTTCTTTTCTCTTCTTCTCTTTTCTTCTTTAAATATTTATTTATTTATCTGAGAGAGAGCGGGCTGTGCAGTGGGGAGGGGCAGAGGGAGAAGGAGAAAGAGTCGTAAGCAGGCTCCATGCCGAGCTGGGAGCCTGACATGGGAGTCAGACACTTCACTGAGCCACCCAGGTGCCCACTTGCTCCTTTATCTACACTAGAGGCCAGAGGTCAGCAAGGCCACCATCTGGGCCAAGCAGGGCCGGAGAGGAGCCCCGAAGGCTAGCCTTATATGCAAGGCGACGGGGAAAGTAGGGAGGAAAACCAAGAGGCAAGAAGCAGAGAAGAGTGAGGAGAGAATCACACACTGGATTCCCTCTGCCACCCAAGGCTTCTTTCTCGGTCACCTCCCAGTCCGGACCCTCCCCCCAGCTCCAGGAAGAACCACCGTCTTCCATGTGTCATTCACACCCAAAGCGGAGAGCAACCACTTTTGCTGGAGTTCAAGGGAAAACAGCATGCGGAGACTAAGAACTCAAGTAGTAATAGCTTACCATGCATTAAATGCAGGACGTGTTCTAAGCACTTTACATATGTTACTTCAGTGACTCTTCCCAATGATCTGGTGGAGAAAAGAGAATTTTCTTCTTTTTGCAGAAGCATCTGCCGCTCAGAGGGGCCGCCCAATTTGGTGCACAGTAGAACTAGGATTGGGATTTGTCTTTCTGACACCCAAACATAAAACCTTTCCACGGCACTCTGGTACCCTTGCCTTCATGCTTCATGTGCTGGACAGCCCACGTGGGGTTAGGAAGATTCACTGTGGATTTTTTTGTTTGTTTTTGTTTTTGTTTTTTAATAGGAAAAGCCACTCGTCCTGCTCCCCGGCTCCAGGAACCAGGAGCTCAACAGAAGGTACAAGTCCCAGCATGACCAGATGATCTGCAAGTGCCTCTCGCTGAGCATATCTTACGCTGCTACCATTGGGGGCCTGACCACCATCATCGGCACGTCCACCAGCCTGATTTTCTTGGAACACTTCAACAAGTAGGTAGCTCGCCTGGCCGACCAAAGATGTACTAACTGCCCACTGTGTGTCAGGAGCAGCACCAGGGGCTGAGGATAGAGCTGGAAAAGGAACTAGAGCCGTTTCCGTGCTGAGAGAGAAAAGAGACAATGGAGCATGACAGTTCAGGGTGACTGGAGACAAGTGGGGTTCTGCTGGGAGAGACCACGGGGGCCACCCAGTCCACGGAGAGGACACGCCTCCCCAAGGACGCAGCCAGGGAAGCAAGACTGGAAGCACCGTGGGCCACACTGGGTGAAGGGGGGTGTTCCGGACCAAGACAGCAGAGAGTGGGAGGACTCAGAGGCAAGAGAGCAGAACATGTAATGATCCGAGAGACTGGGAGAGGGCAAAGGGAGGCCAGGGAGGTGGACATGCAGATCACAGAGGACTTCTTGAGGCCCACGAAGGACCTTAGATTTCATCTGAAAGGCCATGGGAAGCCTTTGAAGAATTGTAGGCAGGGAGTGAGGTGATAAGATTTATAGTTTTGAAAGCAGGCTCTGGACTAAAATAATGAAGACAAAGCATGCTTCCTTTCAGCAGAAAGACAACTCGGACACCACTGCAGACGCCCCGGAGAGAGCTGGCGGTGGCCTGCTGACCGAAGCAGTGGTGAGGAGGGATGGTCAGATTTGAGAGATAGGCAGAGGTAGGCTTGACCAGAAAGAACCAGAAAGAGGGAGAGGCCAAGTCTGATTGTCAGACTCAAGGCCTCCACAGCTGGGGGAACAGAGTTGCCCTTGATCTAAATGAGCAAAAAAAGTAAGGAAACATTGACAGAGAGGTTGAGATGGCCAGGTGGATACACAGCACTGAATCTTAAGAGAAGTTTCTAGGCTAAAGTCATAGATTTGGAGTCAGTGGCCTTCAGAGCTGTCTTCATGAGCACCCAACCTGTAGAGTCACACCAGACCACCGTGCTGGGAAGGGCCCCACACTTAGCTTTATGCCCTGCTTTCGTCATCTGGAAATTCTTTTTTTTTTTTTTTTTTTTTTAAGATTTTATTTATTTATTTGACAGAGATCACAAGTAGGCAGAGAGGCAGGCAGAGAGAGGAGGAAGCAGGCTCCCTGCTGAGCAGAGAGCCCGATGCAGGGGTCGATCCCAGGACCCCAGGATCGTGACCTGAGCTGAAGGCAGAGGCTTTAACCCACTGAGCCACCCAGGCTCCTCTCATCTGGAAATTCTTAATCATTTTTGAGCAAGTGGCCCTATATTTGCATTTTGCACCAGGGCCCACAAATTAGATGGTAGTGGGTCCTGCTGGGATGCATATGGAAACTGAATCCAGGGGAGGGAAGGAGTCGATCACTCAGGGAGACTGTATAAAGTAAGAAGAGCAGAGGCCATAAATATCAAACTGAAATATTTAAAGTAGACTATAAATGAGAGAACAATAGGTATCACACGGGGAAGAGGAAAATCTGGTGTCATTCTGTCCAAGGGAAGAAAGTGTTCAAGGAGGAAGGAGTGGACCACACTGTTTACAGTGGCTGAATGACTGAGCAAAAGAAGGACCAAAATGTGTCAATTCGAGTTGGTGATGTGGAGGTGACTGGGACCTAGGCAAGAGCAATTGGCCAAGTGATTGGAAAGTGAAGCCAGATCTCAGGGAGTTGAGTGAGCCGGAGGTGTGTAGACAGAGCGGTCTGTGACAAGCAGGAGGTATGGGATGATGATACAGGGCCAGTCGAGTGGGGCCAAGGAGGGTTTAAGATGGGACACATTGGAATGTTGATGGGGTGTCCAAGTGAGAGGAAAATTAAAGATTGAGAAAGGGGATGGTTGATAGAGTGATGTCACTGAGAACACAAGAAGGCCTCGAGAGCAGAGAGTAGGGAAACGGATCACAGACAAGAGGAGAAATAGACCTTCCACTTTAGCAGGAAAAGGAAGGAAGGAAAGAATCCAGGAAGGAAGGGAGGGAGGATTGGGGAGGAGGAATGAAAGGTTAAGACCCAAGTCTCCAAGATCTGAGCTTCAGCGTTCCTCACACCTCATCACTCTGTCCAGACTCTGAGTTTCTGCTCTTTAGTTTCTCATTTACTCTGTGGTTGGGCAAATTCATATTCTCTTAGTCTCCTTCCTGGGTTTTGTCGTGGTACATTTAGTCGTAACTGTGGCTTATGTGGACAACAGGGATCCTGTGAAAGGATCTCCACTGGTCTGAATAGCCACCATGCTGGTTTTCTTGGCATTGGTGAACAGACCGCCCCCACAGTTCATTCTGGCTGTGTTTCAAAAATTTAGAAATTAGCTGTTACTCTTTCTAAAGTGCTATAAATGGGAATAGGCTCACACATGTATCCACAGAAGTTACTTAATCTATTCTAAAACTCATTCCCTTTCCTGGGTCCAGGAATAGGGCCTAGATTTCTGTGTGTGGAGAAGAGACGATGCAACAGACTTGATGCCTGTTAGCCCAGTACAGGCCAGAGTGAGTCACTCAATGACTTCTACCCTCTGGTATCCTAAAGCCTTTCTTTCCACCCCCACCCCCGCAAACAGTGACTCACTGGCCGTTAGGGTAGGCTCAAGCTGTTACAATTTCCCAAGAAGTGTGTGGATGGTAAAGGTAAGTCCCTGACAAGGCCACAGGGCAAAAAAGCAGACGTCCCTGCAAGGACAGACGATGAAACCCTCTTTACGTCCTGTGCTTCCAGAGCATTCTCTCGGGGTGGGGGGGTTCTGCTTTTGGTCTTTCTCTTTTTCCACACAGCGCCTAGTGTGAAAAGAGGGGCAGTTTCCTCCCACCTTAGAGGGGGGAAAAGAGCCCAAGAGGAAAGGAACACAGGTGTTGTCTAGGCTGAAGTCATGGCTCACATATAGCCCATCCAGGCTCCCCAGGAAACAACACCTGCGCAAGGGGCCACAGCTCTTCCTGATAAATGACGAGTCGTCCAGGTCACCTCCCTGAAGCCCTGGGACAGCAGTGGACGTTGATGAACAGTTTGGAGATTCTAAGTCACGGTTCTCCTAGGGGCGCCATTCATACCTGGAACTTTCATGATGCTCTAGAGTCCAGACTTGTCCCAAGTCAGTGCCATGCATGCCCCCAACCGCAGCTCAGGGCAGCTCACGTTCCTTCAGGGACTTTATAAACCAAGTATACCAGATGCCCCTTTGCATTCTCTGTTGTCCTGAACACCAGATGAGTAAACTTGTAAGAATCTTTACATAATTTAAGAGCAAAACAGCTCCTGCATGGTTTTCCTGA
This sequence comes from Mustela lutreola, assembly GCF_030435805.1. Classification (NCBI taxonomy): domain Eukaryota; kingdom Metazoa; phylum Chordata; class Mammalia; order Carnivora; family Mustelidae; genus Mustela; species Mustela lutreola. The sequence goes on along the minus strand of NC_081293.1, from coordinate 185,262,514 downwards.
GTGCAATGCACACGGGCATCAGTGGTGTCAAGTCTGTTTGCTTAGTGCCGTTTCTAGCTTACTTCATAATGCTCGGCGGGGCCCTGTACAGTTCCCAGCTGTCACATACGTGAGTTCTAATGTGTCACCACGCCCTTACCATTAGCTCTGATGTGTGTCTTCTTAGGGAGCCGTTGGCTTATTGCCCCCAGAAACCACATGGGAATCCAGCCTGTTCTCATCACTGACCTGGTTCTTTCCCTCCAGCCAGTACCCAGCTGCGGAGGTGGTCAACTTCGGCACCTGGTTCCTCTTCAGCTTCCCCATCTCCCTCATCATGCTGGTGGTCAGCTGGTTCTGGATGCACTGGCTGTTCCTCGGCTGCAAGTGAGTCCCAGGGCCCTGCCCGCGAGGCCCCGAGGCTCTGCTATCCGTCCACAGTCATGGCAGGAGCCCTGGGGAGCAGCACCTGAGGGGGAGCTGCTGAGTGACGACAGAGGATGCGTGAGGAGAAGACACCGGACTAGACGGTTGGGGGAGGTGTCAGGGCACCCCCTTCTAGACAGTCTAAACGTACATGGCCTCGGCACCTCACTATGAGCTCTGCCATGGAATGTTCTTAATTCCAACTCACTGGTTAAAGGAACCGTCAGACTTATAAAAAGTCTGAATGGGAGGGTGATTAACTTAGTTTCATCTCTCTCAAAACAGAGTAATTTGAACTAACTTCAACAGAAATGTGACTCCAAGTAGAAGTTTCCTGAGGCTTAGTTTTATAGACCTGAGCGATTCACACTTAGTAGTTGCATGAAATATTCATGTACCTCTCAAAATCGTAAGTTAGATACTCCCCTTGCAATGTTACTTCTGACATTAATCTGCCTAGCAAGCTTTCTTCATAACCATATTTCAATCAGCCTCAAACACATAAAGGGAAGATATATATGACCCCCTTTGTTCAGGGAATGTTCTCTGAGCTGCCTTTTTTTTTTTTTTTTTTTTTTAATAACTCAAAGGCTACTGTCAAACAGTGGTAGCTGTATATTCTGTATCTCCGGTATGTAGAAACTACTGCACATAAACACACTCACCCAAGTCTGTATGACATGATACTTCACATCGATACACCAGAGATGTACCTGAATGGATATACCCGGAAGCCTAGGGGAGGGCTGGTGGGAGGCCATGTAACCTGGCAGATGAAAGTCACAGGAGAGAAGAGGGGACAAGTGACCACAGCAAGCCAGGAGTTCAGCATCTGCTTAATCCTTGATTTCTCCTGGCCTCAGAAACCCGTTTCCTTTATTCTTCTGTTCTTTCTTTCTTCCTTCTCAGTTTTAGAGAGACCTGCTCTCTGAGCAAGAAGAAGAAGACCAAAAGGGAAGAGGTGTCAGAGAAGAGAATCCAAGAGGAATATGAAAAGCTGGGAGCCATTAGGTAAAAATCAGCCATTCGCCCTCTCTCCTTCTCCAGGAGAGAAAACATAGCAGGTGTAGTGAGCACACAAGCAGCCTGGTCCTCCGCGGCCCCTGGAGCTGGGGGATTTTCCACAGCTGTGAATCCAGGCATTTAGAGATGCTATTGAACGCCCAAGTCTAGTGGGCCAGATTCCAGGTGGCCGCCCTTCCCCTTTGCCATTTCCCAAGTTCAAGGTATAGCCGCGGTGTCAGGGAGGGATGGCGCGCACGGGGTGGCTGGGGAAAGGAGTGTGAGACAGCACAGCCACCCTCTTGGGGCAGGTCCGATTCCCCATACAGCCAGCACCCCACACTGCTCTGCATGGGCCACGACCATTTGACGCCATCAAATACAGGCCTGAAGACAGAGGGCCCGAGGATTCACCACCCCGCCAGCCATTTTCAGCTTCCCTCAGTGACCCCCACAGCCTATTTGGTGCCATTTCTCTCCTTTTAGGGCAACAGGCAGCTATAGCTTTGGGCAAAAGGATCCTGGTATAAGCAGTATTTTTTAAATGTTTTAATTTATAAAAGGAATACCCGTTCGTTGTAGAGCATTTAGAAAATACAGGAAAATATAAAGAAAAAACTAAAAATGACTTCTCTTTATTCAGTGTTAACTGTTAACAACTGTTACCATAATGTACTCTTCCTTCCATGCTTTTTTTGTACAAAATTTTATGTATTTTGGCTAAACTGCAGTCCAAACTGAACACGGTTTTATAGCTTGTCTTTTTTCACTTAGCATTAGACTGTCCTTCTATTCCCAGGCCGTGAGCTCTGCAGTGCGGGCCTGATGGCTGGGCCCATCTCACCCGAACCTACAGTTACACCAAAAAGTAGCTGACTCCACGGGGTACCACTGAATGCGTAGATTGCTTCTACTTTCAGTGTTTAATTTTTAAATAGCTAATACACCATCAGATTCCCTCTGAAAGGTGGCAGCTGCTCCAATCCCACCCGCCAAGCACTGCGGGCCTTTTCCAGGGCCTTCTCCCGGAGGCCATACTCTGTGTCGTAGAAATGTGTGCCGCCAGGCCACCTCCTCCCTTCCCGCCTCTGCTGCGCTAGGAGACGTGGGTGACGTGGGTGACGTCACGGTTTCTGGCCTCTTCTCAGCCTTCTTCCGCTTCAGCCACTTGGAGCAGTGGGGCAGCCACTGTTCTGTCTCCAGGACGGGGGTTCTGAACGCAGGCGCGCCCCACGCAAAGTGAAAAAGTGCACAGAAACCTCCCGGGTCCTGGAGCGGCTTTCCCTATTGTATCTTACAGCTACCCTGAAATGGTAACTGGATTTTTCTTCATCCTGATGACCGTGCTGTGGTTTACCCGCGAGCCTGGCTTTGTTCCTGGCTGGGATTCTTTCTTTGAAAAGTAAGTGGTACTGTCCCCTCCTTAAGAATCACCCCGACTGGACCCTTCAGGTGGCTCCCACCAGCGTCCCTCCTGCACTCGCAGGGGCAGCGGTGAGCCCAGGAAGCACTCCGTCCCCCTGAAAGTGCCCCCTTCTCAGGGAAGCCAGCGTGGAGTCAGGAAGAAAACACAGTGTGCTGCGTCTGAGTACGGGGTTGGCATCTGGTGCTGCCAGATGCCAAGGACCAGCCATGTGACCTTGTCTTGTTACTTAAGCTCTGGAAACCTCAGTCGTCTTGCAGGTGGCTCTGACGCTTAAAGACCAAATGCCCCTGGAAGAGATGGAGGGAGTGGCCAACGCCTTGGCCCCCGGGCCACCCCTGCAGGACCCCGGAAGGCCGGCCCACAGATCTCTCCGCTTGGCTTCTCAGCTGAGCAAAGACACACACAGAGATGCAACCCTTGCAGGAAAGAGAACTCATCCTTTTCGAGTTTCCTTGACCGAAATAACTCCCGCTCTCTCCTTTGAACAGGCGCATACAGCCACACCAGACGTCTACCCTAGCCAGGCCCAGCCTCCAGATTCTAAGCCTTGCCCGCTGAATCCATTGCTGGCTAGCATGGCAGCAGCTGCTGCAAGGCAGGCTGACCAGCCCCTACACTGGGTTCTAAAAAGAGGCACTGTGTCCAGACAGTCCTGAAACACTGTGCTCCCCAACCCCACCCCCACCCCCGTCCTGACCCTCCGCCTCCAGCCCTGCTCCTCTCTTTGCTAGGAAGGGCTACCGCACCGACGCCACCGTCTCTGTTTTCCTCGGCTTCCTGCTCTTCCTGATCCCAGCAAAGAAGCCCTGCTTTGGAAAGAAGACGGACGGTGAGAGAAGTTCAAGGGAAGAGGTCAGGGCTGGCTTTGGTCAATCAGACCCAAGTTAGAATTTTCAGAAGAGCCTTACCAAGGCCATTCTGAGTCCCCCCACGAGTCATTGGTTCATTAGTTAGGCTCTATCTCCACAAAGCCCACCCATGAGGATTCATCGGGCTCTTCCCGTCTACCTGTGGTCCAGGAAAGAACGAAGAGCCCTCACTGGGGACAGAGCCCATCATCACCTGGAAGGACTTCCAGAAGACCATGCCCTGGGAGATTGTCATTCTGGTGGGAGGAGGCTACGCTCTGGCTTCTGGCAGCAAGGTAACTCTTGAGTTCTGCTCTTGGACCAAAGATTTTTTTAAGCCACTTTACCTAATGAGTCATTTTTATTCCGGGAGGAAGATTCAGAGGCGCTGAGGGAGAGGTGAAGGTTCACCCCAGGGAACAGTGGAGCCAGATGTGGATCCTCCGTCCTGCTCTGAGCTTCTAAGCTCGTGCTGAGAACAGACGTACAGATCAGCTGTGCTAGGGAGTCCCTCCCGCCTCACTCACGGGCCCACAGGGCCACAGGCAAAAGATTTATCGGCTTGTATAGTCATCTCCTGGGCATTTGACAGTGGTGGTAAGACATGTGTCTCTAAGGGTCCAGGACACCCCACATGGACACACAGCAAACTGCCCCTCAGTCAGTCCATCTGCTTACGTTCAGCCCCGTTGGAGAATGTGTGCTAAAGCTGATGTACCTGCTGTGCACGTGCCCTGATTTCCTGATGGGGAGGAGCCGGGATGCAATCTTATAAAGGGGGCCGGTGGGAAATAGTTGGGTTTCCTCAAATGTTAGCCCTTCCTGAAATAGGAAATGATCCTCCAAATCAATCAGGTTCACAGTTTCTCCCTTGGCTTTCGCTGTTCATTAATGTGGCTCACTCTTTGCCTACTCGTTGAGGGCCACGCCTATCTGCATCACTAATAGTAAGATCACAGAACTTTCCACTAGGAAGGAACCTTGGACACCGAGTCCGGTCTCCTACCCGGTGAGAGAGTTCCCTGCGTGACACCCCTGGGCTTGGACAGCACCAGTGACAGGGCCCTCCCTGGGCAGGGAATGAAGAATTGTTCTTTTCTTTTCGCTCAGATCTTCTGTGTGCCTTCCACTGTTGGCTCTGGCTCTGTCCTCTGAAACCCCAGCCTAGGTAATAATTATCAAAGTCATAAAAAGTTACTAGATCCCCTTAGATCATCTTTTTCCCCCCAAGAAACTAAAACTCCCTAGTTCCTTCAACCATTCTTCAAGAAGTAGTGACGCCTTACCATGCTGGTCTCTCCTCAGGACTCAATACAGTTTGCCCTTGGCCTTATTTAAACGTGGTCCAGAGGTAGTCAGTCTGCTGCAGAGTAAAGGAGTCCTATTACCCAAGCCGTATTACCTCTCACCTCTGATGCAAGCACCAATCTGTATTTTTGTGGAAGCTTTTATAAGGCATCACTGGCACTCAGATCAACATTTATATTGAACTTGCAGCCAACTAAAACCCTCATTCTTTTAATTGTTAGCCACTATTAAATGTCCCATCTTGCAACCAATCCTGTATACGTTATTTCTAATTCCAAGTTCAAAATATCATACTTACCTTTACTGAATTTCAGTTGTCAGTTTTGGCCCGAGTCCAGCCTGGGAAAATTTTTTTTAACCAAAATTTTTATGTATTACAGATAGCATACTTGGTATTTCTATAAAATCTACTGACTCTACTCATTTTAGTAATAGAATTCAAGTATGCTATAGGTGATTCCTACCAAGTTTGAAATAATTTCAGTCTTGATATGAGGAAAATCTCATATAAAATGTTTTTGTATCAAGGTTTAAAAAAATAAGACTTCCTTTGTTGTGCTTTTTTCTAACTTGGCAATCTAATTTATCAATTTATTTCAAATTACAGTATAAAATAGCTTCTGGAAAAAATTGCTATTAAATTTTTTCCACTTTACTTCTGAATACTATCTGGATAATGTGCTCAGTGGAACCCCATTTCTTTATAAGTGCTGTTTCCACTCAGCTAACTGCTCTTCCTCCCCTTTGTCCCCTGGGTAAGGTTTAATGTGCTCTAAGAGGTAACAGTCACAGAGTTCCTGTCAGCCTCAAGGCTCTGTACCAACCATGAATTGCTGTAGTTCTCACACGTTGGATTTGCAGCTCACGGGCAGTAGAACAAAAAGAGAAAAGTGCTCTAAGGGGGTGCCTGGGTGGCTCAGTCAGTTGGGCATCTGCCTTTGGCTCCAGTCATGATCCAAAGGTCCTGCGAATGAGTCCCACATCATCAGGCTCTCTGCTCAGTGCGGAGTCAGCTTCTCCCTCTCCCTCCTGCTCCCCCTGTTTGTGTTCTAACAAATAAACAAATGCAATCTTTAAAAAAAAGAAGAAGAAGAAGAAGAAGAAAGAAAGAAAGTGCTCCCAGGTAAAATGGCCACAGCAGAGAGAATTCTGAAGGCTTCTGGGCACCAGCTGTCTACTACGGGCTTGCCTTATGGTGGCCAGGGTGCTGTCAACATCAAATAGTCTTTGGTGAATTCGGAAAAGGGGAGAAAAAGCAGTCTGCCGGCAATGGTGAGGCTGTCCTTAACAGTAAAATATGAGTAGGACTTAAGGCTTGAGGAATCATAAAATGTCCCTCCTTGCTTTGGGCCCTACTCTCCATGTCTTTAGTGGATTTGCAGGCTCTAGGGTCAGCAGAAACAGAGCACATCACCCACAGAAGGGAGAGAAGGCAGGGAGGGCAGGAGAATGCACACGGCAACCTGTGTTTAGTACAAAATGTCAGCGGTGTCCTTTATTTTCTAAGGGAGGGAAGGAATCTTCACCACTGGCAAAGGAACAGCCTCCAACCAAAGTTAGTCCAAGTGGGAAATAACTCATTTATTGGAGTAGATCTATATAAATTTTGCTAATGGAAAAGGTTCAAGAGCGGCAACATGCCTTCTTATCTTGTGTTGTGAAAAAGCACTGGTGGATTGCAGATCCCGTCGTCAGCCGTGATGAGACTGAACCTGACACAGGACAGACCACCATGACTAGCTTTGTAGGCCAGCCAGGTGGCACTCTCCCACTGAGAGCGGATAGACTGGGAATCCGTGTATGCAAAGCTTCTGGTGTTCAGCCCTGCCCACTGACTCCCCACAAACCACAGGAAAGGTTACTGTCCAAGGATGTTGATAATTTCTCCCCTTTTACTAGTGATAAGAGAGCTAGATTTCAAAAGCAGAATTAAGGATTATACTGCGGAGTCTGTGTCAGAATCACCGTTGACTGGATGCACAGAGTGAGAATGTCAGAGGCTGGAGAGAGTGAGGAGATTGAAGCTGAGAGGCCTGTGGCCCCGAAGATCTCCAGCCCCTGCATAATCCTGACAAGAATCATAGCCAATAGGATGGGCAGCTCTCCATGCGCTGTGATGATTGTCCAGAAAACCCCGAGACTGAATGTTACACGATCATAAGGAATTTTCTAGGCTGTAAAAACCACCTCATCATCAGGTCAGGAATGCCTCTGGATCCAGTGTGCCTGAAAGTAGGAAGGCAGATTAGATGACTCCTAGTGCTTCCTTCCAGCCCCCCAACATCCCTGACATTCTGGAGTCTAAGAATTCCAGGGGGAATGTGCTCTTCCTCCTCTCCTTACTGTATCACCATCTCCCTGCAGAGCTCTGGCCTCTCCACGTGGATTGGGCACCAGATGTTGTCTCTGAGTGGCCTCCCACCGTGGGCTGTCACCCTGTTGGCATGCATCCTGGTGTCCATTGTCACAGAGTTCGTGAGCAACCCAGCCACCATCACCATCTTCCTGCCCATCCTGTGCAGCCTGGTGAGTAGGGCAGGGCTCCCAGATGTCAGGACGGGCTTCCTCGGGCCCAGCGAACAGCTTCCCAGCTCTACTCTCTCCTCCGGTCATTGCCACAGACTTCACTGATGGGTGCTCCAGCCACAATTTGGAAATGAAGCATTTCAAATTAGATAGACAGATAGACAGACAGACAAAGAGACAGACATAAATTGTAGCAAATGTCCTAGAAACCCTTTTCCGAAAGAGTAGGATTAGTTTAGAGGCAGTCTTGAATGGAAACAAGAATGCACAGAATATCCGTAAAACCCTAGGATTCCAGTTCCTCACAATCATCATTTCTTTCTCTCCTAAGACCTAAGAGTAGGGCCAGAGGGAGGAGTAACTACAGAAAATGGGGCCAAAATGCTCCCACAAGTACACTCAGCTCCATCACTGCCTTCCCCGTTTCTCTGTCTGGGAGGGTCTGAGAATTGAGGCAACGCCAGCCTTACCGCATGGTCTCAGAACAATCTGTTATTCATGAGTGAGGGGAGGGGCGCATCTCCCAGATCTCAGCCTGGCTAAGCAGCCCCTCGAGTAATGCACCAGACACAGGGCTGCCTCTGTCCCACCAGTGAGGTGGACCCAGCAAATGAAGGCTCCTCCCCACCCCCAACAAAATGAAACCCTTCCACTCTCTTTAATCCCAAACTACCCCAGCCCCTGTCTTCGCTGTCTGCTCGGATGTCTCCTTCCAACTGCGCTGCCCTCTCATCTGTGTGAGCGCGGGAGTGCACGCAGTGAAAACAGCGACACGGAGGGCGAGACCACAGGTTTCAAACCCCATCCAAAGCAAGCATCACCTAGAAAACACCTTAGTTCTACACTCCACGGATGAGGGACCCCCACCTCAACCAAAGCAGCTTATTCATGGGATTTGAGTTTGAAGAATGACTCTCTTGGCAAAAGGATAAAATTAGTCCAGCACCAAGAAATGAAACATCCCTTCTAGGAAGGAACTCAGAGCCCATGTTTCCACGGGAAGTGACTGAGCAGCTTAAGCCCACTTGGGCTGCCCAGCACTGTATGCCCTCGACTGTAGTGATTTCACGGCCCCCAACACACAGTATCCAGCCACGGTTAGCCACCACCAAGCCAGCATTTAAAGCATGTTTGTGATGTTAAGCCCAAGAAATGCAAGCTGCATCTCAACACTGATGTTTCTGTGAATTCTCTCTTCTCCTAGTCTGAAACGCTGCACATTAATCCACTCTACACTCTGATCCCAGTCACCATGTGCATCTCCTTTGCAGTGATGCTGCCTGTGGGCAATCCCCCCAATGCCATCGTCTTCAGCTATGGGCACTGCCAGATCAAAGATATGGTAAGTCATGGGCACCCTCTTGCTGCAGGGAGGACAGGGACGAGCCAGTGGCTCCACGGCCTCCTGAAGCTTATCACTTTGGAGCAGTGTCTGTGGTCTGTCAACACTGTCTAGTGTGGTCAGAAGAACGGTGCTGGCAAAAAGGCCTTCTGCCGGCCCACAAGCACCGAGGACAGCAGGAGTGTGCTCTCCCACCCTTACCCGGGATATACAGAGACAGCTGGAACAGACGCGAGATGCGGCCCAGGGGAGGCTCAAGGCTCTGCCTCAGTTTCCTCACGGGGCCAGTGGGGACATTCATTGCAAAAGCTGCTGGTTTACTCACAGAAGCGAAGTAGGAGAAACCATAGGAACCTAAGATGAAAGGTCTGAGGGGACAGGGCGCTCCCACTGAACTCTCCCCAATGCCAGCCCCTGAAGCAACAATGGCAAAATGGGGCGCCCACACTTCATTTCCTAGTTCTCAGCTGGCCCCCCCACAAGATGGCGCTGAGGAGACATCTGGTCAGCGTTGGGCCTGTTTACCCTCCACCCCTCAACCTATACTCACTGCTGGGCTCCTGGATATCCAGGCCACTGGGGGATGGAGGAAAGGGGAAAGCAACTCCTAGTTACTGGGGCTGGGCTGTCTGAAATAGGGCTCAGTCTGCCTTGCTGAGGGTCTCACACACTTTTGTTCACTAAAGTCCAAACTTGTTCCCAGCAGCCCTGTAAAAAGCAAACGGAGGAAAGGGAGAGCTTCAGGCTAGTGGCAGATGCTCAGATCCTTTCTACCAATCAAACCGCTCATGGAAGTCATCTGTGACACTTCAGGGAAGGGAGGTCACAGCCACGACCCCCCCGCCCCATCTCTTAGTGCACAACAGTGTCTGCTCAGGAGAGTTGGGACCAAGCTCAGTCCTAACTCTCCCGTTCTACCACTTCCTCTTCTGGGTACCCCACCATTCACTGCTGCCCCCCAATACCCCCCGCCATCTTATCTGGAATCAAGCAATCAGAGACAGCGCCTTTCAAAGGCACCAGATGACAAGAAGTAGGCCAGTCGTTTGTTCTGTTTCCAGCCCGGGCACTGACCTGAGGCCTCCATTTCCTCATCTGCGAAAGATGGAGGTTATATGCTCTGTGGGGTTCCTTTCAGGTCTGGAGGACTTTAATTGAGCCCCTTTAGAACCTGCCTTCTCTGGCTACAGACCTGGGCAGTTTTCCACACCCAAAGACCAGGGGAAAAATGATTTCTAAGTCTGGGGCTCTGGCCAGAAAATGGAGAAGCAATACATCTAGTCACCTGCTTGGAACAATCTCCTAGCATTCATTTTCCCTCACAGCTTTCCCAACTCTGTGCCAGCCAGCAGACCCGTGGTGGCTACAGCAGTGTGTTTGGGTCCTCCCTGACAGGCTGCCAGCTATGCTTACTGTCCATTTTTCCATCTGGCCCTGGCTCTGCCATCCATTAGCCCTCACACCTCCCTCAGCCTGATTCAGTTCCATGGCAGAAATGGGAGGGTTCAGGGTCATGGAGGTGACATTCCCTCAGCAGAAAGAAGCAAAGCTAACATGTCTGTGTCACCCTCCCATGGAAGGGCTGAGCACAGGCAGCTGACCTAGTTCTCCAGGTGAACCCAAGATACACCACCTTTCATAAGCTGTTCCTTTTGGAAGGAAAAAACAGTTAACAGTAGCAGAGGCTTCGGAAAATCAGGCCTCTCCTACAGGTCCCCGTATGTGTCAGCACATTAAAGGCTTCAAGAAGTTCCCGCCTTAAAGTATTTCCCGATCATGTAGCTACAGGATCCTTGCGTAGCGTTAACTCCTAACATTCTAAGACCTGGTGTTCCTAGTACACGCCTTCCAGGCTTCCACTTGGGAGTGAGAACCCAAGCGGAGATGGTCCTGAGGGCTTCTCCCACCCTTCCACAGTCCCAAGCCACTCCTGGAGGCAGCACTACAGATCCCTGGCAGTGACTGGGCACAGATCAGGGCCAAGGCTTGGGTGGGGGGCACTGCTAAGGAGCACTGGGGGGTCTGGGCTACTGCCTGCTCAGTGACTACAGTGGGCTGGTTTGTGTCCTACAGGTGAAAGCTGGCCTGGGGGTCAATGTCATTGGCCTGGTGATCGTCATGGTGGCCATCAACACATGGGGAGTCAGCCTCTTCCACTTGGACACTTTTCCTGCCTGGGCGAAGGTCAGTAACATCACTGATCAGGCCTAACACAGGTGGGCAAACGGTCCAACTGAAGGAGCTGCCAGCACCTACCAGAATCTGACCAAGAGGCCAAGAAAGCCACCAGGAGCACACAAACGACACCAGAGGATTCTGCCATCTGCCACCTCAAGTGAAGTGCAGCAAGCCTCTGACAACCGAAACACATGCCTGGATGTTAGTGCCTTCTGCTCTGCTCTCCTTCCTTAGCACCCTAGTTCAGGAAAACCTGTGGTCTTGCTCACTTCCTGTATCTTGAGCTCTCCAATTCCTTCTAAAGACCAGAAGAGAAGAAAACCTTAGTTACCCCTCAGAGGCTAAGCCTCACAAACTAGCCTCACTAGGTTTATTCTTAATATCTTAATCCCTTTTTAGGAATTGAGGGGAAATCCAAATCATCCTCCCTATGCACTAATAATGAAACCAGTTACATCTCCTCTTTTGGAGGACAATCTCCCCTCAGAATTTTCCCTTCAGTTACATCTCCTCTTTTGGAGGACAATCTCCCCTCAGAATTTTCCCTTCAGTGTTTCTATCCTAAGCTCTCACCACAAAAAGGCAATCTTGGTAAGTCCTCTTTGTGGCATTCAGTACTCTTTTAACATTACTTAAGCATCTCCCTTCAATGGCTTCTCTCTACCTTTGGCACCAAATTCCCATAAAGAAATAGTGTCCTCCTTTAGAAAGGGGTGAGCAGGGTTCTCTTGGTCAAAGGGGAAGAAGGCACACTGATATTAGTACAGGTATCCCCCACTTTTCAAAAGTTCCAGTTGTACCACTTCACTTTCACAAAAGACTTACATTAGTACCTGTTTTCACTAACTGGAAGAAATCTGAAGAGGATTTTTGGGTTTATGAGAAATGTCCAAGTAGCGTTCAGCACTGGTTTTGCAGTGAGCCCTCAGAGGAGCAGTGCACAACCTGAGCGGCTGGAGTGGGGCCACCGTGCTCCCTCCTGGGAACCTACACCCAGCATCTCAGCATTCAGCTGCCAAAGCTGTGAATATCTGTGCTTTATTTTGTGCACCCACTAGAAAGTGTCCAAAGGTATTAGAGGAACCTAAGAGATGTTTTTTTTTTTTTTTGGGTCTGTGAATGCTCAAATATTTTTCTACATAAATGAATGGTAACTGCTTCTTTGATCAATGTCATTTCAGCTTACAAAAGGTTTCATAGGAATGCTCTACTTCTGGATAGCAGGGGATACTTGTCTCTCTCATCACTTACCACTAATCCTCAATACCACTGCATTGGGTCAGTTGGGAGGGAGTAAAAACTCACAGCTGTCTTACTAATGAGGCCAAAACTATCATTAAGACCACAGTACTATTAATGACTGACTAGCTTTCTTCTGGATATAAGGAGTTTGTTCCTGAGAAGACAAGTACAGAAAGTTCCAAACCCATCTTGTCACTTTCTACAAGTCAATGAGCCCCTTGAGGAGAGAGAAGATGTCTTATGTTCCTTAAAGTCTCCAGCAACTTATACAATATAGTGAACTAACTACTCAATAAATGCTGCCCATGAGAAATCACTCTGGAAATCAAGACCTCCTGCTTCTTCCTAAAAACCATGCCATTTTCTCCATTATAAATGTCCTTGCTATACGACTGGATACAGCTCCCAATACCCCCTGGCTTGTAGGCAATACATATTTCCGATTTCTACCACCAGTTCCTTGCTATATCAGTCTTTTTGGAAAAGGAATAACCCCACCGTTACTCCATTCTTTTAACTGATTTTAAGTTACTATTGATAGCAGTTTTCCCATACAGTAACTTATCAATAAAGTCACCTCCTTAGTTTATCAAGTTATCTATGAATTCTAAAATTTTCGTGCCAGCCAACACTCACATGCTCTCACCACAGCACAACTGGCCAGATGTAACCAAGAATATTACTGCTTCACCCCATTGGAAGAAGCCACATTATCTGACTCCTTAAAAAGACCTACGGAGCCCAAATAAAATACTGGTGTTATGTACACTATAGCTGCTTTGATAAAGTCAGCATCTCTACAGCAGGCATTTTGCTATAAAATGTTCAGAGAGTTAGGGTGTTCTCGTATTGTTATGGCTGCCAAATTTTCAACTGTCTGTTCCACTGCAGAACTTAGACACCAAGCCTCTAGTGACATTAAGACAAAGGTACAAATAATAAGATTCTGGGAGAATAAATTTTAAAAAAGAGAAAGAAGAGGTGACTTAGAACTCCTGGCCACTGTTCAGCATTTGAAAACCTCACTCAGTCCTACAGTGAAAGGAGCATAACTTCCCTGGGCGGTTGTGGCCACATTCTCCAAGGAGCTAGTGCCCTTGGTTTAGAAATGGCATTTATTTCAGTCGGCTCTACTGAATATTCTCAAGAGCAACATTTGTCCTGCCCAAAGCCAGAGCGCAGGGTAGCCAAGCCTGTTCCGTCCCGTGACAGGAGACGTCAGAGATGACTAACAACTCTTTGTCATCTAAAACCACTCCACTGGTGGACAAAAACTAAGCGTTCTCTTTAGTATTAGTAGACTTATGTCTCTTGCAAATATATTCTAATTTGATTTTTGTCTTCTAATATCACACTATGAGTGGAAAGCAGTAATGATCATCTTATACCAGCTCAATTTTATAGATGACTGAGAAACAAAGACATTAAGTATAGTTGCACCTTACTGTCAAGTCAATTATATATCAAACTTGCTTATTGCCTTTGAAAATTGCCTTTGAAATTCCTGTAAAGTCACCCATGAAGTACATGGTACAATCTTTTATAATGGGATTTACATGGCAAAGACTCATGAACCATCTTTTAATTAATAAAAGCTAGCTAGTTTTCCCTCAGCAATCTCAGAATCAATCTGTTTTTTTGTTTTGTTTTGTTTTTGTTTTTCCAGTTGAATACCAAATAACATCACTGGCCTCACACTAAGGGACCATGTTTGAAAAAGTACATCTAGAGGTGCTTGGGTGGCTCAGTTAGTTAAGCATCTACCTTTGGCTCACGTCATGATCCCAGGATCCTGGGATCGAGCCCCAGGTCAGACTCCCTACAGCAAGGAGTCTGCCTCTTCCCTTTTCCTCTGCCCCTATCTCCTGCTCATGCTTACTCTGTCCGTTCTCTAAAAATCTTTAAAAAAAAAAAAAAAAAAAAAGAACATTTAAACAGAGTAACTGTATAGCAAAATGTTCAAACCATTGGCACACAAAGGCCCGAGACGACCCAAGTACACAGATTACCGATCCTGCGGCTGCCATCACTAAATGAATTCAAAGCACAACTGCCCAGCTATTTCCATGGTGACTCCTTCTTGTCCCAATGCTGGTACAACCATAAATGCAGGAATGACACCACCACACTGCCCCTTTCATAAGGCCTTGCCACACGGGCAGTGATCCAAGCAGACACACGACTGAGGTTTTGCAATGCCCCACCCTGTTCACTTTCCATGAAGCCCTGCTGTTGTGCCATTGCCCAGTGCCTTGCAAAAAAAAATGGACTTGACTAAATTATGATGCACGGAGATTTAGAAAAGGTATAGAGTAAACATGAATATCTAAGTGTCACAATCTCCCCTATTAAGACTGTGACACTTATGTTCCTTTCACCACCCTGTTGCTGTCCACAAGGCCCGAACAGTCACTAGGGAAAAAAGGACTCATTCATGACTAAGGAATGGAAATGCTGTGTGCAAAGTCCAAGATGGGAAGTTAAGAAAAGCCTCATTTGCTCCAGTAAGGTCTGTGGTGTTCCTGCCGGGGGAGTAACAGAAGAAGTACTAAAAAGGCAAGAGACCTCAGTGGAAAAACAAATACCAGCAGAGCATCTAGGGAGTGAAATGCTTAGTGGAAATGAAAACTATATATACGTGTACATATGCTCTACGAACCTGTATGCAAAACAACTAGAAAAAATACACATCATAACTTTTACAGTCCTGCAAATGAAAATGAGTAAATGGGTTAGAAAAAAAGGAACTGTTCCTCTAAATCAGGTCACTGCTTAATTGCATAAAACACCAAATCAAAAGAAATGTCTAAAGGCATCAACTGGTAACTTCAAGGCCTAAAATATAGCCCCTTTTGGTGATTTTAAATGCAGCTGTTTGGGTTTTTCTCTCCCTTTCTTTGGGAGGATGGTGGTTTAAGGATAAACTTTTCAAGTTCACTGTGTTTATGAAGTTCCCAACATCAATCCTAAAGTCTTATTTTGTACATGTCGGTAAACTTCCTTTTATGATCAGGTATGGTCAAAAGTTTTCTTAAATCACATCAGCAGGAGTTTTCAAATATTTTTAAAAGGAGAAGAGTATATCTTGAGGTGATTCTTCCCATCCCTCCAGTGATTTGTGAGCCAAAGTCCCAACAAAACCCCCAGGGAACACAACTCTTAGTGACACAGTCACAATCACTGCAACCCGCCCCCGTGTTACAGAGTTTCAACTACACCCTACAATGCGTGATGGTTCTGAGCTCCTCCTCTGTCTCAGTGAGGATAATCTCGTCTGAGAACTCTGAGCCCCTTTTTGCTGCTGCAACCTAAAACCATAATTTTCCTGAAGAGCGACCACTAAGGCAGCCTGTATTCACGGTGTCGCAGTTCACATGAAGGCGAGAGCAAGAACGAAGCTGCTGGATGGCTCCACTGGTGGAAAGGAGCCTAGTAGCCAGGGAAAGAGACCATCACTCTTGAGGAAGCCTTACATCCAAATGAGATTAGATATAATATAGGGACACCTCATTTCCTAATACCTAAGTTACCTTCATCCCTAAAAAAGCCACTCTGGAGACACACAAGAGCAATCATGCTACCGTAACTGTGACAAGGAATCTGTTTGGAAGCACCTTTCTAAACTTGCAGTATTTTCAATACACTCAAAGGTGGTAAAACTTTATCCTTCAAGGCTGTCGTTCATTCTGCTGACAACTTCCTCATCCAAGATAAAATCTTGTGAGCCAGGAGGTATGATCAAGGTAGACACTCGAGATTTTCATCAGCAACCAAGAGAGTGACCACAGGATGACAAATTTTGCATGGTTCATAAACTGGTTCCAAAAGTGACTGCAGAAAAATAAAGTATTCTGACCAAAAGCAGCATGTTTGGACCAATATCTATTATTTATTGGGCAATTTGCAGAGCACTGTGCAACATATCACATACATTATCTCACCTGTTTCTGGTGTGAACCATAGGAGGTAGATATTGCATCCACATATTAGAGAATACAACAGTGTCAGAAAAACAAGCGCCTTGCCCATGCTCTCCCTTCTAGGGTGAAGCCAAACCATAACATGCTGCTAATCTGTATCACACACCAGGACAAGCTGCCAGAGATAAAACCTACACCCATGTACGAGAACCCTGTTTCCAAAGAGCAGCAAAACCCCTCTGTTTTAGAATCACACAGTACTAATATCATCACTGTCTGAAATAAGGTGTCTCTAAATTACTCTTCCAGTTTACTGATATCCGCTAAAATGTCTTCAGAAATGGCATTTTCAGTGAGCTTCCCGACAAGTCCCTAAAACAAAACACACAATCAAATGGGACTTTATCTACAGTTTGTGCAGATTACACTTCTAGGGTTTAGCTTACAGCTATACCCTGCACAGATATGTTTAACTTTAGGTTAAACGTTATCATTGTAACAGCAGAAGACAGGAAATCTAACATTCATCAGTAACAGATTAAATAAGTTATGGTATATCCATTCAATAGAATCTCATGTAGCCAAAAAAGGGAGAGAGGTTTCTTGGCCCGTACATACTGATATGGAATGATCTCCATTAAGGAGGAGGGAAAAAAGGGCAAGGGGTGAACTCAGTGCAATTTCAGATTTGTGTAAAAACCCCCTTACATGCATGTATTTGTTTAGGCACATAATCCTTCTCAAAGTATATAGGAAACTACTGACAGTGCTTGCCTCCAGGAAGAAGAACTAGGAACTGAAGGTCAGGAGTATGACAGGCCCTTTGTTCTGAATCACTTCTGTATCCTGACCCATGGGAAAAGTGATGTTTACAAACATTTAATTTTAAAAAATGGACTAATTATATATTTGACAGATTACAATGGTGATTTTCTTTCTTTTGTTCACTCTTTTCAAAGCAGTAGAAGTTTACTGAATATATTGCAAGGGAGCAACGGGCAGGACAGCAAGGGAGACACTATCTACCAAGAAGTGGTGGTGAGGGGCTAGTCACGGGGCAAAGTAAGGGACTATGGAATTCTCCCTTTATGGCAATCATAGGGACCGTGACTGGTTTTAAGTAGCCCATTGGTCAGGTAAGGCCTATGGCTTAATGAGCCTGTTTGCATCAGCTCAGTGGTCACTGTGGGCCCCTTTGCCTTGCTCAGGTTTCTATTGCGCAAGCCCATGGCCTAAAAGTGGCTTCTGTGTTCTACCCTGACAGACTGACAATAACAAATCTTTGGCAACTGGGTGAAGGTCTCATTTTCACTAGCTTCTTCCTGCTGAATGAGGGACTTAAGAGATGTCCCTAGCTATGGGTCAACATACAATGGTGATTTCTGATCGCAGGAAACAAACAAAAAAACTCTCAAAGTTTCTTATGAGAATCACTATAAAGATATATTGTAAATACATTTTTAATGTGAAGAGGCATAAAATTTCCTTTACAACTTGTCATTTATCTGTCATGTAACGTCAAATGCACCTGTAAACCCCTAAGATAAGTAGGATTCTTTTGAGGGAAAAGAGCCAAATCAAAGACACAATTAAGGAAAACATGCATACTAGACTATGAATTCTACGGAGGATAAAGGCCATTATTTTACATATTTTTAAACTCCCTAGTTCCTGACAGAGTTCTCAGAGTATAGTTTCTTAGTTAATGAGTAATAAATTGATTTACTGATTAAATTAGCAATTATGGAGCTGCCTGACAACAGCATAAAATAAGTGGAAAATTCAGGAGTGACTGGCTTCTTGGCTTTAATTTTAATGACCTTAAAACAACATAATTTAGTACCAAATGTTTAAACATCCATTATAATTGCTAAACTGTGAAATCAGCGTTATTTATGTCTGACCAGCTATACAAAACTCATCAATTTTTCTTTAGAAAAGAGTAGAAATTCCACAGAATAAAGGAGAGACTAGTAATTAAAGGTCACATTTACTAATCTAGCACCATAATTCCAGTCTTAGGCCGTCTCAAGTGGCTGGAAGGAGGAAGGGACAGGTGAGGAAGCTGGAAAAGGGTGGCTCTTAACTTGTGGCCCCATCTGTGCTCTCAGGCAATGCAGGATCTAACAGGAAAATTATTGAGGCTGGAATTTAAAACAAAAACTTTTGGTTCAGATGGTAAGGAGGCCCTCAAGAACAGCAGAATCGGTATATCCAGAAGGCAGTGCTGGAGTCCGCCTCATGAGCTAGGGGGTTTCTTCTTGGCATCCAAGTCCTTTTTTATTTCTTCTAGTTTTTTAGCCAGGTTTGGTATCTTTAAAAAGAAAAAAGGTTATTGTAATTTTGCATCTACCTAATCAATAGTCTTTTACTTTTCTTCGTCCAACAATAAAGGGTTGTTGTACAAGTCTTTATTTTCTTCTGAAAGTGACCGGCTAAATAGAATTTCTTGGCCTCCTAACTGTATAAGGAGGATCTCAGGAGTTGTTAAGTAATGTATGCTCCCTTCCTGGAAGCGATATTCTGACTTCTACTTTTCTACTTCTACTTTATATACTCACTTAACACCTCAATCCAGTACCAAGTAGAAGCCGTACATATAAATAAAGCTCCTTCCTAGAAAACCATATAACTCAAGTGAAGGTTGATAAAGAATTTCTTTTGTCACATTAAAAGCTTCACAACAAAAAAATCTAAAGTTATTATCATGTTTCCCTTCCTTCCCTCTTCCCGCCTCTTCCTTCCTTTCCCTCTCTTTACAACAACCTTTCCAGAATCCCCATTCATGGGCAGTTTTTTCACCTGTTTTTCAACTTCCTGTCTATAAAATGAAGCTAATATAACTCTCCACTTCACAAAACTCTGATCTCCTTAACTGAGCTGCACTGTAAAGATCTGCCACTAAAATTCTCAGTCATTATTACCAATATTACCATGTAGCAGGAGCTAAAAATATTATCCAATTGGTCTTTAAATTCCCATTTATCACATAATTCTCCATAGAACTGTAAGAAGACTCTAACTTAGTAATTAATTGCTCTGGGCTAACAAACACAGCTCAGGATCACAAGAACATCTTAAACTGATGGAATTTTGCCCTCTTGTGGTGATATGGAGGACAGATGCTTCTGTGAGGTGTATTTTTCTAACAACGGAAAATCTTTCTACAAAGTTCAGGACATTTTCCTCAATCTATGGACTTCATTTACAATGGAGGGTATATCTGACTCTAACAAAGACAAGTCAATATGAATTTGTGACATGGAATTGGGGAGGACATGGATACAATCACTTACGTCATAGTTCTGAGCCAGATACATTCCAACCACGTTGCCAAGAGTAAATCCAAGCTGAAAGAATAGAACAGGAAGAGTTATACTGGATCCCAAGTTCTGTGCCATCTGATACCAAGCCAAACTATACAGACAGTAGTCTTAAAGTAGCTACGGACAGTTCAAGACCCCAGTTTCCAGGGGCGCCTAGGTGGCTCAGTCGTTTAGCATCTGCCTTCAGCTCAACTCATGCTCACAGGGTCCAAGGATCAAGCTCCGCATCCCTACTCAGTGGGATGCCTGCTTCTCCCTCTCCCACTGTCCCTGCTTGTGTTCCCTCTCTCACTGCGTCTCTCTGCCAATAAATGGATAAAATCTTAAAAAAAAAAAAAAAAAAAAAAAACACCCAGTTTCCAGTCTAGGGCTAGACAGTATGAGATTCAGTATTCTTTTGTAAAATAAATATAGGAATACTCTCCCTAAAGGTTAAAGAGCATACAAAAGTGAGAATAAATGGCAGCACTAAACAAATCTACCCTAGATTCTCCCTGTCCCCTCACAACCTCCATAAATACTTAACTGTCAGCTCCAGAAACCCAAGCCACACTAATGATTTTGTTGTTAAAAGTAATTTGTTTTCTCTTTCTTTTTTGGTTATAAGTATTGTTACTTACTACATCAAATAAAAAATATCCGATTAAAAAAAAATACTCAGCTAAGCTCTATTATCTTGGACAATGGAGACATTTTCACAGTTACTCTCTTTATATCTGAGGCCTAGGATAGTGAAGTGACTTTTTCAGGGTCATTCATAACAAAGGAACACAGACCTAAATTAGATTCTCATTCAAAAATGAAAATGTATCATGACAGAAAAGCATGGGAAACTCTGACATACAACTGAGACAGCATATGGCTTAGCACTCTGCCGTGGGTGTAACCTGATGGGCAGAACACTTAAGACCTGTGGGGGACAAAGATTCCCTAACCAGCTCTTACTCAGTGAGGAAAGAAAGGCATGATTTTCAGAGAACTATAAATGCTTATGCCATTGGGCGACTATTTTCCTGAACTTTTAAAAACTGTTTCATGAAAATTTAAAGCACTCAATTTACCACAAACAAACCAAAGCTCATTAAACTTTGAGTTCTAATGTTCCATAACTCCCTGGGGTTTTTTCCTCCAATAATTAAGAATCTCCAACAGGACGCCTAATTTCTAATTTCATAAATTCAAACTGGCATCTTTTTTTTTTTTTTTTATCATTTTCTCTAATCAGTATTTCTCCTATTCAATAAGTAGCAGAGCTTAACAGAAAAACGTGGCACTTAACACTGTCAGTTTACCTAATGTGGTCAAACCTTCTCTTCAAGTCAGAGATACATATAGGGAAACATATAGGGAAAGCCTTCCTGAGCTTTAAATACCAAAAGCACAATTTAAATTGGTTGTTAGTTGATGTTAGGAACATAAAAGCAGCTATCCATTCTCTAACCAGAGTCCATTTTCTAATAATTTGATTAATTAGGCACATTCTCTCAAGTAATAGTTTTACCAAGGTGGCACAAAAAGCAAAATGATTTTTTTACTCCTGTGGGTTGAAACCAGGTAGACAGTTTTCCAAATCCGAAAGAGTATTAAATTTACTTGTAAGAACTGCGGGGGGGTGGGGGGGGGTGATCAACCGAGAATTTTAGCTCTAACACAAAGCAGAAAAAACAGAAAGGTGTAAATTCTCAAGAAAAACAGAGTTCTGGTTCTACTACTCACTACCTAGCTGGGTAGCTGTAGCTGATTTGAGTTTCCTGTTCTATAAAACATTATACTAATAACGGTGTTCTTGGGGCGCCTGGGTGGCTCAGTGGGTTAAGCTTCTGCCTTCAGCTCAGGTCATGATCTCAGGGTCCTGGGATCAAGCCCCACACTGGGCTCTCTGCTAGGCAGGGAGTCGGCTTCCCCACCCCACCCCACCCCCGCCTGCCTCTCTGCCTACCTGTGATCTCTTTTCATAAATAAGTAAAATCTTTAAAAACAAACAAACAACAACAACAAAAACAATGTTCCTTCAAGCTCCAACATTCTAGGATTCCTGGTTCTTAACCACGTGTGTCTCAACATAAAATATGGCGTATCTAATGTGGCTTCACTTTGGCAATTTCACTAGCACATGAGAAAATAGAAGTTATTTTAAAACACAAACAAAATAAAAACTACGGGCCTCTAGACAAGTGGTATCCAATTCCAGTTTCAGAACACTGCCAGATCTACCACTGGGATATTGTAAAATTAAATACACAACATAAGAGAAATGTCACGTATTAAGTGAAATGTTGAGGGAAATGCATGAAGCCAGAAAACCATTTATATGTTATCCATGGGATGCTCCCCAGGCAAGTTTACCAGAGAAAACATCTTAATCTAATAAAAAACATAAAATATAAATCTGAGGAATGGTGACTCGTTAGTCTGACAAGTTAGACTGAAGCCAGATTATAGAAGGCCTTGAATGAGTTTGCAACGTCCCTGCATGCCCAGATTGCTTAACTTCTTCCAGGCCAAGACCTGGACGCTGCATCAGGCGTCCATCCAGATAGCTGTAATCCTCCACGGTGCCCCCTCCAACTCACCGACACCCCCCCCACAGTAGGCGCTGCAGGGAAGGCAGTGTAGAGAAAAGGCAATGATTTCCCCAGCAGTCACTGACTAAACGAATGACTATCGCATTCCTTCTGCAATCATTTTGAGACTTTAGGAATATGTGGCTACTTCTCACACGCACATGGTGGACAATAAATGGTAAGACATCACAAGTGTAGGGACACAGGAGTGACCTGAGCAAAGTGGTTGAGAACAAATGGATGGAGGGAAGAGGCTGCAGCTAAGAGACACAGGAGGCAAGTCTAGACTGGGTCAGGGCAGCGCACGTAAGAGACAGAATTTTCCAGCTCTACATTTACACCATACAGGTACCGTACAGGTAAAATCGGTGAGGTTCTTCAATCCATTATCCACACTTCTGAAAGGCAAAACTCTATTCAAACTGTTTCACTGTAATCCAACTGGCAGCAAAATCACACCTGACCAGAACCTGTATGATACTATTTATAGTCTATCACATTTCAGTGTGAATATTCACTTTTTGCTACAGAAAAAGCAATCTTTAAACAAAGGATCCTGCCCTACATCCCACTGGAGAATATGTGTAACAGTAAATATTAATGTATGTCATTAAAGAGTGCTATCCCAGAGTGCTATCGGTTAAATAATAAGTATATGCAGCGTAAACCTTTATAAAATCTTTTAAAAAATCGCTCAAATACATCTGGCCCCCAAAGGTTTTGATTAGAAGACTGAAGACCCTTATATACTAAAAATAAATTCATATTCAGCCCTGTGAAGGGATTCTAAAACAGTACCTACATATTTCAGTGTACAGGAATGTATAGGAAAAAAAGCTATAGATACATAAAATAGTTATATGAGGCAGCAGCCAGTACAGGACCCTGAATATAACAGATGCAGGAAGAACCAGAAATGGGTCATGCATGAAGTCACATGAATGAAACAGAAGTGATTCTTCTAAGAAACCATATCTGAAAGAGATCAATGTACCCAAATTTATTCAAGCCTCTAACTATGCTGAGTAAGTATAAAAAAATTTAAACTGAGAAGGGAACTGAACGTGGAGAATCAAGGCATAAGGTATGAATGTGGAGGTGATGACTAAAAGAAATAGGACTGATTAGGAGAGGACTTGAATTTAGAAATGCAGAGAAACAATTATGGAGCCCTGGATAGGGCTGGCTCAGGGACCTCAAAACAGGCAAAGTAGTTTAGTTCCCAAGTAACCTTGATATCAAGCCAATGGCTACTATTTACCAGCAACAACACGATAAAAGCACTGCTTTGGAAGTATTCACCTAGCAACTGTACTCAAAAAAGGCTGAACAGTTAGTAAGTACAGATCGGGAAGGCCCAGATTAGTGTGGTAGCATAGGGGACAGAGAGCAAACATCATCACTAAATTGCTTTTCTTCTTAAGTCAGTGATAATCCCCAAAACAGGCTCTTAACTATAGAGAACTGATGGGTACCAGAAAGGAGATGGGTGGGGAAATGGGTGAAATAGGTGAGCACGGAGTAATATACAGAATTGCTGAATCACTATATTGTACACCTGAAACTAATATAACACTGTGTGTCAACTATACTGGAATAAAAATAAATTTAAAAAATAAAATAAAAATCAATGATGACCAATGATATAGAATGGAGAGTCCAGGAACCAACCTTTACATTCATGGTCAAATAATTTTTTTTTTAAAGATTTATTTATTTGAGAGAGAGTGTGTAAGGGAAGAAAAGGGAAGGGCAAAGGGAGAGAGAATCTCAAGCAGACTCCCCACCAAACTCAGAGGTGGACATGGGGCTCGATCTCATCACCCGGAGATCATGACCTGGGTGGGTCAACAGGCCAACTGAGCCACCCAGGTACCCCTGGTCAAGTGATTTTAACAAGGGTGCTGATATATTCAATGGAAAAAGAATAGTCTTTTCAAGAAATGATGCTAGGACAACTGGATATCCACAAGCCAAAGAATGAATATGGACCCCTATCTCACATCATAAACAAAAACTAACTCCAAATGGGTCAAGACCTAAATGTAGAGGCTCCTGGGTGGCTCAGTGGGTTAAAACCTCTGCCTCTGGCTCAGGTCATGATCCCAGGGTCATGGGATTGAGCCCCGCATCATCAGACTCTCCGCTCAGCAGGGAGTCTGCTTCTTCCTCTCTCTCTGCCTGCCTCTCTGCCTACTTATGATCTCTGTCAAATAAATAAATAAAATCTTAAAAAAAAAAAACCTAAATGTAAAAGCTAGAACTATAAATCTCTTGTAAGAGCACAAAGTATTAAATCTCATGACTTTGCATTAGGCAACAGTTTCTTAAATATGGCATCAAAAGCACAAGTGACCAAAAAAAGACACATTGGACTTCATCAAAATTAAAAATATTTATGTTTTAAAGAATACCATCCAGAAAATGAAAAAACAACCCAATAGAATAGAATTAAATATTTTCAAATCACGTATTGATAAAGGACTTGTATCCAGAATATAAGAATCCTTATGACCTAACAATAAAACGACAACCCAATTTAAAACTGAGCAAAGGATTTTTTTTTTAAGATTTTATTTATTTATCTTAGAGAGAGAGAGAGAGCCAGAGAGATCACAGAGTGGGAGGGAGACGGGGAAGCAGATTCACCACTGAGCAGAGAGCCAGATGCAGGGCTTGATCCCAGGACCCTGAGATCATGACCCAAGCCAAAGGCAGACACTCAATTGACTAAACCACCCAGGCACCCCTGAGCAAAGGATCTGATAGACATTTCTTTTTTTTAAGATTTTATTTTTATTTATTTGATAGAGAGAGCGCACAAACAAGGGAACCAGAGAGGGAGAAGCAGGAGCCCAAAGTGGGACTCAATCCTAGGACCCCAAGATCATGACCTCAGCTGAAGGCAGTTGCCCAACCAACTGAGCCACCCAGGCGCCCCAGACAGTTCTCCAAATAAGATATACATGGCCCATGGGCACATGAAAAGATGCTCAATATCACTAGTTATTAAGGAAATGCAAATCAAAACCACAGTGAGGTGCCATATTACACCCACTAGGGATGACTTCAGTCAAAAAGTGTTGAAAAAGAAGTGGAGAAAATGGAACCTTCATCCACGGCTGATGGGAATACAAAATCATAGAGACACTCTGGAAAGTGGTCTGGCAATCTCTCAAAGTTAAGCATACAGTTACCATATGATGCAGCAATCTTACTGTAGGGTGTATACTCAAGAGAACTAAAACATACATCCACACAAAAACTTGTACACAAATGTTCACAAGATTATCCATAATAGCCAAAAGGTGGAAACAACCTAAATGCCTATAAGCTGGTGAATGGATTAATAAAATGTG
Organism: Mustela lutreola; assembly: GCF_030435805.1. NCBI lineage: Eukaryota > Metazoa > Chordata > Mammalia > Carnivora > Mustelidae > Mustela > Mustela lutreola. The sequence continues at coordinate 185,237,068 of NC_081293.1, read as the reverse complement.
GTATATCCATACAATTTAATATTATTCAGCTATGAAAGTACTAATTTGTGCTATAACATGGATGAACTTTGGTAACACTGTTCTGAGTGAAAAGCAGTCGGAAGAGACCACATGTTACATGACTCCACTTAAAGGAAATGTCCAGAATAGGTAAATCCATAAAGACACACAATAAATTAGTGGTTGTCCAAAACTGGGGAAGAGGAGAATGAAAAACGAATGCTAATGGATATGGGGTTTCTTTGGGGGCCAATGAAATATTGGATATAAAATTATAGTGGTGATGGTTGCACAACTCTATGAATATGTAAGAAACCAGGGAATTCTACACTACAAATGGGTGAGTTGTATGACGAATATTGTATCTTAAAAATATTTGGGGGCACCTGTTTGGCTCAGTCAGTTAAGCATCTGCCTTCAGCTTGGGTCCTGATTGCAGAGTCCTGGCATCAAGTCCCGCATCGGGCTCCCTGCTCCTTGAGGAGCCTGCTTCTCCCTCTGCCTATCTCCAGGTCTCTTGTGAATAAAAGAATAAAATCTTTAAAAAATATTTTTTAAAAAATCATTAATATTTGGTAAAATATCAGCTATATGGGATAAAACTGGAAATCACAGACAACTTCAAGGTTTCCAGACTGGACAAATGTTTAAAAAGAATGAAAATGTTGGACTGAAAAAAATGAGGACCACTGAGATAAACAGTTGGCTTTGTATATGAAAACCACAAAAAATCAACTCTTTTTTATGTAAGGACACATAAGCAAGTTAATCTCAACACTGTATCAACATAAAGAAGCACCAAGTCTTAAAAATAAGAAAGCTAACTCCAGAGCAATCTGACTCTTCTCATCATTTGTTGCTTAATGTCTTCCCCAATCAAAAAGTTACTTCTGTCATTTAGTAAATAAAGCTATAATTTTTACCCAGGGATGGATCCTGTCAATAACCCCAACTGAATACTACCTAACAATTCTGAAAGACTCATCAAATTACATTTTCAATGAGTACACACCCAAACCCAAGTTATGACAAAGAATCTGAACCATCTCATATTCACTGACAAAGGCTTAAGAAATCTAAAAATAATCTCATTAAAAATAAAAAATAAAAGTAATCTCATTTTATTTAGCAAATATAGCTACAACTAGCATTCAACAGGATACCTAAAAATGTTGTATGGTCTCAGGTGAGAAAAGCTACACAATGACAAGAAAACCCAGAAGTATACATTATCTAACATTAATAAAAAAATAAATTGATAGTTTTATTTCTCCATTTAAATCGAGAGACCTACAGAAACTATCTGAAGACTGCTCATTCCAAGGAGGCAAGAAAAAATTTCATCTTTAGTCTTTAAACGTTTCAGACTTGTTGCAAAGAAACTGTGTTTAACATCTGCTTCAAGTAATAATAAAACCCATATTCTATACATTAAAACAAAAACCTGCTGAGGATATAACCTGTATCTCTTCTACTACCACCACAGAGATGTGCATTTTTAAAATATAAGGCCGGTTTTATATTCAATAATTTTCCTTAGATAGTGAAAGGAGGAGGCTGTTAATTCTTCAATTGAGCCAGTAAATTAAATAGGGACATTCATGAAAAAGATAGATCTAACACTTTGGAAAGAGGTCAATCAGGTAGAACCGGTCTGCCCGTTCTCAAAGAAGCTGATTCAAATATTCAAGTATTTTATGAATATCTAAGAGTAGTAATCAAGTAAAGAAGGAATATCTAATTAAATCAATCACACAGTATTAGCTAAGTGCCATGTGCTTAGGAAATCTAAGCATAAGCCATGTTGCTTCTTCCCCTGGAATTTATGATCTATTCTAGAAAGGTAAGACTAAAACAAGTGGAGGCGCAGGGAACAAAACACAGCAGCACATCTCCAAATGATGGTCTGAATGGGCCGCATAGTTCAAGGGCATCATGTTAGAAATTGAACATAATCTGTATGAACATATTAAAGGAGAAAAATCATTTATCATCAGAGGGGGAAATAGCATGATAAAATTCAATAGTCAATCACAACAAAAACTCTTATACTAGAAACAGAAGAGAGGGGATGCCTGGGTGGCTCAGTATGTTAACCGACTGCCTTTGGCTCAGTTCATAATCCCAGGGTCCTAGGATCGAGTCCTACATTGATCAGACCCCTTGCTTAGCAGAAGCCTGCCGCTCCCCCTGCTTGTGTGCTCGATCTGTCTCTCTATGAGACCAATAAATAAATAAAATCTTAAAAAAAAAAAAAAAAGAAAGGAATAGAAGAGAATTCCCTTAATATTAGGAAATACCAGAAATACAAACATCATACAAAAACCTGAGAAGCATTTCCTAGAAAAAACTAGGATATCCACTCTCCTATTGGAAGTCCTAACTCGAGAAAGACAAGAATTGGAAAAGAACACAAAACTGTCATTTTTGCCTTCACCAGAAATATGACTGCCTTCACAGTACTGCATTCATTGACTTACTTCCTTTTTTAAATTTTTTTAAAAAGTCTTACTTATTTAATCTAGGGGCGCCTGGGTGGCTCAGTCGTTAAGCAACTGCCTTCAGCGACTGACTACCTTCGGCTCATGACCTCTGGCCCTGGGATCGAACCTGCATCGGGCTCTCCGCTCAGCAGGGAGCCTGCATCCCCCTCTCTCTGCCTACTTGTGATCTCTGTGTGTCAAATAAATAAAATCTTTTTTAAAAAATAAAATAAAAGTCTTATTTTTTTTAAAGACTTTTTTTTTTAAGATTTTATTTATTTATTTGACAGACAGAGATTACAAGTAGGCAGAGAGGCAGTTAGAGAGAGGAGGAAGCAGGCTCCCTGCTGAGCAGAGAGCCGGATGTGGGGCTCAATCCCAGGACCTTAGGATCATGACCTGAGCTGAAGGCAGAGGCTTTAACCCCCTGAGCCACCCAGGTGCTCCAAAAGTCTTACTTATTTAATCTCTATACTCCATGTGGAACTCAAACTCATGACCCCCAAGATCAACAGCCATACACTCCTCTAACTGAGCCAGCCAGGTGCCCAACTTTTTTTTTTTTTTAATTAAAAAACTATTTTAACTAAGCTCAACGTAAGGCTCAAATTCACAACCCAGAGATCAAGAGTTGCATGTTCTACCCACTGAGCCAGCCAGGCACCCTGTCAGTCATTCACTTCTAAGTCAATCTACAAACTATGAGAGCTAAAAGATAGGTAAGATTGCTAGATACAAAAATCAGTACACCAAACTTAGCATTTCCATACATCAGCAACAAATTTGAAAATCTAATTTTAAAAAGGATGCCACTCACGGGACACCTGGGTGGCTCAGTGGGTTAAAGCCTCTGCCTTCGGCTCAGGTCATGATCCCAGGGTCCTGGGATCAAGCCCCACATCGGGCTCTCTGCTCAGCAGAGAGCCTGCTTCCTCCTTTCTCACTGCCTCCCTCTCTGCCTACTTTTGATCTCTACATGCCAAATACATAAGTAAAATCTTTTAAAAAAAAAAAAAAAAAAAAAGGATGCCACTCACAACAACTAAAAAGCACCTGGAAATACTAAAAAAAAAAAAAAAAAAAAAGGCTATTACTGAGAGGACAATAAAACAATGATGAAAGACATTTAAGACTAAATTAACAGGTAGGTGGATCATAAGTGATCCATGAGCTTTCTTTATGAAAAGAAAAGCTCCTGAGAAAACATGGGAGTTGAGAGTAGTTGAGGAGGCATAAAAAAAAAAAAAACAGAGGACAAAGGGAAAACCAGATGGGAAGGTCTGAAGGCAGGAAGGTCCACTGGTGGTCCAGGTTGGTAAGATAGCCTGGTCAGTCTAAAACACAGGAGATATGTTGAAGGGCAGTAGTAAGGGAAAATGGAGTCAGATGAGCAAATCTTGAAAATCAAGTGCAAGTGGTTACTACCTGATGTGCAGGGACATAAAGACCACTGACAGTTTCTGAGCATGTGAATTAGACAATTACTACTAGATGATTACTTTGGCAGCTGCAAGACTGAACAGAACACCAAAAGTATCAAGGGAAACACAGAACTAGAGAAGACAGCCTTACTTTTCTATGGCTGATCAGACTGGAACAGGAGTGCCATGTTTCAATAAGAACAGTGGGGGAGAACCGAAAAACTGTAATATTTGGGGGAAAGAAGGCTAACTGGAATAAACCTGAAACCATAAAGAATAGATGGAAAAATCAGAAATGTTTCATCTGAAGAACAGACTAATGGGGGTCAGGGGGGTTGAGAGAGGTACCAAGATGCTCTTCAAATATGTACAGGGTTGTTATGTGGATTAGAACTGCTCTTTAAGGGGCGCCTGGGTGGTTCAGTGGGTTAAGCCACTGCCTTCGGCTCAGGTCATGATCTCAGGGTCCTGGGATCAAGTCCCGCATCGGGCTCTCTGCTCAGCAGGGAGCCTGCTTCCCTCTCGCTCTCTCTGCCTGCCTCTCCGTCTACTTGTGATTTCTGTCAAATAAATAAATAAAATCTTCAAAAAATGCAAACTATTAAAAAAAAAAAAAGAACTACTCTTTAATACCAAGAACTAGTTAGGGAGACACTGACCAAAAATGATATAGATCATCTGAGGAACTAGAGCACCAATTTCAATGGGAGGTGATGAAACATAAACCGGATGCCCCCTTAGTAGTAGAAACTGACACGTCAGCATCTTAGCAGAAGTAGAGAAACTAAAACAACTCTTCCAACTCAAAACCCACATTCGTACCCCAGCAAGGCTGGTGTAGTTAGTGCCACAGTGGAGTAAAAAGACACCTACTCTACAAACCAGGCAGCAGGAACATAAAGATGGAACTCTCATAAGGTGAGTAGAGAAGACCCAATGGCTTAAAACAATAGCTAACATTTACTGAGAGCTGTGTGCAAGGCAGTATTCTCTTTTTCATGAATGAATTTCATAGCCTTATAAGCAGATACTATTATTGCCCAATTTATGTTGGGGAAACTGAGGCAGAGAGCAGAAAAGTAACTTGCTCAAGAATACACAGGGACGGGCGCCTGGGTGGCTCAGTGGGTTAAGCCGCTGCCTTCGGCTCAGGTCATGATCTCAGGGTCCTAGGATCGAGTCCCGCATCGGGCTCTCTGCTCAGCAGGGAGCCTGCTTCCTCCTCTCTCTCTCTCTACCTGCGTCTCTGCCTACTTGTGATCTCTGTCAAATAAATAAATAAAATCTTTAAAAAAAAAAAAAAAAAGAATACACAGAGAGGGCGCCTGGGTTATACACAGTGGGTTATACACAGTGGGTTAAGGCCTCAGCCTTCGGCTCAGGTCATGATTCCAGGGTCCTGGGATCGAGCCCCGCATCGGGTTCTCTGCTCAGCAGGGGGCCTGCTTCCTCCTCTCTCTCTGCCTACTTCTCTGCCTACTTGTGATTTCTGTCAAATAAATGAATGAAATTTAAAAAAAAAAAAAAAAGAATACACAGGCAAATATATGTGCTAGGCATAGCAGCTAAATGATATGGAGAATGAAGGAGAGAAATAAATCAAGGATTATGTCAGTATTTCAAATTTGAGAAAGCCAGGATGGGAGAACAGAGAAGTTAGGTGTGAGGCATGCATTGCAGGGTGGGGAACGAGGAGGTAATGGGTCCAGAGGTGCTGCATCTGAGATAGAGGGGATGACGAGAGATGTTCAGCAGACAGCTGATGACCGCCAACTGGAACTCAGAGAAATGGGATGGAAGGTAGTTTTGGAAGCAGCAAAGAGGAGAAGGTGGCAGCATGACAAGAAACACACTCCCTGAGGGTGGGTTTGAAGAAAAGAGTGAAGAGTGAAGGACTGAGCCCTGAGGAACACCTAGTAACCAAAAAAAGGGAAAAGCAGTCAGCACAAACAGGCGAGATTAGATAGGGCCCCTTCCCAGCTGCTGCACCAAGATACTGATCCTCTCAGCCCTTGGAGGGGCCAGCACCCGAGCCAGTCACCTTCACGGGTTCTTCTGTGAAGATAAATCCGTATGTGTTGTAATGTTAAAGAATGTCAGAAAATATGGAGATGGAGGATCCAAAAGCCAAGGGAGGAGGGATTAAGGAGGTCGTGATAAAGGGCACCAAGAGCTGCCACCTCAGAAAGTGACCAGCAACAGCCAATGCCAGTAACAGTCCGACAGACAGCGGACACTGAGCTCCCAGCGGCGCCTGTCCTGTCAGGCTGCCCTGAAAAGCTTCCCAAGTTTCCTTACAAAACCTGGAGTGAAACCTTAAAGAAGCCACTGTAGTAAAAGCGAAGGGCAGCAGGACCACAGAACAGGTTTCTGGGACAGGAACGATGGGCAAATATTTTAATCCACGGAGGAATGAACAATGAAGGAGAAGATAAGCAGCCCATTCAGCTGCGGTAGTTTGGAATAGAGTTCCAGGAAGTGACAAATATAGGAAGCAACCTGGACAGTTTCAAAACGCGGGATGACTGTGGCTTCAGTTGTAATAATTTCATCCCTTTCAAAACTTGTCCCGTTGCCATCGCCTACTTTCCTGAGGGCAAAGGAACCCCCAATTTGAGAAGAAACCGTATCAGCTGGTATCTTGTAAAAGAGAAACTGAATTTTACCTGAGTCCTTACTAAGTTCTCTAAAGCACCTTCATGTAGTAATTCATTTTTACTCCTCACAACAAAACCATGAGGTAGGTTCCCATTTTCATTTGTGGAAACTGAAGCAGAGTGAATTCAAGGGACCTCCCCGAGTTCCCACAGCTTGCCAATGATGGAGCTGGGCTTGGAACCCAGACATCTGACCTCTTAAGCTAGTGGACAAGACAGCTGGGCACAGGCTAAAAGCTCGAGGACAACTCAGGAATCACCTGCTTCAACTCGCTGTTTTATAAATCAAATGGCTTATAGCAAGAGAAAGACATGCCCAAGTTCACAGAATTAGTGAATCATTCGACAGGGGTGGAACCAAGGTGAGAAGTCATACTATCCTGCTTCTTCCAACAGATGCGATGAGGAGAGGGGGAACAAGAGGACACGAGAACATCCCTGTTCCAGCGACTTCTGAGCTAGGAATTTAATGCATGGCTGCAGCCTTTCGCCTTCAATGCTGAGGATTCTGAATTCTCAAATCAGGTACACGCATATTTACACACAGCAAAAGTTTATTCCAAAACCAAGTAAATTCACTCCGCAAAAGCACTTACAAAGTAATTATCAGGGGCGCCTGGGTGGCTCAGACGGCTGTGTCCGCCAACCGCTCAGGTCATGATCAGAGGGGGTCCTGGGAACCAGCCCCTCAAAGGGCTTCCTGCTCACGGAGGAGTCTGCTTCGCCCTCTCCCCCTGCTTATGCTCTGTCCCTCTGCCACTCTCTATCGAATAAATAAAATCTTAAAAAAAGACTTACAAAACAAATAATAATAATAATCAATGCCCTCCCAGTCTGTCAATGCGCTACAGCTATACTAGGCTCAACGCTATCATCTCACTCTCTGAGGCTGACACTGTCTTTAACCTGTCTCCTCCAACAAAAAGACAGGAATGATTCCTACTGACTCCTAAGCTAACACCTAGTTAGGACACTGGGAAAACTTCCCGAGGCAAAGGAACAGCCCCGTCTTACTTGGGCGATGTGAGTCAAGGATATCTCTTTCCCTCTGAGGATTTAAAAAAAAATCAATGACCACCTCAAAGAAGACGGGGGGGGGGGGCACTTTAGAAAAAATTCTCTTCGATAAAGAACGTTGACATTGGGGAAAGCGTCTCCTCCCCAGAGCACTCAGTGTGGAGGATAACCGGGGAGGTAACCTGGCACCGTGGCGCGCCCCTCACCGAACCCGAGGGAGGACGCACCGAGTTGGGAAGCCTCGAACGCTGGCGAGGCCGACTCTGGCCCGGCGACGCTCGGCCGGCCGCCGGAAACGCGCGGCGCCAGAAAGGCAGCTTTTACCCGCAATAAACAGCCGTGCGATCGAGTTTCTTTACTCAAACTAACACTTTCCCCCCCAGAATGAGCCCCCTGCGGGACTTCCGCGCACACCAGGGTCTGACTCGCGCCGGCCGCCCGCCACCCTCAAAGTCTGGACGCTAGACAAGGCCCGGCGAGCGCTCCGCAAGCCCCAGCTCGGACCCCGTGCTTCCGCCTCGTGAGGTGGCTCGCTAACTCAGAGTCCGCGGCCGGCCCTCCCACGTTTCCAGAAAACCTTCCGGCGGGGCTCCGAGGCCGGGATGGGGTGTGCGGGCGGGAGGGCACGGGAGGGGCGCCTCCTAGTCTTCTGCGGCCCCCACAGCTTTAACTCGGGCGTCCCACAGTGCCCGCCGGGACGGCACCGCAGTGGCTGCGAAAATGCCCGCCGACACCTCCACGCCTGAGAGACTCGGACGACTCCACAAGAACGGGCAAAGGGGCTTGGGCCCCGCACACACAAAACCCCGCGCCCTCCCCACCCCGGACAGGCGACGAGCGGGCGCCGCGCGGACCCGGACGTACGCCCAGACCCCCCGAAACCCGGACCCAGGCCGGCCGGGCCCCGAACCAACCCCCACCACTCCCCGCGACCCCGCCACTCCAGGGCAACTGCACTGACCAGGAACTGCAGCATGGCGTCGGCGAGGAGAGGCGCGAAGGGCGGCTGCAGCTCGGTGGGCCGGTCCGAGCCTGCCTCTCCCCGAGCGAGGGGGCGGAACCCGCCGTGGGCTTCCGGGTCACGCCCGACCCCGCCCGCGCCTCCCGCCGCTCCTAGCCTCGCCCAAAGCCGCGCGCGGCGCCCTCGCGCCCCCTGGCGGAGAGCCCCGGAATTACCTCCTGGGCTGGCCGACTAGGAGAGAAGGCCCGCGGGGCTGGGAGAAACCTCAAGTCCCAGGCAGGCCTGGACTTACAGGTTTGATGGTTCGGATTCTAGGACGTGCCAGTTCCCAAGTCCCGCTACTGTAAACCTGGGTCGGGCCCGGGATCTAGATTACTCCCAGCACCCCAACGATTCTGATGCATAACCAGGCTTAGGACTCGGTCACCTAGAAGGACTGCAGAAGTAGCGGATCCCATGCCTATGTGCAAAGGGGAATCCTCCGTGGCGCTTTTGCAACATAATCTACCCAGACCCCACGCAGAATCTGTGGGCGGGGAGAGCTGTGGGTTTCCAAAGTGCCACGGGTGTGTCATGTAACCGCAGTGAGCACTTTCTGTAGAGGTTAGAGGCTTAAGTGGTTAAGCTAGACGGCTTTGGAAACTGGCACAGCCGTGTCCAATTCATTCCTGGCTGCTTAACCTCTCTCAGGCTCGCATTCCTTCTCTGCAAATGGGGCTGATTCCAGCTCCCCGATGACCTGCTGTGTGAATCAAATGAGACAACGTGAGGAATCAAAAAATGCTCGTCACATGTCTGGGGTGGACTGAGTTCTAGAAGACCTTTCCTCATCCTGTCTCCACACAGAGCTACCCTCTCATACTATGGGCCACCTCCCGCTCCTGGTCTTCAAATCATTCAACGACCTCCATTAACACACACACTTCCAAAGCAAGACCTTTTTCCTTCTTCTCAGCCTTCTGAGTTCACCCTTATCTGTTATATTAAGTGGAACTCTGGTCCCAAACTGTAACAACCAAATCATATAGGTGTAAACTATATGGGAGTATGTTATGGAGATACAGAGGACAATGATGGGGAATAGGAAAGGTATCCAGAACTAAGCAGCATTTTCTCTCCATCTCTGCTTTTCTCCATATATCTGCTTCCTTGTTCTCTCATTTTGCCTTTTGTTTTTTCTGCCTTCCAGAATATGACCATTGTCACTCACTAGAGTTTACTCATTAAATGATCTAATGATAGGAAAACTGGATCACTTTCCCTACCATGTTCAATACCTGGGAAAGGAATGCTGATTGAGCAAGTTAGTGTCAAGCGCTCTCTCATCAATTATAACCAGAGAAGAGAGCTCTCTTGGAACTAAAGTGACTGGCAAGGAGGAGGAGATGCTGGTAGATGGCTGTAACACACTTCACTTTCTGACATTCCTAGATTAAAATGAGACTCAGTCAAATCTTGACCAGTGCTCCTCAAACTTTAATGTGCATTCAAATCACCTTGAAATCTTGAGTGGGGGCCTGACATCACGCCTTGCTACCTAGCTCCCAAGTGATGCTACAACCGGTGGCCTCTGAAACATTTTGACTTGCAAGACACCATACTGTGAGCTACACGAAGATGAGAATTTCATTCCATTCATGACTCTATCCTCACTGCCAGCAAGTGCTTGGCGCAGCCTCCGAACACAGGATTTATTGAGGTTCCTTGCATGAAACCTTAGCCCCTTCTCACAGATGAATCCTGAAAGGGAAGACATTTCCTCTAAGGTCTTTTCAAAGGTTCTCTCTCTTATACCCCCAAATAACCACAAGGAGAGGGGGGAAAGGGAAGAATTCTTTTTGCTACTTTGAGATTATTAAATGTCCTCTGATGAAAACACTTCCAAGATAATGCCTTCCCTTTATCCCTTCACGATGCCTTCATCTACTGACTTCCCAGGTGGCCCCCCCATTCACCAAAGGCTTTGGCATCTAACAGCCTTCGTTTCAGGCTTGCCAAGCTATCACAATCACGGGTGGCTTCCAAGGCCACATACACTTGTATTTTCCAGAATTCTTACCTCCAGGGACCTTCAACCTCCCACCACTTCAGCAATCCACCGCCATGTTCTTAACCTGCACTTGGTCATCTACTCGACCTGCTCCACCTTTGAAGTATTATATCCTCAAATCTTATTTCCTATTTTATCAATTTTTTAAAAGATTTTATTTCTTTATTTGACAGAGATCACAAGTAGGCAGAGAGGCAGGCAGAGAGTGGGGGAAGCAGGCTCCCTGCTGAGCAGAGCCCGACGCAGGGCTCCATCCCAGGAGCCTGGGATCATGACCTGAGCTGAAGGCAGAGGCTTAACAGGCACCCCACCAATTTTTTGACCTTAGCCAAATCTCCAGTCTCTCAGCTGTTCCATATTCTTATAAGCTGTGAGCTCCCTTCTGGCTTCATTCCCTTTCTTACTGGTCTAAATCCCAAGAGATCTGAACTTCAATCAATGCAAACAACCAAGATGCCCTCTAATAGGTAAGCGGATTAAAAAACTGTGGTACAGGGGCGCCTAGGTGGCTCAGCTGGTTGGGCAACTGCCTTTGGCTCAGGTCAAGATTCCAGAGTCCTCGGTTGGAGTCCCACATCAGGGCCCCAGCTCTATGTGGAGTCTGCTTCTCCCTCTTACCTTCTCCCCTCATGCTCTCAGTGTCTCAAATAAATAAATAAAATCTTTAAAAAAACAAACTGTGGTACATCCAGACAACAGACTACAAATCATTGCTTAATTAAAAAAAAAAGAAAGAAAGAAAGAAAGAAAATGCTATCAAGCCATGAAAAGATTGGAGGAAGCTTAAATGCATATTACTGAATGAAAGATGTTTATCTGAAAAGCCCACGTACTGTACGATTCCAAGTCCATGAAATTCTGGAAAAGGCAAATCTATAGAGACAATAAAAAGATAATTGGTTATAAGGGTAGTGGGTGAGCAGGAATGGAGAAATGAACAGGCAGCGTGCAGAAGGTAAGATTTTTAGACAGTGACAATACTCTGTATATTACAGTGATGGATATATGTCATAGATTTGTCCAAACCCAAAGAATACACACCAAGAGTGAACCCCAGGGCTTCAGGCGATTATATGATGTGTCAATGTAGGATCATCTATGGTAAAAACATACCATTGTGGTGAGTGGTACTGATAATGGGGGCGGGGGGGCTATGGGTGTGTGGGAACAACAGGTATATGGGAAATCTCTGAACCTGCCTCTCAATTTTGTTGTAAACTTAAAACTGCTCTAAAAATATTAAGTCATTGGGGGAATTGACAGTTGGAACTGTTATTAATGATATGAACAAACAGGTGCTCTCACCCCATGGATAGGAGTAAGTTGGAGGAATCACTGAGAAAAATATTGCAATGCCTGGTGAAACTTAAAACTCTTAATCTCCATCTCAGGGTTTCCATTTATAGTTATTTAAGCCAGAAAGGCCTCCTTATAGGTCACACGTCTCAACCAACAAGACATGTGTGATAATCATTGCAGCACTGTTTGTAAAAGCAAAATACTGGAAATTTAAATATATGTCAGCCCACCAACAATAGAATGCATAAAATAGGGTATTTGTAAAATGCAGTAACTACCATTCAGTATTTATACTAAATGAGTATGCGGAATTGTTAAAAACACAATGTTAAATCAAAAAAAGCACACTGCACGTTGTTCCATAATATGACAACATACCTATAAAGATTAACAACCTGTAAAACAAGGGATAGGTGAAATGAATGATGGGGATTAAGGAGTGCACATGGGATGAGCGTCACGTGACGTAAGGAAGGGCTCAATCACTATATTGTACTATATTGTACCCCTGAAACTAATATGCTTTGTCCACAGGAATTAAAAACTTAAAAAACAAAAAAAACCTGTAAAACAACCCTTTTTAATGCCTGTGAATACACACATATGTAGTGGAGGCATAAAACATGAACGGCAGATTCAACAATGAATTCTTGACAAAGGTTATCTTTGGGAGGGAAGTAGGGGGCATGGGATCAAGGAGTTCCCAGCAGCCCCAACTGTACCTACCAGGGCAGAGTTCCTTAAAAAAAAAAATTCTGGAGCAAAGACGGTTAATTTAAAGATTTGATCAAATTAAGTATATGAGATAAGGCATCTGCATGTTTATTATATTGATTATATGTATGATTAAAGCCATACACAATTTTAAAAATTTGAATACATGACAAAAGCAATCGCTGAAAAGGTTTTGGAAACATAAATTCACATTCTTGAAGCATCAACCCGCAGATTATTCATTGCGATGGAGAGGTGTATCAAACACTACCTTAATTAAGTGAGCAAGCTTAAAATAATGGCACAAACTGATATACCTTCTGATAGGATATGCTGAAGACACATCACCCATAGCATTGTAGTATTCTTGGGGCACCTGGGTGGCTCAGTGGGTTAGGCCTCTGCCTTCGGCTCTGCTCATGATCCCAGGATCCTAGGATCGAGCCCCACATTGGGCTGTCTGCTCGGCAGGGAGCCTGCTTCCCTTCTCCTCTCTCTCTGCCTACTTGTGATCTCTTTCTGTCAAATAAAGAAATAAAATCTTTTAAAAAATAAAAAAGAATTGTAGTATTCTTGCCAAAAATGTTTAACCTGAATTAAAAAAGAAAACAAAACTGTGGGGACCTTTTCCAAAATAGCTTAAGTGTCAGGTTAAACACCTTCTCCCCTGAAAAGGGAAGGGAACAACTTCTGAATCAAGGGAAAATGAGAGAACTAAATGTAATGTGTGATTCTTGATTTAATTCTGGGTTTAAAAAAAAAATTTTCTAAAAGTACATTTTGGGGGGCAACTGAAATTTGAATACAAACTCAGTATTAGAAAAATTTTTATTGTATTTTATTAGCAAATGTCTTAAGTGTGATAATACTATTATGATCTGGAAGGATATACTTGCTGAAGTATTATGGATGAAGTGTCACAATGTCAATAACCTACTTTCAGTTAAGGGAAAAAAACAGTATATATATATATATATATATATATATATATATACATATAAAAAGATAAAGCAAATGTGCAAATGTTAACAGTTGGCAAAGCTAGGTTAAAGCTGTATATAGGTTCACTGTACTTTTCTTTCAACTCTTGTGAAGAGTCAACATTTTCTCAAAATAACCTGGGAAAATAGACAAATATTTAGAAATGACTCAATTGTGTATCAACAGCTTTTATAGCTCAAATAAAGTATGGACATATATTTATGTAACACTATTTTATGAAAACTATAATAATAAAGGTACTCACCTCGGGACGCCTGGGTGGCTCAGTTGGTTGAGCAGCTGCCTTCGGCTCAGGTCATGATCCCAGCCTCCTGGGATTGAGTACCACATCGGGCTCCTTGCTCGGCAGGGAGCCTGCTTCTCCCTCTGCCTCTGCCTGCCATTCTGTCTGCCTGTGCTGGCTCTCTCCCCCTCTCTCTCTCTGATAAATAAATAAAAATCTTTAAAAAAAAAAAAAAAGGTACTCAACTCTTTTGTCTAATCCCACCAAACAGATTAACTCAGTAAAAACAATGTTTTAAGACCTTCAGTTTATTTAGTAGTTTTTAGGACTAACGAACCCTCCCCCTTTAAATGCTACACCTTTTTCAAATGCAAGTTCTGCAATGTTTTGATCCCCTTTGCTTTGCTGCAGAGCACCAGCCACACACCCAAAAGCCTCTCTCCACACCCCAGGTAACCATGCTGAGCCAGGCAGTGTGTCCTCTGAGGCCCCCGGTGGGAGCTTCTCCCTCTGGCTTTGATTTTACAAAGCTGCGATCCTTCCCGCCCTCCCTCCGCACACATTCTTCCCCAGTGTCCAAATTCTGATCCAGTCTGCCGGAGGTTTTGGAAGAAATGATGGGAAAACAAGAAAACAAGGTTTAGTAAATCTAAAAATCATTTTCAATTCAGCTTCACACTCACAAGGTTTACAAAATGCTTTGATTCTGTGCCCCGGGCTCCCTTCTGATCCTTTCTGGGCTCCTGCCCATGTTCAGATGGTACAGTCGCCAGAGGCCTGACCGGGGGCAGCTATAGTCGCTCCTCCATGGTGGACCCACTTACTCACACATTCACACTCCTCTAAGACTTCTATTTGTTAGCGGGATGCCTTCCAGCTAAACACTAATGTTTCTAAGTGGTGGGCAATAAATTAACTTCAAAATATAACAATGACAAGGCCCTTTTAAAAAGATGCTATGGAAATGTCAGAAAAAAAATTTTTTTAAAGAGCAACACTATAACTAAGTATAACTTTTCTGCTACTACATGAGCCCAGTCTCTCCCATATATTAGGCTGAAATAATTGGTGGCTGGAAAGGGAAAAATGGACTTTGAGATGATGCAGTTACTTAAACATAAGTACAACTGGGCAAGAAGTAGAATGTGATTGTATATGTTCTTTTGCTCTAATCGTAGCCATCATATTAATTACATGAGAAATATGGGCAGGTGATTAGTTTGTGAAATTTCTAATCATTTCTAAGGAAGAAATGCAAATCATTCCACTGTCATTTATATGCAGAAAAGAAAAAAAACAATTTTAGGAAGGAGAGGGCTTCATTTCTTGGGACTTTTCTGTAACACATTCACAACACTTGAGCACACTCTTTTGTCAAAGAGCATAGCTACAGTTTCTTGTCCACTCTCGCTCACGGAGTAACCCTGAATATCACAAAGGTGTAATGTAGACAACAAAGGGATAAAACAGTAGAATTTTCAGACTATGCCTTTAATATAACATTCAGAACTATATCCCTAGAAGAAAACCACCACTGTGGGAATTTTACTTGTTGGATTCCTATGAATGTTGATCGTTTTCTAGGTAAAATTTCAAAAGACTAACCATACATTCGTTTTGTTTCCTTTTTTTAAAAAGTATTTATTTTTTTCACCGGTGCAATTGGAAACAGGCAAAGAAATATACAGAAAAGATGTTCATATATAAAGAAAGAAATAGCAAAATATTTTTTGGTCATAATTTAGAAACAAGCTAATCTATAAGAAGGGGACAGTTTTCCCCAATTCCTCTCTTCCCTAGAAGAGTATAAGCACAGGTTCTCAGTTCCTGGATATCCTTAGCAGGCCTCGGATACGTCTGACAAGAGCTTGTATGAAACTATAGCGAGATCGAACTTTTGAGTATAATCCTTCAATGTCCAGAAGTTTCTTTTGTAGTGATTCTCCAAAAGCGCTGATAGCATCAGCCTGAAGCTAGAGGTAACACAGATGACATATCATTATTAAAAATTACAGTCTCAAATGTTTCTTTAATTCTATATCTCTCAATTTATAGTATCTTTGAATTTTTGTAATGCGGTCCTTTCTCATGTAGCAAATTAACTAAATATTCACACTTCCATGCTAGAATTTACTGGTATAGAATTGTTTTTCCCTCTTTCTTATCTTGTAAAAATGTGTAAAATCTTAAATAGCAACAACTATGGATGCTGCTTTTGATATATGGGCATATACACTAAAACTTTTCCCCAAGGGCAATACAAGAAGCTGTTAGGAGTGGATGCCTTTGAGGAAAGAAACAAAGGATAAATTGGAAAGAAGCTTTTTACTTTTATTTGATTTTTCAATTAAGAAAAAAAATTTACATGTGTTTATTTTCAAAATATATAAATAGAGGAAAGGAACCTGGTATACACTTTAGAATTCATGTATTTTAGAATGCATATATAGTTTTGGATGGATTCTATTGGTATTATGCTGAAACACTAAAATTAAGTGTAAAATTAGATGACTCTATCTGCCTTAGATTTGCAGTAAAATCAAACCACAGAGTGAAGTGCTCGCTTCGGCAGCACATATACAAAGCACAGAGTGAGAAGATCATTTATTAATCCTGCATTTCTTCTAACTATAACAGAGCAGTCTAATGAAACAAACAGTCATTAATTCAACACGTATTTCCCAAACATCTTCTGGAAGAACTATTCTTTGGCTAACTCCGCCCATGGCCTCACTGAACACTGGCTTCCCTCAACAAGCCAAGCAAAACATGAATTACTATTATGCAGTCACTCCAAGGGCAGATGCAGCCAGGACGAGGACGAGAGCATGCTACGTATGACATCTGGCTAAGTATGGTCGGAAGGATGCTCTTTCCTGGATAAAGCCCAGTCTTTGGCTTCAAGAAAGGCAGTGACCAAGAAGGATTACAGAAGACTAGAGGCTTTATCAGACCAGAGCTAGGGACACTCAGATGCCTAGCAGCAGATCTAGTTGTAATTCAGTTTATCTAATATCACATACCCTGCTAACTGTTTTGTTCCCAAGACTCTTATCACCATAATAATATAGTCTCCTGCAAAGGAATTTTTAATGGCTGCTCATACTCTCTCTATTAAATTATTTCCTGAAAAATTAAGTGCTAAGTTAGCCTTTGTGCCTAAGAAGTCCACAAAGTCATTCTAAAGAAACTGGGAGTTTTCTGATCACGACGCCTACTAATGACTGAATTCTCACTATGTTCCTTCCAGGCACTACTGCCCCAGGAGCCCCACATACGAAACCTCATTTTATCCTGACAAAACTCTCTGAGGCCGAACTATCATTCCCATTTCTTCGGTGAGGAAATGGAGGCGCAAAAGTTAAGTTGTTCGAAGTCCCATATTGTTAGGCAGCCAGGACGGAATTAAAATCAGGTCTTTGAACACAATCCTGAAAATCATTATCTTACCAACATACTAGGCTTTTCCTTTTTCCTTTCAAAACAGAAAGAGTATGTGGATAGAACCTCACCTGGTCTATGTCATGTTGGCTCACTCCAGTCAGCCCACTTCTAAAATCCAGGTTGGTTTCTGAAGTGAAGGAATCTGGCAATGAAAGACACAAACAAACCAGCTTTACAAGTATGTATCTACCATTTGGCAGAAGAACCTCAAGACCAGGGGACTCTGGAGCTGGCCAGCTCTTCACTGCGAGAAGCTAAAGACTGGCGTCTAAGATGTTCTTATGCTCCACACTATCTCCCATGAGCAGAAGTAAGGTACAAGAAACAGCTAAGTCGGGGCGCCTGGGTGGCTCAGTGGATTAAGCCGCTGCCTTCGGCTCAGGTCATGATCTCAGAGTCCTGGGATCGAGCCCCGCATCGGGCTCTCTGCTCAGCAGGGAGCCTGCTTCCCCCTCTGTCTCTGCCTGCCTCTCTGCCTACTTGTGATCTCTCTCTGTCAAATAAAATAAATAAAATCTTTAAAAAAAAAAAAAAAAGAAACAGCTAAGTCTAATAACGAAGTAGCTCGAAGTAGCTCTCGATGGCCCAATCCACTCTTAGAAACCCGGAAACATAAAAAATAAATAAAAATGTCACTAGTTTTTCAAAGCACGGAAATCTATAGGTATGTATGGTTCACTAATCTTCAGAATAAAGTTTACCTTGTAGTCTTCTGCTTTTAAATAAGGTTCTGGAGGCAAACAAGGAATCTTGAGAGTCCGTGGGCGTGCAGTGTAAGAAGTAGTACTCCAGATGGCGCCAAAGAATAAATAGGCAGGTCTCTATGATGACTACAGAGTGCTCAGACTAAAGGAAGATAATCTCATCAAACCAGTTTCTGAGGAGGAAAACAAAGAGACCTCACTACTTCATGAGTAAAGACCCACTGCCTCGGTCTGAGAGAGAGGGGAAACGTTCCACTGAAGGTGTCCCCCCCAGAAAGCAGCAAGGTGTGTTGAGAGGAAGGAGGTGGGGACCAGGGGCTGCTGCACCAACAGAGTCCCCAGTGTCCCTGCCTTCAGTCCAGAATGACTGTATACATTATCAGGATTACTAGCTAACTCTAAAAGATAAGAAAAAAAGTTTCAGTTTGGAAATAGGTCAGGCATTTACTGAGAAAAAAATTATGTCCCTTCTCATACAGTTTTGATGCCCAAATAATTTGAGAATCAGCAAACAGTTCCTATATTGAAAGATTCTCTTAAAGGTCACCATTCAAATTCCCACTGTGATTTCCATTAAGGATACAAGAACAAAGGGAAAGCAGTTTGGCTCGATTGTTGATCAACTTCACCAAGCGCCGTCTTGCTAGAACATATTTCTGGGCAGTGGAGATCTTCTCAACACCAACAGGCATCACAGACTGACACAACTGAGGACCAGAAGCAAAAGCAGCATTAGCGAGAACATAAACTGTAACAAAAACTTCATCAAACTCTATAGATTGGGTCCCTATGACAGACAAGGCGACTAACATTCAAAGAAGTTTAAACATCCTTGCAGACAAGGGTTATTATCTAGTTAGGAAGCTGGTAACTTTAAAAAACTGAGAGCTAAAGTAGTGGAATTCACAAATGCAGATTCATCTGCTGCTTTCTGGAAAAGGTCTTATCTCTGAAACTGACATTTCCAATCTGCTGATGGGCCGACCCACCCTGAATTTCCTGTCAAACTAAAACAAAACACAACAGTAGGTTTTTCAAGCTGCAGGTCTAACAGTGCCATGGAGAATTTCTGTAACAGCTGTCATGTGTCTTCTGAAGAAAATGTAAAGCAGATTTCTACAGCATAAACTAAAATAGGCTCATCAACCCAGAACTGCCCTTCATCACACCTCTGCTTGGCATAAGCACCGTGGGCCGCCTCAAAATTTAGCTGTGGCTTTGACAGAAGGCACCCTGAAGTGCGGCTGGGGGAGCACCATGTCCTTGACGGGAAGGCTGCAGTCCCTCTGACAAGAACCGGCATCGCTCACAAGCTGCATGTGAGGGGGAAGGGCTGCCAGAGGTAAATCACCCGATTTCAGGGATTATCTGAACATCGTCACAGTTACTCCTGCCTCGGGACTCGCTAGCTGTGTGGCTCTGGATAAGTCATTCAACCCTCCAGGACCACCATTTCCTCATCCGAGAAAGCAGGTGTAGTGACAGTCCTCAGTCCTCAAGGACTGAGATAGAACTTGCAGCTGGGGCCCAGCACATCGTCACCACCCACCACAGGTGCCCTGTCATCCTGAGGAGTGGCAAGAGGAAGGAGCTCTGACTGCTCTGTAAAGTGACATGGAGTTTTCCAGGACAGTTGGTGCAAACGAGGAATGGCAACATGGTTCCACCTCCAGACCACCACAGGCCACCAGGAAGCTTCGGCACGTGCCAAGGGATACCTGGCGTGGTTCAGCTGTGCCAAACGGGAAAGACAGCAGCTGCTCAGGAAGCAGGCCTAGCAACTCAGCATCGTTAGCTACAGTAAATATCAGTGAGTGATTCTGGGTCACTGAGGGCAGGCAGTCAGGTCTGAGGTGCCATCCCATTTGTCTGAAAAATTCACCTGAAACCGAAGATGCTGAAGGCACAGAGACATACTTAAGGGATCACTTCTATTGAATAAGCCTTTGCGACAGAAACCCAAGTTTCTCAGCACAGATTTTAAAAGAGCATAAATTACCAAAGCTCTTCTTCACAAGCTAGCTGCCGTCCTACTGGAGGGCAGGTGGTGTTCCTGAACAGGTGTGACTTGCCTGTCTCCCATTCAAGTGTTCCCCTGCTTACCAGGCGTGGTACTCCTGTGAGGGACTCTTCTTCAGGCCACACAGAGCCATCATCTCAAACCCTTTCATCTCACTGCACACGTCATCTTTACGCACAAGTCAAACACCAGGACTGTGGCCCTATCAGGAAAAACAATGGCTTCTCAAAACTCTCCACAGCTCGTTATAAGATTCATACCTCTTTGATCTCATCTGGTGGAAGTTGCTCTACGTTCTGTAGTTTGTTGACACTCCGTCGATGACTGTCGTAATAACTGAAGAAATCATTAGCACTCTGTTTCAGCAGGTAGACAATAATACCCAAACCAGGCAGGCGCCAGTACGGAATCACTGGAGCTTGAGTATCTAACACAGTTGAAAAAAAAAACCACAATGTTCCACCTATAAGACCTGTTTTAAATGAAGGATGGCCGGTAATTGAAGGGCATTTAAGCTATTATTAAAACCAACCCAAGGGACGCCTGGGTGGCTCAGTGGGTTAAAACCAACCCAAGACTACTGGTGTGTACTTCTTACAGTTCAGAGGAACGGCGAGCTACCATGATCAGGAGCTTCTATGCACAAAGCTGGAGCCTAAAGAATATGGCAATCTGGCTGGTGGACTCTGACAGAACTCTCCCTTTATGGGGGGGGAGGGAGACCTCTTTGAGAAATCTGGCACACACCTTTGCATCCAGCTCCCCACCCACATCCCAAACACACACACATACACGCACACACGTGCAAGCCGTACATACGAGTTGGAGTTTCCAGAGCCCAGGGGAAGAAATCCTGCCTCACCTACAGCCCTAGTTATATCGATTCATTTCTGGTCTGCACCTCTCTGGTTGCTGAATTCCCAGCTCACAGTCATTCTCCCAAGAGAAGGAGAACACTGAGATATTGAAAAAATACAATTAAATTTAAACTTCAACAACTCTCTTACCACCATAAGTCCATTTGGGTAGGAAAACAAAATGTGCTACCTTTTACTCAACTAGCTTCTGATGAAGGTGCAAAGGAACCATGAGAAGTTGGGAAAGTAGTTCATGAAGGGAAGAAATGGACGGATTGGTGCAAACACAGCAATTTCCTCTTACAACCGAGTGACCCCTTGGGAAATACCTTAGTAATTTCAAGTATAATTTGGAGATAATCTTTGTTTAATGGCTCTAACTGCCAAGAATACTGTAGGAGAAATGTGCATTTGCTTCCTTCCCCACTATCTCCCTTAACTTGGCTTCAAAGTCAGATTTCATAGGTCTTCATGAGGAGAGGAAGAGAGAGAACAGTTTCTTGTCAGTGGATGCTGCCACCAACCAGGACACCCTAGACTCATCTAAGTTGCCGGGTTTCCCTTTCCCATCTTCAGTGAAGATGTGACAGTCTCTACAATATAGGGCCTTCTTCCTAGGGATCCTGGTGCCCAGGCAACATTTAAATGATCCCTACTCTGGTAGGAAAACATCCAAAAAGAGAATAGTCTAATGCTGACAGGAGTACTTCAAAGCCTATCAGAAGTTCTCACATACTGACATGCTCATAGCCAGAAAATATTAAGGTGTGCAGAAGCCAGCAGACTTAAACAGCAGATGAGGACGGCTCCCGACAAAGCTGACTGCAGAAACAGATTCTGCAGGAAAGAGCGTGAGGTCCAGGCAACAGAAGTGCTACAGGAGAGCACCCTCAACCACAAGTAATAGCACATATACTAAATAGTAATAGTGATGACCCGCAGGAATGAAAATAATTCTACGTCACACTTAGGCAGTGCTAAGGGTCAGACACTGCTCTAAAGCACTTCACATTTGAGTAACATGATAATCCTTCCAGTAATTCACTGGAGAAGAGCCTGCTGTTACTCCCATTTTACAGATGAGGAGGGTGAGGCACAAAGAGACTAAGTTGCTTTTCTAAAGTCCTATCAACAGTCTTTCACAGAACGGGGACTCGAATCTAGGCAGCTCGTCATGAGTCTATGTTCTTCTCCGCTAGGTTAGACCGCCCTCTACAACTGAATGTTCTTGAACCTACCAAACACCTATGCACTCCTGTGTCTACAACTGGCAAAGGTAAGTAGGCTTTTTAAATCTTTAAAAAGTCTGAGGAAAAATGAAGACCAATATGTAAGGCTTCATAAAGTTCATCAAGTATTAAAGATCTAAGAATGACTTCGTATGTGAAAGACTGGCTCAAAGTGGGAAGAAACCGAATGAACTGTTAATAATTACTACTGATACATTATTAGCATATAATTAATGTTTTTGAAGAATAGATAACAAAACTACAATTTCATTTGAAAATGTTAGAGGTTAAATTTGTTTTAAAATTTTGTAAGATTCAAGGGAGAAGAAAAGGGCCTCCTTCGACACTTTATAATGGGAGTCACACAAACAGTTTTTGGCACCATTTACACGAGACAGTGGTTATAAGCTGTTAAGCTAATATGTTTTTCATAACATCATTCTGTTAAATATTTTATGTGATTAAGTAATTTTCAGAGAAAATAAGATCTTAAAGAAGATGAAAATGTGACAAAATGATGTTCAGAAACCTCACACAAAAAGCTTCTGGAAATGAGTAGCAGTGCATTCCATTACCAAGAACCACTAAGATCCGAATGGGCTTTGTCTTCTGAGTCTCCCATGGGATAACAGCTTTCATCAGCCCATAGCCGTCACTTTCCAGATCTCGCCTATTATGTCCTTAGGAAGTCATAGACTGTGTCATCTACATTTACTTAGCATCTACTTAGCACCTACATTTTACTTTGCTGTGGTATAGAAATTTGGGGCTATACTACAGAACCCAATTTAGACACTGCATTCAGCTCAACATGATTTCACACATAAACCGTCTGTTACATTTGTACATTTCTCACCCAGCTAGCTTACTCACCAATCTTAGAGCCTCTTTGGGGTCTCAAATACTATTCAAAACCATACTCTCCCCACAAAGCTTTTCTAAACTTATCCTCAGAAAATCTTGACTTTCTGTCCTCTCGGGCTCTCTAGCTTATGCACGGGACTGACAACACTACCGCCTTACTGAGCCTTCTTAAAGTCATTTACAAATTTTCCCACTAATTACATATAAAGAAAAAAACCTGTGTCTCACTGGAGCCAACTAGATTTTGTCTTAATTACAGAATACAGAAATACAGAAAAAATACAGAATACAGAAGAAAACTTAATCCTCAAATACATAAAGAAAGAAACAGGCCCACCTTGCCGGGGTCCATCTCTGTTAATGGTTTCTGACAGGCTGGGGGTGAAGAGACACACAGCATGTTGAAATGTGGGGGAGATCTGTAGCATGAGTGACTGGCAATATTCCATGACATTGGCACAGATCTACAAAGGAAGAATAACAGTAACAAAAATATTAGTTCTCCAAATGCCCAAATATCATCGAACTCCAGATTTGGAGGAGAACAAAGTTACTGATCATTTTGTAAAATTATAACAAAGTTCTAAATCAATTTGCAAAATTACTCCCATCTACCCATCTGTTATTTTGCTTCTGAAAACACACAAATGTTCAAGAACAGATACACGATGCCCACCCTACTTTCTTACCTGCTGCATGGCCAGTTCGAGCTCATCTTTCTTGCTCACTCGATCTCCTTCCACATTATCATCTTGAAATTTAAACTGACGCAGTCTGTCAGATCCCCCAAAGCGGCTTAGAAGTCCTAAACACTGGCGCTGAGAAAGAGAAAGAGATTTTATTCATATATAATGGGGTATGTCTAAAATTAGTGACCTCTCTTTGAGGGATATAAAAAAGAAAAACTCATCAGGGAGTAAAAATTGCTCTTTAAGGAGTCTGATTTCTTACTTCCAACTGAGGCAACTGAAGTTAGCCCTATTAAAATTAGCCTTTTTGCAGCCTGTATGTGTATCCTTGGACCCAGCGAGACCAGTTAGGTTTATCTAATCTATAGCTCAAAAATTTGTACACAAAAATGCTGACAGCAACTGTTTTCTTTTAGAAACCTGAAAAAAGTTCACGAGAAGAGAACTGGTCAAGAAAATTACCGTATCAAAAACAATGAAACATGAATTCTAATATATAAATACAATTATTCTGAAGCCAATCAAAAGTGAAGCTATTCAGATCAAAGCAGGCCAGGAGGCTCCCACAAAGACAATACATATTTAGTTGACAATATGTTCAAATATATTAAAGGGAGATTATATAACTGGAAGACAGCCTGTGAATAAATTAGAATGAACTATATAAAAACCAAGCAAATAGGGTCGCTGAAGTGGCTCAGTCAGTTAAGTATCTGCCTTCAGCTCAGGTCATGATCCCAGGGTCCTTCCTGGGATGGAGCCCGCATCATCAGGCTCCCTGCTCGGTGGGGAGTCTGCTTCTGCTGCTCCCCCTGCTTGTGCATGCTTGCTCTCTCTTTCTCTGTCAAATAAGTAAATGAAATCTTAAAAAAAAAAAAAAAAAGCCAAGCAAACAAACAAACAAAAAAACCCAACTACTCACTCTAGGGAAAATATAATGTTGCACTTAAAAGTAAACATGGGTGATAACCCATTCTTTTTTTTTTTTTTAAGATTTATTTATTTATTTATTTATTTGACAGAGATTGCAAGTAGGCAGAGAGGCAGGCAGAGAGAGCGGAGGAAGCAGGCTCCCTGCCAAGCAGAGAGCCTATGCGGGGCTCAATTCCAGGACCCTGGGATCATGACCCGAGCTAAAGGGAGAGGCTTTAACCCACTGAGCCACCCAGGCGCCACTTATCACCCATTCTTAATCATAAATGACAAGTGCTGATCTAATTAAAATTATGATATAATTATGTTGCGTTTCAGTGGGGGTGGGGGGACAGTGTTTTGAGAAACGTCCATATTATACAGTGGAAGAAAAGGACAAAAGGGATCTAAGGTCTCATCCTCCTCAATGGAAAATCAACAGATGATTCCTAAAATTGGAAAATAAACACATTATTTTGATACACCACAAAATCAATTAAAACTCATCAAGAGGGTTTGCCCAAATCCAGGAAGCAGAACAGGGAGGATGGATGAGAGGACTGCTGTATTTTACTGTAAGTCTTTTAGGAATTACTCTTTAAAGAAGTCAGAATCAGTTACCTGGAATCTTCCAATATGTCCCTGTAGCTCCATTAGAGATCCTTCATTTACATCAACATCAAGTTCATTTAATATACCTATAAAATTTGGAATGCTTTTAAATACAGTTTTATAATCAACAAAATAAAAACATTAAAAGACCGGGAAGAGTGGTTCTAGCATTTTATATTCCCTATGTATAAGAACAGACAGAGACTTGCCATGAAGGAGCTCTGGGAAATACAACTTCACAAAGACTGGAAGTTCACCACTTGTTCATTTACATGCAACTTAAATCTAGATTGAATTCATAATTTTAAAAGGTACTTTTTAAAGGTTTTGGCATAAATTTCACTTTTTATTTATAACCACAAAAGTTAAAATTTTCTAAACTCAGCAGTAAATTACTTTGTCATGAAATAGTTTAGGACATAAAACGCTGATAATGAAATACATTTCCTTTTTCATTTAACTCTCCTAGGTACTGTATTATTTAATTTTTTTCATTTCCCTTAAACAAAGTACAGTTTGCATATACATAAAAAAGTTCCCATTCAGCTTCTGTTTAGACTTACTACAAAATTCTTTTTTTTTTTTTTTTAAAGATTCTATTTATTTCTTTGACAGACAGAGATCACAAGCAGGCAGAGAGGCAGGCAGAGAGAGGAGGAAGCAGTCTCCCCACCAAGCAGAGAGCCCGATGTGGGGCTCGATCCCAGGACCCTGAGATCATGACCTGAGCTGAAGGCAGAGGCTTCAGGCGCCCCAGTTACTACAAAATTCTTAAATCAGAGTGATCAACCTCTCATAGGAAAAAAACTATGAGAAAAAAAAAAGCTATCAGGAAAAATCCCTTTATTTCTATCAAGGCCTCCGAGCAAAGCCACACTGGCTTCTTCTTTGTTGAGGATCTCTGCTTCTCTGCTGAGGATCACCTGCACCTGTCTCAGTCACCCTAACTTTCTGTTTGCACAATCTCTTTAACTCAGGCCTAACTTCCAAGCATCCACTCCAGAGTATATAACCCAGAACCTTATCCTTTGCTACTCACGATGATAAGACCTCCTCTTTCTAGATTTTTCAGCCCATGACCTCACCGAAACCTACAGAAAATACACATGCCGGCTGGTAATACCTCACCTGTGCCTCATTCTCTGTCCCTTCCTGCCTTTACCTCCTCCGCGAGTCTGCTCCCAGAATCCCCTTCTTTCCCAGCTTACCAAAATCTAGCCTGCCACAGAGGACTTTTCCTCACTATTTGAAAATATGTCCAGGTCTCCTTTGTACTCCAAAACAAAACAAAGACAAGCAAAAACCTCTTTAATATAAAATTCTTGAAATATTTTTGCCACATTTGCTGCTTACAACTCTAAGCCCTTCTCTTCCCATCCTACCCCTTGAAAGCCGGATTGTGTATCTAACCCTGTCATGGAATGCAGGCTTTTTTCTCTTTGTCCTCAAACTTTCTGATCTCTGCAGCATGTGTTGCTATTCCCCAGTTCTTTTTTTCCACCTGCTGCCTCTGTTTAAAAAGACTACTTAGGGCGCCTGGCTGGCTCAGTCAGTGGAACACGCAACTCTTGATCTTGAGGTTGTGAGTTCAAGCCCCACACTGGGTATAGAGATTACTTAAAAGTCAAATCTTAGGGGCACCTGCCTGGGTGGCTCAGTGGGTTAAAGCCTCTGCCTTCGGCTCAGGCCATAATCTCAGGGTTCTGGGATCAAGCCCCGCATCAGGCTCTCTGCTCAGTGGGGAGCCTGCTTCCTCTCACTTTCTGCCTGCCTCTCTGCCTTACTTGTCATCTCGGCTGTCAAATGAATAAATAAACTCTTAAAAAAAAAAAAATCAAATCTTAGGGCACTTGGGTGGCTCAGTCAGTTAAATGTCTGCCTTCCATTCAGGTCATGACCCTGAGTCCCAGGATCAAGTCCCACATCATGCTCCCCACTTGGTGGGTAGCCTCCTTCTCCCTCTGACCCTCCCCGCTCTGGTGCTCTCTCTCTCAAATAAATAAAGTCTTTTAAAAAAATAAGTAAAAATGAAATAAAATAAAAATCTTAAAAAAAAAAAAGACTACCAATTCTCAGTTTCCATAAGACCATTCTACTAAATATCAGTTGAGTCCTCTATGTACCGTTTATATCCGTCTCTACTCCAAAACACTTTTTAGAATATTTGTGGGTCATAGAAAAAAATTAACCTGCTGACAAGTATTTGAGGAGGTATGAAACACCCAGGATAAGGGGACACAGTTATAAATGGGCTTATAATTTAATGGGAGCATTTAAGATAAAAAATATATATAGCAAAATTATGGGAGAATACAAAATAATACATCAAGGGTTAAACTACAGTATAGGGTTGATAGGAGTTAAAATTGTTAGAAGTTTGTTGAAAAAAATTTGGGAGGGTATTTGGCATTATCTTCAAAAAAGTTTTAAGCATATATATTTTCAGACCAAACACTATCGAAATTTTTCAAGCCTACCACCTCAAATCTACAAAAACACATATGTGTACAAAGACACACACACAGTTATTAAATGCCACACTTCTGGAAATTAAAAAAAAAGACTGGCAACAGTCAACATGTTACAGGGATATGCTTAAACAATAAAGATCTGATTAGCTCTCATAACTGGAGAATCATGCAGCCAATTTTTAAAAATGAGGTAGGAACTCTATGTGATGATGAGAAAAGATCTGGAAAAAAGTTACACAGCAGTGTGTATAGTATGATTTCATTTGTGTAGGGAGGTGACAGTTTTATATCATATGCATAGAAATGTCTAGAAAAATAAATTGATTACTGATTCCTTTTAGAGAACAGGAACTGCCAGTCATGGTATTTTCACTCTATTCTTTTATTTTGTTTGAATTTATCATCAGCATGTTAAAAAAAAAAACCTGTTTTTCCAAATACAATCTTAATACCCTAACAGGGTCAAATGATGCTAGTAAGCAAAATACAAAAATTTTAGGCATTTAAAAAAATTAATGACAGGAGAGTTCATGAATATAACGATCTTACCAGAGGATATGATAAATTCTCTCTATCCTATCTCAGCACTTTTGGTGCTGAATGAAGTTGCATCATAGAATGAAGCAGCATCATAGAATGTCCCTTCTGTTGGGGCACCTGGGTGGCTCAGTCAGTTAAGTGTCTGCCTTTGGCTCAGGTCATGATCCCAGGATCCTGGGATCAAGTCCCGCATCAGGCTGCCTGCTCAGCGAGGAATCTGCTTCTCCCTCTCTACCTCTCCCTACTGCTCGCTCTCTCTCTCTCAAATAAATAAAATGTAAAAAAAAAAAAAAAAGAATGTCTCCCCTGTCATCAACCTACAAAATGAATGAAATTCGCCAAAAAGGGGGTGGCGGTGGGGGGACTTATGCCGTAAACACTAAAAAATGGTGATGGCAAAGGACAAAAATAAGAGAAAATTCTGGTGAAGTAAGTAGCATTATTCAGCTTCATGACCCTTATTCCACTCCTCAGATGCAGTGAAGGAAAGAAGATAAACCAAAAACTCTTGCAAATTCTTATGAAGACTCTTCAGTTTGCAGAGAAATCTTTTAGAGTAATTAGGCAAGGCCTAGAGAAATCAAGGGAAACCCGTTAGGAGGAGAACCATTACAAAGCACCGTGGGACCTCAGCAGAGGTAAGAAGGATGACCTGACTGGTTTCATCTGAAGACACTGGGATGATCTGGGGAAATGAGCCTAACAAGCACACAGGACTGAGATACACCACGACTGCGAGGAGTGGAAGCTGCACTCTCATCCGAATAAGCAGGGGCTCCCAGTGCTTCCCCAGGCACCGTACTCTGCCCTGCCAAACACTCTTTCTCTCCCAGTACAAAAGGGCCCAAGCACCGATACCCCATGGAGAGAAAAACATATTGGGGTTGTGGGGAGCAGAATCATGGGCTGGCCTCGGACTTGGCAGCAGGTTAAAAATGGAGGTAGTGTAGCCTACGAGTTCACTGCACGGGCTCAGAAGCCATACTGGCTGGGAAACCACAACACCAGTATTATCCATGTGACTTTGGACAAGGCAACCTCTCTGTGCCTCTCTGTGCCAGGCACCCCAAAACTAAATAGCTTTCTTAAACTGCACGTAAGAGGTAATCTTGTTCTTGTTAGTTGTAAAATGTAGAAAATAAGGCATGTTCTCATAAGCTCTTGTTCTCTTAAGTTGTAAAACGTAGAAAATAATCTCGTCAGGCCGTTGTGAGGAATAAATAAATATACTAAATGTTTAAAATAAGTACTTGGCAGGGGGAGGAGTCAAGATGGCGGAGAAGTAGCAAGCTGAGACTGCTTCAGCTAGCCGGAGATCAGCTAGATAGCTTATCTAAAGATTGCAAACACCTGAAAATCCATCGGCAGATCGAAGAGAAGAAGAACAGCAATTCTGGAAACAGAAAAACAACCACTTTCTGAAAGGTAGGACCGGCGGAGAAGATAGACCAAAGCGACGGGAAGATAGACCCCGGGGGGAGGGGCCGGCTCCCGGCAAGCAGCGGAGCAACCGTGCACAAAATCAGGACTTTTAAAAGTCTGTTCCGCTGAGGGACATCGCTCCAGAGGCTAAACCGGGGCGAAGCCCACGCGGGGTCAGCGTGGCCTCAGGTCCCGCAGGGTCACAGAAGGATCGGGGGTGTCTGAGTGTCGCAGAGCTTGCAGCTATTGGAACGGGAAAGCCGGCTACAGAGACAGAGCCGACAGTAAGCTCACAGGTCGGTGTTACCTTGAACCGGTCGCAGGCTCGGTGAGCTCGGAGCGCGGCCGGAGGTCAGGCAGACGGGAGTAACTGGGCGCTGTTCTCTGAGGGCGCACTGAGGAGTGGGGCCCTGGGCTCTCGGCTCCTCCGGGCCGGAGACCAGGAGGCCGCCATTTGTATTCCCGTCCTCCGGAACTCTACGGAAAGCGCTCAGGGAACAAAAGCTCCTGAAAGCAAACCCGAGCGGATTACTCACCCCGGCCCCGGGTAAGGGCGGTGTAATTCCGCCTGGGGCAAAGACACTTGAGAATCACTACACCAGGCCCCTCCCCCAGAAGATCAACAAGAAATCCAGCCGAGACCAAGTTCACCTACCAAGGAGTGCGGTTTCAATACCAAGGAGAGCAGCAGAATTCCAGAGGAGGAGAAAGCCAAGCACGGAACTCATGGCTTTTTTCCTGTGATTTTTTTTAGTCTTGCAGTTAATTTAATTTTTTCTTTTTCATTTTTTTTTTTTTCTCGCCTTCAGGTAAAATTTTTTTTTTTTAACTGTTACCTTTTTCTTTTTTAACGATTTTTTACTAGTTTATCTAATATATATATTTTTTCTTTTTTACATTTTTCTTAGGTGTTTTCTTTTTTTAAAAATTCTTTTCTTTTCTTTTCTTTTCTTTTTTTTCTTTTCTTTTTGTTTTTTTTTTTTCTTTCTTCCTTTTTGAACCTCTTTTTATCCCCTTTCTCCCCACTCACGATTTTGGATCTCTTCTAATTTGGTTAAAGCATATTTTCCTGGGGTTGTTGCCACCCTTTTAGTATTTTACTTGCCCCTTCATTTACTCTTATCTGGACAAAATGACAAGACATAAAAATTCAACACAAAAAAAAGAACAAGAGGCAGTACCGAAGGCTAGGGACCTAATCAATACAGACATCGGTAATATGTCAGATCTAGAGTTCAGAATGACAATTCTCAAGGTTCTAGCCGGGCTCGAAAAAGGCATGGAAGATATTAGAGAAACCCTCTCGAGAGATATAAAAGCCCTTTCTGGAGAAATAAAAGAACTAAAATCTAACCAAGGTGAAATCAAAAAAGCTATTAATGAGGTGCAATCAAAAATGGAGGCTCTAACTGCTAGGATAAATGAGGCAGAAGAAAGAATTAGTGATATAGAAGACCAAATGACAGAGAATAAAGAAGCTGAGCAAAAGAGGGACAAACAGCTACTGGACCACGAGGGGAGAATTCGAGAGATAAGTGACACCATAAGACGAAACAACATTAGAATAATTGGGATTCCAGAAGAAGAAGAAAATGAGAGGGGAGCAGAAGGTATACTGGAGAGAATTATTGGGGAGAATTTCCCCAATATGGCAAAGGGAACGAGCATCAAAATTCAGGAGGTTCAGAGAACGCCCCTCAAAATCAATAAGAATAGGCCCACACCCCGTCACCTAATAGTAAAATTTACAAGTCTCAATGACAAAGAGAAAATCCTGAAAGCAGCCCGGGAAAAGAAGTCTGTAACATACAATGGTAAAAATATTAGATTGGCAGCTGACTTATCCACAGAGACCTGGCAGGCCAGAAAGAGCTGGCATGATATTTTCAGAGCACTAAACGAGAAAAACATGCAGCCAAGAATACTATATCCAGCTAGGCTATCATTGAAAATAGAAGGAGAGATTAAAAGCTTCCAGGACAAACAACAACTGAAAGAATTTGCAAATACCAAACCAGCTCTACAGGAAATATTGAAAGGGGTCCTCTAAGCAAAGAGAGAGCCTACAAGTGGTAGATCAGAAAGGAACAGAGACCATATACAGTAACAGTCACCTTACAGGCAATACAATGGCACTAAATTCATATCTCTCAATACTTACCCTGAATGTGAATGGGCTAAATGCCCCTGTCAAAAGACACAGGGTATCAGAATGGATTAAAAAACAAAACCCATCTATATGTTGCCTCCAAGAAACACATTTTAAGCCCGAAGACACCTCCAGATTTAAAGTGAGGGGGTGGAAAAGAATTTACCATGCTAATGGACATCAGAAGAAAGCAAGAGTGGCAATCCTTATATCAGATCAATTAGATTTTAAGCCAAAGACTATAATAAGAGATGAGGAAGGACACTATATCATACTCAAAGGGTCTGTCCAACAAGAAGATTTAACAATTTTAAATATCTATGCCCCCAATGTGGGAGCAGCCAACTATATAAACCAATTAATAACAAAATCAAAGAAACACATCAACAATAATACAATAATAGTAGGGGACTTTGCACTCCCCTCACTGAAATAGACAGGTCATCCAAGCAAAAGATCAGCAAGGAAATAAAGGCCTTAAACGACACACTGGACCAGATGGACATCACAGATATATTCAGAGCATTTCATCCCAAAGCAACAGAATACACATTCTTCTCTAGTGCACATGGAACATTCTCCAGAATAGATCACATCCTCGGTCCCAAATCAGGACTCAACCGGTATCAAAAGATTGGGATCATTCCCTGCATATTTTCAGACCACAATGCTCTAAAGCTAGAACTCAACCACAAAAGGAAGTTTGGAAAGAACCCAAATACATGGAGACTAAACAGTATCCTTCTAAAGAATGAATGGGTCAACCGGGAAATTAAAGAAGAATTGAAAAAAATCATGGAAACAAATGATAATGAAAATACAACGGTTCAAAATCTGTGGGACACAACAAAGGCAGTCCTGAGAGGAAAATATATAGCGGTACAAGCCTTTCTCAAGAAACAAGAAAGGTCTCAGGTACACAACCTAACCCTACACCTAAAGGAGCTGGAGAAAGAACAAGAAAGAAACCCTAAGCCCAGCAGGAGAAGAGAAATCATAAAGATCAGAGCAGAAATCAATGAAATAGAAACAAAAAAAACAATAGAACAAATCAACGAAACTAGGAGCTGGTTCTTTGAAAGAATTAATAAAATTGATAAACCCCTGGCCCGACTTATCAAAAAGAAAAGAGAAAGGACCCAAATAAATAAAATCATGAATGAAAGAGGAGAGATCACAACTAACACCAAAGAAATACAAACTATTATAAGAACATACTATGAGCAACTCTACGGCAATAAATTTGACAATCTGGAAGAAATGGATGCATTCCTAGAAACATATAAACTACCACAACTGAACCAGGAAGAAATAGAAAGCCTGAACAGACCCATAACCAGTAAGGAGATTGAAACAGTCATTAAAAATCTCCAAACAAACAAAAGCCCAGGGCCAGACGGCTTCCCGGGGGAATTCTACCAAACATTTAAAGAAGAACTAATTCCTATTCTCCTGAAACTGTTCCAAAAAATAGAAATGGAAGGAAAACTTCCAAACTCATTTTATGAAGCCAGCATCACCTTGATCCCAAAACCAGACAAGGATCCCACCAAAAAAGAGAGCTATAGACCGATATCCTTGATGAACACAGATGCGAAAATACTCAACAAAATACTAGCCAATAGGATTCAACAGTACATTAAAAAGATTATTCACCACGACCAAGTGGGATTTATTCCAGGGCTGCAAGGTTGGTTCAACATCCGCAAATCAGTCAATGTGATACAACACATCAATAAAAGAAAGAACAAGAACCATATGATACTCTCAATAGATGCTGAAAAAGCATTTGACAAAGTACAACATCCCTTCCTGATCAAAACTCTTCAAAGTGTAGGGATAGAGGGCACATACCTCAATATCATCAAAGCCATCTACGAAAAACCCACCGCAAATATCATTCTCAATGGAGAAAAACTGAAAGCTTTTCCGCTAAGGTCAGGAACACGGCAGGGATGTCCATTATCACCACTGCTATTCAACATCGTACTAGAGGTCCTAGCCTCAGCAATCAGACAACAAAAGGAAATTAAAGGCATCCAAATCGGCAAAGAAGAAGTCAAATTATCACTCTTCGCAGATGATATGATACTATATGTGGAAAACCCAAAAGACTCCACTCCAAAACTGCTAGAACTTATACAGGAATTCAGTAAAGTGTCAGGATATAAAATCAATGCACAGAAATCAGTTGCATTTCTCTACACCAACAGCAAGACAGAAGAAAGAGATATTAAGGAGTCAATCCCATTTACAATTGCATCCAAAACCATAAGATACCTAGGAATAAACCTAACCAAAGAGACACAGAATCTATACTCAGAAAACTATAAAGTACTCATGAAAGAAATTGAGGAAGACACAAAGAAATGGAAAAATGTTCCATGCTCCTGGATTGGAAGAATAAATATTGTGAAAATGTCTATGCTACCTAAAGCAATCTACACATTTAATGCAATTCCTATCAAAGTACCATCCATCTTTTTCAAAGAAATGGAACAAATAATGCTAAAATTTATATGGAACCAGAAAAGACCTCGAATAGCCAAAGGGATATTGAAAAAGAAAGCCAACGTTGGTGGCATCACAATTCCAGACTTCAAGCTCTATTACAAAGCTGTCATCATCAAGACAGCATGGTACTGGCACAAAAACAGACACATAGATCAATGGAACAGAATAGAGAGCCCAGAAATAGACCCTCAAATCTATGGTCAACTAATCTTCGACAAAGCAGGAAAGAATGTCCAATGGAAAAAAGACAGCCTTTTCAATAAATGGTGCTGGGAAAATTGGACAGCCACATGCAGAAAAATGAAATTGGACCATTCCCTTACACCACACACAAAAATAGACTCAAAATGGATGAAGGACCTCAATGTACGAAAGGAATCCATCAAAATCCTTGAGGAGAACACGGGCAGCAACCTCTTCGACCTCTGCCGCAGCAACATCTTCCTAGGAACAACGCAAAAGGCAAGGGAAGCAAGGGAAAAAATGAACTACTGGGATTTCATCAAGATCAAAAGCTTTTGCACAGCAAAGGAAACAGTTAACAAAATCAAAAGACAACTGACAGAATGGGAGAAGATATTTGCAAACGACATATCAGATAAAGGACTAGTGTCCAGAATCTATAAAGAACTTAGCAAACTCAACACCCAAAGAACAAATAATCCAATCAAGAAATGGGCAGAGGACATGAACAGACATTTCTGCAAAGAAGACATCCAGATGGCGAACAGACACATGAAAAAGTGCTCCATATCACTCGGCATCAGGGAAATACAAATCAAAACCACAATGAGAT
The DNA here is from genome assembly GCF_030435805.1 of Mustela lutreola. Taxonomy (NCBI): domain Eukaryota; kingdom Metazoa; phylum Chordata; class Mammalia; order Carnivora; family Mustelidae; genus Mustela; species Mustela lutreola. Next base: position 185,202,018 of record NC_081293.1, on the reverse strand, counting down.
ATCACCTCACACCAGTCAGAATGGCTAAAATCAACAAGTCAGGAAATGACAGATGCTGGCGAGGATGCGGAGAAAGGGGAACCCTCCTACACTGTTGGTGGGAATGCAAGCTGGTGCAGCCACTCTGGAAAACAGCATGGAGGTTCCTCAAAATGTTGAAAATAGAACTGCCCTATGACCCAGCAATTGCACTATTGGGTATTTACCCTAAAGATACAACTGTAGTGATCCAAAGGGGCACATGCACCCGAATGTTTATAGCAGCAATGTCCACAATAGCCAAACTATGGAAAGAACCTAGATGTCCATCAACAGATGAATGGATCAAGAAGATGTGGTATATATACACAATGGAATACTATGCAGCCATCAAAAGAAATGAAATCTTGCCATTTGCAACAACATGGATGGAACTAGAGCGTATCATGCTTAGCGAAATAAGTCAAGCAGAGAAAGACAACTATCATATAATCTCCCTGATATGAGGAAGTGGTGATGCAACATGGAGGCTTAAGTGGGTAGAAGAAGAATAAATTAAACAAGATGGGATTGGGAGGGAGACAAACCATAAGTGACTCTTAATCTCACAAAACAAACTGAGGGTTGCCGGGGGGAGGGGGTTTGGGAGAAGGGGTTGGGATTATGGACATTGGGGAGGGCATGTGATTTGGTGAGTGCTGTGAAGTGTGTAAACCTGGTGATTCACAGACCTGTACCCCTGGGGATAAAAATATATGTTTATAAAAAAAAAAAAAAAAAAAAAGTACTTGGCACATTATGCTTAGTAAATAAGAGCTACAAGTTCTGAGGTAAATAAAATCATAATCAGCCATGCCATCATTCATGAATAAAGGCAACTTTTAGACATTCATCAACATTAGAGTATTTAGGGAGCATAATATACTTTTCCTTGGGAAAAGGGACCTCAGTACAAATTAAAAATACCAAGAGATAGGGACGCCCGTGTAGCTCAGCCGGTTAAGCGTTCGACTTAGGGTCCTGAGATCTAGCCCAGGCATTGGGCTCCAGCACCAGCTCCGTGCTTAGTGCAGTCGCCTTGCCCCTCCCCCTGCTCACAAGCACTCCCTACCTCTCCCTCACTCTAATTCTTTCTCCAATAAATAAAATCTTTAACAAAAAACAAAACAAAACAAAAAAAGAGCTAATAGCTCTTAGGCTCTCAGAGTGAAGAAACACTTGTCTGGAATTCAGCAATGTTTTCAGAGTCTCTTCAATTAATTCTTTAATCAGTTAAGTTCATGTAAAAATAAATAGTTTCTTGTTTTTTAAAGATTTTATGTATTTATCTGACAGCAAGAGAGAGAGAGCCTGACCTGGGGCTCAATCCCAGGACCTCAGGACCACGTCCTAAGCTGAATGCAAATGCTTAACGACTGAGCCACCCAGGCACCCCAAAACTAAATAGCTTTCTTAAACTGCACATAAGAGGTAATCTTGTTCTCTTAAGTCACCTCAGGATATCCCAGTCTCTCCTGTACGTGCATAATCAAAAAACAATGTCTGAGAAGCCACTCACCAAATGTTAACATGTGGTGATTCTGTGCTTGCTTCAGCAGCACAAGGATTGAAAAAAAACACTTGCTAATTTCCAGGCAGTGAGGTTTTGAGTATTAATTATTTTCTTTAACTTTCTGAATTTTTTGGTATGATCATATATCATCTTATACATATAAACTTACTAATTAAAAAAGAAAAAGAGGCTGGGCGCCTGGGTGACTCGGTTGAGCAACTGCCTTTGGCTCAGGTCATGATCCCAGACTTCCAGGATCAAGTCCTGCATCGGGCTCCACGCTCCTTGGGGAGTCTGCTTCTCCCTCCGACCTTCTCTCTCATGCTCTCTCTCACTCATTCTTCCTCAAATAAATAAATAAAATCTTTAAAAAAAAAAAAAAAAGGCAGTTAACTCCGTTAGTACCAATTTCAATAAGTCCTATGTACTGCAAAGCCATAAAAACCTCATTCTATGAAGTGTACGTCAGTCTGTAGAGAATTATTCAAAGTCCGTTCAACATACTCAACTCACCAGGAAGGGCTGCTTTACTTATAATTCCTGTCAGCAGAGCCAGTTCCTGCAAGGAGCCGGCGCTCACGTCCTGACAGCGCAGGATCGCTTGGATGGTATCCGAATGGGAAATGAGAAACTGCAGCACCTGAGCCGGGCCAAGGGAGGAGAAACAGAAAAAAGGGAGGTCAAGACGAGCACATTTTTTCTACATCTGTAATTCATCTTTTTAATAAAGCCAAAGCACCAAATGTGATGTCATGAATCACAGTGAACGTAATTTAAGTGACTGTCTTCTGCATTTATTGTTTATTTCCTCAAGAAGCAAACATTTACCTAAAATGCAAAAGAAAACCAAAGATGATTTCAGCTTTTAGAAATTACTGTACTCAGAGGCTAGGGTAGAAAAGTATAATATAACTTACAACTACTACATGAAAACTATTACTTGACCCTTATTTTGTTTATTTTTATCTAAATGGAACTAGAATAGGAATTTAGAATGAGTGGGGATAAAAATCCCTGAATTTAAGTTGCTCTGTGAAAATCTGACTAGCCTGACATGGAAACAATCACATAAAAGCTTTTGTTAAATTCTCCATTTGATATAATACAAATACGATAAAAATCCTGACCTCTAAACTCTGCCCTTCCACTGTGGCATTTTCAAGTGAACTTTCATGGAGGAATCCAATTATTTTTACATGTAATGTCTTCTCAACTAGATCATAAATGCCTCGAAGGCTGAACTATGTTAAAACAAGCCAAACATCTGAATCACTCAGGAACTGTGCCCCCTTTTATTTTTTATTCAGATTCCTGGCCTTAGCCTGTAACTATTGGATATAGAACTCTGCAATCTTATTTTTTTTTTTTTTTTTAATGAGGGTTCCATGCTGGGTCCCAATGTGGGGCTTGAACTCACAACAGTGAGATCAAGACCAGAGCTGAGATCAAGAGTTGGATGCTTAGAGAAAGGGGAACCCTCCTACACTGTTGGTGGGAATGCAGGCTGGTGCAGCCACTCTGGAAAACAGTGTAGAGGTTCCTCAAAAAAGTCGAAAATAGAGCTACCCTAGGACCCAGCAATCTCACTACTGGGTATTTACCCCAAAGATACAAATGTATTGATCCAAAGGGGCACGTGCACCGGAATGTTTATAGCAGCAGTGTCCACAATAGCCAAACTATGGAAGGAACCTAGATGTCCATCAACAGATGAATGGATAAAGATGTGGTGTATATATATAATGGCATACTATGCAGCCATCAAAAAACCGAAATCTTGCCATTTGCAACAACATGGATGGAACTAGAGGGTATTAATGCTAAGTGAAGTATGTCAATCAGAGAAAGACAATTATCATATGATCTCTCTGATAGGAGGAATTTGAGAGGCAGGGCAGGGGGTCATGTGGGGAAGGGAGGGAAAAAAATAAAACAAAATGAGATCAGGAGAAAGACAAACCATTAAGAGACTGTTAATCTCATGAAACCAACTGAAGGTTGCTAGGGGGTGGTGGGATAGGGATAGGGTGGCTGGGTTATGGACACTGGGGAGGATATATGCTACAGTTTAAGTGCTGTGAAGTGTGTAAGCCTGATGATTCACAGACCTGTACCCCTGAAGCAAATAATACATTATACGTTAATTAAAAAAAAAAAAAAAGTTGGACACTTAACTGACTGGGCCACCCAGACACTCCTCAGTAATTTCTATTTTTAAAACAAGCTCCTCAGGGGATTCTGCCACAGCCAGTACAAGAGTGCTATTAGAGAATCTTGTATCATCAGAATGTCCCACTTCTAATTAAAAAAAAAAATCTTAATCTCAATAAAGGAGAAGACAAGGAAAGTCTTTTGAGTTTTAAAGAACTGACTCCAAGGCCACATACAGAAGTGGCAGGACGTACTAAAGCAGCATAAAACAAGGGGCCATGCTGGAAAGAGCAGCATTCTACCTCAGTGACATAAGCCTAAAGACTGATGGCAGGGAGGGGCACCTGGGTGGCTCAGTGGGTTAAAGCCTCTGCCTTCGACTCAGGTCATGATCTCAGGGTCCTGGGATCGAGCCCTGCATCGGGCTCTCTGCTCAGCAGGGAGCCTGCTTCCTCCTCTCTCTCTCTGTCTACTTGAGATCTCTGCCTATCAAATAAATAAATAAAATCTTTAAAAAAAAAAAAAAAAAAGACTGATGGCAGGGAGAACACCTAAAATTACCATAAAGTATGACACAGTTCCTGGGGGTGTCACAATAATAGAGCAGTATAATCAAAATCTGCTAGTCATAATGGTAAGTCTCATCAGTGAATGGCTAAACTATACACAGATTATTAGTTTAAAGAAACAAAGTGGGTTTTTTTTTGAAGGTTTCATTGAAAAGGGATGAAAATAAAACTGATTTCTGGTGCTCAATGAAAAAGATTTTTATTAGTTAGAAAATTCACTTATCTCAATTCATTCTCTAAATATCACAACCCAATGGGCCATAATCATCTATCTTCCATATTTTCTGCAAGGCCTAAAATGGTGTACGGCCTCTCAATAAATCTCTGGTTAAATTACATTTTAGAAGCCAGTTTATTCCTATTACAATAACCACTTTCTTTTACAGAAGAACAAATTTAGAGATCTTGCTTTCCATCTCACTATTCTATTCTTCGCTGTGGGGTTTCATTCAAATAAGAGCGGGTCAATGAAGTTCACAGCAAAGTACTAGGGGCTGGCTTTCGACGCCTAGGGCTGTCACAGATAGTATGGTCAAATCACGGATGTGGTCTATGCCTCGGGTTTGTGCAGTGGTAAAATGAGGACCGACACCGTCTATACCAAGGGCTCTTCTCACCTGCCCCGCTGCCTGCAAGTGCTGGGCCGTGCTGGACGTGAGGATGACCTGGCACAAGCGGAGCGCTGGAAGCAGAATCTGCCGGTAGCGGTCCACCGGGGCGGGGATGAACACTGGCGGGTCTCTCATGCCGAACATGCTTCATTCATTTCCACCCAACAAGGAGAGAGCGACAGTCCAAGAGTTAAGGGATGCTAACAGTTCCTGCCCATCTCCATGGCAAGCAATCACAGGTGCCTGATTAAGGTGTGAGGCTACTAAGGAGAACTCGGCATCCCGTATCAACAGTAAAAACGGAGTTATTTCAATTCTGAAAAATCGTGGTAAAGAAAATCTGTATAATTTGAAGACAATGCTTAGAACTTCAATATATTTATTCTACTCTAAATGCTTCTGTGGGCCACAAAAACTACAAACAAGAAACAGATAAAAAACTTTATTTTCTCCACATTTCCTTCTCCTGTACGCAGAGCCACAAATGAGTCCACATTGTCCATTACACTAATAAATCAAGATTTGAAAAAGTTAAAATGAGGGGCACCTTGGTGGCTTAGTTGGTTAAGCAACTGCCTTCGGCTCAGGTCATGATCCTGGAGTCCCGGGATCGAGTCCCACATCGGGTTCCCAGCACCACGGGGAGTCTGCTTCTCCCTCTGACCTCCTCCCCTCTCATGCTCTCTGTCTCACTCTCTCTCTCGCTCAAATAAATAAATGAAATCTTTAAAAAAAAAACTTTAAAAAGTTAAAATGAGGCTGTAAAATTTCACTTTTAAAATAAAGTATTAATAAGCTATCATTTATTATAAATGTTTACATTTAAATTTTTAAACAAAAGAAAATGGTTGCCTGTTGAAGAGAAGGGAATGGAAGCAAAATACAGAAATAAGAAAAAGGCTTTGCACAGACAAGTGATTAGATGCCAATAGCTAAAGAATGTAATTAACTCAATCCTCTTTACATAAAGGGGAAAATAATAATTCTCATGTTTAAGATTTCAGAAAGCAATATAAAAAGAAAAAAAAACATTTCTTTGCTGGAGGTAAAATAGTTCTACAGTTAATCCTGAAATACTCAAATATTCAATTTGGCAATTGATCTTTTGACAAAAATTAGTAAAACTGACCTAAGTGTTATTTACTGCTAAGAGGGTATGCTAACAATATTGTAGCCAGGTAGACAAAAATGAGGGAAAAAAAAAAAACCCATATTCAAAGTGAACTGAGATATCTGTTAAAAAGCTTGAAACCTAAAAATAGTTTGACTAAAAGATTTCAAATGTGCAAAGAGTTGGTAAAATGATACAAGAAAAATATAAAATACTATTCAAATCATCAGGAATAGGAAATCTACAACAAATTATAATTTCACTATAATACTTTAAAGAATCACACTACAACTAAAACTAAATGTTTTTTTTTTTTGAAGACTTTATTTAGAGAAAGAGAGCAAGCACAAGTGGGAGGGGTAGACAGAGAGAGAAAATCTCAAGGAGGTATCGAACTGACCTCTGGGGCCAATGCAGGGCTTGATCTCAGGACCCTGAGATCATGACCCAAGCCAAAATCAAGAGTCAGATACTCAGTCACCTGGGCTACCCAGGCACCCCTAAAAATATATGTTCTATTGAACAGAACACTAAAGTTGGGAAGAAAAACATTTACTAATAAAATCCTCTATTTTCCCCTTAACATTACTGCTCTAAAATGGAAAGGATTAGGTCCCTCCTACTTTTATCCTCACTAGCAACTTCCATTTATTAGTAAATGGCAGGACAGAGGACCCAAAAAGCGTCATCAAGATGAAAGAATACTGCTCAAACAGAATGATAAACCAATGGCAAAATAATGTTTGGAATATTTTTTTTCCTCACTGATCCTTTACAGTGAAGAATTAGTAAGGAAACAGCACCAACGTGTAGGGACACTTACCTCTGTGGGTCCATCTCTGGGCGCATGTCATAGACCTGGCACTGTGCCAGTCTCACTATCACCCCAGACCTCAGCAGCTCTAAAGCACCCTGCTGTATCTTAGCCACTCTTGTAAGAAATGCCTAAGAAGTTACAAAGGGAAAAACATCAGTACAGAAATCATTTCCAAGGGCCTCAGATAAAAATAAGACTCTCTCCCAGCACATTTCTGATCTTCGATCACACTGAAGAGAAACTCTGAGCTACCTATGCAGGGGTACATTAGACTACATTTCTCAGGATTCTGTGAGGACTGAATGGCACCACACATCTCAAGTGCTGCCTCCAGTGCCTTGCATGAAAATAAGTACTCAACTCCACAGGAGTTTCTCTTACCATCATGTGGGCATAGGGAGGGCAGGGAAGACTGTTTTGCCCACAGCTCTATCTCTAGTACCTAGTGCCACACCTGACATGTAATGGGTATTTAATAAATACTTACTGAATAACCAAAGGAAGGGAAAGAACTTCATAAGGAATCTAAACTTCAGTGCTCCTATTATTATGACACGGTAGTGTTTTCAACCAGGAGGGAACAGAGAAAAAAAATTTGGAGGAAAGGAAATGATGGATTATAGGCTGTCCTGAAAATCCTGTGTTAAACTAGAACTAGCACATCAATACTAGAATGTTCACCAGGCAGCTAATGGTCTGAATTTTATTGTGAAGAGAAAATTTTGCTCAGGGCTCTCCTCAGAGGTCTGAGTGTCCAATCATTTGCCATCATCAGCAACCTGACTGAGTAGCGCTTCCATGACCCAACCAACCCCCTCAGGATCACTTCAACTCAACTTCAGCAGCCTAGAAGACGCATTTCTAACACAGTTCCAAATTTCAAACTCCTTAAAATGATTACAGCTTACATGACAGAAATATTCGAAATGGTGGTCACATTAATGTTCTTTAATCTATTTACAGCTCTAAGAGGCAGTGAGCTGTTGACCTAACTTCAAATGAACATAAAGCCTTACCATTTTGGATTCGTAAGTATAAAGCGCTTTTAAAAGGGGAGGTTGTGGAGTTAGTAAGCTTTGCAAAGTATGGTCATCTTCTACCAAGCTGTCCACAAGCACCTTCAAATAGCCACTGTTAGAAAGATACAAAAGCCACTGCTGCTGCTTGTCTACGGAGACAATCCGATCAAGAAGAGCCAGCGCCAGCATCTGAGGGAAGAACAAATCACAGTCTGGCCACCAGAATCATCAACAGAAACTGCCTTCATGTGAAAATACTTAGCACTTTTCTTACAACGGGAATGGTAGCTAACAATAATATTTTCTTATTTTGTGGGTTTGTTTGTTTTTTTTTGAGAAACTGAAAGCTATGCATACAGAATCTCAGTTTATTAATAAAAGGAGGAAAGGGACTTTTTAAAATAGCTTTTTTTTTTTCCTAACTGTGAAGTTTTAATTGCTCATTACAGGAAACCTAGAAAATATAGAAAAGAATATAGAAATACATGGTCTGTTAATCCATTTTTGGTCTCTCTCTCCTCCCAGTCTTTTTTCTTTTCTTTTCCTTGTTTTGTGTGTGTGTGTTTTTTTTTTAAAGATTTTATTTATTTGAGATAGAGAGCGAGCGAGAAAGAGAACACGAGTAGGGACGGGGAGAGAGAGAAGCAGGCTCCCCGCTGAGCAAGTGTCCCAATGCAGGGCTCGATCCCAGGACCCTGGCATCATGACGCAAGTGGAAGGCAGACACCCACCTAACTGAGTCACCCAGGCACCCCAGTCTTTTTTCAATGCATAAGAACACTTACACTTTTTCAACATAATTGAGAACTTACTATATAGTTTATATCTTATCCTATTTCTTAAAATCTCATTTCCCACAGTCTTCAAACACAGTTGACCCTTGAACAACACAGGGGTTAGGAGCACAGTGGAAAATCCACGTATAACTTAAGAATCCCCACTGCCTTACTTACTAACAGTCTACTGTTGACCAGAAGCCTTGCTGGTAATATAAACAGTAGATTAAAACAAAAAACAAAAAACAAAAAAGAGTAGATTAACATATGTTTTCTATGTTCTATGTACCATATACTGTATTATTCCAATAAAGTAAAGCTAGACAAGAGAAAATGTTATTAAGGAAATCATATGAAGGGGGAGCCTGGGTGGCTCAGTCAGTTAAGCGTCTGCCTTCAGCTCAGGTCATGACCCCAGGGTCCTGGGATCAAGCCCAGCATTAGGATCCCTGCTCAGCAGGGAGTCTGCGTCTCCCTCTCTCTCTGCCTCTCCCTCCCTCTGCCTCCTTGTTCCTGCTCATGTGCTCTCTCTGTCTCTCACTCTCTCTGTTAAGATAAATAAATAAAATCTTTTTTAAAAAAATCTTAAAAAGAGAAAATACATTTTCAGTGCTGTACTCTATTTGTCAAAACAAATCTGTGTGTAAGGATGGCCGGGTGGCTCTGGTGGTTAAGCGACTGCCTTCAGCTCAGGTCATGATCCTGGAGTCCAGGATTGAGTCCCCTATCGGGCTCCCTGCTCAGTGGAGAGTCTGCTTCGCCCTCTGACCTCCCCTCTCGCATGCTCTCTGTCTCTCTCAAATAAATGAAATCTTTAAAACAAACAAACAAATCTGTATATAAGTGGACCCATGCAGTTCAAATCCATTGTTGTTCAAGGATCACTTGTATATGATTCAGAGGCTATGAAATTCTCCACTAGCAGGAAGTCATTTTCTCACTGCATTATCACCAGTATGACACAATATTTTAAAAGAACTATAAATGTAAGAAAGACATATTCAGTATAAAAGCTGTGCCTCCAGCATTCTCTTAACCAAAATCTTCCTTAAGCAGCATTTCTAACAGTGTAGGGCCAATCTCACAATCAGCAAAAAGATTATTCTGAGGGAAAATTCTAAAAAAAACTGAGATTCTGAACAGAATTAAAACATACGAATAAACAACAGAAATTCCAAATCATAGCAAGTAAGAAAATTCACTAAAATATATTATAGAAAACAATTCTCAATATGCAACACGCATTTGAAAAGTTGATTCAGTTTATACCTTAGTAAGTCAAAACACTTATTCAATCATTCTGCTAAATAGAGAGTTACTATACCCTTCCAATCTCATGACCATCACAGGCATCTCGACAGACCACTTCCATGAGCGCAGCACCGTAGCTCTCAATGATGGCTATGTTTTCTCGCTGTAATTTACTAAATACATCTTCAGGGGCTGTCAGCCTTTCCCACATGGTTTTCTTGGCTAATAGGGTTATAAAAGAAAACATCGAAAATACTCCAATAAAAAACAGTTTGGTAACTGAGTACACCTCATACAGACGAGAAAAAAATCCCTTCATTATCGCATGTACCCATAGGCCCACCAACCAAAGGGTCCACGCAGGCGAATGTCAAGGACCCAACGCACACATTCCATGTATGTACACTAAGATAACAATGGTATTAGGAGAAGGATAGACTAGTTATTCTTAAAGAAATCAAGATGAATTATAAGAGTACAAGAGAACCAATACCCTGTGTTTATTCTGCTAACCAACCTATTTTCATCCCTTATTGAGATCTATGAGAAATGTGGCTAAAAAAATCAGGTACAACGTAGACCAGTATCTGCTTCCCAAAAAATTAAGATAATTTTATTCTTTTATATTGTGTAATTGAAATACTTATTAAAAGAAAGAGTATACCCTGTATCTTAAAGATATGATCATACATCATATATCTTAAACATGAGATTCACGTAACCTTCCAGAAAAATTTCAAAAGTATATTACATAAAGCCATGACCTGTATTTGAAACCAATCTTGTGATTTTTTTTCCACCTACTACACAGCAGCTGTTTTAAAATTAAAGAAAAGTTCTCGAGATTAACTGATCAGAATAGAGAGTAAAAATGAAGCAGGATTAATCATGAAAAATAAAAAAGCTAACCCTCATTGGGCCTACATTCCATTATAAAGTTTGCAGCAGGCAAACTTTCAGTTTTAATATTTTTTCCCTAAAATATTTTTAGCACTACTATGAATTTTATTTGTTATAGTTATTTTTAATTTCAAATAGTGTCAAAGGAGGGTATGTTTTGACGTTTCTCAATGTCACTCCCTTCGGTCATATGGTCCCATCTTCTCAGCCTCACTTTCCACTCTTTGCCTCTCCCACTAGCTGCCACCACACGAGCCTTTATGTTTCTGAAATTTACCACTTTGGCCTCAGGATCTCGTGCACTTTGATTTCTCATGGTTTTCCTCAGGTCTCAGCATGGCTGCCTCCTCTTCATCATTCCAGCCTCTAATGTCACTTCTCAACTACCTCCAACACTCCCTCCACTACTACACACAGACACATCACAAACTGTCCCTTCTTCAAACATACCTTATAAATTACTGCCATACAAACTTTTCTAAATACCAACTTCGTATAACTTTTCTAAATAATTTAAAATGCCTGGGGCACCTGGGTGGCTCAGTCAGTTAAGCAGGTGCCTTTGGCTCAGGTCATGATCTCAGGGTCCCAGGATTGAGTCCCCATCAGGCTCCCTGCTCAGTGGGAAGTCTGCTTCGAACCTCTGCCTCTGCCGCTGTTCATTGTCTCTCTCTCAAATAAATAAATAAAATCTTCTAAAAAACAAAAAACCACTGTATAGTTTTGGGGCACCTGGGTGGCTCAGCTGTTAAGTGTCTACCTTCGGCTCATTCATGATCCCAGGGATCAAGCCCCACATGGAAATCCCTGCTCAGCAGGGAGTCTGCTTCTCCCTCACTCACTCCCCCTGCTTGTGTTCCCTCTCTGGCCGTCTCTCTTTCTGTCAAATAAATAAATAAAATCTTATAAATAAATAAATAAATAATGAAATAGCTGTCAATGCTTAATCCAACCATCTCTAACACTGCAATTTCATTGTCAAGGTCATTAATAATACGGTCCTACCCTCTCTACTTGACTTTATTTGCCATCAACCTTCTCCCCTACTTATAGGCCACTCTCCTTAGTCTTTACTCCCTCCTAGTCTGGGCTTTGCCTGAAAAGCCCTCCGCCATTTATTCCTGTGTAAATACATCTTTACCTGCAAAGAACAGTGAAAGTCTTGATCTTTTCTTTTATCTCTTACCTCTTATAGATTCATACTTGGGGTTTGAAAACTAAGGACTGTGGGCAAAATCTGACCTGTTTTTAAAAAGCTTAATGAAAATGCAACAAACTCACGGTCCTTCATTTGCAGTCTCTCTGGCTGCTATCACACTATAATGGCAGGGTTGAGTAGCTGCAACACACAGCATATGGCTTGCAAGCCTAAAATACTTACTATCTGGCCCTTTACAGAAAAAGTTTGCTGGCATCTGGACCATATCATCCAATTTAACACTTCCTCTTTTATAAGTACATATATTGTCATTTCTACTAGAATATAATCCTTATGAAAACAAGAACCCAATTAGTATTTTCTGCTTCTTAGATTAAAAATAACCAACCCCACCAAACGATTACTGATTTTTATTTGTATTACAAAAAACTGGAAATGATCCTAATGTCCAAACATGGGTAAGCTAAATAAATTACAGTATTTTCTAAGTGATAAAATGTACAGAGCTATTAAAAACATTACTTAAGAAAAAAGTTCATAAAATATTGAGTGGAGAGAAAAGGGAAATTATAAATAAGTACAAAATGATGGCTGACTCTAACCAAAATCTTGTGGTAGTTCTTAGCAGGGTAAAATGTGTGACCTCTTCTTCCTCTTATTTATTAGTATGTTCTAAACTTCCTACATTCAGTATGTATTTTGAAATAAAAACTAAAAGCTAAAAATGGTTTCTAAATGCCTGATTATTAACTTTTAGTCAGGTTCTCAGGTTTGATTTTTTTGGTTTTTTTTTTGAGAGACAGAGAGAGAATGCATGCCCATGTGTGTGAATTATGGGGGCAGAAGAAAAGGGAGAGAATCTTAAGAAGGCTCCATGCCCAGCTTAGAGCACAAAACAGGGCTCCATCTCACAACCCTGAGATCATGACCTGAGTCAAAATCAAGAGCCAGTCACTTAACAAACTGAGCCACCCAGGCAGCCCAGGTTCTAAACGAACAAATGAGAAATGGACATCTAAATTCACATCAAGCAAAGAGCCTACACGTAACTACAATACATACACATATAGCTACAGCTAGTGTTTTTAAGTCTCTTATTGGAATCAGACTCAAAAGAACAGAGTCAATAGCAGGTACGATTCTCTATGAAATCCTTTTAGTCCCACTATTTTATGAATTATACATGTATTTATACTATAATACCAGATCCCACTAATGCCTAGATCATAAAAACTGAGAATCTCACCAAAGGAGTCTAAAAAATTTAATAATGGCAATAGATTGTCTTTTCTAAACCCTTTTTTACAAAAGATGAATTGATATTATGGTTTCACAAAGAATAATATTCTTGCTCAAAAGTTACAAAAGCCCCCAAAGAATTATGAGCAGAACAGAAAATTCCTTATTCTTATGAAAATTTCTAATGATTACTTATAAATAAAGTATAAAACTGAGTATCATTAACTTGTCAAAATTAAGAGAAAAGAAAAGCCAATTTAAAACTATGAGAACATGGGGTGCCTGGGGGGCTCAGTCAGTTGAGTGTCCAATTCTTGATTTCGGCTCAGGTCATGATTTCATGGCTTATGAGATCAAGCCTTGTGTTGGGCTCTGCACTCAGTGGGGAGTCTGCTTGAAGATTCTCTCTCTCTGCCACCACCCCCCCACACATGAGCATGCATGCACGTGCTCTTTCTCAAATAAATAAATCTTTAAAAAATAAAGAACACATGAGAAAAGCTTATAATAAAGTGTTTAAGATTGCAACAATTTAAACACTTTCAAAATTAAGTAACTGAACCAACATCTTCCATATAGCTGTACCAATCAGCTTATCAAGTTGAATGATAAGCTCCTAGAAAATGAAAAGTTATTAACTTGTTTTAAAAGCAATATAATCCATTTTACTGAGATTACAATAGAACATTCAAACAGGGCTAATCTCATGGAGATAAAACTAAGGCAGATATACTACACTCTCTACGCTGAAGTGTTAGCATAATTTTATAAATAAACTTCTACTGAAAACATTAACCTGATAAAAAAAAAAGTGCTAAAAATGTGTTATCTTTGTAATTATCAATCTGTATTTAAATGGAAAGTATTTTTATAACACTAGAGTTTAGGAAACAAACCAAAAAAGAAATTAGAAATATAACAATGGTGCCTCCTATTAAACATTTAGGCTCTGGTCAAATTATCCATATTTTCTCCTAGTGGTCACTGGTAAAAAAAGAACATAAAAGGTGAAAAGAATACAAAGAGAGATAGTCACGATGTCAACTCTTGTCAACTAACCCCTAGGGATTACACATGCAAAAGCAATGTCATATTTTCACTACCATGTTCTTAACTGGAAAAACATCTAAGAATCTTCCATATAAGAAGACATGTAAGAATTCACTCAGAGAACTTGTGGTTTTGTTCCTCCCCAGATCTGCACTGACAGCTCGAGGTGATGAAATCTACCTGTAGGGATTTTCAGAAAGCTAACTATACACTTAAGAGCCATCTGAATTCCTTTTTCCCTAAACTATATGTTCCTATCCCTTGTCCATTTTTTCTACTGGGTTATTGATTTATAGGTGCTCTTTACACACTAGAAATTAGTCACTTAAAACGTGAGCTACAGGGGCACCTGGGTGGCTCAGTGGGTTAAAGCCTCTGCCTTCAGCTCAGGTCATGAACCCAGGGTCCTGGGATGGAGTCCCACATCAGGCTCTCTGCTCAGCGGGGAGCCTGCTTCCTCCTCTGTCTCTGCCTGCCTGCCTTTCTGCCTACTTGTGATCTCTGTCAAATAAATAAAATCTTTAAAAAAAAAAAAAAAAGTGAGCTACAAATACATTGCTGGCAGATATTATCTATCAAATTAAAAGGAAAAAATTACAAATTGCAAAAAGACAACAACAACAAAAAAGATGAAGATGTGAGATGCTCTGGTCGGGAGAAGGAACATTCTATTACAGATTGAGAAAGCCGAATTCTAATTTCAGATCTATTACAGACAAACAAGTCATTTAGTCTATGTAAATAAGATTCCTTTTACACAAAACAGGGAAAATAACTGCCCAGTATCCTGTATATATAGCTATGTTAAAAATAAAGTAAGGGCACCTGAGTGCTCATTCAGTTAACTGTCCAACCCTCCAGTTTCAACTCAGGTCACGATCGCCATGCTGGGCTAGGTGCTCAGTGTAGAGTGTGCTAGAGATTCTCTCTCTCCCTCTCCCTGCACCCCTTCTTCTGCTTGCAGGTGTGCTATCTCTCTCTAAAATAAATAAACTCTTTAAACAATCAATCGATAAATAAGTAAAGTGAAAATGGTATGGAAAAATAAGTATACAGATATTAAAACATCAGTTTCTGGAAGATGCCTGGGTGGCTCAGTTGGTTAAGCATCTGCCTTTGACTCAGGTCGTGATCCCAGGATCCTGGGATAGAGCCCCACATTGGGCCCCCTACTCAACAGGGAGCCTGCTTTTCCCTCTCCCTCTGCTGCTCTCCCTGCTTGTGTTCTCTCTCTCTCTCTCACAAATAAATAAAATCTTTTTTTTTTTAATCAGTTTTTGTTTTAAAACAAAATAGAAAATAGATACAGTGTCAAAATATATGTATACACACATGTCCTCAATAAATATTTATTGAATTTAATTCTTCTTTTTCTTTTTTTAGTAGGCTCCATGCTCAGAATGGAGCCCAATGTGGGGCTTAAAATGAAGACCCTGAGATCAAGACCTCAGCTAAATCAAGAGTTGGATGCTCAACCGACTGAGCTAATCAGGCACCCCTGAATTTAATATACCTAATTTGAAACTTTAAAACTCTAGTATCTACGGAATAAAATATTCTGCTATTTAAAATAAGTCAAAATAGGGCTGCCTCAGTGGCTCAGTCATTAAGCATCTGCCTTCAGCTCATGATCCCAGGGTCATGATCCCAGGGTCCTAGGATAAAGCCCCACATTGGGCTCCCTGTTCACCGGCAAGCCTGCTTCTCCTCTCCCACTCGCTCTGCTTATATTCCCTCTCTCACTTTCTCTCTCTCTCTCTCTCTGACAAATAAATAAATAAAATATTAAAAAAAAGAAATAAAAATAAAAAATAAAAATAAAATAAGTCAAAATTAGCAGCAATTAAGTGGTTAAAAAAAAAACTAAGGGATGAAATTAAAAACAGATCATTTGAAAATTAAAAACAAAGGAGAATTTTCTTTTGTGGCCACACTACTTTTAACATCTTGATAATCATGCCTTTTATAAAAAGCAAGTTGGCGTGCCACCTAGTGGTTATGTGGGGATTTCGCCATAGTTCTACTAAATAGAATATTAAAAAATTTTAGACAAGAGAAACATGGGGGTGACGTGCTGGGGGAGAGGAGTAGGGAGTAGAAGCTCCATCATTACTGTCTCTCTTTATAAAAGTTCCTATTTGCTTAAAAAACTTCTCTGAACTATTATTTAATGACTTTAAAAATATTTTTGTGCATTTTTTGAGTAAGGCATTTCCATAAACACATCATTTGGTTATTATCTATCTTTCTAAGAAAGATATGTAAAAATATATAGCCAGTAAAGAGTAATATGAGATAATCTGGGTCTTACACACAAAGTGGCTTTTAAAAATCTGTGTACAAAATAGCAAATACTTATAACCATTCTTAGCAGGGTACCAGGAGTCCATTATCAAAAGGTGCTTATGGCAAGTTCTTAAATAGCAGGATAACCCTGGTATAGAGTATTATATACTCATCTGCTGAATTGTTAAAAACATTTTTCATATTCGGAGATCGAAGAATCCACGTTATTACTCTTAATTAAAAATGCTAATATTTTAGAAAGTGGAATTTATCAATATTTGAAACAGGCATTACATTTGACCAAGAAATGCTACTTCTTGGTCACATTAGTACAAAGACACATGTGCACTCCATGTGTCACATGGTCACATTAATACAAAGACACATGTGCACTACTGATGAGACTTCATATAGGAAAAGGCCATTTGGTAGAATCTACTAAAATAAATATGTGCACACTCTTTCACATGGAAATTTTACCATGAAGGATTCTTCGAGAAAAATACATAGGCATATAAAAGAATATCTGATGTAGCACTTTTGTGACAGTAAAAAATCAGAAACAACAGAAGTTTCATAATCCAAGTAGGGAAATAAATGTTTCCATATTACAGAACAACATAGTCATTTGAAAAGACTTCAACTACAGGCACCTGGGTAGCTCAGTCAGTTAAGCAGCTGCCTTCAGCTCAGGTCATGATCCCGGGGTCCTGTCAGGCTCCCTGCTCAGCGGGGAGTCTGCTTCTCCCTCTGCCTGCCACTCCCCCTGCTTGTGCATTTGTGCGCTCTCTCTGTCAAATAAATAATCTTTAAAAAAAAAGAAAAGATTCGACTAGATGTGCACTGTGATGTACTGCAAAAGGAAGAAAGACATGGATACACTAAGTATCACGTATTGTTCAGTGGGACCAGAGACAATAGAGGGAGTTAAAAATATATATAAGCTAAAGTGGTATCTGAGAGTTTGTTTGTTTGTTTTTTATAAAGATTTCTTTTATAATTTATTTGACAGACAGAGATCACAAGGAGGCAGAGAGAGAGAGAGAGAGAAAGAGAGAGAGGAGGAAGCAGGCTCCCCACTGAGCAGAGAGCACGATGCAGGGCTTGATCCCAGGACCCCGGGATCACGACCTGAGCCGAAAGCAGAGGCTTTAACCCACTGAGCCACCCAGGCTATTATGAGAAGATAGTACTCATGTACTATCTTCTTAATTTTAGAAAATTAAACATTCTTCCTTGACTTTAGCGCAGACCTTTAATGATTCCATAAAGACTCATTAAAGATTTGCTTCGCCAAGGGATGGAAAAGGGATTTTTTTTTTAAATTTAAGGTAACCAATCACTAAAACAGAAAAGATGAGAAATCTATCCAGTTCTACCTGCTTCTAATGTGTCTGGTTCATCTGGTCTTTGGGCGATCTGCAAGTAATACAACAGAGAGCCATAGAGGTGTGTCCTCACTCGCTGGAATCCGCCACCTAAGGAGATATATAGTAAAAACCTTTCTTCAGATTAAAGTTAAAACAAACATAAAAATATAATTTATAAGAACTTTAGACGAAAAAAACCTGTCTTCAAAATGAAGTCCAAGAGCTTCTTCAATATGATGTGAAGCGAAGAATCTCCAATAGAAGCAAAACCCACCACTGGGTTCTCTGCTGGAGGAGGGGAGGCGAAAGAACTATCAAGCATAAAAGCACAATGAGTCTCTCCGGATCCCAAGACTAATGGTTGTTTCTGTTCCGTGCGAACGGCTTGGCTTAGGTGAGCAGTCAGGGTGAACACAGCACCTGCCACCACGGGCATTAACTCCTGGGCTGCTTCGTCATCCAGTATCTTAAAGCAGAAAAACAAATCAGAGTGAGGACTCTGCTTTTAGCTACAGTCATTAGCAGGCTTTACATGCATTTAGCTTTTCAACTACCATAAGAATGTAAGAATGGAATGGCACTGTTCAAAGAAAACAAAAACTAAAATACAGAAAGAAATTGAAACACGAAGCTGGTAAACACGTGTTCCTAACCAGAAGGGATTCCTATCAACATTCCTTGGGTTTTTTAATGTACATTCACGTAAATGGCCTCATAACCAGTGACCCATCCAGAATGTCCGGGGTGGGATCTATCCCTGTGTTTCTTTAAAAAGCTCCCTAGATAACTCTGATACACACTTGGGTTGAGAGCCACGACTGTACAGAAGCCTTTTTCAAGGGAAGTCTTAGCAATGGCGGTGTGCGACTCTATTCATTCCTAATAGAAAAGGAGGCAGAAAAGGATGGTGGCAAACTGTGTTCAGATGGTGTACAAATATTTGTTCAGCAATATAGGAAGTAATTATGAAGTAAGAAAGTTTAGGAAGCAATTTAGGAAGTATGTTACCTTGTCATGCACGTCTTGTAAAATATCACGAATAATCAGTTGTCGATCCTCTGCCTGAATGAGGTCCTGGGGACAAGCTGTCAGTATGATTTCTACCAGCTGCCTCCATGACTCTAACACATGCCGTTTTGCATGAAGACACTGCAGCAATTTGTTTCTTCCTACCACATACTGAAGTATAGTGCTGATTTCCTAAAGCCACAGAAATTGAATCACAAGGTTACTGCATGGGCAAATGATACTTTTACCAACCAGAGTCCTTTTTTCTTTTCTTTTCTTTTTTTTTTCTTATTGGGGCACCTGGGTGGCTCAGTTGGTTAAATGTCTAATTTCAGCTCAGGTCATGATCTTGGGGTCCTGGGATCAGGCCCCACATCAAAGTCCTCACGCGGAGGGGAGTCTGCTTCTCCTTCTTCCTCTCCCTCTGCCTCGCCCCCACTCATGCTTGAGGGTGTTTCTCAAATAAATAAAGTCTTTTAAAAAAATAAAATTTATTTATCTTTTTAAAATTATTTTATTTTAAATATTTTTGTAATTTAAATTCAATTAATTCACATACAGTGTATTACTGGTTTCATAGGTACAGGTCTGTGATTCATCAGCCTTATGTGATACCCAGGGCTCATTACAACCCATATCCTCCTTAATGTCCATCACGCAGTTACCCCATCCTTCCTCCCCTCTACCCTCCAGCAACCCTCAGTTCATTTATCTTTTTTAGTAATCTCTATACCCAACATGGGGCCCAAACTTCATGACCCTGAGACCAAGTTGTACACTCCTCCAGCTGAGCTAGGCTGAGTCTCAGTGGAGTCCTATTTTTAACTCTGTCTGTTCCTCTGAATACACTTACAGTATACTTGGGAAACCTTCCACGTACACGTCAAAAAGCTGAGGCAGTATGGGTAGAAATGAGCTTTTTTAACTCCATCTTCTCTTTGTATTATCTACTTACACTTACTGTGGAGCACCAGAGTTGCCTATAACTCAAGGTCAAGGGCATGTTTCCCTGACACGTATTTTATTTCTTTGCCTCTTGCTTTGGCCTAACCAGCAGTGTGTCCATATACATGATTCTTCCCACCTGACCTCTTACCCATTCCTCCCCACCTGTGATGACAAATGACTTTCTCTTCCCTAAATGACAGAGAGCAAGGGAAGTCTAATACGCAATATGGACAGGCTGCAAATCCTTAACTAGTATAGCAGAAAAAGATGTTATTCCCTCTGGCATCCAGATGTTAACTTCAGTTTAGAGTATCAAAGTTTTAAAATCAAAATGAAAGATTCCATGAATGTTTAATTTTAAATAGTTTACTTATTAATCAACTACAAGTCAATTTACTGTTTTGTTTTCAAACTGGCAATTAAGTCATTAAAAAAGGTTAAAACTAACAAATACTCAACAAGGCTTACCTCCATTAGCAGAGGTCGCTGGCCTATGGCTGCCATACCCTGAAGGGCATTTACTTCCGCTACCAGAACCCTATGGAGAAGCTATAGAATTGAGAAAAGAGAAAAATCAGACCACTGCAGACACTGACAGAACAATACCTTTAGCAATTACTATAAACAGCCCTAGAGGGAAAAGTTTTGGATACCATCTTCAAGTGGCACTGTCTAGTTTCTAGTTACAAACTTTAGATATCCCTTACATTACTAAGTGCTACCAAAGAGCCTCTGTAGCAGATCAGTTCATGCAAATGCCCTTGGATATCTTCTTCCTACTAGTGAGGCCATTACCATTCACCTGGTAGAGAATTAAATAGCTAAAACCATTTCACAGCTGGGCAGCATGACTGCTCTCAGGAAGGTGATGGGAAACCTTTTGAAGAGGTCAAGTTAGGGGGCGCCTGGGTGGCTCAGTGGGTTAAGCCTCTGCCCTCAGCTCAGATCGTGATCTCAGGGTCCTGGGATCAAGCCCCGCATTGGACTCTCTGCTCAGCGGGGAGCCTGCTTCTCCCCTCCCTCTCCCTCTGCCTGCATCTCTGCCTGCATCTCTGCCTACTTGTGATCTCTCTCTGTCAAATAAATAAATAAAATCTTAAAAAAAAAAAAAAAAAAGAGGTAAAGTTAGTGTGGCTTATTCAGTTTCATTTCTCAGCTATTTGAAAAATGAAAACCGCAGCCCAATGAACCAAAATCCTTATCAGAAAACAACTATAGCTCTATTTTTCTCCGATGACTCAAAGTCAGAAGCACTTGATACTGCACACACTTCAGACTAATCCTCACCTTGACATTGCAGACTGTCTGTCCCCGTAAATTCTTGTGTTCACAGTTAGCAATAACTTGTTCGATCTGGGCCCGATCAAAGAAATCTAACTGCAAAGGTTCAGGGATCTCCTGACTGAAGTCAATCGAGTCAAGAATACTTAAAATTTTTCGACGTACTAGAAAAAAAATAAAAGTAGTTCAGTTTTACTTGGGACCATCAGGAGAAGAACAAACCATTGTACTCAGCTCACGCACAAAGGCTGTGCTATGTTCAAGCAAGTCCAGCAACAGAAGACAGGGTTGAAATCTAAATTTGACTTTATTTCTAATATACCCATTTACAAGAACATTTTTTCCATTCATTCATCCTAGTTTTAAAAAAAATATTTCTGAATGGCAAATAATCCTTTCCACTTTTCTGTGGCAAATAATCCACTCTTCTATACCAGTTCAGAATTTGCAGATACAGGAGTAATAATTACCTTCTAAATTTTTAAGCAATTTAATATATACCTATAAAGTTGTTACAGATTCAAAGGGCTTTACCTTTTGTAGCAGTGTCAAAGTGAAGGAACCCAGAGACAGACCTATTTTCATCTTCTATTCCTCCTTCACCATCTGTTAGAGCATCAATAATAGCAGATTAGGAAAAGAACAACACACTTGTAACATTTATTTGGAAATAACAAACAAAGTATTTCTTTTCTAGGTCACTGCTGCTAGGTCAAAGAGTCCTCTGCAAAAGGATAATTGAAATGCAGAGATAATGAGAACTTACCAACAACATTCATCTAATTCTTTCCGTTCCTAGGAGATCCACTTCACAATTGTAAAGAGGATAATCAGAACTCCCAAAGAGGCAGGACCCAATCATGCCAGTGAGATGATTAGAAAAGCTTATGCTTAATTTGCATGCATAAGACACATTAAAATATCATGGGTCATGCTGGCTCAGTGTGACACACTCCACTGAATATTTGTGGATATGAATATAGCAGAAAATACATGCTTCAAACAATAATAAAATGACAATTATGGGATGACTTAAAAATTCTGTGTTTTAAGGAAGAAAATTCTAAAGACAGAAGAACTTATTTGGTCTACAATTACATGCTAAGCACAAGACTGTTGTGCTCACATTCACACAGACCAGTCAGCAGCACAATAAAACAAATGCCAACGCATACACACTGACCTGAGTACGGTTTCACGGGCATGTCATCCAGTAAGAGGTGCAAGAGCCTCTGGGTATGTGACCGTTGACGATTCAGAGAAGTTACCCTTAGTTCTATGGAGGCAGTTTTCATTAGCCATGACATCTGGTTCAGCATAGACATTTCATACTCTGCAAGTTACATAGAGATTTGGTTTCAGAGTAGTAACACAGGATTGTAACAGACCTAAATTCTGTAACTCATCAGGTATGTTTCGACGTAACACAGTCAGTAACTTCTGAAACCTGCCATCATAATAATTTATCACTCTAAGGAAATTAAAAAAGCAAAAACAGATGGCTAAGAGAGAAAAAATAAACAAGTATATGTCTATAAAAGATAAGCCAAAGCAAATGAAGAATACAAGATAATCAAGCTTCCATTACCAGAACTTTACAGAGATCTACAGAATTATAAGTCTGTCCTATTTGGACATTAATATGGAACTTCATACTTGAAAAAAATTAATTCTCAAATATATAACTTATTAAAAAAAAGCCCTAACATACAGTTTGACTTTTATTTTCTAAAACAAATATATAACTCATAATTTTATATCTCTTGATATAATCAAGGCCACCTGATTTAACACAGAATTAGCATTCATCTTTACACCATAGCAGTGACTCAAGAGCTACAGCCATGGCCCTGAGCCATCCTATGGCTGTGGGCCTCAATCGGGGCCACAGGGTGACCAAGAACATGAGAAAGCTGAGGCCCAGCCATGACAGGCACCTCATCAAGAACACCAAGTTCATGTAGACACTATCCAAGATATGCTGTGGAGCCACTCAAGGTCTCCAAGAGCAAGGGGCTCTCAAGTTCATCAAGAAAAGGGGGGGGGGCCTTTTTCTTGACACCAAGAAGATGAGACAAATTTCGCAATGTCCTGCCAGCCACGAGGAAAGCTGCTATCAAGAAGGACTGAGCCCCTCCCTACTCTGGGCATACTAAAACCTTTCCAGAAACAAGAACAAAAATGAAACTATATAATTAGGATTGGGAATCACTTAAAGCTTTTGAATCCAATATTCTTAATATGCCTGATCTAAAGTCTTAATTTCTAAAAGTATAAATATAAAATACACCAGGGGCACCTGGGTGACTCAGTGGGTTAAGCCTCTGCCTTCAGCTCAGGTCATGATCTAAGGTCCTGGGATCGAGCCTCGCATTGGGCTCTCTGCTCGGCAGGGAGCCTGCTTCCCCCTCTCTCTGCCTGCCTCTCTGTCCACTTGTGATCTCTCTCTCTCTCCCTCAAATAAATAAATAAAATCTTTAAAATACACCAAATACTACTACTGCCACCAGCTCTACTGCCAACAGGCAAAACTAGATTCACTTTTTAAAAGACAGATACAGTAATAGATAAGACATTAATTTTCTTCCTAATTAGATAGAAAAGAGGGCTTCTTAAAAAGCTTGTTATATAAACAAAATCTTAGGACTAAAAATAAGACATGCTTAATAGGAAAATGAAGTGAAAAATATTTTGCTACTAGGTAATTCCCCAGGGCCTCTCGAACCATCACTCTAAAAAGTAGATTAGTAGCTGATAATTCCTAGTAATAAGAATTTATTATCCAATCTGTGAGCTTGTATTTCCCAAAACATAAAGATGATGCTAAATAATCTTAAAAAAAACTCCACAGACTACACTATCTAGATATAATATGAATTAAGAAAATTGTTACAAAATGATCAAAAAGAAAATTATATAAAGTAGAATCCTATAAAACACAGGTAGCCTGGGATTGTGTTGGCCCCATCAATAAACTCCCCTATGGTTTTCCACCATACTGAGTTTTCCATTTCTCATGTCAAGACCTGAATTGGTTTCAATATATACACAAGAAACAAAAGTAAAACAATAGATTGTAATTAAACACCTTCACTCAGAAAAATCTGAATTTCCAGAATCATCTTATATAAGTACTTTCTTATCTCTTCAACAAAAAAAATTTTTATTTGGTAGAACAAGGATAAACTCTATCCCTGGCAAGCTATTTTTAAATAATTTTATGCCAGCAGCTAGAACATGAGGCTTCTCGAGAACAATTACAGAAGCAATCCAAAGTAACAAAGAAGCAAAGTAACAAAATGAAAGCAGAATTCCACAAATACTGTAACAGCTACCCCCCACCACCAACACTGTACAAACAAAACCAGGCAACAAGGGCTTGACAAATTAGATATTAATGGTATGGGAAAATAATGTCCTACCTTTGTTAGAGAAAGGTAAATGTTGCAACTGAGAAAATAAAAAGTCCTGGCTGGTTCTCAAGTACCTCATGGTGGGACCGGAAGTGTCCGAGCAGGCGCACAACTGATAGATCACCTGAAGGGTTAGAGATGCGCAAAGCCCCAGGTCATTTTCTGTGTGTTCAATATTTTAAGGTAAAAGGTGAACCAGAAACTAACACCCATCGGTAACTCAAGCAAAATAGATAAATACACATAAAACACATGCTCAGGTACAAGCAGTTGTAGGGAAGCCGATGCAAGACAACATACTGGAATATAACTGAGAGTGCTGATGACATCACTACAGAGCTAATCTTGGAGTCAGCCTAAGTGTTTGTTAATACACACAGTTAAGTTTAGTATTTTAGTTATTATTTTTAAAATATTTTTATTTTTTTATTTGAAAGAGAGAGAGAGATCACAAGTAGGCAGAGCAGCAGGCAGAGAGAGAAGGGGAAGCAGGCTCCTCGCCGAACAGAGGGCCCGATGTGGGGCTCGATCCCAGGACCCCGAGACCACGACCTTAGCCAAAGGCAGAGGCTTAAACCACTGAGCCACCCAGGCACCCCTTCAATTATTATTAATAGCAAAATACTCGAAGTAACTTCTAAAAACTGTACTAAATTTATCTGACTCTCAGGAAGATAAAAAATTTACCAGAATTGAAGCAATTTAAAAAAAAATAGAAAGAAGATGCAGATTAAATAACACCTTGCACAGTCTCAGCTGAGGCCGAAGAAGGCAATGCTCTGTCCTGATTTCAGCTTTAATGTTGTAACAGCTGTCCTTTCTATATATTGTATGTGATCTGTTTTTCCTATTTTGTGCCTGTTTTTCATATTTTGTGATTTCGCTATTTAAAATAGCCCCCAAGCATAGGGCTGAAGTAAGTGTTCCTAAGTACAAGAAGGCTAGGACGTGCCTTACAGAGAAAATACAGGGGTTAGGTAAGCTTCATTCAGGCATGAGCTGTAGTGCTACTCGCCTTGAGTTCAATGCTAACGAATCAATGATATGTATTAAGTAAAGTGTCTTTTAACAGAAACACATATCTAACCAGGTTATTGAATTATTGGTTGCCGGGATCCAAGGCTTACAGGCTTAACACTAAGTTTTCCCTAGGAGCAATGACTCAATATTCACCAATTCGGTGTTCATTGTGAATTTATAAAACCAGTAATGACAATCAACTATAAATCCATGTCTGTCCTTATATTCTTAAGAAAAATACAGAAGAGGGGGCACCTAGGTGGCTCAGTGGGTTAAGCCTCTGCCTTCGGCTCAGGTCATGATCTCAGGGTCCTGGGATCGAGCCTCACATCGGGCTCTCTGCTCAGCAGGGAGCCTGCTTCCTCCTCTCTCTCTGCCTGCCTCTCTGCCTACTTGTGATCTCTGTCTGTCAAATAAATAAATAAAACCTTTTAAAAAAATAAATAAATAAATAATTTTAGAAGTAAATAAATAAATAAAAAGAAAAATACAGAAGAACAGGGACACCTGCATGGCTCAGTCAAGCATCTACCTTCGGTTCAGGTCCTGATCCCAGGGTCCTGAAATCGAGCCCACACTGGGCTCCCTGGTCAGCAGGAAGCCTGCTTCTTCCTCTCCCACTCCCCCTGCTTGTGTTCCCTCTCTCTGTCAAATACATAAATAAAATCTTAAAAAAAAAAGAGAGAGAGAAATACAAAAAGTTCTGAAGGTGCCGGCTAGAGCAAAGAACCCGGCAACAGTCTACAGGTAATTTACACTGCAGCAGTGCAGGAAGCTGTCAGCAGAAAGAACTACACAAACCATGTCTACACAAGGAAAAAAACTAAAAATAACACAAGGTAAAACTTGAATTGTGCGGTTGCAGATGTACACTGGTCTTCCAGATAGCTGTGATGTTATTTTTGGTACTCTATAAACAAATAAGCATTTGAGAAGCTAATACTGAACTTCTCCAAACAAAACAAAATCAGTTATCCATATTATGTGGCCACTTGAGAAGATGATCTCAGGGTTCTGGGATTGAGACCCTGCAGCAGGCTCTCTGCTCAGCAGGGAAGATACAAGATCTTCTCTACTAAGAAGATACAAGAACAGATGCTCAAAGATGTGGGAGAGGTCACACTGTCGGAGGAAGGACACAGCAAGTGAGTTCCCGAAACACTACAAGCCATTCTACAAGCGTGTGCCCAATAACCTCCCCAGTTCCCAAGACAAGGCAGGAAAAATCTCCATCCTCAGAGGGAGCACAAAGGAACAGGCTCAGTCTCAACTTCTTCATCCAGAAGGCCTTGTACTGCTAGATGACGAAGATATCAGGAAGGTCCAAACTCTTCCCTTTGCTACAAGGGAAGCAGGATAAAGTATAAACCTATGGGGGAAGGAAGCATCTTCCATTAAAAATGGAGCAGTGCTCCTTGGTTCAGTGCAGATTCTGACTCAGCAGTCTGGAGCAGGACCCGAGCTTCGGCACTAACAAGCTCCTGAGCGGGGCCGGCTGATGAGGCTGGACCCCAGTTTGAGTAGTGAAGTCACAGAGCAGCTGTAAGAAGCTGGCAGACCGCTGGGATAGACACGTTTTCGTTGGTCAGGACGGTGGATACAAACCAGAGCATCTGGGTGAACCAGGGCCCGCACTCTGATGTGGTGAAAATCAGCGGAGCTGAGTAGCAGCGCTTCTGCTTTCCGGTCTGTCAGACTTTCCCCCACTGCCCTCTCCCCACCTCTGTCTTAAATCTGGCTCTGTTCACTTACTTCACCTGCCTAACTCCTCTAGCCTCCTTTAACCTTTAGCCTAACTCCTTTAGATCGAGCCTATCAACTACTTCTACATAAATATGTCGAATTCTAGAGCACTGCTAAAATGCACATCAAGTTCGTTCCCCCATTTTGATTCTGAGGGAGACCAAGCTTACAGGTCTTCCTCACAGGACTCACAGTGAAGGACTATTTGGATAGCTAGAGGACAGAAGAAAATTGTAAAGAACTACAAAAAGAAAAATGGGAGCATAATGAAGAAAAATCTCCAGGTCACTAGAAGCCAACAATGCCTTTCTTACTCTGAAAACGTGAATCAAGGGTGCTACTGAAATTAAGAAACGAGTCACACCTTAAAGAGCCTAGTTTTTCAAACACAAAATGAGTAAGATGAGAAATAATCGTAAGTGAACAAAGGCAAAACAGAAGCTCTCAGGACAGTTTCAACTTGGCACTAATGTGACTTTCCACCACCTTACGTTTGGCTCCAGTGCTGGAGTCACGCGGTTCTTAAACAGCGCTTTCACCCACAGTCCTACATTCTCAGCTAAGTCCCACAATAGCCCACCGCACACACAGACACACACAGACAAGTTCCGCGCCACGCCCAAGCTGACGTAGCTCGTTAAGGGACAGAGATGAGAATCAGAGGTCTTCTGACCCAAATCCACTACTGTCTTCACCAAAAAGAAACAATTTGAAACAGCACCACTGGATACTTTCTACACTACCGGGTCAAAATCCATCTCGAAAATCTAATTTCCCTCATTTCTCAAGGGAGCAACATGTAAGATCTATACATCTATAGGTTCTTGGGGTTTGTGCTCCACGGATTTTATCTATAAATGAAAGACAAGCCAAACTCACAACTCAAGTCTTACTGTTATACTTCCAGATCTGTGATATACTCAAGCATTTCTTAAATCTCTCCTACTAATTGCTATTAAATACAGCCTTCTGTATACCTGGTAACACAGTTCAGCGAGTTGAGGAGATTCTCTCACTGCTACTGGGCCTGTTCTCCCTTCAGTTCCCTTCTCCAAGATGTTTAAAATGGCGTGAAGGCACGTCCGAGGGCAACCCAACACTCCTATGAGAAACCAAGAAGAAACTCAGCTTTTCAAATTTTTGCATTAAAAGCCTAAAAATCCTTTTATAAATATTAAACTCCACAAATATATGCTCCACTGTAAACACATTTTCAAATAATGCCGTAGAAAATTAAATTCTCCAAGGCTTAATTTGTTGACTTAGATCTAATTTCTAAAGACTTATCTACCATCTGACCTCTCACTGCCAGTGAATTATCCCATGAGCCCAGAATTCAACGAGTGACCACTTAGCTACATAAAGATGAACAGAAATCAATGTCTACGTGTCCTCTGGCTATACCTGGATCTTGCAGGTTTGTAGTACTGACAGGTTTCTTCAGTTCAAAGCCCAGAAGGTAGAGAGCAAGGTTGGGGGGGTTACGTTCCAGAGAGGTGATGAGAAGATTCAAGATGTGGATTCTTGTTTCATGACGGATTCCAGCTAATTTCTTTTCAAGTTCTGATCCTTAATGTGGAAATTCATGACACAAAGTTACAAAACAATAAAAAGGTCAAGATAAGTTTAAATATATAAAGCTTGTATTCCAAACCTCCATGTTCTCTTTAAGTTCACTTCATCTGCCATTAGAATGCAGATTTGTTTAAAGCCTTACATGTTTGTGCTAGCAAATTCTCAAACTTCTCTTTTATCACCAACAGACAGTTAACAGTTTTCTTTATATTTATACAGAGTGAAAAAACAATACATGTTAGTAGAAGACATACCCTCTTCTAGACGTACAAATTCTTCTGTGTCTTCACTATCCAAACACTCCACAAATCCAGCCATCAGCTTCTGACTTACACCCTGGGATCATATAAAGATTTTTTTAAAAGACAAGTTATAAACTTCTTAAATATCAGAGAAACTATGATACATTTCTTTATAGACACTTGTTTATAAAGAAAAAAGGCAAATCTCTAAAGTATTTAGGTTTCAATTTCATTTTTAATAGGAAATGCAATTCCTTAAATTGCCATAAGTTAGCTCTCTATAGAAACAAAGAAACAAATATTTCTTATTGGTTTCAAAACTCGCTTCCCTAATTTCCTTTCCCAAAATATCAAACCAGTTTTAAAAAATAACATTAAATTGCCATCTGATGACCTCCTCATTGTATACCCAAGACTATGAGATCTTAACTAAAATATAAAATAAAATTCTCACCTTCTCTCTTTAGAATTTGTTTCTGGGCTGGGCTGAGAGATTAGACATTACCCAGTCTCCTCGAGGACTTAAGCAGGATATTAAAATTGGTAATAATAATTCATACTCAAATGTATATGAATGAGCTAAGAACCCTCACATTCCACATCTCCTCTCATATAGTTTTTGTGGGGTTTGTTACAATTGATTAATGGAACTTTAGTTCAGTATGTGGGTTATACACTGATTATTAGCCCAACAAAGGAGGATTCTGACAACAATACAATCCTCCCTATCATGTAGTTTTCAAGAACCTTATCCAAAAGCTAGATCAGACAGTGGTTCTCAACCTGGGTGGCACTGCCACTCCAGATGGCACTTCGAAATATATGGGGGCATTCTGAGTTGTCACAACTAGAGATTATTACTGACAGACAGTGGCAGGGGACCAGGGATGCTAAGAGTCTTGCAGTATGAGGAAGAGTGATACAAAATGAATATCTGTCCCATCCAAAAGGCCCGAGGAGTCTCAGTTTTGTTTTTTAACAATTTTATTTATTTGAGAGAAAAAGAGAGAGTGAATGAGCAGCGGAGGGACAGAGGGAGAAGGAGAAAGAGAATCTCCCCACTGAGCACAGAGTCTGACATGGGGCTTGATCTCAGGACTGTGAAATCATGACCTGAGCCAAAACGAACACTCAGACACCCAACCAACTGAGCCACTCTGTCACCCCAAGAGTTCCTCTTTTAAAACACTGTACAGGGCACCTGGGTGGCTCAGTGGGTTAAGCCTCTGCCTTTGGCTCAGGTCATGATCTCAGGGTCCTGGGATCAAGTCAAGCATCGGGCTCTCCATTTGGCGGGGAGCCTGCTTCCTCCTCTCTCTCTCTGCTGCCTCTCTGCCTACTTGTGATCTCGTTCTGTCAAATAAATAAATAAAATCTTTAAAAAAAAAAAAACTGTACATAACAAAATTCAGCTACCAAGGAGTACACAACAAAATTCAACTAGCTAAAGTAGTGCTTTCTAATGTGAAGATACAAGGGGACAAATGCTTATAAAGAGGGGAAAAAAGCAGCAAATTCCCCAAAGGTAGCTATTCAGCATAGAAACGAGTTATCCAGGACAGAAAGAGATTATAAATCAGTTTAACAGAATAGCATCTGAAAACTGTCTAAAGTGCAATATCAGATGAAGTGACACAAATGGAAGTTACCAGAAAACCACAACAGTAGACAACTCAATAGTGAGACACATTCACAACTGCACAAGCTCAGACTACAGTCAGAGTGACCGACAGAGTGATACAAAGGATGCAAACACAAGCAGAAGCTACACTAGAAACCTTATCCCCTTAATGTACTCAGAGGAGCAAGAGTCTCACTCCGCCTGCCAGGCACACACCACAGCGTCTGCAGCATCACTGTGGATGGTACACTCTTCAAACACAAATCACAGCCTAGGACACGGATAGGTTTTCACCATCATATACACATACACTTACTTTCAAAGAATTTTTTCATAAACACGAGTAAGAGTCCTCCACAGACACTGTGACTTCCATATGCACTCAGAATGTACCAAAAGAAGTAACAACAACAAAAGCAGTTACCTGGTCATGTGTGAAATCTCCAACCAATTTTATCTGAATATTGGAGTTGCAAGAGATACAGCAGAGGATCTTGGCACTTTCAAAAGCCAATTCCGGATTAGTATTGCCATGATACAGGTATCTTTAAAGCAAAAAAACATTTGAGGAACAATGTGACGAAACTTTTGGCTTTTCACACCTCTCAACAAGGAACATGTAGAACCGGGGCATAGAGCACTCCTGGGTAAATGAGATAAAGGTTTCGGTTCTAACTAGATGCAGTCTGTTGTGGGTTGAATGGCATTCCTCCAAAATTCAATCACGATATCCAAATCCACAGTGACCTTATTTGGAAACAGGGTCTTTGCAGACATAGTCAATCAAGTTAAGGTGAAGTCATTACAGACTACATGCAGCCCTAGTCCAATGATGGCTTATTAAAATTAGGGGGGGGATTCAAAACAGACACACACACAGGGAGAACATCATGTGAAGCTGAAGACAGCAATCAGGGTGATGCCTCTACAAGTCACAGAACAACAAACACTGCCAAGAAAACCACTGGAAGCTAGGATGTATACGTGAGAAGTTTTCTTCCTAGCTCCTAACCGCCAAACTTCCAACTTCCCTAAAGGAAAAAAACTATATATTTATAGTGATATATAGTATATATAATATAATATGTAATATTATATTGTTTCCTGGAGTTGAGCATCTCTCGTGGTTTGCCTCCCTCTTCATTTTCATCTTGTTTTATTTTTCCTTCCCTTCCCCTACACTTATCTGTTTTGTTTCAGCCCTTCTACTGTTCAGCTATTATGGACAATGCAATTATAAAGATTGGGGTTCATGTGCCCCTTCGAGTCACTGAATTTGTATCCTTTGAATAAATACCTACTAGTTCAATTGCTGGGTCATAGGGTAGCTCTATTTTTTAACTTTTTGAGGAAGCTCCATACTGTTTCCCAGAGTGGCTGCATCAGTTTGTATTCCCACCAACAGTGTGAGAGGGTTCCCCTCAAGGAGACAAACAATATTAAGATAATGTCATTTTATACTCAGAAATGTTTAGGATGTGGAACCCATTAGAAAGAAAAAAAGAAACCATAAAGGTCAGAGTAATTAAAATAAGAAGGACTAAAGAAAGCAAGAACAAAATGAGCCCCCCTCCCACCAAGTAATGAATGAAGGAGCTTACCAGATTTGGAAATCAAAGATAGAATGCCCACGTGATTTATTTCATCATTTTTCTACCTACAATTGTAACTTACCTGGCAATATTCACCACATTATCGGCCTTCTTAGTTCTGGGATTGATTCCCTGTAACAGTTGTTCTAAAGGAGAGACGATTAGAGCCAGCTGACTCTCTCTTAGAAGATCCATAAAGAGATTTTCCTTTTGCAGAGTCAGATTGAGAAGTGCAAGGCAATGCTGTACTGCCTTCTCCAAGTGTTTCTTCCCTACAAAAAAACACAAACTGAAGTTAGAAAGTTCTACATGAACCTTAGAAATGCACAGTTCTTAGGAAAACAAGCTAAGGGACAAGTTCTGGACTTAAAAAGCCCTCAAATGTTCACTTGCAACAGCAACTTCATACAACTACTCACCCATGCCAATTCACAGTAATTACCGTTAACTTAAGAATCCCCGTATGCAGTGGCTTCTCAGTCACTTTCCCTTAGTTCTTCCTTAACTATTTGGAGAAATGGTTCCGAGACTGGGGGGTGATTTAGGCCCAAGGGGACACGTAGCAAGACCTAGAGATACTTTTCGTTGTCACAACTGGGAAAGTTCTACAGGCATCTAGTGGTTAGAGGCCTACAGTGCACAGGACAATCCCCACAACAAAGAATTTCATGGCCCAAGATGTCAATGGCACCAAGACTGAGAAACTGATTCGAGTAATACATACTCACTGCAGAAAATGTGTAAATAAATAAACAGAATTTGAACAGGATCATCTGCAATCCCACCATTCAAATTTAAAATACATGGACTCTGGAGCCAAACTGCCTAGGTTCAAATCAGAGTCACAACTTACTGTGGAAAGATACGAAACCACTTTGTTGCATCAATTTCCTTATTTGCAAACCGGAAATAACAGTATCTAGTAAGAGGGCTTTTGTACAGATTAAATGTGTTAAATGTGCTTTTAAAAGCACCAAATGAATATTAAGCACTCAATAAATCATGATAATTAGCAGCAGTAATGATTTTGAATAAAACTTACTGAACACTATGAACCACCAATTACAAAAACTATATGGACAAGAAAACAAAAAGTACATTAGATTTATATTTAGGCATGTTACAGATATTAAAGTGAAAGAAACATGATTCTAACTACTGATTAAAAAAACCATGCAATGAGACACAGTGATAGTGTACTGTACTTTCACTTTTATTTTTTTTTTTTTTTAAAGATTTTATTTATTTATTTGACAGACAGAGATCACAAGTAGGCAGAGAAGCAGGCAGAGAGAGATGAGGAAGCAGGCTACCCGCTGAGCAGAGAGCCCGATGCGGGGCTCGATCCCATGACCCTGGGATCATGACCTGAGCCGAAGGCAGAGGCTTTAACCCACTGAGCCACCCAGGCGCCCCTGTACTTTCACTTTTAGTATGCTTTCATTGCATGACTCACTGGAAACACCTATGAATAATCTCACAGTGAAAAAGAACTTCAGAAATCATCTCTTTCAAACCCTCTGCTTACAAAAAAATAAAAATATGAGAACTGTTTTCATGACATTAAGACATTCAGGCACATACCAGGGAAAGGGGCATAGGTATCCAGCTGCTTAACACCTTCTTCCAGTAAACTAAGGGCAAGCTCCAACATTGGTGACTCATTCAGAAGATGATACATGAGACTAAATCCTGGTGGCTTATAGGCTATGATTTCTTCTCCTAAATAGAACACAACACAATCCAAAAGACGAACAGTTAGTATTTTTGTCAGACCCTTGGTTTATATGAAATGTATGAAACTTGTAAATTAAATGGCATCTAAACAGGCAAGGTTCAATATAGAGACAAGGACACAAACTATATACAGCTATAATTTCCAAAAGGGCTGTTTTGCTCAGAGCAGTTAGTTACCTATAACATGTTAACTATCCAAGAATCTGTAAGGCAGTGTTATCTTTCATTCAGCAAAATTTTACTTTATTTTCTCTTGCTCAGAACAATGAAAATAACTAAAGTAATGTAACAAAAAAGATTACATTCTAACCTAATTCACAAACTTAGAAATAATTTGTATCTTATAATTTATAAATTACAAATAGCTTTACAAATAGCTGACAGCTTATTGGAAAGTGACAGAATTAAATTACCTTGTAATTCCACAAACTGGTCTACAAAATCTTCCAGTTGAGGCTCATAATCTCTGAGCAATTTATAAAACACCTCCAAAACAACCTCAGCAACTTCCCACTACAGAAAGAAATAAACGTGACAGTAACAATAAAACAGTCCAAGGTGATAGCCTTGCTAGGCTTTCCATTCCTCCCACTTTTCTCCAGAACATGAAGAAGCCCCTTCTCTGACGTGTCAAATACTTCCTATTTTCTCTAAAAATCCCAGCTGTAAAGGTTCTGAGACATCATCTAATCACCCTTATTTCACAGAGGAAACAAATGAAGCTCAAAGCATGAGTAACTTCCCCAAAACCATAAAACTTGGTAGCAAAGGTACTGGAAATACAAGGCCTGGACTTCTATTCCCAGACCAGTATTCTACCTTACGGCCCTAGCCAAAAAAGTGAAGAGGACTCAGTCACTGCTGGGCTTGCCCCCTAATGGCCCCATTAACACCTTTCTGTTAAAAAATGTTTTTTAAAGCCGTGTAACAAGTAAAAATATTTATGCCAAAGGAAAAATATACACAACAGTATAGACAGTAAAATTAAAACTTTATTTTAAAAAATCCATCATATAGAATTTATGAAGGCGGAGTTTGCTAAATATAGATAGGGTGTTTTTTTTAATCATCATTTTAAAACCATTTCCACTGCATATAATTTTATCAAGACGGAGTTTGGGAATTGCGACTATACAGTGATTTTTAAAAAATTATTATTTTAAAATTGTCCACTTAGCTATATTTTCCAAAAATTTCAAGATCATTTATTTAAATAAAAAAGGCTTATCACCACATAAGAATGGATTTTAGGATTGAGAAATACACAAACACTGTCTCTAATAATCTATGCTATTTAGATTGAGATCTAAAGCTGTTTTTGTGAGAAGCTAGTGTTCTAAAATAAAAGAAGTTCAACCTGAAGACTTTCAAATCAAAAAATTCACGAAGTTGAGGAACAAAAGTCTGAGGGTTAGTATGCTGGGCCGGAAACACAATCAATGGTAGCTTGGGAAAAGTGTAGGACTGGAAATGTCCATACGTGTGAATGAAAAACAGTAACCTGGAAAGAACGTGGCTGCCTGAAGCTCTAAACACTTAGGGTCATAATGACCTTTTTAAGAAAAGGCAAATAAGCTACCTAAGCCAAGTGCAAAAATGTATCAGAACATCTTGTCGAAGAGACAGCCATTCTTAGCATCCATTATTTGGTTGCTGAGATAATTTGAGGACTTAAATGTAAACCCCTCTCAGTGTTTATTTTTACTATGTGAGAAGGAAAAATTATAAAGCAACTGACAAAAAAATGAATTTCCGGTACTTGAAACTAAATACTAGAAACAAACTGTCCAGTGAAAGGGGAATGAATACATGAATCATGCTAAAAACAAGTAAGGCTCGTGCAGTCGTTAGACTATTTTCAAAGAATCTTTGACGGCATGAAGAAGTGCTCATGATACCGTATTTAGTGGCCAAAAAGAGATGCAAACTAAACTAATTATTTCAATTAAAATATATATGTATAGGAAAAAGTTATCTTCCTTTGGCAGGATTACGGACAATATTACTTCTTATATTGTTCTCTATTTTCCTAACTGTCCCAAATCAGCATAAAAATTTTATAATCCTCATACAATAACAAATAAACCCAACAGGTTAAAAAACAAGAAAATTATACAAATAAAGCAGAAATGTCCCTACAAGATATATTCAAGTGTATTCTGTGAGGTGATAAACAGTATTTATAGACTAAGTGAATTACATCAGAACCTGGAAGGGTCTCTTATATAGCTTAGAGGTTATAAGCTTGAATCTGGAATCACAGTCCTAGGTTCAAATCCTGATCCTGGACCTTAGGCAAGTTCCTTAACCTTGCTAAGCCTCCATCTGTAAAATGGGAATGTTAATAGTACCTGCCTCAGGGTAATATTAGAATTACATAAGATGAAATATATATACGTTCAGTTCTGAGTGTGTTGCAACCAGAGCAAATATGTATGTTAACGTCAATGCTCCCTGAGCCTCCATCACAAACATACCTGACAAACCATAATACGCCTTCCCACTAAGCCAAGACTTCACAACCCAAAAGCACTACTAAATCTATAGAAATTGGTGTGCAAGTTAGGGTTAATTTATTTTAACCCTAAAAGGGACAAATGTGTTTCCAACGGACAATGGTATGACATTTTTGGTTCAATTTTGGCCCAAATTTGTTCAGTGAAGGATCTGAATGACTACGAATTCATATCAACTAAACTACTGATCACTAAAAAGTCAGTGCTTTGGTTTTAATGCCCAGATTTGTTGTTGGGTTTGTTTTTTTTTTTTTAATTTATTTGAGAGAGAGACAGAGAGAGAGCATGAGCGAGGAGAAGGTCAGAGGGAGAAGCAGACTCCCCATGGAGCTGGGAGCCCGATGTGGGACTCGATCCCGAGACTCCGGGATCAGGACCTGAGCCGAAAGCAGTCATCCAACCAACTGAGCCACCCAGGCGTCCCTTGGGGGATTTTTTTAAATGCATATAAACTAATCAGATCATGGATGACACAGTATTAAAGACTATGAATTTTACTGAGTGCCAAAAGCTAATATGAATCTATAGCACCTTATACCTTTCATAAAAGAAAAAGCAGCAATAAATGAGTAAGGACAAAAAACATTTTCTCTGAACATTACCTTTTCAGCAGCTCTCCGGTAAGCTCTTGTACGGAATCGGAGAAACACAGAATCTCTAAGAAACTGCAAATAAGGGTCAAAGCCAGGGGGCCGCAGGCCAGCACCCAAATTAGAAGGAAATGAGCTCTCCACCAGGGTACTAATAAGCTGGCAAAAAGCCCGAGTCAATGGGTATTCTTCACACCGGGATTCTATTTCATTTAGTTCAACCTACCAAAGAAAAATAAAGACATTTAGTAATATAAAACAATCAGCTATAAAGTACAAAACATTTGCAGATATTGACTCATTAATATTGAGCTTATCATCATCACAGCAAAAGAAACCTAACGCATATCACCATTTTTCACTTAGAGGAAAAGACACAAAGTAGTATATAAATCTAGATCAATCAGATGGAAGAATTTTAAATTCCCACATACTGTTCCCAACTGCGAATTAAAAATAGAAATCTTACATGTTTCCTTATGAAAAAGAGAGGGCGAGTGTAGACAGAGAGAAGACAAAAAACTAAAACAAGTAAATTCTCATTTCAGGTTGACTCAAGTAACCTAATTAAATCGAATTTAAAGCAAACTTTCAGCTTGGATGGCTGCCATGTAACATCCTTTACCAACTCTGAAATCTGAAGTATTTTGGTTCCTCTCACGAAAAATTTCATCTCCATTTCAACATGGACTGGACATTTCAAATGAAATATATTAAGTTTGAAAATTATAGGAACCTAACAGGGTAGGAACAATTTTGTTAATTTTCATCATGTGACTGTATGAATAGAGAACATTTAAACAAAAAGGAAAACTTTACCTCAATACCAATAGCTTGCCTCTGGCTTGGAACCCTCACGGTCTGCAGAATCTTAAAATATTAAGAAACAGATGTTAGGAACACTCCCCCCCCACTCCTCGATGAAAAATAGTGGCTCTGCAATATAATAGTCCTATTCCTCCCACACCACATGCGTATATCTTATGCTGATCAGAAAGCACAATTGAAAAGTTTCTGATAGCACTTTCATTAGCAATCATGTGGGATTCAGGTAAAACCTCTGATTATCTGGGCTTCAGAAAACTGGTAGTTTCTAAGAGCACACAAGAAGTATGACAGAAAATTTCCTCTGAGATATTCTAGGAATCATCTTAAGAGGATTTATGGGACGAAATCTCACCAATGCTCAAGACCAGCCCTACAATTAGAACCAGAAAACTAATAATTAAATTTGTTAAGAACAGGTTTGAAAAGGTTTCTTGTGTGGGCAAAAGTTCTGAGTTAAGACGTTCTGACCTGACCTTGCTAGGGACATAAGCAATAAATGGTATAATTAATTTCACTTAATTTTATGTTACTTACCTCTCTTACAAGCTGAAAATATACTATCAGGTAGGATCCTTTAAAAACAAGTCTTGCTCTAAGGGTATCTAAAATGTCTAAACCTAATCATATTTCATTTTCGGTATAAAGCAGCACTAAGCACTTCGAACACTAAGTATGATATATTCACAAATGAAAAAAACTGAAGTATTAATACTAAATCCAAAGTGATTCAGCCTCTCAGCACACACCAGCTCCCTTCATTTTGCTCTTATAAAGTAGCATTACATCTTCAGGACACACGTTAGAAAATAACTAGAATATTTTACTCCTTCAAAATAGTGTTAGAATCACAGACACCTATATGCTTTATTGTTTTTTAGACAAACAAATATTCCACCTAACTATTTTCACAGAGGTATTTCTGTAAAGCACATCCTTACTCTCCTTTTTAATCTTAATGTGTGTGTGTGTGTATATATAGAATAACTATACCTTCACAAAACAATTCCAATAGGCCTTATATCTAAAGAAATAAGTGTTAACAGAGATACTTCGTTCTTCTGGTATGGGATAGGAGGCCAGGGAAGGAAGCAACAGAAAAGAAAAACAGGTATTCCCCACATTTAATGAGTACAAATAATATCTGAAGGCTTCTATCAGCCTGGTCTTAAAGACAGAGTTGAGGAATTCTGTCCATTTATTAATATCTCACAGACACTGAAAAACAAAGTCTTAGGAGAAGAACCCATCTCCAGTAACCTACTGAAGCTGTCAGCTGATCTAAGAGAAAAACCTAAGCCTGTTAATTTCTGATGCTATGCTCGGTACTCAAACCATAACTAACTGGGAAGCTGCAAATTGGATGCCCCTGCTTCTACCATATTATCGAGCCTCACTTTCCAAACTATTACATCAGAGAGCTGATAATACTACCTGAGTGTATTCCAACGACTGCCAGAGGGAAGCAGCAATTTCAGGGGATTTTCCAAAAGCTGCAAGGGTCTTCAGCAGCTCTGCTTTGAGAACGGGGGGAATACTGCATTGCAGGAGTCCCAGAATCACCACAACCGGGGTCCACTGAGGATGTTCACAGAGTGCCAGACGAGCATTTTCACTCTGGGGATCAAACACAAAAGATGAGAGAGACTTTCCCATCTTCAAAACCTAAGAAAAATGACCAGGAATCATCTAAATTGCTAGCACTTATACTGAGTATTCAAGGGCTTAATACATATTAAAACAAAGATAAGCCTATGGCTGATGTTTGAGGGATCAAATCAGATTACAGCTCAGTCAGTGTAAAGAAGGGAGTAGAAACAGCATTTTAGAATTACTTTCAGAGCTCTAAGTTTGGAAAATAATCCATATGAGGGTCACATAAATCTTACCTAAGCATTTTCAATCTTAAACAAATGTAGACTGTTTTTTATTATAATATATGAATGAATACCTTTTAGTTTTTTGAGAAAAAAAAATGAAGATATATATGGTAAAATATACCACTTTCCTTTTTCAGTAGACTCTACACACAGCATAGAGCCCAATGCAGGGCCTGAACTCACAACCCTGAGATAAAAGTTGGATGCTTAGCTGACTAAGCCACCCAGGCACGCCAATACCATTCCATTTTAATTCAACAAGTAATAACTACTAACTTTATGGGGGTTTTTTGTTTTGTTTTGCTTAATATTTTATTTATTTGACAGAGAGAGAGAGGGAACGTGCACAAGTAGAGGGAGCAGCAAAGGGAGAAACAGGCTCACTGCTGACCAGGAACCCCTATATGGGGCTCAATCCCAAGACCACGGGATCATGACCTGTGCAGAAGGCAGATGTTTAACCGACTGAGTCACCTAAGCACCCCCTAACTTTATGTTTTAATGTTTAATAACAAGCATTACTAGAAAAGCCAGAAAGTTAGAAGTCACTATTCCTGTCCTCAAGACAGAATGTCTCACTAAGCAATTTTGTTCTAGGAAATAACAGAACAAGTAGAAGAGGTTTCTGAGTAGAAAGATTATGTAATGAAGCTTGTGTTTTCTTTTTTTTTTTCTTTTTAAAGATTTTATTTATTTACTTGAGAGAGAGACAGTGAGAGAGACCATGAACGAGGAGAAGGTCAGAGAGAGAAGCAGACTCCCTGTGGAGCTGGGAGCCCAATGCGGTCCTCGATCCCAGGACTCCAAGATCATGACCTGAGCCGAAGGCAGTCATCCAACCAACTGAGCCTCCCAGGTGTCCCTTTCTTTTTTTTTTTTTAAAGATTTTATTTATTTATTTGACACACAGAGATCACAAGTAGGCAGAGAGGCAGACAGAGAGAGAGGGGGAAGCAGGCTCCCTGCTGAGCAGAGAGCCTGATGCGGGGCTCGATCCCAGGACTGAGATCATGACCTGAGCTGAAGGCACAGGCTTAACCCACTGAGCCACCCAGGCGCCCCTGAAGCTTGTGATTCTTATAAAGACTAATTTGATAGTGGGGGGTAAGATGGTTTGGTGTAAGGAGAGACTAAAAGAGGATTCAGTAAATAACTTCTCTTAGGTTTTTTTCTTTCTTTCTTAGTAAAAAATATTTCTTTTTAGCTAAAAATATTCTTGGGGTTCCTGGATGTCTCAGTCGGTTAAGAATCCAACTCTTGATCTCAGAGTCAAGAGACTGAGCCCCACTTTGGGCTCTGCACTTGGCATGGAGCCTGCTTGAGTCTCTCCCTTTGTCCCTCTCACGTCCCCTGCACATGCTCTATAATAAAAAAATAAATTTTAAAATAAATTTTAAAAATAACAAATAAAAAAATATATTCTTTATGTATACATAACACCAACACACACACATCCAAACCTATGCTAGGAACTTTCTAAAAGGATGTGCATCTACAACTGATTCTTATTTGCCCTTCTATTTTCTTCTAGGCATATGCTATTACTTTCCCACTAGCTGACAGCAATAAGCTGGGCTACCATTACTACACCCTCTGAAGGTAAAGAAACAGAGCTTAAAAACAGAATTCCATATATGCAGAATTCTATATGTGCAAAACTCATCACTCATAAACTTCAAGCATTTCGTGAAAATTTGCAAGTTCCTTAAAATGCCCCGTGCATTAAAATACACCCTCACATGCTGTGGATAATAATTACCCAAGTAATGATGGTGGAGGTGAGCTGTAAAAAAGCAATCAATCCATCCTGCTCCTTCTGGGTGATGCCGCGTGAAGGGAGGTGACGGTACTGGACACTATCTGCACTCGGAAGATCCTTCCGGAGGTGCTCATGGTAAAGCATTAAGGAGTGAAAGAAATGTTCCCAGGAAACAGGACTGCCACCTGTTCCCTGAATATTTTCAACTGTAAAGAAAGACAGCACAGAATTTCGTTTCAAAAATGTCTAAGCATCTGCTTGGAAATGGAGGGAGAAAATAAATTTAAAGCAATAAACTTTGTCTTTGTCCTAGTTAAGTAGAGTGTGTTGTCTTGTCCAGATTAAGTAGTGTGTTGAAAAAGGGTTAGAATTCCTCTATAAACTAAAACTCTGGATTAATTTTTCCTCGGCTAAGAATGGAAGAATGGGTGGTGCCCATCTAAGCGCAAAGGTAAATTACTTTTGATTTCAGTTATCTACTTTATATCCATAAGAGTTCTCTGTGTTGTGCTATAATTAGGTAAGGCTACTATATACTCCGTTATATACTAACCACTGGGCAAGGCAAGCAGGCCTTGACAGAGTAGCCAGAAAAATGGCCTTGGAGCTGGGCAGATCTCAGTTCCAATCCTGCTCCTCCTCGTGACCTTGGATAAGTTACTTCTCTAAACCTCAGTTTCCTCCCATGTAAAAATGAAAGTAATAATATCTACCTAACTAAACAGGTGCTTAATAACTATTTCTTTCTCTTCTCTTTTGCAGTGTTGCAATGTAACCAGACTCAAGTCTGAAAATTAAATGCGGAAATTGGGAGGATTGACAGAGAAACTGTAAGTACAGAAATTTAGAAAACAAGTACTTACAAACATGAATTGAGAAAATCAAACTCATGTGGCAAGGGAATATATTTTGAGTACCAGATGTGTTCTTGAAAGTTTTTATGTATCAATTCTGATTTCTTAAACCGAATTTTATTGTATATATATATATATATATATATATATATATATATATATATATTTTTTTTTTTTTTTTTTTTTTTTTTAAGATTTTATTTATTGGGGCACCTGGGTGTCTCAGTGGGTTAAAGCCTTGCCTTCGGTTTGGGTCATGATCCCAGGGTCCTGGGATCGAGCCGTACATGGGGCTCTCTGCTCAGTAGGGAGTCTGCTTCCCCCTCTCTCTCTGCCTACCTCTCTGCCTACTTGTGGTCTCTGTCACATAAATAAATAAAATCTTTGAAAAAAAAAAAGATTTTATTTATTTATGACAGAAAGAGATAGCAAGAGAGGAAACACAAGCATGGGGGAGCTGGAAAGGGAGAAGCAGGCTCCCCGCTGAGTGGGGAGCCCAATATGGGATTTGATCCCTGGATGCTGGGATCATGATACAAGCTGAGGGCAGCCACCTAACGACTGAGCCACCCAGGGGCCCCTGAATTCTATTTTATAAAGCAAATAGTAGAGCTGCCCAATCTGTGAGACCATCACTAATGCATGAAGCTACCAATGCACTTCTTTCCCATTATTATAAAAATAATTTATACACTTGGTAGAACCAAGAATATAATCAATATTCTTTAATAGGCAGGGGGATAATGAACTCAAGAATGTCACAACAAACTTAGACAATATCCAGATTTTTCTCACCATGACTACTACCATTGACTTTAAGCAGGCTGAAACAGTAGTGGGCACACTGGGGCCCATTGGCCAATCCCTGGAGCATTTTCAAATAAGGAATGTAAATCGTTGGAGGCAATAGGTCACCCATTTGCCTAACAAACTTTGACAACACAACCTGAAATAGGGAAAAATCAATAGTTTACATAAAGCTTATCTTAATTTTAAGGTAGCATGGACTAGCTAATAAAGACTACATATGAACTAAAACTAAGTGCTCTGATTTAATAATCTGGTATTCTACTTATGAAACATTATTTTTCAAGATCATTAGCAATTTAATGCAATTATAGAATACTTTTGTGAACATGAAGTACAATGTTTTTAAATCATCTCAGTGTCACAGAATATAAGACTACTTACACTTTTCTCTTTTTTTTTTTAAATCAACATATAATGTATTATTTGTCCCAGGGGTACAGGTCTGTGATGCATCAGTCTTATACAATTCACAACACTCACTAGCACCTACCCTCCCCAATGTCCATCACCCAGACACGCCATTCATCCCAGCCCCTGCCCCTCCAGCAACCCTGTGTTTGTTTCCTGAGGTTACAAGTCTCTTATGGTTTGCCCCCCTCTCTGGTTTCGTCTTGTTTCATTGTTCCCTCCCTTCCCCTATGATCTTGTCTTGTTTCTCAAATTCCTCCTATCAGTGAGAATGCGGTAATTGTCTTTCTGATAGACTTTTTCACTTAGCCTAATACCCTTTAGTTCCATCCACATTGTTGCAAATGGCAAGATTTGTTTTTCTGATGGCTGCATAATATTCCATTGTGTGTGTATATATACCACATCTGCTTTATACATTCATCTGCTGATGGACATTTAGGTTCTTTCCATAGTTTGGTTACTGTGGACAAGACTACTTACATGTTAAACAGTAAAGCAATGGAAGAAACTGACTCCTCTAAAATTAACCAGCAAAGTCAGATATACTTGGAAACCAAGGTTCCTGAAACCCAGTCAAATTTAGTATGAAGACCTAGGAACCTGAAAGAATTTTGGATGCTAACCTAAACATACTGTTTTGTGTTCAGCCAATGCCACATTCTTACATTCCTG
The DNA here is from genome assembly GCF_030435805.1 of Mustela lutreola. Classification (NCBI taxonomy): domain Eukaryota; kingdom Metazoa; phylum Chordata; class Mammalia; order Carnivora; family Mustelidae; genus Mustela; species Mustela lutreola. The sequence goes on along the minus strand of NC_081293.1, from coordinate 185,157,681 downwards.
TTCTGTAAATCTACCTCTTAGTTTTTTCTTTTATCTTGCTTACTCCTTAAATCTAATAACAAACAAAAATACTATTCAGACATTGAGGCTCATTGGCTGGAATTCAGAACTGAAAATGTTACAGATCTCTGGAAATCACTGTAAAATCTATTAGGTATAAGTCATTTTCTAATTAGTTAGAAAAATACCCTTATTTTTACGAGATACTATTTACCCAGGAAAATGGGAAATGCCATGTTGTCTGTAAGTTTAATGTACTCCAGCAAAATCAAAGTAGTAAAAATAGCGGTAGTAGATGAAGCAAACAGGGCAAATGTTAATAGCTATTAAAATGCTGGGTGTTCATTATAATTATTCTCTCTTCCATATGTTTGAAATATTTCATAATATATTTTTTTAATCTTCAAAAAACTTTAATAAGCCCTTCTCAAAAACATTTTTATAAATGGGGAGAAAAACAATAAATGTAAGAAATGCAGTAAAAAGAAAAGGTACCTGATCCCAGACTCTAGCATAACTGAAAATTATTCAACATGAAAGCTTCTAGAAGAGCAAATCCCATATTTGCTACTGCCTATCATACTTAACATAGAATAGAAAATGGGTTTTTTCCATATCATCTTTTGATATGGATGGATCAATATGATATTGATCATAGGCATTTTGTCATCAATTCTAACTTCTAAGCCTTTCCTTCTATTACGTATACCTCTCCTATCTTACCTAACTTGTTAATAATGGTGTATTGATGGCACCCGGCTGGCTCAGTCTGTGGAGCATGAGACTCTTGATCTCAGGGTTGTCAGTTCGAGCCCCACACTGAGTGTAGAGTTTACTTAAAAATAAAATCTTAAAAAATAAAAATAAAAAAAGGAATGATGTATACTGGTTATTGTCATGCCTGCTGAGGAAAGACTAATATTAATACCAAGATTACCAAATAAGTGACACATAGAAAGACTATAGACACCTGTCTACAACTGGACACATACCTAGTATGTTACAAAAGGCTAACTACATAAATGATCAGAACTTAGAGTTTCAAATTTCCTTAAGAAAACAGTGTACATTTTTAAGTTACACAAGTGGTCACTTGTGTTAATGGCAATAACATCAGGAAATAACACTTGTTCATGGTTCAACACTCCCAATTATCATACCAAGGCAGAAAAGCAAGAAAACTAAGAGCTCACCTGGCGTTGAGGGGGTCGCTGATGAGCTACACCAAGGTAAGAACCCATGATCGTGGAAGTCTGAAGAGGCTCTGAGGGACACCAATATTCGAGAGCAAGCTCCAAATTAAAAGGGTTCTTTTTATATAGCTCACCGATCTGCAAAATGTAAGTAAAACTGAGTGAAAATGCCTTTAATTCAACAATTACTTTTAAGTAAAAATTTACATTTTTATGGAATTCACTTGTATATTTAAGACATTAAAACCGAAACTTTTACTTTTTGTATATTTAAGACATTAAAACTGAAACTTTCCACAATTACGGAGTAAGTAATGGAAGGAGGGAGAGATGACCGTTCATCCAGAGTAATGGCTTACCAAGAGCATTAAGTGTTCCAGATCTCTTCTAAGTGAAATGGGAGGTTCATTACCCATCTGCATACTCATATGAATTATTCGAGCATCTTCATCTGCCCGATTCCTCAACTGTTTCACCTATTAAATACATTACAGACAGCTTCATATGGAAATTTAGTATATAGGTCAATAATACTGAAATCCAGCAACTAAGAGTAGTTACGTAATAGAAAAACTGTTTAAACATCTACTCCACTTTAATGACATGAAGAAATATACCAGGAATTGTATGATACCACTATCCATAATTTATAAGATCTTAAAACGTCAAAGCATTTTCCATTACAGAGAGGTCGAGTTTTAAAACTATAGTGTTGCTTGAAAGGAACATTACTGACATTTTGGGCAAGACATTTCCTCCCTGCTTTGGATCATCCTGAATACTGCAGGACAGTTTAGCATCTCTGGACTACCTACTAGCTACCAATAACCCCACCAAAGATATTATAACAAGGAAAAGTGGTGCCACTAATTTCCCAAACATTTTCTGGTGGACATTACTGCACTGGCTAAGAACCATTACCCTGTAACATTTGTGTGAACTAAATGTCAACTGATATAAGAAAATACTCCCTTTTATTTATTTATTTTTTAAGATTTTATTTATTTATTTGAGAGAGAGACAGTGAGAGAGAGCAAGAGAGGAGAGAAGGTCAGAGGGAGAAGCAGACTCCCCATGGAGCTGGGAGCCGGATACAGGACTAGATCCCTGGACTCCGGGATCATGACCTGAGCGGAAGGCAGTTGCTTAATCAACTGAGCCACCAAGGTGCCCAATACTCCCTTTTAAAAACAAAACAAAAAGAGCTAGACAAACCCACAATTAAAGATTTTAATACTCCTCTCTCAAAACTTAATAGAACAAGTATACAAAATCTATAAGGACATGGAAGACTTAACACTATCAACCAAATTTACCTACTGGCATTTACAGAATACTCCACAGAACAGCAGCAGAATATAGATTCCTTTTATGTGTGCACAGAACCTTTCCAAGATATGTCATATTCTAAATCATAAAACAAACCTCAACCAATTTAAAATAAACTGAAATCCTATAAAGTATGTTCTCTGACCATAACAAAAATAAACTAGAAATCAGTTATACTGAGATACCTGGAAAACCCCAAATATCTAGAAATTAAACAATACTTCTAAATAACCCACTGATCAGAGAAGTCTCAAGGAAAATTACAAAATATTAAATTGAACGAAAAAGAAAACACAACGTATCAAAATCTATGTGACACAGCTAAAGCAATAAAGATAAGTGTGTAACATTAAATATTTGCATTTGAAAAAAAGTTTCAAATCAATAATCTAAGCTTCTACCTTAATAAACTGAAATGAGAAATGCAAATGAAGCCCAAAGCAAAAGAAAGAAAATAATGTAGTGCAAGAATCAGTAACAGTGAAACAAAGTATAAGAAAATCAATGAGGCCAGGGGCGCCTGGGTGGCTCAGTGGGTTAATGCCTCTGCCTTCGGCTCGGGTCATGATCTCAGGGTCCTGGGATCGAGCCCCACGTCGGGCTCTCTGCTCAGCTGGGAGCCTGCTCCCCCCCCCTCTCTGCCTGCCTCTCTGCTTCCTTGTGATTTGTCTGTCAAATAAATAAATAAAATCTTTAAAAAAAAAAAAAAAAGAAAAAAGAAAATCAATGAGGCCAAAATCTAGTTGTTTAGAAAGTTCAATAAAATTGATAAACTTCTAGCCAGGTTAATTAAGAAACAAAAAGAGAAGATGCAAAAAAATAAAGAGAGAGAGAGAGAGAGAGCAAGAAGATGCAAATTCCAAAATTAAGAATGAAAAAGGAAACATCATTACAGATCCTACATGCACAAACAATATAAAAAAGGAATATTAGCAATAACTTTATGTTAATCAATCTGAATAAAAAGGACAAATACACTGACACACACAAACCAAAGCTCATTCAAGAAGAGACAGATCACCTAAATAAATAAAATTTAAAAAATCAAAATAAATATTGCTTAAAATCTTATAATTTTAAAATTAAAATATAAATACTAAACATTTAATTTTAATTTTATTAAATTTTTATTAGGTTTATAAGTAAATCTATATCTTATATATTTATATTATATTAGGTATATTATATATTTATAATGTTTTTATTATATTTTTATATTTTATACATTCATTATATAATCAATATATAGTATATATTTTATATAATTAACATATAACACATTATATAATTAAGAAAATTAAATTTTATTAAATTTAATTAAAAATTTAATTTAAAAACTATATATATTGGGGCGCCTGGGTGGCTCAGTGGGTTAAAGCCTCTGCCTTCGGCTTGGGTCATGATCCCGGGGTCCTGGGATCGAGACCCACATCGGGCTCTCTGCTCAGCAGGAAGTCTGCTTCCTCCTCTCTCTGCCTGCCTGCCTCTCTGCCTGGTTGGACGACTGCCTTCGGCTCAGGTCATGATCCCTGAGTCCCGGGATTGAGTCCCACATGAGGCTCCCAGCTCCATGGGGAGTCTGCTTCGCTCTCTGACCTTCTCCTCGCTCATGCTCTCTCTCACTGTCTCTCTCTCAAATAAATAAATAAATAAATCTTTTTTTAAAAAAAATTTTAATATATATTAAAAATGAAAAATTATAAATTTTTTAAAAAATAAAAATATTGGGGGGATGCCTGGGTGGCTCAGTTGGTTAAGCGGCTGCCTTCGACTTGGGTCATGATCCTAGCGTCCTGAGATCAAGTCCTGCGTCGGGCTCCTTGCTCAGCAGGAAGCCTGCTTCTGCCTCTGCCTGCCACTCTGTCTGCCTGTGCTCACTCTCTCTGACAAAAGAAAAAAAAATGTTTAAAAAAATAAATAAATAAAATAAAAATAAAAATATTGGGGTGCCTGGGTGGCTCTCTCTGCTTCAGCAGAGAGCCTGCTTCCCCCACTCTCTCTCTCTCTGCCTGCTTCTCTGCCTACTTGTGATCTCTGTCTGTCAAATAAATAAAATCTTAAAAATAAAAATATTTAAAGTATTTTAAAATAAATAAATAAAATAAATTTTAAAAAAAGAGACAGATAACCTAAATGCTCCTATATCTATCAAAGAAATTCCAGTATCCCCAATTGTGTGAATTCACTCTTTACACGATTCAAGCCATTTATGATCATCTTTCCATAATCAAAGTCCCATCTGGACTACTGATTAGGAAACACTTAAGTCTTAACCTTTCTACAGCCTCGTTTCTGCAAATGTAAAATGAAAGGATTAACACACTTCTACCTATTCCAAAATTCTGTGATGTTACTCTACCAAGTCCTTCTAGGAAGGGTTCAAGTTATCTGTTAAAGTATTCCTCGACTATTCTAATCCAGAGAGAACTATTCTTAGCCTATATAAATCCATAAGTTTACTGTCTATACTTCTCATTTACTTACTGTTACTACCTAATCTCCCCAACTAGATTATAAATTCTTTTTTTTTTTAAGATTTTATTTATTTATTTGACAGAGATCACAAGTAGGCAGAGAGAGAGAGAGAGAGAGAGAAGCAGGCTCCCTGCTGAGCAGAGAGCCCAATGTGGGGCTCAATGCCAGGACCCTGAGATCACAACCTGGGCCAAAGGCAGAGGCTTTAAACCCACTGAGCCACCCAGGTGCCCCTAGATTATAAATTCTTTACTGGTAAAAAATGAGTCTCCTATTTGTCTTCTTCACAACTCCTAGTATAGTACCTGGCACATGGGAGAAACTCAACAAACACTTAATTTATTAAAAAATAAATAAGGGGCGCCTGGGTGGCTCAGTGGGTTAAGTCACTGCCTTCGGCTCAGGTCATGATCTCAGGATCCTGGGATCGAGTCCCGCATCGGGCTCTCTGCTTAGCGGGGAGCCTGCTTCCTCCTCTCTCTCTCTCTCTCTCTGCCTGCCTCTCTGCCTACTTGTGATCTCTGTCTGTCAAATAAAATAAATAAAATCTTTAAAATAAATAAATAAATAAATAAAAATAAAAAATAAATAAGCACTTCACACCTTGATTGTTTGTTGCCACTTGAGGTAATCTTTCCATTTACCTTATGTGCTTCAGGGGAGAGGGTATGAGAGCTTAACTGTACAACAGCATTATTATAAGCATAGATTCTTTAGGGGGGCGTTTTAAAAATATACATACGTAAAAAGTGAGTTCATAGGGATTTTCTCCCTCATTTATTTTCTGACCCCATTTTCATGGCTTCCTTGGCACAAAGCTGCACAAAAAGTATATATTCTGAAGAAACTGTCTGAAATGGCTCTAAGAATTCTTTTTCGATCAAAGTTACAGCTCAAACTTTTAATTCGAAAGTAGTCTTTTCCTGGGGCACCTGGGTGGCTCAGTGGGTTAAAGCCTCTGCCTTCGGCTCAGGTCATGATCCCAGGGTCCTGGGATCGAGCCCCACATTGGGCTCTCTGCTCCACGGAGAGCCTGCTTCCTCCTCTCTCTCTCTTCGCCTGCCTCTCTGCCTACTTGTGATCTGTCAAATAAATAAATTTAAAAATCTTTAAAAAAAAAAAAAAAAGAAAAGAAAGTAGTCTTTTCCTTTGTTTCTTAAATCCATTACATTACCTGTAGCCAATGCAGAAGTCCACTTATACACTGTAATTAAGAGTCTATACAATTATCTATAAAACTGAGATTTTCCACTATGCCTCTTCCAAATCATGTATAAATATATAAGACAATCTGAGCATTGATTTTGGGATATCACGGCATTAATAATTCTCTACCCACAGAAATTTAACTATTACTCTCTCCTTATAAGCTATTCTCAGTATCAAATATTTTGTTCTTTTAGCTTAGTCTCAATTAACAGGTCTTACTTCATTTTCATGAATAACTAATTCAAAAGCTGTAACAAAGTTATTGTCAAATCATAGTCTACAATAAAAAATTTTATTAGTTTCCAAAACAAAGTTAATTTATCAGTTTTATTATTTCATAAAATTTTTCTACTACTTTTTACTTATCTTACATTATTAAACCTACCTTCATTGGCATAAGTGCAAGGAAATCTGTGATGAGATTATGGATTCTACGGATATAAAATTCCTCCTGATAGAAGTTTTCTGATACCACTACCGATTCAGTGAGGAATAAGAAAACATTGTCAGCAATTGCGAGCTCTGCCATTGCTTCATCTGCTTCTGTGAATTCAGCCAGGGCTGGAAATACATTAGGAAAACAGCATGGAGGAAAAGTTATTAAACTAAATTATACTATCTCAGAATACTCTGTTGATGTTTCAAAACTCAGGTATCTTCTCAACCTTCAAGCATGTGCTATGCATAAAATAAGACTGTATTATTGTAACTGCCTCAAAAATTCAAAAGAGCTACTGAAAAAGTACATTAGAAAACCACATGCTCAGGGCACCTGGGTGGCTCAGTCAGTTAAGCATCTGCCTTCAGCTCAGGTCACAATCCCAAGGTCCTGGTAGCAAGTCCCAAAACAGGCTCTCTGCTCAGCAGGAAGTCTGCTTCTCCTTCTCCCTCTGTTCCCCACCACCCTCCACATCTTGTGTACATGCACATTCTCTCTCTGTTTCAAATAAATAAGATCTTTAAAAAAAAAAAAAAAGTGCTCTTCACAGCAACATCATGAGCAATAAAAAATTACTTCAGAGATATATTATGTAACACTGATATACTCAGGGAGTTATTATCAAAACATGAACATATGAAAATGATGCTAAGGCTTTATTCTCAGAGAGATGAACTAGAGCACTCAGAAAAAGTCATCACAGCTCATAAGTGAGACCAAGACCTGAACACAACTACATTAAGTAACTCATCTAATTTGATAACAAAGTAATAAAAATTGAAAAGCTAAACCTTAACCTAAAGACAAACTGGTCTACTTGTAACTTCTTTTAGCTTTTAGTTTAAAAAAATTCAAACAGGTATATGAATATAGACCAATATAATGAACCACCACAAACCCCATTAGCTAACTTCGACGTTACGCATTTATGATCATAAGTAATGTAGACCTCCACGCGTACCCAAAGGAGATTTAAGCAAATGCCAGATAATTTAACACTTCATTTGTTAAGTACTTCAGTATACAACTCAAAAGAATACTTTAAAAACAAAAGAAAAATTGGGTGCCTGGGTGGCTCAGTGGGGTAATCATCTGCCTTCAGCTCAGGTCATGATCCCAGGGTCCTGGGATCGAGCACCGCATCAGGGTCCCTGCTCAGCAGGAAGCCTGCTTCTCCCTTTCCCTCTGCCACTTCCCCTGTTTGTGCTCTCTCTAATAAATAAATAAAATCTTTAAAAAAAGAAAAAGAAAAAGAAACCATTACATACCAATAACATTATACCTTAATACCATTAAATCTTAAAAAAACAATTTCTCAGTATCAAATACCCACAACAGGAATCAAATTTACAACTATCCCATAAATGTTATAAAAGATTTCAGTTTGGTTTTTTGCTTTTTGCCTTTTTGAGCAATTTGCTTAAATCAGGATTCAAATAAGATCTACAGATTATGTTTGAGTGATAAACCTCTAGACTCCTCCTTTATCTTTGTGACACTGCCCTTTATCCACTATAGACACTGGACTTTTATGCTATAGTTTCCACAGTGTGGTTTGATACCCATCCCAGTGGTATAGTTAACATACTCCTCTGTCTGGTTACACTAAAAAATTGGTAGTCTGATTTAAAGACTTGATCTGACTTACATTCAATTTTGTTGGTAAAAGTATGTCACAGGTGCTACTGTGTCCTTCCATCAAGAAATACATTGTTGGTTGCTTCTTTTAAAACATAAAACTGCTAGTTACTTTGAGGTAATCTGGCTTTGGAAAAGAATTACTATGTAGTTCTTTCTACTTGAGCATCATTAAGACCAAATACAGAGTGTGCTACTCAAAGTACACTTTCATTGCCTTGAAAAGGGTCAGGAAAAGATACAAGCCAAGAGTTTCAACCAGAGGAAAACAGATGCGTTTTTATGTTTTATTTTGCATTTTGAAATAAAGGCTGCTCATCTATGGATACCATACCTACCCCTTGAGAATGAAATAGTTTAATTCTTTATGACTAATACTTATTATTAAAATTACTAATTAAATACTAGTAACAATGACTCATTACAAACCTTCACTTGAACTCAGAAATACTGGAATTGAAATCACATGATGATCAATTCTATTTCAATCTAGATCAATTCTATCTAATGTCTATTACTTGAAGACTATTTAAATAAAGCAGCATTAATATATTAATGTAAATTAAGTGTTAATGCCTAAAAAGTTTTTTGAAATGTCGAAGTTTAATAAAGTTTCAAACACTATAAATTAGTGAACGTTTGCTAAATTCTTCAGAAGTCTATGAAGACAGTAGTAACTAATTCTTCAAAATTCCTATTTTATTAAAATTTGTCTGGGGGTGCCTGGGTGGCTGTGGGGTAAGCATCTGCCTTCCGCTCATGCCCAGGATCATGGGATAGACCCCTCACCAGTCCTGCTCCTTGTTCAGCAGAGAGCCTGCTTCTCCCTCTCCCCCTCCCCTTGCTTGTGTTCCCTCTTTCTCTTTCTGTGTCAAATAAATAAATAAATAAAATCTTCAAAATTATTTTTTCAAGATACCACTATTTCAAACTTTACACTCAAGGAAAAAAAAGAAGCCAAAAGAATCACTGGCTCTAAGGGAAATATTTCATAAAAGTTCTTCCGGGAAACAGGGAAAAACTGTGCATTTCACCACATTCCAAAGCTTCATTTAACACAACTCTAGATACCGTCCTGTGCTCATGCTTATATATATCAAAGATAATACCTCTTTCAAAATACCATTAACGTTGATACGTTCTTTCTCGTAACTAAATTACCCACAGTCAATTTACCTGTCACATCAGGTAGCTGAGATATTCCTCTCAATGCCAGTGCCCAGGCAAGTCTAACAGTGGCTTGCAGCCCAGGCAGTTTCCAAAGCTGTGAGTCCTGAAGGCGGGAGTGAATTGTTGCGATGTACTGTCTTTCTGTCAGCAAAGGAAGCTGATGAATCATATCTGAAAACACAAAAATCGAACACTATACTGAAAAGTGGAGAAATTCTCACTTTTTTTTTTTAAAGATTTTATTTATTTATTTATTTGACAGAGAGAGATCACAAGTAGACAGAGAGGTAGGCAGAGAGAGAGAGAGGGAAGCAGGCTCCCTGCTGAGCAAAGAGCCCAATGCGGGACTCGATCCCAGGACCCTGAGATCATGACCTGAGCCGAAGGCAGTGGCTTAACCCACTGAGCCACCCAGGCGCCAGAGAAATTCTCACTTTTGATAGACAAGAATAATGTCTAAAAATCAGAAAATCAGAGTACTCTTATCAAATAACTGTGACTAATTAACATTAATGTTTGACAAACCAAAAAAAAAAAATTCCACCGCAAAAATCATATGCAAACTCAAAGTGGCAATTGACAATATTTCTAAATCTTAGTTCTATTTTTTTCCATTTTTTTAATAAGTATACTACAAAACTTTTAAAAAACAGTTAAAAAGCCACTCATTTCTTCTGTATTTAAATTCTAAAACATATCGGGGCAACTGGCTGGCTCAGTCTTTTGATCTTGGGCTTCTAAGTTCGAGCTCTATATTTGGTGTAGAGATTACTTAAAAATAAAGACTTTAGGGATGCCTGGGTGGCTATGATGGTTAAGCCTCTGCCTTCAGTTCAGGTCATGATCTCAGGGTCCGGAGATCAAGCCCTGCATTGGGCTCTCTGCTCAGCAGGGAGCCTGCTTTCCCAGCTCTCTCTGCCTGCCTCTCTGCCTACTTGTGATCTCTCTTTCTGTCAAATAAATAAAATATTTTTTAAAATAAATAAATACAGACTTTAGCTTGCTCTCTCTCTCTCTCTCTCTCTCTGCCATGTGAGGATACAGCGTGGCCATCGGCAAGCCAGGAAGACAGCCTTCATCAGGACCTGACCATCCATGTTGGCATCTTGATCTTTGACTCTCCAGTCTCCAGAACCACCTGGGTGGCTTAGTGTGTTAAGCAACCGGCTCTTCATTTTGGCTCAGGTCACAATCTCAGAGTCATGAGATCAAGCCACTCTGTGCTGAGCATGGAGCCTGCTTAAGAGTCCCTTCTCTTGGGGCACCTGGGTGGCTCAGTTGTTAAGGGTCTGCCTTCAGCTCAGGTCATGATCCCAGGGTCCTGGGATCAAGCCCCACATCGGGCTCCCTGCTTAGTGGAAGCCTGCTTCTTCCTCTCCCATCCCCGACCCCCTGCTTGTGTTTCCTCTCTCGCTGTGTCTCTCTCTGTCAAATAAATAAAGAAAATCTTAAAAAAAAAAAAAGAGTCCCTTCTTTTCCTCTCCCTCTGTCCCCACCACGGCTTATGCATTCTTTCTAAAAAAAATAAAACATAAAATCTTTAAATCAATAAATAATAAAATACAGGGGCGCCTGGGTGGCTCAGTGGGTTTAGCCGCTGCCTTCGGCTCAGGTCATGATCTCAGGGTCCTGGGATCGAGTCCCGCATCGGGCTCTCTGCTCAGCAGGGAGCCTGCTTCCCTCTCTCTCCCTCTCTGCCTGTCTCTCTGTCTACTTGTGGTTTCTCTCTGTCAAATAAATAAATAAATAAATAATAAAATACAAATCAATGTCATTTAAAGATTAAGAAAGATATAATTTGGGGCACCTGGCTGGCTCAGTTGGAGTATATGACTCTTGATCTCAGGGTTGTGAGCCTGAGCCCCATGTTGGGTACAGGGGTTACTTAAAAATAAAATTTAAAAAATATATATATTTTTTTACTAGATAAATAAATGCCTCAATTTAAAATATCAAGCAAAAACTGGCCAAAACAAAGATCCAAATTGCAAACAAGTATCTATTCTGATTATAACAAATAAAAATGCTAAATAATAATAATTTTCAATTTACAGTTCAATTATATTAGGGTACTTCAAACAAGCACAGGATTCTGAAAAAATACTAGAATGGGAAACACCACTAACACCTAAGAATTCATTTATTTTACTTCATTATTTTCTTGTATTTCCTTCTGATGTCAGTTGTTCCCAACCTTTAACCAAGAACATACTCATTATTTAATTTCCTATATTTTAAATCTTCATCTACAACTATACATGTACTAATAATTCACTTCTCCCATTTATTAATCAAACATATACACAAAAAAACAGCAAGAAATTACAATTAAAATGAGATAATATTAGCATTCTAAATTGATTAAAATTGCAACCTAATACAAAACCTTCCATTTTAGCCTAGGAGACCTTCTAGGCATTTCATTTTACTTTTGAAAGTCCCACTTACCAGCTTCCATTAACACAGTCTACCCCTACTTAATTCTGTGCTTCATTTCATTCAAGACAGGATATCTGACAAATGCAATAACTGGCAGCATTCCTAGATGAGCAAAGGTACCACTAGTCTGTGACAGGCAAAGCATTGTGTGACAGTGTGACTGGAGGAAAGGGGTACTTATGTTTTCCATAAGCCTTTCCCAATGCCTAAGGATGGTCACCAAATATGAGTGGAAAATGTCTATTCTCCTTATATACCTACTGAGAGAACATGCTGATGATACAATCAAAAGTGGACAGGGGATAACTGTTCAAATAAGTACGAGTATCTGTGATGTTAAAAGGCAATAATCTTCCAATAGTCTTGGAGAATCATTTTTAATATCCTCATTTCTAAGCAGTAACTATAATGTCACCAAGTGACAATATAAATTAAAGAGGATATATTACTAAAAATGATAATTATCCTCCGTTAGAATGTTTTCATGAAAGATTTGAAATGTGAATAATATAGAAAGGAAGAGGCAATTAATTAGGAATGCAGAACTCATGACATATATTACCTAACTTTTACCACTCCCCTATTCCAAAACTGAAAGGACAATAGAGATATCTAACAGGGTGCATATTTATAAAATGTGATCTTATATCTAAATATTCAAATACCGATGAATTACACACACAGGAATACAGGAATAAAATACATAATTTTTTATTTTAGTAGTTAAAATCGTTAAAATAATGCCCTACTTAAACGTTACCTCCACAATTTAATCTGATTTTTTAAAAAAACAAAGACAATAGTAGTACAGAATTCAATACCGTCTCGTTCCTCTGTGCTTTGTTCTATAAAACTGATATCAAAGCAGTACAGAAGCGCCATAAGAAGAGCCAGATTCACTGCATCCAACGAGCCATTAGCCTCAACTGTCACTTTTTCCAAATGTCCAATAAGAAGTAGAGTGTCATCTTTGCCTAAAGGTGACTGACAAGCCCAGGCAAAAAGGCTTTCTGCCAGAGACTGCCTGCATTCCTTGATGAGATCAGAAACCTAGAGATAAATTGTACGATTATCAGTATACATAAATCACAGTGAAGCCTGGTCTTATTTCAAAAAGTAAACTACCAAAAAAAAGTAAACTACCTTTTACAAAGCTAACTAACTAACTAAATCCATCTGAATCCACAAGTAACTCTAAAATCTCACGTCTAGAATTCTAAACAAACCCTATTATCAATTCCTTATTTTATATTCCAACCTTCTTTATGCAATGACCAGTTCCTTCAAGAGTTCATTCCAGAAAGAGCAACAATAGCACATAAGAGACTAGAAAGAAGTGGAAACAGTTGTAAGTCAATTTTGGATACAGATACCCACACATTTCAATGGGCATTAGCAATTTTCCTATGTCTGTGTTAGAATGTTCTAAATGCTATGACATTTCTGCCTGAGATCTGACACAGATGACCATGAACTGATGATATTGAACCCTTGCCTCTTTTCGGTGTTTTTCACTGCCCAAACCTCTCTCTCGCTGTAGTTTCTCAAACTCATTGTTCACATCAATCTGTGACACCAGAGTAAGGACTTTGTAAGTCAATCCTTGCTCCATCAGCTCCTCTGTGAAGCGTGTTGTCATGGAAACCAGCTCTGGACTGTAATGAAAAGAAATCAATGGAGAAAGTTACAAGGAATAGTCACGTCTATGCTTCATCACACAGATACAGCCGTTGTTCTTGACAATAATGTTTCATTACTGGAAAAGAAACAGAATGAATTATAACTCCGCTCTTTCCATCCTTGCTATATAATTAGGTGTCAATAAACTTCTAACCATAAATTATTTTTTATTTGTAAACAAAATAAAGCAGCTCTAATCTGTCAATCTTTATGGAATACTCAGTTATATTACTGATTTTATTTAAATTATACACACTAAAAGGAGAAATTTTTGTTATTTCTAATAATTAAAATAATAATCTGTCAAGTAATTTCCAAAAAAGCTCTGAAATCCTAAGAAGCGAACAGACCTGAGTTCGAGGGTCCATGTTTTGCCTCGTCTAGACTGTACCAAGGCTTTCAGGGAGTTTGCGATGCACCGTTTTCCATCCCAGTATAAAAGAACAGCTACTAATCCTCTGGTGAGACCAGGAAAATGTGGCTGTTGGTGCTCTCCTAGAAAAGGGAGTTGAGAAATAATTTGGTAAGTATGTGTTTAGGAGGAGACAAAAATTACCATACCAATGTTCAGTTCAGAGAAATCACAGAATTTCAGGGTTCTAGAGGACAGTAGGGCTCCTCTACTTCAAACACTGTTTTCCTCCTCCCACATCTTCAAGAAGCCATCCAATCTGTGCTGGAACACCAGCACTGACACGGAACTCACTGTTTCCCAAACTCTCAGTTTCACCTTCATCTATGATTTCCACATGCTGGTCTCACTTGGTCCACTGAATCTAATGATATTTAATGCCCATTTCCCCTCTTTCACACGAGATCTTTCAAATGTTTGGAAGGTTTTTCCCCTGAGTTTTCTCTGAAAAGTAAATAATCTATTCCTACGTTTCTAGTTCACTCACCCTTTTAACTGTTCGCCTTTGAATAAGTTCCACTTTTGTCTTTTTTAGTTTCGGTTTCATTTCCTGGGCCTGGTTGTCTTCTCCCCAAAACCCAATCACTCCACTTTCTCCTGTCCCCAAATTCATCTCATGGCTCACACCTCTGTACAGGCCATTTTGTGCCTGGATGCCTTTCGTCCTCCTGAGCACATACATATTCCATGTGATATGTGTCTAGTCAGATTTCAACATCTAGTTCAGTCCTCATGAACTTTGTGAAGACTTCTCTGTACATCCTGAGGTCAATTTAATCCCTCTGCCTCTGGACAGTATGCCTCTGGATACTAAATCTTGCATAAACTGGCATCAAGGCACTTTAGTGTCTAATTACTCGTCTCCATGTTTTTCTCAGTTACTAGACTATGAGCTCCTTTACACTAGTTGAAGTTCCATTTGTGTTTCTATCTCTGGAGTCTTAATGCAGTGCCAAGCCCATGATAAACATAAAATAAATGTTTGTTAATGAAAGTTCTGAGTTAAACTCAAAACTGAAGCCTATCCAGTTAACATTTCTATAATAGAGCGGTAAATTACCTTCCTTCTTCTCAATAACATACTTCTTTTAATGCAGCCTTAGGTCAAAAAGGATTTTGGAAGTCACGTGATAACTTTAAACATATGAGACTTTCTTGGGGCACCTGTGTGGCTCAGTCGGTTAAGTGCCCAACTCAGGTTTCAGCTCAGGTCATGATCTCATGGGTTGTGCGACTGAGCCTCTCGTGGGGCTCCATGCTCAGTGCAGAATCTGCTTGAGATTCTCTCCCTCTGCCCCTCCCCCCACTGACATGCACACACACTCCCTCTTTACATGTAACTACTCTGCTTAAAGTCCCTGTCAGCAACTTCCCACTGCAAATTAGAATAAAATCCTAGTAATTCGCCTTGCCTACAAGACTGAATATAATCAGGGGCGCCTGGGTGGCTCAGTGGGTTAAAGCCTCTGCCTTCAGCTCAGGTCATGATCCCAGGGTCCTGGGATCGAGCCCCACATCGGGCTCTCTGCTCTGCAGGGAGCCTGCTGCCTCCTCTCTCTCTGCCTGCCTCTCTGCCTACTTGTGATCTCTGTCTGTCAAATAAAAAAATAAAATCTTAAAAAAAAAAAAAAAAAAAGACTGAATATAATCAGATTCCTGCTCTCTTCCTTAACTTCCTTCGCTCTCCCCTGTCTTTATGAGGCTCCTTCATCTTTTTACCCACGGTCTCTTTATTCTTTAGTGTGCCTTTGGTGTAACCTCAAGCACCTGCTGTTTGCTCTGCCTGGGTCACCTTCCCCAACAACTCTGGTACCTTGTCATCATTCAGGTCTCAGGTTAAGTGTCCCAGAGAAGACTTCTCTAAGTATCCTATTTAGAGATGCCCCCCCAGAAGCTCCCATATCTCTATATCACCACCTTTTTAAATTTTCTTCCTAGCGCACAGTATTACTAAAATTATCTTATTTCTAACCTATTCATTATCTGAATCACCTTCTCAAAAAGAACTCCAAAAAAGCAGTGAACTTACTTTCTTACTCATTACAGGACAATAAATTCTTTGTGCCATAAAATTTGTGAGATGCAGTCAACAATACTTTGCTAATAAATTACCATGGAAAAGCCTATTTTAAAACAGTTAAATTACCTTTAACAATTCCAATCATTAAAGCCCTCCCATTAGTCAAAGATAAACAGGAGACATTTTGAATATGGTTTTTCAACTAAACTACTTTGGAATCTAAATGATACAACACTTGAAACCCTGAGTGGATGATTTTATAATTTTGTACTACCTTACGACAGATTCAGTTAAATGTCAACCTACCGGCAAGGAGAAGCTCAACAGCTGCCAATTCTCCAATATCAAAAAGGTCACTAAGGATAAAGGCCTCTTTAATGAGCTGTTCAGGAAGAAGTCGGGTTCCCTGTTGACCCTGGATGGCGACTCCCTCTGTACTGGCCTTCTGAACCTTTTCATGCTGTTGGACATTTTTTGGCTACAATGGTAAAAATAAATAAAATCATGGAATGAAAATCGTATACTGGAGACAAGGTCTTAAATTATTACCTAAAGAAGGTAATTCGTGACAGGTAACATGATGGAAGAAGTACTGCTTATCAGACAATCTACCATTAGACCTTTAAGACGTGACACTTCCTATTACCTTCAACACTTATGCTGTTACTATCTTCTTAAAAACTGCTTCTGCTAAACTCTGAAATACAAAATTTTGAGAAAGCAAACCAAATAATACACTATTTTTCAAATTTGTAAAGAACATTTCTGATTATATATTTCATAAATAAAAACAATATGGTCTTCAAGTGAGAAATAACAAATAGATACATGAATTGTTGAATCAATTAGGAAGGCTAAGGATAGTTTATTAATATATTACATAAAATGTAATCTTAGTCCCAAAGGTCTTACTAGGTTCAAATAATTAACAAATGACATATGGTATAGAATTACTTGATGGATCATAAAATTTTAGAAATGTACATCTTATAAAAGGCCATATCAGTCATTTAATCCAACTCCTCTACTAACAGATGGAAAAGCGGGCACCTGGGTGATGCAGTCGGTTAAGCGTCCAACTCCTTAGTTTTGGCTCAGGCTGCAATCTCAGGATCATGAGATCAAGCCCTATACTGTGCTCCAGCCTCCGTGTACCCTCAGTGCGGAGTCTACCTCAGATTCTCTCTCCCCTCCTTCTGCCCCTCCTGCTCATGCTCACTCGCGCGCGCTCTCGCTCTCTCTCTCTCTCTCCTTAAAAAATGAAATAAATCTTTGAAAGAAAAAAAAAAAACAGATGGAAAAGCTGATGCCAAGATAAGTCAGGTGACATCTGGTGCACATACAGCTCTAGTAGTAGAGCCAAGACTAGAACTCAGCTCACATGGACCCCGGCTAGAGCTCTTTCTACTAAAGACATCAAGAAAGGGGGGGAAAAAAAAGCTAAAAAGCAAAAGGCCATTTCTGGTAAGACAAACGGTTCTTAGATAGTCTTGTTAGTCTATAAAAGAAAATTATCAAACAGTAAGAAAAAGAATTTCCAAATATAAATTCCCTCCACTGAAGTACTCCATTCCTGGTTGAAAAGGATTTCAAGGGACGCCTGGGTGGCTCAGTTGGTTGGGCGACTGCCTTTGGCTCAGGTCATGATTCCGGAGTCCTGGGATCAAGTCCCGCATCGGGCTCCCAGCTCCATGGGGAGTCTGCTTCTCCCTCTGACCTTCTCCTCACTCATGCTCTCTCTCTCACAAATAAATAAATAAAATCTTTAAAAAAAAAAAAAAAAAAGAAAAAAAGAAAAGAAAAGGATTTCAAGATGCAGTGATTAATGACACGCGAGAATTAATTAGTTCCCCTAATACAACTTACATAACATTATGAAGAGTTAAAATGTTGAAAGTGTACCTGGAAACAAACAAAATAATCAATCTTACTGAGCTTAGGTATATTAACTATAGGTCAGAAATTCCAAGGAGGCTCATATTTCTGGAATATACTAAACCTTCTAAATTGCATTCAAATATTGCTAAGCTATCTCCCCGCTAGAGATAAGTACAGTATAACATCTGTGGAGAACAAAAAGAAGAGAACAGCTGCTTCTAGGAAAAATTACATTCATAGAGAAAACTTGAGCCAAGGACTATACAAGTTATGTATTTCATTCACATGCATTAAGAATTTACTTCCTTGTCACATTTTTTAAAAAAGCATATCCAAGAAGTAAAAAAGAAAATTTCCTACTGGGTTTCTGAACAGTGAGATGAAGTCAGGTTTGTGTTTCTTCAAAATCATGTCAAGAAGGTGGACGGCTTCAGGTTGTCTTCTCCAAAGAGCATTTCCCACTGTTTGCCAAATGTCTTTGTAAGGACCCCAGAGACTGGCAGCTTCAGGAAAAAATAAATGAAACAAGCATCAAATAAAACATACATGTGGAAAATAGCAAAGTTACTGTCCATACATTTCAATTTGGTCACCATACCTACTTTAAAATATAGAGTTATACATACAAATCAAACATGAATATAAAAGCATACATATCAGCCTTCTCAAGCAACAATAAAAACATCATTCTACTTAACTTAATATAACATAAAGTAAATCCTGACTTTAAATTGGAGTATCTGCTATGGTTTTGCCACTTTATCAGCTGTGTGACAGGGAGCAAGGAAACAATCTCTTTGAACTTCAGTTTCTGTACATAAATAATACAGCTATTACCTACATCATAGGGTTGAACAGATTAAATGATATAAACTAGATGAAACACACAACACAGTGCCTGGCATACTGTAGGCACTCAATAAATACAGTGTTTTCTAGCCTCCCTATCATCCAAATAAAAGCAGGAGTAGAGGCAAAAAAGATTAGATTTTGTAAAACTTAGCAGCTGAAAAAAAGCACTTTATTTTGGTAGGAATACTAGCTATTAAAAATCAACATAGAGGGGCACTTGGGCGGCTCAGTGGGGTAAAGCCTCTGCCTTCAGCTCAGGTCATGATCCCAGGGTCCTGGGATCGAGCCCCCATCGGGCTCTCTGCTTAGCAGGGAGCCTGCTTCTTCCTCTCTCTCTGCCTGCCTCTCTGCCTCCTTGTGATTTCTGTCAAATAAATAAACAAAATTTAAAAAAAAATCAACATAGAAATATGAAACACTTCTATAAATTTATATAAAAAGGATCACATTTTTATTTGTAAAGATAATAATAGGAAGCAATACTGAGCTTCTGCTAGGTGCTACCGAGCATGGTTCTAAGTTTGTCACACATATTATTTTATTTCAGAACACTGTGAGGACAGCACTACGTTTTCCTCCACTTTATAGATACAGAAATTGAGGCAGAGAGGTCAAGAAACTCACCCAAGGCCACACTGGATAGGTGGGTCATGAACCCAGGCAGTTTATCATCAAAATGTGCCTTAACTGCTGAATTATACTGTCTCTATACATAACACTTGGAAAATGAAAAGATTTGGGATAATACAGGTATTTCTGAAACATCCAGTAAGCGAAGAAATTAAAATCACAACATCTAGACATACCTAGGTGAATTCAACTAAACTCAGCCAAATTCACTTATCTAAGCCCTTAAATAATAAAATATTACAGAGAAAAAGAGAAACAATTTGATCTTTAAAAACTCACAATTAAGTTTTACAGACAAAGCATACTTAAGTGAAAAATATCAATAACAATACAAAAAGTGAATATGGTTGTTGCCACAAAAGATCAAAAGATCAAAATGATGGTCAAAAGTTTTTAAGGGATGGCTACACTTGTGCAGCAATTTGGGGAAAATCTGGGTGACAAAGAGTAGCCAAGGGAAAGTAGGAGCTAAGGTTCAAAGACAGATGTGAAAGTGTAAAAGAGAATTCACAGAGCCATAGTGACATTACAGACTGGTGACTTTCAAACTATTTCCACTATAACCCATGGTAAGAAATATTCTATATCTCAATCCAGTACACACTTATAGGCAAAACGAAAAATTGTACATAAAATACTAATATTCACTCACTGTATCAGTGCATTCCAAATTTTTTATCCTGTTCACTATTTTATTCACTATATAAAATCACTATATTTGGGGTGCCTGGGTGGCTCAGTGGGTTAAAGCCTCTGCCTTCAGCTCAGGTCATGATCCTGGGGTCCTGGGATGGAGACCCATGTCAGGCTCTCTGCTTGGCAGGGAGCCTGCTTCCCTTCCTCTCTCTCTACTTGCCTCTCTGCCTACTTGTGATCTCTGTCAAATAAATAAATTTTTTAAAAAATCTAAAATCACTATATTTATTTTAGACCCACTATTTGAATAACACTCCCTGAAGACCCAAGTTTCTGTTTGCAAACAATCAAATATGGTACCTATATGTGTTTATAAAGACTCTGAAAGGGAAACTAGTCAAAACCAATCAGTCACTCCAAAAACGTGGAACTTATCTATAGCCTAAACTATTAAGGGTCGTCTGTAAACATGCTTAACTGCTGTCTGAGAAAAACACAAATCCAAATAAACCTACCAGGGCAGGTAGGGCAGACTCTGCTGAGCACAGAGTCTACTTGAGATTCTCTCTCTCCCTCTCCCTGGCCCTCCCCCCAACTGCCCCCACCTCACGTGCACACACACTCTCTCTCTCAAAAAAAAAAAAAGAAAGAAAGAAAGAGAAAAGAAAAGAATAAATTAAAAAACCGACCAGGGCAGTAAGATGGCATAATAATGTAACCTAATTAAATATGTTAAATGTTCATTGTCCTATGAACAGTGTTATCAGAAAAAGGCAATGCGTTGGGGAAAATTTTTTTTCAGGGGGAATGTGCTGGGAGAGGACAGACTAGTCAAACCAGATCATTCATTCACTCAACAAGTATTTACTGAGGGCTTTCCATGTGCCAGGGACTATCAACCAAGCAAGACAAACAGGATCCCAGTCCTCATGGAACTTTGAGATTGACACAGAGAAAGACGTTAAACATAGAATTCAGAAAACAATTACCAGTATAATAAAAGATGATGAAGTACAGAGTGCTAGGAGAATGTTTAAAAGGGAGAACCTAGCCAAACCTAATCTGAAGATCAGGGCAGGAAGCCATAGGTCATTGGTTCGGGGACCTGGGGGATGAGAATCAGCAGGTCCAGACTTCATATCAACAGCAATCTACTCCCTGCTTTGCTTCCATTTTTGCCAATCTTCTGATTAAAAAAATATACCTTGTCATATAAATTTCTAGAGTAAAAAATGTGCTAACGAACCAACAAGAGTACCAGTGCAGATACACTTCCCATTAAAGATCAATAAATTGAAATACTACTTTACATATCTGTCTTTTCTGAATCTTATTAAAGAAAATCAATTGCTAGGATCCAGCACTCTGGATACACTAAGAGTTCAGGCCTAACAAAATGAGAACCTAACCCCTGGATCCTACTGACAGCCAGTGACGTACTAACTAGTTGGATGGTAACCAGTTAACTTCCCTAGAGGTCATTTTCTTGGCCCTCTCTAATGGCAAAAATAGAGTAGGTTTGAGTCCAAGAGGCAATTTTTCCTATTAGTAAATAGGAAAGTTCCAAGCAGTAGATGAAAAAATGAAATGGGTACTATAGGGCAATGGTGTGGTTTCTGGACTAAATAGAATCACAGAAGTGTCAGGAACCAAGGATGACTGGTAAGTAAGCTGCTAATAAGGTGACAGAACCTAAAGTAGGATGAGGGCAATAAAAGCACAAGAAAAGGCCTGTTAGTAGAAAAGAGCCAGAACTAGCAACTGATTGGCACAGGGTACAAAACAAAGTATCAAGGAGAGTCTGGATGGCTTAGCTCGTAAAGCATGTGACTCCTGATCTCAGGGTTGTCAGTTCGAGCCAGATACTGGGTGTAGAGATTATTTAAAAATAAAATCTTAAAAAAGAAAGAAAGAAAGAAAGAAAGAAAGGCATCAAAAAACAACTTCTAGGGGCGCCTGGGTGGCTCAGTGGGTTAAAGCCTCTGCCTTCGGCTCGGGTCATGATCCCAGGGTCCTGGGATCGAGCCCCACATCAGGCTGTCTGCTCTGCAGGGAGCCTGCTTCCTCTTCTCTCTCTCTCTGCCTGCCTCTCTGCCTACTTGTGATCTCTGTCTGTCAAATAAATAAATAAAATCTTTAAAAAAAAAAAAAACAACTTCTAGGCAAATTTGAAACTTGTCTTATCTCAGGTATTTAAAAATTCTGAGCTGATAAAAGTAAATTCTCTTTTTTAACAGTAACAATATATTGAGACACCTGGGTGGCTCGGTTGGTTATTCATTTGTCTGACTCTTGATTTCAGCTCAGGTCATGATCTCAGAGTGGAGGGACTGAGCCCAGAGTGGAGAGACTGACCCCAGAGTGCAACTCCGCACTCACCAGGGAGTCTGCTTGGGACTGCCTTTCTCCTTCTCTCTCTGCCCCTTCCCACCCACCTCCCTCCAACCAGGGCACACACAGGGCACACAGGCGCACGCTCTCTCTCTCTCTCTAATAAAATTAAATAAATATTTAAAAATAAATAAAGAAATCATTAAAATAATAAAGTAACAATATACAACAGAACCTCTGAAGAACCAATAAATTTCTTTGTATTAAACATACTTAGCATTATAAGCTGAGTTACAGAGAAAAATTCTAACCTCCCCCCTTTTATGAAACCAAGAGGCATCCAGTAACTGGTCAAAAACTACCAAAAACCCCATGCATCCTGGCATCCTTAGTCTATCATTAACATCAACACATCACAGAAGGTAATTGCAACAGAGAGTTTTCATTGGCTTGTCTTTGGCTGGCTAATTTTCATAAACACCTTTCTGTGATTACAAATGTAAAGATGCTATAAATTCTTCCAAATTACTAAATATGTATTGATGTATTTTTAACATAAGTGATTAGTTCATTTGAGAAATAAATCTTTAATGTTTAGGAATACCTCCAACAAATCACATTCATTCACTCATTTACCGTATACTAGTTACTGGTAAGCTGTAATCATACAGCCAGACGTGAGGGTAATATCTAGTTTGACAAGTGCTATGAAGAAGAGATACTCAGGGCAAGAGATTACAGAATCAGGGAATATGATCAACTCAAGGAGGTCAGAAAAGGGAAGGATTCCTTGAGGAAGTGCTCATTAGTTGAAATCTGAAGGATCAAGAATAGAGTTAAATGAAGGGAGGAAGAAAGAACATACATCTAGGAAGAGAGGACAGCATGTGGGTTCCCAAAGTAAGAGGGAACACTGCCCATTTCTCTCTTTCCTCAGGCAACGAACATTCTTTGTTTCTATGAGTTTGACTACTTTAGGTATCAAAATAAGTGGAATGGGGCGCCTGGATGGCTCAGTGGGTTAAGGCTCTGCCTTCAGCTCAGGACATGATCTCAGAGTCCTGGGTTGGAGCCCCACATCGACTCTCTGCTCAGCAGGGAGCCTGCTTCCCCCTCTCTCTCTGCCTATTTGTGATCTCTCTCTGTGTGTCAAATAAATAAATAAAATATTTTTTAAAAAATTTTTTAAGTGAGTGGAATCATTCAGTATTTATCTTTTTGTGACTGGCTTACTTCACTTAACACAATGTCCTCAAGATTTATCTAAGTTGTAGTATATGACAGGATTTCCCTTTTAAGGCCAAATAATATCCCACTGTATGTATATACTACATTTTGCTTAGCCACTCATCCATCCTTGCACATTCAGGCTGCTACCCTAGGATGTTTAACTAAATACAAATATATTCTCCTGACTCAGATGCAAAAAATGTTTCCTTTCTGTGTTATCAATTAAACACTCCTGGCACAAGGCCTTATTATACAATGTATACTCCTTGCAGTTGTTGGTAACTCGCTTTTCTCTGTCCTTTGGTGATTTATGTTTAATGATAGTACCTTGGAATGTGCACTAAAGAACAGTATATAGTGACACATATAAGATCGAAGTCTTGTTTTTAAGATTACATCTGGGGGGGCACCTGGGTGGCTCAGTGGGTTAAAGCCTCTGCTTTCGGCTCAGGTCATGATCCCAGAGTCCTGGGATCGAGCCCCACATCAGGCTCTCTGCTCAGTGGGGAGCCTGCTTCCTCCTCTCTCTCTCTGCCTGCCTCTCAGCCTACTTGTGATCTCTGTCTGTCAAATAAATAAATAAAATCTTTAAAAAAAAAAAAAAAAAGATTACATCTGGGTATGAGAAAGGACAGAAATATTTAGAACCTAACTTCATGACCAGCATTCATATATATGAAAACTCGATGTAATAAAATGCACTTAAGTAGTTTAAGCACCTAAGACTGGTTTACAGTCATTAGGTGTATAACCCTGGGGATGTTACTTAACTACCTTAAGCTTTTACTTCCCCATCTGTAGACTGGGGTACTTAAACAACAGCTACTCCATCGGTGTACAAAGGGGATTAAATGAGATGATGCAAACAGGACACTTAGTCCAATGCCTGGGACATAGCAGATGCTCAATAACATAATCCTTCATTGTCATAAAATAATTTTATTACAGTGTTTCTGAAATGGCTTGATTTGCAAAATTCAGATTTAGACAACTTTACAAGAATATCGGTCCTGTGCAAAGTAGAACCAGCACTTTCACCCCTCCAGAAAAAGATCACATGGGGGGGGGGGGTATGGGTTGGAGCGCCCCTTAAATATTACTCTTGAGTGAGATTCTCTACCAGCATTTACCACTCAGACATGCTCTTATAATTGAATCTAAGAAGCTAACTGCACCTCATTCTGAGCAGGAAATTCTCCGTTTTCAAGACCATTCTACCCTGTGCAAGACTTTTGGCATCCTTGCCCCGCCCATTAGGCTCCAGGAATTGTGACAATCAAAATGCACCTACTCTTTCAAAAGCCTCTGGGAACGGTACTGCCCAAAGATGAGCATCAGCAAAAGAGAACCCACCCCAAATCCTCCAGTGTCCTTCTACTACCTTCTTGGTTCTACCTTGCTACCTCTCCATAGGCAAAGAGGGACGCGCCACAAAGGCAGAGGTCAGAATCCTCTGCTAAGGCAGTGGCACCCCCTCCCCAGCCACCTTCCAGGTTGCAGGCTTCATAATCAAAGACCCTCGCTTCCTACAAGACCGCCCAACATCCATTCATAAGGGGCTGTGCTGGCTACTCTGATGTGGGAGCTTTCGGCCCGCGCTCGTGGCTAAAAATCGTCTCGGGTCCTCTGGCCTCACTGCCAGAGACTTGTCTATCTTGGCGAAATCCGAGCCAAAGACACACAATGGGGTGGGGAGTTGAAGGGACCAAGCTCAGCCCCGGGCTGCAAGAGACTGCACGCGGGGTTCCAGGGGACCAAGCCTCGGTGCCTGCACACTAAACCCCCACTCGAGGGCTGGAGCCGCAGCGCGGACGCGCGCCATTCAAACTGGGGAGGGATGGGACTCTAGGCCCAGAGCTAGGGAAAAGCAAGCACAATACTCAAGTGAAGGCCTGATTGCGAGGAACCTCAGAGTCCGGGTCTTTCCCTAAAGAACCAACCGTCGCCCTGCCCGACTGATTCCTTTCTGCCCCGGCCGCCCTTACCCGAATTTACCGCCAACAGCGTCGCCATCTTGGAGGCGCACTAACGGAGCCCTCCGGCCGCACGAAAGCCCCAGAAAAGGGCGAGGCTGCCCGAAATCATGCCTGAACAGGAAGGTATCACCCTGTCTCGGAATGGCAGTCTCGACGGACTCGAGCGGACAACAACTTGGAAATCTGCTGTAGGTCGCAGACGTAAATTTTGGCCGCGATCTTCTTATTCAAATTAGGCGAGGGCAACCAGCTCGGAAATACGAGGTCCTCGATATGACGTTGGTCGTGCGGTGCATACTGGGCCTTGTAGTTTCTTTTTAATGATGCTTGAAGTTTAAGTGTAACAATAAGAAAACGAGACTAACTATTGAAATTAAGACTATTTATGATATTTTAAAAGCCGTAATTCTAGGTCATTATCTCCATGTCAAATCAAAACTTCCTTGCGTTTCTTTCTTTGAGGAGTGGAGTGTAAGGTGTATAAATCTCAAAAACCATTTATTTATCAGTTATAAACTAAGTTTTTGTTACATTCCAATATACCAAGTGTATTGTGTCAACATAGTTGCACAGACTGAAACAAATCACAGTGAAACAAATCATAACTTTTTATTGTGACATTTTCAAACGTATGCAAAAGTAAAATAATGAATGCTCAGCTTCAATCACATGGCCTCCACCCCTAACAGGGGAGATTATTTTGAAGAAATTTCCAGACATATCCTCTCATAAATACCAAATATTTTTCCTACCTAAACACCCCAAAGAGCTGGATTTTTATTTTTTTTTTTTTTTAAGATTTTTCATTTATTAGGCTCCTGGTTGGCTCAGAGGGTTGAGCCTCTGGCTTTGGCTCAGGTCATGATCTCAGAGTCCTGGAATCAAGCCCCGCATGGGGCTGTCTGCTCCGCAGGGAGCCTGCTTCCCCCTCTCTCTCTGCTTCCCTCTCTGCCTACTTGTGATCTCTGTCCTAAATAAATAAAACCTTTTAAAAAAAGATTTTTCATTGAAAGAGAGAGAGAAAGCAGGAGCAGGGGAGAGGAGCAGAGGGAGAAAGGGAAGCAGACTCTGGCTGAGCAGCGAACTGACATGGGACTTGATTCCAAGACCTGGAGATCATGAGCAGAGCTAAAGGCTCATGCTGAACTGATTGAGCCACCTAGGGCCCCCAGATAGCTGGGCCTTTTCTTTTAGTTACTAAATTTTAGTTTACTAATTTTCAAACTAAAATATAAAGATTACCATTTACTATCTATGCCAGACTTTGATTACAAATCTGACATTATTGAACAATGTAATAATTATTATGTTATCTCATTTAATCCCCAAAACAACTCTATTAGCAAAATGATGTTAATTATAATTATTTATCTCAGAAACGTTACCTGTGCCTTACAATCTCAATTTATCAATTCCAACATTCCACTGAGGCTGGGAGGAGATAAGAGTTTATATTTCTACTTCATTGTTGGAAATCAGAATTAAATAATTTAGACACAATCAGAGCAGGCATGTTCATTCTTTTGAACAAATAGTATTGAGTGACACAATGTACATTCAGTGGAACACAAAAGTCACTGGCGATTTTTTTTTGAAAGTCATTGCTATACAGACACAAATGCCAGACTACCATGAAAGTGGTTTTAAGGAGTGAAGGGGAAGAGAAAATGAAAAGGCAAAATGATATTTCCTGAAGTTTAGCATGAAAGGGAGAAAAATATTCAGCAGAAACTTGGCAGAGGGGGCATTTAAAGATTTTCTTTCTGAGAACAATTCTTACAAGCCCTCCTTCCCTCCACCCCCGCAGGCCCACACACTTCCCTCTCAACAGATCACTTTGCTTTCTGTGAAGGACCACTTCAACTTCCTGCCACTCCCCCTTACCCACCATCACATTTACAAGGATTCTTTCACAGGTTCCTCAATCCATAGCAATTGAGATATTGCCATCATAACTCCTCTAAAACTTTCAGTATGGTCACTAATGACAAATGGTCAACCCTACTGGCACTTTTCTGAATTTCTTTTTTTTTTTAATTTTTATTTATTTGACAGAGATAGTAAGAAGAGCAACAGAAGCAGGGGGAGTGGGAGAGGGAGAAGGAAGCTTCCTGCTGAGCAGGGAGCATGATGCAGGGCTCGATTCCAGGACCCCGGGATCATGACCTGAACCGAAGGCAGATGCTTAATGATGCACCCCACTTTTCTGAATTTCTTAGAAATTATTTCCCCCGTGGCATGTGACACACCATCCCTGTTAGTTTTCTAGTTCTGAAGTTTCCTGTATGGACTTCTCTTCCTCCTCTTGCCCATTAAATGTAGGTCTTTCCTTTGGGTGTCTATTTCCTCATTCTACATGCTTTCTCTAGGAAATCTTACTGCTTCGTACTACCCCACTGTTTGCTGATGAATTCTGTGTTTAAACTCTAGTCTAGGGGCGCCTGGGTGGCTCAGTGGGTTAAGCCGCTGCCTTCAGCTCAGGTCATGATCTCAGGGTCCTAGGATCGAGTCCCGCATCGGGTTCTCTGCTCAGCAGAGAGCCTGCTTCCCTCTCTCTCTGCCTGCCTTTCCGTCTACTTGTGATTTCTCTGTCAAATAAATAAATAAAATCTTCTAATAAATAAATAAATAAATAAATAAATCTCTAGTCTAGTCTTCCTCCTGCGCTTCAGGTTTGCATATCCACATATCTATTGATTGTCACACATTGTCATCTCAGAATCACTTAACCAATTAAATCCAAACTTAAATTAGCATTTTCCTCCTAAAATTCTGTGACCTGTATCCACTCAGTTGCCAAAGTCAGAAATCTGGGATTTCTGCTTCCTTCAATGGCCAAATCTTACTCATTCTATCTCATAGATGTTTCTGGAACCCTTTTTCTTTGTTCTGTGCCCTATGCCCTTGTTTTCTTCAGGTCAAACTTCTTTTAACTTGTATTTTGCAATAACCTCTCACAGGTTTTCCTGATTTCCATTTTATCCTCCTCTCACGGACTCCAAAGTGATTTTTTTTCTTTTTTCTTTTTTTTTAAGATTTATTTATTTGAGAGAGAGCAAAAGAGCACGGGTGTTGGGGGAGAAGCAGAGGGAGAGACTCTCAAGCAGACTTCCCATGCAGGGTCCCATCCCATGAAATCAGGAACAGAGCCAAAATCACAAAAGTAGGAGGCTTACCAGACTGAGTCACCTAGGCACTCCCTTACCCCCACCAAAGTGATTTTTAAATACACAAATCAGATCCTATACTTGCCCTGATCAAAATTCATCAATGAACTATTACCCAAAATAATATCTGAAAACTTCTTAGCAAGGAAATCATGCCACTTCCTGATCTGGTTCAGCCTTCTCACCCTCACTCTTCTCAAGTTCTCTTTTTGGTGATCCTTCTCAACTAGTCTCTATTCCCCAACTACAACTTGCTTTCTTGTACCGTGTATGAATGAATGTCTTTGCACCTGTTGTTCTATACGCCTGGAATGTCCTTCCATCCCTTCTCTATCCTGTTGACCCCCCACTAAATTAACCACCCAAATATAACCCATCTTCCAAATCTGAGGGCCTGTGTTAATGCTGCCTCCCTGATGATTACTCCAACTTGGGAGACAAATTCAAGGGTTACTTTCCCCACATCCCTATTGTACTATTAGCCACTCCGTTACGTCCCTATGTGCTATGATGACTATCTCTCCATCGAAACTGTTAGCTTCCTGTGGTAGACTGTTATTAAAAGGCCCCCAAAGAATCACACACCCCTGAATTCTAGTGTGTCATCATCTGCCACGCTGAATCTGGGCGGGCCTTATGACTTGCTTGGCCCAAAAAAATGCAGTGTAAATGACGATGGGAAAATTCCAAGGACTGAAGAGACATTGCTGCTGCCACTTTTCCTCTTTTGGTGCCCTGAACATCACATGAGGACATCTGAGCTTGCCTCCTTGAAGATGAAGCACCATGCGGAGAGAAGCCTAGCCAGCCTCTAGCTGTTCCTACTCTCCTCGATGAGATGTCAGATATGAACAAGGCCATCTTGGATCCTCCAGTCCTCGCTGAGCCACGGGTTGATGGCAGTGGGGTATGCAAGCCCAGCCCAGATTCCAAAATTGTGATCAAGTGAACAGCTATTGTTTTAAGCTACAGTTTTGTGGTCTGTTATGTTCAATAAACAACTGCTTTGGGGCACCGGGGTGGCTCAGTCGGTTAAGCGTCTGACTCTTCTTGATTGAGGCTCAGGTCATGATCTCAAGGTTGTGAGATCAAAACCCGTGTTGGGCTCCACACTGGGCATGGAGCCCGTTTCCTGTTCCTGCCACATCCCTGGCTTGCAGGTACAATTCAGAAAAAAACATTTGCAGAGTTTGGTGCTTGATACCTGAAAGAAAGAGAGATGGAACATGTCATTATGGCTGACAGTTCAGACCCAGAGCCCAGCTTCCTGGGCTCAAATTCTTTTAACTATGAAACATTCCTTGGCCAATCAATTTCCACATCTCTAAATAGGGATGATAATATTAGTACCCTCATGGAAGAATTTTTAAGAAGCTTTTGTAAAGTGTTTAGAATGTGCCATATGAGTGTTCGTTAAATAAAAATCAATTATTTCTAAGGCAAAATAAGTGTCAAGTGGAAGAGTAGTAAATTACTTAAAACCAAAAGTGCACTGCAGGGGCACCTGGCTGGCTTGGTTGGGAGAACATGCAACTCTTGATCTCGGGGTTGTGAGTTTGACCCCCATGTTGGGTGTAGAGATTACTTAAAAAAATAAAATCTTTAAAAAAAAAAAGTGTACTGCAGGGGCACCTGGATGGCTCAGTTGCTTAAGCATCTGCCTTCAGCTCAGGTCATGATCCCCAGGTCCTGGGACTGAGCCGTATTTCAGGCTCCCTGCCCAGCAGCGAGTCTGCTCCTCCCTCTCCACCTGCCCCTCCCAAGTCTCTCAAATAAATAAATAAATAAAATCTTTTTTTAAAAAGTGTACTGTAAATGTGGAAGCATGCAACAATTAAACAATGTGTGGTTTCTCTGGGATTGGGATAGGGTTCTGCCCCAATCAAACCAATTCATTATTTGAAATTTCCCTCTCTGCCCCTATTAGGTGAGTTTTAAATGTATACACAAAGTGCTTTGAGATCTTAAAATAATGGCAGTTATTTCTTATTTGGAGTTTAGGAAATGAAAATTAGGTAAAGGTACACAATGGAGGTAGCACTTGGATGGTCAGATGGTGGGATTTTACAGGGTCTTAAAAGTGGATGGGAACAGGAAATGGGAGAACAGACCAGTGAAAAAGAAGTGATGAAAAGTCCAAGGTTTAGTATTTATAGAGCTGCAGCACCTTCTCTGGACAAGGTTTAGAAATTCAGGTAAGGGCACCTGGGTGGCTCAGTAGGTTGAGTGTCTGCCTTTGGCTTGGGTCAGAATTCCAGGGTCCTGGGATTGAGCCCCACATTGGGCTCCCTGCTCAGTGGGGAGTCTGCTTCTCCCCCTACCTCTGCCTGCCATTCCCCCTGCTTGTGCTCTCTCTCTTTCTGTCAAATAAATAAGTAAAATCTTAAAAAAGAAAAGAAAGAAAGAGAAGGGAAGGAAATGAAATGAAAAGAAAGGAAAGGAAGAGAGAGAGAAAGAAAGAAAGAAAGAAAGAAAGAAAGAAAGAAAGAAAGAAATGAAATTCAGGTGTGGTGTTTCCTGTTCTATGATTTTCCCTATCCCACCCAGTGGAGGACCGCAGACATGACAGATTCGTCGCTACCTGTATGTGTTGACTCCAGCTAGTGGCCAGTTAAGTTTGTAGTTGCAGAACCACTGGCCTTGGATTACAAGTGGTCTCTGGTGGAACAGGAAACTAATTGGCCCTAGATTTTTCCCTAGAGATCCACAACCACAATGTATCGAGTGGGTTCTGTAGAACTGCTTCCCCTTCACAGGCTGCCTCATCCCAATAGCCTCTTACCTGGTCTTCCTGCTTCTGGTCTCTTCTTTCCAACTGCCACTCCACCCCATAACCAGAGGGATCACTTTGTCCTCTCCACAACACCCTTCACACTCTTGTCACGGGCCTGAGGCGAAATGCATTTCTTAGAGTGGCCTACAAGGCTGTTCAGGAGCTGGCTCCTCTAGGCCTCTTCAGTTGAATCTCACATCTGCTCACTTGGGCTTCCACGACTACTGCAGGTACTAAGACACACATTCTCAAGACCCTTCGTCGGTGCAGGCCCTTTCTTCACAGAATATTCCCTCCAGCTACTGGACCACATCTTCCTTCCCCCCCAATCTTTGCTGGCACTCTCTTCTTTAGTCCCTTCATCTGGTTGGTTCTCTCAGGAAGTCACCTTTTCCCCACAGCACCCTTACCTGAGGCTAGATTAAATACCCTCCTGCAGGAGCACTTACCCTCTGTCGGTTAAGCTGACGCACATGACTTCTGCTCAAGTCGTGATCTTGGGGTCCTGGGATCAAGACCAGCAGCAGGGATTCTGCTTGTCTCTCTCCCCCTCCCTCTCTCTCCGCCCCTCCCCCTACTTGTATGCACTCACTCTCTCTCTTTCTGTCTACCCCTCCGCTAAAAGTTTCACACAGAGGAGTAGCGGTATCAATAGGTACACAATAAATGTTTGCTGAATGACTAAGGGTGAAGAAGGGTCACGCCACTGTCTTCTACTCACTGCCAGGCTGTATTGTGGACTCCTTGAAGATGGATTCATAAACCACCACCTCTCTCACAACCCCCTGAATACTCCTGGATAAGAAAGCCAGGACCATCTTTCTCGGATGTCTGGACTACCAGCAAGGACCTGAGGGGATGGGGTACTCCACATTTCTTCTTGTGAAGAACACCAGGGCTCCAGCTAAGAAACTAATTAGCTCCAGCTAATCCCCTTGAGAGGTTTGTATACCGGTATGTGTGGGAAGTTGGTCATGACAAAAGGTGCCTGACACAGAACAGGAAAACGAAGAGTAGTGGATAAACACTGAAGTTTTGTTTTTTGTCTGTCTGTTTGTTTTGTTTTTGTTTTTGTTTTTAACCTGATCAGGAGTCTGGGTTGGACTCTGAGAATTTGTAGGGCACAAGTGTGTGAAGGATAGTGGGGAGTTACTGAGGAAAGCAGAATTCAGTCTGAGACTAATGACAGAACACAGCATTTATCCCATCAAAAGAACGCTCCAAGAGAAACTGTACACGGAACAAGAAACTATTAATTGAAATAAATTACTGCACTGTTCAAGACATGATGTAAACTCAGAAACAAAGGATAATAGGAAACATTCCCTAGTGCAGACAAATGCAAACTAGATAAATGAGAGAAAAGAGACTTGAAGAAAAATTCCAGATGAACATGAAGCTGTCGTGTGGGGTCATTTGGGGTCATTGCTCTGCTTGCATTTGGCTTAGGGACTTTCTTCCCACTTCCAGGAACCCTTGAGATGCACGAAGAGACTGACACACTATGTAAGTACAGTGTGTTGGCGGAGTAGAGGAGAGACTTTTTTAAGACAGCTTGCCTGGAATCTGGATTTCAGCTCTGCCTGTGACTTCCTGTAGGAGAGTGACCAAGTTATTCAACCCCTTCAGTCTGAGATTCCTCATCTAATAAAATAGAAATACTTTCCTTAGAATGCTGTGAAGAGGGGCACCTGGGTGGCTCAGTCGCTGGGCGTCTGCCTTCAGCTCAGGTCCTGGTCCCAGGGTCCTGGGATCGAGCCCCACATCGGGCTCCCTGCTTGGTGGAGAACCTACTCCTTCTCCTTCTGCCTCTGCCTGCCGCTCTGACTGCTTGTGTTCTCTCTTGCTCTGTCAAATAAATAAATAAAATCTTTAAAAATAAAAAAAAAGAAAGCTGTGAAGATTCAGTGAAATAACGTGGATATTTAACATAAAACACTTAAAAGACATTCTGCTGGAATAAGGACGATCAGACTACAGAGTAATGAGGGTAAGGTATGGGGATTAAAGAAAAGAGAAAGGAACCATGGAATAAGAGTGTCTGATAAAGATGTATGAATCTCGTACTAATAATAGTTAAGCATCAATGAATTCTATTAATGAGGCTCCCACAGTAGTATTCACTCAGCCATGGTACACAACTCTATACCTATTAAATTGCACATTTAATAAGCACATAAGTAGTAATAAGCTAAACGCTTTCAAAATTAGATAGAAAATTGATGTGGCTGCAGGAAATCAGAGTTGAATTTACTGTAATTCTAAGATTTCAATCCCCAGCCACAAGTGTGGCAACGGCAAAGCAAAGTAATCATTTTTTTAAAGGTAATTTATGAAAAAAAATGTTACTGTCCAGCACTGAAATATTTTTGCATCTTGGTTTCTCTAAAGTTACATCTTTATAGTACCTAGAACGAGGCTGGGTACTCATTTTTTTTTTATTTAAATTTTTTTTTAAATAAAAATTTGTTTGCTAGAGAGAAAGAGAGCACACAAACAGGGGGAGCAGCAGGCAGAGGGAGAAGCAGGCTCCCAAGGAGCCTGATGCAGGACTTGATCCCAGGACCCCAGAATCACAACCGGAGCCAAAGACAGACACCTAACCGACTGAGCCACCCAGGCGTCCCTCATTATTTTTTATTGTGATAAAATATACATAACTTAAAATTAACCCTTTTAAGTAGACAGTTCTATATCATTAAGTACCTAGAACCATATGTAATACCCCATGGCAGGTGATCAACAAATATTTGTTTAATGACTCATTGTATAGGAGAAAAAAGTCAGCATACAAGGCAGAGTTAGACTGAGAGAGAATATCGAGAAGTAGCTAGGAAAAAAAAATCACAAACAATATAAAAAGTATTTCAAATTGAATAAAAATTTTGTCTCTTGGAAAAGCAAAGCTAATTAAACACATGGGGAAGGAGAAAACAATAAACAAGTGGAAATCAATCAAATAGAAAAAGAAAGAGAAAGCCAATGAAATCAACCATTTGTACTTTGGAGAAAAAAATAAAACTGATAAATCTTTAACTTGGTTGATCAAGAAAAAAGGGAGAAAAACACAAATCAAACACAGTATCAAGAAGGAGGAAGTGTCACTTCAGATGCCACATGCGTTTAAAAGAGCAATGTCGGGGTGCCTGGGTGGCTCAGTCGGTTAAACATTCAATTCTTGATTTTGTTTAGGTTATGATCTCAGGGTTCTGAGACCAAGCCCCAGGTTGGACTCTGCGCTGGGCATGGAGCCTGTTTAAGATTCTCTCTTTCCATATGGTTTCACTTGTGGAGCATAAGGAATAACACAGAGGACACTGGGAGTTGGAGAGGAGAAGTGAATTGGGAGAAATCAGAGGAGGAGACGAACCATGAGAGACTGTGGACTCTGAGAAACAAACTGAGGGCTCTGGAAGGGAGGGCGGTGGGGGGTTGGGTGAACCTGATGGTGGGTATTGAGGAGGGCCCCGTATTGCATGGAGCACTGGGTGTGGTGCATAAATAGTGAAACTTGGAACACTGAAAAAATAAAATAAAATAAAATTACAAAAAAAAAAAAAGATTCTCTCCCACTCCCTCTGTCCCTTCCCCTTTACTTGTGCGCTCGTGCATATACTCACACACTCTGAAAAAATAAATTGATTATATAAATTTTAAAAACAAAAGATAGTGACAGTGAGGAAATGCTATGAATTACTTCATGCCAATACATCTGACAGCATAAATGAAATAGTCAGTTTTCCCTAACAGACAAATTTCCAAAATAGAAAACCCACGTAGCTTTATATCTGTTAATGAAATCGAGCTTGTAATAATGAGCCAAATCTTTGGATAAGCTAGCCCGGGTGCACTCTCCACAGGACACTGACAGTCACAAATCTAAGTCTTTTGCTCTTCTTTTCCCAAGAAGACAGATCACTCTGTTTCTGTTAACACATTTTTGCTTTGTTTTATTGTTCATTTGTTTCCCCCAGAATTAATTCAAGCAGCAACCTCTTGATGAGATTGGGACAGACTCTTGTCTCTGGATTAGATTCGGTCTTCCAATTTCTAGAACACATTTGTTCTCTGTGTCTTAGGATTTCCTGTGGTCTTAATGTTTGTTTTCCCTCAAATTCATGTATTTAAGTCCTAATTCCCAATGTGATGTATTAGGAGGTGAACAGAATTAATAGCCTTATAAAAGAGGCTCCGGAGAGCTAGCTCACCCTTTCCAGGAGATGAGGATGCAATGAAAAATGTGCAACTTGGAAGAGGACCCTCACCTGACCATGCTGGATGCTGACCTTGAACTTCGAGCCTCCAGAACTGAGAAATTTTGGCCGTTTGTGCATCACTCAATCTATTGTGTATTTCACTGGAACAACCTGAACGGACTGAGACTGGATTTCTTGCAAATGACCATTCCATGCAATCACTATTTTAGTTTTATAATCATGATTAATTTTGCTCTCAGATTAATTATTTGGCAAATTAACTGTTTAATGAAACTCGTTAAGGAGTAAGGGAGAAGAGACCAACTTCCTTTCCAGCTAACTTTCAGCAACTTCCTGAACCATCTGGTTCAAAGGACAGCTGAATGAATGAATTGTGAATTTGCAAGGAAAACTTTTTTTATAAGCTGTTTTCACATTAAATCTCTGTTACATTGCTCAAGAGTTCAAATAAGCTCCAAAGAAAGTCTGATACCAGTGACAACCCACATAAGACAGACTCATCCACTAGACTGAGTCCCCAAAAGAATGAAATAGTAAAACATCCCGACATGCACATTTCTTTCACTTATGAAGTTCTATTTAGCATTGCAAATGCACACAGAATCCAAAATGTCCAGTGCGAACTAAATAGATTTTTGATCAAATATTAAAAAACAATTGCCAGAGACTTCACCCTCTGAGAACGCTAATTTAGGGAGACAAACTGCTTTAGGAAGATCAGTGTCTTTGAATATATTTGACTATCAAGGCATGACATCTTCCTATATAAAATATTACTTTCACATTGCTCCAACGAAATCCAGTCAATACTTTACTTATTGGGTTCGATGAATCCTCAATGATAGAGACACCCGGGAGTGCCAACACCACAAGCTCACCTGTTAAACTTGTTCTTGAACCTTTCTAAGCCACTTTACAGAACAGTTGTACTTGGGAAATCCCAGCAGAGCCTGAGGTCAAAGAATGCAACACAAGAACTGGCCAAAGCCAAGTCTTCAACACGGTATCTGTCATCTTCCAAGCAAACTGGAGAATGCTGGGGCGTGGCTTCAGGCCACAGGTTCTTCAATGGCACCTGGCTCCCCTGCCATCATTCGGGGAAAAGCTAGCTCGGGAGGGCTCTCTCTATAGCAAGACTTGGCGGTGGAGAACACCCTATAGGTGTCTTCGTCCTACATGTTCCAGGATGAGTTCCTGCATTGGACCAAACACAATTCAAAGTGATCTTGGATGCCATGGAGAGGTTCTAGAATGCCGTGGCTCACCGGGCACAGGGAGCGCTCTGGGAGAACACGCAGCCCTCGCAGCTGGGCAGCTTTGTGCCGGGGACGTTGACCTTACAGCAGCCATGTCCTGTCCCAAAAGTAGCCTGGTTGGTCCGAGGTACCAGTTGCTGAGGTACAAGCATGGGTGGCCAGGCCCACTCCTTTCCACTGAAGCTGTACCTTCCTGGAACCTGCAGGAGATTCCAATCCCTCAATGCCCTTTCCTCCAGCTTGACTCAGAAGGGTAAAGAGAAGACAAGGTTAAGAATGGAGGCATTTCACCCAGATACTGCTCATTACCCAGGACCTGGACAGAGACCTGGAAATCGACTTTGAGCTGACAAGGGGGCTGAGATAGAGGACAACAGGGAATGGAGCCTTGGGAGATGATGGCCTAAGGCTGTGAAACATGAAAGCCAGGTTGATGTGGAGGGCAGCCTACAGGTTCACCCTGAGTCTAGGGGTACTACTGTTAAGGCACCATCCCAACCTAGATGATCACAGTGTGATGCTAGCTAGCATTAAGATGAACCGACTCGGGACACCTGGGTGGCTCAGTGGGTTAAAGCCTCTGTATTCGGCTCAGGTCATGATCCCAGTGTCCTTGGAATAGAGCCCCACATGGGGCCTGCTGATCCGCAGGGAGCCTGCCTCCCACGATCTCTCTCTCTGCCTCTCTGCCTGCTTGTGATCTCTGTCAAATAAATAAATAAAATCTTAAAAAAAAAAAAAAAAAAAAGATGAACCAACTCAGGAGCTCCTGGGTGACTCAGTTGGTTAAGCATCCGCTTTCAGCTCAGGTCATGATCTCAGGTTCCTGGGACTGTGCCCCAAGTGGGTTCCCTGCTCCGTGAGGAGCCTGTCTCTCCTTCTCCCTCTGTCCTTCCCCACACTTGTGTTTTCTCTATCTCTGTAATAAATAAATAAGATCTTAAAAAAAATAAAAAGAGTGATTTTGAACTTGCAACTTGTGACCCATTAGTAGATCCTAAATTAAATGTATTGGGCCTACACCTCAACTTTTTTAATTTAAAAAAATATATATAACAGAACATATCAGGGTCTTACAAGTAAAAAGGGTCTGTTCTGATTTGTAAAAATTTTGTTTCAGCTTATTTTGCATAGTGTAAACTAGGTCTTCAGGCAAAATGTATTTCCAACTAGAGGTCATGTAAACAAAGTTCATTACCAGTGGCTCTGATTCCGCTTGCTCTGATTCCTTGCAATCTTATCAAACAATCTACTGATTTGAATTTAGTTCCTCACATAAAGGAGATGGCATTAATCAATGATTATAAGTATTCAGGTTTTTGATAGTTTTATTTCTCACCGTGGATTAATAAATTAACATTTTACTATTATCAATCTCTTATGAATTCTTTTTTTTTAAGTTTTATTTATTTATTTATTAGAGACGGAGGGGTTGCATATAAGCCGGGGAGGGGCAGAGGGAGAGAATCTCAAGCTGACTCCAGACCAAGCGCAGAGCCCACCATGGGGCTTGATCTCACAACCCTGAGATCATGACCTGAGCTGAAACCAAGACTCAGATGCTGACTGAGCCACCCAGGCACCCCTTTATGAATTATTTTTAAGCATCAGTCAATTCCCTACTGCCCACATTCTAATGGGTAATTAACAAAACATATTTCCAAGCCAGCCAGTCTGAAGACTGAGTATCAGAACAGGATTGTTTCAAAACAATGACATCTTTACTGACCTTTTCCTTACTGTATTCATCTGCCTCCCAGCTACCCTCCATGCAGCAGCTGAGGTGGTCTTTTTATAGCATAAATGGTCTTGGCACTCCCCTGCCTAAAACCTTTAACATTAAGTGCGTCACTGTATTAAGTTGAACCAAGTGAAATTACTGGTCAAAATGAAAATCAATGATTTGGGGCGCCTGTGTGGCTCAGTGGGTTGAAGCCTCTGCTTTCGGTTCGGGTCATGATCCCAGGGTCCTGGGATCGAGCCCCACATCGGGCTCTCTGCTCAGGGAGGAGCCTGCTTCCTCCTCTCTCTCTGTCTGCCTCTCTGCCTACTTGTGATCTCTGTCTGTCAAATAAATAAATAAATCTTAAAAAAAAAAAAAAGAAAATCAATGATTTTACATTGATCAACCTAATACTTAAAACAGGAGCTCCTTGTGTATAAGGATGTGTATGAACGGGACCTAATCTCTTCCCTCTTTTACCCATGTTACCTTCATCATGCAATGGCTTCCATTTTTTTTTTTAATGGCAATCCATAATAAAAAATACAAGAAATATATTATAGGGGAGGCTGGATGGTTCAGCCGGTTAAACATCCAACTCTCTTTTTTTATTTTTTTAAAGATTTATTTATTTATTTATTTATTTATTTATTTATTAGTGAGAGAGAGCATGAGTGAGGAGAAGGTCAGAGAGAGAAGCAGACTCCCGGTGGAGCTGGGAGCCCGATGTGGGACTCGATCCCGGGACTCCAGGATCATGACCTGAGCCAAAGGCAGTCATCCAACCAACTGAGTCACCCAGGCATCCCAAGCATCCAACTCTTGATTTCAGCTCAGGTCTTGATCTCAGGATCATGAGTTCAAGCCCCATGTTGAGCTCCACATTGGGTGTGGTATCCACTCAAAAAAAAAAAAAAAAAACATTTTACACTGTGATCCAGAGTCTACATATACACAAGCAAACATAACATGCTTCAGATCTTGACTGATGTATAACTTCCTAAGAGAAGTTTTCTTCAACCAACCTGTGTGGATGGGTCCCATCTCAACCTTGATTCTCTACCATTGCATCCCATTCATTTTTTAATGGTGTGAAGCATAATCTGAAGTTCTACATTCATTCATTCATTCATTCATTTATTTATTTATTTATTTATTTATTTATTTATTTATTTATTTGAAAGAGAAAAGCAGTCCCCTGATATCCAGGAACTGACCTGATGTTATCACTTAGGACTTGGTGTTGCTATGAGCAGCAGGCCGGGCCCTCGCAGCCAGGTCTTGATATATTCCCAGTGAGCATAAACAATAGCACAATAACATACAACATCAACATGAGACAAGGGCACTTTGTGACTGTGATGAATCAAGATCAAAACCAAACCACTCATGGGGCGCCTGGGTGGCTCAGTGGGTTAAAGCCTCTGCCTTTGGCTCGGGCCATAATCCCAGGGTCCTGGGATCGAGCCCTGCATCGGGTTCTCTGCTCAACGGGGAGCCTGCTTCCTCCTCTCTCTGTCTGCCTCTCTGCCTACTTGTGATCTCTGTCAAATAAATAAATAAAATCTTTAAAAAAAAAAAAACCAAACCACTCATAATCATATCTGAACAGAGAAAATATTAACAGTCTCCAAGGTACAAAATACCAAATATTTTCCCTTCAGCTAATATAGTGACTGCTACTTCTTTCCTAATTACAGCTGTAGCCTCCCTATAAATAAGATATACTTATATGCCAGTCATAGAATCACCTCTACTTCCTGTAAGCACCAATACAGACTAAAGCTCTGTTTCCCGAGACCTTTCCCAAAATTACCTAACCTAACCCCAAGTCCTCTAATACCCTCTTACTGAAATGCCCCATGGCTCTCCATGGTGTTCTCCTGCACAGCAATGAATTAATAAATCCAAATTGTTCAGCCTCCAGTGTGGTTCTCGATATACTCTTCACCAGTATATCCCCTGAGACTTGCACAGTGCCCGCCACTTGAGAAGTGCTTAATATCTTGGATAAATAAATAGATGAATGAGAATAAGAATAATTAATTACTAGATAAACCATAAGAGTCTCTTAATCTCAGGAAACAAACTGAGGGTTGCTGGAGGGGAGGGGGCAGAGGGATGGGGTGGCTGGGTTATGGATATTGGAGAGGGTATGTGCTAAGGTGAGTGCTATGGTGAGTGCTGTGAATTGTGTAAGACTGATGATTCACAGACCTGTACCCTGAAGAAAATAATACATATGTTAATTAAAGAAAAGAATAATTAATTACTTAATTTCTACCTTCCTGCACAGAGGTATAGGACTTGTCTGGGTGCCTGGCCAATCTTTGTAGAAGATGGTGTTCTGCCTCTCTGTGCGGCTTCAGAGTCAATAGCTGTTTTTAACACCCTCCTTCGATATTCAGTGATCTCTTCTAGGACCATCTCTCCTGCTAGTTAGCCAAGGTCCCAATTCTTTTGAACATACTCATACCTGATTCTTCTATGAGTTTGGTTTATAGCACTTAAATATTTTCTAGATTACAACTGGCAAAGGTGAACTCTGATCCCTGGATCCTCTGAGATGCTCTTTCCAAGCAAGAATTTCTTAGAAAAACTTCTGACTCTGTCACTCACCCCATCTAACCATGTGTAATATTTCATCCGTATGCTGAGGTTCACTGAGGTTCCATAATTTTCAATGATCTTTTTCTTTTCTTTTTTTTTTTTTTTAAGATTTATTTATTTATTTGATAGAGAGAGATCACAAGCAGGCAGGCAGAGAGAGAAGGAAGCAGGCTCCTGACTGAGCAGAGAGCCCGATGCAGGGCTTAATCCTAGGACCCTGGGGATCATGACCAGAGCAGAAAGCAGAGGCTTAAACCACTGAGCTACCCCGGTGCCCCCTGATCTAGTTTTCAACACATCTGGCCACTCTCATGGCCCATTCCTGTTGCCCATTAAATCTGCAGACATCTGCCCCAAAACTTGGGCTACTTACCTCAATTCCAGATCAATCTAGGAGCCCACCTAAGGGCTTAAATTGCAAGAGGGGTAGGTTTGTAGGTATGGGAAAGAAACTAAACTTCCTTTCTTCTTTTTTCTCCTCTATATCCTGAAAAATCCTTGATCTACCCATTCAACAAAAGGAGTGGAGGTAAGAGGAGTTTTTCTTCCTGTCCCTTCTCTGTATTTTTAGGGTCCTTTAGATCCATCTGTATCACATGGAGAGTCACGGAGCATTACCGTTATGTGTTGATTTCCCTGTTACTCCTACAGACCTCTTTTTAAAAAATTATTTGTTTTTCATGGTGGGTTCTCCATAAATGTTTGTGGGATTGAATTTACCTGAATGGAATGTAACACAATCGAAGCTCTTCAGGGCTCAGAACATATTTCACACACACAGATCAAGTGATTAATTCAAAAAGAGTTTCAAGGGGGTTAAAAATAGAAAGCTGGATCTAGGCAGTTTTGTTCAGAGACTGTTGGAGGGGGTAAAACAGCTCTGGCTGCAGGCTAGGGTCTTTGTTATGAGAAAAATGCAAATACGAAGAATTGCAAAACCCCGCTAGGGAAATGTCTGGGTATTTTTGAACCTTTGGCAAAGATGAATTTCTGTCTGGAGTACACGTCCTTCCGGTCCCTCATCTCTCTAATCTTAGTCATGGCTTAACCCAGGAGCACATAATAAATCATCACGATTTACAGAAATCTTTTTCTAAGCCCTGTTTGTCTTGAAATTATGACCTAGCAGTTTCTTCCCCCACCAATAATTCTGAAATTGACATGGTATATCAATAGGTAAGCAGCGCGTCTTGGCTTTGCTACCGCAGTTTTGCTTTAAAATATTGCCTCTCACTATTAGACTTGAGT
Organism: Mustela lutreola; assembly: GCF_030435805.1. Classification (NCBI taxonomy): domain Eukaryota; kingdom Metazoa; phylum Chordata; class Mammalia; order Carnivora; family Mustelidae; genus Mustela; species Mustela lutreola. The sequence continues at coordinate 185,115,150 of NC_081293.1, read as the reverse complement.
CATTTTGGTTCATATTCACGGAGGTCCTCTAAAAAATAGTTTGTCCGTGTGAGAAAACTATTATATAACATTATTTTAAAGGCATAATCCTGGGGCACTTGGGTGGCTCAGTGGGTTAGGCCGCTGCCTTCGGCTCGGGTCATGATCTCAGAGTCCTGGGATCGAGTCCCGCATCGGGCTCTCTGCTCAGCGGGGGGCCTGCTTCCCTTCCTGTCTCTCTGCCTACTTGTCCTACTAGTGATTTCTCTCTGTCAAATAAATAAATAAAATCTTTAAAAAAAAATAAAAATAAAGGCATAATCCTTTGTTTAATTTTATTTTTAAAATAGGATAGAGAGACTATTTGGATTCTTAAAGAAATTTTTTAGAACCATTTCCCGAACTTCACTAGCAATAAAAAAAAAGTAAGTAAAAATTCGATACCATTTAAAAAGAAAATCTTCCTAATAATATATGTTTTAAAATAGTAATAGTTGGGTTGGAGAGTCAGGTACATTCTGTGGCAGAAATGTAAAGTCTTTAAAACAATTTTACTTTATCTATTGAGAGTATTTAAAAAATTCATGCGGGGTTGCCTGGGTGGCCCTGTCCGTTAAGCATCTATCTGCCTTCAGCTCAGGTCATGATCCCAGGATCCGGGATCGAGCCCCGCAACAATATATATTTCTTATATTTTTATATATATTTTATATATTAAATATGCATTTGTATATTTAAATATGTTTATATATTTAAATATATTTATATACATATTTTATGTTTTATATATTTAAATATATATTTTATGTTTTGTATTTTATATATTTTTACATATAAATATATTTTATTATAGTATATAATATATTATATGAAAATATATTTTAATATATAAATAATATATTTTTGTATATCTTAAATCTATATTAGTATCTATGTGTCCAAATTAAATTTGTCCAAATGAATTTGTCCAAATAAAATTTATCCAAATAAAATTAAATCAAGGTGTTGGCTCTAGGATTGTGGCAAATCTCAGTTTTTATTCTTTGCACCATTCTGTCTTTTCTAAATGCTCTTTTATGAGCATGGGTTATTGTTCTCATCAGAAAAAGATCATTGAGGGGCGCCTGGGTGGCTCAGTGGGTTAAGCCGCTGCCTTTGGCTCAGGGTCCCTGGCTCAGTGGGGAGCCTATTTCTCCCTCTCCCCACTGCCTGGTCTCTCTCTTTCCCTATTTCTCTCTCTCAAATAAGTAAATAAATAATTTTAAAAAAAAACCAACAAACTAGATCAGATATTATAAAAAGCAAATGCATGTGCTGCATTTCTAATTTTTTTTTTTACCACTTTATTGAAGTATGACTCACATGCAAAAAGCTGTACATGTTTAGTGTATACGACTTGATGAGGTTGGGGATAGGTATGTATCTGTGAAACCATCAAGGCCATAAATATGTTCATCTCCTCCCAAAGTTTCCTCCTTCCTCCATTATCATTATTATATTGTTACTTGTGTGTTAAGAACACTTAAGAACTACCCTCTTAGCAAATTGTTAGCTAGAGGCACTATACTGTAGAGCAGATCTTCAGAACTTATTTATCTTGCATAATTAAAACTTTGTACACCTCAACCCTTCAGCAACCACTTCTACTCTGTTTCTATGAGTTTGACTGTTTGACATTTCACATATGAGATTAACCGCGTGTCTAACTGCACAGACCTTTGCAGGTTATGAAGTCTTCCTTCCTTCATACATTATCTCATGTGTCTTTATACCACCTAGGTAAATGAGGAATTATTATTCTCTAATTTTATCAGATGAGAAAACTGAAGCTCAGACAAGTTAAGTTACTTGCCCAAGAGCATCCAGAGAGTGACACAGCTCGGCATAAAACCCAAGTCTTCTGACTACCAGTTCAGTGCTCTTTCCAGAAGAGGAATGCCCAAATTATATTATAAGGCATGCTGCTATTATCTGTACATGCAATGGTTTCAGATTCTAGAGTTTTAAGTAAAGTCTACATCCAATGTGGGGTCTCATGACCCCAAGGTCAAGAGTCACATGTTCTACTGACCGAGTCAGCCAAGCACCTCTCCAGCTTAAATGTCCCTTTTCATCCTGTACTCAAAGCCAGACCTAAAAGGAGAGGAAGCACGGAGGACGCTTTTAGTTATACAATTGATTTAGGCAAAAGACGCAGGTAAAACATAATGCTCTAAAATCTTTGCATGTCTCATAAAAAGGGAGGTAAAACTAAAGAGAAGAGCTAGACAAGATGAACTATAAGAGTATCATATTATTATCCTATTTTCATGATGTGATAATTATTAAGTAATAATACCTAACATTCAAGTACTATTTATTATTAATACACTTTAAAAAAAAAGATTTTATGTATTTATTTGACAGAGATCACAAGTAGGCGGGGGCAGGGGGAGAAGCAGGCTCCCTGATGAGCAGAGAGCCCGATGCGGGGCCCTATCCCAGGACCCTGAGATCATGACCTGAGCCGAAGGCAGAGGCTTTAACCCACCTATTAATACACTTCTATAAGCACTTAGAGTGCTTACCATATTTTAGGTACTGTTGAAGTATTTTAAATAAAACTCATTTAATCCTGCCTCTAAGAGGCAGGTACAATTGTGATTTCCATTTTATAGGTGAGAAATCCGAGGTACAGAGAGGTTAAGTAAGTTGTTCAAAGTCACACAAGCAGGAAGTGCTGGAACCATGATACAAAGCCAGAGAGCTGGACTTCCCAGAGCCACTTAACCCCTATATTGTACTGCCTCTTCCAGCCGGACTTTGCTTTGACCTAAGCTAGAGATGTAAAGTGTAACACTTTATACATTCCTTGTCCAAACACTCCTCACGTTTTCTCTAATCACGTTATTTAGTTGTTTTTCTCCATAGCCTCAAAGGTATGGGGGCAGAGGCTGTGACTCCCTCATTTACCACTGTAAATGGACCTGGACCATAGTAGTTGCTCAATGCAGACTTGTTCAAATAATTATTAATCTCACAAGATCTTCTATAATGTTGACCTTGTGCCAGGTACTGTGCAAAGAGCCGATATTTAAAAGTCCTAGGAGGTATGCATGATTTTACACATAAGGAGACTGAGACACAGAGAAGTTGAGTAATTTGAACAAGGTCACATTAGCAATAAGTAACAAAGTCAAGATTATAACTGAGGCTGTCTGACTTTGGAGCCCATGTTCTTTAATGTATGAATGAATGCATGAACTATCTGAATGTACTATGGAATCTGGGATTGCTGTTCCTTAGACTTTTGTGGTCAAGTAGTTTTCCTAGTGGTTTTTTTTTTTTTTAATTTTTTATAAACATATATTTTTATCCCCAGGGGTACAGGTCTGTGAATCACCAGGTTTACACACTTCACAGCACTCACCAAAGCACATAACCTCCCCAATGTCCATAACCCCACCCCCCTTCTCCCAACCCCCCTGCCCCCAGCAACCCTCAATTTGTTTTGTGAGATTAAGAGTCACTTATGGTTTGTCTCCCTCCCAATCCCATCTTGTTTCATTGATTCTTTTCCTAGTGGTTTCTTCATGGCTTTCTTTTTTTTTTTTTTTTTTCTTCATGGCTTTCTTTATGGCTTGGATTTGTTACTTTTCATTGGCCTTTGCATTACAATTGCAACACGGGTGTGTGAAGTACCAGATACTTCTGTCTCAGATGCTCTGCTTTTTATTTAGTCTCTACAAATGTCTCAAGGTGGAAATAGCTGTCTAAATCTTTGGAAAAGATGGGGCGCCTGGGTGGCTCAGTTGGTTAAGCAGCTGCCTTCAACTCAGGTCATGATCCCAGCGTCCTGGGATTGAGTCCCGCTTCGGGCTCCTTGCTCCTCGGGGAACCTGCTTCTCCCTCTGACTCTGCCTTCCACTCTATCTGCCTGTGCTCACTCTCGCTCGTTCTCTCTCTGACAAATAAATCAAATAAATAAATAAGTCTTTGGAAAAGAATTAGAGAACTGAATTCTCACAGCATTGCAAGATGTCAGTAGATGCCATGTGGGGGGAAAAAGGTTAAAAGATTTATTTTATTTCCAATCATGCAGCATTATTTTGCTGATCTCTTCAGATTCCAAGCAAATTGTGAAAACGATTGAAATACAATTAAACATATGTATTTAAATATTTATTTTTTTTTTAAGATTTTATTTATTCATTTGAGAGAGAGACAGTGAGAGAGAACATGAGCGAGGAGAAGGTCAGAGGGAGAAGCAGACTCCCCATGGAGCTGGGAGCCCGATGTGGGACTCGATCCCGGGACTCCCGGATCATGACCTGAGCCGAAGGCAGTCGTCCAACCAACTGAGCCACCCAGGCGCCCCTATGTATTTAAATATTTAAATGGAAACTTCTACTATGACATTATTATAGCTTATTATATACTTGGTTTGTTCTATAAAAGCTTATGCCATGAAAATAGGATCCTCATTTTTTTTTAAAGATTTATTTAGTTACTTATTTATTTGACAGACAGAGAACACAAGTAGGCAGAGAGACAGGCAGAGAGAGGGGGGAAAGAGGCTCCCCACTGAACAGAGAGCCTGATGAAGGGCTTGATTCAGATCATGGATCATGACCTGAGTCAAAGGCAGAGATTTAACCCACTGAGCCACCCAAGTGCCCCAGGATCCTAATTTTTTAAATACTGTTTGCTGCCTATTGGAATACCAGGAGAAAAAATATAATGCACAGTTGAGAAGCAAATGTGCCTAAACATATAAAGATTTTTTGTTTTACTCTTACGTCTCTTTATTGGTATTTCAAGGACTTGGAATGAGAAAAATCACCCAGAAATGTACCCTGAACAATGGAACGAGAATTAATCATGATCAATCAAGTGTATATTTTCTCCCACTTTATTCTCATCAGGGTATGAGACATACAGGCCACTTGAATGTGTGCCACTGGGCCTCATGGGCCTGCTGGTGCTCCATAAATACTTGTTGAAGAGAGAGTAACAGAGAAGGGAAGATGCAGTTCCAATATCCATCCCCTCTGTTCTAGAATGGCTCTTCAAAAATGCAGATCAGCCTCCTCCAAAGAAATAAAGTGAAACCAAAAATCCCGTTTTCCCAAAGTTTTTGTGGCAATCAAACCCAGAGGAGAAATCAGAAAATATTTAAACCACAAACCAAAAGTCTTTAAATGGAGTAGTTTTTCAAAGTCTTCCAGATGAATTATAAATTATTATAGTCTTTGTCTCTGTGTCTGGATTTTCTCCCAGTAGAAGGAATTTATTTTATTTTGGTACCACATTGAGTGTACTGTGCAAAGAATCTCTCCCTCTCATCTTACCTCCTGAGCCAACATATTCCTTCTCCAGAGGGAATCACTATTACTAGTTTCTTGTATATCCATCTGGAGATATTCTTTGCATACATATTTTTTTTCACAAATTATAACATACCATACATAAACTTCTGTTCCTTGCTTTTTTTTTTTTATACCAGGACATGATGGGCAGGGCTCCATACAATTATATATACAGATCTGAATCATTCATTTATGTGACTCTGTAGACTTCCAATATTAATATGTCATAATACCTTTAGCCTGTCCATTACCTTTGGACAGTTGGAACTTATAATTTGCTGTTACAAACAATACTGAAAAGAATACACTTAAACATATAGACCACAGGTGTTTCTTTTTATAGGGAATATAACATTAGGTAAACACTGAAAACGAAGGTTCTTTTTTTTTTTTTGAAATAAAGCTGCTCTTTTTTTTTTTTTTTTAAAGATCTTATTTATTTGAGAGAGACAGAGACAGCATAAGCAGGGGTAGTGAGAGAGGGAGAAGCACACTTCCCGCCGAGCAGGGAACGTTGTGCGGGTCTCGATCCCAGAACCCTGAGATCATGATCTGAGCTGAAGGGAAATGCTTAACTGACTGAGCCACCCAGGTGCCCCAAGAAGATTCTTTGAAACCTTTTTTAGAGTAGTTATTTCCAAAGTTTTTTAAAAAGGGAAAAAATAAATTTCTAGTAGTTGAGGAGAATAATGAACTATAACAGAAATTAGAGGTTTGTAACATGCAAAGGAAAACTGGATTTTTTGGAATGAGTTACTCTATCAGTAGAATGGTTTGCAAATTAAGTGTTTAGATAGCAGAACAGGATGGTTGAAAAGAGATAACCTGAGCTCCAAGTGCACAGATTTTTCCAGTGTACAATGGCCTTAAAGCTGGAAAAAGTACAGAATACAGGACTACAAATTTGAAATGATGAAGGCTACGGGAAGGGTCTTAGTCATGAAAAGAGCAGAATAAATAGGTTCAAATAAGGTTGCAGAGAGATGGGGCAAAGTGAGAGGTGGGAACGAGGGCAAGGGAGCCACATGGAACTAAAAACAGTTACCGAATTAAAAAGAAATGATATCTGAAGGATGGCTATACAATGATGGGCTCAAACAGGGTCAGCACGAAACCCATGGAAGCCTCTTGCCAAATATGATTTTACATCTTGACCTATGACCAGTCCTTCTTGTCCCACTTGGGGGAGCATCAGCCAGGGGAAGCTGAGGGCAACCAATGAATAATACACCATCGGTTTTGCCTGAGTTTCTGGACTGCTAAAGCTCAGGCATGTGACCTAGGCCCTGTAAGGAGATGCTCTTTCTGGGACTCAATGAATGATGCAAGGAGGAGGAATTAGTCAGATTCTACCTGCGGCAGTACGCAACAGATACAACGGTACCATTGGAGCCATGCAGAACAATGGTGATGATATGATGCCTGCCATGTTTGTCCCTTTTTTTTTTTTTTAAATATTTTATTTATTTATTTGACAGACAGAGATCACAAGTAGGCAGAGAGGCAGGCAGAGAGAGAGGGAAGCAGGCTCCCCGCTGAGCAGAGAGCCCGATGAGGGGCTCGATCCCGGGACCCTGGGATCATGACCTGGGCCGAAGGCAGAGGCTTTAACCCACTAAGCCACCCAGGTGCCCCCATGTTTGTCCTTTTAACCAGACTGCTCCAGCTGCCTGGCCCCTGGTTCCTGTGTGTTTTCTAAGCCTGGTTTTCCATTTCCCAGCCAGTTCTGAGTCATCCAATATCCTTCTAATAAATTTATTTCCTACTTATGTTAGCCAGGGTCCAGGGGTGTTCTTGGCACTCAGGAACCCTATACAGTGAAAATGACAAAAACAACCCGAGCTGGAGCCAGTCTCTCACAGAAACAAGAACAGGGCAGAGAGCCCCGGAACCAGGGTGTCCTACATGGGATAACCTCTAACACTGAACTACAGCCTTGGTCTCTTCCTGTAAGATCAGAAAAGACAAAAGCAAAGCAAAGGTACTTAGGGTTACACGGATCTCCTGGGGATTCTCTCTCTCTCTCTTCCATCCCTTCTGATGAAGTTATCTGGGCTGTAGGAGGATAAATGTCTGAACACCCTTCTCTCAGAGAAGGGGAGCAGGAGATGGGAAGGGTAGAGACTCAAGAGGAAGCTTATGGAACTGTTCAGGTCAGTTGCAGATTCCAAACTCAGTTGTTCAAAGGGAGAGCTTGGTGGCAGGTGGCAAGGAGTCTGTAACTTGGAAATAGTAAGACATCACGAGCAGGCTAAATGAATCTCCGTGCTCCCAGTGCAGAATGACTTGGGCCTTGGCACATCTCTCCATTAGTGGTTTGCTTTGCTCATAGCCACATCCTCATGGATGCCTGATACATGGCAGATCCTCAATAAGAATTTCTTTAGGGAATAAAAGAATTGTTAAAGCTCAGACATCTACCAATAGTTGGCATATCAGGGCACCCCATGTTGGTAGGATAGAATGACACGGGGGTTTCAGAACGGACCAGCCTCTGAAGTCCAAATGCCTTTTTTTTTTTTTTTTTTTAAAATCAAGTAGGCTCTATGCCCAGCGAGGTGCCCAGTGAGGGACCTGAGCTGAGATAAAGAGTTAGACACTTAACCAACTGAGCCACCCATGTGCCCAGAAGTCCAAATTCTGAATCATTGGGCTATCTGGTCTACTTCTGAGACACCACCCCCGTCCCCCCGTGGCAGTAAGAGCTGAGGATTTGGCTTCCTGCCAAACCACGTGCATGTGCCCATCACGCTGCTGGTGCTTGCCAAGCTGTCATTTGCTCTTGTTTCCACCTCCTTCCCCAATAAAGATCACTGTGGCAGGGTTGCTGGATTTGCCAAAGGTCCTCTGAATTCTGGGCGAGTGTGCTTTGGATATTCCACTTTATGAATGAGTAGTAAACATGATGCTTGTATACCAATGTCACACAGAGATTTTAGGGAAATTGCTCTTTTATATTTGACTCATAGCTCACATTTCCTCTTCTTCCCAGCACACACACCTGCACTTGGGTTCCCACATTACTCAGATATGAGTTTATAGAGAGGGCCGAACTGGGACACAGATCTGAGTAACAAACATGACTGACTCAGTAATATCCTCTGGCCCTCCAATGTCAAAGGTTTTGTTACAACCTTATATGCCAGGTTCTTCCCCAAAGACTCATTTCTCAGGAAATTTCTTTTTTTTTTTTTTTAAAGATTTTATTTATTTATTTGACAGAGAGAGATCACAAGCAGGCAGAGAGGCAGGCAGAGAGAGAGGAGGAAGCAGGCTCCCTGCTGAGCAGAGAGCCCGATGCGGGGCTCGATCCCAGGACCTCGGGATCACGACCTGAGCCGAAGGCAGCGGCTTAATCCACTGAGCCACCCAGGCGCCCCTCTCAGGAAATTTCTTAAAATCTTCTACAGATAGACTTCTGGTGGCCGTCCCTGTCTCCCAGAGGTGTGAGACTTCCGTGAATCCCAGAGGCAGACACAAATGGGAGTCTCTCTAGGATACTCCTTGGATGAAGTCAACAGTTTCAAGCAGATAAAAGAAATTTCCTTTAACTTCCATGCAATAAAATCAACAAGATGGAAAAAATCAATTAAAATTTCCATTTTATATGAAAATATGTAAAAAGCAAAAAGGTAGTAATAGAAGCAGATCAGTGGTGGCATGAGGTTGAGGGTAGGGAGAGAGAATTGACTGCAAACACACACAAGAAACTTATTAGGGTGAGGGCAGTTTTTTATCTTGATTGTGGTGGGGGTTATGTGATTGTGTAATTGTACTAGGGTTTTTTTTTTTAAGATTTTATTTATTTATTTGAGAGAGAGAGATAAACAGTGAGAGAGAGAAAGAGAGAGCAAGAAGAGTGGCTAGATGGAGAAGCAGGCTCCCCATTAAACAGGGAGCCCGATGTAGCGTTGGACGCCAGGATCACAGGATGAAGACCCAAGCTGAAGGCAGACGCTTAGCCAACAGAGCCACGTAGGTGCCCCAATATTTTTTGTTTGTTTGTTTTTTAAGTTTACTTATTTTATAGAGAGAATGAGAGAATGTGCATGCAAAATGGGGGAGAAGAGGGAAAGAGAGAATCTTAAGCCTGACGCAGGGCTCAATCTCACGATCCTGAGTTCATGACCTGAGCCAAAATCAAGAGTTGGACACTTAACTTACTGAGCCACCCAGGGGCCCCTCTGTTGTACTAGTTTGCAATCCTTCAGAAGCCGACTCGGGTGAAAGTAGTTACATGGGAGATTCAAAGAAGTAATAGGATGTGAGGGAGCATGGGTAGTGAGACCCATAGGTAGAAGAGAGGAAAAAGGGCTCTTTAATGATCAGCTCATTGTGGTGAGCACCTGGGTTTCAATCCTGCATTATCTTTTTTTTTTTTTTTTAAGATTTTATTTATTTATTTGACAGAGAGATCACAAGTAGGCAGAGAAGCAGACATACAGAGAGGAGTAAAGCAGGCTCCCTGCTGAGCAGAAAGCCAGATGCGGGGCTTGATCCCAGGACCCTGGGATCATGACCTGAGCAGAAGGCAGAGGCTTTAACCCACTGAACCACCCAGGAGCCCCTCAATCCTGCATTATCTTGTCCTGAAATGTATTCCATAATTTCTTATTGTTTCTTAGACATTTTAATTAATTAATTAGTTAATTAATTAATTTGTAATTCAAGTAGTCTCCACCCCCAACCTGAGACTCAAACTCACAACTCAAGAGTCACATGCTCCACCAACCAGGCCAGCTAGGTGCCCCTCTTCGACATTTTATTTTAAACACTATTTATAAGAATATTTTAAAAGTTACGATAATGTAGGGTTTCTCCAGAGAACTTTTGTTTCCTTCTACCAAGAACTTGATGGGACTAGCAGCCAAGGGAAGGATCAAGTGACCTCCATGACCTGCCGGAGAGTATCTGCCCTTACCTTCTGAAGTGTGGCATTCCAGGTTCCCAGTCAAGTGCAGAAGGTTAAATTCTAACCCCTATTCCTTTAGCTCCAGGTTCCAGAAGCCGCCCCACTTTTCAGCCGTTCCCCTTAAGTAAACTAATGGCCCTAGGGTAAAAGCAATATTCCTTCAGCATATTTAACAAGAAGGGGATCTTTATCTTTGGCACCCAAAATACTTACCTTTGACCATTGACCAAGGGCAGGCTTGTCTCTTAAATTCTTTTTCGGGGCACCTGGGTGGCTCAGTGGGTTAAAGCCTCTGCCTTCAGCTCAGGTCATGATCCCAGGGTCCTGGGATCATGCCCCACATTGGATTCTCTGCCCAGCAGGGAGCCTGCTTCCTTTCCTCTCTCTTTGCCTGCCTCTCGGCCTACTTGTGATCTTTGTCAAATACATAAAATATTTAAAAAAATAAATTAAATTCTTTTTCTTTTGCATAAGCAAAGGCCCCTTGGACAGAAATGGTCTCAACTCAAAGGAGTTTAAGCTCCAACTCCTTCCCAGGTCAAAGCCCACTATATTATCAGGACTTCAGTGCTTTTTAGTAAACACTCTGGCATTTATCCAAATTCTTTTTTTTTTTTTTTAAAGATTTTATTTATTTACTTGACAGACAGAGACCACAAGTAAGCAGAGAGGCAGGCAGAGAGAGAGAGAGCAAGAGAGAGAAGCAGGCTCCCTGCTGAGCAGAGAGCCCGATGTGGGGCTCGATCCCAGGACCCCGGGATCATGACCTGAGCCGAAAGCAGAGGCTTTAACCCACTAAGCCACCCAGGCACCCTCTTTTTTTTTTTTTTTTTTTTTAAAGATTTTTATTTAGGGATGCTTGGGTGGCTCTGTTGGTTAAACATCTGCCTTCCACTCAGGTCATGATCCTGGAGTCCAGGGATCAAAGCCAGCATCAGGCTCCTTGATCAACAGGGAGCCTGCTTCTCTCTCTCTGCCTGTCACTCCTGTTTTCTCTCTCTCTGACAAATAAATAAAAAAAAATCTTTAAAATAAAATGAAGATTTTATTTATTTATTTGAGAGAGAGAAATTGTGAGAGAGAGCATGAGATCAGTGTGGGACTTGTTCATGACATGATATCCCCAGGGATCATGACCTGAGCTGAAGGCAGATGCTTAGCCAAGTGAGCCCTGTCGTTTGGCACCCAGGTGCCCCTATCAAGATTCTTTTTCATGGTCTTTAGTGAGAGGAAAAAAATAATTTCTATTAAAGAGCCCCCAAGAACCAGAAAGTAGAGCGTAGAGTGAAGAGAGAGAATTCTAGATGGTCCCTCTTTCAGTATCACAGTAAATTGGAGGATGGTTCAGCAAGTATTCACTCCACTCAACCTCCATGAGAGGAATCTACCTCCTGGTTCTTTTGATTGGAACTTGGTCATGTGATTTGCTTTGACTACTGACATGTTGACCAAGTTGTAAAAGGAGGTCCTTTCCATGTGCTTGCGTATTTGGGCCGGCCCCCCGGCATCTCTGCAGTATCCTAAGAAGAACTTTGCTCAGGAAGCTGCTACCCTTCTGCCTGGGCCCCAGAATGAACACGAATGAAAGCAATCCTGAGCTGAACCCGCGGAAGAGACAACCCCAGCTGGATCTGCAGCTTGAAGCAGAGCCACTCCGATAAGCCCAGTTTAGATACGCTGAACTTCAGGCTGACCTGCAGCTGCCTGAGAGAAAACAAATGATAATTCTTTTAAGATACTGCATTTCTGGGGTCATTTGTTACACAGCATTTTTGTGGCAATAGCTGGTCATGCAAGTTGACTAGCAAGAAGCTGGCTCCCCAGATCGGCATTATCACAACACATAAAAGGGCCATTATCAGAACCTGAGCTCCAGAAGCTTTTCTTTGCTGACAGTCATTTCCCAACCAAGAGGTTCTTGTTATACATAATTGCCTAGATGTCTCCTGATCCCATTCTCTGTATATACTTACCACATCACAGGCGTGTGGTCCTGGGGCCACCCTTTCCCCCCTCCTTTTTTTGTAAGGGTATACCAGTCTATGCCAGGCTTAAATTCAGCATATGTCTATGTCGGATAATGAGGAATGATGCTTTGTTGCATCTCTAGTGTGTTCTCCCCACCCAATTTATTTTGCATGTACACTATCCAACACTACGTGGTATGTGTGCAAGGAAAGGCTGGTCAGAATCATCTTTCATGCTATTATGGAAAGCCAGAAATCCCACGGGGTTAAAAAACCCATTCCCCAAACTTAACAAATTTTACTATTTTTTGTCATGTGCATTTTTAAATTGTTTCTGATTGTAATTGCTGATATGTATATAACTGCTATTGATTTTTGTAGGGTGATGATGAAACCAACAACCTTGCTGAAATCTCTTTGGTTTTCATTGTTTCTTCATATATTCTCTGGAATTTCTCCATTGACAATCATACTATCTATATATAATGAGAGTTTTTTTCTTTCTTCCTAGTTGTTGTTCTTGTTTCCTTTTTATGTCTTTTTACATCGGCTACACCCTCCATTACTATGGTAATAGTGAATGTTCTTGTCATGTTTTAAAGAAAATGCTTTTGAAATTCCCCCATTAAGTGTAATTTTTGCTCTAGGTTTCTAGTGGATTAAGGAAGTTCCCTTTTATTCCTAGTTTGCAAAAATGTAAATTTTAATCATTGAGCATTGACTTTTACTGAAAGCTTTTTCTGCATCTATTAGAATGATCATATGTACTTTCTATTTTAATCCATGGATTTGGTAAATTATACTGTATTTATCTCCATAAGTTTAAAAGTTGAATAAGGAAAGTTGAATAAGAGAGATATTATCTATATCTTGAATGAATGCAAAATATTCATGTCTACAAAATATTAGTGTCTTTTAGGACGGGAAACCTGACTACTAATTCAATTCTTTGATAAGTATGTCCTTGAATAATATAATTGCTTTCATTGTGAAACATATCACACAAAGAAGTACAAAATGTATTTGCATCTCTTAAAAATAATACTTAAATGAACACCAGTGTGCCTACAGGATCCATCAAGAAACACACCACACCAAGTTCTCTGCATAACCTTCCCAGATCATGGTCTTTTTGTCCCCATAGAGATAACTGAGTGATGAATTTTGTGTAAAACGTTTCCTTGTTTTTCTTTGTAATTTTAACTCTATGTATCACTGGGCAATATTATTTAGTTCTGCCTATTTTTGAACTCTGTATAAAATGTATCACATTGTTAACCGTTACATGTATTCCTCTGTGACTTTCTTCCTTTGCCCTATATTTTCTTTTGAAAATCATTCTTTGAGGGGCACCTGGCTGGCTCAGTCAGGAAAGTATGTGACTGTTAATCTCAGGGTTATGAGTTCAAGCCCCACAGTAGGCATGGAGCCCATTTAAAAAGAAAATCAGGGGTGCCTAATGGTTCAGTTGTTTGGGCATCTGCCTTCCACTCAGGGCAGATCCCAGGGTCCTGGGATAGAGCCCTGAGTCAGACTCCCTGCTCATTGGGAAGCCTGCTTCTCCTTCTCCTTATGCTGCTTCCCCCTGTTTGTGCTCTCTCTCTCACACTCTCTGTCAAATAAATCAATAAAATTTCAAAAAGTGAGGGGGGGGGATAGGGGTACTGGGTGGCTCAGTGGGTTAAAGCCTCTGCCTTTGGCTCAGGTCATGATCCCAGGGTTCTGGGATGGCGCCTCGCATCAGGTTCTCTGCTCAGCGGGGAGCCTGCTTCCCTCCTCCACATCTTTCTCTGCCTTCCTCTCTTCCTACTTGTGATCTCTGTCCAATAAATTAATAAAATATTTAAGAAAAAAAGAGAGAATATCATTCTCTGAAATTGAAATTGAAGTGTGTAGCTATAGTTCTTTTTTTTTCTTTTTCTTTTCTTTTCCTTTTTTTTTTTTCTGTATAGATTTACACCATATTAAACTACTCTTATGCATTCCACTTTGATTGACGTTTGGGTTGTTTCTAGGGCTTTTGCTACTGAAACTAATGTTGCCTTTGAGTCTCCTGGCATACAGGTGTCAGATTTATACACACTCATTTGTACATATACCGCTCCTGCCCAGGAGTGGAACTGTTTGGTTGTAGGGTAATATATCAATGAGCCATTTGTATTTCCTCTTAAATGAATGATTAAAAAAAAAAAAATTAAGCCAGCAAACTATAGCCTGTGGGCCAGCTACCTATTTTGGTAAATAAAATTTCATTGGAACCAGGGTTAGGGTTAGGGGGAAAGAAGTGAGGCAGCGTTTTCTAAATTTAGGGTTGGATCTTCTACTTTTGATTTTAACATTTTGCTTGTTGTGGAGTTTTTTGCATTAATTTTGATTTTTAAAAATGTTATCTCAAAATATTATTTACCTTGGTTCCTACATGTTTTGGTGCTTGCTTGAATGTTGTGCCCAGGGTGAAGACTTCCCTCGCCTGACCCTAGCCCCAGCCCTGCCCTAGTCTAAGTCATTTATCATCTCCAGGCTGTACTTCTGTATTAACATCCTAACTGGTCTCTCCACTTACACATTTGCGACTTCTCTTTGATGCATTCTCTACAGGGTAGCCACTCTAATATTTGAAAAGATAAATTGATTTACATTACTCCTCTGCTCCAAACTGTTCAAATGTTTCTTATTCTACTTAGAATGGAGTCCAAATTCCATGTAGAACCCCAGATAATCTGGATTTTTGCTTTCTTCCCTAACCTCATCTTCTACCACTCTGTCTCTGAAATGCCGTAGCCTCGCAGGCTAACTTTCCATTTCTGGACATGCTAACTCATTCCTGCCTCCTGGCCTGGCACAGGCCATTTTTTAAATGGGTGATCCTTTCTAAACCTTTTAATTTTAGATTAAGTTCTCTCTTTAGAGAGGCTTTCCAATCTAAAGTAAATCTCCTCCTGATAGTTCCATTACTCTGTTCTTTGTCTTTCCTAATACTTTGCCAACACAGAAGTAGAGTTTTTTTTTTTTTTTTTTTTTTGCTATTAACTTCATTTATTGTTTTCTGTCTTCCCTTTTTAAGCCCAACATCTTTGAGGTGTTTAGTGCTTTCCTCCCTACCAACACTCAATATTTAGCACTCCACTATTCACTAAATAATTAAAATGAAGGAGGAAAGATAAAACTCAGAGTAAATGGGTTTTTGGAAAAAAAGGCCCCCCAAACAAAGTGGTATTGATATCCATTAATATTAAAGCAACCTGGCCATGACAAGGGTCATAAAACTGATCATTTCCTTTAGCCCAGTTTGAGACTATACCCCAAGAGTAACTTGGAAATTTTATTTATTTAAAATATCCATATATTAATAATTTATGAAGGTTGACAAAATTGGAAACAGCCCATAGTGCTGGTTGCCCATTAACCCTTCCCTGTTTGCATTCTCTTCAGCCTAGATAAGCCCATCTATCCACGGCTGCTGTGGTAAAACCCAAGTACATAACCTCTGTTAGAGAAAAATCACTAAGTTGAACAAAATACAATTGCCATCATTTTCAAGTTCTCTAATTTCAAACATGCAATCCTTACTTCCTGCAATCCTGTAGTTCCTCCAATTAAGTTGTTTTCATTCTCTCCAGATGCTGTTTGGAGATGCTTATCAAAGGAGTCACCATCTGCAAGGCCATTTAGGTCAGAAAATCCAAGAGCCATTTATAAGCACACTTCCCTTACCCAGTTCATCACCAAGGCCAAAGATATCTCCCCTCCTCCAAACATGCATTTATTTATTTATGCAAGAGAGAGAGAGAGAGGAAGAGAGAGAGAGCGCAAGCTCACGCACACGTGCGCACAAGCCGGGGGGGGGGGGTGTCAGCTGAGTGAGAGCACAGAGCCCAGTGGGCTCAATCACACAATCCCAAGATCAGACCTGAGCTGAAACCAAGAGTCGAACTGCACCGCCCAAACACCCACAAAGGAGGTCTTGCTAACTTCATTGTCACCCCAACCAGAACCACCACTTTGATAATGAAAATGTTTTTTAAATTACTTGCTCTATTTTCATTCCTGCTTTTCTCCTATCCATTCTCCACATAGTGGAGTGTTCTTCTATTTTTAAAAAAATGCTTAAAAATAATTCATATATATGTGTGTGTGTGTGTGTGTGTGTAACAATCAAGGAATATAGCAATTTATAAAGAAAACGTTGTATTCTACCCCCACCTCTTTCCAGTTGCAATTCCTCAAGGTAAACAACCACACAGCAAATATTTGATGTGTACATATCTTCCCATTCTTTTTCTGTGCTGGATGAAAATGTATTCACATATTTTTGGATACTTTTTTATTTCTAAAAAATGAATTACATTATATAACATTATATATATACATTATATAAATTGTAATTTACTTATTTTTTTAAAGATTTATTTTAGAGAGAGAGAGCCAGAGTACATGCATGCACACGAGCAGTGGTGGGGGAGGGGGATAAAGGGAAAGGGAAAGAGAGAACCTAGGCAGTCTCCAGGCCCGCCCAGAGCCCTGAACACAGGGCTCTGATTCCATGACCCTGAGATCATGACCTGAGCTGAGATCGAGTTGGAGGCTTAAGTGATTGAGCCACCCAGGTATCCCAGCTTACTCATTCTTTTTTTTTTTTTTAATTAATATATTTATTTTCAGCATAACAGTATTCATTACAGCTTACTCATTCTTTACCAAACAATATATCATGGACATTCTTTCAGGCCAATATAGAGTTCTTTCCTTTTCTCTTTTTTATTTTATTTTTTGAAAGATTTTATTTATTTATTTGAAGAGAAGGAAAGTGAGAGACAGAGCATGAGTGGATGGGGAAGGGCAGAGGGAGAGGGAGAAGCAGGCTCCCCACTGAGCAAGGAGCCTGATGTGGGGCTCCATCCCAGGACCCTGGGATCATCACCCAAGATAAAGGCAGACACTCAACTGACTGAGCCACTCAGGCACCCTGAAAGTCAGGTAATAGAATTTAATGTAAATTAACTTTTAAAATGGTATGAGAATCTAAGTGAAATGATATGCATGTATACATACATATATATGAAAACTTGGTAATACAAAGCAGTAAAAGGAGCACGGGCATTAGAGGGTACTAAATAGTTAGTGACCTAGGAAATGGCATTCCTTCGCTGTTAGGTCTCCAGGAGTGAACGACCCTCAGCAGGTGTGGTATTGCCCCCTAGTGTTGGATACTCTAGCAGGTATTATTGGCCTTTAGAGAGCAGAGCCTGGGAACAGAGACTCTAGCAAAACGTTCCTCAATGAAAAATTATTTTGTCCCTCATGACTTTGAAAGGCCCCAGTGTAGATGAAAAACCTGTGTATAACTATCTGTACCTAAAATCTGACCTATTTTTACATATGAACACAGAGCTGTTTTTTATTTTTACATAATTCTAAAAGTGAACATTTTAGAAATTTATCTACAGTGGACACTGAGGATTAGTGTTGTCCACCAGAGGTGGTTGAAACACCATACCTGTGTCGACTATAGCTTTCACATTCATAGGGATTTTACACATAAGGGTAGCCACTTGATTTATGACTTATGTTTTCTAGAATGGTTATGCCTGAGCATTTATAATGGAACAGAAATCACTGCGTTATAAATTACTTTCTTTGTACTTTTTATTTTTATATTTGATTTAAACCAAAACCATGCATATATGCAGGTTATATTATCTATGAATTTCATTTTAGGCTAATAAACGAGACATTATGAAAGTATTTGTCATTTAAAAAAGGTGTGTTGGGTTAAAACAAGGTTGTGAAACATCGGATTAAATAGATGAGGACTAAGATCCCTTTTAGTTTTTAATGCAATGGGTTCTCATCTTTAATAATGGAAAGGATTCCTTTTATTTTGTTCTTTTCATTACTTCGCTTATGTCTCACTATAAAACTAGTAATATAAAAAATAAACACACACTTAAGAAAGGTCTCCTACACTGAATGCTTTTATTTATTTATTTTTTAAAGCTTTTATTTATCAGAGAGGGGGTGAGCGGGCGCGCATGCACGCGCGCGTGTGTACACACACACACACACACACACAAGCAGGGGGAGTGGTAGGCAGAGGGAGAAGCAGGCTCCCCGCAGATCAAGAAGCCCAATGTGGGACTTGATCCCAGGACCCTGTGATCATGACCTGAGTCGGAAGTCAGATATTTTTTTTTTTTAAGATTTTATTTATTTTTTTGACAGAAAGAAAGAGTGAGAGAGGGAATACAAGCAGGGGGTGTGGGAGAGGGAGAAGCAGGATTCCGCACAGCAGAGAGACCAATGTGGTTCTGGATCCCAGGACTCTGGGATCATGACCTGAGCCAAAGGCAGACGCTTAAAGACTGAGCCACCCAGGCGCCCCTGGAAGTCAGACACTTAACCAACTGAGTCATCCAGGCGTCCCTACACTGAATGCCTTTAGAGGGTTACATAAAGGTGAGTCCAAATGATTTCTCAGGTTTCCCTGCTAGATAATAATTTCGTGATTCTAAAATTTCAAATTTATAGCTGTGAGTTTATCCTACGTTTTAAATTTTCACCAAGCAAGTGTTGCCTCTAGGCTTGATAGTGATGAAACTGAAACATAAAGAACCAATGTATTAAAAACAAAAACAAACAAACAAAAGAAACAAAGGCTTCTCACTATGAGATTAGGCTCGCAGATTTTAAAACTGCAACCTCTCCTCTTATTCCCATTCTCTGTTTTAGATTTTCATCTGTTATGATATACTACGCATTTTAATCATATATTTTAAACACTGATTGCCTCCTATCCCTTTTCCTTCACCCTAAGACAGGTAGAATAGGTACAGGCATTCTTAGAATACAAACAGGGAATTTTGTGTTTTACTCACCACCCTCTTCCCGTGTATAGAACACGACAGGCACACAGGAGGAGCTCAGTGAATATTTACCGTATGAATGGGTGCAGAATACACGCCATAATCAAAACTGAGTGCTTCGAGCGCCTCTTTCACCAGAGTTCTAGGAGACAAGCGGGAGTCACCAGGAACTTGATTTTTGTGATTGAGGATGCCTCGGCTCTCGTACAGATTGCGAATACCTTCTTACCTTCTTTAGGATGTGCTGATGTGTGGTGGTTTGTGAACTGCATGCGCAGAGCTGTACAGGTACAACACCGAACTAATCTGCGGCGAAGTCCACGTAATCTCAAATTTGTACCGTCAGAAACCAGTTTTTCTAAGTGCACGGGTCTTTCGTTCTTTTGTGCATCTGTACAGGATAATGCGGGATACTTCTTCACTGGAGATTCACGATGAGGAGGGGCTCCAGGGTGGTGGCTCCGAAATGTGCAATCACGAGAAAGGACTTAGGGCTCACTTGTCCCAGACGCCAATTCAGAATCAAATTCTCACCCTAGATCAAATCCCGCGCTCCTCCTACCGGCAACCTGCCTCTACCCCGCCCCTTTTGCTACCTATGGTGGGCGGAGCACAGAGGAGCCATTCCCAGCTCCCCCCAAATTGGTTAAGCTCGCCCGAGTTCTGGGAACCCATTCCCGAGCAAACACCGAGGACACGGAGCAGCCAACGGAGACCGCCGACGAAATGACAGCGGAGCTTCACACGCGGCCACAGAACGAAGCAAAACACGAAGAAAGGCAGTAATCTAGCTGCCACGTGAGGCGGGCGACCCGGTCCGCCCTCCGAGCAAGAACTTCAACTCCCGGCTTGCAGCTGGGCGGTTATCCTCCGCGGACTATAACTCCCAGGGTGCTGCGGGAGCGACCGCCCGCCTCTCCTCCCGCCCCTCCCCCGCCCCTCCCAGCCGGATCGGCGTGCGCCTGCGCACCGGAGGCCGGAGGAGTCTTACCCTAATGTAAGATGGTGGCCCGTCTGGCTGTGGAACCCACCGAAAGCTGAGAGTCTGTCTCTCAGCCGTAAAGGTCGGACTCGCTGAAGCAATCAGGCCCGGTTCTGAAGAGTTTTTTCCCCGACACTCGTTCAGTGGTCTCTTGTGAGGACGCGGCAGCGCGTGGAGTCGGCTAAGGGAAAAGCGAGGCAAGGCAGGCGGGTGAGTCTATGCGGGGCTGGGCTTAGGGGAAACCCGGGGCTGACCGGCTACGAGAGAGCGGAGGCTTCGCTGGGACTGTGCAGGCCGCACCCCCCTTTCTCCCCACCCCCCGCTTCATCTTCACCCTCCTCTTTCTTGGTCTTCCTCCCTCCTCCTCCTCTTCCTCCCTCTCCCCTCTACGCCACAGCAGTTACCACCAGGAAAAGGGAGCGGGGCAGAAGGCGGCGCGGCGGCGAGCACCGACTCCTTCGAAAATTTCCTCAATTGGGGAGCCGAAGCGGATTCTCGTCTCCAGCTCTCTCCCCTGCGATTCTGTAGGGGCAGAAATCTTGGGTCTCAGTACTCCCTTGTTTTCCCAGCCCTCTCTCCCCTCCCTGACGTCCTTGTCCCAGCAGCCCCCGTCTCCCAGGACCAAAGCCATCACTTCCACTCTGACCCGAGTTGCTGCTGCTCATCAGTCCCACTCCTCATTGCCCACTCGTCCTGCTGTTTGTGTTTTGCTCCACTGCTACCACTCCGGAGTTAGCCTTTGCCCCCCTCTTGCGCTTGCAATCAGCCCCTACTCTATCTGCCACACGAGCGCTTCCGATTTGCAGCCGTTCCTTTAACCACATCTGTCATTTGAAAGCTGCCCCTCAAGTACCTAGATCATGCTGCTGCTCGTTCTTACCCACCTGTTTCACAGCTTTCTTGGGAATATTCCGTTCATTCCCTCTTTTCCATACAGATTCTTTCAACATACACTTCCAGAGGAAAAAAAAAAAAAAAAAGGGATGCCCCGTGGTGGCCCCTGAAAAGTCAAGTTGGGAAGTGAATTGAGTGAGGTAGGATACTGTTAAACGTCATGAGTGAAGATCATTTATTCGGGCTACTCGGGAGAGGAGCGTTTTCTTTTGGCTTTCAGTTGATCTATTTGTGGATTATTCGCTGTGTTGGGACGTGGGTTTTTCTGTGTGTGTGTGTGTGTGTGTGTGTTTTCCTTCCCTTCTATTTTTGACCCGCTTCTCCCTGCTACTAAGCATTCCACTGAATTACCTTTCCCCGGGACACTTAATGTGAACTCTGATTATACCAACAAATATTATCCTTGGCATTTCAAAATAAGATAAATCTGGCATACAACCAAATTAATCTGTGAACTCCACAAGAAAATAAAGAGATTTTGATTATCTGCTGCTTATATGTGGGTTTCAGATCTTTTCCGTATTGAAAATTGATGATTGAGGGTTGGCTTAATTGATGAAATAATTTATGGTTTGGATGGAAATTTCCTTTCCAGCCAATATCAGACTTAGTATTTTTGGATTTGGGAAGTTCTCTTTTAACATTTCTAGAATGGTAGGTATCTGAATAAATTGTTTTTCTCGAAAACTCATTAGGTATGTATGCAAAAGAAAAATTGAATTTTTCTCCCCCAAAAGTAAATCCCCATTTTTTTTTCCACAGAAAAGAAGGGGGCTGGGAAAAGAAATGACAAAGCTGTGCTCTTATATGCAATTGTTGGCACTTACTGTTATTATTATCTACATTAAAAAGCAGAAAACTAGGAGCAAGGGGTGGCTGATGATGTCCATTTTTTGATGAAAGCAAAATTGAAATGCCCTGACCAATGGTATAATGAGCCTGTAATCACACCACTATGAAATAAAGAATTATCAGAAAAGCAAACAGGATTATGTAGATCAGATACATACATTTCAGCATTTTAAGTTTAAACATAAATAAGACACTGTTATATGTAAAAATGTTAAAAGTCACAGTAGCAATCTCATGCATCAGTATAATTCTTATTTGCAAAAGTAAAACCTCAAAATACAAATACATACAGTTACCCTTTTAATCACTTTTGCACATTGCTGTATTGAGATTTTTATAAATTTTACTTATAATACCTGAGGAATCCTCATTTGACATTCTGTTTGATTGTGATAAATGGTCTGCTTTATCAAATGTAAACCAAGGTTAGAAAAGCTGTTTATAAAACTTCCTTCTTCTTTTAGCTACTTACACCCCAATTTGGGGAAACTAAATAAATCCCTACTCAGAATTATAAGCAATTTATATAGTAAGCCTTGCCCTGTGTTATAACTTGAGGTTTTTCTTTAAAAAATTACTTTATATTTAGTTTATTAGTAGGAACGTGTTTAAAACAATTGATCTTCAACTCTAAGTAACAGTATATATCATTTTCTTTTTTCATCACTATTGGAGGAGCTTTCCACTTAGTACCTGTAAATAGTATCAACACACAGGTTTAAGAAATCCTTGGCGGTCATACTTGGCTGATTTGTAAGCAGTGTGTTCTAGGAGAGGACTGTTTGTCTGGCAGAGGAGTGTAAATGATTTTAATACATCTTTTGTTTTGTAAAGATACTTTAGCTAGCTAAATATATTCTCAAGTGATTTTTCTTCACACCATACTTTCCTCCTGCAGTCATCAGATTCTTAGTTTCTGCACTTGGAAGTCAAAATGAATTCATTTGGGATCTTTAGTACATTTGAAAGAGGTATTTAAAATTTTTTGACGTTTTGATAGGAAATCGAAAGCTGTAATTTCAGAATATTTTTGTATGGTTTAAGTTTTTAGATGTAGCTTCAGGAACATTGCAACTTTGTACTTCTGTGGATTTTGTTTCTTTTTTTTGATAGTTTGGAATACTTTGTCAGGTTCAGTAGTTGAATTCTTTAGATGAATACGTGAATTCTATTGCAAGGTTTTTGAACTTGAATTACTTTAACTTATTATATAAAATTGGTTTCCGTAAAATTACATAGGCAATTCTTTAATTTTATTAGGATGAGACAATTATAATCAAATGACAGAATGCAGGAAAAGATAAATTTTGTATTGTCATCTTTACTAGCAGTAACTTTCAACTCATTGCTTTGTAAAGGAGAGTGTTGCTTAAGGATTAACTTCTTTCATTAGGGGAATTTTATTTTAAAAATGATTTTAAGTGGCTTAAGAGAATGAAGAAAACATTTTCTCAATGTAAGCAGTATGATTTTAGTAGGCTTCCCTTTCCTACCCTACGCCTGGTTTTAAGGTGAAACTATGCTCTTCATTTTGTTGTGTGTGTGCACGTGTGTCTTGTACTTGCAAATAATACTCAGTTGAATCTATTTCAACTCATGTTATTATTTTTATAGACCATTCAAGTGAAATAGAAAGTTTTAATTTTTGAAAACTTCAGCCCCTAATGAAAATTTAGCTTTCTGACATTAAGTGTAATACTGTCTTGACTTTTTGTGAAGGAAGATACATTTAGCCCATTTGGTTCCAAAGAAAAACAGTAGGGAAATAGGTTATAGAGATTTTTCATGTTCTAGAAATAGTATAACTAGAATGTACCACATAATTTTCTCAAAGGATTTCTTAATCTAAGTAGAACTTGTAAATGGTTTTTATCCCACTGGAATAGCATGTATTGGATAAAACTTAATACATTCTGAGATTTAAAGAATTTTATGTACTTCAGAGATACTAGGAAAAATCTGCAAATGCCCATCCTTATATATAAATGTGTCAATATGTCAGTATCCCTGGTATTCTAAAGATTATAAATATTTTTTTCCTTGGAAGTTGAGATTAGACAAATTATAAAGATGGCATAATTTACTTAATCATGTAGTGCTGCAAGGAAAGAAGATAAGTAGGACTTTTTAATCACATATTTAGTGGTTTTCTGAAAGAACTTCTTTCCAAATTGCTTTTAATCTTGTTATTATGTGGTCTTTATTAGAAAAGAGTGTGTGGTAAATGTTAACTTTTTTAAGCATAGTAATATAATTCAGTGGATTTTGTCACATTTCTTTTTCATGGTATTATTTTTTTACTTTTTAGTCAGAAATTAGTTTATGGAAGAGAAAATTTCAACACAATTTTGGCCTTTGGATTAGCGTTTTAGCAGGTTTTTCTTTTCTCCCATGAGAAGGGAGAACTTAGATGCTGCCAAAAAAATGATAATTACTTTAACTTGCTAGAAAAAGTTAATTTTCAAGATAGTATAAGTACAGGGGAGTTTGAGGATGAGTTTTTCTCCTAAGAACTGTATTTGTGAGGAAGGTTTCATTCTTACTAAACTCTGTTTATACAAGTGTTGTCCTGTTTTAAACTTTTAATTGCATTGGGTGATGAGATGATATATTGCTATGAAGATAAACCTTGCTATTTGTATATGTGTCTGTGAGATACCATTTCAGAAACAAATAGTTTTCTTGGTTATGGCAGCTAATTACTTCTTGAGTGTTTAGAGACAGTGTAGGGCGGGAAAACCAAAGTAATCATATTTTTTTATTCCTAAAACCAGTCTGGGAAAACAGTAAGTCAAGGCAAAATGAGCATTGTAATTAGAATAAAATGCCAACATTTAAAGGTAGCTGGTGTTGCATTTCTGCTTTTGGAAGAAGTTAATGAATGATGTTGTAGGGAAAATACTGATTGAAATTTGAAAAGTAGCTATAGACTGAAATATCAGGCGTGGAGCATTCCTTAGCAGCAACAAACAGATACATTGTCATTAAGCCAAATATCTGAAATTTCTTAAGCATGTTTTTCAGTCTTTGGAATAAAGAGGAAGTGCTAATTTTTCTGATTATTTAAGAACCTACTAATTCATTCCATGTTGGGCAGTAGGTATCTTCAGATTGTAAATTTCCTGAAATAATACTGGCTGATTTGTGTTATTGAACATTGTAGCAACTTTTTCCCCCTACCTTTTGTATGCTTATGATTTTTTCTTGATGTTTTTTTCTGAGGTTTGGATGGACCTTTTTATGAATGTTGTAACAGAATGAAAATTTGAAATATAAACAGTATCACTTTTGGTAGTAAGATTAATTATTCTTTTGATGGAGACTCTCCCATTTTGATAATATTACTTTCCTTAAACTAATTTTATTAATTCTTAGAATTAGGATGCTGCAAGATCCCTGTTCAATTAGGTATTTTTAGAAAAAAACATTTTTTTTAATGGTTTTATTTATTTTTTTGACAGACACAGTGAGAGAGGGAACACAAGCAGGGGGACCGGGAGAGGGAGAACAGGCTTCCCACAGAACAGGGAACCTGATGTGGGGTTGGATCCGAGGACCCTGGGATCATGACCTGAGCCGAAGGCAGACACTTAACGACTGAGCCACCCAGGCCAGTTAGATCTTTCCAGAAATTTTTTTCTTAGTTTGAATTGGGACTTAGGTATTTGTTGAGTAAAGAAAATGTTATAATGTATCTTGGTTTTGTCATTTAAAATGAAGTAAAGACATTATTGGTACTTTTAAAATAATAAGCATATTGTGAAAAATTTTAAATAAGTATAAAGGTAGACATCAAGTTCTTTGTAGTTGTCACTTGGCTTCAAAGATTATCACCTCATAACCAGTCTGATTTCACTTACACCCCTACTTACTTTACCTCTTATTCTTCTGCTCTTTGACCTAGATTATTTTGAAGCAAATCCTAGTCATCCCATTATTGCATTTGTATTGGAACTCTTTTGATATAATAAAATAAAATATCATGGTATTTTATCAAGAATATTTAATCTGCTTATCAAATAGTGTTTGAGTACTTATAGATCCACTTTCTGTGCTATGACCCAGGCTTTTAAGAGTTTATTAAAGGTTCATAATAATTTGTTAAATGTTCATAATAATTTAACTAGCACTATCCAAAGTGGTATCCAAATAACATGCGGTATACATAGTCTGGGTCCAGTATGTCAGTGTAGGGATATCTTCAGACCGAAGTTCTAGGAGTGAGGCTTCTTAAAGAAGGTGGGACTTGAATAAAAAATACATACCATCTGCATAGGGAGAGCTTTTCCAGAAGGAGAACGTTCCATACATGAGCAAACACTGGCTGTGACCAGCATGATGTGAGAGGGAAGTAAGTAGTCTGACCTCAGTGGAACGTGGAATGAAGTCTTAATTTTTGGGAATGGTGTCAGATAAGTTAGTATACTAGGATGGAGCTGGGTTATGAAAGGTAGATTCAGTGGCAGGTTGAATTTGATCAGTGAAACTCTAAGGAACGATTAGAGTTGGTCAGGAGGCAGGAGATAACATATTAAAGGTGTTTTTTTTTTTTTTTTAAAGAAAAATTGCTTTTCAGTAAGGTGCATCATATTTTGGGGTTGACAGTTAAGTTGAATTTGAAAATTTGATGACTAGGCCACTGAAGTAAGGAGCCATAGAGAGAAGTTGGTGATGAAGTTCTAGAGGATTCTAGATTGATTTCTGCTAATTGATTTCATCTTCTCTTCGGTCTTTATATTTAGAAATAACACCAAGGTTTCAGAGAATCGAAAACTGAAGAAATGTGGTTAATTTATCTTTGATAGTAAACGTCAATTTATTATCCAGGCCTAGCTTTTGGAAGGGAAGTGATGCATGATACTCGATATATAACAACCTTACAAAATTCCTGTAGAAAAAAGCTATCAGTGTTTTAAAATAATTTTAGATATTCTTTCACTGGGGAATGAGAGTTTGGAAAATAAAAGACAGTCTTAATTACATGACTGTAGTGGGGCGCCTGGGTCGCTTGGTGGTTAAGCATCCAATCTTAGCTCAGGTCATGATCTCAGGGTCCTGGGATTGAGCCCCGTGTTGGGCTCCAGACTCAGTGCAGAGTCTCCTTGAGATTCTTTCCTCACTCTGCACCCTCAACCTGTGCTTGAGGGTGCTCTGTCTCTCAAAAAAAGAAAGAAAGAAAAAAAAATCTTATGATAGTAAGAGATGGAACATATCTCACTTGTAACAGAGAAATTTATGCCTCATCCGCTTCTTAAATGTGAATGAGTTCAGAAGGAGTATTAGGAAACTTATCTGAACAGCTTATAACCAGTATATATTATTAAATATCTGTAAAGTTTAATAATGACCTGATGAGAGCTGAAGAAATGGCAGAAAATTCTGATGAAGTAGGGCACTAACTATTGTCAGTTCTAGGCTCCCTTAAGGATGGTTAAGTTTAGGTCAGCAGGCTAGAGAAGAATGTTGGGACAGTATTAAATGGAAACGTGTTCCTTGATTTAATTTGTTATACTCTGCTTTGCAAAGGTATTAATAAAAATAGATCCGGTTAAACAGCCATATTCTTATTTGGAATTTTTCTTGAGTTATGAGAACCTGGAAGTTCTTTTTCTTGTTTTGTTGACTCTTCATTAGACCAGCTTTCTAAATCTGTTCTGTATTGCCATGTTCTGTTCTGTGTTGCCATTTATTCTCTTACTGCTTCCTTCAATATCACATGTAGTCCTTCTCGACAGTATATACGATTGTGGATCTTAAGGATTCTCACAGAGTCTGAAAACACCTCAAGCTGAGGGTGCTTGCAACAACTTCAAAATTAAATTTATCTTTATTCACCAATCTTTTTTGGTCCTGTTATTCTAAAAGGTATAACCTACCATAATGCCATGGACCCTTTAAGTACTTAGGAAATATTGATAAGGGTACAGATGATGATGCAACATAGTACATTATTGGGACATGTATGTTTTTCTCTAACATTCCCTCCATCCTATGATCTCCTTACTCCTGGTAGCATGTCAGAGCTATTTTTGACATTTTTTACTTCTTTATTTAACCGGTCTGTTGTGCTTTCTAATATGGTCAATAGAATGGAAAGCTTTTCCTTTCTTGGGAGTTTAACAGGGGCTTTAATATGTTAATTTTGGATTTAAGATTGAGTTGACATCCCTTCATGCAGGACAATCTTGAGAATTGTATATCTTAATTGCCACCAGTGTATGTGGGAGGAAAGTAAGTATCAAGTACACAGTATGGGAGAACCTTCGTATTTGAGAATATCTTCAGTGGTAACTGCCAATCCATTCTTTTCCCAAGAAATTTTAATTTAGTCCCTTGGAGTGTGGAGCCGTTTATAAAGGTCACAGTGGGTGGTAGGGTGGAGAAAATGGTTCCCTACTCCAAAAAATCTCTCTCAATTTTAATAACCTAAATCTGAAATTATTAATAGTTTGCTTTTTTTCATTCATGCAGTTCTTGGGAAAAAGCTGACTTTGTGTGAGTGGCTTTGGGGTTGCGGTGGGTGGCCAGCAGGATAGGTGTGTTGTAAACTCAGGAAAGGGGAGGGGAGGCAGAAAATAAAGTGAGAAGACTTCAGATTCTAGCAATGGCGACTCTGCATTTTTGACTGAAGCATTGTTCAGCTCCTTTGCTGTCTTTGGTTACATACCTCAGGTTTTTTGTTTTTGTTTTTTTGTTTTAAGGTTTATTTACTTTAGAGAATTAGAATGAGTATGGTGGTAAGGGGCAAAGGGAGAGAGAGAATCCCAAGAAGGCTCCAAGGCCAGCACAGAGCCTGACATGGGGCTTAAAAAAACATTGTGACCTTGAGATTATGACTTGAGCTGAAACCAAGAGTTGGGACACTTAACTGACTGTGCCCCTAAGGTGCTTCAGCATCTTGTTTTCTAAGTTAGCTGTTAGTACGAATTGGGGAGGCTACAGACTGTAGCCTTTTCCATATCAAACTAGTGTCTTTGTCCAGCTTTGTGCATTTTACCCTCTACAGCTCAAAACGTGACAAATTGTGTCTTTTCTCTGCTAGAAGGAAAGGGGAAACAGGAAAGAGAAGAATAACATTGGTATGATACTCCTCATCTGCTTTTATGTTAGTGGTGTACTAAGATTGTTTTGTGGAAAATCCTCTGCCTTTTATTTTTAATTTTATGTATTCAGTTATAAAATAGCTTCATGAATTTGCCAAATGAGTCCTTAGGAACTTTTAAAAAGGTCCATACCATGGAGTTAATGTAGATTGAAGAACATCTATGTAAGTTGATGCTTGGTGGTACTTTTTTGAGATTTCTTACTTCTACTAAAATCTTTCCTGTCATACTGGACACATCTTAGATTTGAATTTTTCTTCCAAAAAGTAAAGCTAGGAATCTCTTTTTAAGGTAGCTACCTTCCCTGCTTTGTATTCAAATCTGTTTTGATCCTGATGAAAGTAAGTATGACAGTAAAATACTTTGAATAAAGCTATGCTAACAAAAGAACATTTGTTAGACATGTGTCACCGTATATTCTTTTGTCATGCCTAGCTAATATTTTTTGCAGCTTTGGTGAACTCTGAATAATACATGATGTGTTTGTGTTTACAGATTGTGTTTTTTTATTTTATATACAACTAAATTCACAATTTTTTAAAAACTTAGCATGATATTAAAGGGTATAATTTTTTCCGTTGGAACAAAGGACTAACTTAAATGATTTTTCATAGTTGAACATAGTTTTTAATAGCTTCTCGTTTTCTGTGTAAGCCCTTCGAATTCTCCCCTATTTTTATTTATTGTTTATAATTGGGAGTATGCAGTGGAGGATGGAGCCAGACTGCCTCAATGTAAATCTTGGTTCTACCATTTATTACTTGTCAGACCTAAGGCAAGTTACTTTACCCTGTGTGGCCCTCAACTTCCTCATTTGTAGCATCGAGATGTGAGGATTATCTGTGGAGTAAATGAGTTAATATAGGTAAAGTGCTTGGAATAGTATTTGGCACGTAGTAAACCCTGTATATAAGTGTTTGCTATTATTACACATCATTATACATTTGAAAAAATCAGAAAACATTCGTTTTTGAAAACTTAATTTTTTAATTCAATACAGTTTTTAATGTTTAGTTACTAGACATATGTTTTCAGTAATTATTTGACAAGCTGGAAACACAAGTAATGTGTTTGAAGGAATAGTCGAAAGACTGGCTTGTCTGGAGTTCTTTTGAATCAGAGGGTATTAGAAAATGAAATTGGATAGGTATGATAGAAAATGACTATGGAGTGTTTTGAACTGAGACAGAGAAATTTAGATGTGGTTGTTAAGTGGGCAATCATTGCAATCATGGTAAGGTTTTTTTTTTTTTTTTTTTAAGTTGGGAGAGTGATGTGTTTAAAATAGTATTTAGGGGAAGGTGGTTTTGAGTGTTCTTGGTAGCATAGAATTATTTGATTTTATGTGGACAGAGGGTTTTTAATTTTTTTTGGTCTGTTTTGTTCAGGGATCTACCTTAAATGGCTTAGACAGTGCCTCATAGATAGTAAGAGCTCAATAAATACTTACCTGATGAATTAATCTTAAGGGAGACTGTGAGTTAACAGAGAGAGAAACACAGAGGACTCAAACTTTTGGAAACTCTGCCGTTAAGAAGTCTAAGTGAAAAAAGTGTTATTAAAGGAATAATTGGAGAGGTGGAAAGAAGATGGAAGAAAGAAAATGGAAAAGTTTAAGTTTAAGCCTAAGTTTAAGTTTCAGAAAACAGAGATTTTTCAGTAGAGAGAAGTCACAAAGATGAGGAATAGGAAAATCCAATATAATATCACTTCTATTTTAAGAGGAAAAGAAAGTGACGTAGTCTGATTGGACATTCAAGGCATTGAGAATAGTGAAAGCCCTTTGGCTTGTGGTGTGATGATCAAGAGCCATCTTAAAGCAATTTTACTTGCATGGGAATGTAAATCAGTTTAGGGGGAAGCTTGAGGAAGGTTTATGTGCAGAGTCTAGGTAAAAACCATTCAGTTGAGAAAAGAACTGTAAAAATGGCAGGAAGACAAATTATAATAGCAGCTTTCGTAGTTCTTGAATGTGTACTATGAGGGATTCTATATATTAAGAGAAAGCTTGGGGCAGTTTGTGCTGAATGTTCTTGTTTCGTAATAGAGAAGACTTACTCCACACCCTGCTTCAGGACTCTGCCACTTCCTAACTCTCTAACTCTCCCTTGTCACATGGAGGCCATGATAGCATGTATTTCATAGATCTGTGATAAGGATTAAGTTATTGACTCTTTTTAAAACACTTAGAACAATGCTTGGTATCTGGTAAATGTTTGATAAATGTTAGCTGTTATCATCATCCACTGTTGAGGTAGAGAGTAGGATTGGAGGTTTGCATTGAAAAAGAAAAAAAGAAATTAAGGAAAATATTGCGAAGTAATGTCAAGAACTAAATGGAAAGGCCTTAGAACCTTTGCTCTGGCTATTCTCTCTGCCTGAAGAACACTTTTCCAAATATCCACATAGCTTCCTCAACTCCTTCAGACCTTTGCTCAAATGATCTCCTTTTCAATAAGGCCTACCCTATTTCTTTTTTTTTTTTTTTCCTAAAGATTTTATTTATTTAATTGACAGAGAGATCACAAGTAGGCAGAGAGGCAGGCAGAGAGAGAGAGAGAGAGGAGGAAGCAGGCTCCTTGTCAAGTAGAGAGCCCGATGTGGGGCTCGATCCCAGGACCCTGGGATCATGACCTGAGCTGAAGACAGAGGCTTAACCCACTGAGCCACCCAGGCGCCCCAGGCCTACCCTATTTCTTTACAGTTAGAACCCAGGCCCCTCTCCCTTAATATTTGCATTTTTTTTAAAGATTTTATTTATTTATTTGACAGACAGAGATCACAAGTAGGCAGAGAGGCAGGCAGAGAGAGAGAGGAGGAAGCAGGCTCCCTGCTGAGCAGAGAACCTGATGCGGGACTCGATCCCAGGACCCTGAGATCATAACGTGAGCCGAAGGCAGCGGCTTAACCCACTGAGCCACTCAGGCGCCCCTGCATTTTTTTTTTTTTTAAGATTTTATTTATTTATCAGAGAGAAAGAGGGGGAGAGAGCTAGCACAGGCAGACAGAATGGCAGGCAGAGGCAGAGGGAGAAGCAGGCTCCCCGCTGAGCAAGGAGCCCTATGTGGGACTCGATCCCAGGACACTGGGACCATGACCTTAGCCGAAGGCAGCTGCTTAACCAACTGAGCCACCCAGGCGTCCCAATATTTGCATTTTTAAATTTTTTGTATATTTATCCTCATACATATCACATAATCCATTTATTCTTTGTATATACTATTTGTTGCTGATTTCCATCTATTAGGGTAGGGGTGTTTGTTCCCTGATGTATCCCAGGTTCTGGGAATAGTAGTTGGTATATTAGTAGTAGGTGCTCAATATATGCTTGCCGAATTAATAAGTTACTCTGCCATTGAGGAGGGTTTTCTGAGATTGGTGAACACTATGTAGAAGTTGACCTCCTCTCCTTTCTGAAATAAGTCCATTTTGGTAGTGGTTTTTGTGGCAGTCATTTGAGAAATCCATTTAGCTGAGGGAAGGAAAATGTAAGATGAATTTCTTTTTTGCTACAATAACTATATTTTACATTTGATTAGGTAAGGAAAGCTTACCTTGAGTGCTTATTAGCTACTAGGTAATGTTCTAACCTCTTTATTAGTTTTTAAAAATCCTACAACCTTACAAGTACATCGTAGTTTTCTTGCAAGCCATTATTAGGGATGAAGGGGAAGCCATTTGCCCTGAGACTAAGCATGCTTCCCAAGACTGTTGTCTTCTTTTGACAGGGAGCTTCTTAGATGTCATTCCTCCCTCCAGCATTCGCAGCCTTGACACTATTACTTCCCTGAAGTGTATCTGGATTAATCTCATTATGTCCTTTATCCCTTTTTATGTCAGTCACCACAAGTCTCGTACTTTAATCCCCACAGGATTTCGTACATTTCTAAGCTTTTCACTCCTCTCCATCATCAGCAAAATTTCTTCTATCCTTGTTTTTTTCCTGAACATTTTCCTCTACTCTCCCCTTTTCTGAAAACACTGCTTCTCCTGCAGTCCTCTAACATGTTGGCTATTAAATTTTTCATTTTTTCTTGCATGCCATCATCAAAGGTCAGTGGGTCAGTCCCATGCACTATGATTGGAAACTATATTTCCCATTCTTACTTCCTCTATATAGGAATTGAAGAGGGAGCCTTGTTCCACTGAGTCTGAAAAATGGGGCGGATACGTTCCATTTACCTTTCCTCTGTGAAATTTGTCTGTTAACAGGTTATGTTGTCCATAAACCCTTGTTTGCTGTCATCTACTGCACTCTGGGTTACATCTTCTCTTTTCTTGACCGTTATAGCTCTTTGCTCACTCGTGGTTGTATCTTATACCTTCTTATTACCTATAACTTGAACCATTCCATGATTTTCAATTCATGCAGCACCTTCTGCCATTTATCTTTTCAGCTCATTTTACCTAATACCCTAACACAACACACTTTTACTGTCATTAGGATCTCCCGTCTACAGACTGTCCTTTGCCCCTTTGCTTTTTTTTCTTCTTACCTATTAAACATTTATTACCTAGTGATTGATCATTATATTAATTCCCTTTCATATGCCCTCTACTCTTTTGCCCCCTTTTTACTTCTTTATACTTACTTGGCAAACCATCAACTCTACCTAAGTCAGATTCTCTTGAGTACTTCACATCTGTACCTGTGTGGCTACAAGTGACTGAAGAACACAACCATGATGAGCACTCTCAACTTTAAATTCATGTAAGAAACCTCAGGTGGCCCTTAATATTGTCTGGCATCATTATCTATTTCCTTAGTCCATTCATTTTTCCCTCTCCCAGATGACTTAGTTATATCCTTGCCTTTCTTCTCAGACTTCCAGCCTTCTTCCTCACACTCACTCTCAGTTGATGGACCTACTTTCTCTTCCACCAAGAGAATAGAAGCCCGTCAGAACATTTACAGACTCCATCACCACATCTCTGGACCTGATGGTCTGACTCACAGACCTTTGCCTTCCTTCTGTTACTATAGATGAACTGTCTTTGCTTCTAATCCAGTTCCTTGGATCAATGCATTCAATCCCATCCCCTTTCATTTACTCTGAACATTGCTCTAAGCAATTCTCCTCCCTCTTTACAGATCATTAATTTTCCCTTTTCTGGGTCATTCCCATTAATGTGCAAACATGCTGTAATTTTATAATTTTTATCCTCATAAAATATCTTTTTTTGCTCTTCTCTATTTCCATTGCAGCAGAATACCCTAAGGTATTATCTAAATGTACTTGTTCTGGTTATTTTCTCATGTGTTCTCTGAAGCCTGTTTTAGTTAGGCTTTGGCCCCTACCACTTACTGTACTTTGATTGTTTTAGTATTAACAATGACAGTGGTAAACCTAGGAGTCATTTCTTTGTATTATGTGATCAGTCTAACTTTGACAAGTTATTTTTTTCTTCCTTTTGATATACTTGTTTCATTTATGTTTTAGGATACCACATCCCCTTGGCTTTCCTTAAAACTTACTGGCTGCTCTTCCTTAGTCTTTCTTAGTAGATCCTCCTCTTTGCCTACTTCTAAACAGTGGAATATCCCAGGGCTCACATTTTACCCTCACTCCCTGGGTGATCTCTGCTAGTTTTGTGGCTTTGAATATCTTCTTTTTTGGGGCGGATTGGGGGTAGGCTTTGAATATCTTCCTAAATGTTGATGGGTCTCCAATTTATTTCTCCAGCCTCGACTACTCTCCTCAACTCCAGATTTGTATATCTAGTTGCCTACTTAATGTCTTCACTGGAATGGCTGTTAACTGTCTCAAACTCAACATGTCCAAAATAGAATTCATGCTCTTTCCCCCCAAATTTGCCCTCCCCTAACTGCTTCACCCACATAGCCTTCCTCATCTCAGAGGTTGGCAGCTTTCACTTGCTCCAGCCAGAAATCTTGGCCTCATTCTTGATTCTCTTGCTCTCACACATTTATTCTATTTATTTCACATTTATTCCATCAGGAAATTTTGGCTCTACCTTTGAAACATGTACGGAATTCAACTAGTTCTTACCATCTCCACAGCTACCATCATTTCTTGCTGGGTAATTGCAGCAGGCTTCTAAGGGATTTCTCTACTTCTACCCTTTTCTCTATAGTTTGTTAATAATATAGCTGTTAGAATGATCTTTTGAAAACATCAGTTAGATGGCAAGAGATTTTGCACCACATCTGAGAAATTTCATTTGAGTTGATAAGATTAAAGATTGTTCTGCTGGTTTTATTTTATCTCATTGGTTTAGATGGCATATTAAATGTAGGCTTTGATTATAACCATTTTTATAGGTAGACAGCTGTCAGAGATGGTTCGTGGTCTTCCTCACTTCTCCTCACTAACCGTCCTTTTTTTTTTTTTTTTAAAGATTTTATTTACTTACTTGAGAGAGAGTGCCCCTGCACCAGTTGGGGGGAGAGGCAGAGGGAGAGGGAGAGAGATAAGTAGACTCCATGCTCAGAGCCAGGCTTGATCCCAGGACCTCAAGATCATGACCTGAGCTTCAGTTGGATGCTTAACCAACAGAGCCACCCAGGTGCCCCACTAACCATCATCTTTTCAGCCCTACACACAGAAAGACTATATCCCTGAAGATATTGGAAAGAGAAGGTCTGAGTTGGTTACTATTTCAGAGAGTTGCTTTGAAAGGAAGAGTGGACCACCCTTTCTTTCTTTTTTTTTTTTAAATTTATTTTATTTTTTTAAGATTTTATTTATTTATTTGACATAGAGATCAAAAGTAGGCAGAGTGGCAGAGGGAGGCAGAGAGGGAGAGAAGGAGAAGCAGGCTCTCCACCCAGGCACTCCTGTTGTTACCCTTCTTAGTATTAATGTTCTCAAGCTAAGTTTTCTTTTAAGCCTCTGATTTTTGCCATACCCTGCTCATAGCACTACATAAACTTAAGTTATTCTTTATCTCCATTGTCTGGAAGAATTTTGAAGGAGGAACTTAAAAAGTATCAGAGTTTATCTTTTTATTTACTCTTTTTAAAAAAAGATTTATTTGACAGATAGAGATCACAAGTAGAGAGAGAGAGAGAGAGAGAGAGAGGAGGAAACAGGCTCCCTGCCGAGGAGAGAGCCAGATGTGGGGCTTGATCCCAGGACTCTGGGATCATGACCTGAGCTGAAGGCAGAGGGTTTAACCCACTGAGCCACCCAAGTGCCCTATTTACTCTTCTTCTTAATATTAGACTATTTAATAGTACAGGTTACAGCCCTTCCATTATTAACATATAACTTTTTTTTTTTTTTT
This sequence comes from Mustela lutreola, assembly GCF_030435805.1. NCBI lineage: Eukaryota > Metazoa > Chordata > Mammalia > Carnivora > Mustelidae > Mustela > Mustela lutreola. The sequence continues at coordinate 185,079,002 of NC_081293.1, read as the reverse complement.
TTTTTTTTTTTGAAAGATTTTATTTATTTATTTGACAGAGAGAAATCACAAGTAGATGGAGAGGCAGGCAGAGAGAGAGAGAGGGAAGCAGGCTCCCTGCTGAGCAGAGAGCCCGATGCGGGACTCGATCCCAGGACCCTGAGATCATGACCTGAGCCGAAGGCAGCGGCTTAACCCACTGAGCCACCCAAGTGCCCTATTTACTCTTCTTCTTAATATTAGACTATTTAATAGTACAGGTTACAGCCCTTCCATTATTAACATATAACTTTAAAGGCAATTTGTGTCTGGTTTAAAAAAAGGATTGGAGAGGGGGAGGGGGGTTTGGGAGAAGGGGGTGGGATTATGGACATTGGGGAGGGTATGTGCTTTGGTGAGTGCTGTGAAGTGTGTAAACCTGGTGATTTACAGACCTGTACCCCTGGGGATAAAATATATGTTTATAAAAAATAAAAAATTAATTAAAAAAAAAGGATTGGAAATTTTACGCATAAGAGAAGAGATTTTGTCTGCTTACACACAAAACCCAGCAGATGAATAAACACCCCCAACCGCTGCTGACTCTAGTCAGCATTACTGCTCTTCTCCCCCCACCCCCATGTTATAATACTTTATAAAGATTTAAGTTCATGGTTTTATTTATATTTTACATCTGTTGAAAAAAAAAGATTTATCTTGGGTTCAGTGAATCTTTTTTACAGAGGTTAAGCTTTGAACTGTCTTTAAGTCCAAGAGGCTTATAGCTTAGATCTGGGTAGTTTTTTAAGTGAGCAGCTGATAATTGGGTAGCTATGGATATGTTGACTTCTGATTTCCAAATATATTTCACTGTAATCCACAATATGTTGTTACCATGAACATATTAACAAAAATGGCTCTGTTAAACATTTGAAAATTTATAGAACTATTATTTTTATTCTCATCCAAAGAGTCCACAGTACCTCCTTAGGTATTGAAAATTATATAAAAGGTGCAAGAAGTAAAGTTGGACCAACAAGCTTGAATCCTTTTTTTAAAGTTTAATCTATTTTTAGTAATCTCTGCACCCAGTGTGGGGCTTGAACTCATAACCCCTAGATCAAGAGTCTCATGCTCTTCTTACTGAGCCAGCCAGGCAGCTCCCTTGAATCTTTTCTTTAAAAAAAAAGACTGGAATTGATTAAAAAAAAAAAAAAAAGATTTTATAAACAAGGACAGTTGGGGAAAAGACGTATGGCGAGAAAAGAAGAGATAATACAGATAATAGGAATTATGGAAAGGAAGAAGGAAAGTGAGCTCTTAAAAGTTAACATTCTTAGATGTGCATTGGAAGGATGACTTTGATAGGCTGAAAAAATTTTGGTGCTTGTCGGTTTTCTGGGTCTTAGAATACTCTGTTAATCTTTTTGTTTCCTCTAAGCTTTGAGCATAGGCCCAATTTCTTTTGGCTATGCAGACTTTGATTTAGATTGATCCATAAGAATAGTTTGAGGGACACCTGGGTGTCTCAGGACGTTAAGTGTCTGCCTTGTGCCCTCGTCCTGGGATTGAGTCCCCTTTCTGGCTCCCTCCAAGTGGGGGGTCTGTTCTCCCTCTGCCCTTCCCCCTACTTGCATGTGCATGTGCTCTCCCTCCCTCAAGTAAATAAATAAAATCTTAAAAAAAAATTTCTGAATCCATCTGTGTTGTGCATATCAACTGTTCTTTTTAATTGCTGAGTAGTATTTCACAGTGTGGGTACACTGCAGTTTGTTTAACCATGCATCTGTTGATGGATGTATTGGTTTTCAGTTTTTTGGCAGTTGCTAATAGAGCTGTTAACGTTAGCATGAACTTGAGTTTTCATTTCTCTGGGATAAGTGCCCAGGAGCACAAATGTTGGGTTGTTAGGTAAGTTCATATTAGTTTTAAAAGAAACTCAGGCCTGTTTTCTAGAATTGCTTTATTTATTTATTTATTTTTTAAAAAGATTTTATTTATTTGTCAGAGAGAGTGAGCGAGAGCGAGCACAGGCAGACAGAGTGGAAGGCAGAGTCAGACGGAGAAGCAGGCTCCCTGCGGAGCAAGGAGCCCAATATGGGACTCGATCCCAGTACGCTGGGATCATGACCTGAGCCGAAGGCAGCTGCTTAACCAACTGAGCCACCCAGGCGTCCCTAGAATTGCTTTATGATTTTGCATTCCCACAAGCATTATGTGACTGATTCGGTTTTTTCTAAATTCTAATGAGATTGGGTATTATCCCTTTTCTTGGTCTGTAGTTCATTCTGATATCTCATAGTTTTAATTTGCATTCCCTGATGGCTAAATATGTAGAATGTTTTTTCATTTGCTTATTGGCCATTCATATGTCATCTTCAGTGACTCGTCTGTTTGTCTTTTGCCCATTTTCTGACTGGATTTTTTTGCTGTTGAGTTTAAGCGTTCTTTATATATTCTGGATATAAATTCTTTACCCAAAATGTGGTTTGCAAATATCTTGTGTTTTCATCCTCTTCATAGGGCCCCTCATAGAGCAAAAGTTTTTAATTTTGATGAGGACAGTATGTCAGTTCTTTCTTTTATGTATTGTGCTTTTTGTGTCAAGTCTAAGAATTCTTTGCCTCATCCTAAGTTTGTAATGTTTTCTGTAAAAGTTTTAGTAATTTTACATTTTAGTGTATGATGCATTTCGAACTAATTTTTGTGTAAGATATGAGGTTAGGTTGAGGTTCTTTTTTCCTTTTTCTTTTAAGTACAGTTGCTCCTGCACCATCTGTTGGAAAGGCTACCTTTATTCCAGTGAATTCCTTGCACATGTGTCAAAAATCAGTTGGGCATATTTGTAAGGATCTGTTTCTGGGTTTTCTGTTCTCTTCCATCCATCTGTAGGTCTTTCTCCATGAATACCACACTGTTTTGATTACTGTAGCTATATAGTAAGCTTTAACATCAGGAAGAGTGATTCCTAACACTTGACTCTTTTTTCAGAATTGCTCTAGGTCTTGTAGGACTTTACCCTTTTCATGTAATTTTTAGAATAAGCTCATCTATTTCTCAAAATCTTTCTGAGGTTTTGTTGGGAGTTGCATTACACCTGTAGATCAATTTGGGGAATGTTGAAATCTTTACTGTGTTGTGACTTCCAGTCAGTAGTCAGTCTCTCCAGTTATTTATTTATTTTCTAAAAATTTATTTATTTATTTATTTGACAGAGACAGTGAGAGAGAAAGAGAGAGAGAGCTCATGCGCACGAGCAGGGGGAGCAGCAGAGAGGGAGAGGGAGATGCAGGCTCTCCACTGAGCAGGGAGCCCAATGTGGGGCCCAATCTGAGGACCCTGGGATCATGACCTGAGCCTAAGGTAGACACTTAAAAACTGATCCACCCAGACACCCCTCTCTCCAGTTATTTAAGTTTTCCTTTATTTCTTTCATCACCGTTTTGTAATTTTCAACATATAGATCCTGCAAGTTTTATTAGGTTTATACCTAAGTATTTCAGGGTTTTTTGGGTATGATTCCCAAATAGCATTGTATTTGTAATTTAGATTTTCACGTGTTTATTGTTAGTGTACAGAAATGTGATTGATCTTTATTGGTTAATCTTGTATCCTGTCATCTTGTAGAACTCAATCTTAGTTTTAGGGGATTTTTTTGTACATTCTTTGGGATTTTCTAGTTAAAATATGTTATCATCTGCAAATAGGAATAGATTTTTTTCTTTTAGTCTATTTGCTTTTTGTATCCTTTTCTTACTTTATTGGCTGGCTGGAGCATCCATAATTATATGGAGTAAGATTGCCATCCTTGCCTTACTTGAGCCTAGAGGGAAAGCGTATGGTTTGCACCATGTAAATGTGGTATTAGTTGTGGGCTTTTTGTAGATGTTCTTTACCAAGTTGAAGAAGTTCCCCTCTATTCCTAGTTTACTGAGAATTTTTATTATGACTATGATGGAATGCTTTTTCTGTCAGTCGGTATGACATGTTTTGTTTTTTCCTTTAGTCTTTTGATATGGTGGATTACATTGATTTTCAAATGTTAAAACAGCTTCACATTCCTACAATAAATCCCAATAATCTTTTTATACATTGCTGTACTTTATTTGCTAATATCTTGTGCAGGGTTTTTACATCTGAGTTCATGAGAAATACTGGTTTGAAGTCTTTGGTTTTTGGTAGTAGGTCTTATTTTGGTCTCAGAGTAATATTGACTTCATAAAATACTGGCTTCTTAAAACTTCATAAAGTTGGGAAATATTTCTTCCTCTTTAAAGGAAAAATATTGTAAAATTAGAATTAGTTCCTTAATTTTTTGGTAAAATTCTCCAGTGAAGCCAACTTAGAGGATTTCTTTTTCCTGGGCTTTTAAACTGTGAGTTTGATTTCTTTAATATTCATAGATCTTTTCAGATTATCTGTTTTATCTTGCTTGAGTTTTAATAATGTGTAGTTTCTGAAGAATTGGTTTATTTTTTCTAAGTTGTTGAATTTATGGGCATTGAGTTGTTCTTAGTATTACCATATTATAGCTGCTAGATCTCATTAATAATCTATTTCATTCTAATATTTGTGATTCTTGTTTTTTCTCTTTTTATATTTATCAATCTTGCTAGAAGTTTGTCAGTCTCCTTCTCCTCCTACCCCCCGAAGAACCAGTTTTCATTTCATTAATTTTTCTCTCTTGTTTTTGTTTGCAATTATTTTGATCTCTGCCCTTTATTATTTCCTTTCTGTTTACTTTGAGTTTACTTTCCCCTTCATTTTGTACTTTCTTGAGGTAGGAGCTCACATCATTGATTTGAGACCTTTCTTGACCTTTTTTTCTAGTGTAAGCAGTTCTATAAAATTTCCTCTGGTTACTGCTTTAGCTGCAGCTCTTAATTTTGATATGCTCCATTTTCATTTTCACTTTGCTCTATTTATATTTTTCTCAACTTATCTGTTTATTTATTTAATTGAGGTAGAGTTGACACACGATAACTCTATTATTTCCTTTGAGATTTCCTCTTTGGCTCATGGATTATTTAGTAGTATGTCGGTATATTTTCAAGTGTGGGAGATTTATTAATTTCTAGTTGGATTTCATTATGATCAGAGAACATACTGTGTGATTTTGAAATTGGTTATGTTTTATGGCCCAGGGTGGTGGTTGGCTGAATGTTCCATGGGCACTTGAAAAGAACGTATGTTCTCCTACTTATTTTTGGCTCTACTTAGTTTTCCTGGAGTATCACCCACCTCTCTCCCTATGCAACTCTCTTCTTACTTTCTGTCTGATTCATTCTATTTGGTTCATGTCCTTTATTACTGGTTTGTATAGCATCATCGACAGTAACTTTCTTTTTATTCTTATTTCCTCCCCTTAGTAAAAATTCTTTATTTCCCATAAATCCTGTATGTCCCATGTCTCATTTAACATTCTCTGTAGTTTTTAACAATATGTAATATTCTTTGTTCTGAATTGTCACTAGTTCTTATATTGGCAGTGTAATTTACATTAATACTAGAGGCAAGTTAGCCTTAAAATATTATTGTTCCAAGGTGAAATATTGCAGTATGTTTTTGTTATTTTTTCAAAAGCCACCCACAAAGTATGATTCTCTGGATAAATTTAGACGGAATTAGGAATTATATGCTAAGTATATTGCTAGGCATTAAATGAGAGGAAAATTTGTGTCCTCATGATACTTTGTGGAACATAAGACAAATGCCTCTGCAGGGGGTTCTAATATATAAGACATTAGACACCAGATGCTTAATGAAGAAATACTATACAAATTCAGAAAAGGAATAATTAAAGAATGTGGACAGGATTAATTTATGTGGTCTTTTGAAAAGGTAATACTTGACCAAATTGTAGGTGGAATGGGAAAGGAAGTTGAAATGAACATTATCTATTTAAGGGGACTGCTCACCCAAAATGAGCATGACCTGTGGGAAGGAGCGTGAGGAAGACATTTTTTGAGGCAGTAGAGTTGTGCAGTAGTAGGAGGGTAGAGAGGATTCCTGAGCACAAGGAGAGAATTTAAATTTGAACAGGAATCTGTAAGCCAAATTAAAAGTAACTAATCTGAAGAGTGACTTGAAGAATGCTGTACATGTAAAGCCTTAGCATAACCTGGATGGTTATTAGAAATGCAGAATTTAATACTCCACCTCAGACCTATAGAATCAAAATCTGCATTTTCAACAAGGTACCCAACTGATTTGTATGTATTATGAAATTTCATAAGCACTGGTCTGACGGGAAGTTAATCAGACAGAACTGTATACAAATTGGATTCTAGAGGAGGGGGATTTAGAAAATGGAGGAAGGTGTTAAATTGAAGATTATGATCCAGTTTTGGCACCAGGCAGTTGAAAATTGGGTGGGCCATTGACAGGAAATAAAAAAACCCTGAGTGGCATAAAAAGCTGTGCTTATTCTTTACTTCTAAGCTTAGAACTTTTTGTTAACAGAAAATCAGCATAATAATAACACTGGAGAAAATTTGGAAAAGGAATGAATAAAAGTATAATTCCAGGATCCAAAAATAAACAGCATTTTCATTTTTTTGCACGTTATCATGATTTCTTATTAATATGAGAACTTGTTTCTACATTCTTGTGTTTCGTGTAGAGCCATTTTGTGTGCCTTAAAAATTTATTATGTAAATATTTTTCATGCTTTTTCATAATTTAATTGCTTTGAAAGGAGTTTTTCCCATTATAAAGTATATACACTCACTTACATTTTTAAAAATGCAAATTAAAAATAACAGTGATTGCTGTATTTACATTTTAGATTGGTAAGGATTAAAATGTTTGGTTCTAATAGGTTTTAGTGAGAATGCAGATTTGTGCAACTTTTTAACAGGCAATTTGGCAATGTTTGTAAAAATGGAAAATTGTATATACCTTGCTTGATCCAGCAATTTCATTTCCAGGAATTTTTTCTATAGATATACTGGCTCTAGGTCACTTAATCTACAGGTCAATTTTGTCATAGTTACCGATTCCTTGAATCAGTGTTTTCAGGAAAATATTTTCCTAGTGAATGTGGACAAAATTAGATTATTTCGTGGGAGGATTTTTCATTTATACTCTGATTTCTTTCCAGTCCTTTGAAAAGTTATTTTAGTTTTTTTCTCAGCATTTTCTGCTTTCTAAAGTCTTCTAAAAAGTTATTTTACTTATTTATTTTAGCATTTTGGTATTTTAGGGTTTCTTTTGTTAAATTTAAAGTGCATATGCCAACCTTGCTTTTTTGTTTTTGATAAAATTTACAGCTATTTATATTGGATGGAATTGGATTTAAACAGCTTTTAAAGTTTTTTTTCTTTAAGATTTTATTTATTTATTTGACAGAGACACAGTGGGAGAGGGAAAACAAGTAGGGGGAGTGGGAGAGGAAGAAGTAGGCTTCCTGCTGAGCAAGGAGCCCGATGATGTGGGACTCGATCCCAGGATCCTGGGATCATGACCTGAGCGAAAGGCAGATGCTTGACGACTGAGCCATGCAGGCGCCCAGCTTTTGAAGATTTTTGATGAGATTTGGTTGACAGTTTTTGTCCTCATAACATTATTTAAGGAATGTTTGACTTGTAAACTAAGGATCATAGCTTTGTTGATTTTTGTGAGTGTATTTTATTTCCCAAAAGACATTTCACAGTTAGTTATCTTCATTTCACTCTTAATCTAACATGTGTTTACTGTAAATATGTACTGAAAAATATCTGGAGCGACCATACCAGTAAGAAATGCTAATATTTTGGCTAATTGCTACAAAACTTAAGAATGATACTAAGGCATTGAGATTAATGAAATTAACTAAAGACTGGAATTATGAAATATTTCATTCAAGCAAGAATTGAGCAAATGAAAAAAGGGACCTAAATCTCATCACAAAAGAGAAATTAAAAATTTTAATGACTAGAGACACAAAATTAACAAATCTGTTTATTAACATAATAATAAATATAAAATATTTGTAGAAATAATATTTACAGGGGTTCCTGGGTGGCACAGTTAGTTAAGCATCCAACTCTTGGTTTCCACTCAGGTTGTTATCTCAGGGTCCTAAGATTGAGCCTGCACCAGGCTCCATGCTCAGCACAGAGTCTGCTTGAGAGTCCCTTGCCTTCTCCCTCAATCACTCCCCCTGCCCTCTCTCTCTCTTTCTGAAATAAATCAATCTTTAAAAAAAGAATACTTACAACATATCTACATTTATTTCCATGATAACAAATATGTAAATATATAAACATCAATACATGTTGTTATTAAATATAAATATATATATATACTATGTTATAAATGCATATAATGATGTGTTAGTGTATCAGTGTAATATGTACTAGTAATACAAAATATAATAGAGTTTGTATGTCTTATTTGTTCAAATCCTTAAGACGAATTTATATATTTGGTAATTTCGGTGAGTTTATTGTTCAACATACTGAAGTTTGGAGAATTGGTTTGTTTCTGAAACACTAAGGCACAGGAACATATGTTTAAGTGTGTGCATTGCATTATTGTAATACCAAAAGACTGAGAACTGTTGAAATTAATGTCAGTAGAATTTGTTAAATTATGTGTGCATTTCTTTGATGGAATATGTTTTAGCCATGAAAAAATGTGGAGTATGTATTAAGATAGTAACATTCTTAGAGTATGTTGAATGATAAAGGGAAACCTCAAAATAGTGTACCTTGATAGTTCAGAACAGTGTACCTTTTCATTTTCGGTTAAAAAAGATATGTTTAGGTGGGGGCAGAATGGGGTAGCTGGGTGAGGGCATTAAGAAAGGCACATGATGGGGCGCCTGGGTGGCTCAGTGGGTTAATAAGCCGCTGCCTTCGGCTCAGGTCATGATCTCAGGGTCCTGGGATCGAGTCCCGCATCGGGCTCTCTGCTCAGCAGAGAGCCTGCTTCCTCCTCTCTCTCTCTGCCCGCCTCTCTGCCTACTTGTGATCTCTGTCTGTCAAATAAATAAATAAAATCTTAAAAAAAAAAAAAAAAAAAAAAGAAAGGCACATGATGTAATGAGCACTGGCTGTTATATGCAGCTGAGAATAACTGAACTCTTCCTCTGAAACTAATGGTACATTATTGTTAATTAATTGAATTTAAATAAAATTTAAAACAAAGATATTTATATGTTTATATATATCTGAAGAATGCACAGGAATTATTTATAGTGGTTGCCATTGGAGTGCTAAAGGATGGAAACAAGAGTTGATATAGGTACACTTGTTGTAATTTGATTTTTATCATTTTTACTAACTAGTAAAAGTAAAATATTTTTAGTATATATTCATTGCAGAACCCTGGAAAATGACATGCAGAACAAAAGTCTCCCAAAGTTAAACTATTTTTTGCAAGTTTTTCTGTGTTTCCTTTCAATCTTATTTTATGTTTTACTTTCTTGTGTTCATTTTACTTACCATGATATTACTATTTTATTTACTGTTTGTCATATATTCTTACCATACTTTCTGAAATAAGATGGGGACATTAAATAAACTCACAATTATCATTTTTATCACTTCTATTTTTCTTAAAGATTTTATTTATTTATTTATTTGTCAGAGAGAGAGAGAGAGAGATTGAGCAAGCACAAGCAGGGGCAACAACAGGCAGAGGGAGAAGCAGGCTCCCCCTGAGCAGTGAGCTCAGTGTGGGACTTGATCCCAGGACCCTGGGACTACAACCTGAGCCAAAGGCAGACTCTTAAACTGAGCCACCCAGGCATCCCTGTCACTTGCTTATTATACCATTAGAATTCTGATACGAAGGTAATAGGTTGTATATTACTCCACTGAGTACGTGGTTGGTGACTGATATTGTGGTTTGGGTGGATGGCCTCCTCCTTCCTCATGACTGCATATATGTGAATTTAATCAGATTATCTTCTGTGAAAATTGTGTTGGATCATTTAAATTTATTGGTCAGATTTCTATGTAGTGACATTATACTTGTCATTTCAGACTTTTTTTTTTTAAGATTTTATTTATTTATTTGACAGAGACACAGCAAGAGAGGGAACACAAGCAGGGAGGGGCAGTGGGAGGGAAGAAGCAGGCTTCCTGCTGAGAAGGGAGCCTAATTGGGGGCTCGGACCCAGGACCCTGAGATCATGACCTGAGCTGAAGGCAGAAGCTTAACAACTGAGCCACCCAGGCATCCCTCAGACTTTTTTTCCCTAACTGAAATTATTTTTACTAGGATCAGTCCTTTGCCTCTTACATTTCACAATAAACAATTTATCGATTAGATATTTGTCCTTACATAATTTTGCAGATTATAGTTGATATTTGCTAGTTTCCTTTCCATCTTGCTTCTACCAAATTGCGTTTTCTTTTTTTTCTTTTTCTTTCTTTCTTTTTTTTTTTTTTTTTAAGATTTTATTTATTTTTTCAGAGAGAGAGAGAGCATGAGGGGGGAGAAGGTTAGAGGAGAAGCAGACTCCCTGTGGATCTGGGAGCCTGATGTGGGTCTTGATCCTAGGACTCCAGGTGCCCCCAAATTGGGTTTTCTTACATATTGTACATTGAAATTTTGTCAAGAAGAGTTAACCTACCAGGTTTTAGGAAGAAGCATATTTAGCAGTACAGTTTTAGTCTGTCTGCTTAATTTTGTTGATTAACTCTGCTATTAGTATTTTTTACCAATTGGGTATAAGATTGATGCTTTATTTTTTAGCTAATCCTTGAGAAAATCGTAAGCAGTTTCTCTTTGATGTTGTAGGACTCCTAATTCTATTGTCATATTCAGTGAGTTTCCCAGTTCTTCTAATTCTTTTGTATTTCAGTTGCCTTTCACCTTAAAGGTACCAGTCATGATGTTGGTCTCTTATTTTGGAGGCTTCCTCTTCCAGTGATGAGATTTTAAAATGCAGAATTCTGTTTTTATGTGACTGACTTATCCATATCTTTGGTAAAGTTTTCTCGTGTAGTTGCCATTGGTTCTGTTACATAGGCAACACCTGTGGAAAACAGCAAAGGCAGTTTGGGTGCTAGAAATACAGATCTTTATAACAGACTTAAACCAGACTGTGTAGCTCCTTTAAATTGACTGCAAGGTGTAATAACTTCACTCTCAAGTGTTAGGTAAGGTTGAAACAGCTTACATTTCTTTTAGTTAAATTATTCACGGGAATATTGCTGGAGCAGAGGATAGTGTCATCATTATAGATTTTGCATTGTATTGATTTTCATAAAGTTGAACCAATTGTAATGCTATATATGTATGTAAGCACCTCGGTTTCAACAAATTTAGAATCGGTATCACTGTTTTAAAATGTTATCTTAACTAGGAGTATAATGGTCTTGTTGCTTTTATTTACATTTTCATTTGCTTTGTGTAGAAATTTAACAGGAACAACAAATCAGAAGCAGGTCGAAAAAAATGTTAACTCTTAACCAGAACATTTGGTTATGTAGCCTTCTAGCACTATGTTAATGTTTTGAATCAAAACCAGTTTAAAAATTAAGATTGGTTATTAACATAATGAAATAGAGTGTCCCTGGAAGGAAAGTCATAAAGAGTACTATTGTACTCTTGAAACAGAGGAGTTCTTCTTTTGTCTGATGTCCCTCTAGTTTCTGAATAGAATAATACACTACTTTTATCCTGCAGTTTGTCAGTAAATACTGTGCTTAATTTGTCTCTCTGTGTCTACTCAGTTCAGTCCATTAAAAAAAAACCTTATTTTTAATTCTTTGCCAAGTTAGTAATGCCATAATATATTTTTCAGGGATGTGAATAAAAAACTACTTTTGTCATGTTTTAATAGTTTTTCTTGTTTATTCTTTTCACTTAGCCAAAAAATATTAATGTAGCCCCATTTCTTCCTTATGATTTTTGAATATAGTTTTTTATACAAATTATATAATATTTAATATAAACTATAAGTTAACTAACAGAAGTTTAGAAATAATCTTTTAAAATAATCTTTAAAATTAACAATATCATAGCTCATTTATCAGAAAACAAGGAATGCTTAAATAGGTTGAGTGAATATTTTTATTTACTTTTCTATTTGTGACACTTTTTAGAACTCTTATTTGTTTAGAATTTTTTATAATTTGTGAGGTATATAATTAAGGTTTTTTTTAAATTTCTTTTGGAACCAATCATTTTAGGGCTACTTTGAGAACATTGCTTAAGTGATGTGAGATGCTTTCTACCATTACCTACTTGGTAGAAAGAGGAACAATTAATATAATATATAGCAGTATCTCATTTGGCTAGTAAATGTGCTGTATAACTCTCTGCTAGGTGAGAAACACTGCCTTCAGGGCACTAGCACAAGTCTAGTTGAGTGACAAGATTATCTCATGTAACATAGGATAGTTATGAGTAATGCAAGTCATTGTGTATTCAGGAACTGAGTATATGGAGTTCACAGAAGGAAAAGAACAATCAATAAGTTACTTTCAAGGCTGTTTTCTACTTGTATCTCTTGATGATTTGTTTCCCAAAACAATCTTACCAGATTTCTTTAAAATTAGCCTTTTCATTTAATTTTTAAAAATTTTATTTATTATTTGCAAGAGCAAGAGAGACAGAGTGCAAGAGAGCATGAACAGGGAGGAGAGGGGGAGTGGAGGGGAGAAGCAAACTCACCGCAGAGCAGGGAGCCTGATGCAGGACTCGATCCCAAGACCCTTAGATTATGACCTGAGCCAAAGGCAGATGCTTAACTGACTGAGCCACCCAGGTGCCCAAAATTTGTCTTTAATTTGTTTTTTTATAGGTACTATTTTGGAAGGTGGTGCTTGTGTCACAATTCTCATACTAATTAATAATTGCAAAATGTTCTGTAGTTTAAGTCATTGTGGCTTGTTTTTGTTTTATTTTAGGAATCATGTTTTATAAGATACCAATTTTCTTTCAGTAGTTTGGTATCTTACTGGATTTGCATGCATAGTGACTTTTATCAACTAGGATCCCCACTTTGTATTCCCAGTTCACTCACTGAAGGTTTGTTGGTCATTTAGGATAATTATTTTGAGTATTTCAGATTTTATACCTCTAGGACATGTACTGGGAGACTTCCCGCCACTTTCCTCTCCTCATCTTCCTACTATGTGCTTTGTTTCCTTCCAAGTCTTTCCTACCAGCTGAATAGTAGAACCAAATTGTAATAGAGTAGGCTTACCCGTAAGGCACAGAGAGCAGATAAGTAAAGATTTTGTTGATTTTTTTTTTAAACAATTTGAGGTATCAGTTACATATAGTGAAATATGTGAGTTGATGTATAAGTGAGTAATAAGTGATGTTATGAATATATAGTAAGTGATGAAATATGTGAGTAATAAGAGATATATTGAGTGTTCAGTTAAGCTGTGATAAATGCTTGCAGCTCTGTAATTCACCCCTCCATTGAGATCTGTAACATTCCAGTCACCCCAGAAAATTCCCTCCTACCCCTTTCTACTCCACAGTCAGTTTTTGTTCTGTTTGTTATCAGAGCTTAGTTTGGCTGTTAATGGAATTTTATATAAGTAGGATAATTTTTTGACTGACTTCTTGTACTTAGCATAATGCTTCTGAGATTTGTCCATGTTACATATATGTCAGCAGTTATTTTTTATTGTGAGTACTATTTACTGTTCCACTGAATGACTATATTTCAGTTTGTTTATCCGTTCACATATTGGTGGACATTTGGTTTGTTCTCATCTTGGCTGTTATGACTAAAGCTGCATAAATTACCCTTCATTTATTCATTCATTTATTTTTGAGAGAGAGAGAGTGCATACTTGTGCATAAGTGAGCAGGGAGGAGTTTGGGGGAGGGACAGAAGGAGAGAGAGGCTCTTAAGCAGGCGCCGTACCCAATGTGAAATCCAACATAGGGCTTGAACTGAGATCATGACCTAAGCCAAAATAAAGAGCCAGATGCTTAACCAACTGAGCCATCCAGGCGCCCCTCACCATACACTTATAAGCCCTTTTGTGGACATATGTTTTTATTTCTCTAGTATCTACAAGTGGAATTGCTAGGTTTTATGATAAGCATATATTTCAACTATTTTCCCAAAAGGGACTGAGGGGTGGAAGTAGCAAAAAAACAAAACAAAACAAAACAAAACACCCACACACAAAAAACACAATTTTCTCAAGGCAGGTGTTTGAAGCATAGTATAGAGGGGAATGGAAGTGAGGTGACTCTAAGGCTATATCATGAATAACTTTATAGTTCATATTCTTTTAAGTACAGTATAAAGCCATGGCAGAGTTTAAGAGAGTAACATCATCAAATGTGTAATTTTATTCTGACTTCTTTTTGAAGAGTAGATTAAAGGTGAGACTAAAGAAGGAAGATCCAAAAAAGACACTCTCTTGTCCCAAAGGACATAAAACTTGACCCAAACTGGCTTAAACAAAAGGAGAACTTTTGGAATACATAAATCAAAGTCCATCATATCATTCAGTTTCAAAGCTTTATTAAATATCTGAGTTAAAAATTTTGGGGCGCCTGGGTGGCTCAGTGGTTAAGCCTCTGCCTTCGGCTCAGGTCATGATCTCAGGGTCCTGGGATCAAGTCCCGCATCGGGCTCTCTGCTCAGCAGGGAGCCTGCTTCCTCCTCTCTCTCTCTGCCTGCCTCTCTGCCTACTTGTGATTTCTCTCTGTCAAATAAATAAATAAAATCTTTAAAAAAAAAATTTATATTTCATCAGCCCTCACAAGTTTTAACTCTAGATATGTTTATTCAAGCGATCCCCATGAAAAGTACCTTTTGCATAGTAGATACTCAATATTTTAAAGAATGAATGAATATCTGTGGGAGTTACATTGAGGGTCATTCTTGAAACTTACTGCTTTTCCTTACTTTAACATCTAGACTATCCCCTGTTAGAAAATTTCTCAAACTTGACCACTTTTCTCAATCTCTAGTCATTATGCTTTTTTACCTCCTACTTTTCCTGGATGATCTTTTGTGGTCTTTACGTGCATTCTTTTTCTCTACTGCAGTCTTTCCAAGGTTGGAATTATTCAGGCCTTGGCACTGTGTCTTTTTCTTTCTCTGTGTCCTTCCCTGGGTAGAAGGGAGATTTTTTTAAAAAAGATTTTTAAAAATATTTATTTATTTGTCAGAGAGAGAGAGGTCCCACGTAGGCAGAGAGGCAGGCAGAGGGGGGGGGGGAACAGGCTCCCCGCCAAGCAGAGAGCCCGATGCGGGGCTCAATCCCAGGACCCTGAGATCACGACCTGAGTCGAAGACAGAGGTTTAACCCACTGAGCCACCCAGGCGCCCTGAGATTTTTTTTTTCTTCAAGATGTATTTATTAGAGAGCATGAGTGGGAGGGGCAGAGGGAGAGGGAGAGAGAATCTGAAGCGGACTCCGTGCTAAGCATGGAGCCTGATGCTGGGCTTATGATCCCAGGACTCTTGAAATCATGACCTAAACTGAAACCAAGAGTTGGATGCTTAGTCAGCTGTACCACCCAGGCCCCCCTAGAAGGGAAATTTTTAGAAAAGGAAGATTAAAGGTATGATACTAGAAGTAAGGCGTGGAGTTTACATGGTTTTGATAAACATACTATTTGTTGTAAGGAGAAAGTAGAAATTATACCAGTGATTACTATAAACTGAAGTTTGGGGAAAGAATACATATGTGAAATTTGAGTAAAAATTTCAGTAGAGTTCTTTCTGGTTTGCTTGAGAATAGAGAAAATACATTATTTCTTTGTTTTCAGAGTCTACAAATTGAGTGCCCAGAATCTTAATGTACACATAGGTAATCTATAGCAATCTTACTTTCTAAGCTAGCAAACGGCTTTAAAATCTGTGAAGGAAAATTTTTTTAAAGAAAGGGTGATGATGTATAATTGAGTTAAAGCACCAGCATTTATATTTTCTTCCTTCTCTTGACTTTATCTTTACTGTTCCACCTTATATTTTTTTCAGACATTCAGATTTTCTGGAAATTTTGTATCTTTACATCACAGACTATTGATTAAAAATGGTTGAACTCAGTGATGATGGGGTAATGTTAGGGGCACCATGGGGTAGTCAGAGTTGCATAGAAATGTTTAGAACTTGACTGATTTATTTTAAAATCTGGAACAACCTGAAATTTGCCCGTGTAAGTACAGTCAAGGTCATTGAGTATATAGTACATTTAGTATCATTGAGTATATAGTACATTTAGTAATCACCAGTTTTTCTCCCTCAAACACCATCACTATCATTATCACCTAGTACTGTTATTGACACATGGTAGCTATCTAAGAGGATTTGCTGTATTGATGGGATATTTAGTTCTCTGGGAAATTCACATGGTGAGGATAAACATTACTAAAAATTACTAAATCCACTTGATGATCTAGAAATGTGTTGAGCGAAGAGTAAGAGTTTGACTTAAATATCTAGTCTGTTGGGCCCTTTTCTTAAAGTTTGAATTTATTTCTTGTCATTTCTCTCTCTCTCTTTTTTTTAAGATATTTCAGTTTACATATAACCCTGTCCCAGTGTTCTTTGTATTATGGTATTTATATGACTTACTTTTTTTTTTTTTTTAAAGATTTTATTTATTTATTTGACAGACAGATCTCAAGTAGGCAGAGAGGTGGGCAGAGAGAGAGAAAGGAGGAAGCAGGCTCTCTGCTGAGCAGAGAGCCCGATGCGGGACTCGATCCCAGGACCCTGAGATCATGACCCGAGCCGAAGGCAGCGGCCTAACCCACTGAGCCACCCAGGCGCCCCAATATGACTTACTTTTGAGTATACTTTTCTTTAATATTTTGTTTTTAAACAAATTTAAATTTACCATTAATCACACAAGTGATATGTTTTTAGAAAAAATTCCAACTGTATGGATAAAGTAAAAGTCCCTATTAATAAAACCTCACTGTTCATTTATTTATTTATAATTCTGGTTAGTTACCTACAGTGTTATATTAGTCTTAGGTGTACAATATAATGATTCAACACTTCCATACATAACCTGGCGCTCATCACAAGCGTACTCCTTAATCCCCATCACCTTTTTAACCCATCATCCCACTCCCTCCCTTCTGGTAGCCTCAGTTTGTTCTCAATAATTAAGGATCTGTTTCTTGATTTTTTTCCCTTTGCTCATTTGTTTTATTTTGTAAATTCCAGGTATGAATGAAGTAATATGGTATTTGTCTTTCTCTAACTTATTTCGCTTAGCATTATACTCTCTAGCTCCATCCATGTCATTGCAAATGGAAAGATTTCATTCTTTTTAATGGCCAAATAATATTCCACTATACCCACAGACACCACAGCTGCTTTAACCATTTGTCAGTCGACAGACATGTGGGCTACTTCCATATCTTGGCTGTCGTAAATAATGCTACTATGAATATCCCTTTGTATTAGTGTTTTGTATTCTTTGGGCAAATACCCAGTAGTACAATTTCTGGATCATAATGTAGTTCTATTTTAACATTCTTCTTTTTTTTTTTTTTTTAAGATTTTAAAAATTTATTTGACAGAGAAAGAGATCCCACATAGGCAGAAGGCAAGCAGGGAGAGAGAGGGGGAAGCCGGCTCCCTGCTGAGCAGAGAGCCCAATATGGGGCTTGCTCTATCCCAGGACCCTGAGACCATGACCTGAGCCGAAGGCAGAGGCTTAACCCACTGAGCCACTCAGGGGCCCCCTATTTTTACCTTCTTGGGTAACTTCCATACTGTTTTCCACAGTGGTTGTGCCAGTTTGCATTCCCCCGATAGTGGAAGGGGGTTACTTTTTTTCCATTTCCTCGCCAACACCTGTTGTTTCTTGTGGTTTTGATTTTAGCTGTTCTGACAGGTGCGAGGTGATAACCTCAGGGTGATTTTCATTAGCATTTTCCTGATGGTGAGTAATGTTGCCCATCTTTTCATGTCTGCTGGCCATCTGTATGTCTTTGAAGAAATGCCTATTTATGTCTTCTGCCTGTATTTTAATTGGATTATCCATTTTTTTGGTGTTGAATTTTATTTTATTTATTTATTTGACAGAGAGAGAGAGCGAGAGAGGGAATATAAGCAGGGGGAATGGGAGAGGGAGAAGCAGGCCTCCTGCCCAGCAGGGCGCCTGCCACCGGGGTTGATCTCAGGACCCTGGAATCCATCAACCCCTGGAATCGCGACAGAAGCTGAAGGCAGACACGCAAAGACTGAGCCTCCCACGTGCCCCTGGGCATTGAATTTTAAAAGTTCCTTATATATTTTGGGTAATAACCCTTCATCAGATATGTTACTTGCAAATATCTCCTTCCATTCTGTAGGTTGCCTTTTTGTTTTGTTGATGGTTTCCTTTGCTTTTTAATTTGATGTCCCAATAGTTTGTTTTTGCTTTTGTTTCCCTTGCCTCAGGAAACTTGCTATGGCAATTTCAAAGAGCTTACTGCCTATGTTCTCTTCCAGGATTTTTATGGGTTCAGGTCTCATAGGTCTTTAGTCCATTTTGAATTTATTTTTGTGTTTGGTGTAAGAAAGTGGTGTAATTTCACTCTCTGCATTTTCCTGTCCAGTTTTCCCAATACCATATGTTGAGGAGAAAGATGTTTTCCATTGGGTATTTTTTCCTGATTTGTCAAAGATCAGTTGGCCATGTAATTGTGGGTTTATTTTGGATTTTCTGATCTGCTCCATTAATTTATGTGTCCATTTTTGTGCCAGTACCATACTGTTTGGATTACTGTAGCTTTATAATAAAACTTGACGTGAGAATTGCGATGCCTCCAGCTTTGTTTTCCTTTTTAAGATTGCTTTGGCTGTTCAGTCATGTGGTTCCATATAAATTTTAGGATTGTTCTAGCTCTCTGACAAATGCTGGTAGTGTTTTGATAGGGATTGCATTGAATGTGTAGACTTCTTTGGGTAGGAGAGACATGCTAACAATATTTATTCTTCCAGTCCATGAGCATAGAATGTCTTTCCATTTCTTTGTGTTATTTTCAGTTTTTTTTTATAAGTGTTTTATAGTTTTCACAGTATAGGGCTTTCACCTTTTTGGTTAGGTTTATTCCTAGATATCTTACTATCGGTGCAGTTGTAAATAGAATTGTTTTCTTAATTTCGCTTCTGCTTCATTATTGGTGTATTAGAAATGCACGATTTCGGCACATCGATTTTATATCCTGCACTTTACCAAATTTATTAGTTCTAGTAGGTTTTTTTTTTTTTTTTAAAGATTTTATGTATTTATTTGAGGGGGTAGGGAGAGAGCATGAGTGGAAGGGAGGAAGCAGAGGGAGAGAGCATGCAACAAATTAACAGGGAGCCCGATGTGGGGCTCAATCCCAGAATCCTGTATTCATCACTCAAGCTGAAGGCAGACACTTAACCGACTGAGCCCCCAAGGTGCCCCATTTCTACCAGTTTTTTGATGGAATCTTTTAGGGTTTTCTATATAGAGTATCATGTCATCTGCCAATATTAAAGTTTTACTTCTTCCTTACCAATCTGGATATATTTCTTTTTGTTGTCTGGTTGCTATGGATAGGACTTCTAGTGCTAATTGGATAAAGGTGGTGAAAGTGGACATCCTTGTGTTGTTCCTGACCTTAGAGGAAAAACTCAAGTTTTTCACTATTAAGGGTATTGTTAGCTGTGGATTTTTCATTTATGAACTTTATTATGTTGAAGTGTGTTCCCTTTAAACCTACTTTGTTGAGGGTTTTTTATCATGAATAGATGTACTTTGTCATGCTTTTTCTTCATCTATTGAAATGATCATATGGTTCTTACCCTTTCTCTTATTGACGTGATATATCACATTGATTTGGGAATGTTGAACCATCCTTGCAACCTAGGAATAAATCCTACTTGATCATAGTTAATGATATTTTTTGTTTTGTTTTGTTTTAAGATTTTATTTATTTATTTGACAGAGAGAGATAGAGCCAGAGAGCACAAGTGAGGGGGGCGGGGAGGAACAGCAGAGGGGACTGGAGAAGCAGGCTCCCCACCAAGTACGGACCAAGCAGGCAGCCCGACAGTGAGGCTCAATCCCAGGACCCTGGGATCATGACCTGAGCTGAAGGCAAGCACTTAATGGACTGCACTGCCCAGGTGCCCTGGTGAATTCTTTTTTTTTTTTTTTTTTAAAGATTTTATTTATTTATTTGAGAGAGAGACAGTGAGAGAGAACATGAGTGAGGAGGTCAGAGGGAGAAGCAGACTCCCCATGGAGCTGGGAGCCCGATGTGGGACTCGATCCCGGGACTCTAGGATCATGACCTGAGCTGAAGGCAGTCGTCCAACCAACTGAGCCACCCAGGCGCCCCTGGTGAATTCTTTTTTAATGCATTGTTGAATTTGGTTTGCTAGTATTTTCTGAGAATTCTTGCACTTTGTTTATCAGGACATTGGCCTGTAGTTCTCTTTTTTAGTAGTGACTTTATTTGGTTTTGTTATTAGGGTAGTACTGGCTCATAGAATGAATTTGTAAATTTTCCTTTCTTTTCTATTTTCTGTGCACTGCCCACTTAGATAACTAGCTCCTCTGGTCAGTTTGGCATACATACTTCTGAGATTTTATACATATACACAAAAATGCACTATTTATTTATTTATTTAAAAAAGATATTTTATTTATTTACTTGATAGACCGAGATCACAAGTAGGCAGAGGCAGGCAGAGAGAGGGGGGAAGCAGGAGGGGGGAAGCAGGCTCCCCGCTGAGCAGAGAGCCTGATGCAGGGCTAGATCCCAGGACCCTGAGATCATGACCCAAGCCAAAGGCAGAAGCTTTAACCCACTGAGCCACCCAGGTGCCCCCCCAAAATGCACTCTTTAAAAATGTTTAAAATTAGAGGTTTTTGTTAAGGAAGTTTTAGGAAGCATTTTGTATTTTCTCATCTAGTTTTATTACTTAAAGGATTCAGCACTCTTGGTACACTTAATGCAGTCCTGTCCTTTTATTTAAAATTACATTAATTTGTTAAAACGAGAGTATCAGCTTAGAAAATAGATCAGATTTATGAAAAATTTGCTTAATAGTTAGCTGTCTTCCAAATCAGTGATTTAGTGCATCAGTAGCAATATGATGTATAAGATACACTGTGTATAAAAGATGTACTCTCCAATTTAGACTCTTCCAGTCCAAATTAGTAAAGCTTTAATATATGTTTCTTAGGCCTTGGGAAAAGCTTATTTAGTATTAACTTCTATTTAGATTTTTCTAAAAATCACTTTATAACACTAAAATGAAGAGCCATCTATTAACATTAAACATTAAAACATTGGACTTTATTAAATAAAACAGAGCTTAAGAATGGTGACAATTTAAAATTTTAAAATCATAGAACGTTGATTATCATTAAATATTTCCTAAGTAGCATTTTATTCCTGTTGCTGGTTATCATATTATTTGATTTTTTTTTTTTGAAGATTTTATTGATTTGACAGAGAGAGAGAAATCACAAGTAGGCAGAGAGAGAGAGGGGAGGAAGCAGGCTCCCTGCTGAGCAGAGAGCCCGATGCGGGGCTCGATCCCTGGACCCTGGGATCATGACCTGAGCCCAAGGCAGAGGCTTTAACCCACTGAGCCAACCAGGCTCTCCTTATTTGATACTTTTAAAAAAGATGCTGTTTTTAAGTACTCTGTGCACCCAATGTGGGGCTCCAGCTCATTACCCCAAGAGCAAGAGTCATACGCTGCACTGACTGAGCCAGCTAGGTGTTCCTATTATTTGATCCTCTTAAAATATTTTGTGCTTAACTGCAGAGATTTAATGTAATCATTTTGCATTTTTAGAATTTTAGAATCAGAAGAGACCTTAGATATTTATCTGATATAGATAGAGAAGCCTCAGGCCCATAGAAAGTCTATTTTATAGACAAAGAAGCCACAGGTCTTTAGAAAGTCAGTAACTTGACCAACTTCTTGAAACTAGTTATTACAACAATTAGAACTATAACCTAGATATCCTGCTCTGCATACCTAATTTTCTGACCCTTTCTAATCTTGAGTCTAATTGAAATAGAGAATGTGTTCAATTTTTGCATGTTTAAAGGTTTTCATTTGGAAGAAATCTTCCAGAACCTGTAAGGACAAAACCATTTGTAGGAAGAGTCCATGTTTTCTTGTGAGAGAGTCTTAGGTCTTTGTCTTAGGGACATGTGGTTGATAATTAGCCAGTCTTTCATTATTCCATCTCTTTTTCTTCTTGCCCTCCTCCTTTGTTTTTGAGTGCAGGTAAGAAGACTGTAAAGTAGACATACAATACTGGACAAAATAAGGAGATTGAATCTAGGCACATAGGGTAAAACTGGAGTAAGTTAATAATTTTTTGTAATTTCCTGTTCTGTTTTTTTTTTTTTTTTTTTTTTTTTTAAAGATTTTTTTTATTTATTTATTTGACGGAGAGAGATCACAAGTAGGTAGAGAGGCAGGCAGAGAGAGAGAGGAGGAGGAAACAGGCTCCCTGCTGAGCAGAGAGCCCGATGCGGGACTCGATCCCAGGACCCTGAGATCATGACCTGAGCCGAAGGCAGGGGCTTAACCCACTGAGCCACCCAGGCGCCCTCCTGTTCTGTTTTAATCCAGTCACTGGAAACCAAAGGAACCAACCCAGTAGATTTTAATTTTATTTATTTATTTTTTATTTTTGAGAGAGAGTGAGTGGAGGGGAGGTAAAAAGCAGAGAGAGGAAGAGAGAATATTAAGCAGACTTCATTCCTAGTGTGGAGTCAATGTAGGGCTCAGTCTCACGACCCTGAGATCATCACCTGAGCCAAAATCAAGAGTTGGACACTTACCCAACTGAGCTACGCAGGCTCCCTGAGATACATTCATTCATTCATTCATTCATTCATTTATTTATGTGTGTGTTTGTTTATTTATTAAAAGATTTTATTTTTATTTGAGAGAGTGAGAGAGAGCATGAGAGTGGAGAAGGTCAGAGGGAGAAGCAGACTCCCCATGGATTTGGGAACTGGATGCGAGACTCGATCCCGAGAGTCCGGGATCATGATCTGAGCCGAAGGTAGTTGCTTAACCACCTGAGCCACCCGGGTGCCCTGAGATACATTTTTTAATATTATCTTTGTTGCATTTCTTCCACCTGTTATTTCTAAAGATTTTCTAGATAAAGCAAGGACAGGATGTGGAATAAGATGAGAACATTTAGGTGATAATATTTATTCCTTTAGCTGTGAATCATGATGTTAGCCACAGTTGCATGTACAGTGTTTGTTAGCAGTAGCCTTTCAAAGATTATCTTCTGAATATTTGACAAAAGTAGTTGAAGAGTTGCAAACATTAGCAAAAGTATTTACTCTGATAAACATTTTAAAATCATTCATGGGGCGCCTGGGTGGCTCAGAGGGTTAAAGCCTCTGCATTCGGCCCGGGTCATGATCCCAGGGTTCTGGGATTGAGCCCCACGTCGGGCTCTCTGCTTGGCGGGGAGCCTGTTTCCTCCTCTCTCTCTGCCTGCTTCTCTGCCTACTTGTGATCTCTGTTTGTCAAATAAATAAATAACATCTTTAAAAAAATAAAATCAGGGACGCCTGGGTGGCTCAGTTGGTTAAGCAGCTGCCTTCGGCTCAGGTTGTGATCCCAGCGTCCTGGGATCGAGTCCCGCATTGGGCTCCTTGCTGGGCAGGGAGCCTGCAATCTTTAAAAAAAATAAATAAAATCATTCATGTCCTTTTGTATACTAGCCTTTATAATTTTAAAAATTAAAATTTTTTATCTAGTCAGGATGGGGTTGGGTAGTCTTATGGGAGTTAAAAGAAGGGTTCTTATGAAAAATAAATTTCTTCCTTAAAACTCACTAAGACTTGGGCGCCTGGGTGTCTCAGTGGGTTAAGCCGCTGCCTTCGGCTCAGGTCATGATCTCAGGGTCCTGGGATCGAGTCCCGCATCGGGCTCTCTGCTCCGCAGGGAGCCTGCTTCCCTCTCTCTCTCTCTGTCTGCCTCTCCATCTACTTGTGATTTCTCTGTCAAATAAATAAATAAAATCTTTAAAAAAAAAAAAAACTCACTAAGACTCAAACTTACTTCATTAGACTGTCCAATAAACTACAGTGACTGGCACACACCACCCAGAATTCTAGGGTAACTTCCTATCTTCATGGGTCTTTAGAGAACATAATCTTTGTCAGGGGTCAGCAGATTGTAGCCTGCAGACCAAATCCTGCCCATGGACTATTTTTGGAAGGTCTATGAGCTAAGAGTGGCTTTTACTTTTTTTAAAGGTTGTAAAAATTAAAAAAAGAATATGCAGCATAGATAGTTTGTGGCCCTCAGAGCCTGAAATATTTACTGTCTGGTCATTGAAGAAAAAATCTGGCCATTTCTGATCAGAGTCAGATCAAATGGCAAAGGTTCTAAATGGCCAAAGAGAACCATGTCAGCACATTTAGAGTTACAGTGAAAATAATCCAAATGAAGAAAATCAACACAGGTGTAATGTTTGTTACAATATTGTTTATAGTAGGAAGAAAATTTAGAAGTGTTTTATAATGGGACTAATTAAATAAATTACAGGACATGTGTAGTAGAATATTATGCACTGGGAATCATCACCCGTGATTTATGCAAAGGAAAGCTGTTAATTGCATTAAGCAGGGGGCAGGATTCCAGAATAGTGTGTAGCATGGTCTTTGTTTTTTTTAAGATTTTATTTTTAAGTAATCTCTGTACCCTGTATGGGGCTCAAAGCCACAGCCCCAAGATCAAGAGTTGCATGCTCCACTGACTGAGATAGCCAGGTGCCCCTTACCCTTTTTGTTTTAAACAAACATGTAATAGATGTCCGCGTAGATACAGAAAACCTTATACATTAGAATACGGGAATGTGTGTGACTTAAACATTTTTTTCTAATTGTTGCTTTTTTGTTATTGCTGATTGTCGTATGGTGAAGTTAAGTAATTGACCTTTTGCTAT
This sequence comes from Mustela lutreola, assembly GCF_030435805.1. Lineage (NCBI taxonomy): Eukaryota > Metazoa > Chordata > Mammalia > Carnivora > Mustelidae > Mustela > Mustela lutreola. Next base: position 185,054,193 of record NC_081293.1, on the reverse strand, counting down.
GGAAAAATTAAATTTGAACAGAGTTTGAAATCACAAACAGGTAATATATTAATATGTAAAATTGTATTAGAAGTATGGATACCCTATTGAAATTTAAAAGTCTTTGGACGGGGGCGCCTGGGTGGCTCAGTGGGTTAAAGCCTCTGCCTTCGGCTCAGGTCATGATCCCAGGGTACTGGGATCGAGCCCCGCATCGAGCTCTCTCTGCTCAGCAGGGAGCCTGCTTCCCTTCCTCTCTCTGCCTACTTGTGATCTCTGTCTGTCAAATAAATAAATAAATAAAATCTAAAAAAAAAAAGTCTTTGGACAAATTAAAGAAAATAGAACTGTTAAACTCCTCTTCCAGTTACAGTTTTTTTGTTTGTTTGTTTGTTTATTTTTTAAGTAGGCTCCACTGGAGCCCAGTGCAGGGCTTGAATTCATGACTCTGAGATCAAGACTTTAGCTGAGATCAAGAGTTGGATGTTTAACCAACTGAGCCACCCAGGTGCCCCAGACCATGAAATTTAAAGTGTCATTTCTTCCTTCCCTTTCTTTTTCCCTTCATCTTCTTTCCTTTTTTAAAAACATTCCACAGTATGGTATTGAAGTGTAATTGATATAAAGTAGAATATTGACCTTTTATGTATGTATATATACTTGTCTCCAAAATCCAGATCAACATATGGAACATTTTTATCACTCCAGATCATTTACTTGTGTCCCTTTCAGTTAGTGTCCCAGTTAGTATCACAGCCTGCCCTAGGAGGTGACCAATCTGTAATTTTGATTAGCTTGGCTTGTTTAAAACTTTATATAATGGACTCATATATACTTTTTTGTTTATGACTCCTTGCTCTTAACATAATAATATATTTCAGATTTATCAAAATAGTTATTTATATCCATTTCTTTTCCATTGTGAAGTAGTATTCCATCGTGTGAACATAGCAAAATTTATCCACTCTGCTATTGATGGACATTTGAATAATTTGCTTTTTTGCTGGGAGAGGAAAGAGACTGTTACGAAAAATGCTTCTGTTGACCTTTTTTGTGCAAGTCTTTTTGTAGGCATATGCACTCATTTCACTTGGGTATATATCTAGGAGAGGAATTTCTGGGTTATAGGGTGTGTGAATAACTTTATTAGAAACTGCTGGTTTCCAAAAGTAGTTGTCCCATTTACACCCTAATCAAAATGTGGCAGTTCTAGTTGCTTCCTTCTCTCACTAATACTTGGAATTGCTAGATTTATTGATTGTAGCTATTTTCGTGGTTGTGTAGTGATGTTTCTGTGTAGTTTTGATGTGCTTTTCCGTGATGACCAGTAGTGTTAGACACATGAAGTGCTTATTGGCTGTTTGTGTAAATCGTATCATCTTTTATTATTGATTTGTAGGAGGTTTTTAAAATATATTTTGGATATGAATATTTTGTCAGATATATATTTTGTGAATGTTTTCTTGCAGTATGTAACTTTTCCTTTCATTAATGGTGTTTAATGTGTAGAAGGTTTTAATCTTGATGAAGTCCATTTTATTAATTTTTAATTTTGTACTTATTTTCTTTTATATGCTGAGAAATCTTTTCCCTTGGCCAAAGTCATGAAGATATTCTCCTAAGTATTCTGAAAGCTTTATATATTTTCTCATTTATTTTTTTAAATTGAATTATTTGTCCTTTTTTTTCCCCCAGGGTTCTTCATGTATTTGAGGTATGAGTCTTTGTCAGCGGAATATAATTTGGCACTCAGATTTAACTCTGATTGATCTGAATTAATTATGTATATTAGGTAGATTCACTTTTTTTCGACATAGGTGCTCTGTGTCCTTACCTCTCTTTCTTCATTGAATTTTATTGGTGTCTATCCAAAAATTAAGTACCACAAATGCCAGCACTGTTTTAATTACTGTAATTTTATAGTAAGCTTTGAAATTTGATTGTGTAAGTTCTCCAGGTTTGTTTTTCAAGAATGCTTTTGTATTCTGAGTCCTTTACATTTCCATAAAAATTTTAGAATCACCTTGCTTATTTCAAGTTAAAAAGCCCATTTGGATTTGGATTTGGATTGCATTGAATGTATACGTTAATTTGAGGGTAACTGATATCTTAAAAATACCAAGTTTTTCAATTCATAAACATTGTGTATCTCTCCATTTATCTTTTTGATTTCTCTCTGCAAAAATCTGTGATTTAATGTAAATGCACCTCACATCCTCTTATTAAGTTTATTTCTAGGTATTTGGTATTTTATTTGATGCTATTACTAATGGTATTGTGGCTTTACTTTCTGTCTCCATTGTATATTACTAATACTTAGAAATACAGTGGTTTTTTCACATGTTGCTTCTGTATGCATTGATCTTGCTAAATTTATCTAGTTCTAATAGATTCCCCCCCTTTGGAATTTCTGTGTATGAAGTTGTGTCATATGCAAATAAGGACTCATTTTAATTCTTTTCCGATTTTTTTAAAAAAAGATTTTATTTATTTATTTGACAGAAATCACAGGTAGGCAGAAAGGCAGGCAGAGAAGGGTGGGGGGAAGCAGGCTCCTGCTGAGCAGAGAGCCCGATGTGGGACTTGATCTTAGGAACCTGAGATCAAGACCTGAGCTGAAGACAGAGGCTTTAACCCACTGAGAAACCTAGGCACCCCTCTTTTCTGATCTTTATATCTTTATTTTTCTTGTGTTATACTGCACTGACTAGGATGTCTAGTAAAGTGTTGAATAGGTAAGTTGAAAGCAGATAGTTTTGACTTGTTTTTGATTTCAGGGGAGGTGTTTAGTAGTTCGCCAGTAGGTATGATATTAGCTGTGGGCTTTTTATAGACTCTTTATCTATAAAGAGTCTATAGAGTCATAAAGATTGGGGAAGATTCCTTTTGTTTCTAATTTGCTGGGAGTTTTTATTATAAATAGATGTTAAATTTTGTCAGATGCTTTTTCCACGTTTTTTGAGATGATCAGGATTCTTTTTTATTCTGTTAATGTAGTGGATTCCACTGACTTTTTTTAAGTTGTTAAATCAACTTTGCATTCCTGATATAATCACAGTCATGATATTATTTCTTTTAATATAATTGCTGTATTTTGTTAGTTTTTAAAGGATTTTTATGTCTATGAAGGTTTAGTAATTTTCATACAATATTTTTGTCAGGTTATGCCAACAATGTAGCTGCCTTATAAAATGCCTTGGGAAATGTTTCATTTTCCCATGTTCTCTGAGTTTGTCAAAGTTTGGTTGGTCTGATTTATTTATTTATTTATTTATTTATTGGAGATTTTATTTATTTATTTGACAGACAGAGATCACAAGTAGGCAGAGAGGCAGGCAGAGAGAGAGAGGAGGAAGCAGGCTTCCCGCTGATCAGAGAGCCCGATGTGGGACTCGATCCCAGGACCCTGGGATCATGACCTGAGCTGAAGGCAGAGGCTTTAACCCACTGAGCCACCCAGGCGCCCCTATTTATTTTTTTAAATATCTGAAAAATTCACCCATGAAGCCTCTGGAAAGGTTTTAAAAAAATAAATTACATTAACATCTAGAGGACAATCAAGATTTTCTGTACTTGGGTTAGTTTTAAAAACTTGTGTCTTTTGGAATACCTGGGTGGCTTAGTCAGTTACGCGTCTGCCTTCCGCCCAGGTCGTGATCCCAGAGCTCTGGGATTGAGTCCTGCATCAGGCTCTTTGCTCAGCAGGGAGCTCATGTGCTCCTTCTCTCTCTCTCTCTCTCTGTCTCTGAGATAGATAAATAAATAAAATCTTTAAAATAAGTAAATAAATAAATCTTTAAAGAAATAATAAAAACTTGTGGTTTTGTGGAATCTGGGGATTTCCTTTTAGTTGTTAAATGTATTGGCATAAAGTTGCTTCTCATGTTCTCTTTTATGCTTTTTACTATTTATGATATCTATAATTACCCTTTTTATTATGACACTGGTAATTTGTGTTTGTTTTATACATTGTCTGTTTTGAACACTCTTTATGTATACATATATTGCCTGACTTAAAAATGTTGTCTAACATTCTGGAATAATGTTGATATAATGATAACATTCTATATTATTCCTGATTTTAGTGGAAATCCCATTAATGTCTCATCATTAGAATGTATTGGAGTATGTATCCATTATTGTTGTAAGAGAAGTTTCTCTTCCTAGTTTATTAAGTGATTTTTTATAAGGACAAGATAATTGGATTTTATTAAATGATTTTTTAGCATTCTTGAGATGGACAGTTTTTTCTTTTGATCTTTTGAAGTGATAATTTCCTATTATAATGTCCTTGCACTTCTGGAAAAACTCTACTTAGTTTAATATTGTTGATGTGATTTTGCTGATATTTAGGATTTTTGTATTTGTTTTCATGGGAATGATCTATAGGTTTCCTATCTCAAATTTTGCTATTAAGTTTATGATGTTTTGTGTTTTCCCCCCTCTTTGCCTCCCTATTTTTCTCTCTCATCCTTCTGTATAATTATTAAGCACCTACAAAGTACAAAGCACCTTATACTTATCCTTGTTCCTTACTGTAAGGTTAATTTATTTATTAAATAGTCTTTGGGAGACATAGTCTTATAAATCTAATTTTGCTAGTTAAGTGTATCTTTTCACCTAATAGGTTGTAGTCTGGGTTGTTAACTCAGAAACACTTGAGGCTAGCTAGTTCTTCTGTGGTTCTTTGTTTGATGTAGATTGCTGCTTGGTTAATGTATTCTTATACATGCTTGTTGCTTTAACACAGAATTCTCTCATTTAAAAAATTCCTGTTTTGTGCATTAAAGCTTCTAGAAGCATTGGAGTTGTTACAGTTTACCATAATTTGCCTAGTTCCAGGAAATTGGTGAAATGGTAACTGCTGAAGTTATAGCTACTGTCAAAGTTTAGACACTTTTACATGTGTAAGTATACTAACATTGTTTACATGTATCTATCACATGCTGTTATACATGTATATTGTCAGTACCAGAGGTCTGATTCTTTAACTTTCCTCCCATTAATAGATACACTGTAGTTCTTATAATAACTAATGGTTGCATACTTCATATAAAAAGACTATAGCTATATTGCAAAAAATCCCATACTCTGGGGTGGGGAGGGGGATTATAACTAGATAGTAAAGATATTTAGTAAATATAACTTTATTTAGTAATATTTAGTAAAGATATTTAGTATTTAGTAAATAACAAATATTAGATATTAAGTATTTAGTATTTAGTAAAGATAACTTTACTAAATGGTGACCTAATTTTAATGTTGTTTTGTTTTATTTTAAAGATTTTATTTATTTGTCAGAGAGAAAGTAAGTGAGTGCACAAGCAAGAGGAGTAGCAGGCAGAGAGAGAAGCAGGCTCAGCAAGGAGCCCAATGTGGGACTCGATCCCAGGACCTTGGGAACATGACCTGAGCCCAAGATAGGCACTTAACTGACTGAGCCTCCCACATGTCCCTTAATTTTAATTTTTTTATTTTAGTTATTTGCTCTTTTATTCCCCCTTCTCCTTTAATCTCTCACCACCATTTTTCATATAAGCTGTTTTCTCTTCAATTAAAACCCAGCTGCTTCTCTTGTGATACCAGTCATTAGTTTACCTTTAGCTGTTTTCCTTTTTTCTTAAAACTTAACTTAGACTCTATTATTTTATCCCTCTCCATGTCTTTACTTTTTTTGCTTTTGCATTTTTCAGTACTCATATTTTACTTTCATTATTCCTTTTTGCATCTTCATCTGAATTTCTTCCTTCTATGAAATACAAAACTGCACCCAATTCTGAACTTGTAGGTAATTTTCTCACTCTTGTATTTTGTATACAAAGACTTTGATTATTTTGAACTTACTGAGGCTCCCAACATTGGAGACATTTTCTAAACATTTTGTAAGTATTGATTAACATCATTCAGGACAGTTTTACTTAATGTTTCAATGTGTTAATCAGAATGGTCTTGGATTTAATGTAGCTGTGTATGATAGGTAAATATTTCATGTCAGTGTTTCTCAGGTACTGTATTTGTTTTCTGAATTTAATTGGGAAGCAAGGCTTTATCTACAGATTATTTTGGAGTCTGATAAAGTAAATGCTTGGAGTGGTGAGAAACTGTTACGCTTAATATAATACTAAAAAAGATTGCCTCAGAAAGAAGGTTAAGAGAAATAGATTTGAAAGATTTGTCCAAGACTTAGGCTTATGCTCGGATTTTGAGGTTTCCCTGTAGGTTTGGATCAGGGGTCCCTGCTGCTTGTTTTCCTAAGGCCCAAGGGAGTGGTTTTTACATTTTCAAGTGTTTGAAAAAATAATCAAAAGAGTAATATTTTGTGATATGGGAAAATTAAGTGAAATTAAAATTTCAGTGCCCATAAATAAGTTTTATGGGAATGCAGCCACACTTTTTTTTTTTTTTTTAATTTTTATTTACTCATTTGACACGGAGAGAGAGAGAGCGCACAAGCAGGCTGAGTAGCAGGCAGAGGGAGAGGGAGAAGCAGGCTCTCTCCTGAGTAAGGAGCCTGACATGGGGCTCGGTCCTAGGACCCTGGGATCGTGACCCGAGCCAAAGGCAGTTGCTTAACCAACTGAGCCACCCAGGCGCCCCTACACTCAATTCTTTATGTGTTGTCTGCAGCTGTCTTTGTACTTGAGCAACAGTTGAGTGAATGTAGGTCTGTATGGCTCATGAAGAATAAAATAGTATTCAGCCCTTCACAGAAAGTATTTGGAACCTCTTTTCTTTTAGTGAGTGTTAGATTTTTTTTTTTTTAATGGGGCTTTTAGGTTCTTTCTTTCTTTTTTCTTTTTTTAAGATTTTAAAGATTGATTGATTGATTTCTAGAGATGAGGGAGTGGGACAGAGGGAGAAGGGAGAGAATCACAAACAGATTCCTTGCTGAGTGGGGAGCCCCACTTGGGCTGACTCTCACAACCCTGAGATTATGACCTGAGCCAAAATAACAGTCGGATGCTTAACCAGCTGAGCCACACAGGCGCCCCTGGGGCTTTTAATTTCTAAAACGGCAGTGGTATGGATGAGTTAGTATATTTTTTATTCCACCATTAGATAAATCATATCTTCCATTTCCTCAGAATTGTGTTTTTAGTAATTTTTTTTTTAAACTATAGGCTTAAATTCCATGGTACTATTTGAAATGTATAATTACTTAAATAGATCATTTTGGGTACAAGAAATGAATATAATTTTAAAAATATGTATATATATTTTAAAAACGTATTTTAAAAAATATTTTAAGTATATTTTTACTTAGCATTTTTTTTTTTAAGATTTTTATTTATTTGACAGGCAGAGAGGCAGGTGGAGAGAGAGAGGTGGAAGCAGAATCTCCGATGAGCAGAGAGCCCAATCCAGGGCTTGATCCCAGGACCCTGGGATCATGACCTGAGCTGAAGGCAGAGGCTTTAACCCACTGAGCCACGCAGGTGCCCCTAAAAAATATATTCTTTATAAATTGCCTCACTCATTGATCATGAACTTTTACTTTTTGAATGTTTTTAAAGTATGTGTATAGATTATACCTTTATGCAATTTAAAGATTAATAAAACTAGCACATTGGAGTGTGTCCAACCTAGCCAAAAAATTGAAAGGATGAGCTTCCTCATTAGTTATTGTTTGCCGTGAAGAGGAAAGACCAAAGTGGTGGCAAGATGAAAGAATTTGGGATGGATGAATTGGAACTGATCTCTTGGTGGAAGAGGAACATGCAGCATGCGACCTGGGGATCAGAATTTAGGTGTTAGAATCTAAATGACTGGGTGACATATAAATATGACTAAAGAAGAGGTTCCCCTTAACCGTTCTAATAAACATTTTTGTTTGTCTTTTAATACTGAGAGGATGAGAATGGCTCTTGTACTTCAGTTTAGTGTTTTTGCTGGACTGATGTTTTTCTTACCTGTTTCTCCTGGTATGCTATAAACTGATGTACAGACACATCTCTAAAAGGACTAATATATGTTCAGAGTGACCAGGAGGGTTTTGAATTTTTGATGCTTTGATTCATTTTTTTCAAACAGTTCTTTGGGTCAGTCCTTAAAGACTTTAAAATGGGCATACCCTTCTACCAGGTGCTGTCCCCCCCAAATAGATCTGGGGATTTTTTGTGGGGTGTTTTTGTTTTGTTTTGTTTTTCTGAATGGAAAATGTACTGGTATAGGCAACTCCTTTTGTTGACAATCTGTGTGAGTATGGTAGAGAACTAATTAGCACACTAATTAGTCTCTGCTTTGATTTTATGCAGATTTGATTTTATCTTATTAATAACACTTTCATCAGGCTTAGCCTTTAATTTTTTTTTTAACTCCTAGCTTTCTTCTGAGAGAACATTAAGCTAATAGGAAGCATATTGATTCTGATTCTCTAATTATACATTTAAAAGTTCTTCATCTCATCACTTTGTGTCTTTCTGTCAGATACACTTAATTTTTAATTTAAAATAGTTTTTCCCTTTATAAATGTAAATGTTTAGAGAGGAAACCAAACATAGTTACCCTGCTATTTTGGCATTTTCACTTTCAGTCATTCTATGTAACCCCCTGCTCCTTGTGGGAACCTATAATTTGTTATACATTTGCCTGTGGCACAGTGTTGAACACAATAGATGTGATCTTCGCACTTAAAGGATTCAAACTTTAATACTTTGAAGTTATTTAAAAAAATTAATGTATTATTATGTAAGAAATGCATTAATAGTCTGTTTATAAGACTTATACACAAGGCTTGTTTCCAATCCATCCCATTTCTTTCATTGTTTCTATAGATGTAGTTACTATTACCAGCTTGTATATAATTTTTTCTATGATTTTGTAATGTAAAAAAGTTGTACAGTACCTGCAGTTTAAATTTTTGCATTCAGTATGTTTGTATGTGTAGATCTGCTTTAGTCTTTTGAATTGTTGAATAGTGTTTTTATTGGTTTACTGTAATTTTGTCATATGGTATTGATGGACATTTAGGTTTCCCATTTTTTGCTATTATGAAAAAGTGCTGGAAGTGTTTGTGTATGCCTTAGTATATGTGCAGCTCTTTCTGTGTGGAAGATACAGGGAGGTGGGATTAGTAGATGATAGAGAATGAGTGGTTACCCTTGAAATTTTACTGTTCATATTCCTCTTAAAGTTGGAGCTTACTGGAGCTTATCTCACACCACTCTTCTCCTAACTGACATGTTGTTATTGCTTAATATTTTATTTTATCCTTGTTAAATCCAACAGATGATACTATTCTGTATAGAAGTACATGATTTAATATGCATATATTTTTACTATATTTTCTCACCATCCCTTCTTTAATATCTGACTGGCCTTGTGAGATCATTTTCCTTCTTCCTGAAGAACATCTTCACAATTTCCTTTAGTGGAGGTCTCTTACTGGTAAAATGTTTCTATTTTCATTTATTTGTTTTAATTTTTAATTTAGTCTCCTTATATTATCAGTTTAGTGCTTTATCATGGAAATTTGTAAGCATATATGAAAGTTGACCGTAGTGTAATGAAACCCAGTTACTTCTGTTGTACAGTTTCTGCACTTACATTTTACTGTTCTACTTTCATCTCTTCGCCATTCTGTTTCTTCTTTCCTGCTGAAATACTGTATCATGAAGTCTGTAAATACTTCAGAGTAGATCTCCCGTAAAAGAGCTTTAAAAAAAATAAACGTAATACTACTACTATACTTAACTCACAGTACTTCCTTAATATCCTCTAGTATCGAGTCCATATGATTATCTCAAAAAATGTTTTTATGATTTTACTCTCATTCTTGAGGGTTATTCTCCTCAGGAGCACAGTTGTAGGTTGCTAATAATTTTCTTTCAATATCTATGTATGTCTCTTCTAACTTCAGTTGTTGCTGTTGAGAAGTCAGCTCTAATTCTAATTATCATTGCATTGGGTGAGAGGTCCTTTTTAAAAGTCTGCTTTTAAGATTTTTGTTGCTGTTGGTGTTCTGCAGTTTTGCTGTCTGGTAGCTGGTTGTCCATTTGTTGATCCTACTTAGGTATATTGTGCTCTCTGGATCTGTGGATTATTTTTAACCATTGTGGAATCTGCAGCTGTTTTCTTTTAAGACTGAAAAAATTGGGGCGCCTGGGTGGCTCAGTGGGTTAAAGCCTCTGCCTTCAGCTCAGGTCATGATCCCAGGGTCCTGGGATCAAGCCTGGAATCGGGCTCTCTGCTCAGCGGGGAGCCTGCTTCCTCCTCTCTCTCTCTCTCTCTCTCTCCTCTCTGCCTACCTGTGATCTCTGTCTGTCAAATAAATAAATAAAAATCTTAAAAAAAAAAAAAGACAAAAAATTGAGGAATATAGAGAAATATATAAAACATGTACAGTTTAATTCTAAAGCAAACATCTTTACAACCTGGGTCAAAAATAGAGTATTCCAAGTAGCCTCAGAGTTACCCACCCTTTCCCCATTCCAGATACATCTCTTCCCATTCATAACGATCTCCCTTCCATTCAGAGGCACTTATACTCTGACTTTTATTACCTTATGTGCATCCCTAAAATATATTTTCTTTTGTTTGTTGAAATGTATATGACCAGTCGTCTTGCTTCCTTTGCTCAATATTATGTTTGTGAGATTCATCTGTCTTGTGTAGCTATAGTTCATTTTCTTTTCTTTTCTTTTTTTTTTTTTTTAAGATGTTATTTATTTGAGCAAGAAAGAGAGCAGCAGTAGAGAAGTAGCAGAAGCAGGCTCCCCACTGAGCAGGAAACACGATGTGGGGCTTGATCCCAGGATCCTGAGCTGATCACCTGAGCTAAAGGCAGGTGCTTAACTGACTGAGCCACACAGATGCCCCACTGTAGCTCATTTCCATATGGCCATTATTTCTTCAAGTATATTTTTTTCTTATCCTTCTCTCTTCCTTTTGTACCCGGTATGAGTATGCTGATGCACTTAATGGTGTTTTACTTTTCTCTGAGGGTCTGTTCTGTTTTCTTTTTTCTTTTCCCTTGCTATTCCTTGGATTGCATAATCTTTAATCTTTATTAATCTGTCTTTGATTTTGCCATCTTATTCTTCTGCCAATTGAAATGCACTGTTCAGCCCCTCTAATGACTATTTAATTTCAGTTATTGTACTTTTGAACTCCAGAATTTCATTGTTTATTTTTAATAATACTTATCTCTCTATTGACACTCTGTTTGATATGATGTCATCATACAGTCCTTTACTACTTTTTTTTTTTATTTTTATTTTTTAAGATTTTATTTATTTGACAGAGAGAAATCACAAGTAGACAGAGGGGCAGGCAGAGAGAGAGAGGGAAGCAGGCTCCCTGCTGAGCAGAGAGCCCGATGCGGGACTCGATCCCAGGAGCCTGAGATCATGACCTGAGCCGAAGGCAGCAGCTTAACCCACTGAGCCACCCAGGCGCCCAGTCCTTTACTACTTTAATTATGGTTTTCTTTAGTTCTTTGAATATATGTAAATGACTCTTTGAAGTCTTTGTTAAATCTGACTTCTGGTGGCTCACACAGGCAGTTTCTGTGGTTGCTTTTCTCCTTCTGTATGGGTTAAACTTTCCTATTTCTTTCTATGGCTTGTAATTTCTGGTTGGAAACTGGACATCTGATACAATATCGTAGCAGCTCTTGATAATGGTCTCCCGTGCCCTTCTCAGGGCTTCTGATTGTTACTTGCTTATTTGTTTAGTTACTGAGTGGATTATTTTAGTGACTTCTCTTTCTCTCTTGGCATGTTAAGCATCTGGTGTTGTTCCTAGGGGGTGCAGATTTGGATATGCCCACATTCACCCAGGAATTTTTCACAGGGCTCCCTTTCACTGCCTCTTTTCTTGACTACACCCAGATGTTAAGCTCCATTAATTGCCGTCTGCTTGCTCCATTGTTTTCAACAATGCCTTAGGACATGAATTGTTTCCCAGCTTGATCCAAAAAATTGGAGCTCACTAGAAGGGATAGTTCTTGGGTCAGAGCTTGAAATTTGTTCTGACCCCAGGAGGGTTCAGCCCAGCTGGTTTACAGGTTAGCCGGTATCTGAATCTCCTCCTGTTTGCCCTTCACTACAATGCCCTAGGTTTTGAGATGGCCCTTAGGCTTGAACTTCACACTCTGTTGTAGACATAGTCAGCATTGGAACAATGTTGGATTGAACAGTCTTCTTGGAAGAAATTCAAGGGTTATTGGTTTTAAGGCCTGCTTCATCTTTCTGGCAAAATCTTTGGCTCTGGAATTGTGTAGTAGAGACAGTGATGTGCTCTTCTCTCTGTGTGTCATCCCCAGTTTAGGAACTGAGCACTTCTCGGAAGCGTATATGGTGGCAGTCTCAGGTCATCTAGTCTTGCCTGTCTTGGTGTGGGACTTCTGCTTTCCAAAGTAGCTGGGTGAAGGACAGTCTGGGTCCTAGTATTTTCAGCCTGCAGCCTACAGCAGCAACATAGGACCTCTTTCCTGGGAATTGCTATTTTTAGCAATTTTTTAGCTATTTTTCCAGTTAAGTGGAAGAGAGAGAGATGCCCTTACCTGCACTTACTTGGAACTTAGCTTTAGCATCAGGTAGCTTTGAGCAGAATGAGAAACGCTGATGTCCTGCCCCTCCTGGGAGATTGCTCTTGAACTGGTAGCTGTGGCGAGAGGGCACTCTTTGTTCCTGGCTACACCAGGCTGAAGTTTCAGCCTTCCTTAGCCGGAAGGAGGAAGGAAAGAGAGGAAGTAAGTAGATTTTGGTTCAGATACTACATAATCTTGCTGTTTTTCCCGAGTTTCAGATTTTCTTGAGAAAATGTTTCTTCATTTGCCTCATAACTTAGGGTCATTTTTGCTTATTGGGGTCAATAATGTATCCCAAAGACATAGACTAGAATTTGAAACACAAGAAGAGCTGAATAACTATTTATTGAATCACTCAGTAAATTAAGATAAAAAAGAACTGTTGGAATGCAGAAAGTACATTGGTCAGCTATCAAACTTTTCTAATAAAGTGAGAACCTTTTTGAGGAGAAGGAATTAGTGTTATGATGTACTGGATACAGTTAGAACAACGAGTTAGCTTTCTTGATAAGAGAGCCTAAATGTGCTTTTTTACCTTTTGTTTTTTAAACTCCCCCTTTAAAAGATACTCATTGTTAAGTTCTGCCCACTTTAAGTAGTGGTAGAAGTCTACACCCAAGTGGTTTAAGTTAAATCTTTCTTACTTGAATCATTTTCAATGTGTATGGAAACTTTTTTTTACAGGACAGAAACTTGTAGCAAATCCTTTTTTTCCCTTTAAATTGATACTACACATAAGTGATCAGTTTTTAAATACATTTTAATTTTCATATTGTTAGATTTTTAGAAATATATTTGTATGCAAAGATTGCATTTTCTTATTGCTTTGATTTAAGTGATTTGTCATCTTGTCTCTCTTTGATTTCTTCAGCTGATAAATTGGTGGTAATTTTAATAAGAACTCTCCCAAAATCAATGATCATATTCCTCTACCTGCAAATGAATGCATCCAAATTAGCAAATTACTTTTTTTTAGTATTGAATATTGCATCATAAGTAAATTAAAAACAAACAACCTTGCTTTTTCAGCGAGATGTTCAGAGAAGTCTGTTATTATGTCTAATATGTGTTTGCTGCATATGGACTTCAAAAGACTAGCATTTTTGTTCATTGTCTCTTCTAATAGGTGCTTACACATTTATGGATGAATAAATAGATACTTCTCTTCCATTTCCTTCACTTCCCTTCCCTTTCCCATCCATCCTTCCTTCCATCCATCCATCCCTTCTTTGTTGATGTCCTTCTTCTTACAAATAGTTTCATGATACCAGCTGTTCTGAGGTTTTTGGATATGCTAATAAATAAGACAGTGTCTTCCCTCCTAAGAGTTCATTTCTACTGGAAAAAGATTCTGTTCATCTTCTCCTACCCTTATCTACCTCTTCTTCCCTAGCAAATGCTTAGGGGACATGTTACAGAGTGTTTGAGATGACTTGGGTACTGATTTTGATTTATATCTTCTGCAAGTAAAATAATTTACTAAATGAGGAGCGCATTGGTGGAGAGGTTGAAAGCAGTCCCATGTAATTGATTCTTTTATGTATAATGAATCTTAACCTTTATGAAGGAGACTTTAAATTCTTAGGTAGGTATTTTTCTAAAACATAAATAAGCTTTCCTCCTGTTCTAAAGGTAAAACAGACAATCTTGAGTTCCGTAGTATATGTATATTCATGATATATGTATACTGGTACTTTGGTACTGAATTTAAAATGGTGATATCTGGGCACCTGGGTGGCTCAGTGGGTTAAGCCTCTGCCTTTCGATTGGGTCATGGTCTTGGGGTCCTGGGATCCGCCCACGTTGGGCTCTCTGCTCAGCGGGGAGCCTGTTTCCTCCTCTCTCTCTGCCTGCCTCTCTGCCTTCTTGTGATCTCTCTCTCTGTCAAATAAATAAATAAAATCTTAAAAAAATAAATAAAATGGTGAAGTATTGTTGTTGATATTTAGGCAATCAGCTTACCTTGCCTTTTAAAAAAAATTTTTTTTTTTTTTTTTAATTTGACAGAGAGATCACAAGTAGGTCGAGAGGCAGGCAGAGGGAGAGGGAGAACAGGCTCCCTGCTGAGCAGAAAGCCGGATGCAGGGCTCAATCCCAGGACCCCTGAGATCATGACCTGAGTGGAAAGCAGAGGCTTTAACCCACTGAGCCACCCAGGCACCCCTTACCTTGCTTTTTTATTTAGCAAATTGTCCATAGCTAGTGTTCAGTCTCTTTTTGCTTTTGTGTAGTTTATTATATAAGTAACATGCTTTGTGCAATAGGTGCCTAATATAGAAACGGTGGATAACTTAGTGTTGTTTCCTATTTTTGAAGAGAGTTGTCAGTCATAAATGATATATAACAAATAATGTGTTCCCATTTTTTATTATTATTCATTCATCAACTAAGTGAGTACTTGCTGTTTGCCACAGGCCATGTTGTAGCTGCTTGGTGTACACTATCATAAAGGTTATATACCAGGTAATTCCTCTGCTCTCCTACTAAAATTTCCACTCTAGTGAGACTGGACTGGTTGTTAAATAAGAATTTTATAGTTCTAAACAGTGATTAAGTAAGCTGTAAGTGGTGTGGGATTATACTTAAAGGTTTTAAAAAATGTTAGTTTATAGTTCTGTGTATATATATCTCGTATATTTTTTATGGACACTTAAGATGCTATTCTGGATGCTTTTCAAAGCCTGTGTGTGTGTGTGTGTGTGTGTGTATTTCATATCTATAAACAGCTCTCTATTACGTGTTGTTACAGTGTATTTTGGTTATGTAGTATATCCAGGAGTATAATTTGCAGTGCAGTGGAGTTACATCATATGCACATTTACCTTATGACAAAATCAGCCATGAGATTGGCAAAAATTAAAGGATTAATGACTAAGGAACCAAATACTTAAAAAGTTTTCTCAAAAGTGCTGTTTATACCCCATTTAACTGTGTCTAGTTTATATTTTTCTTTTATTGATTTTTTAAATAAAATGTATCCTAAACTTTGTCATTTTAAGTATCTTGAAGTGTACAAGTTCAGTGGCATTAAGAACATTCACAATGTTGTCTAACTACTACCACTTTCTGTTTCTAAAACCTTTTTTATCATCCCAACCAGAAACTCTGTATTTATTAAGCAGTAACTCCCCATTCTCCCTCTCCCCAACCCCCTGGTAACCTCTATTCTTCTTTCTGTGTCAGTGAATTTGCCTATTCTAGATACCTCATGTCAGTGGGGTCATATAATACTTGTCTTTTTGTGACTGGCTTATTTCACTTAGTGCAGTGTTTTCGAGGTTCATCCACATTGTGGCGTGTATCAGAATTTTACTCTTTTTATGGCCAGATATTGTCTATATGTACACTACATTTTCCATTCATCTGTTGATGGACACTTGGGTTCTTTCCATCTTCAGCTGTTGTGAATAATACTGCTGTGAGCATTGCTGTACAAGTATCTCTTCAAGTCCCTGCTTTCAGTTTTTGGGGTATATATCCAGAAGTGGATCATAATGCTAATTCTGTATTTAACTTTTTGAGGAACCACCAAACTGTTCTCCACAGTGGCTGCAGTACTTCACATTTTACAGTAAATTTTTATACAAATGTTTTCAGCAGTGTCCTAAGCGCAAAATCACGTATGTAGCACTTTGTGAGTGATTTTTGAGCATGGTTTTGAGTTCAGGATTTAAAAAATATATATATATTAGGGGCGCCTGGGTGGCTCAGTGGGTTAAGCCGCTGCCTTCGGCTCAGGTCATGATCTCAGAGTGCTGGGATCGAGTCCCGCATCGGGCTCTCTGCTCAGCGGAGAGCCTGCTTCCCTCTCTCTCTCTCTGCCTGCCTCTCCATCTACTTGTGATTTCTCTCTGTCAAATAAATAAATAAAATCTTAAAAAATATATATATATATATTTTTTTTATTTATTTATTTGACAGACAGAGATCACAAACAGGCAGAGAGGCAGGGGGATGCAGGCTTCCTGCTGAGCAGAGAGCCTGATGTGGGGGCTCGATCCCAGGACCCTGAGATCATGACCTGAGCGGAAGGCAGAGGCTTTAACCCACTGAGCCACCCAGGCACCCCGAGTATAGGATTTTAATTTTGTGTACTTCACTACTCTTTGGTGTTCTAGGAGCATTATATTTGTGTCGGAATTTATACTATGTTGTGGTATTAGTTGCAGTTGATATACAGAATAAGAACTTAGGTAATGAGGTAGAGATTTTCTGTATTATTGACTCTTTTGAGAAAATAATACCATTTTCACTTTTTGGAAACATGGCATTTCATACACAAAGATATGCAGCTGCAACTTCAGTGATGATTATTTCTGTCTTATCATGCTGTAAAGGGGATGGGTTCTGAAGCTGGTGGTCTTACTTTTGATTTGTGTGTTTTAACCCTTAAGAGTTTCCCGTGTGGCCTCACTTTCACCTTTTATAAAGGATATAATGTGTTCTTACCAAGTTACTGTGAGGATTAGATAGTATATGTGAAAATGAACTCTTTTTCAAAATTAATTAGTGAATCAAAAACTAATCACTTCTGTCCTAAGAACCCCCCCACACCTCCTCCAGGAAGTCATTGACTTTACTTTCCTTTTTCATTTAAAAACATCTTTTCTTTTTGTGTCTTATACCTTTATAAATCTTATTGTTTTAACTCATTTTGTTTTATTTTTATTTTAATATACTGCAAATATAAATATATAATTTATATAATATACAATTTTAATATAAATACTAATATTTATGAAATAAAATTATTCTTCCTTAAATGAAAATTTGGGCTAAGGTAATTGGAGAAGAGAGAGTTTATTTCAAAGCTTATTTTAAAGCTTGATTTAGTGGTGTTATATAAAGGAAATTCCTCTATATTTGAATTTTCATTTAATTTTGCATGTCTTAGCATTTCCAGATAAATAAATTGAGTCCTAGAGCTTTAATTGTCTTTTCCAAGATTATGTAGCTATTTAGTGGAGGCATGAGGCAGAAATCAGCTCTTTTACCTTGTATTCCAGTGTTCTACCACATTAGACTTCCCTCCTACATTTTACCAGTTCTATGATTTCCTTTGGCAACAGGTTTGCATGGCGTCTCTCCATGGTACTAGAAATGTACAGAGTGCACTTGCACTTCTATTAACCACCTTAAGGGATTTCTTGCTCTTGTTCCTTTTACTCCCTCTAAACTGGGAAATAACTCTTGCAGACCTTTTAAAAGATTTTCCTAGGGGTGCCTGTGTGGCTCGGTCAATTAAGCATCTGCCTTCGGCTTGGGTCATGATCTCCAGGCCCCATGTTTGGCTCCCTGCTCAGCAGAGAGGTGGCTTCTCCTTTCCCTTCTTCCTCTGCCCCTCTCTCTGCTTGTGGTCTCTGTCTCTCTCAAATAAATAAAATCTTTTAAGAAGTTTTTTTTTTTTTTAAACAGGCAATCAAAAAGCAAGATTTCAATATGTCATCTTTTGTTTATGGTAATTTAGTTTTTGGAAAGCTTTTCAATTCGTAAGTCCCAGCTGTTTACCTTCCAGCATCCCATAAATAGCCTCACTAAAACTCAAGCAAGCTATTGTGGAGGTAACATCATGTAATCTAAAGTATGTTGGAAGTGTAGATAGCACCTCTCAATTAGTTTCCTGTTGTTGGAAATTATGTTTGAGTTTGCTTTTTCTGCAGGTATAGTTTGGGATATTCAAGTTAGAGGAGCTATTAGAAATCAGCTCTAATTTTAATATATGAAGAAACTGATAGTAGCAAAATTGAGTCTGCAAACCAGGATTCCTGAATATATATACCATGTCTTTAAAAAATTTTATTATATGCCATTATATATTATGGTATATAATATATATACCATGTCTTTAAAAAGATTTATTTTGAAATAATTATAGAGTCATAGGAAGATATTTTCTTTTTCTTCTAATTATTAAAAGCAGATTTATGGGATGCCTAGGTGGCTCAATTGGTTAAGCGTCTGCCTTTGACTCGGGTCATGATCCCAGGGTACTGGGATTGAGTCCCACATCGGGCTCCTTACTCAGTGGGGTGCCTGCTTCTCTCTCTGCCTTTTTTTCCCACTGTTTGTGCTCTCTTTTTCTCTCTCTGACATAATAAATAAATAAAATCTTAAAAAAAGAAAGATTTAACTTAATTTTTCAAAAGATGAAAATAATTCATAAGGTTTGCTGTTTTAAATACAAAAAGAATATTTTGTAACAAATCAGATAATACAGATTATTCTAAAATAAAATTAATTCCAAAAGTAAAATCTACTTACCTCCATTTTGTCTTTTTTGATAAGGTAACATTTTAGTGTGTAACCTTTTATGTGCTTTATTATCTTAGAGAAACAAATAAAATATATATACATACAGGATTTAGATATTTATGTGGAAGTAATTGAGTTGGTCTCCAGCTTGATTTATTTATTTAATTCTAAAGATAGATTTATTTATTTATTTATTTATTTGCCCACACTGAGCAGGGAGCCTGATGTGGGACTCAATCCCAGGATCCTGGGATCATGACCTGACTTAAAGGGAGATGCTTAACCGACTGAGCCACTCAGGCATCCTCAGCTTGATTTATTTACTTTTTAAATTTTTAATCTATTTTTAAGATTTTTATTTATTTACTTGAAAGAGAGTGCAAGCGATGGGGTATGAAGAGGGAGGAGCAGAGGGAGGGGGCGTAGCAGACTCTGCAGTGAGTGGGGAGCTTGTTGTGGACCTGGAGATCACAGCCTGAGCCAAAATCAAGAATCAGATGCTTAACCGACTTTAAGTGCCCCAGGTGCCCCTCCAGCTTGCTTTAAAACAAAACCAAAAACAAAAACCTGACAACTATATAATAGACATCTTCTGATTCAAGACATCCAGTTTATGGCTCTATCATTATTTATTTAATGATTTCCCAACTGATGGACAGTGACTTTGCAGTTTTATACGCTAGGAACAGTGCTGCCAAACAGAGTAAAGTACCTGGTGCACAGGTGTGAGTATTTATGTGGGATAGATTCTAAGGTGGTATAAAGGCCTGGTTAACAGCACAGATTCAGGGGCGAAGACTTGCTGGAATGAATCCAGGCTGTACCATTTGAGAGCCAGGCAACTTAAGGCAAGATATTTTTTGTGCTCTCATTTTCTCTGAAAGAGGAATTAGATCAGTAATAATCTTTACTTTCTGGGGAGACTAACTTCTTTGATAGGCTAATGGGGGACAAATGCTTTCTCCCTGTTTACTGACCAAAGAGGTTGATCACCTTTTCATGTGTTGTAATTATTTGTAATTCTGTGAGTTACACATTGTCTTGTGTTCTCATTTTGACTTAATTGCCTTTTTAAAATTGCTTTGTGAGATTTGTTTGTATACTCGACCTTAACTCTTCATTATAGTGAATATATCCTTTACTCTGCTGCTTGCCTTTAGTTTTGTGTTTTCTTCTTTCCACATTACTGAGTTGACCATATCTTTCTATGCAGATCTGTCATTAAAGTAGGTAGACCAGAATTTTATTATTGCTTATAAACTGGCCTATGCGTACCATATTGATTTGTAAATGTCACTGTTACTAAATATTAAAACCTCATAAATTCATGGTTCTGTTTCTAGAGTATTTAGGTTCTTTAATAGTTTGTCTATTTTTGTACCCATGTCAAATGTGTATATTATTTATTCTCCTAAAATGTACTATGATTAAGTACTAGGTTAGTATTAAATATTTTACACATTTTTTGTCAGTATGTTTCCTGATGGTTGAAATGCCATTTTTTTCTCCAGTAGTAAATAGTATACTTTGTTTCTTCTCATGCAGGTCTTTGAAGTTCTACAGTTTAGTTCTCAGTGCTGAACTTCCTTCTCCCTTAAGTTATTATAAACTTTTGCTGCTGTTTAATAAACGTGAAGATGTCTCGCAGTCCTGATGCGAAGGAAGACCCTGTGGAATGTCCTCTTTGCATGGAGCCTTTGGAGATAGATGATATCAACTTTTTCCCTTGCACCTGTGGCTATCAGATTTGCCGATTTTGTTGGCATCGAATTCGCACTGATGAAAATGGGCTTTGTCCTGCGTGTAGAAAGGTAAATACTCTAGAGTAACTTTGTATACGGTTTTTTTGTCCCAAACATACAAGTAAGTAGATTTAAAAGAATCTACAAACCTCAGGTGATTTCATGTGTAGCATTTTTAAGATAATAATGAAGTAGAAAGATATTGTATGACCTTGGTAAAGTCATATAACCTCTCTAGTTGACCTTTAGCTCTCTTATCTGGAGAGATTTGCAGGATCAGTGGTGCTGGATATTTAAGAGAATTACGCCAGTGGAGAGGCAGTGGATTAGATAGGATAGTGTGAATTTGGAAAAACACATTCAGCTGAGAGGATAATCACTTTAATTTTCTAGTACAAAATAGAATAAAAGTTTTGATATTTATTAAGAGAGGTCATGGGTTAAAATGACAGAAATACTGCTTCAGAAGATAATAGGTACTCATTTGTTGAGTCTTCACAACGACTCTAGGCTGTAATGCTATCCCCAGTGTACATGAAACTAGGGCTTTCAAGTAACTTAACCACAGGCATCAGCTATTGGGTAGTAGGTTTGGGATTCAAACATAAATCTTTTGAGTCTTTTCTAACTCTAAATAGTTCTATGATTTTTAATATTCCTGGGTCCTGCGTAAATAAGCAGGCCCAACAGTTACAATATAGTGAGTGACTCAATAGAGTGAGTAGGATTGCTGCATTTGTATTTTGAAGGACTTTGTGATCCAGAGGTTAATGCAAATACCTTTTTTTTTTTTGTCTTTGGTTTTCAGTGTCTCTTGGTATGGTTTAAACTTTTCTGTTGACTCATTTCAAAGAGCTCTTATGTTCATTACTACAGATTTTGAGAAAGCAGGAATGTGTTTTAGATACCTAGAATATTTAAATTTCATCTCTCAATTTCCTCATCAGAGAGATTATATCTTAGAAGGCAATGCATTATCCAGTTGTTGTTTTTTTTAATCTAGTGGGCATGTAATATATATTACATGAATCAAAAAAGGTTAGATCTACTTAAGTGTTGAGTTTGTATATAGTATATGTAGTATATATAACATGTAATAGATATTTATAATGTATATGTATTATCTTTTTATAAGGTTAATGTATATAGTTTTGGTATTAATGTATTTTAGGAATGTGAATGAAAACTAAATGAAAATCTTAATATTAGCTTTGGTCAAAATTTGTAATAAATTTGTGTTAGTGGATTTGGAGCATTCAGTCGTATTTTAAAAATTGGCTCCTGGCCATTCCATAAGAAGACAATTATATTGAACTATTTTGTTGAAAGTCGTAATTCTCATTATAGCCAGAAACTATAAGGCTTGCAAAGTTGTTTTACTTAATAAGTTTATCTCTTTTTTTCCTTTTTGTGTGCTATGAAGAGGAATCAATAAAAAGACCACTTATTAAATAGTCATTAGAGAAAAATCAATTATTTGGGGAAATGGCAAAAAAATTCACTTCACTTTTAGGAGATTACCTAGAATCACCTTAAATTCTTAGGAAGTAGAGAAAAAAAAGTAGAAAAATTTTAAGGATAAAGCAAAATAATTTTAGCAGAGCTGGTTATGAATAAAAGTGTGCTTTTCTGGGAAGACAAGCAAGTATGAAGAATCGGAAAGGCAGTAGGCCATTGGGATCAATTTTAGGGAAGAAGCGTTAGCTTAAACATGCTGAGGATAAGGATGCTGAGAGAAGAGTAGTGGTGCTTTTAAGATCCTAAGGAAAATATCAGTGTGGTTGCTTCAGTGTTGCATTGGAACAGGATATGGATCCAGCCTAACTTTTATGCCATGTAGCAGAGACAGATGCTCTCTAGCTGAAACACTGGTTATAAATTTGGGTCAGAGCCTTAAGTTGGGTGGAGATACCCTGGAGGAACTAGGACCTCCTATGCTCAGAAGATGAATTATTGTTATACTCTGCCCACCAGTTTGTCCTCTTTGCAATCACAAAAGAGCATCCTGCAGTAGACAGGAATAGCATTTATAGACTAGTTGACAGAGTTCTTTCATGTAAAAACATGTTAAGAACAAAGAATTAGCAGACATTTCAGGAATACCAGCATCAGTACCAAAAATCAGTAAATAAAAGAACCTAACAGAAGTAAGCAAACAGAAAGAAACATTTAAAAGTGTCATTGGTGCTTCTCAAATGAAAAGAGAGTGGCATATCTATGTTGTAGAAGGAATATATTTTAAAGAGCAGATTAGAGATCTTGCAAATGAGCAGTCTTATGGGTGGGCTGAGGAACAGAATGTATAAAGTTCAAGAATTGTGTTGTGAGGTAATTTCAACATTTGGAGGAGATTTGGTGGTTGAATTAGTAAGAAACATATACAGATCTAATCAGACAGTTAACTCTAGGGGAAACACAAAGTAATCATATTATGCTGCAATGGCTCAGATATGTTTTAGGGGTTGAGGTTTTTTTTTTTCTTCCATACAGATATATTAGAGCATCATTTGTAGAAAAGACTCTTTTTTTTTAAGGTTTTATTTATTTATTTTTATTTTTATTTTTTAAAGATTTTATTTATTTATTTGACACACAGAGAGAGAGATCACAAGTAGGCAGAGAGGCAGGCAGAGAAAGAGCGGGGAAGCAGGCTCCCTGCTGAGCAGAGAGCCTGATATGGGGTTTGATGCCAGGACCCTAAGATCATGACCTGAGCTGAAGGCAGAGGCTTAACCCACTGAGCCACCCAGGTGCCCTGGTTTTATTTATTTATGTGTGTGAGAGAGAGAGAGAATGAGAGAGAGAGAAAGAAAGAGTGCATGAGAGGGGAGAAGGTCAGAGGGAGAAGCCCACTCCCTGCTGAGAGGGAGCCTGTGGGGAGAATCCATCCTAGGACTCCAGAATCATAACCTGCACTGAAGGCACAGGTGTCTCAATCAACTGAGACACCCAGGCGCCCTAGAAAAGAGTCTTTACTATTGAATGGTTTTGAACTCTTTCTTAAAAATCAGTTGCTCATAAATGTGTAAGTTCATTTCTAGAATCCATCCATGTCCATCTGCAGACGATTGTTTCTATCCTTATGCCAATACCACACTGTCTTGATTACTCTAAGTCTTAAATCACTTTAATCTAAGTGATAAATCTTTCAACTTTGTTATTCTTTATAGAATTTATTTTGGGCCTCTTAAGACTTTAGCATTTCCACATAAGCTTTTTAATTAGTTTGTAATTTTGTGCAAAATACCTACTGGGCTTTTGATTGAACTTGTATAAACCAATCAATTTGAAAAAATGACATCTTGAAAATGTTGGCTTATCTAGTTCATAAATAAGGTTTATCTTTCCAGTTTTCTAGGTTTTAAACAGTTATAAAGCAATGTTCTGTAGTTTTCAGCATATGGAGTAGTATAGCATGTTTTGTTATATTTATCTGTAACTATTTTATGTTTTCTGAGTTTCAGCATGTGATATTTAAAAAATTCCATTTTCAGTTCATATATAGAATACTTGATTTTGTTAAATAGATTCCTTAGGTTTTTCTACATAAATGATCATGTCTTCTGTGAATAAAGACAATTTTACTTCTTCTTTTCCGACCTTTATGTTTTTAAATGATTTTTCTTGCCTTATTGCACTGGGTAAGCCCTTTAGTAGAACATTGGAATAAAAGTGTTAAGAACAATTATCTTTCTTCCCACTTTAATAGAAAGGCATTGAGTATTTTACAATTAAGTATGTTATTAAGCTGTGAGGTTTTTTGTTTTTGATTTTTTAAAAGATTTTATTTATTTTATTTGAAAGACAGATTACAAGTAGACATAGAGGCAGGCAGAGAGAGGAGGAAGCAGGCTCCCTGCTGAGCAGAGAGCCCGATGTGGGGCTCGATCCCAGGACCCTGGGATCATGATCTGAGCCGAAGGCAGAGGCTTTGACCCACTGAGCCACCCAGGTGCCCCTAGCTGTGAGTTTTTTGTAGATTTTTAAAAATCAGGTTGAGGACATTTTCCTTGCTGAGGGTTTGGGTTTTTAATCACAAGTGTGCGTTGCATTTTGTCAAATGCCTTTTCTGTTTCTTTTGAAATGATTATGTGTTTTCTTCTTCATTCTGTTGAAATGGTGTTTTAGGTTGATTGATTTTTGAGTCAACCTTCCCTTCCAAGGATAAACCTCATTTGATCATGATATGGTACCCCTTTTCTTTTCAATTTGCTAATGTTTTCAGAAAGATTTTTATTATATATTTGAGGGAGTTTTTGTTTTGCTTTGGCAGCAGATCATGTATTTGTTTAAACAGATAAGCATTATTATTACATGTGTCCAGTAGTTCCAGTAGCTTCAGTGTGTGAGGAATGTTTTTACTTGTTATTGTTGATGTCGTTTTCTTTCTTTATGTGCTTGGTTATATCTGTGCCTGCTTCCTGGCTGTTGTCACTGAATTATTTGTAGGGTTGTCCAGAGCCCAAGGTATATTTGCCCTCCTCTAGAGAAATTTTGATTTGGCTTCTGCTGGACCCTATAAACAGTGCCATTGGGGATTCCTCAAGCATAATAGTCGCAGGTGAGGCCAGTGAGGCCAAGTATTAAGGTCTTAGGTCTCTAGGATGCAAATCTTCCATGAGATTGGTTTCAGCAACTTCTTCAGGATGTTTTTCTTCTTGTTTTTTTTTTTTTTTTTTTTTAATCTTATTCTGACCTCTCTGTAGTTTGTTCTTATCCTGACACTGAAAGAGCCTTTTGGGGACAGGGCTGGGTTTCAGCTTAACATGGGATTGAGTCCCCCAAAGACTTGTCACCTTGGGCTGACCCTAGGCTTTGAATGCTGACCCTCCCTCCCCATTTGTTGTTACACAGACTTTACACTTATCTCTCTGGATTTTGACTTTTATACAGAAATTGGCTTGGGACTTCCCCACTGCAGATCATTATTGTTTCTAAGATACTGGTTAAAAAACAAACATTATATAGTATTTTTCATTGTTTCTAGGAGAAGGAAAAGTTAAAGCTATGAATGCATTTATTGGAAAACAAAGAACAAAAAATGAATTTCTAGCTTATTTCTAGGTTAAGAAACCAAAAAAGAATAGTAAACATTGTGTCAGTAGAAGCAGGGATTAAGCAGAATTTGCTGAAATAGAAAATAAGTAGTATTTCAATAGAAGTTAGATCCGATTCTTTGAATAAAATAATATAAACAATATGATATAAACAATAAAATAATCAAACTCTTGGCAAGTTTGATCAGAAAATAAAGAGAAAAGACAAAGATACATTAGAAATGAAATGAAATGGAAGTGGGAGGGACACCTGGGTGGCTCAGTGGGTTAAGCCTCTGCCTTCAGCTCAGCTCATGATCTCAGGGTCCTGGGATCCAGCCCCCAGGCTCTCTGCTCCGTGGGAGGCCTGCTCCACTGCCCCCCCCCACCTGCCTCTCTGCCTACTTGTGATCTATCAAATAAATAAATAAAATATTTTAAAAAGAAATGAAAGTGGGACCATAACTACACACATGGAAAAAAATTAAGTGATTACACTAGAGACTGTAAACCATCATAATTAATAGTTTGGCAATTTATCATCAAATTAACACTATTAAAATATTTTATACATTAAAACTGGTTCTTCACAGTTGTCATATTTTGTATTAGTTTGATATATAATACACAATAATATATTTAAAGAAAAATTTCCTGCTTGTACTTTTTCATTTGATGCTGTATTCCTGGAAAATTAAGTTTAATATATGTGTTTCAGTCAAAAAGTAAACCATATGTATTTTTTCATCTCCCAGTTTTAGTCTTCCTCCCTTGCTCATTGCTTTGTATCAGCTTGTTAATTTTCTGTCATTGGGTTTGTAAAGTAGCTATTTATGATGGTATGTGTGTGGTGGAGAAGCTGTCATGGAATGCATGCTTTCCAACTTTTTCTGGAACCTTGAAAAGTTAAGGTTTTTTTTAAAAGGAAAATTAACCATGCTGAATTAAATTCTCCATTCTATAGAGTAGCTTGGCGTTCATTTGGTAGATATTTATTGAGTACCTAAAATATGCACTACTAGCTTTATATTTCATCCTGGAGAAAGACTTAAGGTCATGCAAAAGTCACAGCAGTTACCAGGTCAGCTGTTTTATATGCCTCCTACTCAGAATTCAGTTGCGGTATGCCAGATAGGACCAGTTAGCTAGAAGGTTCAGATTTTTATTTTATTATTTTTATTCAGACTTAAAAAGATTTTATTTATTTATTTGACAGAGAGAGAGAGAGAAGGAAGGAGAGTTCAAGCAAGGGGAGTGGCAGGCAGAGGCAGAGGGAGAGGGAGAAGCAGGCTCCCAGCCTGATGGTAGGGCTCGATTCCAGGACCCAGGGACCATAACCCAAGCCCGGGGCAGACACTTAGCCGACTGAGCCACTCAGGTGTCTCTATTCAGATTTTTATTTTTATTTATTATTATTATTATTTTTTAAAGATTTTATTTATGTATTTGACAGAGAGATCACAAGCAGGCAGAGAGGCAGGCAGAGAGAGAGGAAGAAGCAGGCTCCCCGCTGAGCAGAGAGCCTGATGTGGGGCTCGATCCCAGGTCCCCGAGATCATGACCTGAGCCGAAGGCAGCGGCCCAACCACTGAGCCACCCAGGCGCCCCTCTATTCAGATTTTTAAATGTGGAAATCAAATGGTCTGGGTGCTTGCGTCCTCCAGGACCACTAAGAATTATGTCTGAATATTTAAGAACAGGATTTTTGGAGACCTTATGACATTACCAGTAGAAGCTGAGGAATATAAAGAGAGGTCTCACTTTTTTAATTGCCTTCATCATTAATCTTAGTGTGTCCACAAATTTGAGGGGTTTTGTTTTTGTGTTTTACTTACGTATGTAAAGATTAAAGTACCTTTATGTTAAAAGCATAGCAAGATTTCAGGCTTTTGAATACTGTCTCCACTCTACCTTGTTCCTTCTTTTTTTCTTGACAACATCACTGTTAATCCCTACTCCTATATTCTGATAGGCACAATTTCCTATTTCTGGGATCTATTCATATACACTTAGATATGATTATATTTAATGTGTCCCCATCTTTCATTTATTATTAACTATTTCTTAGTGGGGAGGGGCAGAGGGAGAGGGAGAATCTTAAGCAGGTTCCACAACCAGCATGGAGCCCAATGCAGTACTCAGTTTCACAACCCTGAGATCATAACCTGAGGTAAAATCAAGAATTGGATATTTAGCGAACTAAGCCACCTACGTACCCCTGTTTTTTATTAGTAGTAATAATAAGTGACTTATTGAATGCTTAAGTGTAGGAAACAGTTTTAATCACTTTATAAATATATATCTTTTCTAACTCTTACAGGAACCCTCTTAATAATGTACTGTGATTCCTCTTTTACAGAAGAGATGACCGAGGCAGGCAGGTCACAACTTATGGCCAAGGTCTCTCAGATAGTAAAGAGAAGCCAAGATTCAAAGCCAGGCAGTAGATTCCACAGCTCTCATTCAGGCCACCAGTACCCTTGGCATTAGTAGTAGGAATGCAAACAGTATTGTAATGACAAGAAGGGGGGGGGGATTGCAACAGTGTAATTGCTAATGTTTATTGAGGGATTACTGTGTGCTATTCACGATAATAATGGCTTTATGAGAGTTATATAACTGTTAAATCAGACTTTAAGATCATTTTCATCTTGAGGATGCTGACTTTCATTAACTTGCTTAAGTCCATGTGGCTAGTAATTGTTGGAAATTAAAGTCAAGCTCCTGAGCCAGAGTATCTATGGATTGTTGCTTATTTGCCCATTTCTGTTCCTTTTAGATGAACAATGAATTAAAGAATAAATACATCATTAATCTTCTAGTGCACAGAATGTTTTCAAGAAGTATTTGTGGATTGTAATATATAAACCTATGTTTGGATGAGATAACTTACACTCTTTGCCTCTTACACGGGACCCTGGAAGCTTGCTTTTCCTGTCAACTCTGCTAGACACTATGGGGAATACCATGATTGTATTTTTTAAAAAATATTTTATTTATTTATTTGACAGAAAGAGAGCACGAGTAGGCAGAGGGAGAGGGAGAAGCAGACTTCCTGTCCAGCAGATAGCCTGATGCAGGACTCGATCCCAGGACCTTGGGATCATGACCTGAGCTGAAGGCAGACGCTTAACTGACGGAGCCACCCAGGCGCCCCACGATTTTTTATTTTATTTTTTTAAATTATAGAACTTTTGGTGGTGTTTTAAGTGTTAATACTAAAAGTAGTCTGTGCTAAACTCTAAAAAAATAAGTGTTTTAAAAACTATTTTATCTTTAATCTATTAAATAAAAATATTTCAGGCAATTACAAGATTTAGAAAAAGGGAGGTGAAACAACCACATACCAATAATCCAGAATGATAATGGTTATTCATATATCTTATTTCTTTCCTTATTTAATGGTGAGTTCTGTGTTTTGTGCTTAAAGCCATATCCAGAAGACCCAGCAGTTTATAAACCACTTTCCCAGGAAGAATTGCAAAGGATAAAGAATGAGAAAAAACAGAAACAGAACGAGAGAAAACAGAAAATATCAGAAAACCGCAAACATTTGGCTAGTGTACGTGTTGTACAAAAAAACCTCGTCTTTGTTGTAGGTCTGTCTCAGCGCCTAGCAGACCCAGAGGTAAGTCCTCTTCCGTTTTCTTTGTCACCTTGACATTTTTTTCTTTTTTGCCTATCCTATTTGGAAATAACAGCTGACCTTGCCTATTTGCAGGATTCCCCTGAAATTATTAAAACTTAGGAGAGAATGGGAAAAGATTTTTTAATTATCTCTAAGGATCCAATGACCAGTTTTGATCTTAGGCAAGTGTCTTAATCTTTCTTGGCCTCATTTTCTTTAGTTGTAAAACGAGGCAGTTGAACTAGACCTCTGAAATCTCCTTTAGTGCTCATAATCTATGAAAGTTGGATAATGGTTGTTTTGCTATTCAGGCTAACATGTGACATGAGTACTCAGGTTCTTTTTTTCTGTAGCTATATAAGGGGTTCACAGTGGACATGCAGTTACGTAGTGCAATCCCACTAGAGATCTGTACTTTTTTAAAAATCCTGTCCACATAGTGATTCTTGGTTATTAAACAGTTAGAGACCTGCTGCTACACTGTACCATCATTCTATATTCATTCATTTTAATCCAATTTTGGGGAAAGATTTGATGATTTCTTTGTCATTTGTTTGGAGGCAGGGGAGGCCTTAACACTTTTGTTCATTTCTTCTTTTTTCTTTTTCTCCTTTCACCACCTGCATTGTAAGGGTAATGTTGAGCTCATAATATTCCCTGGTGCCCTTGGATGTACATCTGCTAATTGTCAGTTTCTGATTAGGAGGCGCTAACTAGATTGATAGGAGAGCAGGTAGAAGCCGATTGACAGCTAGAGTGTTTCCTTCAGCAGGAGAGAGTTGGATTTGGGAGAGCTTCCAGAAGTACTCCTTGAAAAGGGTTTGGAGTAACGCTTGTCGTCATGGTACCCATAAGAGGGAGGATTATAGTGAATATGCTTAGGGAGGTGGTAATCTTCAGACTTGGCTAAGTGGGCAAAGACCCCAGAGGAAGGAAATTTAAGGACTCTAAAAATTGATTTTCTAACAGTCAATATAGATAAATAATGCATATTTACAAATGATGAGTTTACTATGTAATTGAGACTGTGAAGGGGTCAGAATCAGTAGAAGAGAAAGTCAGGGAGACCTTACTAAGAAGCCTTTATCATTGATCATTGGCAATAATATCACCGGCACTTCCAGAATTGCTTAGAATTAAGTCCAGGGATACTGGTATTAGTGGGTGACATTAATCCTTCAGGAGACCAGGTTCTTTCCAAAACCAAAGGGGGCTGATCTAGAGTTCTACAAGAAAAGACTTCAGTAAGAGCTGTTAAGGATGAGAGCTCATTTTAGGCCTGTGACTGAACCTCAGCAGCCAGTTCTTTCTTTTTGTTTTTAATTCCTCAGGCAGGCAGATCCCAGTTCCCCTGTGACCATTTTCTTGAATACCACAACTTTATACACTAGTCCTTCTGTTCTCCCCTTTCAACTCTGCCTTTTTTCTAATCAGAGGGCATTTCTTGCCTTTGCAAGTTTTTTATTTTATCTGTCTCTGTTTACTCCTTCTAATCTTATTGATTAGAACCTACTTTGGCATTTCTGAAACTGCTGTTCCAGTAAACTAGTGGAACTTTTGATTTCACAACTCCTAGGTATGCATGTACTTGATTTTGTTAATACATCCTGCCTGGATCCTGTCACCCATAGTACTGGAGGCATATGGGGAGCAGCACCTGAAAGCTGGCTAAAATCGAGCTCTAGTCTCAGTCTGGTGTCTCCTGTCTCCTCTTCAGATTCCGTGATTTGTTCTTACTTACATAGAGGCTTCTTTCTTCCACTTCAAATGACATGACTCCAGTAACATTAATCTGAAGAAGTATTACACAGAAAATAATTAATCTAGGTGGTGACTAGTGAGAGAGGGTACTTTATCTTGAATTTAAACGTGCCCTTAAAAAACATTCTACTTTTTTTATACTTTTGAAATCATTGTTGCTTGTTGAGAGGATAGGCAATTTTTTAAAACATTGGTTTCTCTCATTTATTTCTCTTAAAACTCTAGAAGACCAGTGTTTTATTTATTCAGTCTTAATACTTCTAAAACATAATATAACAAATTCTCTTAATTTATTGCATAGTCTTTTCAGCTTGGAAAATTTGAAGTTGGCTTTATTAGAAAACTTGGTTTCAAGTTGTTAGTGTAACTTTCAGGTCAGAGAAGATCCCAATTTACTTATTTTTGGATGATGAACAATTTGATATTTGAGTGAATTCCTTTTAGAAAAACAGAAGAGTTGAGGAAAAATTCAGGCTTATTTTGAAAATGACTTTTGTGGGGCGCCTGGGTGGCTCATTAGCTTAAACCTCTGCCTTCTGCTCAGGTCATGATCTCAGGGTCCTGGGATGGAGCCCCACATCGGGCTCTCTGCTCAGCAGGGTGCCTGCTTCTCTCTCTCTCTCTGTCTGCCTCTCTGCCTACTTGTGATCTCTGTCAAATAAATAAATCAAATCTTTAAAAAAAAAAAAGACTTTTGTACATCAGAAAACTTAATACCAGGATTGATGGTCAAATGTATTCATTTATCAATCAATAAAAAAACCTATTTTACTTATTTTTTAATATTTTTATTTGAGCGAGAGAGCAAGCGTGAATGAGGAATAGAGGGAGAGGAAGTAGCAAACTCCCCACTGAGCAGGGAGCCCACCATGGAACTTGATCCCAGGATTCCAGGATCATGACCTGAGTGGAAGACAGATGCTTAACCGACTGAGCCACCTGGGGGCCCCCCCCTAAAAAACTATTTTAGAAGATATGGTAGGTAGTTAGAGGCAGTGATTAGGGGTAATTATCTTCCAAATCCTGAAATTGCAATTTGCTGGAACCTAATTCATTCATTTTATAAATTAACTATTGAATACTTATCATGTTTTAGGTACTTTGATGTTGGAAATAAAATAATTTAGCAAGCCAGACACAGTCTGTACCTAAACTAACAGACTATTGGTAAGACAAGATTTAAGTACTTTTTTTTTTTTTTTAAGATTTTTATTTATTTGAGAGACAGAGAGCACAAGTGTGGAGGAGAGGGAGAAGCATGCTCTCTGTTAAGCAGGGAGCCCAATATGGGGCTTGATCCCAGAACTCTGGGATCATGACCTGAGCTGAAGGCAGACGCTTAACCAACTGAGCCACCCAGGTGCCCTGAATTGAGGTACTTGTAAGTGTGCTGGGGATTTATAATCAGGGAAGTACAAAAAGTTTTTTGGGGAACATTTAACAGTAGGAAACTTGGCTAGTATAGAAATCCACAAAAAGCCTCCCAGAGGAAAGGATAATTAAGAATTACTACAGAGGCAGCCTGGGTGGCTCAGTGGGTTAAACCTCTGCCTTGGCTCAGTTCATGATCTCAGGGTCCTGGGATCGAGTGCTGTATTGGGCTCTCTGCTCAGCAGGGTGCCTGCTTCCTCCTCTCTCTCTCTCTCTGCCTGCCTCTCTGCCTACTTGTGATCTCTGTCTGTCAAATAAATAAATAAAATCTTAAAAAAAAAAAGAAAAAGAGAGAAAATTACTAGAGATTGGCTAGGCAGCAAATAAGGACAGGAGTGTCCCATGTATGTGGTGGTCCAAGAGAGCAGGTTGTTTGAGGAACTAAAAGACTTTATAAAGACAGAACCATGTTATTTTACAAATCAGAAATTGAGGCATAGGGAAATTAAGTGACTTCATTATGTGACCTGAAATCATGCAGCTATTTCATAGCAGAGCCAGGACTAAGAACCACCCCTCTTCCCAACCCACCAGTTCTTTAAAGGTCCTGTTCCAGTATATTTTACACTGATAATTGGTCTTTTGTTCATCCATTCACCTAATTCATCCATTCATCCCTTCTTTCTCTGCTGACCAAATTTTTATTTTCTCTGTAGTATCCATGAACACTTGACTGTGTTCCCAAAGAATATATAGGAAGACATATTAAACATTAGACATGCAATTGGGCATTTATAATTCTGTCATGTGGCCTTTTGTATTCTATATTAGTATTAAAGCCAGCTCACTGAAGTAAATATATAATATTGAATATATGGATATTCAATATCCATATATATGAATATGATATTGGATATATGAATATATGGATATACATATCCATATATATATATATATATATATATATATATGAATATATGGATAATGTGGATATGAAGGGTGCTTTACCTACTCCCCATACTTCTTAATAACTAGAATGCTCTTTTGCTAGTTGTATGTTTAGGTAGAATTTGGAGTATTTAACTTAATATAGGAAGTTTAAATTATTTGAATTTCCCTTGCTGGGACAAGCTATTTCTTATCAGCCATAGGCCATTTGCTAATACTTTGAGGCCCACCAATGTTCTTTATCCATGTAATTCTTTTTGTTCAGTGCTAAAACAAATTATTTTTCGGTTAACATTTATTGAGTACCTACAGTGTGCTGGGCAGTATGTAAGACACCGAGTATACACTGACCAATACAAAAGTAGCCCTTGCTTATTTTCAAACTAACCATTTAACATAACATGAGAAGTACTCTGTGCTATGGAAGCACAAGAGAGAGCACCCGATCTTGTTGGGGAGGTATGTACTCTCTTGCTGTCTTTGGGGCAAAGTGCTTCTGGTCCAGGAACTGTACAGATTCTTCAGGATGAGAAAGATCTCAGTCTGCAAGTGATTTGTTTGGAAGATTAGAGTGCAGTGGTGAGAGATGAGGCTGGTGAGGTAAGTAGTAACACACTATGAAGGGCTTTCTAACTGTGCGAAGGAGTTTGTACTTTATTCTAAAGGCAGTGGGAACCTATTGAATGTTCTTTCTTTCTTTTTTTTAAAGATTTTATTTATATATTTGACTCAGAGAGACACAGTGAGAGACATAGGGGAGTGGGAGCGGGAGAAGCGGCCTTCCTGCTAAGCAGGGAGCCTGATGTGGGACTTGATCCCAGGACCTTGGGGTCCTGACATGAACAGAAGGCAGCCGCTTCAGGACTGAGCCACCCAGGCGCTCCCCTGTTGAATGTTCTTTAGATCAATGACATGAATAGATTTGTGCCTTGAAAATAATCATTCTGGCTCCACTGTTACATGTCAGTATAATTATATACAAGTTATTATGTTGTATTGAAGATGTTATACCCAGATACTGGCTAGAAACTATTTCCATAAGTGAGTGGTTTTCAACCTTATCAGAGCTAGTACCTGTTTTTAAAAATATTTTGTAACACTCTTTGACTTTTATGAAGTGATTTCATGAGATAAAGAAATAAAAAGAATAAAAAGGAAATAATTTATAAAAAGACTGTTTCTACATGTAGAATTTGGGTACCAGTACTCTAGTACTCTACCTTGCTACGCAAGGTGTGGTTTCTGAGCTGGTAGATTAGTATCCCGTGGGTGCTTATTTTGTAAACTCAGGCCCTGCTTCAGAGCTACTGGATCTGAATATGCAATTTAACTAGATCCTCAAATGATTTGTATGCATATTCACGTTTGGGAAGTACTGTTTTTAAATACACAATAAAGTAGTAAGATGCTTGCAAAATCACTTTGAATGTGATACCTAGAAAGGCAGATTGTTATAGGTGTATGTATTGGCAATCCAGATAGTAGGAAGAGCCAGTGATGTGATTTTTCTGGAATAACTCTTGATATAATTCTGAACAAATCACCTGTAGTCTTCCCTTTATTATGTATTATTTGCTTTCTTATAAATACAACATATGGCGGAACTGTAGGGAACTACTTTTGAGTTTATATATAATGTGGAATTTGTTTCTAGGTTCACATAATTATAAATAGGCTTCTCAGCTATATGAATGTCTTGTAGGATATTCAAAAGTTCTACAGGACAATTCTTTATTGTGCAGGGCGAGCCAGAGCATTGTAAGCCATTCCTGGCTCCCATCCACTGAACATAAGTATCACCTCCCAGTCACTTTGACAACCTCCCCCAATAAAAGCTCCCACAGATTTTTAAAAATGCTCCCTTGAATGGTGCCTTCATTGAGAGCTACTACCATAAACTCACAGGGGATTTGAGATGCTGATGCAGCACAGCATATGACCAGCCTTAATTCTTGAAGCAGATACTTTGACTCTGAAGCCCTGTGCTGAATTGGTGTGCATCTACTTGGAATATTGAGTGCAGTTCTCAACTCTATTAGCCAGGAAGCTTTTGAACAGAAACTCTTCCCTACTCATCAGCCCTGAGACTTCGCTGTGTACAACCTGGGAGTCATTGCTTTTGCCATTAACAGTCTCATTTGTCTTGGGGGATTTGGTGGAAAAAAGATTAAAAACAAATACAGTCACCTCATCTTATAATCCATTAAAATTGGCTATAGAAAACATAACAGCTTTATGCTTATAAGAACCTAAAATAAAATGTGGTAAAAATAATTATGTTAATTAATTTGAAAACAGTTAAGAATTGATGGTACCTCAGCCAGACAGTTCAAATCCTTGATTCTGTCAAGTGCAGAACATAGTAGCTAAGTTGTAAGTATGTGAGAATGTTATCAAATTAAAGTGTTTGAAAAGAATACTTTGCACACACGTGGATGGCAACACACAGAAAGGTCTATAGGTAATATAGGTCTATAGGTAAATTCTAGGAAAAGTACAGAATTTAATTTTGAAGTAGCAAATTACAGGAGAGGTTTTTGTATCAAGGTATGTAGTAGTCAAATAAACTAAGGTCAAGTAAGTTTTTAAGAGAAGTTAAATGAGTACATGAAGTGATCACAAAGGAAGTGACACAGGTACGAGGGGGAATAACCACCAAGAAGTAACCAAGTAATGGAGAAAGAAATGTATAAATTTGTTTCCTAATATTTTTTCCATCCATCACCACATATATGTCATTTACCAGGAAAAAGGAGGAAAAAAACAGGAGATAATCAAGAAGTGGTAAAATTAACACAAAGAAACTTAAGTACACACACACACATACACACACACACACACACACAGTGATAAATCATGAAGGGTAAGGTTGAGCAATATTGTTACCATATTTGCAATTTGTAGCTTTAACGGAATATATCAAATGTTTTATACAATAGATTTATGACTAAAGACTCTAATATGTCTGTTCTTGAATTTCTGTCTCTGTTTAATACATGATTATTTTGGTCATTGTTTTGAAAATTACTTTTTTATAAGGATTATCTATTAATGAAAATATGGTTAAGATATTTGATCTGTTTGGTGTATCTTCACACTATGAAGATAAGATCCCATGGATTATTGGTGCAGATATGAGAACATAGTACACAATACCAAACTTAGTGTGTCTTAGTTTCCATATAGTGGGTCAATAAGAAATAGCTTTTAGACTGTTGATGATTTCCTGTAGGTTAATCACACAAATTGTAATTAGAAAGTGTCACATTTATTAGAAAACTTTAAAAGTTATTTTCCTTTCACTGAAGAGGGATGGTGTATGTCCCCATTATAAGGATAACATTGATGAAAATGGGGACACATTATACCTTATTTCTTCTTCTTTTATAGGTTTTAAAACGACCAGAATATTTTGGGAAGTTTGGTAAAATACATAAAGTTGTCATCAATAATAGCACATCATATGCAGGCTCACAGGTAACTAATTATAGGGATTTTTGCCTTTCCTCCCTGTGGTCTAGGCTTGACCTGGGCTATTCAGAAGGAAAATCTGCTTTCTGGGAGTAGAAAAGCCTGAGGGTCAAGGATTTAAGCAGTGTTAGTGACCTCTACTGGTGGGGTGGGGGAATTTCTGGTGCTTATTTGACTTCAGGACTTAACAGTGAATTGATTGTAGTAAGAAATGGTAAAACAAAGATTAAGTGATGGTTTGAGGGGGAGGGGGAGTTGAGTCTATTATCAGGCAGTGTAATAATTAGATGATGATTTCTAATAAACTTAATAGAGCATCTTTGTTATGCTGGTATTAGGAGACAGAATAGTCTTGCAAATTGGATTTATTTTGGGGAGAACATAATTTGACACAGTGTCTTGAAGTTTTTTTTTTTTAAATCTAACTTTCAAAGTTTGTTGTAACCTAGACGAGCCTGTCAAATGACTTTAGAAAAATAAATACCAAGCCAGAGATGATATTTTATCCATATTATATTTTAATCTACTTAAAATCAGATAAGTATGATTGTTTTAAGATGAGCTATTACATGGTTTAATCAAAGCTACTACTATTTCTGATTATGGTCATTATTATTAATGATAATAGTAGTAAAGACTTTTAGAATTCCCTAGGCAGGGTGCAAAGGAATTGTTTTTTTCTTGAATTTGAAATTAGTAACCGTGTGTTTTCACTTTAGGGTCCAAGTGCCAGTGCTTATGTAACCTATATCCGGTCAGAAGATGCTCTCAGAGCCATACAGTGTGTCAACAATGTGGTAGTAGATGGCAGAACACTTAAGGTAATCTGGCCTCTTGATTGTTTTTAAGGGGGAAGAGATTAAATGTAGTAAAAAGGGGAGACTCTTAGCATTTGCTCATTACATTTGGAGGGAGTCTGTTTGAAGATTGCTTCTTAAACATCCGTACTAACTTATGACCGCTAATTTGTTTACTTCCAGCTTATGTAGGGTCTTGTTTTACCAGGTAGGAATAAACACATTCATTATTAGGTGATAATCTTTAAAAATCTGTATTTACACATAGTCTTATTTTGTGAAAATAGGATCTATTATTCTTATCAGAAATAGATAATGATTCTAATTTGTCATCCTTAAAGATTTGGCCATTGATCAGTTAAGGTTTGAGTAAAGGGTTGCACTAAGCCATGCTTGATATGAATGGAGAGAGGATGGCCTAACTAGAAAAAAGAATTTGCTTAGGTGCCTAACTTCTGTAACATGGAATAGGTTTTGTATGTCTTCTCTAGGGAATATGATTTGGGTACTCAAGTTCTGGAAAACCTAACTGAGGTGCTTTCTTTAGTTCTCCCAAAGAAGCATCATTTTTAATAGATGCTGCTAGCAGCAATAGTTTAGTTCTCCAGTGTTCAGAGTCATACTTCTCTTCTTGTTTTGTCATGTCTGTGCCTCATTTGAGGTGAAGTGAAAATACCAATTCACATTTTGGGTCCTTCCCCTCCCCCTCTTTCTGCAGGCATCTCTAGGTACAACAAAATACTGCAGTTACTTCTTAAAGAATATGCAGTGTCCAAAGCCTGACTGCATGTATCTACATGAATTGGGGGATGAGGCGGCCAGCTTCACGAAAGAGGAAATGCAGGTAGTAAATTAATGTGAATTCTAAACTTTGCAGAAAAGGAAGTATTGTTCTTTATAAATTAAAATTTCAAAAGCAAAAACTGGGGATTAAAAAAAAATTATTATTAAAGTAGCATTTTCCAAATAGTGTTCCATGGAATGTCAGTTCTACAGAATATTATTCTATTAAAAATGGATCTGTAATCCATTAAGTTTGAAAATGCTAGATTAATGAAGATAAATAGTTTTCTTTCCTGCAGGACTTCTCAGAGTCTTTAATATGCTAATACATATCCAAGAAGGGAATGTACAGTCAGAACTTAATTGACCAAGGAAAGCATTTTGGTAAATGCTACTTTAGGGGGAATATCAACAAATTGGAAGCTAAGTGGGTTACTGTAATTATGAGAGTTTTTCCTTCCCAGTTTCCACTCTTTATAGAACATGCTAGAAGATAATAACCTATCAAATATTGCTGATAACCTAACATTTTTATAAAATGATTCTCCTCATGAAAGTGTACAATGAGTCAGTGTCCTGTGAAGGTGGATTGAAGGTTTATTATCCTGTGTTCTTTTTTATATTTTCTATTCTCTGGTCTCCTTTCAACTTGTAGTATTATAAACATGATTTTACAAGTAAAATTGTTGACCATATGCATATTAAATAAGGATTATACCAAAGCACAATGCTGCACTTCCCTATTATAGATGAGGACATCAGATTGTTGCTGTGGACTTTTGCTGTAATACTTCTCATTTAGAAGATAGAGGGCCGTTGATTGCTACCTTGGGCTCTCCAGGTCAAACTAGAGAGAGTCTGGTAGGGTCTCTGTTAAGAGCATATTGTTAAAATGAAATCTTTCCCTTTTTTCACTTGGAGTTATTTCAAACTTAAATCCCATTATAATTGATTCATTGGAATTTCTCGATCGTGTTTCTTTATGGTCTAAAAACAATGTTAAAATAAGGTCTCTGTGATATTTAATGGGGAGAGATGACTTCTTATTTAATAAATGCTTCTTGATTTTTTTTTTCTTTTTTTGGGTGAAACGTTGTGAGTAGAATCTAAGGTCACATCATTCCAGAATAAATTTTGACATGTAGAGAACATGCATTACTCATGCTACTGTTATACTGAAAATTTCTGCCAAAGAATTTCTAAGCCCTAGTCGATCTCATTTTTGAGTAATCCTGAATTATAAACGAAAATGGACAGACAGTCCCATGGAACTGACTTGTAATGGGATTTAACCTGTCTTTCTGGACTGCCCCTGTAAAATCATTTGATTATTAGTTTTAGTGCTTAGTTGCTAATGAAAGCCATAAGTCTCCTGAAGTATTGATTGCAGAAAATAATTTCAAGGCTTTTCATGTTTTAAAGATGTAACATCCACATCTCCTATATTTTTTTCTTAATAATTTAAAATTCATATTGTGATGAATTCATCTGCTCTTTATGTGAGTTTAAAATTAATTTGAAAAGAGGTTTCTTTATTGAAACGGTTCCTCTTATATAGAAAGGAAATTTGAACAAATTATGTCATGGCAAAAATCAGAAGATCTTTCCTTGTTATTGCATAATTAAAAATTTGGTACCATATGAAATATTTATAGATCCATTTGAAACAGGCAGGAGCCCCCTTGGAACAGGGCACAGTGCGCTGTGCAGTGTATATAACACAGTTCTACTTGATTAGGTGACGTTGGCCTTGCTTGTTTTTACTGTCTTGTGTTTTTTTGATCTGTCCCATTCTGGGTTTGGTTTTCCTGTAACATCTAGTTAGACCACACTTTAAAATAATTAAACAATCCTGAAGGTAAGTAAAAATGTCATTTCAGTCATGATTTACATGCGAGTAGTAAAAAGTTTTTCAAAGTAATTTCACTGTAATTGATTTAAGATTTTATTTATTTATTTTTGAGAGCTAGGGAGAGAGCACAAGCATGAGTGGGGGGCAGAGGGGCAGAGGGAGAAGCAGACTCCCCAGTGAGCAGGGAGTCCAGTAAGGGGCTCCATCCCAGGACCCTGGGATCATGACCTGAGCCGAAGGCAGATGCTTAACCCACTGAGCCACCCAGGCACCCCTCATTGTAACTTCTTTTTGTGTAAGACTAATTTCCAGAGGCAGTCTTTGCCTAATTTTCCCGATAATGTTTGTGATACTGTCTTCTGATATGTAGCAACCGACTATAGTAAATACAGATTTCTCTCTTTGTATAGAGCAGTGATCTGTAAACTTTCTGTAAAGAGCCAGTTAGTAAATATTTTAGGCTTTCTGGGCCTATGGTCTTTTTAGTAAATACTCAGTTCTTCTGTTGTAGCAGAGACCAGCCATAGACAGCAAGTAAATGAATGAGCATGACTGTTCCAATAAAACTTCACTTATAAAAACAAAGGGGCTGGGGACACCTGGGTGGCTTGGTTTGGTGTCTGCCTTTGGCACAGATCATGATCCCAGGGTCCGGGGATTGAGTTCTGCTTTGGGGTTCCTGCTCAGTGGGAAGTCTGCTTCTCCCTCTCCCTCTGCCTGCTGCTCCCCGTAATTGTGCATGTGTGCTCTCTCTCTCTCTCTCTATCAAATAAGTAAATAAAATCTTAAAAAACACACACACAAGAGAAACAAAGGGGCTGGCTGTAAACTGCCAGCTCCAGTTTTGGAGTTTAAAATAACATTAATTTTTATATAAAAACAAAGTAATGGAATTTTTACTTTGTGTCAAGATAATGAAAAAGGTTATTAATACTCTTCATCTGTGTACAATTTACAACATGTTTTTCTTATTTATTTAAAAGATTATTTATTTGACAGAAAGCAAGAGAGAGAGAGAGAGAGCAAGCAATAGAGGGAACACAGGCAGGGGGAGTGGGAGAGGAAGAAGAGAAGCAGGCTTCCTGCTGAGCAAGGAGCCTGATGTGGGGCTCTATTCCGGGACTCTGGGATCATGACCTGAGCTGAAGGCAGAGGCTTAACGACTGAGCCACCATCTAGGTGCCCTGTTCGTCTCTTTTAAAAAGAGAAATTAAATATTTTTGGTGATCTTCAGAAAATTCTGTAATGGCCCTGTTAGAAGGCTTCATTCTTAAATGAAAGATGGAGGAATAAGTTGAAAAGGGCCTCTATTGTTATTTTCCTTTTTTGTTTTTCCCTTTCCTCCTTCTTTCCTTCCTTCCTTCCTTCCTGGATTTATTTATTTAGTTGACAGAGAAAGAGAGAAAGCACAGCAGGGGGAGTGGGAGAGGGAGAAGCAGGCTTCCTGCCAAGCAAGGAGCCCAATGTGGGACTCAGTCCCAGGACCCCGGGATCATGACCTGAACCAAAGGCAGATGCTTAGCAGACTGAGACACCCAGGTGCTCTGGACCTCTAGTTTTTTGAGCTGGCAAAAAAGTTGTCTGTAATTATGCTTTCTGCACAATAAAATGGTTGATGAAATCCTTAATGAATGGATTTGTTGGAAGAACTTTCATTGGTCTGGCAGTTCTGTGACATCCTTACAGGGTTCTCTAATGCCATGAAAAACCCTTATATGTTTTATTTAGGATATCTTTAATAATTCAGAAAGTAAGTCATTACTTTATACCACCCATTTTGTGAACCCCACTGCAGTTTTAATTTCTTCTTCCATTAGGCGGGTAAGCACCAAGAATATGAACAGAAACTACTTCAAGAATTATATAAGTTAAACCCCAATTTTCTTCAACTATCTACGGGTTCAGTTGATAAGAATAAGAACAAAGTGACACCACTGCAGAGGTATGATACGTAAGTACCGATATTAGTATAATCGGACACCTTACCTTCATGTCTGTCTATCTTCTCTTCTCATTTTACATCTTCTTCAGGCAAAATTCTTGACAGTGTCTATCATTTGTGCAGAATCATTGCATTGTATAGGAAATGTTGAGTCACACTTTCTGGGTTTGAAAGTTTGCTGCCTCCTGCTCCCTGGTAATACTTCAAATGAGCCTCTTGGTGGCTACCCCTTTGCATTGGTTTGCAGACTGCCCTGGACCCTGGGAACACCCTCCTTGAAAAAAAAGGAATTTAAGGGATGTTGGTTATTGAAGGGCTCTTATTGCCTAATTAGGGTTCCCCCTCCCCCGATACAGTTGAGGGGTAAAATATTGTAAAAGGGGAAGTGGGAGTTATCTGAAGCATTGTATGTTGGGGACACAAATAATTGTGGTTTTCTAGTCACAGGAATCATTAAAGTCTTATATCCTCTGAATGAGGAGGATTCAGAATTTTCATCTCAAGAAACAAATTATTTTTGTGTAGACCTGTATTATGTCAATGTTTAAATAAATTTATAGTCTAAGGTATTGAGTCTCATTCTGATATGGTGATCTTCACATTTTGGGTTATATTTGGTTATGGCCTGTCAGAAAATGGTATGGTTAATAAAAACAGTAATTTGGGGTTGTACTCTATCCTGAATGTTCCTTAAGTTTCATGTGTTAGGAACTTGTAATTTTTTTTAAATTTGGTAAGTTTAATTTTTATAAAATGAATTCATTTAAATATATAGTTATAATTAATTTAGGTATGTTGATTTTCTTTTTTAAAAAACTTAGTCCAAAGTTAAATTTGTTTAAAGTGATATTCTAAATGTCTGGTTGTTACTTGTTACAGTCCAGCATTTAGCACTAAAGTAATATAAGGGCCATTTTTCAAATACAGCTTATAATAACTACATACATTGTCATCAGGTCTGTTTCTTCAACTGCCTATTCTTGTGTTTAAATTCTTGAAGTCCTTAAGTTTATTCACTTTGGTGGTAAAGATTATTTATAAGGCTATTAAAATTTATTTATGTATGCACACACTTATACACATATGCACATGTACATACGTGTGTATATAAAGATATATAAAAGAGGCCACAGAGCAAAGCATAAAATTACTATATAGTAAACTGTGTAAAATTTGTTTATATCAAAGCTAAGAATTAAAGCTAAGTCCAACAGAAATCTTTTGGGATGGGAAGCTTTGACCCTTTCCATTGATCTTTTTGTACCTACTCCTTTCTACTCCTGGATGTTTATTTTATTATGAACCATATTCTATTCCTTACTTCATTGGTTGCTAACTCAATAGTGCTTCATATAAGAATGGGGTTATTGTAGTAAAAATTTATTTCCGATGCTTTTAACATTTATATACATCACTGTTTCATTAAAAATATCATTCTAATTAAAACCATAATCTGGGTTTATAGCCCCTAGAGAATTCAGACCAGAAATTTAAAATTTAGATAATCCCTTTGAGATAATGTTCTTTATTTCCTGAATATGAAAGTAATATGTTTCTACTTAAAGAAATTTGAAAAATATATAAAAGCAAACGGAAGAAAGTAAATATTGTCTGTGATCTCAGTGCTCAAGATGTTTCCCTGAAAATTATTTGATGTGTTTCCTGCAGTGTGTATTTCTTTGTAGTCTTTTTCCTTCTTGTGAATGTATATATACACAAAATACATTGGTTTGTTATGTTTTAAAACTTAATATTCATTATTATGAATATTTTCCTTTGTCATGAAAACATAATTTTTTATGGCTGCATGGTATTTCATTATACATGACCATTTGAAATTTATTAAAACAACCTCCTGCTGGTGTATATTATTTTCATTTTGGTGCTCTTATTTATGACACTGTGATGAACATTTTTTTCATATAAACATTTTGGTTGTAGCTTTGATTCTCTTTGAAGTAGAACTGCTGAGTCAAAGATGATTATCTATTTCCTTGAATTGAATATTTTTTCTGCACATTTGCCAATTGGATAAAAACTGTCTCATTTTAATTTGTATTTGACTAATAGACTGAACTTCTTATAGATTGTGAATTCATATCTGTTTGTTATGTTTTATTGATGTATTTAAGTGTTGTATGTGCATTATACAGAACTAACTTCCCCAATTAGTTGACCAGTCTATTTGTGTTTCAAAATACTTGAATTTATAAATCAATTTTGGAAGAAATTCTGTTCTGCAATATAATACTGAGTGTTCTGAACCATTAACATGATATATCTCTCCAAGTCTTCTGTATCTCTTAGAAAAGAATTTGTTGCTGTCTTTCCCCTGCTTTATTGTATTGCATCTCCCACTACCACCTCTTCCTATCTGAGAACTCCGAGGCTAAAAATTAAAGACCAGTGTTAGAAAGTGGGGCTATCAGGCATCCTTGTCTCATTTTTTTAATAGGGTTATATCCCTGTTTTATAAGGCTGTCTCTGGTGTTTTATTCACTTGTAAATGTGATTTTAATCATTTATTTGAGAGAAGTATTTTTAATCACAGTA
Source organism: Mustela lutreola (assembly GCF_030435805.1). Lineage (NCBI taxonomy): Eukaryota > Metazoa > Chordata > Mammalia > Carnivora > Mustelidae > Mustela > Mustela lutreola. Next base: position 185,009,546 of record NC_081293.1, on the reverse strand, counting down.
TTGAGAATACCTTGTTATTGTTAATTTTTTTTTTTTTAGATTGAAGGTGAAAATTGACACTTACCAAATGTCCTTTTGGTGTTTATAACAAGTATTTAGTTTTTCTTTATTTTTTTGTGATCAGTTATTATTAGATTTACTAATATGTTATTGCCTTTGCCTTCATATAAAGTATAGTCAGAACACATAACTGTTTCAGTAGCAAGAGGGGAATGTCCTGGATACCACAGAGTAAAAGGAAGAGAAAGGGAGATTTAAATTAAAACAATGTACTCAATTAAATAACTGCCCAAAGCCAGTGTTACTAAACCTCACCTGGGATCAGAATAAATTTTAACATGGTTAGCAGTGCTTTGCATAAGTACACAATATAGGAAGGTTTCCTTGGGGAAGAAGAAGGGTTATTTTTTGTTGGTTTAATTCAGGTCCCCCAAATTTAAGGACAGTTGATGGCCCAAGGTACAGAGAGTTCTTGTTTTGGCAAGCTCCTGTAGCTTGTTTTCTTCACATGCCAACCCCTGCAAAAGATTAAATTCAATTGATTGTCATTACTACTGAAGGTTTGCTTTGGTCTTCATTTCCACATTGTCACTGTACAGGATATAGTGGTAGGGATGAATCTGTAGATAATTTTCCTTTTTCCCATAGGGAAGACTTGTCAAGTTAGAAAGGTGAACAATATGACCCTTTCCAAAAAATAAAAAATAAAATAAACATGACCCTTTCCATGGTCCTACCCAGCAGATAAGTTTTTCTTAGTCAAGATAAGTTGAGAATTAAGCTTTCTAGGGAAGAAAGAAAAAGAATGGTTTCTTTCTGTCTCTTCTTGTCATTCACATGTAGTGAATATCAGTTTTGCAAGAATCGCAGGAAAACAAAATGTGGAACCATATGAATTGACACTAAACCTAAAATGCAGTTTCCTCTTATTTCTGATTAAGCCAGAGTACAAATGTTCAGAGTATCATAGCTACTGAATCCTCACTGAACCCTGACATGGGTTCATATGTAAGTGAGGTTCCTGTAATGTGTCTTATTCCTGTTTCGCTTAAATGAACATTAAATTATAAAAGGGTATATGTCATTTGTTCTCACCACCCTTCATTATGATGCATTCCAGAGTTTATCAGTCAGATGGAGTATAGATGTGCTACTTTTCTATATTAATCAGTTACTTTGAAATGATGAATACAAATGAGAGAATGGGGAATAAGGAAGCCATGCATTAGTGATGCTTTGAAATACCTTAATTTCAGTTGAGACACTGTTTGTGTCCCAGTTGAGAACTGTGAAGGGAATAGCAGCTAGATGGGCTATTGTGCCCAGGGACAGTGAGTAGGCCTACGTAAGAATTTGGGGAGCAAATTATTGGGTCTATAGATCCCTCAAGGTAAGTGGTTATGACTTGATATTGTGGCTTAGGGAAGCCACAGTTGAAAGATTAGGATGTTTGTCTTCAGACTTAGGTGTGAGGAGGTGTTGGTGTCTTTTGGGTGCCTTCAGTTTCAGTTGTCCTGTGTGGTAGATATCACTGGCAAGGAAAACTGAAACTGGCAAGTCTCAGAGAGTTTAAATAATTCACCAGTAAGTACCCTACACAAATAAGTGATAGACCAGATTCTGACCAAAGTTGCTGTCACTTTTACGCCCAGGCTCATTCTTCCACTCTGCCACAGCTCAGTCTAGAGGAGGTAAAATTCTTTTAAGAGACTTTAGCCTGAATCAAAACTCTAACATGAATCAAACTTACTGACTTAACGAAGACTATGTCACAACTAATATGTAGTTTGACTTTGAAGAACTCAGGTCTGAAAGGCTTATTATCTTCAGGATAAATCAGATATACTATACATCCAAGAAATTAATGGTATTTTAAGCAAAAGCTTTCCTAAACCTCAGTTTGGTGGCTATAGAGGAAAAACTAAAGAAAGGAACATGACTATAGGAATTTGTTAGTTTTTATCACATTGAAAGAAAATGCATGTCTTTTTAAAAACATGGCTGTATCTTTATTGAAAATCAAGTATAAGCTTTGATAAACTGCAAGCATAGTCAGAGTGCCTTATTTATTCAGCGGAATGGGAGCGGTCACCGCATTAATCTTGTTCTCCTACCCTGACATCATGTAGTCTGGTATGATTTAGAAAAAGTATAGTCCAGAGACTTGTTGAAAATAGTCTTGGGTAGGGCTTGTTAAATCACAAATAGGCTTTAGCACATCTGTGAACTCTCTGAAATTTTATCAGATTGTGTGTGTGTGTGTGTGTGTGTGTGTGTGTGTACATTTTTCTGGAGAGAGGACTCATGACCTAATAATAATTATAAATTACACCAGCATGTGCTGGTACTTAGAGGTGATTTTAGCAGTGATTTTCAAACCATGGACAGGAGCCATGAGAGATGGCCTACTTTTCTTTTCTTTTTTTTTTTTTTTTTGTAAAATGGATCCCCAGAAAGGGATTTCCCCTTTTATAATAGACAAATGATTTGCAGTTTCATACTTTTTTTGTTTTAGCATGAAACTCAGGGCTACTTATTAGTAAACTAAGTAGATGCGTTAGTAAGATTTACTAAAATTGGGTGTATATATTAAAATTAGTGAGCTATGAAATTTTTCTGACCGTTGTTCTCAGAGTCTTTTTTCTTATTTCTTTTAAGAAATTTTATTCCCCTTCTGTATTTGGAAATATAAAGTTACCGCACATGTGCACATACATACTAAAAAACTAGTAAGCGAGTTCTGGTGTCTTGTTCCACCTTCGTAGAATATTTTCAAAAAAGTTAGAGAGCTCCGATACTTTTTTTCCCAGAGGGTGGGGCATAATGAGTGTGGGGGATGGATAGTTAAGTGAGCAATTGTGTGTTTAAATTCTACTTAAGTATATAGTATCTTTTAAAAGATCAACCTTTATTACTGAAGTGCAAAATGAAAAAGAAGAGATGGAGACGGTTTTACTTGCTGGTTTTGAAAGCTGGCCACAGCCTACATGTTTAGGATGGTGGTTGTTGATCTTTCAACTTTAATATTAAGAATTATTGAATTTTTTAATTACTAGTAATCAAAACATTTATTTTCACTCATGTTCAGTACATCCTGGAGTTCTTGAGAAAGTTTCAGTTAAAATCATATTTGCCAAACTATAATCAGCCCAGATGATTGATGCATTTTTCCTTACCATGCTAGCAACTCATTGTGCCACATTATGTAAGAGGTGGCCATATTTTAGTAGTAAAGTAATACTTGAAATGTTCATGTATATTTGAAGCCTGTATCAAATAAACTCTGTAAAGGCACGCTACCTGTCTGTAATTTAAATTTGTCCTTTGCAGTAGCAAATGTTGATCTCAGTTGTTGAAGATGGGCGAGCGCAAATAATTAAAATGAACTCTTCTAAATGAATATGGAGTATTCAATATAGGAGCAGTGTGCGTATGTATTTGTATATACAGTAACATGACAGTGAAATTTGGAATGTCCATGGCTTGATATAAATTATACCTTATTTTTGAAATGCGACTTTAATTAGCACAATCATGAAGACTTTGTCTTTTCAATGTGATGAAAAGGAGAACTAGACCTTCTCAGTATTTTTTCTGTCCCACTCCCAGTCTGGAAAATGGTCTTTTCTTTGATTCTTCTCCTATGTAACAACTTGTCTTATGTTACAAGAGACTGTTTTCAGGAATTTGGTGGCATTGCTACAAAATTCCTAGAAAGGAAGTCACATTTGAGCACTGACTTTGGGGTGACTTAGAAACTAGCATGTCTGGATGCAAACATAGGTATAGCTGCTTAAACTGCCTGCTTGCAGATAGCTGTAGAGCATGGTTTCTTTGTAAAATCTTTTGAATTTGATATTAATAATTCCTTCTACTCTACAATCTGATAACAGTACTCCACTTCACTTCCAGTAGTGTAGTAATCATCAAATACCAGATGTTGCAGTTTAGACTAAATAAATCAGTATCTCGAGAGACAGATTCTGGATATGCACTGTATATTTTTATATTTCAAAAAAAAATGAACATATTTACATATTATGTCCCATAGCACTGGATTCCAATTTTAGGGTTAGTTTAAAAATATTTACTCTTGAGAAATCTATAATCTCATCATAGATTTCAGAACTATTTAGGACTAGAACTTAACAAAAAAACTCAGCAGGACTCTGTATATGAAGATATTACATGTTTACAAATTTTTGTTTACAGACATTTATACACACAGCATTGCCTGCTGGAAATATCTTGTGTTATGAGACCCACCTACTTTTTAGAATTGTTTAGTCTCACTTGAGTCCAGTACTTTTCAGTCAGTTGTGTGGTATTTAAAGACTTTAGGTGTTCTGATTTCTCTTCCTCTCAGCATTATTACTGGGCAACGATGATTCAAAGGCTAACATGCCATTCCTTCAGTTCTTGGACCAAATGAACTCTGAGTGTGCCTGCTGCAGCTAGGACCCTGAGTGCTTGTTGCCACAGCAGAACTTGTGAAAATTCTATTGGGACAGTCAGGCCTTTCCGCAGGGCCCTACCAGTTGGCTGAGATGATGTTTAATCTATTTAATTCTGATTCAGGCTCAGAGGGCTCAGTCGGAGCAAGGAGAGACAGACCTCAAAGAACCTGTGGAGAGCCAGCAGCAGGAGACTGAATCCTGGAACCTGGAATTAAGGGCTAAATTGGAGAAGCTGGTGAAATCCATCAACTTGGAATTAAGGGCTAAAACGGAGAAGCTGGTGAAATCCATCAGCCAACTGAAAGACCACAAGGATGTCTTCTACTCCCAGTAGAATCAGTGAGAATGTCATCTTAAGACCCCCATCAGACTAGACATTAGCAGCTTCTGGAGGAAACCACGTGAATTGGACGAAAAGGAAAAAGGAGGTGCTGGATACCTTTAAAGCTACTGCTAATACTGCTAAGCCACTTACCTATCCTAATCAAGCTTAAGTCCAGCAGTGAAATGCCTGCATCGGAGCCCACTTGGACCACAGTTGCAACAGTTGCAGAAGTGTTCATGGCTGGAGGAAAGTTGTTTTTCATCTGTATCAGCTGCTAGTGGAGCTGAAGGGCCTGAGTTACCTGGTTAGCTATCAGGATGACTCTAACCAAAGAGGTGAACCTGTGGAAGGTCCTATTCACAGAGTTGCTTTAAGTGTCTGCTCACAAAGCTGTTGTGGTAGAAACCCAACCTTGCATCCCCCAAACTTTCTACCGGCCCTTCATCTGCAAGAGCGGGAGGAAGTCTACTGTCCTACAAGGCTGCTGGCGAATTTCCAGGAAGGCAGTGGGTCCCTGACTACACAAGTCCCCATGGACAGGAATCCTCCAATCCTCCCTCCTCAGTTACAGGGTCTCTAGAAGTTCAACATTCTGACTTCAAACAAGAAAACTTTGACCCATGAGAAGGGGCAAGAGCCAGAGTTTAATGCGTAATTTTGGCTACTTGACTCTGGTTGGTTCCTGAAAGGGCAGCATTAGGGGCTTCAGAGGAATTGCACATTATCAGGGTCATGGTTGGATACATCTACCAGGGCCTGAAGCAGGAGTTGAAAACAGATAGCCTTTGTGTGATTATTTTTAACATGAAGCTACTCAGTTGCTTTGGCGTTGGTTCTCTGGTTCAGTCTGCTCAGCATAAGCCCTCAGAATCAGTAGTTCTTTTCTAGCCCCCCACCCAAAGCCCTCCTGGAGCTTGCTGGGCCCTGTTCTTAGTTGGCAGTTCTTGTCCTGTGTTGGCTGAGACCTTGACCTAGAGCAGCTGAGCATGCTGAGGTACAAGCTCTTTGGGCAGAACTCTAGGATTAAGGGTACATTGTTGTCCTGGGCTGACTTCACTAAACAGGCGAACCCCCCCCCCCCCGCCCTCCCCGCTGCTTTATGCAAGCTACCATTCTGGACATGGTTGCACAAAAATCTGGGCCTGGTACATGATCACCTGAGGAATCTGTGGAATGATGGCCATATCATGGGCTTTGTGAGCTGGAGTCAGAAGTACCAGCTGCTGAAGAAGATCCATTTCTGGAGCCTTTCTACTACATTTCAGTGAATCACTGGAAGGGGACATGACCTGCTCCAGGGTGGATCATCAGGACAGTGATTAGGTGATCTACTCTGTGCCTCCCAAGAGCAGGGAAGTACTGCAGTCACTCCTGCTGACTGAACTCTTCCAGCACTATCAAATGCTTACTGAGGGAGAACATACCTGAGAATATGCTGTATTTCCTCTACCCCTAAATTTCCTGGAGTGAGGCTTTTGGGTATTACCACCAGAAGAAAGTTAATCTTGAGGAACAGAGGAAATACCTGAAACATAGGCTCCTTGGGCTGTCTGTAGACAGGTGGATGAACTGCAACAGCTGCTGGAGCTTTAGCAGGAGCCAGAATTGGATTCATTAGAGCTGGAGCCCAGGATGGCTTAAGGGCCAGAGCTAGGCCTGGAGTTAGAGCTACTGCTGGAGGCAGTTGGATCTGGGGCAGCACTGGAGCTGGAGCCCATACTAGGCATGGTGGCACCAAGAGTGCCAGAGCCAATCCTGGGACCAGAACGGAAGCTGGAGCCTGTTCTGGAGCCATTCCCAAGGAACCCCACAAGACAACTACTGTTGCTCTGTGATAGGCTTCTAGTGTAACTTGAGATACAAATGAAAGTGGGGCCCCTGTGCATGTTGGTGTTTCTTGGTTATGTTAGAGGACCAGACTTGTTCAGAAGGAGGCATTTCTAAACAGAAGTCGCTAATAAACTTTGTGTTGACCTAGAAAAGAAAAGAAAAAGAAAACTTGTAGATTTTTTGTTTGCTTATTTTTAAATAAAGAAGCCCTGTGCAGTTTATCTTAGTGTACCCAATCTTCTTTCATCTGATATCATGAGGACTTGGCAGTTTTTTACCAGAGACTAGTCCATTTCATAGAGTAGGTGTCTTTGTTCCTTATTAAATGTGGTATTTATTAAAGTTTATTTTCCTTTCTTAACCTTTATGGTGTAACAGTGGGTTGGTGGATGTTGAATGTAAAACAACAGGTATTTAATACAACTATAGTTTAAGCAGATACAGAGCTTGATGAAGAAGGAAGTCCACATCCAGTACTAGGGAAGTTGTTAGTCTGACCTGTTAGTAGTAACCTTGGGAAAGTGTTACCTGTCCAGCCAGTAGAGGTCCAAGGAGTTCACATTTATTGGAATTAGAATTTGTAAATATATATTTTTCCTGTTGAGATTATACATGCATTTGCAGGCATTCTCCCATCTGTATTTTCTTTTGCACTGATAAAGTTGCATTTACAATGGTAGGTTTAACTATAATTGACTTTTTACAACCCACGTAGGAAATAAAAACAATTTCTAGTTGTATCTTTATTCTTAAAGCTTTTCATTTATTATTCCTTGAGTAGTTAATTTAAAAATTGAGTGGAGCATAAGCTTACTGATACCTTGCCCAATCTAGCTTTTTTAGCAGCTGTCTTTGGTTTGATGATCCTGATCTAGAAATTTTTAAGCATCTTTGGTAAAGTTTTACCAAAATTTACTGTGTAAACCATCAAATGTTATGAATCAGTAGTTATGAAACCTCAGCATAGTGGACTAGATGATATAAATTGTTCTAATTAGTTGTAATCCAGAAACATTATCAAGGTTTATTCTGAGTGCAATATTTTCAGATATTGCCATCGACACTAGAAAGACTAACCTCACCTGTATTGAAAATTATTACTTAATGCTCTTTAATGGTGGTGGCTGAGAACCTGAACTGAGCTAGAGACACTGCAGTTCTTCTTTTGTAATGTCTTGCTTTCATCCTTTTGTTTCCATTGTTTCTGTTTCCTCTCACCTTTAAGCCTTAAGTTTGGGGAAGATGGTGGAGTAGTTAGCACCAGGAATCTGTCTCCCCACCTGGACAGAATCTGAGTTGCACCGGCAGAATCTGAGTGATACACCTGTTTTGGAATTCTGAAATCTGTTGAAGGATTGCAAATTTCATGGAAAGACTTGGGTTAATTTTGGTCAATTTCAGCTCTTAGGCCAAAGCGGCTATCCTCTACCCCCAGCCATGGGTCAGGCAGCTGTGCACATGCTCCTGGAGTGGCTTGCATGTAGCTAGCAGGAGCCAGGGTGGGCAAAAACAGCCCTGTCTTTCATGTATTGAGGATCTTTGCTGTAATTGCTGATTACTGCTTCTGATCACAAGAGATGCAGACAAAGCGCAGGCAACCATTGTTGTGGGCCCTTCCCCTTCTGGCTGAAATGATACCCTGGGGATTTAAAGGACTAGTGTCCTTACCCTCTTTTCCCCTTTCTGTTTTTCCTTTTTCTCTTTTTGGTTGCTAGATTTTAAAGACTAGGAGGTTCAAAAACAACTGCACATATGGGGAAAGATGTAGGGTTTGTGCATGGCCAGAGAAAGGATCAGAAAAGACCTTGAGAAGACTTCAAATTTATATCTAGGACTGACCTTTTGTACGGAGACAGACTGCAAAAAAGTAAACAAATAACAAAAAAAGCTAATAGGAAGAAAGAATCTGATTTCTAGAGGTACTGTGTTACTAGACTCAAAGGGCCAGTGTTGAATAATAAATCACTGTTATGCATATAAAAGAAACATAAAAGTATGGCTCATTCAGAAGAAAAGAATGATCAACAGAAACTGTCCCTGAAAAAAACCCAGTAGCAGATATAGTAGACAAAGGCTTTTAAAACAACTCTTTTAAAGATTACTAAGGAACAAAAGATGTGGAGAAAGTAAGAAAAAAAAAAGTATGAACAAAAGTGAAATGTCAATAAAAAAAGTAGGAAAGCAAAAAGAAATTCTGGATCTGAAAAGTACAGTAATTTAAATGAAAAATTCACTAGAGGATTCAAAGGCAGATTTGATTAGGTAGCAAAATCTGTGAACTTCAAGAAAAGACAATGGATATATTACAATGTGTTTGAGGAACACAAAGAGAAAAGACTGAAGAAAAGCAAACAGAGCCAAAGGAACTTGTGGGACACCATCAAGCAGACCAGTACATACATTGTCAGAGTCCCAGAAGGAGAAGAGAGAAAGATGCAGAGAGAATATTTGGGGGGAAGAAAAAATGGCTGAAAACTTTACAAATTCAATGAAAGAAATGAATATAAATATGGGACAACCTTAAGGAACTCTAATTAAAATGAACTCAGACAAACATTGATACAAACTGTTACCAAACCAAAATCCAGTCAAAATTTCATAATCTAAAATAAAGTCAAATAAAGTCCAACCAAAATTTTATTAAAAAGCCAACAACAAGGAGAATCTCGAAAGCAACAGGAGATGTGAATCATCATGTAGACAGAATCTTCAACAAGATTATTGTATATTTCTCATGAGAAGCTTTGGAGGCCAGAAGGCAATGGCTAATATATTCAGAGTACTAAGATACAAAAACTATCAACAAAGAATTTTCTATCCAGCACAACTTTCCTTAGAGTGAGGGAGAAATTCAGACATTCCCAGATTAACAAAAACTGAGGGAGTTGGTGATCTCTAGACCTGCCCTGTAAGAAATGCTCAAGGGAGTCCTGCAAGGTGAACTGAAAGGAAACTAGTAAAGGTAAATAAATGGGCAAACATAAAAACTAGTGTGATTGTAACAATGATTTGTAACTGTACTTTTTGTTACCTACATGATTTGAGAGACCAATATATTTAAGGTTCAATATATTAGTGTAAAAGCTGAAAGGGGTTGGGATTGAGCTGTAAAGGAGTAGTTTTTGTATGTTACTGAAATCAAGTTGATATAAATTTTGAGTGTTGTTAACTTTAGGATGTTAAATATAACTCCCATGATAACAAGGAAAGTAGCTCTAAGATATACACAAAAGGAGATGAAAAAGGAATTTGAACATTTCACTAGAAAAATGTCAGCTGAAGATAAATAAAACCAGTAATGTAGGATGGGGGGAAAACTATAAGGCATGTAGAGAACAAAAGGCATAAAGGGCATAATCACTGCTTTCTTATCAGTAATTACTTTAAATATAAATGGATTCAATTCTAATCAAAAGACAGATTGGTAAAATGGATAAAAATACATGATCCAACTATACGCAGTCTACTGGAGACTCACATTAGACCCAGAGACACAAACAGGTTGAAAGTGAAAAGATGAGAAAAGATAATCCATGAAAATAGTATACAAAAGAGATCAGGGGTTCTACTATCAAACAAAATGAACTTTAAATCAAGAGAGACGAAGGCCTTTGTATATTAATACAGCAAGAAGATAAAACAATTTTAAACCTTTATGCACCTAATGACATCATCAAAATATATGAAGCAAAAACTCACAATATTGAAGGGAAAAATAGTTATACAATAATAGTTGAAGACTTCAATATCCTATTCACAATAATGGTTATAATAACCAGACAGAAGACCAGTAAGGAGATAATTTATTTTAAAATAATATTTTTTATTAACTTATTTGGCTGAGAGAGAATGAGCACACAAACTGGGGGAGAGGAAGAAGCAGACTCCCTGCTGAGCAGGGAGCCTGACATGGGGGCTTGGTCCTGGAACTCTGGGATCGTGATCTGAGCTAAAGGTGAACACTTAACCAACTGAGCCACCCAGGTTCTCTAGTAAAGAGAGAATTTAAACAATATAATAGCCTAGCTGAATCTGACAGACACACATAACACTCTCCCTAACAGCAGAATACACATTATTCTCCATTTACATAGAAATTTTCCAGGATAAGATTATATGTTAGGCCGCAAATTAAGTCTCAGTAGATTTAAAAATCTAGATACCATACTGAGTATCTTTTCTGACTGTGGTAGGATAAAGTTAGAAATCATTATCAAAAGGAGATCTGGAAAATTCAAAAAACTTTGGGAATTAACACTTTTGAACAACTAATGGGTTAAAGAAAAAAAATCTCAAGGGAAATTGGAAAATACTTAGAAATGAATGAAAATGAGAACAAAACATCAAAACTATGGGAAATAGCTAAGAGGATGCAAAGGGGGAAATTTATAGCTATAAATGCTTATATTAAAAAACAAGAAAGACCCAAAGTCAACAAACTTACTTTACAATTTAAGAAAATAGAAAAAAAAATTAGAACAAACTACACCCAAAGCTTGCAGAAGGAAAGAAGTAAAGATTAAAGCAGAGGAAGATGAAATAGTGAGTAGAAAAACAGTAGAGGAAAACAATGAAACTAAAAGTTGGTTCTTTGAGAAGATCAACAAAGTTGACAAACCTTTAGTGTGTCATGTAGACTGTGGAAAACCACAGAAAAGGCTCAAATTATTAAAATCATAAATGAAAGTAGGGACATTACTTCAGATTCTACAGAAATAAAAAGAATTATAAGAGAGTACTGTGAACATTTGTATGTGAACACACTGGATAACCTTGATGAAATAGACAAATCCCTAGAAACAAAACCTACCAAAACTGTATTATGAAGAAATTTTAAAAATATGAATAGATACATAATTAGTAAGGTTATCAAATCACTAATCAAAAATTTTCCAATAAAGAAAGTGTGAATTCTGCCAAACATTTAAAGAGGAACTAATTATAGTCTTTCTCAAAGTTTTCCAAGAAATTGAGGAGGAGGGACCATTTCCTAACTCATTCTGTAAGGTCAGCATAACTCTGGTATCAATGCTGAAGACACTGTGAGAACACGACAGACCAATACCCCTTTTTTACATTGATGCAAACATCCTTAACAAAATACTATCAAACAGAATCCAGCACTTTTAAATAATTAGAAACCATGATAAAGTAGGGGCTACATTCCTGGAATGCAAGGATGGTTTAACAAAAACTAGAGCACTTTGATGTATCCTATCAAAAGAATGTAGGATTAAAAAAAACATGATACCCCAGTTGATGCAGAAAAAGCATTTGACAAAATTTAACATTTCATGACAAAAACAATTACTCTAGGAAGGAAACTACCTCAACATAATAAAAGCTGTTTATGAAGAACTCAGCAGTGAATATCATACTCAGTGGTGAAAGACTGAAAGCTTTTCCATGAGGAACAAGGCAGATGCCCGCTTTTACCACTTCTGTTTAACACATTATTGAATGTTCAAGCCATAGCAATTAGCCAAGAAAAAGAAAAGACATCTAAATAGAAAAAGGATAATATTATCTTTTTTTATAGAAAATATGGTATTAATATCTAGAAGGTCCTAGGGATTCCACTCACACAAAAAACAAATGGTTAGAACTAATGAATTCAGTACAGAATACAGAGTCAACACAGAAATCATTTGTATTCTAAATGTGAACAATGAGTAGTTGAAGTTACAAAAACAATTTTATTCATAATAGTGTCAAGAAAAATAAAGTATGTAGGAATTTGTAAGCAAGGAAGTTAAAGACTTATACAAAGAAAATACAGACCATTGCTGAAAGATACATAATTAAGTGAAAACTCATCCTACATTCATGGATTGGAAGACAATATTATTAAAGTAGTGCTTTTGCCCAAAGCTGTCTACACATTCAGTGCATCCCATATCAAAATCCCAGTAATTTTTTCTTAAAGCTTATTTTAAAGAGAGAGAATAAGCAGAAGGGAAGAGGAGAGAATCTCAAGCAGACTCTGTACTGAGCACAGAGCCTAACACAGGGCTTGGTCTTACCACCTTCAGGTCATGATCTGAGCTGAAACCAAGAGTTGGCTGCTTACCCAACAATGCTACCCAGCTGCCCCAGTGATGGTTTTTGTTTGTTTGTGGGGTTTTTTTGCAGATTGAAAAACCCATCCTAAAATTCATATTGAATCTCAAAGGGCCCCAAATAGCCAAAATAATCTTGAAATAATAGAACTAGAGGGCCCGCAGTTCCTAATTTCAAAACATAACTGCAAATCTGCGGTAACATAAACAACATGGGATTGGCATGAAGACAGATACATAGCCCAGTAGGACAGAAAAGAGAACCCTGAAATTAACCATCACATGTAGGGTCAAATTATTTTTAACAAGAGTACCAAGACCCTTTCCTCTCCGAGGGAAAGATAAGGCTTTTCAACAAATGGTGCTGGGAAAACTGGGTATCTACATGCAAAAGAATGAAGTTGGACCCTTACCTAACACTATATTCAAAAATTCAAAATGGATCAATGACCTAAATGTAAGATCTAAAATAATTATTGACTATAAATTAAGTTAGAAGCCTAGGCAAGCTCAAGAAGAAAAGTTTATTCAGGAATAGCAGAGGAACTACAATTTGGAACAGGCAAACTGTCTCATGCCGTAGGGGAATTCACTGAAGGTTTTTGGTAGGTTGTATTTATGAGCAGGGAATGGAGTCACAAACAGGAAAATCAAAACCAGGAAACTAGCCTTGAAAAATTTCCTGAGCAAACAAAATCCTCTCAGTCACACAAACGAAGCTCAAGTCATCCCATTATGTGAGATCAACCCAATTTGAGCTATGTTCCATTAATACCTCTGGCAAAACGTCCCAAGGTCAATATAAGACAACTCTTATTATCCTCCCACCCAAGAAAATTTCACTATCCACTTCCCTGTAAATCAGACATTTTGGAGGACTCAGTCTCTTAGTCCTTAGATTTACCATCCTGGGGGCACATATGTGAGATTCTCCATCTTATATTCTCCAGGTCTGTATTAGATTGAAATTCTTACACACAACAAAACCCTTAAAAGAAAACATATGACTAAAGCTTGACAACATTGGATTTGGCAGTGATTTCTTGGCTAGGACACCAAAGGCACAGGTAACCAAAAAAATAGACAAATTGGACTTAATGAAAATTTTAAAATTTTGTGACTCAAAAGAGATTGTCCGTAGTAAAAAGGCAACTCACAGAATGGGAGCAAATACTTGCAAATCATATATCTGAGAAAGGGCTAATATATAGAGATATATATATTATCTCTATATAATATATAGAGAACTCCTAAAATTCAAAAAGAGTAACAAAAATACCCTAATTCAAAAATAAGTGGGGGCGCCTGGGTGGCTCAGTGAATTAAGCCGCTGCCTTCGGCTCAGGTCATGATCTCAGGGTCCTGGGATCGAGTTCCACATTGGGCTCTCTACTCAGCAGGGAGTCAGCTTCCTCCTCTCTCTTTCTGCCTGCCTCTCTGCCTGCTTGTGATCTCTCTCTGTCAAATAAATAAATAAAATCTTTAAAAAAAAAAAAAAAGCAAAGGACTTTAATAAACATTTCTGCAAAGAAGATAGATAGTGATTGAGCACATGAGAAGATGCTGAATATCACTAATTGTTTGGGAAATGCAAATCAAAACTACAATGAGATAGCTCCTTACACTCATTAGTGTGGCTACTATCAAAAAAGCAGAAAAAGTAATCACTAAATTCTGAAACTAACATTATACTATATGTTAACTAACTAGAACATAAATAAAAACTTGAAACGTTAAAAAGAGGAAAACAGCAGTAAAACAGAAAACAGTGAGAGTTGGAAGGGATGTGGAAAAATTGGAAACCTTATGCTCTGTGGGTGGGCATGAAAAATGGTATAGCCACTCTGGAAAACAATATGGTGGTTCCTCAAAAATTAGAATTACCAAATGATCCATCAATTCCATGTCTGGGCATACAGCAAAAAGAATTGAAAGCAGTACCTTGAAGAGATCATTTGTGCACTTATGTCTTAGCTCACAGTAGCTTAAACACGGAAGCAGTCCAAGTGTCCGTTGTCAGATGCATGGATAAGCAAAATGTATAAATACAGAGTAATATTATTCAGCTTTAGAAAGAAAGGAAAAGAAATAGTCTATGATTCCACTTATGTGAGGTATTTAGAGGAGTCAAAATTATAATGACTGGGAGGGAGGAGAAAATGGGGAGTTTAGTGGTATATATATTTCATTTTTATAAGATGAAAAGAGATACGGGGATAGATGGTGGTGGTGGTTATACAACAGGTGGAATGTATTTAGTGCTGCTGAGCTGTGCACTTTCAAGTGGTTAAGCCAGTAATTTTATGTTAAGTCTGCTTTACCACAATAAAAATTTAAAGAAAATATTAGAAGTTCCTCTTATGTCATCTGTATTATGTTCCAGTCTATTCTTCATGCCACCCCCAAATTAATTTTTCTAAAACTGCTTTGTTTATATCATTTCTGTTCTCAACAATTTCTGTTGGCCTCTGGTGTCTACCCTTTGTCTATCTTTATCTCCCACTGTTGTCAGAATCATCCCTAATACTTAACTAATTACTTAACTTTTACCCCAAAACCATCTGTGGCTTTTTGATGCGTGATATACTTGCTATTCCTACCTTTAATGTTCTTTCCTCCTTTCCCCCTTCCCTCAGCTAATGTGTAAATCTTTTTAAGGGCCTACATAAATTTGAACTCCCCTAGGAAATGTTTCTTAATTGCCCCACTTATGGTGGCTTCTCTTTCTTTTAAAGATCTATGACATTTATGGTTTAAACAGATCATTCAGTAATCAGCACCGGTTGATACTTGTTGGTGTACACCTGTCTCACTGACCTAAATGTCTCCAAATGTAGTGGCCTCTAAGCTATATCTTGAAATTATTTGTAATACCCACTTGACCATAAAATGAATTGATTTATTGCTATTTTGTAAAAATACTAACTAAAGGTGCCATTCAGTGAATTCCAGACCTGTCAAGGTGATGTTTATGCAGAAGATAGACTGGGTATACTGATGGGATACTAACCCTTGTTAAATTTTTCTAGAGCAATTAAATGTGGTACCAGTAAGGTGTCTGGGTATCAGGGTAACTTTGTATGTATTTACAACCAATAAAAGAATTCAGAGAAATTTGGAATCTTACTTCGTTTTGCTGTAATTCTCTGTAATATTAGTATCTGGGTACTGATACTTATCTTTTATTCATGTGCTAGGTTAAATACAGTTAGTTATGGAAATGCCTTGCTAGGTCACGGTTGTATTGCTTGTAAAGATCTTGTTTTGTTTCTAAGTCAGCAATTCTGTGTTACTCTACTGTTGTACTGCATTTTCCCTATATGGAAATCAAGTTTTATGTCTTTGTTTGAGAGTGAATAGTTTACACAAAAGTTTCTATTTTGTATGTGTACATTCGTACATACACATATGCCTCTCTAGGGTTCTAAGTAGGATATTGAAATAGTAAAGGAAATTTATTGCTCTTAAGAACCTGTAGAGGACATTTGAGTGACTTTTATGCCCTCTGTTAAACACCTGGAAAAAATAGGTGAGTAGTATTTCAAGAATTTTAATGGGGAATTTATTTATTATGTGCACAAAACTGAACAATGAATTAAATTTTTGACCTACTACAGTAATACTCATTTTAAGCAGTATCTTTTTTTTCTTTGTAAGTTATTATTTCACCCATTGTTTTTGGAGAATCTTACTAGAATGTACATTGCTCAAGGATAGGGGTTTAATCTTACATTTCTTTGTATCCTCAACATCTCAGCTAATATCTTTACATCATATCTTTACATCAGTGTTATGATAATAAAATGTCTATTTTTCTGGCTTTGGGGAAGTTTGTTTTTATTTTGTGAGAATGACTTTACTCTGATTTTCTCTGATGTGTTTTCTTTTTACAGCCCCATTGACAAACCTTCAGATTCTCTCAGTATAGGGAATGGTGATAATTCCCAGCAGGTAAGATTTTGATTCTGTATCGCTTCATTTATCTTCCATTCCCTGAAATGGCATTCTATGCAAGTAAATTTTCTGGGTGGTGGAAAATACTTTAAATACAGAAACAATTTAAAAATACTGTTAGTGGATATTTTAAAGTCTGTTATAATTAGTCCTCCTTTCTTCCACAGAATATACTGTTAGGGTATAATTTAACCCTTTCTTGATGACTCAGAATTATCCTTATGACCACATGTTTACTGTACTGTGTGGCAATATATTAGTGTCCTAAGAATCTACTGATACTATTGGTCTTTTTGACCCTACTCCAAAATGGTTTCAAACTAGCATGCCTTCTTCATTCTTGATTTCAAGAGTCATTTTTCTGTTACATGCTCCCCGTTTTGCGTCTTGTCAGCTTTAATTTTCTGTTTCTCACAGTGTCCTTGCCCCCAGCAGTTTTCTCTTTCCCCCAAATGACTATGGGCTTTGAAATAATAAACCAAATAGTTCAAAGTTGTATCTGCATTGATAGTGATCCACATTGAGTGAGGTCCTGAACTTTGTATACTGCTTTGTATCATCTTGTCTAGGTGCTAGTTTTTCACTGTGTAAGTTCCTATATACCTTCCTGCATTGGTACAGAAAAATGTAGTTCTAATCTGTTCCATAAGGAATGTCCAGTTCCCCACAGTGTTTGTGAGAAACTTAGGGATCTAAAATACACTGCTTTTCCAAAATTTTTGCTCATAGGTTCTATGAAAGAATTTGCAAATCAATATGTCCTTTGTATATTTTAGGTTAACATTAAAGATTTTTTCATATTAACTTAAGAATCATGTAATTTTCAGGGTATTGTAGATATTGGTATTTTTAAATAAAAGCACTACATTGCTTTTTAATAAGTATCTAAGAGATTCAAATATCAAATATTTTGTTGCTCTGTCATTTTAAGAATTTATACTTTTTAAAAAAATATATTTTATGTATTCATTTGACAGAGAGGGATCACAAGTAGGCAGAGCAGCAGGCAGAGAGAGAGGGGGAAGCAGGCTACCTGCTGAGCAGAGAGCCTGATGAACGGGGCTCAATCCCAGGACCCTGAGATCATGACCTGAGCTGAAGGCAGAGGCTTAACCTACTGAGCCACCCAAGCGCCCCAGAATTTATTCCTTTTTTTAAACAATCAAATTTTACATCATTCCATGTTCTTCTTGAACTCATTCTACTCATTCTACTTCTGCGTTTACAGAATTTTAATACAGTGTGTATATATATATATATATATATATATATATATATATATATTTATTTATTTATTTAAGATTTATTTATTTAAAAGAAGGAACATGCTCATGAGAGAGCGGGCATGAGCAGGGAGGAGGGGCAGAGGGAGAAGCAGACTCCATGCTGAGCCTGGAGCCTGATGCAGGGCTCGATCCCAGGGCCCTGAGTTATGACCTGAGCCGAAGGCAGACACTTAACTGACCAAGCCACCGAAGCGCCTCAGCAATATAGTTTATTCTTGACAGGCGTATACCTCTCTCAAAAATATACATGAATTTTTAAGTGGAAACAGTATTTTTTTTCTGACACAAGGCTTTAAATGCCAATTTTCTTTCTTTTAAAATTTTTTTTAAAAAGATGTATTTACTAGGGTGCCTGGATGGCTCAGTGGGTTGGGCCTCTGCCTTCGACTCGGGTCATGATCTCAGAGTCCTGGGATCGAGCGGGCATCGGGCTCTCTGTTTGGTGGCCTCTCTCTGCCTGCCTTTCTGCCTACTTGTGATCTCTGTCTGTCAAATAAATAAATAAAATCTAAAAAAAACCCAAAACCAACCAAACAATAAAGGTGTATTTACTTATTTGAGAGAGAGAAAAACTTAAGCAGACTTCCCACTGAGTGCAGAGCCCATTAGGGGGCTCAGTCTCCGGACGCTGAGATCATGATCTGAGCGGAAACGGAGTCGGATACTTAACTGACTTCACCACCTAGGGGTCCCCCAACTTACTTTCTTCTGAATTTTTATTCATAGTTCTGATTTGATCAAAGCAACTTACATAAATAGAAATTTTGATAAAATTAATCATTAAACACAAACACTAAAATTGTATTAGAAATTCATTTTTAATGAGATGGATAGGTCTCTGTTATAATTGCTTTTCATGGGGCACCTGGGTGGCTCAGTTGGTTAAGCATCTGCCTTCAGCTTAAGTCATGGTGCCAGAGTCCTGGGATCAAGCTCTGCATCAGGCTTCTGCTCAGTGGGAAGTCAGCTTCTCCCTCTCTCTCTGCCCCACCCTCCTTGCATGTGCACGTGCATTCTCTCTCTCTCAATAAGTAAAATCTTTAAAAAATATATAAATAAATAAAATTGGTTTTCATGTATCCATGGGTGAATATTACCTGTTGGTACAAGGAAACAAGTTTCAGCACCGTTAGTCATGTTTTCATTTTTGTAAATGTCAGTGCTGAGTGTCTTATTCATGTAAGTGGATGGAAGAAAGAGTATTATCATATCATACTTTTGAACTTCTGAATTAAATACCTAAGAATCATATGAAGAATCATCACAAAAAAATATTTATTTATTTTAAGATTCTATTTATTTATTTGTCAGAGAGAGAAAGACAGCAAGAGAGGGAACACGAGCAGGGGGAGTGAGAGAGGGAGAAGCAGGTTTCCTGCTGAGCAAGCAGCCTGATGTGGGGCTCAATCGTAGGACCCTCTGGGATCATGACCTGAGCTGAAGGCAGATGCTTAATGACTGAGCCACGTAGGCGCCCCACAAAAATTATTTTTAATGATGTGTTTAGAAATAACATGATAAGATCTTTTTTCCATTTTGTTTAAAACTTAAGTATTAGGCACCTGGGTGGCTTAGTTGGTTGAGTGTCTGCCTTCAGCTCAAGTCATGATCCCAGAGTCCTGGGCTCCCTGCTTGTTGGGAGCCTGCTTCCTCTGCCTGCTGCTCCTCGTGCTTATACTCTCTCTCTCTGTCAAATAAATAGACAAAATCTTAAGAAAAAAACAAACTTAAGTATTGGGAATCATTTAGTTTGCAAAACAATCTAGTCATTAGTCACTTTTATCACCAACCTGAGTTTTCCTAATAATATATTTGGTGCTCTCAGAAAGTTTTCACTCCTGGTCAGATTACTATAGTTAGATCCCAAAGAGTGAGCAGTAATAGTCTTTTCTTTGTAAAGTGAGAAGATAGATTCTGAAAGGAGAGGAGACTGACTTAGTCTTCTCAAGGAGGAGTCAATTTTAGAAAAGAGTACATATGTAACTGATGGATTTTTTGCAAGTTCATGTTCTCATACAAAAGTCTTTAAGCACCCCAGTTTGAAGACCACTGTTGTAATGCCGTTTGTTCCAAGCTTTTTTAACGGCAGCTTATTAAACTGTATAAACTTCTATTGATTATTCTTTTCTTTTCCTATTTAGATATCTAACAGTGATACGCCTTCACCACCACCTGGTTTATCAAAATCCAATCCAGTCATCCCCATCAGTTCATCCAATCACAGTGCACGGTCTCCTTTTGAAGGGGCAGTAACTGAGTCACAGTCGTTATTCTCAGATAACTTTCGCCATCCCAACCCAATCCCAAGTGGGCTTCCTCCTTTCCCCAGCTCCCCACAGACATCCAGTGACTGGCCTACAGCACCAGAGCCACAGAGTCTCTTCACATCAGGTATACAGCAGTACTACTGCATGTTAATATTTTTACTCAGGCTGAAATGAGAGCTTGCTTGATGTGCTTTTACCACTTTAAGCACCCCCACTCCATTTTTCATAAGTTGTAAACATTTAAACTGCATGGAGTAAGATGGTTGGATAAGTAGTTAAATGACCTAGAACTTACCGTGTTAACAGATTTCTCTAGAAATCAAGGGATAGATCATTTCTCTGATAATAAAATGGTTATTCCTCTAAGAATTTTTAAGGGCTTACATTTTTTTATTGTATTTGTGTTTAGATAGTTAAATTTTTGTTTTTTTCTCCAGCTGATGAAGAGGTTTGTTAATATTGAAAATTATATTTTGGCATTTTTGAGCCGTTTTTATTTTTATTCATTCTAAATTTTCTAATTACTATGAAGGATGGCATAAAATTAACATTGAAAATATAGCACCTATTATCAGTGGAGCAGACAATTTTAAAAAATACGTAAAGTTTTAAGTAGGTTTTTTTCATTGTTAACAATTTTTCCCCTAGCATTATATAAAGCATATATTCAAAATTACTTAGACTTTGTCTTTGATAAGTGCATTTTTAAAAATAAACTTTATTAATTGAAGTCTGTCACATCGTATTTATTACCTTATTTCACTGAACTTTTTCCAGGTTTTGTTTATGAATAGCTTAAGGTATAATTTGGGTTTCAAGTACTTTGTTTTTTTGATTACCAAAATCAGTCTATATCATTCAGTTTTTTGAACTTGGTAACTTAAAATGAAATCATTGCTAGAAGTATATGAGACCTTTTATAACATTATAATCTTTAAAAAATAATTTTTTTTATTAACATATAGTATATTTGCCCCAGGGGTACAGGTCTGTGAATCATCAGGCTTACATACTTCACAGCACTCACCATAGCACATACCCTCCCCAGTGTCCGTAACCCAACCACCCTCTTCTTAACCCCTCCCCCCGGCAACCCTCAGTTTATTTTGTGAAATTAAGAGTCTCTTATGGTTTGTCTCCCTCCCGATCCCATCTTGTTTCATTTTTTCCTTCCCTACCCTCCAAACCCCCCACTCTGCCTCTCAAATTCCTCATATCAGGGAGATCATATGATAATTGTCTTTCTCTGATTGACTTATTTCACTCAGCATAATACACTCTAGTTCCATCCACGTTGTTGGAAATGGCAAGATTCCATTCTTTTTGATGACTGAATAATATTCCATTGTAGATATATACCACAGCTTCTTTATCCATTGTGTATATATATATATATATATATACCCACCATATCTTCTTTATCCATTCATCTGTTGATGGACATCTAGGTTCTTTATAATATTATAATTTAATATGCTAAGAAATCATACAGATTTTGGATATATTTGCCTTTATCTTGTAATACGATGTGTTTAACTTTCACTGGTATGGACACCAGTTAGGTGTACAAGTGAGCTATGTATTTTAAATTTATCACTGATTGTCTTCCCAACAGAAACAATCCCAGTATCATCCTCTACAGACTGGCAAGCAGCATTTGGCTTTGGTTCTTCTAAACAACCAGAGGATGACTTGGGTTTTGATCCCTTTGATGTCACTCGAAAAGCCTTAGCAGACCTGATTGAAAAGGAACTGTCAGTCCAAGACCAGCCTTCCCTTTCGCCCACATCTCTTCAGAACTCCTCTTCACACACTACAACTGCCAAAGGTCCGGGCTCTGGATTCCTGCATCCTGCTGCACCGACAAATGCCAACTCTCTCAATAGTACCTTTTCAGTCTTGCCACAGAGGTTCCCTCAATTTCAGCAGCACCGAGCAGTTTATAATTCATTCAGTTTTCCAGGCCAGGCAGCCCGCTATCCTTGGATGGCCTTTCCACGCAATAGCATCATGCACTTGAACCACACAGCAAACCCCACCTCAAATAGTAATTTCTTGGACTTGAATCTCCCGCCACAGCACAACACAGGTCTGGGAGGGATCCCTATAGCAGGTAGGTTCGTTTATAGCCTTTGAAAATTTGTGAATAACTCATGCCTTCAGGTTGTTGGGTGGGTAGGGAGGGAATTTTTGAGTAACAGAGAGTACTTATTATTCTTGGAAATTTCTGTGGGGAAAAAAAGTCCTTATCATAATCTAAAAAAATTTTAATTGGATGGATGCCTTGTAATATTGAGCTTTATAAGGATGGTGGAGTATTATACCTACTTACAACTTGGAAGCATTTTATTTAACAGGGTAGTTACTAAACTTTCATATGGAATATAAATGCACAAAGAAAAAGAAAAAAAATGTGCTCTGAAATTATGGTGCTGGGAAGTCCAACACCATGGTACAAATTCCAATTATACATTCTGAAAGTAAATTGATTCAAAAAATTTTTTTGAAATGGTAATTAGTGAGAGCATGAGGGATAAAGCCACTCTCTACTTTTGGCAGTTACTTATTTTGACTGATAACACATGCGCAAACACACACACAAAAACTGTGCTATATGTTAATAAAATACTTAATATTTGAGAACTCTGATTATTAATGTTTCACAGACATATGTGTATACTTTCTGTGAAAAAGCTTTTGTTCAAGGAGAGCTACTTTCCCTTTTGGTCTGTCATGTTTTTATTTCTGGGGAAAACATTAGGTTCCTCGTAAGTGATGCCAGACTACTTCTGGTTTTGTACTGCTACCCTTGAAGGTTTCAGAACTTTGGGGTTTTAAGGTCCCATATGACATTTATTAGATTGAGTGACTTCTATATCTACAGGAATTCTTCTTATTAATAGCTTTTTAAAAAGTTTACTTAATTTGGATTTTAGAGATGACTGGTAAAAGGGAGAATTTGTCTCTCTCCTGATTTTCTGAAGTAGGATGGAATAGTCCCTACTCTGTTAACATAATTAAAATAAATAAAATTTATTGTTATCCCTTGTCATGGCCTTTAAGATATGGCATGGCACAGTCTTAACTGTAATCATGTTACCAGCAAGTCGTTTGTTCTCTTGTGTTTAGCAAGGTTGATAGGTGAATTCGAAGAGATCCATCAGAGTTCTTTGGCTCTGTTCTCTTTGTGACCAACCACATTTCATTTTCAAGACAAATAGATGGGTTAAGAGAATATGGTTTGTGGCTTTTGATATAGTGAATTTAACAGGTGATACAGTGAAGTTAATTTACATAAGCATGTTACACCAATGTAGCTGTTTGTATATTAGTGGGACTCATGATATTTGTTCATTTGATTATGGTAGTTAGTAGGTAATTCAGAGTGACACGTTTCAGTCTTCTCATTCTATGTGATATTCACTTGTGAAACACTTAAGTACTCAGTTCCTGATACTGCTTTTTTTTTCTTCCATTCAAGACAGTATATTAGAGTGTGATTTTGTTTTGTTTTGCTTTAATCATTTAGAAACGTGGCATTTTAATGACTGGTAGTGCATCTCATAACTCATTATAACATTAAGAGTTTAAGTTCCCCTAAATATCCTAAACATTTAAAAATAAAATAATAAACCAATTACAATATTTGGGTTCCTGTTTGCCCAGCAATGAACTAGGCCATGTGGGTAATATAAAAGAACTATAAGATATGGGTACTATTTCCAGGTATTTTGCAGTGTAGTTGAAGAAATAAATTTAATATTATGTATGAGAGTGGTAACTATATGGTAACTGGAATCTAAGAGCCTATAATTATTGGGGAGGCTTCACTGAAGAAGTAGGAATTGATCTGTACTATGGTATCTTGGATTTGGGTTAGTGGGGAAAAGAGAAAGACCTTTATACTAATGGGAACTCCTGAGTTAAGGGGTGGAGGCAGGAATTAGTATGTCATTTCATTAAGAAGCAATGGAACTGCCTTCAGTAATGGGAAGTGCTTCATGTATTGTATAAATAGGACGGACGAGAACATGGGGAGCTCTGACAGTGAGGCAACACAGTGTGGACTTGATATTATAGGAAGAAGGGTGCCTTTGTGGGACTTCAGTTCTTAGTTGTCTTCATTGTATACTTTTATTTGACTTATTACATGACTGTCTTCAGTAAGTTATCTGTTCTTCTGATTTCACAGTTACCATATTTTCCATTAGCACAGAAAGAATAATTTTAACCCAAATATTTCAAGTCAGTATATATTGTGAGAGTGCCACAGCAGTAATGAATAATTACTGATTTGTGAGTGTAGTTGTCCAGATGTTAGTCATTTGAAATCTTCATCTAAACTAGATACTTTATGAAAAAAATGTGGCATTAAATTGTGGTCTTACCTTTGTGGGTTTTCCTTTTAACATATACTCAACTGTAGAGCCTAAAATACTTTTTTTTCCCAGAAATTCTAAGAATGAAGTCACCAACTTGTAGGTTCTGAATCATTGTCATATTTTGTGGGAGGTTGGGAGAGTTTGTTATTTCAGATTTTCAGTTTTTGACTCTGCATACTTGTTTGGTATTTAAATGGTGACTTATGATTAAACTTTATTATTAGATCATTTTTAAATCTCTGATGACAAGAGAAATTGTAGTTTAATGCAACAAAATATTTAAAATTGTTATTAAGAGTTACACAGAATACTCTCATGTCCTATAAATATTTGGCAAATATTTCAGGAAGATGAATGTGCTAAACCTCAAAACAGAATAATTACATATTTGTAGCTGGATCATTTAGGATTTTCAGTAACAATTAGAAATGACAGAAAGTAAAATTCTAGAAAACTATGTTCATTTTAACTGTGTCTGATTTGAAGCAATTTAATACCTAAGCAATATCTGCTTCCCCCACCCCTAGTTGTAAATCAGTTGTACTTGAGTTGAACCCTTCAAATAGGTTCAACTTTGTATCCTGAAATGAATATCATGGTATCTTAACCAGGGTAGCTGTTGGTGAAGTGCTTCAAAATGGAGAGTACCTTCTATTTCTATGATACCTGCCACTATAAGATATGCTTAGACAGTATTCAACACTGGAAAAGGCATGTATATTTATTTATTCTTTAGCTATGTAGAGCAAAACACAGTAGGGTCCCTGGCCTTTAGGAGCAAATACTCAGGTGTCAGTCACCTGTATATCCTACAGATACCATGTCTGTATTTATTATATATTTGTATTTAAATTTTTAGTTTTGGTTTGTTTCAGTTAAATTATTAAAAATTGGTATGTCTGAAACCTATCATGGGAAGGACAGTTGCCAGAGGCTTGACAGAAATGCGGCTTCCATTTCTTACGCCTACATGAAAACTTTTTTTGTTTGTTTAAAATTAGTTATTTTCTTAATTAGGTAAAATCCTTTTAGCAGCATTTTCTTGGCTGCTCATCCAGTTTGCTAAGCCTGGAAGGATTTTTGAAATAAATATTCTTGGGGGAAAACTTTGATTAGTGGACAATTATAGTAGGTCCATTCAGATCTTTTTTGTTATTGGAACCATGTGCTTTTGTTTAAGAAGTAACTTTTCATAAAAAAGTGACTTATCTTGTTCAACTAGTTCTTTTAGAAAAAGCAAAGCTGTGTTTCAGAAAGTTAAATAATTTATTAAAGGTCAAACATTCAATTAGTAGTAGAATTAGGACAAGGATCCAGATTCCACATTCAAACTGAAGTGTTTTTCCAGTACGATGTTGTTCACCTTCACAAATGAAGATCACTGGCATGTACTTTAACTTGGCTTTCTTCCCATAGTAATTGATTGTTGCTCTCACACACTTTCAGGTCCCTTTTCATCAACAGTAACTATTGATGAGACAATTGGCCCAGCTCAGGGATATGGCCTATAACTTACAAAGTAGAATGAAGTTTATTGACTTGATAAAAATTAATCTCTTGCGTAGTCCTTATCAGTACCATGTTCTCACCAAGAACTGTAGTCTAGAATTTCCTCTACACAACTTTCTTGCTATGTACTTGGAGTTTATAGAATTTTGGCCAATTTACTGAAAAATTAGGAAATAACCTGTTCTAAAGGCTGAGAGTCTTCCTTCATTGTGTTAGTTAAATCTGTCAGTTAAATATTTCCAAATGTAATTTTTCAGATTTGTTTTTCAAAGAACTCTCTGCCAAGATGTTTTTTATTCTATGATGCTAAAAATTATTTGGAAAACAAATAATATTAAGTCTCAGTCTATTAAGCATTGTTGGTTTAAGATATTCTTAGAGAAATACTTGAAACTGTTTAGGATTGGATTTTTTTCATGTTTTTGTTCATTCAAATTTTACTTATAAGAGGACATTTTTCTTTAAATTTTATTACCGAATTAGCTATTTTAACAGTGACTTGATTGGATTTTGAGTCATATGTGAAACAAGTCACTTGTAGTCCAGTAATTATCAATTATAATTAGGAGAACTGATCTCATTTCGTGTATTTCTCTGACCTAGAAGTAGTCATCTCGCTTTCAGTCAATTGGATCGTTGTACCATTAGCATTTATTCTTTTCTAATTCCTTCAGAGTACACAGTGAATTATCAGATGCTGTGTGGTAATTTGCTGAATTGATATTTATATCTTTTTGTTTATTTTTTATGGACATAATTTCTGCCTTTAAAACATGAATTTGTCATTTTTCCTTTTAAAAAACATATTTTCACATCTGTGAACTTCTTTTTAATTTTTTTCACAAAATACTATTAACTGTTAGTATCTGAATTTAAAAGGGGTCCAATTGGCTTGGAAAAGAATGGCTTTCCTGGTCTCTCTCTTTTTTTTCTTTTTGTCTATTTATAATCCTAAATCTATTATATTTGTTCTTATATCTGACATAGTATTAAATTGAAGGGTGTGTTTATAGTGTAACTACTTTCTAGGTACTTGATAAGTTTATATTTTAAAATTCATGTCTTGTTTCACACCCAGATTCCAGCCATTTAAGCATGTATTTTATATATGTATCAGTATTCCAAATATTGAAATCATTTTTAAAGGGACTGTTAACAAATCTAGTCACCCATAACTAGACCATGACTGACTTTTCCACAGGGGAAGAAGAGGTGAAGGTTTCGACCATGCCACTGTCAGCCTCTTCCCATTCATTACAACAAGGACAGCAGCCTACAAGTCTCCACACTACTGTGGCCTGACAACAGAACTGAGAGGAGAGGATTAGACTCTGGGGTGCTTGCATGGGCAACCGGATTTTTGCATGATTCCTTTCTGATTTCGCATTTAATGTATACACCCAAAAGAGCCAATATAAACGTTCCTCATGCCTACAACTAGTGTGTTACCTCATAGTTGCTAAAGTATTTCTTCATTAGGCCTTCAACACGATTTATTAGCATAATAATTTTGGCATTGTTTCTCATGAGTGATACTATTTTTAACTCACACAAATAAACTTGTAGTACTAATTAAGATCCCAGATGAGATTAGCTAGAATTGTTCTTATTTTGGCTCTATTACTGAAATTATGCAAAGATAATGGTAGTTCCTTGTTTTCTGATTTGTGAAAAAAAATGGTAATATCCTAATATACTCATGAAAAAATTGAAAATTAAGATAATGTCTATTGCATTTCTTTGAATACTTGAGAAGAAAGAAAACATATAAAACAATTGGTGGTGTTGTTTAATGCTCAGAAGGATGTTGTCAGCAATTATTTTTAGTTGTATGGATTTATAGCCTATATTAATGCATTACATGTTTAGAAACTGTTTTTGTTGTCTCTCATTTGCACATTTGCACTTTCTTTTTGAATGGTTGTTAATTATATTTAGAAGGTTAATTATTATAGACTAAATGCAATATCTCTTTTCTAATGCACTGCCTAGTATACCAGGAAATGCCTCAGAAACAGAATTTCAACTTACAGTTGATTTATCAGAAACTTGAATATGGGGTAAACATTGTATGTGAGAAGCAACCATAGTAGTGTAACACTTTTATGGAATGAACGGTAGTTCTGTGAGATACCTGTTTGGAAACGTCATTGTTTAAAAATTGAAATGTGATAATAAAGCTATATTACAAGTACCTGGCCAGAATGAGACTAAGGTGGAGGAGAAGAGATTGGGGATCCTCTAAAATTAGGCCATGTAAGTTGTTGTAGGTAATTTTGATCACAGAAGATAGTGAAGTACTTTATTAGGGCATGATATACAGTGATGTTTTTGGATAATACACAGTTTTTTCAAAAATAGTTTTAAAGCTGATAAACTGAATGGAGTTCTGAGCAGTGGACAAAAGCTGATTCAGAAAAACATGACCATATTCTGCCTGATTAAATATCTGGGAAGAATGGGGAAAGTCAGATCTCTTCTTGACGTTTTCAAAAAACAATTACGATAAAAGATATGCCTTTATTTGTTAAAAATATTAAAAGAGTAATGTGAATACCAAAAAAGGAATCCTAAGGATTTTAAAATAATAATTATTTAAAAAACACATTAGGAGATGAGATAATATCATGTTGGCATTTTTCAAGATTACCTCTCTATATGAAGTCTGGTTATTTTCTGTTAGGTATAATACAGCAAATGGAATAGCTTTGTCCTCAGGTATAGTGGGTAAACTAAAATCTGTTCTTTGATGTCCTTTGATTTGGTTAACTGAGGTATAGGAACAGGTAATCATCTAGCCATTTAAATATTTTTGTAAGATTCTGCATAAGTGACAATCTCTAATTTCTATTCAAAACTGACTTTAGGGCAGCATTACAAGAAATTTAGAAAATACAAGTAAAACACTGTCGACTTATTAGACAGAAGCCTTTGATCATGGTTTAATTACAGTTTCATTTTTGCTGTAAGAAGCCAAGACATCCACTTAATGTCTTCTGTGGTGCTAGGGTTCCTAGGCTTTGGGCTCCCTGTAGTGAAGCTTACTAATAGATAGCTTTCTCTAGCTATCAGTGCAAGCCTTTCATCACCTGGATCTGCTTACCAAGACAGATGGTTTCTTTACTTTACTTCTTTGTGTTGAGAGAGCGATCCGCCTGTTAAACAAGGCTTCTTTCCTGTGGTCGCTTTCTCTCTCCTTTTTCCTTCCTTGCCAAGGCCAAAAAATTGTCAGGTATTTTATCTATACTTGCTAGAACCCAAAACTCTCTCCCTGCCTACTTCTTTATTCTTCACACTTTTGACACACACCAAACATCAGGAAAATGCATCTTGGGCACTTAGGTTTCAGTTTAATTATTTTCACATTGAAAAGCTAAAGATTATCCTTTAACTTTGTAATTTTGAGCCCTTGTAAGCCTAGAATAATAAGTCTCACCATTTTGCTTACCTAATATTTCGATAGTATAGTTTTTTTAAAAAGTTAAGTCTTGAAATCATGTTGGTAATTAATTATATTAAAGCACAGAAGAAATTACACAACACGTAAAAGAAAGTACCACTTCATATAGCAAGTAAGTTGATGAAGCCAAATGATGGTAAAGAATGAAAAATTCTAAAAAATTTCAGAATAGTTTTTGTTAAATGAATGTCTCATGCACAAGGGAAACTTTTTATGCTTTTACATCCCAACTTTTTAAAAAAGTAACTAGTCTGTTTCTTAAATCAGAAACTGTAAACGCCAGAATTCAGAACCCTTTGGATGGACTAGCGAAGTTTTGTACGTATGTACAGCTGTCCATATTTTTCTGTGGAGAAAATCCATAGCTATTAGATTTATAAAGAGCTTGGTGGTACCCCACCCCACCCCCCACCCCAGGAAGAGAATTTAAAAACTGCTACCCTGAAATGACTTTAGTGCCACTGTAGGAAATAGAGAACTGGAGTGAATGATTTAAGTCATGATGAATGTAAAGTGCCTCTTTTTTTATTTTCTTAAAGATTCCATTAGAAAATATTTTCTGATTAATGATATTTTCCTTTTCATTCTACTGTCACATGTTTTTCCAGGTGGTGCTTTTGTATACTGCCCTTATTACAACAAAATATTAGTCAAATATTTGAGAGCCTATTCT
Organism: Mustela lutreola; assembly: GCF_030435805.1. NCBI lineage: Eukaryota > Metazoa > Chordata > Mammalia > Carnivora > Mustelidae > Mustela > Mustela lutreola. The sequence goes on along the minus strand of NC_081293.1, from coordinate 184,979,344 downwards.
GTATGGTGACCTTTAGTTAGGTCTTGAGGGCTGAATAAAGCGTAGATCCTGTCATTAAGTATAACAGTCTAGTGACAGTTTTATTTCAGGTTGTTTCTGTAGGGTCAGCTCTTAATATATTTTAACAAAAACCGTTGCAGTGGTCTAGACTCATTACTCATTGCTCTGACGGTGGCAACATAGGGTATTAAATATTGATACCTGAAAATTAAAATATGTGATAATTTGGAGGGAGTGATAAAAATCTTAATAGGGAAGACATACATTCACAATTTTGACTTGAGTATCTTAGTCATGTGTTTATGCTCATGTCTCTAACTCTTAGTGTTCTAGGTGTTAAATAGAATTTTCTCTATATATGTTCTTTTATTTTTTTTTTTTTTTTTTTTTTTTTAAAGATTTTATTTATTTATTTGACAGAGAGAAATTACAAGTAAGCAGAGAGGCAGGCAGAGAGAGGAGGAAGCAGGCTCCCTGCTGAGCAGAGAGCCCGATGCGGGACTCGATCCCAGGACCCCGAGATCACGACCTGAGCCGAAGGCAGCGGCTTAACCCACTGAGCCACCCAGGCGCCCTATATATGTTCTTTTAAAGAAAATACTTGAATGCATTGTGTCTGTGCACATTTTTTATTGACATTTTTCCTATTCGTATGGCGTTCCAAGCACCTTCAAGATTGCCAGAGCTCTTTTCTGCTGTGACACACGTCCATAAGGTAGCTACTCCCACAGAGACGTTGGCTTAGAAAGCCAAGAAAAAGGAGGAATGAATTGCAGGTGCATAGAAGTCTTACAAAATGATAACCATTGTGTTATTTATGCATACATTAAAAACTAGAGGATGTTTTATCTTTTTGAGTTACAAGGTTTTTAGACTTTTCTGTTTACTTGATCTTTGAGGTAGTCCCAAATTTGTGTAATTGGCTTAGGGATGGATATCATACAGTTGGAAACACAATAATGTTTTTAAAAAGGTTATCTTATAAAGAGGTGATAACCCAAAACAATGATACGTCTTTTTCTATAAAATATAGACCAAAGTCAGTTATCCAGTGTCAAGCTAGTCCTTCTGCCCTTAGTGCTGTATCTTTCTCCTCTGAGTATTTTTTTAATCTGAGTGAGTACCTACTGCTTGTCTCCTTATGTTGAGTAAATGGCAGTAATATACGCAGGTATTTCCACATGAAATGTCTAGCGAACTAATCAAACGCTATGGTGATACAAAAGTAAAAATAGGAATTAAAGAAGTTAATGTAAGGTGGGGCAGGGAAAGGCTTCATAAAGTATGGGGCTTTTCGATGTCGAAGGATGGCTGATTCAAGGGGAAAATAGAATAAAGAGAACAGACGGAACAAAGAACCAGAGACCGAGATTGGAGTGGTCTCTAGTGATTAGGAGAGAAGGACAGTGAGGAGATGGACTCATTTGAGGTATACATGTCATACAGAAAAGTAGAATAAGTATGCAAAAGCCTTGAAAACTGGGAAGGATAGTTTAATCTTGATATGGATGTGGTCAGTGATAGAGAACTCTAGGTTCTTTGCTGAAGATGTAACTTGATTGTAGCATTTTAAAAAGATTAGTTTGATGATGTGTTTGCTTGAAACTGGGACCACTTCGAAAGAAACTTACAAATTTCCATTATGTATATTGCTGGGCAGTGCAAATAAAATGGCCTGGATTAGAACAGTAATAGTAGGAATAGAGAAGAAATGATGAATTAGAAGCCAGAAAATACGAGATCTAGAAAAAAGCCTAGGTGTCTGGTGACCTTTAAAAATTTAACTTTCATAAAGGTACAGATGGAAACCAGATTTCTAGGATTCATGAGAAAAAGTCAAGGATATGGCTACAGCAACCATTGATTACTTAAGATATTTGGCAACTAAGGGAAAGAGAAAGACAAGACGCTTACCAGATGGGTGGTAGATCTTAGAATGCATTGCTTTAAGGTCGGGTGGGTATTTAAATATTTAAAAGCAGAACTTACAGAGCTATTTGAGAGGAAGAAATGGACAGTGCTAAAGAGAAGGTAGGCTAATCCAGTAGGGTAATGGATTTCTCTAATGCTAGGAGGAGATAAGCTCCGGAGACAAGGTTAAGTTAGGGACTTAGCTTTAGAGAAGAGGGCACTGTTCTTTTCAAGGACACCCAGAAAATCTAGGAAAGAGAAGGTGAAATTAGAGAAAATGAGAACACAGGAAGGGACTCACATCAGTTATTATTGAATGCATATTGTGTGAGAATGGGGGTGAAGAGTGAAGTTGGGACTCAGTAAAGAAAGGTGATTAAATAAACCTGTGAAATAAGCCTAGAAGTACATCAGAAAGAAATTCAAGAATTGCTGAGTGAAGATAAGGATCAAATTAAAAACTTCTAGAGTCCAAATGTATATGGTTTTATATATTTCTCTGGTTCTGCACAAAACATCAAGGGTAGACAAAGCAAATATTGAGAGTTTGGTTAGAAGGTGAAAAAGAAAGGGATACAAAAATATGCAGGAAGACAACATTGAAATACCTAATCTGTGGTCAAGAAGAGTCAGTCAGTCCACTAAGGCAGGAAAGAATCAATGGTGTGAGTGTGTTGAAGGGAGTTCAGTGACTTTAGGTTTTGGTGAGGTCACAGAGCAGGAATAGTGTTGTTAAGGGAATGACAGATTAGGAGGCTGTGGTCAGCATGATGACGGTTAGTGCTGAGTGATGAGTGAGAACCAGAGAAAGGATGGCATCTAAATGCCTAACTTCAGGGCTGGAGGTTGGAAAGGCACCTGGCTTTCGTAACCCCTGTGTTTCTTCTCCACTCACTTACCTTCCAGCCATTTCTTGAGAGTAAGAAAGAGAATTATAGAAAGCATGATACTGCTTAGGGAATCCTGGGTCAGGTTTTTTGTAAGTTGAAGACCAAGGAAAACGCCCTGTGGGATGAACGTTCCTGCAGAATGCAGGGGAAGGCTTGGGAAGAGCCAGGGATGAGACTGGACAGGTGTAGGTAAGCCCAGTGAGAGGGGTGGTGGACATGTTACTTATGATGTAGAAGACTTAGAGGCAGTAGGTCTGGTAGTTGAAGAGCCTGTATTACAAGTAGGAGCTAGTTTCTCCCAAGCACACTTGGGAGAACCAGCCCTTCTTATTTAGGTGTACTGGGTCATTCTGCTTTATTTCTATAGCACATTGGAATTAAAAGTAGTAGATTAGTGAAGAGTAGAAGAGAGAGAAATTCAGAATTTTATTATAACATGTTATAAAAATGTTTTGACAGTTTGTCCCCAAAGAGAATGTGTCATGTGAATAGATAGATATAAACCTACAAGTTAATGAACTAATCTATACTTACATTTTATATACTTAGATATGACCTTTAGGGAAAATTGCTGAAGGTAAAGTGAAACAGGGATAAAGATATAGATAAATAAAATTTTTTCTTTATTTAGTTAATAGCAAATATGCCTACTTTGGAAGTACTCTTAGTTTATTGACACTAACATATTTTTATTAGACTTTTTTATTAACATATAATGTATTATTAGCCCCAGGGGTACAGGTCTGTGAATCGTCAGACTTACACACTTGACAGCACTCACCATAGCACATACCCTCCCCAATGGACATTAACACATTTTTAAACTCACTGGACTTGATCCATATGTGTACGATCCATGTATGATATGTCAGCTGACATATCAACTATGATACTTAAAAGTGATAATACTTCAAAGTACAAGTCATTGCTCAAGAATGCTCTTTGTGAAACCATGCTGATGGATCGAAAAGCCACTGCTCCTTCCATCTCCTTTCTGCCCTGTGATTTGCTGCCATGAGTATTATTCTTACCAACCCTATAATGCTGGGCATACCAGCCTTTAATACCGGCTTCCTTAGTCGGGATCTTTTCCCAAGGAATCATTCTTGAGAATCCAGGATTCACAAAGAGAATCTGTTCTATTCCATAATGTTTCAGAGAGTCTGCCCTGGGTTTGAGTTATATGAAAATCTAGTTTATACCTGTTGGGCACCTAGAACTGAAAGAAAGCCTAAGCAATCTAAGCTGCTTCAGAATTGAACTGAAGTACTTAGAAATTCCATGAAACAGCTGGAAGTTGTACTTAAAGAACCAATCCGTTCTCTCCAGGCTCCTTCAGACTGTACTTCCTAAGGCAGCTACTGACTTGACTTCGTTCTTAGGCCACTTCATGTGTGCAATTATTCTGAGGGTTCCTGGAAGTTCCCACCTGACTCAGGAGCGCACTGTGCTTATTGTTGTTCAGGCTCACTATTGTGCTCTCTTAAAAAGCAACACTACGAAAGCTTTCCCCTCCTCCCCGCCTCCATAAAATGTATAAAGCCTCTAGAGCACCTAGTACCTTTTTTTGTTGTTGAATAGAAGGGAAGTTCATGTAACATACAAATAACTAAAGTGTGGTGTAGTCCTGTTTTTTAATTATCTCACTGTTACAATAGCAAAATAAAAAACTCACTCCAGCTGTGAGAATTTGGGCCTATTTTTTGTTGAGGCTGTGTGCATCTGGACTTGGTGTTTTACCTTGTAGGGTGCCATGCTTCTTCACAACAATGTAGTTTAAGATTATGGGTGAAGCAACTTTTATATACTACCCTTTAAAAAAAGGGAGGAAGGCAAGGAGCTGTAGGTAAAAAAGGTTTAGGATACATGTTTTCCTGAGTAGGTAAAAGTGTTTGAAACAACCATCTGAATAGTTTTTGAAATAGCAATAATAGTCTTTCTGTCTTTGTGACATTTGATTAGCATCATGGAAGAAAGGTTTGCTTAGCAGAGATATATACTATAAGTGTAGTGCTCTCCATGGGTGTGAGGGTGAATGTGTGTGCGTGCACGTGTGTTGGTTTATGCTTAGTAATTTTCATTTAAGTCCTCCACTTAACATAGCAGAGGAAAAACCCTCTGGCCACTTTTCTGCGACGTTTCATGTATTTATTCCTGCTATGTTCTGCTTAACTCATATGTTCAGGACAAATGATGCATTTATATATAGTCTGTTTCTAAACTTTTTTTTTTTTTAAAGAAATAAAGACCCTTTGAAACGCAGCAAGGCTTATCTGAACAAATATTTTTGTAGCCTTTTCTCATCAGATTTTAGTCTCACTAGTAGGCATATCCACCCCGTGTCATACTCTTTGGAAAAACCTAAGGGAAGGATAATAAGAAAACTTCTGTCGGAATAAATTTCAGAGCTTTGAAATCTATAACATACTCTAACAGCCTGACTTTTAAAGACCAAGTAATAATGATAATAATAAACATGGCACAGAAGGAATATGATTTGCCCACAATCCCATTCTAACAATATAAAGTTCTCCTTAGCTCTCACCATCTGAATTTGCCTTCCTACATGTAACTCACGGAGAAGGAAACTTGAAGATCCAGAATATATCTCTTCTGTAAACTTTGTTGTATCTTACAGCTTGATTATTGTAGTAGTTCTTGCAAGTCAAGGGCTTTCAACTGTGAATATCAGTGCAAATAATGAAGGCTTTCAAAGTGTCTATCTGCTGATGACTGTTAATACAGATCCTGTAAGTTTTGGAAACTGATATTTAATGTGACCTAGTGATCTTGGAGTAACATTAGTGACAGGTGGAAGAGGATGTAACCTAGCAGGTATTAGTACATAATGTAGACTTAAACTAAATACCAATGTCAGAACTAAATAAAGAATAAAACAGAGGTGGAATTAAATTTGCCCAAGAATTTTCTGCAGTGCCAAAGAGCATTTAAGGACCAGCATGCACGATCACTAGACTGGTGACATCTCTAAAAGAATGAAAAAAATATATATAATAGTAATGGTACCAAGATGTACTACCCTCACACTAAAGCTGTCATCTCAGATTCATCTTGAAGAACTATATGCTACACCATGTAAAACAATAGCATATCTGCTGATAATGTTTCAAAGAAGGAGGTTGTTGTTTTCAGCATAATGAAACAGAGAGAAAGCTCCACAAGGATTTAAAGATGATAATACCATCACCATCTCCAAGAAGAAATGCAGGAAAGCTGACTGCAATCAACTTTTGTAGCCTAGTGCTGTTTCCTTATATGGTGAGATCTTATCCTAAGGACTGTGCTAACATTTACACTCTGTTATCAGTCTTGCATATTGAAATCATATGTATATGGAGCAGAATATAGTGATCTGAAACATTACTGGGATGTTTTTTAAGTATCATCATTTTATATGTTGGCATTTGTGAGAAGACCGATACCCTGAAGCTGCTTATTTTTTCCTTTATTACATCTATCAATTGGGTATCCAGCTAAAGGTAAAGGAGGACCAGTGTTATGACTTCATCAACCAAAGTAGGAAGTTTTATTATTGGCTTTAAGCAGAATGTTGGGCTCCATACCATTGTTCCATTAGAAAAATGAGTTTTAATTGAAACTTATAAATATGGATTACTGATCTATATGCCAAAGCAGGCACCCCCTAATCCCCAATTTAGGGTAAGATTTGCTATCAGATATGTTTCATTTTACTTCTAAACCATTAATTAATGTAACTGTGGTCTTCCCCAGACCCAGATAGGTATAACAAATCTTGAGTTTTAGTGTAGTCAGTGCTGTTACGTGTAAACTCCCAAGACCTCACCTGTATTTTAAGTAATACTTGATTGGAATAAGCCTATTACTAATATAAGCAAAGGTCTCATAATCTCCAAATACACACATATATCCCTGCATTTTATAAACACACTTTCAGGTTTTAATTCTTAACCACCATGAGTCATCCTAATACCTTGTGTTTACTTCTCTGTGTGTTTTTTTTTTCCCTTTCTTTGGATAGAGAAGAAAATCATCTTTCCCCATATAACTTTTCATAGCTAGAGAGGAGTTCTCTGCTAGATAACGTGCACTCCCTGTGTGATTCCCCTACACCATCCCTGACAGGCCTGGATTTCCCTTTTCAGAGAAGCAGCTCTCCCTCTCAGGCTGTGGAGTGTTTATTTGAGGTTCTGTGATCATTTACTTCCCAGTTACCTCCCCAGTCACCAGTCTGCCATCTTTCAGCTTATTTCCAAACTGGCATTTAGTTTTAGGTGACCTTTTTTTTCCCTTCTCTCTTAAAACAGCACATTTAAACAGTAAGTACACTTTGAGTTTTGAAGTAGATTAACAACCACTGCAACTCTTAAATGTTGAATTGATAAAGATTTTTGACATGGTAAGCTGGTATTATCCCCTTTCCCCAACTTCTGATTTATTTAGTTTAGCTCTTTTAAAAATTATTTAATATTCTAGACAATATGACTAAAATTCAGTGTTTTAGAAATATGTATAATTTTTAATAGAATTAATTTTTTTCCACTGACATGTTAATTCTAGTTCGGTGTAAAGCTCCAGGATATGGTGAAATAAGAATTGTTGTTTCTAATTTGAATTTGAGAATGTATTCATTCACCTGGTGTTCTTTCCTTCTTTCCTTCCTGCCTGCCTTCTCAGTAGGGCCCAACATTGATTAAGAATTGGTTCTGTCAAGAATATCTTTGGCAGTCCTTTTCAAATCCAACTTTAATAAATCATAGCTAAGGATGAACACTTAAATAAATGTGTATTTTAAGTGATTTTTAAACTAAGGCCGCTTAGTGGACTGGTGGTGAGCATTTAAGTCTTTGAATTCATCAAGGTTCTTTTTGAAATGCTAATCTCTACAGGAGTATTATCTTTTGTAGGTCTGGAAAGGATGCATTCTTGTTAGGACTAATTCTTTTTAAATTGAGACATCATTTGAGAATTGGAAGCAGAAAAGTTTATTTATTTTCCCTAGTATGTGAATAAGTAGTATAGAGAAAGAAACAAGCAAATAGTCTTATTTTTTTTAATCAGACATTTCATATAGCTAAAATAGCTAAATTTCACAATATACATGCTTGTTTTGAAAATCAAACATTTATTTGTAAAAGAATCCCAAACTATAACAAATATATCTCTTTGGTTTGTAACTAGTACAAGGAGAAAGAGCTCCTAAAGATATGTGCTTGCTTTGTCTGTTGGGTTGGAAATGTTTACCACCATATACATCACCATGATTATACCCATGTCTGTTTGATTTAGTTTTAGTATAAGATAATGAGAAAACTCTTTCATTTCCTGAAATTTTTTTTTTCTGAAATTGAGAAATAAAGCAAATTATTGTTTTAATGTCTGAAATGGTATTTTCTAAGAATGAAGCTCATAGCTGGGTTATGAAGAATTTGTCAATTAAAGTCATATTTCAGAACATGGATAATTTTAGTCTTTTGGGGGAATTTTTCTGACTTTGATTTAAATCCATAAGATAAGAGCCATCTTTCAGAAAAAGATGAGACTGATCTTCAATGTTAAAATAAAAGTAAGCTGTTTAATTAAATGAAGTAAAAAACTGGGTTTGGTGTTTTTTAATAACTTTAAAAATTTGGAAATCTTTTAATTTAGAAAATTGTGAACTTCAGAAATCTTAGGAATTTCAGTAGACACATAACTGTACAAGGATTTGCTGGATAGGTAGCAAAATACGTTGGTTATGAATACAAGCTTGAAGAGGAACTTATACTCCATAAAAGCATTTTATTGGCACTGAACAGTCAAAAGCTATCACTGGCTTTGCTCACAGTGGCCAGCCTCTAGTGAACCACTAAAGACAAAACAACAAACAGAACAGCATCACTTTTAGGAAAGAAGATACAGAGTAGACATTCCGAAAATGTTTGTTCAATGAAATCTGATGGTTGAGAGAGTGATATTGATATCTGATTACTTCTGGAGGCTGCAAAACCTGGGTGTGCTTTGTGTTGCATCTAGACTTCGGAACCACTTATTCAGATTCCTTAGAACATGAGTCACAGCTTTCCTCTTGGTTGTCCTGCGGCTTTCAGTGTTGGCTCCCCTCTCCACTGCGCGATCAGACCTTCTCTTCTGTCTTATCTCCGAACTCTGGAAACCTCAGCTCTTGACATTCACTTATTTCTTCAGTACTATCTCCCCAAAACACTCTCACCATTTTTAGAATGTCACCTAATAATGCTCTTCTTAACCTCTAGTTTCTCATTTGTGATACTCATAAATAAATATGTAAATACATAAATGAATATACGTACATGTGTGTGAATGTGTGTACGTCTTCCCCTAAAACACAGACACACAATTCAGAAAGTCTTTCAAGGGCAACTAGTAATTATAAAAGTTTTTTTTCTTTTTTGGTGAAACCAAAATCTATTTCCCATTTATACTTCTTGTGAAATATGTGAAGGCAGTTACCACTTGTCTAGTAACTTCTAGAGGTTGATGAAGCTTCCTTAGGTCTTCCAGCCATTCTACGGTTAGCATGGATCCTAGTTCTCTCTACATGCCTAGTCTAGTTCTCCTCTACATGTATTTTGATTGGACAGTGAATGCTTTTCTTAAAATATAAAGCTCACACTTTAATAATCCTGATGTGGTCAGAAAATAGATCTATTTTTCATTAAAACTGTTCTTATTCTGTATATTTATAAATTCCTTTACAGTTTACAGAGTCCTTTTATAAAACCATCCTATGGGGTAGATATTACCCCCATTTTGTAAGTGACTGAGGCTCAGAGTGGTATCACTTGAGGTTTGCCCATTGTCCTACAATAGCTAATGTAGACATTGCATATCTGTTTACCTGGTCTTAATGTTACCATTTTACAAATTCCATTACCCATTTGTCATATTAAAAAGCCTGTTGAGTAATACCACTAGACCCCTTTTTCACATGTATTACTGGTTAGATTTCTTTCATACTGTACTTTCCTAATACATTAAAAAAAATCTGAATATATATACCTCTTCATGCTTCAATTTGATGAGGTTAGGGTATACTGTTTGTGTATCACATCTTACAAGTTTGTCTTATGAAAGAGCTATGTGATTGTAAAGAGATAGATAAATGTAAAGAGATAGATAAAGAGATAGATAAACATTATTAACATTTGTGTGAAGAGTTCAATGATTTTTAATTGAGTAGCTGTAATTTTAATTACGGATTCTGTCATCTCTAGAGTTGGCTTCCGCTTGCATATTTAAATTAACTTTGTAGGTTTTGCTGAGCTTGATAAAAATTACGGAGTCAAAGATAAAGGAAGCAGTATCACAGAAACTTACTCATTTTTGTAATTTTATTTAAATTCCAGTAAACTTACAGTGTGATATTCATTTCAGGTGTGTAATGTAGTGATTCATCACTTCCATACATCACCCAGTCCTCATCACAAGTGCACTCCTTAGTCCCCGTCACCCATTTAACTCATCTCGCCAGCCCATCTCTCTTCTATTGGTGACCATCAGTTTGTTCTCTAAAGTTAGGAGTCTGTTTCTTGTTTAGTCTCTTTCTTTTTTCCTTTTGCTCATTTGTTTTGCTTCTTAAATTCCACATATCAGTGAAATCATATGGTATTTGTCTTTGACTTATTTCACTTAGCATAACGTTCTAGCTCCATCCATGTCTTTGCAAATGGCAAGATTTTATTATACTTATACCACGTCTTCTTTACCCATTTGTCATTCAGTGGACGCTTAGGCTGCTTCCATATCTTGGCTGTTGTAGATAATGCTGCTATATATCCTTTGGGTAAATACTCAGCAGTGTGACTGCTAGATGGTAGGGTAGTTCTATTTTTAACTTTTTGAGGAAACTTGATACTGTTTTCCACAGTCGCTGTACCAGTTTGCATTCCCCTAACAGTGCAGGAGTTTCCTTTTTCTCCACCTCTTCGCCAACACCTGTTGTTTCTTTTTGTGTTTTTGATTTTAGCCATTCTGACAGATGTGAAGTGGTATCTGATTAACATTTCCCTGATGATGAGTGATGTTAAGCTTCTTCTGTTGGCCATCTGTATGTCTTCTTTAGAAAAATGTCTGTTCATGTCTTCTGCCCATTTTTTAATTGGGTTATTTGGTTTTTGGTTGTTGAGTTTCGTAAGTTCCCTATGAATTTTGGTTAATAATCCTTCATAATGTCTGTTACTTGCAAATATCTTCTCCCATTCTGTAGCTTGCCTTTTTGTTTTGTTGATTACTTCCTTTGCTGTGCAGAAGCTTTTTATTTTGATGTAGTCCCAACAGTTTATTTTTGCTTTTATTTCCGTTGCCTCAGGAGTTATATCGAGAAGGAAGTTGCTATGGCTGATATCAAAGAAGTTACTGCCTGTGCTCTCTTCTAGGATTTTTATGGATTCAGGTTTCAGAGGTCTTTAATCCATTTTGAATTTATTTGTGTGTTTGGTATAAGAATGTGGCCCAGTTTCATCTTTTGTTTGTTGCTGTCCAGTTTTCCCAACACCATTTGAATAGATGGTCTTTTTTCCATTGGCTATTCTTTCCAGCTTTGTCAAAGATTAATTAACCAGGGGCGCCTGGGTGGCTCAGTGGGTTAAAGCCTCTGCCTTCGGCTCAGGTCATGGTCCCAGGGTCCTGGGATCGAGCCCCACATTGGGCGCTCTGCTCAGCAGGGAGCCTGCTTCTTCCTCACTGTCTGCCTGCTTCTCTACCTGCTTGTGATCTCTGTCTGTCAAATAACATCTTTAAAAAAAAAAAGATTAATTAACCATATAATGTTGGGTTCATTCCTGGGTTTTCTATTCTGTTCTATTGATGTGTGTGTCCATTTTTGTGCCAGTACCATACTTTGTGGTTACTGTAGCTTTGTAATTATAACCTGAAGTCAGAATTGTGACACCTCCAGCTTTGCTCTCCTTTTTCAGGATTGCTTTGGCTATTCGGGGTCTTCTGTGGTTCCATACAAATTTTAAGAGTGTTTGTTCTAGCTCTGAGAAAAATGCTGTTGGTATTTTGATAGGGATCAAATTAAATATGTAGATTGCTTTGGGTAATATAGACATTTTAACAATATTTGTTTTTCTAGTCTATGAACATGGAATATCTTTGCATTTCTTTATTTCATCTTCAGTTTCTTTTCATTAGTGTTTCATAGTTTTCAGAGTATAGATTTTTTTCACTCTTTGGTTAGGTTTATCCCTAGATATCTTACCAGTTTTGGTGCAGTTGTAAATGAGTATCACAGAAACTTTTAAGCTGACACATAGTACCTTAAATTCCGTAAAAATTCATCTAAACACTGCTGTTACCCAATGCTACACTTTACATCCTATTCCAAAAGATTACCATCAGACTTAACAGAACCTGCTCAATTGAAGATATAGTATACTTAGGATATCCCAGAAAGCCCATCCAGAGAATAAATTATTTTGATATGTCTGTTTCTTTGTAGAAATACATTTTGGCTCTCATTGATCACTCTTTTCCATTTGTTTTATGGAGCTGATGTGTCAGTGGGATAGGCAAGTAGCTGGTTTCAAAGTCTTGAATTTGGGCAGGCAGCAGAGGAAAGGAAAGGACTGTGATGTAAAGAAAAAGGACATTTCCAGTGGATAACAATTGTCAAGAGAAGCTTCATGACTACCTGTTCCACTTCAGTATTAAATTTAACTTCCTGTGTAATTCAAATGGAAGGGAGCTAAGATTCTAGACAAAACGCTGCATATTATTTTCCATGAAAAATGCCCCAGATGCAAGCAATAGAGCCAGCAGTCCTTGCTAAGCCTGTCACTCATTTCTGAAGAAATCATCTAGCTCCTAATCCATTTCAGATTTTCCCAAGAACTAATTACAAGCGTGTAGCTTCTAGAGTCTGCCATTTTCTCCTTTTCCAGCACTTATCTTAAAAGTGGTTTTGTGATCACATCTGCAAGGATTCATTCCCTGAAATAGAGTTCATTTTGCACCTAAAGATTTCAAACTCATTTAAATTGAGTGGATGTTCTTTTACTGTCTTTGCACCTTTACTGACAGCTCTCTCCACATTGCTTCCTCTGTCCATTCTGGTTTGAGGATCATGCTCTTTTTATAAAGAAGATGGAAGAAAGTCAAATGAAGACGGAACTGCATAGGCCTGCCTTCTCTTGGGGCTTAGCATTATGACACCAGGCTGCCCAGTGGCTTTTCTAAATTTTCTCCTATTCCAAACTTAGCTTTTTCTTGCCTTCAACATTGTCCACAAGCTTCAGATCAATATGTGTTCTGATTTTAGTCCTCAAGGATTATGACACTCTTACAGGTAGGTTTGTGTTTTTTTTTTTAACCTCCATCCATCTTTTCTAAATGTTCTTTCTTTAGATTTCTCCCCAGTTTCTTTTCTTTGTTAAGAATCATTTATTCTTGCGTAATTAGAAGTCATAGTTTAGCATCTTCTGTGGTCTATGAATCACTGTCTCCTATAACTATGGGACCACCCTGAATCATAGTTTTGTTATTGTTGATGAGTTTTTTTTTTTACACCTTTTTTGGAAAGCTGTTTTTCTCCAAAAATCTGGAAATAGATGTTCAGGGCTCTTTGTTTAGGAAACATTATATACCTGTTGAGATCCAGGTTTGGGAACTGTTCACAATACATGAAGAGGATTAAATCAAGGTCCCTTTTCCTGGAGGAGCTCATAGTCTAGTAGACAAAAGCTAACACATAAACAAGTATTTGTAATGCACTGTGGTAATTGCAGAAATAGCCAGGATACCTGCCATCCAAGGGCTCCAATCTAAGTCATTCCCATTTCTTGCTTCTGTAAATCCTAAAATTATGCCACAAACTCTTAGGCTTCTGTTATGTTTGCAACAGCCAAACAGTTCTTTTTTGGTCAGAAGTCCAGGATAAAAGTTTCCCTTCTTGTTTCCACCTTGGGGAAGGGAGATGTCAGCAAGTCACTTTTGCTAGGGTTATCTTCTTCTAGCGGATTCAGACCTCAGAGATTTAGGGTGGCTGAAAACCCCCATGTCTGTGTACTTTTGTTGTTTGTCATGGTGAAACCATATTCTGGTGACTTCTATATGCTCCCATGGATAATAAGCGCCCCCCCACCCCCAGTTGTCTTTGGGTCACCTCACAGTGCTTTGTTCATAGTGCTCAGTTTTGTGTTCACTGGAATGCTTTCCTTTGCACTTCCAATTTCGGATTTTGTAGATGTCTTTTATTTGATTTTTGCACCTCGCGTCCTTTAGCTCTGTTGCTTCTGTATTCTGGTTCAGGTTCCATCTATTCAAGTCTGTAATGCTTCTGAGATGTACTTATCTTTCACATTAACTTTTCAGTGTACTTTTCCCTCACAGTCTATATAGCTTTATATATAGACATCTTTTCATAAGTATTTTTCCATTTTTAAAAAACAGATTCTGCTTCCTTAGATCCTTCATAAGACAGACATCTGGATGTTTTTCTGGTTCTCATTGGATGATCTGTTTCTCCCCTAAAACAGACTTGTAGGAACATTCTAGAAGAAAAAGGTACATATGCAAACAAAACAAAACAAAACTATATTTTGAAATACTTCTGCCATATTTTAGATCAGCTACCTCTGCTACTCTCTTTTCTGTATGGAATGCCCATGTCCTCTTCAATATCAGCTTCTCGAGTTACCACTTAAACTGCAGGCAGAATGGCAGAACAGTTCATTTTCTTCTTTATGCCCAAAGGACTTTGTTCATACCAGAAGAGCATTTAGTATCACTCAAGCATTCCTTATTTAATTTTGGTGCATTGGATTTTAAAAAAGTGTACACACATCTCAAACACTATTGAAAACATTATCATTATAGTGGCTCTTTTCCCTCCGTTTGCATGCAGACAAGCCTTTTGGCACCCTCAAACATAGCTGATTCCTGCTTCCAGAAAGATTTTTGTGTCTTTGGAAAGAACGATTTGACTCATAGCATTATACAAATATGAATTAAATAGGCTTTTTAGGGGAAAGTGATTTTTCAGGTCTTCTCAAGCTGGATCTTTGATTCAGTAGATATCTTGAGGCACAAGATACACCCGCACGGGCCTTGCAGTAGAGTTTGAGAGATGTGAGTAAGGGTGAGCAGCAAACTTAGTGGGGTCATAGCAGTTTGCTGCCCAGTGGGTATGGTTTGGGCCACAAGTACTGTTCTAGAATGATCTGAGTGGAAAAGAAAAGACTTCAACTTTTGGAATATTGAATAAAAATTAATTAGAAGAAATCAGGAAAGCATTCTAGAGAGGGGGGAATAAAAGCACGAAGTTAAGGCAGAGTCCAGGAAGCCCAGGCCATATTTAGCTGACCCTCATGGCCTCTCTTTTCCTGTTTATGTCAGTTCAACCTTATATTAGTAAAGACAAATTTTGGTTGTTTTTTGTTACTACTTTTTTTCAAGTTCTTCTCACAACTTTTTTTTTTTTTTTTTTCCACTTGGGTTCTTAGGGTTTTTAACTTAGTTTAATTTCTATTTTCAAATCTATTAAGTCCTAAACATTTTGGGTCCCAGTAAATCTGCTCTGTAGTACTGGCCTGTCTTGATTTATAATAAGCATAATCCTAGAAATTTGAGTGTCATTTCTTTTTGTTTTAAGTAGAATAACATTTTTTAATAAACCTGAAGGAATTTGTTCACAAGACATTTTTCCAGCAAATTTTAGTTTATAAATTGAAATTATTTCTGAGGCTAACCTAAAAAGTACAGCATGCCAATACGATAAAGCTTGCTTTTGAGTTCTGGTAGGAGAAATTTTGTATGCTCTTTAAAGTTTGGTTTAACATCTAAGGACAAACATAATTCATTTATATTTGAGTTGCTTAGAGATATGTTGTTGAAGTTTGGAGAAGGTTTAGGATTTCTTAAAATCCTGTGCTGTTGGAAATGCACTCCATCCAAAACTGACAGGAAATCGTATATATAACAGCATGAGGTGGGGTAGGGGAGATGCTATAGAGAGGGGTACAGACTGAGACAGGATGACTGTCCTAAAAATGCACAAATATTTGAGAGTCTTAACTGGCAAGAAGTAACCATAATGGGAACTAAATTTCAAACGCACAGCGGCTCATACCAAGAAAGATTTGTTTCACTAAGTAACCTAGCCACTGGAGGGAGCCTTTGACTTTGAACTATCCAGGACAGTGGTAAAGGCAAGGAAGATAAAAGCTTTTGGAAAACAAGATCAGGTTGCCAACTGAAACTTTGAGGAGTAACCATTAGACAAGGCTTAGAAACTGAGGAGCAGAATAAACTCTTCTAGACATATTTGGGACTACTGCCCAGTTGGGAAGGGTTTGAGCACTGATAGAAATTTAACTTGAAACTCAAGAGGCCTCTGTCCTAGGGACTGCAGATAAGAATGGAGTGGCCTACAGCTGAACATGTGGGCCCGTCGTACCTAGCAAACATGAAAGTAGAGAAATTGGTGGTTTATGAATTTAGCTGTATCTGGTCCGTTTAGTTAATAAGGCCTATGTGTTTGTCACTAAAAGACCTTGCAGAGATGGTGCCAAAAAGTAGGTAGAGAAGGGCATCCAAGAGGAGACAGAAAAGCCTGACTGGATGGTACAGATTGTGTTAGAGGAAGCAAATACTTGGGATGGCCTTTTGTTTTCAGGGTCCCCTTATGTGCGATTTACCTCCCGATGTTGTCATTACACACAAGTCTGGCTTCACACTGAGCAGCAGGTACTGTTTTCCATGGCCCCGTGGTCTGTGGCACAGATGAGAGCAGGATGGAGGAGGCTGTGCTGTCCCAGGGCCCGTCCCGCAGCTTCACCCCCAGGGGCTCCTGAGATGGTTTTGCAGTCTGAAACCAATTTGCAAATCACTCTTTCAGGGGAAGCTTTTATGCAGACTGGAAAAACCCATTCGCTTGTCACCAGTGACAACTTACAAAGAGCAGGTTTTCCCACAATTTTGCTATCATCAGTAGCAAAGTTTTGCATTTCATAATGATGAACACATCGCAGTTCATCTGAGGAACAGAAAGGAGAGAAATCCACTTAGCTGCTGTAATGCTGTGTGTTCTTGTGTAAGCCGTTCATCTGCTCCTGCTTTAGGATTTTTCTGTCAAAGATCTGATGTCAGAATACAGCTTAATTTTATCTTCTAATACAGTTGACCCTTAAACAATGCAGGAGTTCGAGGCACAGAAAAGATATATTTAATATAAATAATTGAAATACATTTCATAGTGCTGTACTGGAAAATATCCACATGGAAATGAACCTGTGCAGTTCAAGCCCATGTTGTGTCAGGGTCAACTGTGGAGCGAGCCATTGCTTAGAAAACGTGTCTTCCTCTATACATCCTACTTAGTAGTTGGACTAGCCTAGTGTTGTGGGCGTTTGAGGCTCAGGGTGTCCGTGGAGTAAGTAAAACCACTCTGTGAATGAATGATTGCTCCTGTCCTTTTACCCCCCATTCCCAGACATTTCCACATGTCTGCCTCCCTGGCATCTCGTTTTACGAAACTCTACTAAACTTTTCATTTATCAATCACATGCAAGCCGGTGGCATTTCCTCTGTTGCTCATTCAGACTTCAGTTGATGAACTTCTCCTATATTTACTTTGTCTTACTGTCTCAATTTTAAACTCCTTGAGAACAGGAGACAGAGTTGAAGTTGTTCCCTTGGTACACTGTACGCCTTCAGTAAATAGTTGCTTTGACTTTGATTTTGGCAGTTTTTATACATACATTTAAAAATTTTTGTTGTTACTAAAAAACAAATTTGTCAACTTGCTTCCTGTGCTGTGACCAACGTGTTATAGACAGGCTATTCGGTAAAGGGCAAGCTGGCCGAATTTTAGACATAATTTCTTCCCTGTGGTGTTCTGATCCAGGGAAACTGAAAGTGTACTGATGATTCTTACCCAGCGGCAAATATGAATGTGATATCTGGCACCTTTGAAGGTATTTTGAATTTCATGTCTTTGAGTTCTATGCTGAAAAATAAAGCTACTACAAACAACTTGGCCTGCTTTCCTGCCCTCAAATTATTTAGACCCGAAAATAGTATTTTGTTGTAGATATCTGAAAATTATAAATTAAAATTGGGGTTTTTTTTAGCATTATAAAACATTTAAACATTATTTGCAATCCTTTAAAAATATACAGTTCTGGGATGCCTGGGTGGCTCAGTCAGTTAAGCCACTGCTTCCAGCTCATGTCATGATCCCAGGATCCTGGGATTAAGCCCCAAATCGGGCTCCCTGCTCAGTGAGGAGTCTGTTTTTCCTTCTGCCCCTCCTGCTGCTTGTCCTCTCTCTCCTCCTCTCTCTCTGTCAAATAAATAAAGTCTTAAGGAAAAAATACTCAGCTCTTCCTGAATATATTATGCTACAAATAATTAAATACTTTAAAAATCGAAATCGTTTCATGTCTAACATAAAATATGTTTGGTAACTTGATTTTCATTGTGCTTTGCTTGTGGAAAGTTTAAGGAGATTTCCTATATCTTATTTGTCTTTGCAGTATTTTGGTAGTAGCAAGGCTTATATTTGAATCAACTACATAGTCCCTCTGTGAAGATGCTGAGTGTTACCCCTACATTCCCTAGGAGAAGACTGTACGGAGCCAGTTTCTGGCAAGTGAGGGGTCCTCTGCCTTGGCCTTTTGGAAAGTTTAGTGTCTATTCAGTATTGAATACTGATAAAAAACAATTATTAGGTGCTCATCAAATAATAAATGGACTCCAGATTGCTTTTCTCTTCTCTCTTTTTATCCCTACAAGAGACGAAAGCAGATGTTACTCCTACTTACGAAATAGGGCCCTGGGATATTGAGAGACTTACTTAGATACCTTAGATTGTAATAATTACCAGTGTAGAGCTAACTTATACAGTCCATCTGCAATTTTCAGCCCAGTATTTTTTCCATTAGGCCCACTGACTTGTACATTCTGAATTGCACCCCAGTATGAAGTCCTGTATCAAGAAAGGGAAATGAAGTTGCATCAAGTTGAGTCCAGTGATCAAAGTTCTGGTACTATCTTAAGGGGAAATACATATTTGAGTGGGATTTTTCAGAGCCCTAGATACAAAAAAAAAAAACGGACTTCCTTTGTGTTAGTGGTTCTCAGCGAGAAATCATTTTGGCTCCCTCAGCAGTCACTTGGCAATGTCTGGAGACATTTTTGATTGTCAGAACTGGGGTTTGTGAGCTCCTGGCATCTGGTGGGTGGAGGCCAGAGATGCTACCAGACATCCTGTAATGCATAGAGCAACCACCCCCCCACCCAGAGCAATGAATTATGTAGTCCAAAATCCTCGGTAGTGTTGAGGTTAATAACCCATGCTGTTGGGTATTACAAGGATTGGACTACCAGAAGCCCTTGTTGCCAGAACAAATTTGAGTCAGAGGCAATGGGGGAAGGGGAGGTAAAGAAGGTGATTTCGAGTATGGCTGGACTGAGAGAGCTGTTTTGATGGAGGTAGGCTTTAGTTAATTTCACTTCATTTGCCCTTCCTTTGTGCCAATGCTTGGCATAGCCACAGTGGAGAAAGCTGAAGAACATTTCTCCTCTTGTTCTAAGCTACTTGGAATTAGTGTTCCCATTCCAAGAGCTCAAGATGTCAGTCCCATTTCCCTATGACACTCGCAGTTTCACTGCAAACCAGTCATCCATTCTGTCAGGGTCCCAAGATGTCTAGGTACATGACTTTGTTTTTTAGCAAGATTGTAAGAATTATAAACTAGCTAATTGATTTCTCAAGGTATCTTATAATCGTAGTTCACGTGGGATGATCTGAGTTTCTCACTGTTTCTGTATCATGTGCCATATGTGAGTTTATTTGGCCAACATAGAGTTGACCCTTAAGCAACTTGGGGTTAGGGGCACTGACCCCCTGCCCAGCAAAAATCCACATAAAACTTTTGACTCCCCAAAACCTTAACTACTAATAGCCTACCATTGACCGGGGTGCCTTACCAATAACTTAAACAGTCAACTAACACATATTTTGTATATGTATTCTTACAAAAAGTTAAGCTAGAGAAAAGAAAATGCTACTAAGAAAATCATAAGGAAGAGAAAGTACATTAGCAGGACTGTACTATATTAACCGGAAAAAAAAGTCCCTGTACGTTGACCCACACAGCTCAAATCTGTGTTGTTTAAGAGTCAGCTGTACTCTTGACTTGATTTCATTAGTCTAAAATCAGAGAAACATCCTTTTAAAAAATGTTTTGGTTTTTAGAGTGTTTTAAGTTTATAGCAAAACTGAGTGGAAATTGCAGAGTTCCTATATATCCCCTCTCTGTGCCCAAGTGTCTTTTGACTTCATTGCAATACTAATTTTCAAATAAACTTTATACAAATGCAGATATTATTATGTTAATGCAAAATTAGGGGTTCCTTAGTTCCAGTTCTCACCAAATATAAAGCAAAAGTAGGGAGAAAATTGTATTACTACGTTATGCGGTATTTTCTTCTTCTTGATTCCATGGAAAAGAGGGACTCAAATCATCTGCATAGGCGTCTTATTGACTTGGGCTATGGCATTGATCAATGGCATTGATCTTCCTCAGAATTTTCCCTTGTAGTTATACATCATCTTTTTATATCGGGGGATTTCATTTCCTTGCTGAGAAGCTTTCCTTGTTTAGAGTTCAGTCTCTGGCTGATGGAAAACCATTTTAAGTTATTTGGTCCAACAGTTTGACCACTTTAAAGGTTCAAACGTGCATAGCCACCAAACCTTCCTGTAATCGACAGTGTTTTGGAACTTTGTGGTGTGATCTTGTTAGTGTCTCATGCAGTCGGATGATTGCACTGTTGATCAGAAACCAGCCCCCCAAGCCCCCTGACTTGTTCCTTCAGTCAAAATATATCTCTATCCTGCTAATCATGGCCCGTGGGTATACTGTCATGTTGCCGTGTTTCTTTTTTGCTTCCTTTTAGTCATGGATCTTATAGACTCCTGGGTTTTCCCTTAAATATTTGGCCCATTAAAAAGTCAGCTGATAGTCTGTACCATGTAGATCAAGAGAGAGAGCTTGGTGGTATTAAAAAAACAACTCAGATAAGGTCTGGGTTCAAGTCCTTGTTATACCAATGATGTGACCTTGAGCAAATTATTCTGGAGTGTGTTTCTTTATCTGTTAAATGGAGAGGATTCTCTCTGCTCTGCCTACCTCACAACGTGAGGGTCAAATGAAATAATAATTGACTATGAGGGGGCCTTGCGAATTGTACAACTCAATGCACATGTAAAGTGGGATGCAGACAGAAGGATGAGCCTTAGGAAACTGCACTGAAAGGAAAGTGGGTTTGAAGAATTTATTTGCCCTTATCTTGGCTTGTCTGTATGGCATAGATGGCCTCTTCTTCATCTTAGTAATTCAGGGATGACTTTTGTTGGGTTTGATTGTAGCTTGTTTTTTTCTTTTTATAAATAAGGTCAGTAGGGTTAAATGCTTCACTTACTGAAATATGATACCATTTGGCATAGAACAGTAATTGGTGCAAAGCAGAATTAGAAAATTCTGAATTCACCAAATAGCATAGACCGCCTGATAGAGTATCATCATCGTCGTCGTCATCGTCATCATCATCCGTGCTGATTGCTAATCAATTCTCTATGCTCTTCTCAAAAACCTCAGTGATAGTTTGACCTACATTCCTATTTCCCATAAAACAACTACTCCGGTAGCCCTGCTTCACCTTTTCCCCTCCAACC
This sequence comes from Mustela lutreola, assembly GCF_030435805.1. Classification (NCBI taxonomy): domain Eukaryota; kingdom Metazoa; phylum Chordata; class Mammalia; order Carnivora; family Mustelidae; genus Mustela; species Mustela lutreola. The sequence goes on along the minus strand of NC_081293.1, from coordinate 184,957,840 downwards.
AATCAGAGTTTGTGGATTCTGGATGGTAGTAGATCCAGTTAGTTTAGCCACAATTTATAAAAAGCCTTTTTACATTGATAGTTTCTTGTAGTGTATGACACTGTTCATAAATAGAGCCAGCGAACTAGCTGTAAGCACTCCAGGACTGGATTTTAAATGCTCAGTAGAACTGTTGGAACAGAGTAGGTAGACTGTGCTGGAAATAATCCCATCTGAAAGGTAGCTCAGCCCCTGCCTGCTCGGCCTTGATGATTACGGAAATACACTCTTTTCAAATTCAAAAAGCCTATTCGTTCCTGCCTTTCTCCTCTGAAATGCATTACCAGTTTTATCATCAGGAAGAACTTAATTATTTGTCCTTTTCTGTTGGCTTATGTTTACTCTTCATAAAATGACTTTTCTTCCATTTAACGGGCTCAGAAATGAGCTCCTATATTGAACTTCGCAGGCTTGATAGCGTAAATCAGCTCAGCCGGCTAAACGCCTCAGTGACTCAAACTTCATAATGTAGCTGGAACTTAGTTGTGCTCCGGAGCAAGGAGTCTTTTTAATCCGGATTATTGACTTACAAGTGCAAGATGGTGAAGTGTCTGTAAGGAAGGATAAGACGCTCCCTCTCCCGATCCTTGAGCAAGTCTTTCCTCGCTGATTTCAGGGGCTCCCAGCTCACGAGCAAAATCCTAACCACGTTTATCTTGCTAGGACAACCCATCTTAAGTGCTCAGTAAAGAAAGAATAATTCTTCTCCCGCTTAACCACTAAAGAACAACATATGTTTCTAACGTCAGCTTTTTATTTTTTTTTTTTTTATCTTTCATTTTTTTGTTGGTAAATCTCCCAGACAACAGCAGTTCTGTAGAGAGTTTAAATATGAAGGAATGGCAGGACGGGCTAAGGGCACTTCTACCCAACATTAACATCAACTTTGGTGGACTGCCCAATTCCTCCTCCCCCTCCAACGCCAACCACAGTGCACCAACATCCAACCCTGCCACCACCGACAGCCTGAGTTGGGACAGCCCTGGCAGCTGGACAGACCCAGCCATCATCACAGGTAACTTTCTCACTCCTTCAGCTCCACTGACTGCCATCCGTTCGGTTTTTAGCACCGATGAGATTAAAAAAGAACAGGTCTCTTCGATACTAACTTCTTCTCACCAAGCCACAAACGTGGCGTGGCCGGTTTTGTGGTCTGGGGTCGTGCAGTCTTGGTTAACTCTGGCGGCCTTGTTGTATAAGGCACTTGGCACCTAGGTTGGTTCTTTGGGTGCAAGGAGGTGCTCACGTCTGATAACGTGTGTGTATTTTTCAGGTCTCAAAGTACAAAAGTATCTAATTTATCATTTTAAAGGAACATACTCCACTCTTTAAAATAAAGCTCTCTATTATAAGGCTCTCTTGTGTACGTATCCCTGTCAGAGAAGGAGAAGCGCAATTGGGGAATGATGGCGTACAACTCTGGGGACTTGGGGACAGTGGGGGATGGTGTCTGTGTAGTGGAAGAGGGGACACGGGTTTCTGTCACAACGAATCGTCCTTGGGGGGCGGAGGATCAAAAAGAACGTGAGATTAAAAAGGTCTTATTTGGAAGGAATTGAAGACTGTAATTTTTCTGTTTCTTTATGGGTAAACTAATCATACCTTAAAAATTCTCTGTTGGATGGCTTTCTGGTTCTTTCTGCCCAGACTCACCATTTTCCCCTCTTGTTTTCTTTTCTCTCCTCAGGTATTCCAGCAACTTCAGGAAACAGTTTAGACTCTCTTCAAGATGACAATCCTCCACACTGGCTAAAATCCCTTCAGGCCCTCACAGAGATGGACGGCCCCAGTGCTGCTCCGTCACAGACCCACCACAGCGCCCCCTTCAGCACACAGATCCCTCTGCACAGAGCCAGTTGGAATCCCTACCCCCCTCCTTCAAACCCTTCCAGCTTCCACTCCCCACCCCCAGGCTTTCAGACAGCCTTCAGACCCCCCAGCAAAACCCCCACAGATTTACTACAGAGTTCAACACTGGACCGCCATTAGGGAAAGAGGAGAAACCATTAGAAAATGCAGGATTTGTCGCACCCTGTTTTCTCCCCCTCAGCCCGCCCACCGCTCCCTTCTCATCTCTTACGTTCTGAAGAATCCAGTTCCTGATCAATTTTTTTTCTCCCCGCCCCCCAGATGCGATGCGATCACAGGGTCATTACCATCTTCTTTTTTTTTTTTTAATCGTAAAAGTTTCTGTTGATCCAGCATTTGAGTGACACTGTTGAATGTTTCCTGAAAAATGCCTTTTTTAAGGAGGGGAAAAAAAAAAATCAAAGGGCAGTCTCAATACTTAGAAAATTACTGTCTGTCTGTTGCGCATAATAATGACATAATCTGCTTAGCAGAAAATGACGATTAATCTTTAGGAAAGGTCAAGTAAATGCATTATCAACTGCAAAAGTTTGAAAACCAGGTTAATTGAAGTGAGATTGCTAAGTGCATGGGGGAAAGCAGTGGTCCTGGCATCCATCTTGTATTCAGCTTATCACTATTGCAGGGGAAAATGCTTTTAATTTAATTCAATTTTTAATTCTTTCGGCAAGTTGATGGAGAGGACTTGATTGTGTCATTAAGCAAAAGGATTTATTGGAAGTTGATAGAAAGACAAATCGATGTGTAGTGGTAACGGGCCTATCGCTAAAGAGTTTACGAGGAGGGGAGAAGTGATTTTTTTTAAAGGAGAAAAAAATTTGGGGCTTTAGATTTAAAGTAAATTGAAATGTTTTAAAGAAGAAAAGTATTCACAGATTTAATACCTATGCATAACGTAAGAGCTGAAATATAAGTGATTTCTTCAGTCTTTCTCCTCTGTCAGAATCTTTTTTTCTTTTACCTTAAATTTGCCTGATTAGGGCGTTATCTCTGAGATAGCACTGCTCTGGGGCCATCTGATCACCATCAGGAGCAATTCTCTGACCTCCTTGCCTGCAGCTTTTACTTAACCCTGTAGTTTCTGGACGTTTGTGCAGTATTGAAAAGACAGGAGAAAAGAAAACAGAAACCTGGTTATAACCTGACGCTAAAACTAAAAACAAGGAAATGTACCTCTTTCTTCAGAATTAAAACTAAAATCTTAAATAAAACAGAAAACTTGATGATGACCCTTGGGTTTTCTTGTTTTTGTTTTTCCATTTTGTTGTATGTGAGTTTGAGACATTTTGTGACAGCAGTCATCAGATGTTTCCATTGGTTTTCATGTTCAACGCTAGGAAAAATGGTACAGAAGAAGAAATGAGAAAAGGAATTCATCTTCTTGTCTGTCTTGACCGTCTTGAAGATCAGCCCACCTTGTCCTCAAGAGTTCCTCTTCCTGCGGCTTTGGGTAGAAGATACCTCCCTGTGCTATCGTGTTATGTAGACCCAGCCTTTCCAGCTGAGAAGCCTCATGTGCCAGACAGGAGCAGATGAGCTGTTGGTGTGCTGAGATGTTGGTTGGCTTGGGAGGCCTGGAGGGACTAGCCGGTGTGGCATCCACGTAGCAGTGCTGTGTGTGAGGGCTGTGCTGGGGAAGAGCTTGGGAGACCACAATGTCTCTGACAAAGACATCCCATGGGCAGATCTTCTATGGCCAGCCTATTCTAGGGAGTACCTAACAGTGGGAAGATGGTCACGGCCCTGATGGGAAGAGGGTGGGGGCCAGAACGAAGCGCTCCCTACCAGATTTCTAAGATCTGCATAGTTTGCATTTCCTGGCTTGGATTACATTCCCAAGTCCAAAGCTGGAGTTTGCACCTTTTCAGCCATATCCAGTAATGGAATCATTGTCGAATGAATCAAGTTGATCTTCTAAATCATGCATTCTGTGCTTTCAGATTGATTTCTTTTTCTTACCTATACTTTGTACTTCAATTTGCTGCAAAACCCGAAATGCAACCAAAAACAATTTCAGCACGGTTATTGGAAAACATAAACAGGCTAGTCTCAAATGTCACTGCAAATAGACGTTACCTCATGAATAGTAAATTGAGTTTTTTTTTGTTTTGTTTTGTTTTGTTTTAATCGAAATGTTCGTGTGGGAGAGGACTAGGAACTGCAGATTCTTTTTGCCCTGTGAACTTGGCTTCGGTCTTCGGAATTTTCACATTGTACTACAAAGTGATGGGTTAACACAGAGATAATATTCAGGTAGCAGTGAATTGTAATCAAGGCTTTTGGGAAAGGGGGCCTTGAATATTCCTGAGGTATGGATATGTCAATAAAAATGTTGCTTGTTTCTGTAAAAGAAGGGAAATTCGACCTTGCAGTCTGTGCTGTGATTGTATGTATGTTCAATGAATCATATACAACGTAAATGTCATTTAAAGAATAATCATAAAACAATAAACACCTGTTGCCTACCACCCAAGTTAAACGTAGAACCTGCACTATCTTAAGGACTCCCTCCCTGCCCCTCTCCACTTACACTCCCTTTTCTCTTCTCACCGTGCACAAACAACCACTATCTCGATTCCGTGTTGACTGTTCTTTTCTTGAGAGTCTTGACACTTAACCTATGTCTCCCTGAACGATTGTTGGGAGTGGAAAAGCTGAGCTGTAAACTACAACCTAGCCGTGCAAGGAAAGGGCAGTACTGTCGTTGTTAGATCAAGGCGTTTAGGAGAAGATCAACAAAACCTTCTCTGGGTCATAGTTTGGTTTTAGCTTCCCTGATAATTCATAAAAGTCAGTTCTGGGACAGTGCACAGGGTCCCAAGTGCATCCTGGAAATCAGGGTCCACCACAGTCAGTGCACATGGAGGGGCTTGTACGTGGGTCCAGACTGGACTGGCAGAGACAGAGTCTCAAGAAGCAGTCTGCTGCCTTGTTTTCTGTGTGTCAGCTCAGAACACCCCACCTTGCTTCTCTCCAGTCCTCTGGAGTGCTGAAGCATAACCCATGGGATTGGGGCGTTTAACTTGGGCTGATTTATTCACCCTCTGGGGCATGGTGGACAGAACAGAAATGCCACTAAGTTTGGTCAAAATCAGATAAGTACCAAAAAGAACCCGACAGGCAGTCTTGATGTAAGAGTAGTGGGAATCTTAGTATTGACAGCCTTCGGTGTGTCTCTCCTGGGTCATCATTCCTGCTGCTACTATTGCCTCGCTCCTTTCTTGGGTCTCCCCCGCAACCCCCAGCAATCTTCCATATATATATTCCATCCTACTCTTTTTTTTTTTTTTTTTTTGTCTTTTGTCTCTAGTTTTGGGAGGAGCAACATCCTTCACTAACTTCTTGAGAAAAGAATGGTGTGTGGGAGATAAATATTTCAGTAATTTGCATGCACGGAAATATTCTCAGTTGATAGTTTAGTGGATACAGGTTTCTAAGTTGTAGATATTTTCCCCTTCAGAACTTCACAGGTGTTAGTCTACTGGCTTCTTGCTATCGGTATTGCTGTTAAAAAGCCCAAAGCCGTTCTGGTCCCTTATGTGTAATCTTTTTTTCTCCCTCTCTGAAAGTTTATAAAAATTGTCTTCCCTGTTCTGGAATTTCACAATGGAGTTCTTTGATATGGCTAAATTTTAATTCATTGTGCTGCACACGATGGGCATGCAGATTTTTAAGATCTAGTGACTCATGTCCTTCCTTTCCGGGAAATTTTCTTATTTCCCTAGTGAATTTCTTGCTATTATCTTCCCTCTTCTCCCTGTCTAGAAATCCCATTATTCAAGTATCAGACCCTCTGGACTTTCTCTGCTTTTTTTTTTTTTTTTTTTCCAATTTTCCATCTCTGTCTTTTGCTCCTCTTTCTAGGAAATTTTATTTGAATGTTACTGTTTATATTTGTAGTTTTGTGTTTGTAGAGTTGGTTTTATCTATTTGCTTTGATCTCTGTCTTCCATATCAGAGACTTCTCCTATTATCTGCTCATGAATAAGACTATAATAAGCTGATAGGAAGTTTTGGAAGCATGAAGGCTTGCCAACTTTGAACTGTACTGTTGGAAGATCTGGATGGGTTTTGAGAATCTGGATGGGTGCTGGAGAATCCCTACTGTCAAGGTCTTTAGGCCTTTTCTTCTGGGCTGGTCAGTTCCATGGAGAGTCATATGATGGCTGGCCTAGAAGGTAAGGGTCTGACTGCCACAGCTGTATTGGTAGTCTCTGTATACATTATGCATCTATTCCCTTAATCCCTGTTTTGAGTTTCCTTTCCAGGGATCAAGTCTTCAGATACCTGCCCACTTAGGGGACATGTGGTTGCACCATGGTGTGGGTTGGGAAATGAATCTAGGGAGCTAACATATTGCAACAGCTTTCTCCATTGTCTTTATTTTAGCATCACTCTGCACATTTTATCTTTCATTCTAGGAGCACATGGACTATCAGTTTCCGTGTCCTTGAAGATTCTGTGGTGTAAATTGCTATGGGTCTCAGTTTCCCCAATCTCAGCTTGTGGCTTCCCAGAGCAGCTGAGTTCACTCAACCCATCTACTTTCTAGGTTGCCAGTTTTGTTCTGCTGTCTCTTCTCACTATCTCCCTGTTTTGTTTTGTTTTTTAATTCTAATTTCAGTAGGCCTTTAGGAAGAAATTAATTTAAATATGTAGGTTTAATCTACAATCTTAGTCCAGATTTGTGCTCTGATTTTATAAGTTACGAGGCATAATTTGTGAAGTGATAAGATAGGGGGAGCTTCTTGCTATTGGCCAATGAGCACTAGCCGCCATGTTGTCTATGGCTTGCTGTAAATGGCACTTGCCCACACTTCGTTTTGTTGATCTTGAAGTGGTTTCTCCAAACAGGATTTTTAACATCCTCTTTTCCGGTGAAGCTCTTGATTTATAGTCAGTAGTTTGCTTTCCAAAAGCTCATCATACTACTTAAATGGTTGAAATATTAGTCTGGATGTTAAAGGCAAGTTTTTACTGTCGTTTGGAGGGGAGGGTGTTGCAAGTCAGGTGGATGTGGGTCATTTTCTAGGCTACATTGAATTAGAACAACTCTAGAAATTGCAGAGGAGGAAAGAATACCCTATCCTTAACTGTATATGAATTGTAACTTGTGAATAGGTAATAACTGTCAACAATGTCTCTCTGCAAGGATTATGCCACGAAAGCCAATATGGAGCAGAATGCATGTAGTGCTCTCCCACACAATGGCCTGAACCCGAAGACATGGCACACACTGCACACACTATTTGAGTTTTCTAGCTAATTTTTACCAACATCGTTTGACTTAAGGTCCTTATTATATTTAGGGTATGTAAACTTTAAAAAAATTAGCTTCTATACCTTAAACATGTCAGGAAATATACCCTGTCAGTTGTAACTATTTCTACCCAAGTGGCTTATCCAAGTGAAAGATGACTCAAGTCATTAGCGTGAATTCTTTAAAAAACCAAATACTTGTTTTGTGGCAAAAAGCGGTACTCCTTTGTGCTTAACACATTGCTAATTTAGTCCTGATACAGCCTCCAGATACTCAGGCAGTTTCCCCATCAGGAAGAGCTGCCTTCAAAAACACATTTCTAAAATTATTTTTGAACCAATCAATTTAAAGAAATGGATATATAATTAGAAAAATCCCCTTAAAGGGTAAAATCATTATGTTATTAGGGGTAACCCAAAAAAGTTGGGAAAGAACATTAACATCAGCCCAAATGTTTAGGGCACATCTGAAAAGAAAGAGTTGGACACTGTAAAGAATGTATGTCGCATTTGATCCATCCCTGAGGGCAAATGAGTGCGTTAGGTGGATGTCTGCTCTAAGTGTACTCATGGCACCTCCTTCCATAACATCCCTTCATCATTGAAGGAAGTAGGTATACAAGAGCAATGGAAACTAATTGGCCAAATAGAATTTAGGGGGGCGGCGCTGGGGAATTTAAAAACCCTGGGGCTTATAAATAAGAGCATTTAAAGAGAAATACTGATCTGCAGCTTTCTTATTTTCACCTTTATTATTCGCAAAACTAAAATGCTGTTATAAAACTGCTATGCAGTCCAGAAAAGTTTTTTTTATTTCATTCCGGTAGCATGCATTCCTCAGCTTTTATCAATCTCTATAATACGCAAAAAGTGGGTGAATAAGCCCAAAGTTGGGTTTTTGTCCCGATCACAGATCTAACAGAAGAACTAGAGCTACTTGTCACCCATCCTCAGCCACATCTATCCATGACGTTGGTCATACTCCCTTTCTGTTCCAAAGCTACAAGTGCTTTGTGCAATTTCTTGCTTGTAGTTATCGAATGACTATGATAAGGTGGGATTATCTGTTTCTCCTGTAATGTTACTAAGTGGTGGTGGAAGAAAAGGGTTTGAAGAGATACTCTTTGTCCCAAATCATAGAGTGTGAGTCAAAAGTTGGTTGGGAAATAGGACGCTTGTGGACCTCTTAACTGTTTTGTGCTTATATTGCATTTTGTTCACATTAAAGTGGACTACCAAGTTAGCCAGTGGCTTCTGGATTTTGTACAGCTAAGGAACAAAGACAAGGTAATTGTCTTCAAATACTTAAAGGACAGTTATGTAGGAGAGGGCATAGGAAGAAGACACAACTGAAACTAAAACATGAGAAAGAGATTGGATTTAATTTAGTCTAACTTTTTTTTCAAACATCTAGCATGGCCCAGGCATAATGCCAGGTTCCTCAGGCGGTACAAAGATAAGATGATCCCCATTCTCATAATCTGAAAAAGTGGGTCTGGTCGGCTCTAGAACAAGACTGAATATGAGTGTCTAAAGTACAAAATGTCAAAGTAGCTCAAAGAATGGAAAGCTTTAGATAAGCGGAGACTTGGGGGTGGGGAATACAGTCTGAGCAAAGAAAGACTTGGGTTGAGATCACACAGGCAATGTTTGGGGATGGCATCTCGGTTCAGAAGAAACCTAGGGTTTGTGTAGGGGACTTGTGAGAGAGAAAGCCCGAGGGTGGATTGGGCACTGATTTTGTTGGAAATGAGCCACTGCCAATTTCTATTTCAGGGGAGAGACATGAGAAGATTGTGCTTTAGGAATATAAAACCCTAGATGGAAATGAGGAAGACGGGAGAGGCAACGGAGGGGTTTTTTTGGGTAAATGAATGAACCTAAAGGACGTAGGGTTTGGCCTCAAAGGGACGATTTTTTTTTTAATTAAAGATTTATTTATTTGACAGTATCGCAAGTAGGCAGAGAGAGAGGAGGAAGCAGGATCCCTGTGGAGCAGAGAGCCCGATGCGGGGCTCCATCCCAGGACCCTGAGATCATGACCTGAGCTGAAGGCAGAGGCTTTAACGCACTGAGCCACCCAGGCGCCCCTCAAAGGGACTATTGATGACTCCCTGAAATTGCCTGCAAAATATAGTATGTGTATGTGTGTTTTATCAAAACATAAAAAAGGGGGTGCCTTGTGGCTCTGTTGGTTAAGCATCCAACTCTTGGTTTCAGCTGAGGTCATGAGATTCAGCCCCTCAGGTTCCTGCTCAGCAGGGGGTCTGCTTCTCTCCCTCTCCCTCTGCCCTGCCCGCTTTCTTGTGCATGCATGTGCACACTCGCTCTCACATACTCTCTAAGAAATAAATCTTAAAAAACAAAACAAAACATAAAAAAGGCCCATGATACCATAAAAAGTCTGGCTAGTAAGCTAAAGAAATAGTCCAGGTAGAGGTTATTGGTTGATCAGGGGGTTGTAAATGGAAAGGTGAAAGAATTCAAGAGGGATTTCAGAATCTTGAATTTTTGCACGTTACTGGACGCAGGTAAAGGATAAAAGAAAAACAACTTCAGAACTTTCTTAGGTTTCTTCTAGATCCTCTGCTAGACTGTAAGCTCTTTGAGAGCAAGAAATCATCTGCTTGTTAACCTGTCTAGCCTCAGCTCTTAACCAAAGGTCCAACACATAATAAAATCTTATTTATATTTAATATAAGTATTTACTTGGGTGAAGGTGAAATAGGCTATGGCTGTGGTTTTGAGCCAGATAACTGCCAAGAATCATAGTGTTGGGCTTACAAAAGGAAATGTGGACTCACGAAAAGGAACTAGTTCTGTCAGGAAGCCGGGGTCCCATCCATACCCCCTGGAAAGGCTGGGAGAGGGAAAGTCAAGAGGGGCTCTACTGGCTTTCAGGAGATCTGGACGTGCAGGAGTCAGAAGAACCTTCACCGAGGAGCTCTCGGCTGCCCGTGGCACCCACTTGGTGATTCTCAGGAGGTCTCGGAGAAGCAGCTACCCAAACCTCACGTTTGCCAGCAGCCGCCTACCTGCTGCCACCTCTCGAAAAGTAGCTACTTCTCTCTGACCTTTCACGTTTGACCTCTGTGCCTCTCATCAGCAGGACCTAACCTGGGATCCTGATGGAAGGAACCAGAACTGTGAGAACGACAGAGGGGAGGAGAGCAGGCGGGGGGTGGAGGGCAGATGACAAGCGGTCAACAGACAAACTGGCTCCCGTGGTTTAGAGCATCTAGAAGGAGTCATGTCACCTCCCTGTCAAAACTCTCTAAAACCTCCCCCAGCCCCGGTACTTTCATAATGAAATTTAAGTTTTGCTGGTGTGGCACCCAGTGCCGCCCCCCTAGCAGACAGAATGATGTTCTCTACTTCATGAGACTATGCACCTGTTCCTTGACTGTCTGTTCTGTCAACCCAGAATGCACACATTATTCATGGCCCCGTCATGGTAGCCTGCTCCTTGAAGCCTTCTCTTGCACTCCTGGGCAAACTTAGGTGGTCCCACCTTCCTTAGTACCTTATAGGTACCTTTACTGATAAAGGGATGATTCTTCTTGTCTCCATATCCCCAGGGCTTAGCATACTTCCTGACATTCAGTTCAAGTAAATGAGGGAGGGAAGGAAAGAAATTTTGGAGGCTGTGGTGCTGTTACATTTTATTGGCAGGAGATCAGTAATCTTCAAGGGATTGGTTTTAATCCAGTGGCGGTACTAAAAGCCAATTGCAGTAGATTGAAGAATGAAGAATGACTAGGAATTAAAGAATCGGAAATAAAACTGCAAAGAAGTCTGATAAAGGGATAATGACAACACAGTTTGAGAGGCAAAACCAGAGTAAAGGACGCAGCCTCCACCCTGAGGGAAATCACAAACTGATTAGAAGTCAGAGAAGACAAAGAATTTGAAAAAGTGAAAATTAAAAAAAAATTTTTTTAGAAGATTTTATTTATTTATTTGATAGACAAAAAGAGAGAGATCACAAGTTGGTAGAGAGAAGAGAAGAGAGAGGTGGGAGCAGGCTCCCTGCTAAGCAGAGAGCCTGATGTGGGGCTCGATCCCAGGAGCCTGAGATCATGACCTGAGCTGAAGGCAGAGGCTTAACCCACTGAGCCATCTAGGCACCCGAAAAAGTGAATTTTTAAAGAAGACTTATTTATTTGGGAGACCGAGAGAAAGTGTGAAATAGAGTGCGCACACGTGTGCACACACACACACACACACACACACACAGAGGCAGAGGGAGAGAATCTCAAGAAGACTTCCTGCTGAGCAGGGAGCCTGATGCAGGGGTTCCAGCTCATGTCTTTGACTGGGATCATGACCTGAGCCAAAACCAAGAGTCCGATGCTTAACCTACTGAGCCACCCAGGTACCCCCCAAAAGTAAATTTGAACAAGAAAACAACCGAACAGAATCAAGAGTGCAAGTGGAGGTTTACTCTTAGTAAGAGGGATACTTTTCCCTGAAATGGACCCAATCAGAATAATTTAATATTGCCCAGAAATGCGCTTTAGTCTTAGAGTAAAAGAAAGGAAAGGAGGTGGTGCACAAGACCTTACATAGACAGGACAGAAAATCTGATGGTGGGACTTTGGGGGTGGGGGACAGGAAGGAATCAAGGTGCTTTCCATAAGGTTTGGGCCCACAGAAGGCCAACAGTAGGGGGTGTTCTTAGAACATACTTCAGTCTCCCAGAAGAGGAATTGGGGTCTGAGCAACTGTGCCCACAACAGCCTATAACTGGGGACAGAGCCTTGTGAAGGAAGGACCCACCAACCAAGATGCAGGAGCCCTCCACAATCCCTAACCTTTCTTCCCAAACTCGGGATTTTATAATTCTCTGGGGATTACCGCAGAACTGAGCAATAGCCAGAATTCAACATGGAGGGTAAAACTTAACAGAATGTACACAGAATATTATAAAATTCACAACACCCCAAATTCCTATATTGACTTTCTTCCAGGGATATCTGCATTCTCTTGTTAATAAAACCCACATCATTTTTAAAAAAGATTTAGTTATTTATTTGAGAGAGCAAATGAGCATAAGTGGGGAGGGGCAGAGAGAGAGAGAGAGAGAGAATCCGAAGCTAAGCTTGTAGCCCTACGTGAGGCTCAATGTCACTGACCTTGAGATCATGACCTGAGGTGAAACCAAGAACTGGACACTCAACTCACTGAGCCACCCAGGGACCCCTCTTTTTTTTTTTTTTTTTTTTTTAAGTCTAAACATGTATTAAACACGGAAGGACCAGGCTGTGACAGGCTGTATGGATACAGCTGACAACAAAAGATATGACTATTTCTTAGGGTTCCTATTTGGGTGACAGAGATCACCATTAGGCAAATGGTCCAGCAGTGAATAATACGGTCCTATCAAAAATGAGGAGAAACATGTTTATAGTCGTGGGGTAAGGAAAACATTGTAAGTAAAACTCAAAGTACAGGACCCTAAAGGCAAAATCTTGATCAGTTTACCAAACTGAAATTTTAAGAATTTTAAAAACAAAACACCATAACTGAAATCAGATCAACAATGGACTGGGACAAAGGACTTGTGAGCTCTGTATTAAAAACCTTCAATAACCTCAAGATACCCAGGCTCTGGCTGGAAGGTGTCACTCTACTGCCACGGCCTTGGGAAGACCACAGCACCCAGGCTAGCTTGTTTCTTCATCGACGCATCGGGATCATCGTATGCAGATGGCGGTGAAGCTAAATGAAATGTTGTGAATGACCGTGCTTTGAAGCTGAGGTGCCCCACAAATACAAAGAATGTCTGATTGCTGCGAAATGCTCTCTTCTCATGAAATCCTGCTGCCTAGGTTCAGGCTGAGTAGAGGGGCTTACATTGTTAGCCGTCTGGACGTCTCTGGTGTCAGTGAAGGACCCCCTGGGCAGCCCCCACAGGCCACACTGTACTCTGCATATCACTCCCCGCCCCAGGGAATGGCACCCACAGTTTCCCATCAGGAAGACCTGCTGTTCGAGTGGTTTCTACATTTGAATTCTGCTACCAACCCTCCTGGGGGAAGCTTTGGGTCTGATTGCCTCAGGCTATCAAGATGACAACTTTGAGTAATTGCCCTTATTATGTTTGACACTTAAAGAGCTACTAATCATAACCAGATGTTGTGAGAGCAACTGTTATCCCGGCTTTTCGTTTCTGGAGAAGATACTCCTGTGCCGTGTGTGCAGGGTATCGAAAGTGTATGTTGGAATCCCGTATCTCAGAAGTCTCATAGGGACCAGCTAATGTGTTCTTATCTATCATTTTAACCCAGTATAGATGGATGAATATTTTAATTTGTCCCTTGAACAAACATTCATTGAGTACCCAGTGAGAATACCAAGGATAAAAAGATGTGTTCCTGACCACCAGGAAATCACAACCTCAAAGAGGAGACTGACATCAATATTTCTTCAAGCTTTTTGATTGGAAAACACAAGACAAAATGAAAAGTATGTAAATCCTATATATACAAATGATGTAGTAACATAGTGGAGGAAAGGTTCAGTTCAGTAATGAAAGATCAAGGCCAACTTCCCAGGGGAAGGAAAATGGAAGCTGGGCTCCAAAGGATGAGTAGAGTTTGCTGAGTGAAGCCTGGGGATTCGGCTGAGGGCTCAGAGGATGGAAAGCAAATGGCATTCCAAGCAGGGAGGTGGCAGGTGCAGGACAGTGAGGAAGGCATGAAGGGACGTACCAGGTAGCGTGGTGTGATTGGGGGATTGTTGGAGGAAAAGCCAGAGGTGAAGCTGGAGAGGTAAGTTGTGGCCAGATTTCAAAAGGTCTTGACCACCAAGTTGAGGAGCATGTGCTTTTCCTTGTAGTCAACATGGACTTTTCATATCTTACAAAGACACCATGTCTTACAAAGATATGTAGATTTTACTCCACACATCGGTTGGGGAAGAATAAAAACGAGATGTAAGGAAACCAGTTAAAAAGCTACTGAGAATAAGCCAGACACAAAAGGACAACTACTATAAGATTCCAATTATATGAGGTACCTAAAATAGTCAAATCCACGGAGAAGGAATGAATAGTGGGAGAAGAGCAAATTAGGAGTTTCTATTTAATGAGCCCAGAGTTTAAGTTTAGCAGTTTTGGGATGATAGAAAAGCTCTGAGATGGGTAGCACAACGATGACTGTGTTTAACGCCACTGAACTGTACCCTGAAAAAAGGTTAAAACTGTAAATTTTATGTTACGTGTATTTTATCACAGTAAAACAACAACAACAACAAACCAAAGCCACCGCGGTCATCCCGGTAAGAAAGTGTGCATGAGTCCAAATTGAGATAATGAGGATAAAGAGGAAAAAAGCAATTCTTTTTTTCTCTTTTTTTCCCCCTTCAATAAGAGCAATTTTAATTCAAGAGACATTGCTGATGGGTAATTGGCGGGACTTACATCTGGAGGAAGAGGTCAGGTAAGAGAAGAAGACAGATGGCTGAGGTCTTTGGCTTGGACGACTGTGTACATGTTGGTTCAGGGAGAAGAGAACAAGGAGTTGGATTTGGGGGGTCTGCTGTGTGGTGAAAACGTGTATGTACACACACACACACACACACACACACACAACAGTGGAGCTCAAGTAGGAAGACAGAGCCAGAGAGAACCATGTAGGGCTTGTTAGTGTGTGGGTCGTAGTATGGAACCAAAATCATTTAGGAAGGAGTGAGGGGGAAAAGAGCCATAAATGGGATCTTGAAGAACTGATGTCAGCTTATGAGACTGAGAAGAAATAGGAAAGAACCAGGAAACAACAACCACAACATGGACGCTAAGAGAGGAAAGAGTGTCATGGTCAGTCCCAGTTGGGATGAAGACAAGACAGTTGGTAGGTCTGGAAACTGGGAGGTAAAAGGGACCTTCTCCGGAGGGAGGGAGGCCGTGTGATCCTAGTGGGTGAAGTGAATGGGAAGTGAGGAAGTGGTAATCGTCACTGGAGACTACTTGGTTGTTTTGTTTCGGTTTTTTGTTTTTTTAAGATGTATTTATTTATTTATGGAGGGGTTGGGGGAGGGGCAGAGGAAGCCAGAGAATCTCGAGCAGGTTCCACACCCAGTGCAGAGCCCGATTTCGAGCTCCACCTCATGACCCTGAGATCCTGACTTGAGACAAAATCAAGAGTCACGTGGTTAGCCAACTGAGCCACCAGGCGGCCTTAATGTTTTTTAAAAATATGAGATTCTTGGGGCGCCTGGGTGGCTCAGTGGGTTAAAGTCTCTGCCTCCGGCTCAGGTCATGGTCCCAGGGTCCTAGGATCGAGCCCCGCATCGGGCTCTCTGCTCAGCGGGGAGCCCGCTTCCTCCTCTCTCTCTGCCTGCCTCTCTGACTACTTGTGATCTGTGTCTGTCAAATAAATAAATAAAATCTTAAAAATATGAGATTCTTCCCCTCCTTTGCAAAGAGCACTAGAAGTTTTATGATTAATCCTCATTCTTAATCTCTTGTTTACTCTTGTAATTCCAATTAAAGCCCAGTCTTACCTGTTGACCACGGGCTGTCACCATCTTCAGTGACACCTCCCGTCTCTGGGAAACCCTCGAGGCCTCTTCTCTGTCTAACTGTGAGGGCCTTAAACTGAAGACAGAAAAACCTCTTTTGTAATTACAAATGACACTGCAAAGACAGTGAGTGGGAAATTGGGGCTTCTGGTGACCTTTGAGAGAATCTCTTCAACAACTCGGCTTTGGGAACTCATAGGCTAGGACGGTTTTCTTGATTCTCGAACAGGACCTAAGCTCACGTACCCAGTGCTGTGATATTCATGGCTGACATGGGACCTGGTGGGTGTTAGAAAATCTGGATCCTGGTTCTGTTGGCCTCTAACTCCCTGTGTGACACTGTTCTGGATCACTTTGCTCATCTGTAAAATGAAGGGTTTGGATTAAGTGATTCTGAAAATTCTTCCCCGTTCTGATACATTCCCACTCTCTTCCCTTTGTGACTGTGGTCCCCGTTTTCCAGATGACTGGCCAGCGCCAGGATGCTGTGTATGACTGGGGGATACGGCAAAACTCAAGGTTCTTCCTGGGACTTGGTTTTTATGACTCACTGTCCCCAGGTATCACTCAGTCCCCTCCAAGGCCTCATGGCTTATCTGGTTTCTGGTTTCCTTGGCCTAATCCACTCACCCTTTCTCCTGGGCTGGCTTCTTAGGGCCCTGGTATTGGCAGATGGCTTCGTTTAGGGCCAGGAGCCGATCTAGAGAGTCTGGGCTGGAGGAGGTGGAAAGAAGATCCGGGCCAGAAAGCTCTTAGGAAGTGAGATGAGATTCTCCCCCATGTGGCCAGTGGTGCGTGAGGTCATGTGTGAGGACAGACTGGCTGAGGTGCCAGTGGCTTCCTCGTACAAGAGGCTAAAAATAGTGGCATTAGGGCAGCCCTCAAAGGTGTGACAGTAGGCGTGACATTGAGAAACCTGCCAGTCAGGATGAGGGAGCTAGCCCGTTTCCCATCCAGGCCAACACTGTCCAGATGAGCCCAGCGCATGCTTGCTGGGGGGCCGAGCTCAGTCTCAGACTGAGGGAAAGCTCCCCAGAGCAGGCTTCTTGTCAGACATCCAGAAAAATTCCCTTCTCGCTGGGGCAGGTGCTCTCGGGTGAGAGGACCCTTCTGTGGGGAGCCGTGTGGGGTGTCCATGTAGGCCCCCAGCTTCACAGCCCGCTTGGGTCATGCCGTATAACGGATTTAGCCCGTCGAAGCGGGATGATGTTTCATGTTGAAGCTGGTCCTTGTAGGTCGTTGTTCAGTTTTAGATGAACCAAGGGCAAGGCAGTAGCCTTCTCAGTCCTCTGATGGAAAGAAAAAGGCACAATACGGGGGCAAGTTGCTAGCAAGACGTGAGGGCAAGAAACCGGTTCTGAAGGCCGAAGAGAACAGCCCTCCAGGACTGTGGCAGAAAGCCCCAGCAGGGACTCCATCTCCGAGCGTCCCAAATGATCTCACTGAAGTCCCTCCGTCGTCCCCGCTGTCCTCGAGCTGGAATACGGATCCGTGTCACCTTCTGTTGGTCAGGCCTGCAGTTGCGTGAAGAAACCCTCTCAGCTCTGTGCCAGGAAACCGTGGTGGGAGAAGGTGCATCATCAAATATAAAATCAACAGAAGTGCCCTCCACTGGACCGTGATGTGGTTTCACCTTCTCATGGGAGCCACTTTCATGGGCACCCAGAGAGGAGAGCCCTGAGGAGAGCCGGCCTTTAGCCTCCCGAGTCCTCGGCCCCACCACGCCCCCAGTTCTTCCATTTCCAGCCTCCCTCCTCTTCTTTCCTGCCCACCTCCTACAGGAAGCCTGCCCTGACTGAAAGAGATCCAAGTGCTTATAAATGTGGCCCTTGCCACAGGACACCTTTCTTTGTCTCCTCTGGGAATCATATTTGTCAGATTCCTGTCACCTTCCATTCTCTAATGTGTTAAGGGCCCTATCTGGGATCCCAGAGTGGTTGCTGGTCTGGGAACACGTTTTAAGGTAATGATTAGAGGCTTAGTGACAATTCTTAGAGCCGGGGCTAGTCATCTTTCCACATTCAGAGGCAGGAGGCTCTGTTGCATTAAAACAGGGGACTCTGGGGGCCCTCGGCTGGCTCAGTAGGTAGCGCATGTGACTCTTGATCTTTGGGTTGTGGGTTCGAGCCCCACATTAGGTGCAGAGATGACTTAAAATTAAAATCTTTAGGGAAAGACCAAAAAAGGACCAAGATCAGGAGCTAATGGGGCCGGGACCTCACCTGGGGAAGGGGGTTGTCCCGGCCTCTGTCCTGCCTTAGTCCCATGATTCTGCTGGTGACTTCATCATTTCAATGCCGTGACAATTTACTTCTAATTCCTAAGCCTTGTAAACCCACAACTCCACTTACGCAGTACCTGATTTCCACCTAAAATTTAACATGACTGCGAAAAACACCTAGAGAGGAACTTAATCAGGTGCCTTTGGCTGTCTGCTCGCCCTGGTCCCATGATCTCCTTCCTTTCCATAAGCCCAAGCGACTAAGTCTGATCCGGCCGGCTGCTCTGACACTGGCCGTGTCCCCCTACCCGCAGCCCCTCCGGGCTCTCTGCACACCTTGATTCGACCCTTGATTCTGTGGGAGGCCGGGAGACATCCTTGAGGACTGCCTCTTGGGACTGGCCAGTTGGATGCTCAGACCAAAAGCCAAGTGACTCAGAAGCAGGTGACCCAAGGCCATGTGACTCCACTGACCTCTAAGCTACTGGGCACCCCCTGTCCCCTGAGGTCGTTGGCACCCCCTCTCCCTTCTTTCCCAGCTCTGACATTGGTTGACTTCTTTTTCACCCTGCTACGAAGCCTATTCAGGAAGAACGAGGAAAGTTTTATCGAACCCTCTCACTTCTGTCTCCCAGAAGTCTTCCTTTGCTCTTTCATGGATGAAGGGACTCGGGTTCTTACAACGTGGACGGTGGCAAAGGTGAGGCCACGGGGCAGCTTCTCTGGTGGGCGGTGTGCCCGTGAGAGGCTCTCCCATCTGGCACTGTATCAACTATATTTTCTGTATTCCTGGCCTTCTGGCATTCAGGGCTCACTGAGCAAGGAAAGACTGAGCTAGCTGGTTCCTAGACACCGCAGACAACGCCTCTGTGAGGGGGACTTTCATATGCCAACCAGCCAATCCAGAGTCTAAACCCTCAACCAGCACCTCTACTGCCTTAACTGGTCAAACCATTACCTCCTGCATTACTCATTCCAGAGTGGGACACCAGCCAACGAGAGACGGCACCTAAGTCCTGGAGATGGCCAGAACGAGGCAAACCAGCCAGTCCTAAGCCTGGTCAGCTATTTTATTCGGCTTCCTTCACTCCTCCTGGCAAAAACACACAATACAGGCTGTTGCTCATGCTTCCCCCACCCCCGCTTTTCTCTCTCTTTTTAAGGATTTTATGTATTTATTTGACAGACAGAGATCACAAGTAGGCAGAGATGCAGGCAGAGAGAGAGGGGGAAGCAGGCTCCCTGCTGAGCAGCGAGCCCAGTGCGAGCAGAGCCCAGCGAGGCTCTTCCTGTGTGGTCTGGCAAGGCCTGCCACTCCCATCCTCTTGAGACCTGTGAGTGACAGATTACCTCCTCAATGGCAGTCATCTTCCAATCTGTTGACCCCCCCATTCCTTAAAGAGACCAAAATCCCTGGTACAGTCTTTTCTTTTTTCAAGACCTAATTGGCTTATTAAGGGGTCCACGAATCAAGCAGTGGTTGGACATAATGGAAGGTGTTTAAAGGAAGGAGGCGGGGCAAGGAAGTTATTAGCCAAAGAAAAGAAAAGATTATTTCAGGCCAGGTCAACTTTGGGCATGGGGGTGGGGTAAGAAAATGGCAGGGGTTTTAATCCTACAGATTTCCTCACTAGTGCTCGGCAGGAAATTTCATATTAATCCTTTTTATCCCCCCCCCCCCCCAGGTACATTTTAAACCCAGCATGGAGGCCAAAGATCTTAGTTAAGCTCTGTCCCTCCTGAAGGGGCTGTATCACTCTCTGAAATGGAGATTGAGATTTCTAAAGTTTTAGAGAAAAGCCAGCCCTGTGCCTGCCCTCATGGCAATGACAGCAGCATCTCTAGCCTTGAGAGTCTGCCCCGCAAACGCTCAGCCCCATATTGTCCTTCCCGGGCTGAGCCAGAGGAGCCCAGAACCTGGTCTTACAGACATTCCCTGTTGTTGTGTAGCCAGAACCTTGGGCAGTGAAAGGGGAGGCATTGAAGTCAGTCTACATCTTTCTGGACGAAGACCTAGGCCGAGTTCAGCGTCACAAGTTAAAGACTCAGACAGACTGACTGAACTTGGATCATTTGATTTAACCCAACTCTTGTTAACGGAGGACCTGCTGTGTGTGCACCAGACACCGTGTGATGGGCTCGGTGAGCCATGGGGCTCAAGGGAGCCAAGTCGTGAGGGACATCATAGACCATGCTAAGGGTTAGTTTTACTACATCCTCAGGGCACAGGATGCAGCAGGAGTTTTAAAGAGGGGAATGGCATGCCAAGATTGATGATTTTAAGTTTATCCAGATTGCTGTGCATAAAATCATAGGGATGACGACGTAGACTTGAAAGAAGGAGATGAAGTTAATATATTTGCTGGCACTAGAGAGAATGGGACACGCACAAGACATCTCTAGGAGGTAGATTTGGCAGAACTTGGGAAGAATCGCATAGGGTGGACCAAGCTCAGATTTGGATGTTTGGTGGATGGTGACGTCATTCACTGAGACGAGGGACATCTCTGGGACTTCGTTTTTTCCTATGGTTCTTTGCAGCTTTCATAATCTTGAGTTCTACTTTCCAGAGAGAAGATTTCTCAGCAAGAAGATGGAGGCAAAAAGAAGAGGGAAGGGAAGTTTACACGAATGGGCACCAGAGTCAGCCTTTGAACATTATGCCAGGCTGGCGTTCAGTGGAGGACTGAGGGTGTGTAGGTCTTGGCCAGAAACTACCCATGACGGCCGCCTTGTGTGCTTCTTGGGAGAAGCATCTTTAAGATGTAGCCCAAGCTCCATTGCTACTGAGCCCCCGTGGAAGTGATCGAAGGGAAGATGAACACCGTGTGCAAGAAATATTTAGGTCAAACTCCTATTAGGAGAGATTGAGCAAAGAAAAGGCCAGAGTCCAAAACCACTATTTTCTTCTCATAAAGCCAGTCACAAGGGAATTCCACACATGCCAGATTGTCTTAATCTGTTTGGGTTGTTATGATAAAATACCATAGGCGGGGTAGCTTTGGCAACAAACATTTATTTTTCAAGGTTGTAGACAGCCATCTTCTCTCTGTGTCCTCCCATGGCAGATGGGCCAAGAGCGGTCTCTGGGGTCTCTTATAAGGGCATTAATTCCATATATGAGGGTTCCAACACTTTCAACTGAATCACCTCCCAAAGTCCCCCTCTCCAAATACCATTACATTGGGCAGTAGGATTTAACATGAATTTTGGAGAGACCAGTCTATAGCACAGGTGTTCGGTAGTGTCTGGTCCTGGACTCCCACACCTCCCAGCTGCAGCTCATTCATAAAGAGGAGCTAGTGCTTACATTAGCAGGGGAGGGCTTGTAGGAGCTGGGGAGTGTCATCAGACCCGGGATCCCACCAGCTCCGCTGCGGTCAAGCCCTGGAGGGCAGAGAATCTTCAAGGACCCCAGTGCCAGACGCACCTCGGTAAGTACAACATCGGGGATGGTGCGGTGAGGGGCCAATCATGGGCACCCTCCTTGATGACTGGGCCCCAATTTAAGCATCTGATGGAGGTGGTGTGTGGGAAGGACAGATGCTGATTCTGCTTTGTCTGTAGCCCAACAACCACAGCTGCTACCCCTGGAGACATTTTCTGGTGACTCAGATGCTCAGCCCTCCTTCTTCTTTAAGATGTTCATAACACGTGTGAATTTCAATCCCCAAATGCAGGTGGACCAAAAGGAGAACACATTAATTTTTACTGTCCTCCCCCATTCTACTGGGCTGGTGGACATTCAACCTTCTGGTTGGGGTTCTCCCCCTTTTTGGGAGTTTGAGGTTAAATTTGGGAGCACTTGGGTGGTGCCAGGGCTTGGGGAGCACCCCTTCTGGGCCCGAGTCACTTGTGCTCACAGGTGTCCCCTGAGGAGTCCATTGTAGGTCTAGACTATGTTGGTCAATTCACGTGTGTCCCACTAAGAAGGCCTTGTCTTTCAGATCTGTGGGTTGGCTTGACCACCTCTGATTCTCCTGGGGTTGTTATCTGTGGTCCAAGGAGCAGGGCATCCATACCAATGGTCCTTCTGTGGGGTCTTGTTGGCCTCTTGGTGGTCTATCCCTGAGAACGTGGCACACGGCCGCCTCTTGGAGACCCCCAATACCCTTGCTTTTCCATTTCCCCTCACGGGTGACTCCCTCAGCTACCTGCCTGCTGAAATCTCTCCGTCCATAAGTGGTGATTATTTTTGCCAGAAGAACTTAACACTATTATTATTCCCAGAATATTATTCTTCCACGGTGTCTTCCTAATAAGTTTCTGTGTCCTCACAAAGAAGGCGACACCGGGCTCTGCCCCCACACATACTGTGCCTCGCAGAGTCACTCACTCCCCAGAGTCATCAGGGAGAGCTAGCCAAGACTGAACAGTGGGCAAAGACCCTTCCTCCCTCCTCCTGGTACTGTGCCTACCCCTGATGGGAACGCTGGGTTCTCCCCCACTAGGGGCCCAACAGAACTTTTCTTGAATTTGGATTAGCCTCTGAACATCTCATCCAAGTGGGGAGGCGTTCCCTGTAGACTTCGCTGCAGGAAATATCCACTGTGTCCTGCCCCTGGTCTCCAGCCACGTCGGCCCCTGGTCTCCAGCCACGTCTGGTTTTTCCTCGGTCCTTGTTCCATCGCTGAGCCTCGGCTGCCTGGCATGGCGGGCGTGTGGGGTCAGCTGGGTCTAGAATCTTGTTGGACCTTCATGGGTTCTGCCCGGCTCTCTCCGGTCACCTGAGATCTCCCCAAGCACACTTCACTTTAACACTTTTGGCTGAGAGTTCTGGGTTTATGCATCAAGTCTTCCATGAAATGTCAATGAATCCTAGAAGACCACCAAAAAGGACACTTAGAGGCCCTAAATCCTCAAGAACGATCTTAGAGCTACACCTTGTTCATTTGAGCTTTGCTGTAGGCTCAGGTACCTGCCCTGACCTCAGTTTCTGCACTGAGCCCTCCGACCATTTGGAGGGCACTGGGGCCCCTCTGTCTCACCTGCCTCAGGTAGAGATGCCCCTGCCTGCCGGACATAACACCCGGCAAATGCCAGCCGGGACTGCTGGTGCTCATAAAAATCCCTCTGCTCTAGAGGCAGACCCCTGGCAGGTGCTTTTGGAACTGCCCGTTCCCTCTCCAGAAAGAGGGTCAGTTCTTTAAGAAATTCCAAGTCTGGCACAGGGGACTTCAAATTCACCTTCTATGTCCCCTCTGTTTCAAGTGTTCTGCGAATCCGAAAGTAATCTGGCTTCAAACAGTCCCTACCACCTGCTTTCTTCGTCCTACAGATGGTCCTGGGTCTGCCCCAGCCATTTAGTGTTCTGTGGGCCCCTCCCCGACAAAGCTTGGCGAGGCACCCCGAAGCGCTACCTCGGAGAGACTCCAGGTCCCCAGGATGTGACCCAGCCACCCAGAGCCTCACAGGAGTGGTTCTCCCTCTTGGATCTGTGATCAGTCCGGAAAACATACATTAACAGTTCGAGAACAGTCTGCCTGCTAAGCCCACCTCCTGTTTGCGTTGCAAGGGGGCTGGGCAGCTAGACGATCACCTTCCAGGCTTGCGCTCAGTAGGGGAAGGGGGTGGTGGAAAGCGCTCCTGGGGTAGCCGGTGAGGCCTACGAAGCAGGCTCACTGTTGTACCTCCTGACCGCATGGCTGGTTTGCTCGCCGTAATAGCACAGAACGAGCGTGGGGAAAACACGCGGGGCTCCCACACCGGACGCTCCCCCATGGAAACAGAGGGGAACAGCTACCTCCTTCCTATGGCTTCCTCCTGCCTTTCTTCCCCTTCATTCAGAAAAATTGCCCTTTCCCTGTTCTGTGTGCCTCCCAGAGAGTTGCCGGGGGCAGGACCCAGCCTCTCCCCGAGTCCGGGCTGGCTGCCCGTGGGGATGGACATGCCGATCAGATCTTGTCCCCTTGGAATTTGACTTCTGAGTGATGGCACGAGGAAGAGAAGGTGTGTGGAGTCACTGACAGTCCTACCTTGAGAGAGAAAGTCCCAGGATTTCTGTCCCCAGAGTCACTCTTGCTACCCTTCCCAGTGCCTGCTTGTTCAAATCTTCACTCCCTGAGCCACCAGTGGGTTTCAAATATTACCCCTTTTAAGTTGGTCAGTGGCAGTTTCTGTTGCTTGAGCCTAAGAAAGCTAACTCACAGTTTCTGGTTTACACTCATCAGGCATCTAGTGATTTCCCAGATTCTCAAATGGCCATGAAGCAAGAGGGTGAGTCATGGGTCTCCGAGAAGGACTCTGGAATATTGTCCCTTGGGTACATGGGTCCCAAGGTGGCACAGAAGGCTGACAACTGGTGCTCAGAATCAGGTGAGAGGTCAGTTGGGGCACTCCAACAGACAGCTTCAAGGTGAGGGTTGTCTGTACGTGTAGGACCTCTCATGGCAGACGTGTCTCTGCATGAAAATCCATTAGTCCTGCACTGGTCCCTTTTGTCCAGACTACTGAAGCTCACCCTCCTCTCATAGCCTCCCCCTTGGCCCAGCCTGGGGAAACACAGTGCACAATCAGAAGAACAGGAATTACAGAGACACCAGAGCTGGCTGGCTGACCGCCTGACGCTATTAGAGTAGTGGTTTTCAGCCCTACTCTTCATAAGCTGGTTCCGATCTCAGTTCCGTGGTTGGCAGCCTCCAGGTCAGTTCTGTCCCATCGAGGTGTCCAGTCCCGGCTCCCGGATCCCCGCTGTTTGTCCAAGAGTGGTTGGGACACTGAAAGACAAAGATAAGCAGGAACATGTAGAGAAAAGGGTTTTATTATGACTTCTGGTAACTGGCCCTGAAATCCTGCTGTTGTTTACAGGAGCGAACTCAAAGAAAAGTTGGTAATATGTGGAACTCTGGAAGAGAAAGGCAGGATTCCACTGAAAAGGAAGAAATAATATGTTTTTTAAATTATTTATTTATTTATTTGACAAAGAGAGACACAGAGTGAGAGAGAGGGAACACAAGCCATGGGAGCGGGAGAGGGAGAAGCTGCTCCTGATGTGGGGCTCGATCCCAGGACCAGACCTGACCAGGACCCTGGGATCATGACCTGAGCTGAAGACAGCAGCTTAACAACGGAGCCACCCAGGAGCCCTGGAAATAGGGTTTTTAAAAAAGTAGTTAGGTATACTCTGTTTAAATGACTTATTCAAATCATACTTACATTGCATAATTAAAGGTGAAAACTTATATGCTGAAGACTTTCGAAGTTGAATGATTAAAAATCAACTTTTTGGATCAGTGTTCTACAGCAGGAGCCCACAAATTTTTCTGTGAAGAGCCAGGTAGCAGATTGTTTTAGACTTTGCAGGCTGTCACAACTATTCAACTCTGCCATTGTGACACAAAAGCAGCTTTTGAGAGCATCTGAGCGAATGGGCAGCGATATGTTCCAATACAACTGTTTACATAAATAGGCAATGGGCAAGACTTGGCCTGAGTCACAGTTTGCCAATCCCTGTTTTGTAAACTGAGAATCAATTAAGCATGAGCGTGGGAATTATTTAGACCATGAAGTCATAAATCAAAAGCCATAATCCACTGGAGGTGGCTTTCCCAAGCTGAACGTACCAAATTTGAAGTAAATATTTTGCGAATCCAAGCCTAAAAGTTTACAACTCCAAAATTTCCAGTTAAAAAAAAAAAAGTCGGGTTTCAGTAAAGCTGTAGAAAACCCATCGTCCATGGTGAAGTTTGGCTTCTTGACCTTTCAGATCAAGAGTATATGAAATTAGGTATTCACGTGAGTAAAGCATCTCATAGACAAGTAGCCTTGAAATTGCTTTACTAATGCTCTCTTGGATTAGTTTTGCCACATTTTAGGCAATCAATTCTGTTGTGTAAAAATATGTTGAGGCTGTTAGCATTAGGATAGATGTTTAAGTTATTTTTAATGATCTTGAAATTAAACAATCGTTGTTAGTTGAAGATTTAAAAATTAACAAATCTTGTGCAAGTAATTCTAGAAAAAGAACTGATCTGTGACTGGAAGGGTTAAGTTTGTGATTGTTTTCTTGTTTTCAAATGACAGAAAACCCAAATCAGATTGGTTTAAACCAAAAGAGAAGTTGCTAGCAGAGGTGTGTGGCTTAATATATAGATTCAATATCACTGGGACCCAGTCTCTCTCCATCTTAGCTCTGTTCTCCATGTCGGCTTCCTTTGTAGGTTCTATAAAGTCATGAGATGGCTGCCAACACCTAGAGAGAAACATCTTTTAGGTTCCAGACCGGTGAAAAAGAGAACACCTCTCTTCCCAAAGTCCCAGTAAGTCTCACACCTCTCATTGACTCTAGCTGGGTCCCACACCCCTGGCTAGCCCAAGACTGTGGCCAGGGATTTGCAAGGCTCCCAAATGGCCCTCACCCTCAACCAGGTAGCCACAGGGCAGAGGAAACTCTGCTTGAAGCATGTGGTCTGCTTGCTGTGGATCACAACGGTTCACTGAGGAAAATGAGGGAAGGCTAGATGGGATCCAAATGGCAAAACCAAGAGCTACACCTTTAGTTTTTTTTTTTTGTTTGTTTGTTTTTTTTTTTTTTAATCTTCTCTTGAGAAACTTCATTGGCCTCCTTCATTCTTAGTGTCAGGTGTGATTTGCCTTACAGCTGTCTCTTAGCATATTCCTTCCTACCATAGCGAACTTCTAATTTATCTGTAGTGGTGCAAGTGTCCAGGTCAAGCCTTCCTGTATAGCCTACTCCACATACAAAATGGTGCATCCAGTTGGGACCACCGTGCATTATCTTTGGAGAGGCCCAGTGCTTTTCTCCTTCCAAAGTACCTGGGGCCGGAGGAGCTGCTTCAAATTTGGAATTAGATGTTTAGATGTGAAAATGTAATGGAAGAGTTTTTAATCCTTCATGTGTCTGGGGAAAGATCATGGGTTCCCAGAGAAGCCCTATATTCTTAAATTCCTCTCATTGTCTGAGCTAATTATTAGAACTTGATTTCCCTAACTTGAAACACAAGGGTTATAAATAATTATGTGTAAATGTGCTGTGTATGGAGACCCTCAAGCTGGTGTGTGTATGGGTTGGCAGGATGGTTCCAGCGGGTGAGGGAGAGAAAGGCCACCAGCTGTGGCAGCTGAGATTGTGGAAGAGTTGTGTAATACCAGTCACTTTTGGGTAAGAGATGGCAGCAGAAGCCAGGCCAGGCCAATGATGAGTGCAGGGATCATGGTCTATGGGAGTGACTTCTAAGGGGTGGAAGGTAGAAGAAACGGAGAGTGATGGCTTGGCTCCTCGTTTGAGCTACTGAGGCGGGTGAGGACTACATGGGAAGCAGAAGTGGTC
Source organism: Mustela lutreola (assembly GCF_030435805.1). Lineage (NCBI taxonomy): Eukaryota > Metazoa > Chordata > Mammalia > Carnivora > Mustelidae > Mustela > Mustela lutreola. The sequence goes on along the minus strand of NC_081293.1, from coordinate 184,930,640 downwards.
ACAAGCTAAAGCACTTATCAAGGAACCATATGAGACAAGTGTGTCAGGCCCAGAGGAGAAGACTTAAGGAGTGAGGAATATTCTGGAACATATTGTATGGGCAGCCAAACAAAGTGGATAACAGGAAACCGTCTTTCTCTTTCGCCTCAGCCGATGAGCTAAACATTTTACCTCATACCATGGGGGAGTTTAACTGTATGCCTAAACAAGCAGCAGGGAGAGGCATAGCCAAGAAAGGTAAGACCTTCAATGTGGGGGAGGATGGAGTCTTTGAGAAGTCAACTTTTTCGATGTTATCCCAGAAGGTGACAGGGAAAAGAGATGTCTGACATGAGCCAAATTTTGCCTCTGTGCCCAGATCTGTGAGGGTAGGGGTTGTGGTGGGGCAGCAAAGGCACCCCCTCCAACTCTGCCCCACACCCATTGGGCCTTCCTGGAGCAACAAAGCCCTGGCTGCTCACTGCAGAGGTCCATGTGAACAGTGGCACGTGATGTCTGTCTTCACCTCATAACTTGCCGAGTTGGGAACTGGGCATTTAGTGTGTTCAACGGAGGTGGGAACCCATGCCACCCATGCTCAAGCTGAGCAGTCTCACTTTCACCACTGAGGTGAACTCGGGGCTCCTCAGTCTCCCCTGGAGCCTCATCCTTTACTTCTTCAGACCCAGAGGCCATGTTTCCGTGAGGATCTTCTTGGCCTCTGCAGGCTGTGGAACAAGACTATCTGGCCTTGAATCTCAGCTCCTACATCGGTTATGAACCTTGAATGAGGAGCTTAACAGGGCCATCAACATCTCGATTTCTTAATCCGTGAAAGAAGAATGTGAATGCTAATTTGTGGTGAGTTATGTAAGGCAATACAAAAAAAAGGTGTAACACAATGGACATAGCTGAGTATTCGGTAAGGTCAGCTCCTTACCGCCAGCTTTCCTGTTATAGCCCGAATCAGGTCTCTCCTGTTCCTTGTCAAACATCTCATTTTTGTATTTTTCCAAGGTGGTGCCTTGGACCAAGTCCCACCGATGCATGTGTGCATCCCATCGTGTGTTTCCTGAACCTTAGAATCGAGTGCCGCCATTCCAGAACATTCCACCACCAGGAGTAGCTGGCACTTGGGTGGCTTTGGGCTTCACAGAGTGGGCGGGGCGGGGGGTGGTTTATTCAGAGTTTTTGAGGAGGATCCTGTGCAGAGTAAGGGCAGGCGTACACTTTCCTGGACTTCTCTCTCTGAGAGGTGGGTTATTAGACGTTTCCAGGTGTTAGGGAGACAGACACATAAGCATTAGAAGCATTTTTTTCTCAGGTTCTCCCCGAGGGCTTCGCTCCACCAATGCACCTTGACAGTTTCTCCCAGATCGACAGCAATATCCTTTGTCTCATGATGACTCCATGACGGCATCTCAGAGCCCAGGCTGGTCGGACTCTCTCTTCGTTGCTTGCCTTTCCAGCTCAACTCATTGTAAAGAATCAGCTTTTAAAGATTGCAAAGCCTGTGCGTGCCGCCCAGGGCCTCACCCTCACCCCCCTCTTTTCTCTGCGCGCTGGAATCAGGCTTCCAGAAAGTACTCTTGTGCCACTCCCAAAAGGCTGCACCTGATTTATATCCGTAGCGTCATAGAGGATCATTAACTTCTCTACACTTTCTCAAACTTATTAAATTATGAAACATGTGCTGCACCTGAGTGCACCTTGGTCTCCCGTGGTGATTGGAGGGGTGAGGAGAGACGTCTGGAAGCCCCACCCTCCCCAGAGCCAGCCCAGCCCAGGATCCCTCTCTTTCTCTCTTCCTTTTGGCAGACAGTGAAGACGTTAATCTCTTTCAGCGGAAGCAGGTTCCCTTCGTTTCTGTCCTGAGAGGAGGCCTAACAGGAGCGGACCCCAGGTCACCATGAGCTCTGCCATCACCGGCTGGGAGCACCCCGACCCTCTGGTGAGTGCTGCTGAAAGAGAGGGAAAGAGAAGAGAGGAACAGGCAGAACGGAGGAAGGGCATGGAAGTGGGGTCCCGGCTGGGGGTCCCGGCGCCCTAATTCACTATTCATGCTCAGGACGTGTGGCTTACGTTCGAGGCAAGATTTTAGATTATTAGACTGGTGTGCAGCTGCCCTCCAGATCCCCCCATCATGAGGCCAAGACTCCTCCCTGAGCACGAAACCCGGTGAGTGCATTCTCAAGCAGGGAGGAAGCGCTGGAAGGTTCTTTGAGTTTTGCCTTTATTCACAGTTGGTCTCTGCTGAATCTAAATGTCTAAATATTTGCTTTCTGGGCTCCTCCGTGTTATGATTTCTCTGATCAGAAGGACTTTCTAAAACAAAGCAAAGGGAAAGAGAGAGGGCATCAGAGAATGAGACAGAGAACCAATATTTACCAAAGCGCCAGTACCCCCCCGGCCACTCTCTGTGTTTTATTTTCTTCCTTCCAAGCCAACGAAGCAGGTGCTTCTGTTCCTGGATTAGGAACCTGAGGCCCAGAGAAGTCACAGTGACACCTCTGGAGGCTTCTCCGGCGAATCCTTGAGCCCCGGCCCCACCACCTTCCCAACCCATTATTGAGCACCTGCAAGGAGCAGGATAAACGGAGTGAAAGAGTGAAGACACTCTTGTTTGAGCCACTGCTCCGCAACAGGTGGCAAGAGCTCCTCTGCGCCAGGGCCGGACAGCAGCCCCGGGTGCCTGGGGGCTGAGTGTCCCCCGCAAACCCGGGCCGGATCCCCGCAGTGGTCCTTGGAGGCTACCCACAGGGAAGAGGCCCCTCAGCTGTCTCTTCCAGGAACTCTTGGGAGGCCCTTCAGACATCTCTCCGCTTATCTCTTCAGAATTCTTTCTGCCCCTACTGTCATGGAAACAGAATGAAATCAAAGCAAACCACCATCGTGGGAAATCAGAGACTTCCATGCCGCGGTTCACCTGCGGCCACGGGAGCGGGGCGGGTCTGGGCCTGCACCCACCCTCTTTCCAGCGGTCCGTCTTCTCTTCGTCTGCGGCCACACTCTTCGGGGATGTGTCTGGTTTCGCATGCCTGTTGCCCTGCTAGAAACTTTGGGGGACATTAAGGAGGGGGAGACAGCTTCCTGACCCTGAAAACTTATGGCCTAGCTAGGGGAACGCAGGACACGCAGAAATGCTTCTGGTCCAAGAGAGAGGACGGTGAATTATGCAACAGAGAGGCAGAGCATGCTGGGAGGTGCGGGGAGAAAAGTCCTGTGGGTGCGGGGAGGTCCGCGGAAGTGATGGGGAGGAGGTGTTGAGCTCTTGCAAGTGGGAAGGGGAAGCAGGGGACTCCAAGGGGGCCCCAGGGGGAGCTAAGATGCTGACGCAGGATAACAGAGGCCACATTTGGAGAAAACTAGACAACCCCATTGGCTAGCGCCGGGTGCATGGGAGTGTTAGCCAACAAACCTAGAGGGCCAGGCCGGTGACCAGAAGCTGTGGGGGGTGTGAGGGAAGTCAGTGGGGCAAGGGACCCCTCTTCCTCCCGGGAACCCCACTGCTGTCCCTGCACCTGAGTCTCCCCCTGCCTCGCCTGTCTGCCCCAGGCCATTGGGCGCTGCTCCCACTTACACGGGCACGCTGCTTCCACTCGTTCGGTCCACACTGAGCACAGGTGTTGGCTGCTGTCGAAGCCGGGCCACATGGAGGAATAAGGCCTAAACAGCGCATTCTAGGACCTTCCAGCCCCGCAACAAAGATGGGTGTCGTCTGTTGGGGTAACTGCACCCTGAGGAGAGCTTTGGCAGGTGTAGACACAGGGCCACGGGAGCGCCTCTGAGGGCAGCTCCAGCATTCTGGGGCCAGGATCCCCAGCTACCTGTCTGGAAGGGAGATCTGCTCCATTTTCTGACCTTGGAGTTGCCCCCCCCCCTCCTTTTCCACAAAGCGGCAGCTGTGCAGACGGGCCTCAGGCAAAGCAGCCTGTCCCCTCTCGGGACTCCAGACTCCAGACTGTACATGCGGGCCCTGCTGATGTACAATGTGGAAAATACTGGTCTTTTTTTTTTTTTTTTTTTTTTAAAGATTTTATTTATTTGACAGAGAGAGAGATCACAAGTAGGCAAAGAGACAGGCAGAGAGAGAGGGGGAAGGCAGGCTCCCCGCCAAACAGAGAGCCCGATGTGGGGCTCGATCCCAGGACTCTGGGATCATGACCTGAGCCGAAGGCAGAGGCTTATACCACTGAGCCACCCTGGTGCCCCAAAATACTGGTCTTTTGAGTCTGGACCTCGACATCTCAGACTGGCCAGCCATGATCCCTGTGCCACGGCCTCTTGCCCCTGGCAGGCCGTCCATCCCCCGAGATGAGACCAGAAAGTCCACTTGCTTCCTTCTAAAATGCATAGGTATGTCCCTCTCTTGTTCCCAGCAGAGGGCGGACGACGGGCTCAACTGTCACCATGATGGCCAAGGCGGGAAGAAGGCCAGGCAGGCCGGGAGCTCCAGCAGCAGCCAACCAACCTATAGCGTCCTGGATGTCCCACCGTGGTACCTCTGCATTCTCTTGGGCATCCAGGTAACACCACCCAGCAGGCATGGGGCCCAAGGAGGCTCTGCCTCAAAAGCCACACGCATGACACCGGGGCGGAATTGGTCAAGAACCACAGCTTCAGTTACTAATATTCTTGTCTTCCGCATTGTTGACCACTGGGGGAACGCCAAGCTCCTCGTGTCTCTCTCATTCTCATTCATTCTCTCTCTCTCTCTCTCTCTCTCTCTCTCTCTCTCTCTCGGTGGGGGTGGGGGGATGGGCATGGGGGGGTTGGAATTAGCAGAGGATCCTCCCTCATGCTGAGCAGATAGGTCACACCAAGGACACCAACTGCATCATTTTCACGAGACTCATTTCAATTTATATGATTCGCAACAAGTAAAAAAATGTGATGAGCAGAGCTTGGGGAATTTGGGGAGACAAGCATAGTCAAACACTTGTGTTTGAACATACCAGATGCAGCCTTCCCAGATGACCACTGGTGGTTTCTATCAACGTGTAAATCATGTGCCCTTTAACCCAGTCCCCAGCACTTAAGAATTTCTCTGTGGGTATGAGGGCAAGACCTGTTAAGAAAAGTACAGAGATGGTCTTGTAACGTTATTGGTGCTGGTAATATCAAACCCCACAACAAACAAATAAGCAAAACCCTAGAAACAACCCAATTATCCTTCAAAGGGAATGGGTCGAGCAAATTGTGACACATTCGAGCAGGTGACTTTTGTATGCAGCTGTTAAAAAAAGATACATTTATCATGCAGTTAGGGAATATTCCCCAATGTGTAGATTGCTTTGGGTAGTATAGACATTTTAATGATAATCTCTTCTTCCTATCTACGAGCATGGAACGTCTTTCCATTTCTCTGTGTCCTCTCCAATTTCTTTTATCACTGTTTTATAGTTTTCAGAATATAGGTCTTTCATCTCTTTGGGTTTATTCCTAGGTATTTTATTACTTTTGGTGCAATTGAAAATGAGACTGTTTTCTCAATTTCTCTTTGTGCTGTTTCACTATTGGTGTACAGAAATGCAACGGGTTTCTGTGTGTTAATTTTGTATCCTGTGACTCTACCAAATTGGTTTATCAGTTCTACTAGTTTTTTTGATGGTCTTTTGGGTTTTCATGGTATCATGTCATCTGCTAAGAGTACAAGTTTGACTTCTTCCTTAGCAATTTGGATGCCTGTTATTTTTTTGTTGTCTGGTTGCTGTGGCTGGGACTTCCAGTACTATGTTGAAAGAAAGTGGTGAGAGTGAACATCCTTGTCTTGTTCCTGACCTTACAGGAAATGCTCTCTGTGTTTCCCCACTGAAGATGATATTAGCTGTGGGTTTTTCATATGAGGTATGTTCCCTCTAAAGGTCCTTTGCTGAGGGTTGTTGTTCTTTTTAAATCATGAATGGATGTTGTACTTTGTCAAATGCTTTTCTGCATCCACTGAAATGATCATATGGTTCTTACCCTTTCTCTGACTTATTCCTTTCCTCTTTATCCTTTCTCTTGTCCTTTCAATGTGATGTATCACATTGATTGATTTGGGAATACTGAACCACCATTGCAACCCAAGAATAAATCCCACTTGATCACGGCGAATGATTTTTTTTAATGTATTCTTGAAATCAGTTTCCTAGTATTTTATTGAGGATTTTTGCATCTATGTTCATCAGGGATATTGGTCTATAGTTCTCCTTTTTAGTGGTGTCTTTATCTTGTTTTGGTATCAGGATAATGCTGACCTCAGAGAATGAATGTGGAAGTTCTCTTTCCTTTTCAATTTTTCAAATAGTTAAAGAATAACAGGTATTAACTCTTCTTTAAATGTTTGTTAAAATTCACCTGTGAAGCCACCTGACCCTGGACTTTTTGTTTGTTGGGAGTTTTTTGCTTATTGATTCAATTTCTTTCCTGGTTATCAGACTGTTCAAATTTTCTGTTTCTTCCAGTTTCAGTTTTGGTATTTTGTGTTTCCAGAAACATATCCATTTCTCCCAGGTTGTCCAATTTGTTGGCAGAGAGTTTTTTATGATACTCTGTTGCAATTGTTTGTCTTTCTGTGGTGTTAGCTGTTATTTGTCCTCTTTCATTTGTGACTTTATTTATTTTTTCATTTTTGATAAATCTGGCCTGAGGTGTATCAATTATATTGATTTTCTTTTTTTCCAAAGAACCAGCTCCTGGTTTCATCGACCTGTTCTATTGAGTTTTTTGTTTGTTTGTTTGTTTTTAGTTTTTCATTTATTTCTGCTCTAATCTTTATTATCTCATTTTTTTCCCTGCTGGTTTTAGGTTTTGTTTGTTGTTGTTTTTTTTTTCTAGCCCCTTTAGGGATAAGGTTACATTATGTATTTGAGATTCTTCTTGCTTCTTGATCTAGGTCTCTATTGCTGCAACCCTTCCTCTTAGAACTGCTTTTGCTGAATCCTAAAGTTTTGGATTGTTGTGCTTTCATTTTCTTTTGTTTCCATGTACTTCTTTTTTCTTCTTTTATTTCCTGGTTAACCCATTCACTGTTTAGTAGCATATTACTTAACCTCCATGTGTTTGTGATATTTCCAGATTGTTTTCTGGTGGTTGGCTTCTAGTTTCATAGTGTTATGGTCAGAAAAGGTGCATGGTAGGACTTTGGTCTTCTTGAATTTCTTGAGGCTTGTTTTGTGGGCTGATACATAATCTATTCTAGAGAATATTTTATGTGCACTTGAAAAGAATGTGTATTCTGCTGTTTTAGGATGAAATGTTCTGAATATATCTGTTAAATCCATCTGTTCCAGTGTGTCATTGAAAGCCACTGTTTCCTTGTTGATTTTCTGTTTAGATGATCTATCTATGGATGTAAGTGGGATGTTAAAGTCCCCTACTATTAATGTATTACTATTGATTAGTTCCTTTATGTTTGTTATTAGCTGTTTAAATGTGTTTGGGTGCTCCCATATTGGGTGCATAAATATTTACAATTGTTATATCTTCTTGTTGGATTGTCTCTTTTATTATTATATAGTGTCCTTTGTCTCTTTGTCTTGAAGTCAATTTTGTCTGAAATAAGTATTGCTACTTGGCTTTCTTTCTTTCTTTTTTAAGATTTATTTATTTATTTGAGAAAGAGAGAGAGAGAGCATGAGCAGAAGGAGGGACAGAGGGAAAGAATCCTCAAGCACACTCCCTGCTGAGGGTGAAGCCTGATGCAGGAATCTATCTTATAACTCTGAGATTGTGACCTGAGCCAAACCAAGAGTTGGATTCTTAACTGACTGAGCTGCCCAGGTGCCCTCCTCCTGTCTTTCTTTTGACATCCATTTGCATGATAACTACTTCTCCCTCACTTTCAATCTGCAGGTGTCTTTAGGTTTAAATGTGTCTCTTATAAGCAACATATAGATGACTCTTTTTTTTTTTAATCCTTTCTGACACCCTATGCATTTTTATCGAAGTGTTTAGTTCATTTACATTCAAAGTAATTATTGATTGATCTCTGTTTACTGCCATTTTATTACTTGTTTTGTGGTTGTTTCTGAAGATTTTCTCTGATCCTTTCTTGTCTTTCTCTCTGTCATATTTTGCTGATTTTCTTTAGTGACATATTTGGATTTATTTCTCTTTATTCTTTGCATGTTTATTAGTGGTTTTTGATATATGGTTGTCACTAGGTTTGTCTATAACCTCTTCTACAAATAGCAGTCTGTATTAAGTTGGTGGTCGTTTAAGTCTAAACCCATTCTTTTCTCCTCTCCTCCCATGTGTTTTTTTTTTTTAAGATTTTATTTATTTATTTGCCAGAGATCACAAGTAGGCAGAGAGGCAGGCAGAGAGAGAGAGAGGAGGAAGGAGGCTCCCTGCTGAGCAGAGAGCCCAATATGGGGCTCGATCCCAGGACCCTGGGATCATGACCTGAGCCGAAGGCAGAGGCCCCAACCCACTGAGCCACCCAGGCACCTCTCTCCTGCCATGTGTTAAGTATATGTTATTATATTTTATATTTTTGTGTGTATGTGAGTTCCTTGACTTATTTTTTATAGAAATATTCATTGTTACTGCTTTTGTGTTTCCTGCTTTTGTACTGTCACTTTTGGTCTCTCCTTTCCACTCAAAGTGTCTCCTTTAATATCTCTTGAGGGGCTGGTTTAGTCATGAACTCCCTTAGTTTTTGTTTGTCTGGGAAACGTTTTCTCTCTCCTTCTGTTTCTGAATGATGTTCTTGCTGGATAGGGAGAATTCTTTTTTTTTTTTTATCATGATAATATTTTAATATCATACTTAACTGCCCTACACTGCTCAGGAACCCCTGGAGTATTCTTGGCTGCAGATGTTTCCCATTCAGCACTTTGACCAAATCATGCCTCTCCCTTCTGGCTTGCCATGTTTCTGTTGAAAAATCTCCTACTAGCCTTCTGGGTCTTTCCTTGTAAGTTAATGACTTCTTTTGTCTCACTGCTTTTAAGATTTTTTCTTTATCACCATAGTTTGTGAGCTTAATTACACTGCATCTTGGTGTGGGTCTGCTTTTGTTGATGTTGTCAGGAGTTCTCTGTGCCTCCTGGATCTGGAGGTCTGTTTCCTTCCTCAGATTAGGAACATTTTCAGCTATCATTTCTTCAAATATATTTTCCGTCCCCTTTTATCTCTTCTTCTTCTTCTGGGACTCCTATAATACAAATGTTATTACATTGGATGGATTTACTGATTTCCCTAAGTCCATTCTTGTTTTGTGTAATTCTTTTTTCTCTTTTGTTCAGCTTGATTACTTTCCGTGACTCTGCCTTCGAGGCCGCTCATTTGTTCCTCTGTTTCTTCTATCCTGTTTTTCATCCCATCACGTCTGCCCTCATTTTGTTTACTGGGCCCTTATAGCTCTGCTGTGTTATTCCTGATCTCTGTGTTAAGGGTCTCACTCATGTCTTCCACTCTTTTCTTAAGTCTGGTGAGTATCGTTATGATCATTGCTTTAAATTCTCTGTCAAGCAGGTTACTTACATCTGTTTTGATTAGCTCTCTAGCCATGACCTTGTCCTGTTCTTTCATCTGAGATACGTTTCTCTGTCTCCCCATTTTGTCTGCCTCTCTGTGTCTGCTTCTATATGTTAAGAAAGTTGGCTATGATTTTGGCTCTTGAAAGTAGTGATGTGGGTGCCTGGGTGACTCAGTTTTTAAGCGTCTGCCTTCAGCACAGGTCATGATCCCAGAATTCTGGGATCCAGTCCTGCATCAGGCTCCTTGCTCCATCGGGAGTCTGCTTCTCCCTCTGACCTTCTCCGGTCTCATGCTCTCTCTTACTGTCTCTTTCTCTCAAATAAATAAGTAAAGTCTTTTAATTTTTTTTAAATAAATAAATAAGAGAGTAGTGACTTTATGAAGACCAGGTCCTGAGTGTCTTGCAGGGCAGTGTCCCCTTCTCACCAAGACCTGGCCCTTCAGGGGAGGCTCCGGTGTGTTGCTAACACGTTGCTGTGGTGTCTGAGTCCCTGCTCCTTTCAGCGCATCATCCGCGCTGCTGTTTGACTGTTGTGGGCTGTGCTTGCTCTCCGTGGTGTTAGTGGGACCCAGGCAGGCCAGCTCTGAAGGGGCAGCACCACCAGCTCCCTCGTTTTCAAAGAAGTCCTCCAAGCACGCTCCACAATCAGTTTGGACAGACCTGTCTCCTCTTTGCTCCAGATGTGGTATAAACTGCTGTGTTTTGTTTTCAAGATTTATTCATTTATTTATTTGAAAAAGAGAGAGACAGAGAGAGGGAGAGCGAGCTTGGAAGGGGAGGGGCAGGGGGCGGGAGAGAGAGAGTCCCAAGCAGACTCCCTGCTGAGTGCAAAGCTCACAACACAGGGTTTCGTCTCACAACCCTGAGATCACCACCTGAGCCCTGAGCCGGAACCAAAGTCGGTCGCTTCCCCGACTGTGCCAGCCAGGCGCCCCTAAACTGCCATTTCTACGTTGCGTCTCCCCACAGGCTGCTGGCCCTTTAAGGGCGGGGACCCGGCTGTCACGCGCCCTTCTGATTGGCCCAGGGCTGGGTCAGCTGACTTTTGCCGCTCTAGGCTTCAAGTCTCCTCAGGATTTACAGGCTCCTGGAGTGCAGCTGCTCTGGTGTTTAAAGCCGAAGGGTATGGGGATTCGTCTCCCCTGTGTGAGCTCCCTGGTGCCAGGACCCATTGCTCCGCCCTCTCTGTGTGCCCGGGTCGCTCCCCGCGGCGGGCAGCCTCCCGCCATCTTTCCGACCTTCCTGACCTTTCAGACGCAGCTTCTTCTCTATATTCGGTCGTGGGATTTGTTCTGCTGGTCTTCAGGTCACTGCTGGGTTTCTTGACTGGGACGGGGGTGATAGCTCGCTGTGAGTGTGGAAGGGGGCGAGCTCAGGATCCTCCGCCCCGCTCCCCGGCCTCCCGAGCTCCAAGTCTCTCGCCCACTTTTAAATCAGATTATTTGGGTTTTGCTGTTGAGTTCCTTAGATATTCTGGATATTACCGCTGTACGGGGGTGGCTCAGTCGGTTAAGCCTCTGCCTTCAGCTTAGGTCATGATCCCAGGGTCCTGGGATCGAGCCCTGCATCCGACTCCCTGCTCAGCGGTCCTGGGATTCTCCCTTTCCTCCTGGTCGTGCTTTCTCGCTCTCTCTCCTAAATTAATTAATTAATTAAATATTTTAAAATTTGGATATTAACCTCTTATAGATAGACGGTTTGCAAATATTTTCTCCCATTCTGTAGGATGCCTTTTTATTGTGCTGACTGTTTCTTTGGCTGTGCAGAGCTTTTTACTTTGATGTAGTCCTGCTTTCTTATTTTTGCTTCTGTTGTTGGTGCTTTTCGTGTCATAGCTAACAATCTTTGCCAAGACCTGACGTTAAGGAGCTTTTCTGCTGTGTTTTCTTGTAGGAGTTTCACAGTTTCAGGCCTTAAATTTAAGCCCTTAATCCGTTTGGAGTTAATTTTTGTGAGTGGTGCGAGATAGGAGTTCCATTTTTCATTCTTCTGTGTGTGGCTGTCTGGATTTTGCAGCACCATTAATTTTTTCAATTTATTATTATTATTATTATTATTATTATTATTATTATTTTTTGCAGCACCATTAATTGACGACACTACCCTTTCCCCCACAAGTCTTTTGGCTTCCTTGTCAAATATTGGTTGACCATATGTGCATGGGTTTATTTCTGGGCTCTCAATTCTGTTCTTTTGGTCTATTTGTCTACTTTTATGATAGTACCATTCTGGTTTCTCCTTTTTTGTTTGTTGGATTTTTGAAAATAACATGCTTCCAGTTTTCAAAAACTGCTATCAAATTCAGCAAAAAATCTGCATATGTCATTGGTAAACGAATGAAATCCGGTATATTTTTATTATTTCATTTTTGCTGTACTTTTTAAGGTAAAGGAAAATAACAGCCAGTTTTCAGGTACAATGCTGTTTGATTACTGTAGCTTTATAACAAAGTTTGAAATGAGGAATTATGATGGCTGCAGTTTTGTTCTTCTTTCTCAGGATTGCTTTGGCTATTTGAGGTCTTTTGTTGTCCCATACAAATTATAGCATTGGTTTTTTGTTTTTTTTTTCTATTCTTGTGAACAAGGTCATTGAAATTTTGACAGCAATTTCATTGACTCTATACCTGGCTTTGAATAGTTTGGACATTTTTTAAAAAGATTTTATTTATTTATTTGACAGAGAGATCACAAGGAGGCAGAGAGGAGGCAGGCAGACAGAGGGGGGAAGCAGGCTCCCTGCTGAGCAGAGAGCCTGATGCCAGGCTCAATCCCAGGACCCTGAGATCATGACCTGAGCAGAAGGCAGAGGCTTAACTCACTGAGACACCCAGGTGCCCCAGTATGGACTTTTTTTTTTTTTTTAAGTATTTATTTACTTGACAGAGAGAGAGATCACAAGTAGGCTGAGAGGCAGCCAGAGAGAGAGAGAGGGAAGCAGGCTCCCCGCTGAGCATAGAGCCTGATGTGGGGCTTGATTCCAGGACCCTGAGACCATGACCTGAGCGGAAGGCAGAGGCTTAACCTGCTGAGCCACCCATTTAATGACATACATTCCTCCTCCCTTCTGCTAACTTTAGGCTTACTTTATTCTTCTTGTTCTAGTTCCTGGAGGTGTAGAATTAGGCTCCTTGAGATTTTTCTTCTATGCCTTTATCACTATGAGCTTCCCTCTTAAAACTACTTTCCTGTGGCCCAGGAATTTTGATATCTTGGGTTTCCATTTCTGTTTTTCTCATTTTATTTTTTTGTCATTTCCCTTTTGATTTCTTCTTATTCCCATTGGTTTCTCAGGGGGATGTTGCTTATTTTCCACAGATTTGTGAATTTTCTGGTTTTCCTCCTTTATACCATTACCATCAGAAAAGACCCTTGGTATGATTCCCTTCTTAAATTTGCCACAGCTGTTTGTGACTTAACATATGATCTGTCCAGGGGAATGTGCTTAAGGCTTCCTGGTCATTAGTCTTGCCCTCACCTTGTACATTGTTTTAATTATGAGCCTCTTGTCTTGCTCTTTTTCTTTTTCCTTATATTTTTTTAAAGAATTTTTTAAAAAAGATATTATTTATTTATTTTACAAAGAGAGGGAGCTCAAGTAGGCAGAGAGTCAGGCAGAGGGAGAATGAGAAGCAGAGGAGGGAGCCTGCTTCTAGGCTCGATCCCAGGACCCTGGGATCATGACCTGAGCTGAAGGCAGACACTTAACTGACTGAGCCACCCAGTCACCCCTCTTGCCTTGTTCTTATTCTTTTTTTTTTTTTTTTAAGATATTATTTATTTCAATCTCAAGTAGGTGGAGAGGCAGGCAGAGAGAGAGAGAGAGAGAGGAGGAAGCAGGCTCCCCACTGAGTAGAGAGCCCCATGCGGGACCCTGAGATCATAACCTGAGCCGAAGGCAGAGGTTTAACCCACTGAGCCATCCAGGTGCCCCACCTTGTTCTTATTCTTAAGACCCCCTCTTTGGTTCCTGTTATGTCCTCCTGTTTTGTGTCCTTGCCTGGGTTTCTTACCCAGAATATCAGTTCCCAGTGTTGGGGTTGTGCCCTTGAACCCCAGACCCTCTGGCTGGGTCTCTGTTTCTTACTGCCTGGTCTCCCTCATCCCCACTGTTGATCTGAATGTCTGCCTGTCACTCCTGGTCAGGCTTCTCTGAGACCAGAGGTAGAACTCTTTCCTCTGGCTGGGGACCAGGAATGAGGGTTGGGGAGGCAGCCGCAACACCGACGTGCTTGTCCACTCTCTCTGCTCTGCCCACAGCACTTCCTCACGGCCCTGGGGGGACTCGTGGCAGTGCCACTCATCCTGGCCAAGGACCTGTGCCTGCAGCATGACCCCCTGACTCAGAGCTACCTCATCAGCACCATTTTCTTCGTCTCTGGCCTCTGCACTCTCCTGCAAGTGTTTTTAGGAGTCAGGTAGGTAAAACTTTTTCCCCTGGCTTCTGACTTTTCCTTGCTGGAGTATCAGCAAGATTTGCTCTGCTTGCAGCTGGAGAGGTGGTTAGGCAGCTGGTGGGACCTGCTAAAGGGAACACGGGACTAGGAATCAGAGCCTGGGTTCAAGTCCTTACTCCAACACTTAACTGTCTGTACTAGCTAGGATTCTTGATTAAAGTTACATAAATCCAGATTAGCTTAGGCAAAAATTCATTCTTTATTAATGTATAAGATCAACGTAGGAGAAAGGCAAGGTGCATCACATGTCAGGAACAGGGACTCGGAAGATGGGACTTCTCTTGTTTCTATAGAGGCCTTCCCCTAATGTTTGTGAGATGCAGGGCAAGAATACAAACAGGTTCCCACACACTGTGTGTCTAAATATTGGAGAGTTACAAACCGAAGTTACAAATTCTTAGATAAGATCTGTTCTGATCATTCTGCCTGGAAGGCCAGGTTTGAATTTACAATTCTGCCACTGCTCTAAGTTCTACTTTAGGACTTAACCTCACGGGAGGCAGGGGCAGCCCCTAGCCTGTGGCCTTCCCCCTTCTCTTCCTAGCTCAAGCTTTGCTCCAGAGCCCAAATGGTCTAACATGCATGAATGTGGACACCCCAGCCTGCTTGTCCAAGCTCCACACCCAGCCCCAACACACACACGCGCATACACACACATACCACATTCCCCAAACAGCAGACGCTTGGCCCTCCTTAGGCTTGGGGGTGTGCACATTTGCTTCATGGTCGGCCTTCAGCAGGACAGACCTGGGGAGGAGACCCCAGAAGCCTCTGGAAAAGACTCAGGGCCATTTACACTGAGAATTCTTGGCTCTCAAAGGGGAGAGGCACATGAGTTTGACGTGGACATGTCTCCCAGAGAAGGCAGAGTGGAGCCCTCTGGAGCGTCGGGCTAGGTGCGGGGGGCTCTTCTGTCCTGTCTGAAGACAGTCTCCTCATCACACTGCCAGTGCCTGACTATGTTGGCGCAGACAGGCATCCCGCAGAGGAGTGTAGACAGGCTCTGGCAGTCCTCACACTTTTCTCCCAAAGCAGGTGAGATCTGCTCTGGAGAGTCTCCCGTTTTAAAATCCCAGGGAAGAGCACTGATTGGTGCAATATAAGCCAAATGCCCAGCTCTCACCCACCGGGGCGACAAATATGGAGACTCCCCTTGACAGTTTCCCGAAGAGTCAGGGAAGAGGAGTTCTGTTCTGAGGAGACGAGTTGGCAGAGGCTCACTAGTGGGGTACGTGGTTTGGGACCCATAAAACAAGGTCGATGCCGGCACTGTCTTTCCTCCCTTAGAGTCCCACTGAGATGAGCAATTGTTCAAATTGGTGCAGTCACCTTTTAGAAACAAAAAACATCCAGTCCCTTGTGTACCTATGTAGGCCGCTAAAATTAGCCCAAGTAACGTGGAGTTTTTTTGCTCTGGCGCTGGCCTGGACAAAATCGTGGGGCCAGGAAAATGTTTTGTTGGAGCTTTCCTCCTCCTCACTTCCATACCTCCCCTCTTCCTGCTCTCCACCACTACCCCCTGCCCCACCTTGATTCCCAGAGTTCCACACAGTGGCTCTGTGGGGCTGCCATCTGCTTGGGAAATCCCTCTCTGTGGCCTTCTCTGGCCCTCTTCCGCTCATCCCCTCACCTCAGACCTGTTAGTCCTGTGTCTTCTTCCTTTAACATTAATTGAGCATCTAGTCCAAGGACAGATCCGGGCTCTGTTCCGCCTGAAGCTTGCACAGTTTTTGGTGTCCTCTTTAAGGAAAAGGAATCCAGAAGTATGAATACAAAAGCATATGTGAGAGAGAATATTATTAACTTGGAAAAAAAATCACAACAAATCACAAATTTTGAAAAGTAGATAAACACCACAAATGCTGTAAATTCCAAAATACAGCATGGCATTTTTATTATTTAACATTCTTACGGCACCCTATCATATTTCTCCCCCACATTTTATGCCTGCGGACTCTTTTCTTCTTTAATTGAAGGTTGTGTACTCTTTGATCACCTCTTCATTTTATAAAGAGAAGGAGAGAGATCGTTCAGTCACTCCTCTAGCATGGGTTCATCCAAGTTTGCTTGGAAATACTGGTAGCTGAGATACAGAAATGCTGCTGTAAATTTGTGCCCTGCAAACAGAAATTCTGTTGTATTTGATTTCTATCAAAAAATTTTAAAATGTGCGCTGCATTTATAAGTGTATATGGTGCGTTGTTAAGTATATTCTTTTTTTTAAGAGTTTATTTATTTATTTGACTGACAGAGATCACAAGTAGGCAGAGAGGCAGACAGAGAGCGAGAGGAGGAAGCAGGCTCCCTGCTGAGCAAAGAGCCTGATGCAGGGCTCGATCCCAGGCCCTGAGATTATGACCTGAGCCAGGGGCAGAGGCTTAACCCACTGAGCCACCCAGGTGCCCCTATTAAGTATATTCTTGAGAGGAGACAGAGTCCATCTTGACTGCATAGAAATGAGAACCAAATCTTCTCTGGCAGTTTCACATATCTGACGGTGGTCAGGTTTTCCACAGACTTGCTTCTGGCGCCGTGCATTTCAGACCTTGTTTCTCATCCACCACCCACATATGTCAAATGCCAGGTGCAGTGGGACACATTCATAACATCATGTGACCTCAGGTTCTGTGCCCTCATGCCATGAAGTAGATCGAGCTGGCGTGGGGTGGGGGGTGGGGGGTAGGAGCATTGCAAGAAACAATCATGGCACCAAGGTGGCTAGAAATAAATGAAGTATCCGTGGGTGGCTTAGTGGTCTCAAACCACATAAATACATCCTACCACACTCAAACTCAATTTATCCTGACTCAGCTTCCCCTTAGGTAGATCCTAAAAGTGCTTACGGCGTTTCAAATACCGTCTGATGCAAGATTCAGGGTCCGCAAGGTGGCGGTACAAAGAGATAAGAGTTGTAGCCAAATGTGGCTGAAACTGTTCACTTTTGCAAAGTCGACAAAGACATATGGCTAGTGAACGCAGGGTCGGGACCCCTCCCCGGACTTTAGAAGGAGTCAGGCAAGTGAAAATCCCTTCGCCAAAAATCTCCATTTGACCTAATCTGTGCCAGGCCTGTGCTCAACCCTGGGGTTGTGAAGGGAAATGGAAAACATTTCCTGCAGTGGGCTTCTGGCCTGACCTATCTTGACAGGAAATGACTGGACAGGAAAACATTAACATGCATGTCTTCTTTGTCAGTTATCTGAATTAAACCACACAGGTCTAGATGATATGGGGCTGGCCCCTAGTTTCCAGGAGAGGCTGACTGTAGATAGCGTTCCGAGGACTATATTCACTCTTGGCATGGCCATTTTGCCTGAATCCAATCAAAGGCACTTTGCAAAGTGCTTCCTTTGCAAGTCATTTACAGGTGATATGCCAAGGCTTAAGTTCTTAACGATCTCTGCTGAGGAGTGGGACACACCTGCCCACAGCATTGGTGGGTTAGTTCCCTGCTCTCTTTCTTCTGTCACCATCTCTTAGAGCCAAAATTTCTTCCAGATCCCTCATCAAGGACTCAAAGAGGTATAGGGTTTGCTCTGGTTTCTCTCTCAGAACCCTAAAATGCAGATACCTTCCCCCATTTTCCAGGATTGGCCCTAGGAATGTAAGAGGCTGCATTAGCATTAGGGAGGCCTTGCAGGAACCTGTCTGGGGCCCTGGGGACCCCACCCCTGTCCCAGCCCCATGGAGAGTTACAAAGGGAAGAGCATTGAGCTTCGAAACTGGAGGCCTGAACCCTAGTCTTGGCTTCTGTGCCATGGGAACTTGGACAAGTCACTTACCCTCTTTAAGCCTCAATTTTCTCATCTATAAAGTGAAGGAGTTCAACTATACAGTGTCTGAAGGCATCTTTGATCTCTGTTATGGACAGCTCTGATGTTGACAGAGAATATGATGAAGTGCCCTATTTTAATTGGATTACCGGTAGTAAAAGCACCTGTGGGCTTAGCCTGATGGTGGGTTTTGTGAGAAACAAACTCATCAGGAGTTAGGATCCAAAGAACTTGAACTTACCCCTTCATTAAATATGCAGAGAAAGAGGGAAATAAAATTAGGACGTAAAATCACCCTAATGTCTTTAGACTAAGGTGAGGGCAGGAATAAATGTGCCTTTGGCTCTACCCATGGAAATAAGCTCCCCTCCCCCCAGATGCTGATAAGTAACTTCCTGAGACATTAATGATTATAAAACCTAGCTGATAGTCCATGACTCAAAGGCCAAGTAGATCTGATTGCTGTTTATTTGGTGATAACCCAAAACAGGCTGATGTTGCAATAAGATTTCAGAATATCTTAGTGATTAAAATGACATTAAATAATAAAAAATGATAAGATTTGATAACTGCTGCTCTTTTTTTTTTTTTTAAGGGAGTGCACGTGCAGCATGGCGGAGGGGGGTGGGGGCAGAAGAAGAGAGAATCTTTAAGCAGGCTGCACGCCCAGTGTGGAGCCCAGTGTGGGGCTCCATCCCACTATCCTAAAATCCCGAGCTGAGCCAAAAATCAAGAGTTGGGACGCTCAATGGACTGAGCAGCCCAGGTGCACCACTGCTCAGTATCAGAGCTCACAATCACTGCGCCCAGTGTGGGGCGGGCAGCTGTACTCCTTGGCAACATGGATAGCTGCTTCCCTGGTATGACTTTAGGGGTCTTAGGTGCATCCCCCCAGGAGCCTTCCTCACTTAGGCTGGTTCTATAGAAAGGCCATACCGACCGACAGGCATATATAGTTTTGTGGCCACTTTAATCCTGCCTTCTTGACAGCCAGGTCACCAGATGTACCAATGGAGTTCTGGCTGGAGCAGGAACAGTGGTGGCTTTGGGGATAGAAGAGTGACCGGGCCATCCATCGCAACAGAGGAGTCCCGAACACGGGGCTGGTACTTCTGTTTCCTCTGGGTTTAAGTTGAGTAGTTACCAATAGGGGAAGGCACATGATGACATTTCCTTATCTGGTCCAGGGAGCTCTGTAGAAAATGAACAAAGTGCTCCATGTCCAGTAGGAAGTAGCTGGGACTCAGAGCGCTCACTAATTCTTACAACACAGTGACCCCTTAAAACTCAAGAGGAATTCTTCAGTCCCATCTTACAATCCTGGGTCTCTGCTCCCCGTTCTGATCGATTTCAAAGAAAAGTCCCCGTAACATCATCCTTTACCCACTCATTGGATTGACTCAAGAAGGGAACATCAAAATGATGACATGGGTGAGGTTGGATTCCAGCAGCTCACCCTCCAGACACATCTCTCCCCAACCGTTGACCACTTCCCCATTTACCCACAGGCTTCTTGAATTGCACATGTCCCAACCCCAGACCTTCTCAGGGCAATCATCCAGGTTCTCAAGTGCATAAGGCATATTGCTCTCCCTAGAGGAGACTTCATGCTTCCTTTCCTCTCTACCCTGGACAATATTTGCATTATTTTCTCCTGAAGTCCTCATGTTTCTGTGAAGAGGAACTGTTTTTTTAATTTTTCTAAAGCCTAGAGAATTATATTAGAAAATGCACACAAGGAGCTTAGCTCAGTGCCAGGTACAGAAATTTATTTTTCACATCAAGGAAAGGATTGTACTATACACAAAATTTTGTACCCTCCCTCTCCTTTTTTAATAAGTAAAAAATTTTAATTGTAAAAAACAGCTCTCCTTTTGCTCTTGCTCTTTAAACATATACAATGCACTGTAATATTTTTCCATTTTAGCAAGCACACTTCTGCAATAGTATTTTTAAAAAAATGATCACTTAGTATTTCATTCTCTAGAATATATAATTATATTCCAATTTATTTAGCTATTTCCTATTAAAGAACGTTTAAACTGTTTCAAGATTTTCACTATGGTAATAGCAGCCAATGTAATTTATAATTATGAGAGGTAGAAATTATATGTATACTGAGAATCATTTCTCTGTTTGAAGACAGAAAAAGACTGGTAGAAATCTTTAAGGTTATTGGTGGGTGGTTTACATTATATATGAAAGGTATTTATTATGTGAGTGCTGATAACATTTATCTGGTTAAAAATAAAAAAAGACTAGAACAAAATGTTAATCATTTCCAGGTTATAGAATTAGGGTGATTTAAATTTATTCTTTATATTTTTATTTATTGCCATTTATTTTCCTTCAATGTCCATGTATTACTTCATGACTGAGAAAAGTAGCAACCATTTAAAATGTATTTTTAGAACAGTTTTGGGACATGTTTTGTGAGCCATACCCTTTGAACCTGTGCCTGAGAGCAAAAGTCCAGTAGGTTGCCTCTTACTATCTTGGAGGAGGGACTGAGAGCTATGGATGTAGGCCCCAGCCTTGAAACAAGTTCTGAGAGCCTACACCTTTGCAACTTCACCTTCTTTCATCTTTGTTTCCCCAGTTCATTTCTTCATGATCGGGGTATAGCTCAGGGGTAGAGCATTTGACTGCATTTCTCCATGATCAGCATGAAAGCCCTAAAAACAAAGATGGGCAGGTATGTCTTTGGGGCAGAACAGAAGGGAGAGCTGGAGCAATGGCTCCCAATCCATCACTGGCTTTGGGCAGAGGGATGCAGTGGGGGGACTGGGGTACTCTCAGGGTAGTAAGCAATGATAGGTTTAAAGAAGATAGACAAACAGGCTTCCCCTTCCTACCAGAAATCTTCCTCCCTCCTTTTTTTTTTCCTAGACTGAGGCAAACATTTCATCCTTTTAAGCTGATTGTTTAGGTACTATCCTCCAAATCTCTAATTAACACACGTCCCTTTTAGGTATTACTAATCAGTGCGCCAGTATCGATGTTTGAGGTCTCCTCTTCTTTCACAGACCCTCACTCACCACATACAAGCAGACTTCCCATCTTCTTATTCTTCTATGCTCCCAGCTTAGTTCAATATTCCGTGTCAACATTATAATTAATGACTATGATATTATTTGGAGCTGAATCATGTTCCCTTTTCCTGCCCAGATTTTTGTTTTCCCTGGAGTTTACATCTTTCTTGTTTCTAATATACTTACTTTTCTATGTACTTATTTCTAATTCAATTCTATACTCTTTGCTTATTGTCTAAATTTTTTCTTAATAATTTCATTCACAGGGCACCTGGGTGACTCATAAGGATAAGCATCCAACTCTTGATTTCAGCTCAGGTCATGATTACAGGGTCATGAGACCAAGCCCCACTCCACACTCAATGTGGATCCTGCTTAAGATTCTCTCACTCCCTCTTCCTCTGCTACTCCGTTCCTCCCCTCCTCATGCTCTCTGTCTCTTTAAAAAAAATTAAATAAATAAAATATAAATAATAAATAAATAAAATAATTTCATTCACATTACCTTCATCTTGATGAACTATCTCCTGGAACTCTCTTTCTCTATTTTGAATGGTTGCTGTATATAACTGGTATACATTATATATGTCATCCTCAGATGCCCCTACATCCCTATCCTGGAATTCCCTTCATGTCAGTTCTCAAGTCTAGGTTTCTTGTTCCCATATATTTTTCTTTTTTTGAAGGAGCACAATAATCCAGTAGCTTCGTGAGAGAGAGAGAGAGAGAGAGAACAAGAACACAGGAGATAAATTTTGTAAGACTTTGTTTATAAGAAAGTATCTGGATTCTACTCTCACACTTGATTGATAGCTTAGCTGGGTATAGAAATTTAGGTTGGAAATAATTTTCTTCCAGAATTTTGAAAGCATCGTTCCATTGCTTTGTAACGTTCAGTGTGATTTTAAGAAAGCCAAAACTTTATGTCATCTCTCCTCCTTCCCCCAACCCAGAAGCTGGAAAAAAAAAGAAAAAACTGCTTTATAATCCCAGTGTTGTAAATTTTTAAGTTATGTGTCATGGCCTGAGTTTATTTTCATCCATTATACTGTGTACTCAATAGTTCCCTTTAATATGCGAAGAGTTATTTTTGTTTGTTTGAGTTTCTTTCTCAATCTCCTTTTACTCACATGCTGGATTTCCTGGAATGGTCCTCTAATTCTCTTACCTTTTCTTACCTATTTATAACTTTTTGTGTTTTTGGTCTTTGGGGAGGAGGAGGAAATTAATCAACTTTATCTTCCATCATGTCTACTGAATTTATTTCTACTCTAATACTTCAAGAATTTTTTTTGTTTTCTGAATATTCTTGTTTTATGCATCCTATTCTTGTTTTATGAGTGCAAGATCTTCTTACTTGCCAAAGATATAAATGAAATGAGAATGTGTTTGAAAAAAATTATCATCTCTTGGGGTCTGTGAGTGGCTCAGTTGGTTAAGCATCTGCCTTCAGCTCAGGTCATAATCTCAGGGTCCTGGGATTGAGCCCTGAATTGGGCTCCCTGCTCTTGGGGAGTCTGCTTCTCCCTCTCCTCTCTACCTGTGCTCTCTCTCACTATCTCTTTCTCTCTGTCTCCAATAAATAAATAAAATCTTTAAGAAAATTATCATCTTCCTACAGGACAAGTTACTTTCATTATTGTTTCTTTAATTGGTTTCTTTATTTGGTTCTCTGTCATCTAAGGTCCTGTGGTTATCTTGTGATCCTTGTATATCTGCTCATATTTAAAGGTTGGGTCTCAAAAGTTTGACTGTAGGTTCTGAGCCTGAGACTGGATCTTGTTCACTTTGGACTTCATTGTTGCATGATACATAGGAATGCCACATAAACCAAATGCAAGGGCCACCATTTACATTGTACTCTTGACATGTTGTCATGAATTTTGAGTATGTTTATACTTTTCCTAGCATAGTTGGGGAAGCCTAAATTTCAGTTACTTTATGCTTTTCCACTCAGGTTGTCCTATCCTCCAGAAAAGGACCTTCTAGCCTCTTGCCTGGAGAGTAAAGGGCTGGCTGGAAATGTGCTAGAAGCTCAGTGGGAAAGTGAGCTAGATGTTTTAGTGTTCTGTGTGTATATACTAAATGAATCACCCCAGTGTTCAGTATGGTATCTCCACTTCAGCTGTGCCAGTTTCTCTGCAGAATCCATAGACCCTGTGTCTTGCCTTTTCTACAGAATAAACTAGTCTTCTGCCAAGATGGGGAAAGGACAGTTACCTGACTGGTACTGAAAAAGACATTAGACCTGTTTTAGCTCCACATTTACTCTTACATCAAGAGCCAGTATTTGATATGTTGTGAGTTTTTCAGTGTAATGTCATTTACCTATTGCTAGTGTAGAATACTGATTCCCCGGGGGCAGTCAGATCAGTTACCACTATCAATCTACTCTCTATCTTTCAAAGATCTCCTACTCAGATATTCTTATCTTGTGGTTTATCCCTCTAAAATATATTTTAAGGTCATTTTATTGGAGTTTCAAGAGAGGCTGATTGTATAATCTCAGAAGTCAACAATTTTCTTACTTTGCAAAAAAAAAAAAAATCCAGTACACATTATGAATATTGAATCTTTGTGTTTATTAATTGCCATAAACGTTTTTAGTGTGTCTTTATTTTTGATTAAGAAATTTTTGCCATATCAAAGCTTTTATGTTTCTTTGGTAAAATTTATTACTTTTTTCCTTTGCTATTTCTCGATCTACTTTTAGACTTAGAAATCCTTTCTATATTCAATAGATAAGACACATAATCACCTTTTTAAAAAAGTACTTATATGTGTGTTGTTTGGGTTTTTAAATTTAACTCTTGAATTTATTTGGGATTTAGTTAGGTGTATTGTAGAAGTGAGTCCTCAGATTTATTTTTTCTCCCTAAAAGCCAATTTTTTCAATATCATTTGTTGAATAAATGGGAATCGAGACTATTCATTACATACTAAGTTCCTATATATCTGAGCATCTGTCTGTTTCAGGGCTACTGTTTTCTCCCCATTAATTTCTTTGTTGTGTCTTCAACCATTACCACACTGCTTTGTTTTTGGTTTTGGTTTTGTTTTAAGATTTATTTATTTATTTGAGGAGTGGGGGTGTGCAGAGTGCAGAAGCTGATGACCCTGAGATCATGACCTGAGCTGAAACCTAAAGTTGGATGTTTAACCAACTGAGCCACCCAAGTACCCCCCACCCTGTTTTAAAATTGATAAGTTTCTACTGTACTTTATTCAGCTGGGCATGCTTTCCTCATTATTCTTTCCTTGAAAAGTCTTTATAAGTTATTCTAATTTTTAAATTCTTCCAGATGAATTTTTAAAGCATTATATGAAATAAAATATTCTCATTGGGATTTTGATTACATTTGCATTATATTTAAAGATTAACTTGGAATAAGTGACACTTTTATAATATCAATTTTTCCATTCAAGGAACATGCTATATGCCTCATTTAGCTAAGTCATCATATATTTTCTATTAGAATTCTGTTTAAAAATATCCCAAGAGGACACCTGGGTGGCTCAGTCGGTTGAGTGTCTGCCTTTGGCTTGGTCATGATCCCAGAGTCCTGGGATCTAGCCCCACATGGGGTTCCCTGCTCATCAGGGAAACCTGCTTCTCCCTCTCCCTCCGCCTGCTTGTGCTTTTACTCTTTCTCTTTAATAAATAAGTAAATAAAATAAAAATATCAAAGTGGGGCTATAAGGTGGCTTAGCCAGTTAAGGGTCTGACTTTAGATTTTGGCTCAGGTCCTGATCTCAGGGTCCTGGGATTGAGCCTAGTGTTGGCCTCCATGTTCAGGGTGAAGTGTCTCTCTCTCTCTCTCAGTCTGCCCTTCCCCTCATATTCATTCTCCCTCTCTCAAATAAATAAATAAATCTTGAAAAAATATTGTCCCGAGTTATTCTATAATACAGGTATATCATTTGTTATTTTTGAGCATACTCAACAATTTTCACTTGCTTCTTAAAGGAAATTTTTTTCTCTAAATTTCAGAGCAGGGAAACATTTCCCCTCTTCTGCGGGATCTTTTTCAGGCCCAAGTCATGCTGAGTTTTCTGTTTATTCATCACTTAACTGGAAGAGATCTATGTAGTCATAATAATGTCTAATGGACAAGATCAACTATGACCATTCTCTCTTAAGTCCAACAGACACTAAGTCTGACTTTTGAGTTTTCATATTGGTCTCTGCATTTTCCAATTTCAGCAAGAATCTTGCTAATTCAGTATAGTCAGCATCCTCACCTTCCACATCTGATTGGGTTCCTCATTCTCTACCATCGTTCAGGTGATGTCTGATCACCCTGGCCTGCCTTCAGGATTTCCCTACCTCCTACCTTATCCCTGATGTTTCCTCTTGGTCATTTTCCAGCCCCTGACCCATCCCTGCTCCTGGGCTATAAATTCCCACCTTTTCTTATGGTATTCGGAGTTAAGCCAGATCATTCTCCCCTACTACAGAACTACATTGTAGTCGTCTCCTTGAATAAAGTCACTAGAAAGAATGTCATTAACTAGTGTCATGAATACCTTTTTCTTCAACAGGAGAACCTGAGAGCTCCGAGGGAAGGGTGGGAGTTTATCTTCCCAGTGCTTTCAAAAGGGTAGATATTTCTGTTTCTGGGTTAAATCGGGACTACAAAGAGAGGAAGAAAAATGTCTCCTCTACTCATTAACATAAGCTCTAGTTTGTTCTTAGCTCATGCCTTGTCATCAGTTGTTTTTATAACAAACACACTGTTGCAATTTGGTGGGTGACTCAGCCTTTCTCATCAGGGCTTCCCCACTTCCGAGCTGAGCCCTCCTACCACCACTTGCCCTCCCCGCCCCCAGCCCCCAGTCTCTTCCAGCCCAAGAAGTGCAGCGTCACTTCCCTGAAGGGCTCTTGAGATAACTTTTGTACCTTTATAATACTATGTAAACGTAGATGTTAATAGTAGCCCTGGGGACACATTCCTCTGGCTCTGCCAACCCAATATACCTATCCTATAAGACATGTGATATACAGATTTTGACATTTAACCTTTTCTTAGGAAATTTGTAAGTCATTGTAAAGAAGGATGGCAGGGCATCTTCTCTTCTTCAGACTCGAGCATCCTCATGAGACAGTGAAGGCTGGAAGGATAGTCTGGGAAAGTCTGCCCACATTTTATACCGGATGTTGTGAGGGCAGCAATGGAGAGTTGCAGCCAGATCCCACTCTGAGCCCAGACTGGCTCTTCCTGTAAAGGTTCATGAGGCTGGGAATGTAGCGAGTGGGGCTGGGAGGAGGAGAGGAAGAGCCGGAAGGTAAAACCGGGTGGTCTGAGTGTAGAGTGGTAGGTCCTTACTATATTGTGATATAATTGTAAGTCCCTTCAATCCTATTTGACACAAGGTGATGTGTAAATGTTCAAAGTAATACACAGCGTGTTGGAACTTGTGGGACATGGTCAGAGCACCTCTTTCAAATCAAATGTGACAAAAACAAGAACCAGGGAAGTGGGACCTCTGAAATAGGTCCAACAACAATACTAGAGTAATAAGCTTCAAAGTGATGATGAGTAGATGCAACAGAAGCAACTCCATCCCGACAGACACGTGTTGTGATATCATACGAAGAGAGCTGTGCCTCAGACGTTAACCCTTAAATGTTAACACAAGCCCCTACAGTAGAGAGATTGTGTCTGTTTTAAGAACTGGATCAGTAGTAAAGTGGAAGCTTTGGAGCTCTGTGCAGGTGACGCTGTACAACCTGCAGGGCTGAGTACAGTGGGCCACAGAGCAAGGGGATAATTAACGTAAAGACACAGCCTTGGACCAGCCCGAACACAGGAATTCCAACAACACAAAAGAAAACAAAGGATGCAGAAAAACAAATCTTAGAGAACCCACCTGCAAGAGTTGGGAATGCCAGACAACAGTTTTTTTAAAAAGCCCACAATAGAGCATCTGTAAGAGAAAACACAAAAGAAAATGTCTTAACATACACCACCTTCTCGGGAAGTACCCACACATTTCTGAGGGAGTCATAAAGTAAGGACAATAACTGCTGTCTGCTGAGCTCCTCTGGGCCCCAGGCACTGGCCTCCACATTTATATATATTTAATCTTCATGGCTACTCCCCGGGGAGAGGACTCTTATTTTGTTAAAGATGACACTAAGGCTTGCAGAAGTTGGGCAGCATGCCTAGCTAGGTCACACAACTGATAGGAGGTAGAGCCGGATTTAAACTTGCTGTAGGTGTGTTCCTGCTCTTTCTCAGTGTCATAGGGCAGTGAGGAACCTGGATGAAGAAGGAGGAGCCCTGAGCACTCCTCCTGGTTAACTCTATGACCTCAGGTCAAGATCCTCTACCTATGCAAATGACAAGACCAAGCTGGATATGTTTCAAGAGGCTCTTCCGGATCTAAAATGTTGAGTTGGTTCCAAATCAACAGTCTATAGTTTATAAGAGAAACATGCAAGTCAGAAGGCACATGTAGAATAATAGTGAATCATACCCATGTGCAGATTTTAAAAATATAGAGATTGTCATCATGGTCGGTGACAAGAATACAGATAGGCATCAAGGTCACCACCAAAGGTAAGACATACATATAACAACAAAAGCCTAGAATAGTACTGAGTGCACATATCCTATACACATACTGGGGACATGCATAAAGGAAGAACTAGCAGAAATGCAAGGTGTGTATGTAGATCTCTCTCTCTCTTACCTATATATGTAAAGGGTACTGATAAGAAGTTATGTCTGGGGTGCCTGGGTGGCTCAGTCCATTAAGCATTCAACTCTTGCTTTTGGCTTGGGTCATGGTCTCAGGATCATGAGATCCGGCCCCACGATGGGCTCCGCACTCAGCACAGAGTCTGCTGGAGATTCCCTCTCTCTACCTCCCTCCTCCTGCCCCAGCTCGCACTCATGCACTCTCTCTCTAAAATAAATAATATCTTTAAAAAAGTTATACCTAATAAAATGGGGGTGGGAATGGGGCAGAAGGAATAGAAAATGGAACTGGAAGGTGTAAGGATAAAATAACAAGGGAAAAATGTATGGATATGTCGTGTGAACATGAAGGTAGAACATAATAATACACTTAGACAAATAAATGAAAAAAAATTCATCTTGCTCTTGGACATAAAAGATATTTAGCAATTACCAAAAGGCAGAAAGTCCATGTATCATATTATCCCAATGACCTGTAATCATCTTGGAAGAAAATAACATGAATAGAATTAGAAAGGAGCTCAACTGCTTGAAAATTTGGAAATGCTCTCTTTAATGATTTCTGAACTGGGGACGGATTCCTGCATATAGTAACAGAAAGCATTTTTTTTTTTTAATGAAAAGAAAGCTCACTATCCTAAGAATTGTTATGAATATATTTTGACTGTATCCAAACCCTATGTAATGAGCAGACAGTTTATAGAGAACAGACAATATACCACACGAATGGGTGCACATCTCTCCTAGCTTAATGAAATGCAAAATAACCCTTGCTAGGACTTCATTCCATGCCAAAAAACAAAGGATAAGCCCAATGTTGGGGTGCCAGGCTCAGCGCTGGAGGGATGGGAATGAAAGATAACGAATCCCTGCCCTTGTGGAACCCAGTAGAATGGACATGGCAGACTGTATGTGAGCATTGTCATGAGGTGTTTAAAGTAATCCTTGAAGGTAAGTTACTGGAAGTGGTTATTTTGTTAGTATGAGGCTGAGATGTGTGTCCCTAAAATGTAAATGGGAGTTTGGTTTCACTTGCCGTGCTGTCCTCAGTATCATGGCAGCCACTGCCCACCAAGAGCAGATCCTCAATAGACACTTGGTGAATGAGTGCAACATGTGTATGGAATTATAGCAAAAAAAAAAAAAAAAAATTACAACACAAGTTCTGTTTCATGTCACTCTGGTTATATCCATATACAAAGGTTTATATGTTCACTTTGAAAGCTCAAGGGGATTTTTTAAAGATCAAAGTAGAGCAGGTTTCCCTTCTCTATCAAGATATTTAGAGTTGGGGCGCCTGGGTGGCTCAGTGGGTTAAGCCACTGCCTTCGGCTCAGGTCATGATCTCAGGGTCCTGGGATCGAGTCCCAAATCGGGCTCTCTGCTCAGCAGGGAGCCTGCTTCCTTCTCTCACTCTCTATCTGCCTGCCTCTCTGCCTACTTGTGATCTCTGTCTGTCAAATAAATAAAATCTTAAAAAAAAAAAAAAAAGATATTTAGAGTCATGGGAGGCCTGGGAAGCCTAGTTGGTTGAGCAGCTGCCTTTGGCTCAGGTCATGATCCTTGGGGTCCTGGGACTGAGTCCTGCATCAGGCTCCTTGCTCGGCGAGGAGCCTGCTTCTCTCTCTGCCTCTGCCTGCTGCTCTGCCTGCTTGTGTTCTCTCTCTCTCTCTGTCAAATAAATAAAATCTTTTAAAAAAGATACTTAGAGTCATAATTTTTAAATTGAGAAGGTATTCACACATACCCATACCATCCCCTGTGTATTCCTGCCTCGTGTGGGCAATGTATTCTGTTCTATCGTGGAACCTTGCGGGTCTAGACTTACGGAGGTAGATCAGCTGTCCTCGACCCTGGCTGCACACTGGAATCCCCTGGAGCTTTACGTACACCCCGTACCTGGGCACAGTCCTAGACAAGCCCACCAACTCCTCTCAGGCTGATGCCCAGGCGTCATCGACTCTCATGTTCAGCTAAGAGACCAAGGCCACTTAGGCAGCCAAACTCTTCCATCAAATTTATATTTTCAGGGGGTGCCTGGGTGGCTCAGTTGTTAATCATCTGCCTTTGGCTCAGGTCATGATCCCAGGGTCCTGGGATCGAGCCCCACACTGGGCTTCCTGCTCTGGGAAGCCTGTTCTCCCTCTCCCACTCCCCCTGCTGTGTTCCTTCTCTCTCTGTGTCAAACAAATAAATAAAATCTTTTTTAAAACCTGTAAGAAAATTTGTATTTTCATTACATAGGATGTACTGAGTCACTCTCAAGAATAATCCTCCAAGAGGTTTTTGTGAAATTCTGAGTATACCTTTCTTGTATTGTGAAGAAAAAATATCTGAACTGAGTGTAGCAAAACGCTGGGGTGCCTCTGTGCCACCTTTCCCCAATATTAATGTCATGGGTGGCAGACTAGGCTAGCCCAGATAGCCTCTGATCTAATAAAGAGGGGCTTGTTGGAGGTTGACTTATCAGGCCGCATTTACCTCAAAGGGAAGAAAGTTTTAGGAGTTCTCAGAGGCCAGAGGGGAGAGGCTGAGCAGGAGTCAGAAGGGCCTGGATGGAAGGAACTTGCCCTGATAATTGACCTAAAAACTCTTCTGTCCATGGGATAAAAAGGAAGCTTGGAGGTCAAGGTCTGGGATTGCTGGTCATTTTGAAGACACAAAGGAGTCTGGCAACCCAAATTTTAGGCTGTGCTTCTCTTGGTGGGAGACCTCCCCATCGGAGCTGTGTTTTTATCCTGGGCCCTGGGGAAGATTCTCCGGGACCAGGGTAGACATGTTTTCTGTCCAAGGTTTGGCAGGGTTCCTGGGTCTGACTGGGAGCCCAGCAGGAGCTCCTTGTATACATAGACCAGCTGGGTCATGGATGGCCTCTAAATCAGGCTAGGGGTTGGGATTAAAGGACCGCCACTGGGCCCAGTTTCAGACCCGGGCTAACAGATCTTGTGGGTAACTGCTTCCTTGTCCCCCTCCTCCAGGCTGCCCATTCTCCAGGGAGGGACATTTGCTTTCGTGGCACCCTCCCTAGCCATGCTCTCCCTTCCTGCTTGGAAGTGCCCTGAGTGGACATTCAATGCCAGTCTGGTGAACACCAGCTCTCCTGAGTTCACCGAGGAATGGCAGAAGAGGATCCGAGAGGTAACGGGCCAAGGGGAGGTGGACTGGGTGATGTTATACTATGACGATGTGCTTGATAATTTTGCTCTAGTTCTATTTATCTCTCGCCTCCTTCCGAAGTCTGCACTTGTCCCTTTGTAAATGAACCTTAAAATTTTATTTAGGACATAGAGAAAATAACACGATAAATTTCCCAAGCTGAACTTGCTCCTGTTACCAGCAACAGGATCAAGAAACAGATGAGTTTCCATAGATGAGTTTCACCTGGTTTTGAACTTTCTATACAGAACTCCTCAGCACATACCAGTTTGTGTCTGCCTTCTTCATTCACCATGATTTTTACAAGAGGCTTTCCCCCAGTTATATGTAGGGGTAGACTCTTCATTCTCTTTACTGAGTAGCATTCTGTTACATAATTACGCAGTAATTTACTTCTCTATTCTGCTGTTACCCAAACTGTGTTTAAGGGTAGTTTCCAGTTACTGGCTTCTATAGATAGTATTGCTATGGACGTCTGTGTATTTGGTACTTTTAGGTGAACATATCTATGTTTTCCACCGAACAGACATGTAGGAATGGGCTGGCCGAATCATAGGGTGTGTGTACCAGTCAGGGATCACCGGAGGAGCAGAACCAACGGGACGTGTAGAGGTACATGCAGGAGGAGATGTGTTGTAGGAACTGGCTCACATGGTGACGGAGGCCAGGAAATCCTTGAGCTGCCTGCTGCAGACGTTGATCTTCATGCCGGTGGGCAGTCTGGGCGGCCACAGTAGTCTGGGCTGGGTCTTCAGTTGCAGAATAAGCAGAGCTCAAACCAGCAACACCGTGAATACCAGTTTATAAAAATACAAAATCCTTCCATACTCTGTGAAATGTCAGGCGTGGGCAGACTGCCAGCTCCACGATGGGCCGCACACTCTCCTAGTCTCCCACCAACGGCACACGTGCCCATCGCTGTTGACAATCTGGACCACCGTGGGCAATGCAAGCGCCTTCAGACGGAGATAGGGATTCTGTTGTTCGGGGGCCCCGTGCGCGTGGTTTGTGGCCCAAGGTATCAACTCATAGACCCTTGTGACTACATTCTAGGTCATACTTCCTCCCTCTTTTTAAGACTCGGGGGTATCACCATGAACCACCAGTACTTGAGATTTAACTATAAACCCTATCCCACACAAGGTAAAATTTCAACAGAGCCTTGTACGATCCACTTGTCAGACCGGACTGCTAGTTGCTGGCCCTGCCCCGAGCCCACAGGGGCAACCCTGGGCATTTATGCGCGTGCGTAGTATCACACATAACTCAGCCCACAGGCTGCATTTAGACTTGCTTTCTTTTTCCCACCAAGGGCCTTCTGTGGAAGTGTTAAATACTCTTAACAGCCTCCTCCTTTGTCCATTAGGTGAGCGACACCCATGCTCTCTGAATTCAGGGACTCACATGGTGAAACTCAAGTCTTTGTTGCTTGAATTAGATTACCTTGTGAGGTAATGTCTGTCCTGGGGGGGAGGGACTGTCACTGGCTCATGAATCCTAGGAACTCCTCCTATGTAACTGCCTTTTCTTTGCCTGACCATAACTATTTCCTTTATTTTTAAAAAAGATTTTACTTATTTATTTTTGAGAGAGAGAGAGAGAGAGTATGTGCTACAAGCGGGAGGAGGGGAGGAGGGAGAAGCAGGCCCCCACCTGAGCAAGGAGCCCGATGTGGGACTCGATGCCAGGACTCTGGGATCATGACCAGAGCCAAAGGCAGAAATTTGACTGAGCCTCCGAGGAGCCCATCAGTATTTCCTTTAATCAGTAAATGTTCCTTTAATCAAGCAAAAACTTGAATGTCTTTCTGGCCCTACTCGAGATAATGGTTGGGGTCTCTGATTGGAGCTACTGATGCTATTCACTAGTTGTCTAATTCCAAACAGAGTGGACTGGTTAGTAAGGGTCTGTGAAAGGGAGGGGGTGGAGGAGCTGCGCCAGACCCCAGCCTCACCCGAAGCCCCATGGCAGAGTGGAAGCTCCCGGCTTCTGACAGGGTCTGTCCTCATTCAGTGTGGGGTCCGTGGTACCTCAGGGAGCACTGAGCTGTAGGGGCAGAGGACGTCCATCTGAGCTAGACCCGTGAGTGTCAGCTGAACCTTCTGCGGTTCTTCCCTTTCAGAAGCAGCCTTTTTGCACCCACCTGTGCACTGAGAGTGCTCAGTCCCTCCATCACCCCCTCAAGGCCTTGTGCTTCCTTTTTATCTCAGGTTAGACCCAGAGTTAGTTAACAAGGCTCTTGAATCTTTAAAGAACACTCCCGTGGGAGCTCTGGACCAAGATATTCCCTAAGAATTTCACTTGTCAAGCTGGTGAGTCCTGGATTTTTGCCAGTTACACTGGCCAATCTCAGATGCCACGTGTTATAGTGCCTTCTCCAAATTAGGCTATGCTTCTTCAGGAAGCCTGGTTTTATGAGGCCGTCGACAGAATGAGTCACAGAACACGTGCACGGCTTGTGGGTGTTTGTCTATTTGTTTGTTTTTGCTGTGCCCCCGAGGAGCCCATATTTGGCTTCATTAAATCCAAATTAAAACCAAGCAAAGAACAAGAAGTGGGGGTTCCTCACCCTGCTCTGCTAGACGCCAGGGAAGGTTTCCCTTCCACGCAGACCAGCTGAGCTCTGGAATTTCTCCTGCAGGAATCTCTTGCCTGCACAGTATCCGAGAAGAAAGATCTGATGCATTCATTTGTCTCTTCTCCTACCTAAGCACGTCTGCTCAAGTCTTCCCTGTCTCCTAACGAAGCATCTGCTTCCAGCCCTATCATAGCGCAACTCAGAAACCTTTGGCACATTCGGAAGCCGTTGCCTTGTGTTTCAAGGACACCGGGCAAGAGTTCTGGAAAATAATTTCCCTGGAGCTTGAACAGTATTAATAGTGAGGGAGGTGTTTAGGGATATGGGTCATGCTGTACCTGTGTTAAACATGTGACCCCAAGTGGCAGAGATACCATATTCTCTTTAACCTTTATTATTATTATTTTTTTAAAGATTTATTTATTTATTTATTTGACAGAGATCACAAGTAGGCAGAGAGAGAGGAGGAAGCAGGCTCCCTGCTGAGCAGAGAGCCTGATGCGGGGCTCGATCCCAGGACCCTGGGATCATGACCTGAGCCGAAGGCAGCAGCTTAACCCACAGAGCCACCCAGGCACCCCTATTGTTTATTTTTCAATTAGCAATAATTGCTCCTCGGACAAACCTCAGTGGCTACAATATTGCCACTGCGCAAAGCTTATTGTTTATTTTTGTGTTTACGATATACAGAGTCCTTTAAAGTTCTTTAAAGGAATATGAAAACTTCGGCTCTGGGACCAAATCCAGCCTGAGGTCTGCTTTTTAACTGCTCACGCATTAAGAATGCTTTTTACAGTTTATAAGGTTGTTTAAAAAAAAGAAAGAAAGAAAAGAAAAGAAAAGAAAATGTGGTAGAAAGCACACATGGCTCACAAAGTCTAAAATATTTACTATCTGGCTTTTTACAGAAAAAGTTTGCCAACTCCTGCCTGAAACCCAGGGTCCAGGGTAGGGATTCCTTTTGCCCTAGGACAATAGTCTCCACTATTTTTTTTTCCCACGTTATCTCCAAGGGTCTGACACAGTGAGCCAAACCCGAGTCCTTATCTGTGGCCGTTGAGCTCCATCTGCTGGTCTGATGCATTTCACCAATGCTGTAAAGTCTGAGAAAGTTCTTGCAAATTTCAACCTCCTTTCATTAATTGGATTGATTGGTTGAATTCATGTAACTAGGCTATTGGAACTTAAGGTAGTGTCTCCCTGTTTATTTGAATTGTATTTATCCACACACTTCTCAAGGACTGAAACCACTGGTGGTCAGCACACCACATGTATCTCCTTACACTAGTCCCCAGTGAAGGTGATGCAAATGCAGGACCAACAGGGAAGGTTGTTCCTTACTGGGCTCAAGTAATGGGGAAGTGAAAGTCAACAGTGAATCTAGTTTAAGGACATGGTGGTAGCAAAAAACAGTAAAAAACTGGGAAGAGAAGGCAAGTTCAGTTTTCAACACCTTAGAGCAGTTCAAACTTCACCTTTCAGTATCATGGTAGTTTTTATGTACCTACTTATGTGTCCTTAGGTATAAGTGAGATGAGTGACAGCAATGATAGAAAGAATGAGAAGGAGGGATTACAATTATTTTGTTATTATAAGGTGCTCAGACTACCCATGAAGTGGCATAGCGTTCTTTGAAAGTGGACTTGGATTAGTTGTAAAAGTACATTGCAAATTCTAGGGCAACCGCTCAAAAAAGTAAAAAAAAAAAAAAATAATAATTAGTGTAACTGATACACTAAGAGAGGACAAAAAATTGAATCCTATGAAATGCTCAATTAAAACTACAAAAAGAGAGGAAGACAAAAATAGGAACAAAGAACCAAGGTCAGCAAGTAGAAAACAGTAACGAGTATGGTAGATATCAACCCAGCTATGTAGTTGAATCTCAGTGGATTAAATATACAAACTAAATGACAGAGATTGCCAGAGGGGATACAAAACACAGGTGACCTAACTATATGTTATCTATAAGAAGCCTACTTTAAATGAAGACACATAGGGGCGCCTGGGTGGCTCAGTCGGTGAAGCGTCTGCCTCGGCTCAGGTCATGATCCCAGGTCCTGGGATCCGATCTCTGCTCAGCAGGAAGCCTCCCGCTTCTCGCTCCCCCTGCTTGTGCTCGCATTCTCTCTGACAAATAAATAAATATCGTTAAAAGATAAATATAAAGACACACAGAGATTGAAAGTAGGTGGATGGAGGAAAATACACCATGCCAACACTAATCCAGAGAAAGGAGAAGTTGCTCTGTTACTTTCAGAAAAAGCAGACTTTAAAATAAGGAAAAGTTTTCAGGGATAAAACGGAATGCACAACATCCAAACTAGGAGAGTAAGAGAGGAGCCATTAAGTAAATTCAGTCGGTCCAGTCGAGTAGGGGTGGGCAAACTACAGTCCAGGAACGAGATCTGGCCTGCTGCTTGTTTTATATAGCTCACAAGTTAAGAACAGTTTTACACTTTAAGTGGTTGGAAAAGAAGACTACGAATTCATGATGTGTCAGAATTATATGAAATTCTAATTTCAGTATCTACACATGAAATGTTATTGGAACACAGTGAGGCTCATTTGTTCACAACTTGTCTGGGAAAGTTTCGACAGAGCCCATATGGCCCATCCAGCCGAAAATATTCACTATGTGGTCCTTTACGGAAAAAAAAAAATTTTTTTTTTGCCAACCCTTGCAATAGAAAGTGGGCACACAGAAAAATAAAGCAGCAAGAGGTTCAGCACGCTATGGAGTGACGTTAGACATCACCACCATGGTCACAATGACCAATAAATACTTTTGAAGGCTATTTCCAGAAAACCTTCAAATGAAGTGAACATGTCCAATAGGTAGTTGGAAATCCAGAACTGGAGAGATGAGCAAGAACAGGGCACTCCTTGCCTCCGTCACTCTGGGATTCAGCTTTGATCCTACAGTGCCTCTGAGGCCCCCCCTTGTGGGGGTAGCCCAGGTTGAGAGGTGGCCTGTGCCCCTGGGTCTGCCATGATGGCCTGGGCTGGGCTGAGGCCC
The DNA here is from genome assembly GCF_030435805.1 of Mustela lutreola. Lineage (NCBI taxonomy): Eukaryota > Metazoa > Chordata > Mammalia > Carnivora > Mustelidae > Mustela > Mustela lutreola. The sequence continues at coordinate 184,894,474 of NC_081293.1, read as the reverse complement.
ACAGTTCCTGCAAGCTTCAAGGTGTCTGAGCTGTACTTCTCTCTCCAGTTGCAGGGTGCCATTATGGTTGCATCCTGTGTCCAGATGCTAGTAGGATTCTCAGGCCTCATTGGGTTTCTCATGCGCTTCATTGGCCCCTTGACCATCGCTCCGACAATCTCCTTGGTGGCCTTGCCTCTCTTTGATTCTGCAGGCAGTAACGCTGGGGTCCACTGGGGGATTGCTGCCATGTAAGTACTCCTTGGGAATGGAATGGAAGCTCAGTTCTTTTCGGAAGATCACCCAGTCAGAATAACGTGTTCTGGATATTGGCAAACTCTTGTGGTTTACAGATACCACGACTATTTATTACATGATTAGTCCTCAAAAACAATGAGTTAATCATGGGCAGTATGTAAGGATACTTAGTGTCATGTTTACAAAATATTGATACTGCGGGTCCTCTGCCTGCTAGGTTTTCATTGAGCCAATCTTTGTAGACCTCTGGCACCTGGGAAGGGTGCAAAGGCAGGGCTCCAGCTCTCTCCATAATCTTGTAGTATAGGAGAGAGAGGAGCCTTGGGTCCAAGGAGCTGTGACACCAGGAGACAGTGATAAGAATCATAGAAGGCCATGCATGGTCCAGGGAAGGGGGCCATGACAGCCAACTGGAAGGATCAGGAAGGCTTTAGGGAAAGAAGAGGCCTTAGGCACTTCCACAGAGCCTCAAAGGGACTTGGGGTTGGCACTGGACACACTCATTCATGCCGCTGTGATGGTCGGACCACGAGGACTTGCAGAATGACCTGAGAGAGAAGACAGTCTCTGACTCTGGCCTCACTCTCTCGGTCTGCTGGGATCTGTCCAGCAGCTGACCCACAGAGAGGAATGGTCCCCCTTCCTGGTGTTCCTCTCCAGCCACCAGCAGCTCTGAAAGGGAACAACAACCCACCTTCTCAGGGATGGGGCCTGCCTCCTTGGGGACCCTCCCGGTGTGGCCCTGGCCACCCCCTTCCAGAGATGCATGGTGGCTCAACTTCCTGGCCCCTTGCTCAGGACAGCCCCAGCTAGCCAGCCTGGGCATGGTTTGTTTCTGTTTCAGGACCATCTTCCTCATCGTACTGTTTTCTCAGTACCTGAAAAACGTCGCAGTACCTGTGCCGGTTTGTGGAGGAAAGAAGTGCCACACGTCTAAGTTCTACCTGTTTCAGGTCTTCCCGGTAAGAAGCACTCCCCACGCTTCTGGAAAGAAGCACTTCCCTTCTTAGTGGACTCGCCCGGAGGGTGAGGGTCAGGGTCAGCCTCTTGCACTCCCAGAAGGTCCCCAAGGCAAATACTTCCCCGTGTGCAGGTTCTCTCCTCCCTGACCCCCACCCCTCTGCTGTACAAGGAGGTCAAGGGGAGCCCCGCCATCCACGGGAACACTCCTCTGCTTTTGGTGTAATGCAGTCCCCATTGTTCATGAAGCTTCTCACCCCAGAGCAGAGAACTCTGCCCTAGGTTGCTGCTCTGGGCACCCGTGTGGGACAGCCTTGTCATACGTTCCTGGGGCCATCCCCAGAGCAAGGTTCATGGCTAATTATACAAAATTGATGACCTGGTTGCTCAGATCAAGGTCTTGGTGGCTTGTGGGTAATCTGGACTCATTGCAGTGGGGCTGGTCCCTCCCTTTTCAGACACTGCTCTGCTGGATTTGCATCTCGGTGTGAGATCTGTGTGGCTGCCAACCACACAGTATGTTTTCAGCCCTTAATTCCACTGTGAGCTACATTTCACATTGTAAAAAGATACTTCCACATCTCACTGATCCCTCACTGCCCTGCAGTCTGGTGGTCCTACCATTCTGCGTGCACAAGACTTCCTCGGGGGTGTTGCTAAAAATGCACCTTTCTGGGGCTCTGTCCCCAGGGATTAAATCTCAGTAGAGCTTCAGGCTCCGCAGCACAGTGATTGTCATTCCATTGTACAGACGAGGAAACTGAGGCTCAGAGGGTTTGATCCAAGGTCATGTGACCAGCCAATGGTAGAAAGAGAAACAGACAGTAATCCTTCTGACCCAGGCCGTGCCCGTTTTGCTAGGCCTTTCTGCCTCCATTTGACCCAGGGTTTTCCCACAGTTTGTTTCCTACATTCCTTAAATGCACTAATGATGACACAGATTGCTGTTGGCATCGGAAGGGCCCGTAACCCAGCGTTTCCTCATTTCACAGAGCTTCCCTGACCTCCCTCCCAGGCCCAGCACCTCTGGGAGGTGTTGGCAGGGCCTGGGGCCCTGGGCAGGGTAGTGAAGGGGGCTCCCTCTGCAGGTGCTGCTGGCGCTCTGCCTCTCGTGGCTTCTCTGCTTCGTGCTCACGGTCACCAACGCCCTTCCCACAGCCCCCACGGCCTATGGGCACCTGGCCCGCACTGACACCAAAGGCAATGTGCTGAGCCAGGCTCCTTGGTTTCGCTTCCCTTACCCAGGTAACGAGAAGATAGGGCCCCTTTCTACCAGGGACATGTGTTTTCCAGTACTGTCCGTGGGGTCAAGTGCACTGAATGGAGAGTTGACTAGAGGCAGGGGATGGATCGCCTCCAAAAGATCTGACAAGGAGGAGCAGGCCCTAGGGGGTCCATATGAGACCCCTAAGAGAAGAAGGAGACCCTTGGGTTGTCCTAAGAATCTTCTGGGGATGTTAGACCAAAGGCTCCCATTCCGGGACCTTCCTCTCCTTCCCTTCTCCATGTTACTCAGAACTCGTGGCCTGAGAGCAGCCAGATCGGAGAGGTCTCAACCTTCTAGCCGGAACTTTGGGAGTCTTCCTGGATTAGTTGGATTCTACCCAAGGGAGCCTTAGCCTGAATTAGAGCATTTCTGGGAAGATGAGGTCAAGGCCATCCCTTAGCCCACTTCTGGTTGCCTTTCCCAGCACTTTTGGCTCAGGTGTATCAATAACCAGGTGCCAGGGTGGGCTGGCCGGGCCCCATGGACTGTGGAGCTCCTGCCTCCCTGAATAAGAATCTCTGCTTCCAAATGCTTCAGGATCTGCCCAGGAAGGGGCCCCGCTGCTGGCTGTTTTGGTGCACAGTGCCCTCAAGGTCTGGGTGTGTGCTTGCCCTCAGGGAGGAGTGGGTAGGGCAGGAGTCCATGCCAAAGCCTCTGGACATTTGTGGGGTTGAGAGATACACTGCCGGGTCTTGCAAGCTTCCCAAAGACCCCTTCCAGCACAGAAGTTATTTTGGGCGCAGCAACGCATGGTCTTCTGGATTAACATTCCCTCTGCATCGCTCCTGCAGGACAGTGGGGTCTCCCCACCATCAGCCTGGCCGGGGTCTTTGGGATCATTGCAGGGGTAATCTCCTCGATGGTGGAGTCCGTAGGCGATTATTATGCCTGTGCCCGGCTGGTGGGGGCCCCCCCACCTCCGAGGCACGCTGTCAACCGTGGCATTGGCATCGAGGGTCTCGGCTGTCTGCTGGCGGGGGCCTGGGGGACAGGGAACGGCACCACCTCCTACAGCGAGAACGTCGGGGCGCTGGGCATCACCAGGGTAAGTCCGCCGACAGCAGCTTCAGGCCGGGTACCTGCATCCATCATGCCCCTATGAGTCTCTTTTCAAGCAACTCAGATTGCTTATTTGATTGACCTAAAGCTCAGGCGTCCAACACGGGGCTCAGGGCCTAAAATAAAAATATTGGCAGGGCTGAGTTTCCGTTTGCTTTGAGGCAAGCCTTTTTTCTTGTTCCTTTATGAGGATTACAAACACAACCAAAGGGACGCCTGGGTGGCTCAGTTGGTTGGACGACTGCCTTCGGCTCAGGTCATGATCCTGGAGTCCCGGGATCGAGTCCCGCATCGGACTCCCAGCTCCATGGGGAGTCTGCTTCTCTCTCTGACCTTCTCCTCATTCATGCTCTCTCTCACTGTCTCTCTCTCAAGTAAATAAATAAAATCTTTTAAAAAAAAAAAAAACACAACCAAAAAATTTATTTTGACGTGGCAAATCCTTACCGCATGTCTTGTCAGGAGGACATTTAAATAAATAAGCTCTTAGATGGGAAAGAAAAATAAGCAAAGGCAGGATCTGCTACTTTCTTACCACAGCAGTTGCCACTAGAGTGTCTGTGGAAAGATACTTAAAAAAATACTTTTCATTGTGGTTAAAGACACACAACATAAACACTGAGACCTGCGGCGGCCACGGCAGCCACCAAGTCCTTATTCCCCTTTCTCCCCAGCACCCTCAACCAGCATTCTAGTTGCTGTTTCTATGGTTTCGATGACTCCAGGGACTTCCTAACAGTGTAAGCCTACAGGACTGGTCTTTTTACGACTGGCTTATCTCACTTAGCAGCATGTCTGGGACATGTCCATGGACAGATTGACACCGCATTTCGTTCATGCCTTGTGTTTGGATTTCATTCTAGCTCCTCTCTGTGGCCCTTACTGCCCTTTATGGTAGAGCCTAGCCTTGGTCTTCATCATGTCTGTCTCTGTCCCCCCGCACTCCAGACACATGGATTTTCCTTCCCATCACCTCCCCCGCAGCTTTACTGAGATGTACTTCACTATACTATAATATGGCTTAAGTTTGAGCTGTAAATGTGTTTATTTGATACACTCCTGATTTGCCACGGGATGACCATGAGCTAACACTCCCATAGTGTTACATAATTATAATTTCTTTTTTTGTGGTGAGAACACTTAAGATCTGTCCTCTTAGCAACTTTCAAATGTGTGATTGGGAGGCCTGGTTAACTGTAATCACAATATTGTACATGTAGATCCCCAGAACTTACTCATTTTTTAACTGAAAGGTTGTACTCTTTGACGAACATCTCCCCATTATCTGTACCCTGAGCACCCTGGTAACCACCACTCTACTCTATTTCTGTGCATTTAGCTTATTTACTTATTTATTTATTTATTAAATATTTTATTTATTTATTTGACACAGAGAGAGAGAGATCACAAGTAGGCAGAGAGGCAAGCAGAGAGAGAGGGGGAAGCAGGCTCCCCGCTGAGCAGAGAGCCTGATATGTGGCTCAATCCCAGGACCCTGAGATCATGACCTGAGCTGAAGGCAGAGGCTTTAACCCACTGAGCCACCCAGGCATCCTGCTTATTTATTTTTTTACTTATTTTATTCGTTCGTTCATTTGTTCATTTATTCATCCATCAATTAATTAATTTAATGAGAGAGAATCTTTTTTTAAATAATTTTTTATTTTTTATAAACATATATTTTTATCCCCCGGGGTACAGGTATGTGAATCACCAGGTTTACACACTTCACAGCACTTACCATAGCACATACCCTCCCCAATGTCCATAACCCCAACCCCCTTCCCCCCAACCCCCCTCCCCCCAGCAACCCTCAGTTTGTTTTGTGAGATTAAGAGTCACTTATGGTTTGTCTCCTTCCTGATCCCATCTTGTTTCATTTATTCTTGAGAGAGAGAATCTTAAGGAGACTCCATGCCCAGCATGGAGCCCAAGGCGGGGGTGGGAGGGATTCGATCTCAAACCCTGAGATCATGACCTGAGCTGAAATCAAGAGTTGAACCCTTACCCAACTGAGCCATCTAGGCACTCTGATTTTAGCTTTTTTAGATTCCACATAGGAATGGTATCGTAAGATATTTGTCTTTCTTTGACATATTTCACCTAGCATAATGCCTTCAAGGTCTGTCCATGTTGCTGCAAATGGAAAGATCTCAGTGTTTACGACTGATTAACATTGCACATACACGCCACATTTCTTTCTCCACTCATCCATCATTTAGGTTGTTTCCATTACCTTGGCTCTTGTCAATCATGCTGCAATGAACATGGGCTGCAGATATCTTTTCAAGTTAATGTTTTGGTTTCTTGACATAAAGACTCACAAGAGGAATTGCTGGGTCACCTGGTGATTCTATTTTTAATTTTTTGAGGAAAAGCCATGCTGTTTTCCATTGTGACTTTGCCAACTTACATTCCCATCAATAGCACACAAAGGTTCCCTTTTCTGCACATCTCTACCAACACTTGTTATTAACTGAATTTAACAGATGTGAGGTGATATTTCATTGTGGTTTTGATTTGCATTTCCCTGATGATGAGGGATGTTGAGCATCTTTTCATGGATCTGTTGGCCATCTGGGAGTCTTCTTGGGAGAAATGTCTATTCAGTGTCTCTATTTTAAAAATCATTACTGTTGTATTATTGAGGCATACAAATTCTTTATACATTTTGGATATTAATCCTTGATCAGGTTGCCGGTTTACAAATATTTTATCCCATCCTGCAGGATGCCTTTCTATTTTGTCAGATGTTGCCTTTGCTGAGCAGAAGCTTTTTAGTTTGATGGAGTCCCATTTGTTTACATTCGCTTTTGTTGCTTATACTTTTGGTGTCAAACCCCCCAAAATGCCAATGCCAATTTCAAGGGGATTTCCCCCTATATCTTCTTCTAGGATTTTCATAGTTTCAGATCTTACATTTAAGTCTTTAATACATGTTGAGTTAAATTTTTTGAGTGGTGCAAGGTAGAGGTCTAATTTCATCCTTCTGTATGTGGTTTTCTGGGTTTCCCAACCCCATTTATTTATTTTTTTAAAAGATTTTATTTATTAATTTGACAGAGAGAAATTACAAGTAGATGGAGAGGCAGGCAGAGAGAGAGAGATAGGGAAGCAGTCTCCCTGCTGAGCAGAGAGCCCGACGCGGGACTCGATCCCAGGACCCTGAGATCATGACCTGAGCCGAAGGCAGCGGCTTAACCCACTGAGCCACCCAGGCGCCCCCCAACCCCATTTATTGATGAGACTATCATCTCCCCCACTGAATATGCTTGGCTTTCTTGCCAAATATTAGCCGACCATATATGCATGGTTTTACTTTGGGGCTCTGAATTCAGTTCTGTTGGTCTACGTGTCTATTTTGTCAGGACCATACCATTTTAATTACTACAGCTTGGTAGTATCATTTGAAATCAGGCAATGTGATGCCTCCAGCTTTATTCTTCTTTCTCAGGATTGCTTTAGCTATTCAGGGTCTTTTGTATCTACAGACAAATTTTAGGATTTTTTTTTCTATCTCTCTGAAAAATGCCATTGGGTTTGTGTTAGGGACTGCACTGAATCTATAGACAGCTTTAGGTAGTATGAACATTTTGACTTTAAGTCTTATCCATGGACCCATGATATCTTTCCATTTGTTTGTGTCTTCTTTGATTTCTTTCATCAGTATCTTATAGCACACAGTATCTTTAGCACACAGATCTGTCATTTCTTTGGTTAAATTCATTCTTAAGTATTTGATTGTTTTTGATGCTATTGTGACCAGATTATTTTAATTTTCAGATATTTTATTGTTAGTTTATAGAAATGCAACTGGTATGTTGATTTTTGCATTCTGTGACTTTACTGGTTCATTGACTGGGCCTTATGGTTTCTTGGTTGAGTCTAGGATTTTCTCTATATCAGATCATATCATCTCTGCTGTCATTTATGTATTGAGGTACGTTTCTTCTATACCCAATTTGTTGAGAGTTTTTGTTACAAAAAGATTTATTTAGTCTTTTTCTGCTTCTATGAGATGATTGTACAGTTTTTATCTTTCATTTTGCTTATGTGGTGTATCACATTTATTGTATATGCATGTTGAAACATCCTTGCATCCCAAGGCTAAATCCCACTTGATCACAATGTATGGTCCTTTTAATATGTTGTTGAATTTGCTTTCCTAATTTTTAAAAAAGATTTTATTTATTTGAGAGAGAGAGAGCTAGAGAGAGAGAACATGCACACATAGAAGGAGAGGGAGAAGCAGGCTCCCCCTTTGAACAAGGAGGCCAACACGGGGCTCAATCCCAGGACCCCGAGATCATGACCTGAGCTGAAGGCAGATGTTTAAACCACTGAGCCACCCAGGTGTCCCCAAATGCCCCCCCCCTTTTTTTTACCTTCTCCAATGTCCATAACTCCACGACCCTCTCCCTACCCCCTTACCCCCGGCAATGCTCAGTTTGTTTTGTGAGATTAAGAGTCTCTTATGGTTTGTCTCCCTCCCGATCCCATCTTGTTTCATTTATTCTTTTCCTACCCCCAAGCCCCCCATGTCGCCTCTCAACTTCCTCATTTCAGGGAGATCATATGATAATTGTCTTTCTCTGATTGACTGATTTTGATAAGCATAATACCCTCTAGTTCCATCTATGTCATCACAAATGGCAAGATTTCATTTCTTTTGATGGCTGCATAGTATTCCATTGTGTATATATACCACATCTTCTTGATCCATTCATCTGTTGATGGACATCAAGGTTCTTTCCATAGTTTGGCTATTGTGGACATTGCTGCCATAAACATTCGGGTACATGTATCCCTTCAGATCACTACATTTATATCTTTAGGGTAAATACCCAGTAGTGCAATTGCTATGTCGTAGGGTAGCTCTATTTTCACCTTTTGAGGAACCTCCATGCTGTTTTCCAGAGTGGTTGCACCAGCTTGCATTCCCACCAACAGTGTAGGAGGGTTCCCCTTTCTCCATATCCTTGCCAGCATCTGTCATTTCCTGACTTGTGAATTTTAGCCATTCTGACTGATGTGAGGTGGTATCTCATTGTAGTTTTGACCCAAATGCCCATTCTTAAGCCCTGCGCCACTGCCTCCAAGAGAGGCCTTTTGCCTCACTGGAAAGTCTTCCTGGGGAAGGAGCATTTGAGTCAGGACTTCAAGGCAGGGAGAGAGCAGTGAGTGAAGAGATGAGGCCAGATGCTGGGACACGAGATCACACCCTCATCCTTTCCAAGCCCGTGTGGGGCCAAGGGGGGGCTGCATATTGGGGTCATGTCACCTAGAGTATTGTTTGCAGAGCAGGGTCGAGGCCCGGCTGGTACTGAGCTCCCCTCTTGTCGTCCTGAGCCCTGCAGGTGGGGAGCAGAATGGTGATGGTCGCTGCCGGCTGCTTGCTGCTGGTGATGGGCGTATTCGGGAAGATAGGGGCTGCCTTTGCCACCATCCCGACCCCAGTGATCGGAGGCATGTTCCTGGTGATGTTCGGGGTCATCACTGCTGTGGGGATCTCCAATCTTCAGGTGAGGCTTGGCGGTCTGAGAAGAGCAGCTGGTGCATCTCTTGAAAGGGGGCAGGGCTGGGGCCGGGGAAGGTCCTTGGTCCCAGACACTACAGTGGTTTCCAAGTAGAAGAAACAGCCAGAAGCATCCAGGCTTCTGAAAAACAGAAACTGCCTCGGTTTGCATTGGGTTGTCCGGACCACTCAGCTCCCAGGGCCACGTGGGAATCCGTGCCTGGTTTGCCCCCTGGGTGTGGTGCTGCGTCCGGCCTCGCTCCCCCACCTCTGATGGCAGCGGGTGGGGAGGGGACCCTGGTGCGGGGAGTTAGAGTGCCGGGCAGTACAGGAGCTGATGGCTCGGGCTGCTGTGGGGCCTCTCTCCTGCAGTATGTGGACATGAACTCATCCAGAAACCTCTTTATCTTTGGCTTCTCCATCTACTGTGGGCTCGCCATTCCCAGCTGGGTGAACAACAATGCTGAGAAGCTCCAGACAGGTGAGTCTCTGTGTTCTGAACTGTGACCGCCCCAGGGGCAAGGCCAGTGGGGACCTTGGTCCCTGGGAATCCCTGTTTCTTTTGTCTTCACTCTAGGGATTCTCCAACTGGACCAGGTCATCCAGGTGCTGCTGACCACGGGCATGTTTGTTGGTGGATTTCTGGGCTTTTTCCTGGACAACACCATCCCCGGTAGGGCTCGCCTTCGCTCTGTAGGCTGGTGGTGTGGATAGACCAGCATCATCTGGCTGGCCCTCATGGCTTCTTGGACCCTTAGTACCATGTCAGGCTGAACATAGCATATCCTGAGCAGGCCCTGGGTCTGGGTGGGAGGTATAGGTCCGTATTAGCTTTCTAGGGCTGCTGTAACAAAGCAGCCTAGACTGGTGTAAACAGCCAAAGTGGATTTCCTCATAGTCTGGAAGCTAAAAGACGGAGATCAAGGTGCTGGCAGAGTTGGTTTCTCCCAAAGCCTCTCTCCTTGGCTCACTATGGCCACCTTCTTGCTGTGACCTCACATGGCCTTTCCTCTGGTGGGTGCCTCCCTGGTGTCTCTCTGTGTGTCCTGAGCTCTTTCTATAAGGACAACAGTCATATTAGATTAGGGTTCCCCCCCCCGAAGGCCTCATCTTTAACGGAATTACCTCTTTAAAGGTCCTATCTCCAAATATATTCATGTTCTGAGACAGTGGGGTTAAGGCTTCAACTTATGATTTCGGGGCGGGGAACCACAATTCAAAGCCCTAAGGTGAGAAACACACCAGAAGCAGAAAGAAAAACAGCTAAGAGCCCAAAGTCTAGTTGGTGAGGGAGAGAACACATGCATTCTTTTCTTCCCTTCCTCTCTCTCTTCCTTTCCTTCTAAAAAACCCCCTAAACACTACTGTGTTCCAGGCTGTGTCCTGAGAATACAAAGAGCAGAAAGACATGCCTCCCACCTTCCAGAAACCCACGGGCTGACAGGGGAGGAAGACAAGAGAACAGACAATGAGAATAGAGGGTAATATGTGAGGCGAGGAGCAGTCTGAAGGTCGGGCGCTGAGGACGTTGCAGTGAGGAGGGCTTTCAGTGCTCTCTTCTAGAACCTCCCCACCCTCTTCGTGGTGCTCTCTTTTCCACATTTGTTCTCTCCACGTGTAAAGTGCACCTGCATTCTAGAAACAAAGCGTGGAAAGACCCGCCCTTTGCCGGTGAGGCAAGGATGGTGCTCGTAGAAGATTGTTCCCTCCCGCAGCGGGAGCTCAGGGAACGCCCCTGCGATGGGACTCTGGATGGACCAGGAAGAGAAGGTGCTGTTGGCTCGGGGAGGGCGCAGAGCAGAGACCCCATGGCTCGGGGAGGGCGCAGAGCAGAGACCCCACGAGTGCCTGCAGGGGGCGCCAGAGGCCTCCCCAGCCCGGTGGTGCTGGGTCAGTGCCCGGGGCTGACTGCTCTGCTGTCTCCCATTAGGAAGCCTGGAGGAGAGAGGCCTCCTGGTGTGGAATCAGATGCAGGAGGACTCCGAGGAGACTGCAAAGGCCTTGGAGGTGTACCGCCTGCCCTGCGGGATCGGCACCAAGGTCTGCACGTCCTCCTGCACCCAGTACCTCCCCTTCTGGCCCAGGCTGGGAGCCGGGAGCCGGGAGCGGGGCCGGAACCTGCTGGCCCGCCTCTTCCAGGACCCCTCTGGAGCGCGCGGGAAGGGCGCCTCTGAAACCAAGCTGTGACAAGAATGTCCTCACGCCTGTCCCAACGTGCTCTTCACCCCCCTCCCCAACCTCAGGAGCTCATCTGCATGGCGAGGAGGGGTGGGCACCCTGCACGCAGGGCAGCCAGATGAGTACTGATTATGGCCATGAGGAGGGTGCTGCTTTGATACACTTGGACGCCACAGCCTTCCACATGCTCCAGCGAAAACCAGGCCCCCACCTCCAGCGTCAGCCCGTGTGACCCAGGGTTCGCCCAGATGCGCTGGGCCCACACGTTCTCGGTCATACTTTGATGCCTTGGGACCAAGAGGCCTAGGGTGGCAGAGGGGACGGAGGTGGGGCTGTCTGCTGGAAGGCACCAGGAACAGTTGTCTTCGAGCCCCTCTTGTCCTCCTCTCCCTGGCACCTGCCCCTGGAGTCTGGCGCCTCAGGAGAGATGAGGAGGACCCCCTGTTCCCCCAGCGCCTGCTCTGACCTCCTGGTGCTCCAGGCCGCCCCTGGCTCAAGCTGTTTGTGATGGAAGGTTCTTAACGTGCACGTTCTTGGAATCGAGTGCCCGGACTCTGGCTTAGGCTTTGCCTGCTCGTGCAGGCTGCCAAGGAATCAGAACCCACTCCACCAAATGGCCTCCCTCAAGAGTGCAGCATGAACTCCTGCCTGAGTTTCCAGCTGTCTGGTCTGCCCTGCAAATTTCAGATTTGCTGTCTCCACCATTAATACTTAAACTGATACCTACCCCCGTACCCTTACCTGTCCTCTGGGGTCTGTTTCTCTGACAGGTAGGTGCTGACTCATACAGGACGATATCATCAGTCAAGACAAAGGAAGATACCTTTGTAGGAAGAGGCCTCGGTGGGGAGGACGGCAGGGCAAGGCCCATCGGAGGGGATGTTAAAGCGACACAGACGTCCTGGGCTGCACCACAGCCAGTGATCCCTGCGGGTGGGGAGCAGAGGGATGTTGGATCTGAAGAGTGGAGGCAGGGACACTCCTAGCACATGGCCACGGGGAGAAAGGACACAGCATTCCCCTGAGGTCTGCCCTGGCCAGGGTCCGCTGCCACACAATGCTCCAGGACTGAGGGCTGCACCGGAGTGGGTGGGGGCCACTTGGAGATGGCACGTGTTCCTTGAGGACCTACTCTGTGCAGGCACCTCTGTAAAGGCTGATTTCTCCTTTCCCACATACTGGATTGTCCTTGACCTTGTCCTTGGGGGCCTGGACGGGGGCAGGTGTGAGTGCTCCTCTCCCCTTCCTTCCCAGCACCCGTGTGGGCGACCCCGGGGGTAAAGGCCTGCCCGCGCCTCCTTTGGGTTGTTCATCAACAGTGGTGTGCTGCCTACAGTCCTTGCAGAGTGCCATGCGAGTCCTTGGGAGTGCGCTGCTGACAGGACGGAGGGGAGGCGTGAGCCCCGGCGCTCAGGCCCTAACGCATAACCCACACGCCGGGTTCTTCCAGAGGAGATGGAACAGCCGAAGTATTCAAGAGGCCTTCAGGGCACGGGAGCCTCTGTCACAACGACGGGAAACTTGAAAAAGCCAGGGAAGCCGTTCTCTGCACGGCCGGCGGGTTAGTCTGGGTTCTCCAGAGAAAGAGAGCCCTGGGGATGTGGGACGTGGGTGTGTGTGCACGCACACACATCCACACACGACATGCACACGCGTACACACATACACAGGGAGAGAGAGGTGTTCAGGAACGGGTTGTCCTGACAATGCAAGCTGGAATGTCCATCAGCAGGAGAGTTGCTGCTCGGGTCTGAAGGCGCTTCCCTCCCCCTTGTGGGAGGCCAGTCTCCGGTTCGATTGGATCTTCCAACTGACTGGATGAGGTCGACCCATTTCAGGGAGGCTAATGGCTCCATATTTATTCAAAGTCTGCCGGTTCAGATGTTTATCTCACCGCACTACACCATCCTAGAAACATCGAGAATCATGTGTGACCAAGTATGTGGGTGGCCTGGTCAAGCTGACACATAGACTCTACTGTCCCATGCAGTGTGCGCGCCCGGGAACCTTGCCAGAAAGCACTCAGAACCCGGCAGGAGCGGGCTTGAGCTTCATTTAGGTACCAGAAGAGGCAGATGAAGCTCGTTCTACCCTGATGTCCTATAGCTCCTATAGCACAGGCATGGTCAGCACACTTCCTGGGCTGCCACAGCATGCATGATGAGCCAGGGGCCCCTCCAGAACTCTCTAGAACCCACCAGAACTATGCTCCAAACCCAACCTTTGCCAAAAGTACCTGGTGTCATGGTACCTCTGGGGACAAACCCTGCCTGTCCTTTCTTGAAAGGCCCATGGACTGGGCTTCAGCCAGGCTGCACCAGGTCCCCCTCAGTGGGAGCAAAGGAAAAGCAGGTGTTTACCTCGCAGCGGGCCAGGTGACCTGACGCCAAACAACTCTGAAAGACTGACACAGAGCCACACTACTTTTAAAGCCTTTATAATACAGAACCTCAAACCAACAAAATGCTCTGGGACATTCTGCAATATTCCGGAAGGGGGAGGTGGGTACAGCCTTGGCTGCCGGCATTAATACTTGGAAACTGCCCACCGCCTTCACCCCGTCCTGTCCCAGCCATTCCGTGTCACAGATCTTCATCATCAAAGGTCTCCAGGCACCTCAGCATTACCAGCTCATCGTCAATGGGCTGGTCTGGTTCCTGCAAAACATAGGGTGGCAGAGGATCAGCGTGTAGTTAAGGAACCCAGGCCCCAGGCATGTGGGACAGCCCCGACATCTTCCGCAGAGTCTACCCCGTCTCTGGCTGCACCTTCTTCTCCAGCTTCCGGCCAGGAAGTAAGGGCTCTGGGCAGTGGGGCGGGGGGGGTGGGGTGGGGGGGTGGTGGTGTCCCATTTCCGTTTCATGCAACTGCCACTTTCTATGATCTTCAGAAAGGGTTTTCCTGGACACAACGGAACTGGATTCTTTTCCATACCGAACACTTCCAGAATCCCATAAGACAGAAGGGAGACCTCTCCAAGCTTTACCCAAATGCTCCTCGGTGGAGGACAGCGAATCACACCAGGGTGCCCGCCAAGGGGATACCACACAGCTGTTTGAAATAATAGGAATGAGATTGTTCTCTGGGGGATATACTATTTAAAAAGAAAAGAGGGGGCATCTGGGTGGCTCAGTCACTTGTGTCTGACTCTTGGGTTCAACTCAGGTCACGATCTCAGGATCGTGGGATCGAGGTCCCCCCACCCCCCTTTTCAGGACCTGTGCTCAGCGGGAGATCTGCCCGAGATTCTCTTTCCCTCCTGCTTGTGTCCTTTCTCTCAAACCTTTAAAAAAAAAAGCTAGTACAACATAACGAGTAGTGTAGGTTCTCATTTGTATTTGAAGGATTATATAAACCTCTGCAGGTTATCTCTGGGTGGTTGTCCCGAAACTAGTAATGGTGATCGCTTTGGGGAAGTGAATGGGCAGTCAGGAAGGGATGCTGGTCGGAGAGAAACTGAGTTTTCTTTGTATTTCTTTTGGTAACTTTAAAGTTTTAAAGTAGGTATGTGGGTTAACTACTAATTGTTTAAGAAGTAGCTCTACGTTATTTAATTCCCTTTATAATGATCTTCCACTGACTTCTCTGACCCCTCCATCACCTCTTCCCCTAAAAGGGTGTTCCTGGGTTTAGCTCTTCCTGTATTTCCCCATCTTGGCAGAAAATGATCCCTATAGTTTGTCATAGGTTGGTCCCCTGGGGCCCTGGGAAGCGTCCCGAAACCCAGTCAACCATCCCATGAATGTGGGACCTGGTCCCGGGGGTGACCAATGGCCAGGTTGGCAGCAGGGGGTCTCTGGGAAAATCACATGGGCCCCCTCATTCAGGGTGAAGACCAGAGCAAAGCTTGAGAAAAAGCAGAGTGGAGCGCAGGGGGCACCAGGAGGCCAAGAGTCCTAGGAGGGACGGCCCGTGAGTCTCTGTCACACTGACTGCTTGAATGTTGTTCAGAATGGTCCAGTTCTCTAAGCCCCCGAAAATGGTGTCTGAGGCATTTTTAAGCTACAGGGTTGGGAAAGCAAGAGGCTGAGAGAGGTGCCTGCTGGTACTGGGTGCTGAGATGTGTTGAATCGTATCCTTCCTACCCTGATTCATGCCCACCTGGAACCTTCTTCGGAAACAGGGGCTTTACAGGTATAATTAGCTAAGGACTGCAAAATGAGCTCCTCCTGGGTTTAGGGTGGGCCCCTCATCCAAAAGACCGGTGTCTTTAGAAGAAGATGAGAGGGCTAGAGAGACTCCCAGAAGGCCTTGTGAAGACAGGAGGCCCTGGTGGGAGGGATTCAGCTGTGAGCCGAGGCCTGCAGAGGACGGCCGGGAGCCCCCGGGGCTAGGAAGAGGCAAGGAGAGACCTTTCCTCGAGCCTTCAGAGGTGCCAGCACCTTCATTTGGCCTCTAGCCTCCAGGACTGTGAGAGAAGCGTTTTTTGTTGTTTTAAGCTACTGTGTTTGGTCATTTGTTACAGCGGTCCTAGGTACTGTCCAGGAGCTGGTTAAGGTTTCATCCAATGACCTCGTGATGCTGATGGGGGAGAGGGTGGGGAAGAGAATGAGATTTTCCTCACAGCACCGCATAGCCAAGGCCAGGGGCCTCCCGCACCAGAGCCACCCGGACAGCTTGTTCAAAATACAGATTCCTGGGGCCCTGCCTTGCAACAGTGAACGAGAGTCTGGGGTGCTGGGGCTTCAGGAATCTGCGTTTCCAGTTAGCTCTCAGGACGACTGAAGTTCGAGCATTTTACTTTATTTGGATACTCCAATCCTGTTTGAGCTTGCTTTTCTACTATATTCAGGGAAAGGAAGCAGGGAAAGCAAAGACTGTCCTGTTACTCTGTTCCACAGGCTTCGGGAAGGTGGACTGACATCCCTGTGTCCGGATGGCCAGGGAAGGACCAGACGGCCAGCCAAGGGCTGATGGGAGGTGGGGAGCAGCCAGAGGGGGGCCCTGGGCTCCAAGTGGAGTCGAAGTGGACCTGGCAGAGGGAAGCGAAGGATTCGTGGGAAAGGCCCAAATTATACTTTGATCTGTTGGAAAGCTGCCCCAATTACTTTTAGACAAACCTTGCCATTATTACTGCTTTACCTTTTTAAAGAAACAGTTGTATCTTTGCTGAATTAGTAGAGAAAATCCTTGGCTATGAATCTGAAAGGGTCTGTCCCCTTCAGGCATAACTCTCCTTCCCCCATGGAAGTTTCTGGGATGTCCCTTGTAATCAAGACACAACCAGCTTTGGGGAAGTGGAAATTAATACCCTTCAAACGCGGAGGGCAAATATTAACTCAGGGTCTCAGAAGACGACAGGACAGCGTAGCCTCTTGGAAACGAGTCACACAATGTTGACAAATGCCTGCGAAGAGTCAGGTCCCTGGGATCTGATCGACACTTCCGGGGACCCCCTGTCTCAGTCCTGCCCTGGAGACCATCTGTGTGCCTCTTCCCTCAGTTTCCCTGGATGTCGCCCATCCCCCAGGATGTGTCAGGCGGATGCCCACCATCCACGGGACAGGCCGAGAGAACAAAGGGACGTCTGCCCCCAGGGTGAGGTGAGGGGAGGTGTGAGGTGAGGTCCCGCTGGTGGGGAGGCCTCAAGGGTCCTTCCCGCCATCCTAAGGGAGGTGAGACGAGGTCTCCTCGCGCTCTGCTCTGTCCTACCTGTTTTAACTGAGGGTTAATACAGCAAAGGCCTTTAAAAAAATCGATGATCTGCATGTAGAGCTGAAACTTCTCCTCCGGATATTCTGGGATGTGGCTGGCAAACACCGAACTGACGACAGAAAGGGGAAGAGACAGCAATCCTCAGAACCCTCCTCTTTGGCCTCTGCTGGCCCCCCCTAAAATTCCTGGATTACAGCGTGAACCAGGCACTCATAAACACCCCGTAAACAGCTTCCGTGTCACGTTTGGAACCCACGGGAAAAGGGAGACCCTGGGGAGACTGGCTCCTATGCCCTAATTTAGTGTTCTGGGCTGTGGCCTGTGGAAGAAGGGCAAAATGGCCTCTCTCCCTCAGAGTCCCCCTCAGAGATCCACGCCCCGCGGTCCTGGTCCCTGTGGCTTCCCGGAGAGCTCAGGTGGCACAGGCCACACTGGAGCTCAGTCCCCTGAGATGTCCCCCTTCCATGGGGGGGGCAAGCCCCGATGATGCAGGGAGGTGGCCTGTGTGGCAGGCTCCTTCCCCCGGCCTTCCTGGGACCGGGGAGCAGCCCCACGACGTCAGGAGCCTGAAGTGCTGGGACAGCCTACATGTTGACCTCACATTCTCTCAGAAGCGGGTCCCACTAGCCACATAGAAACCCTCTGGCACCAATCCCTGCCTTCTCCAGGGATAGCAGAAAACATTTTCCAGTAGGCCGTTTCCATGTTCCATCAGCAGGGCAAGGAATTCCAGATCCTGCTTGGCAAGTACACTCTGGCCACTTCTTACCAAAGTTCTCACGGCTGGAGCCTGGCTCCGAAATAGGAAAGTCCACCTCCAGCCCATTTCAGCAAAACCAGACCCCACACACAGCTGACGGGAGTGGGAGTCACCCCCTAAAATCACTTTGGAGGGTTTGGGGGAGTCTGTTGAGGCCGGATGGAGCTGGCTACTTGTGGGGAGACAGGCTGAGGTCCGGTGCCCCCCCACCGCCCCCCGGGCAGCCAGGTGACCAGGGGCTGCGTGGCTTCGGAGGAGAGTGGGGTTAGTCGTTGGAATATGAGGACAGGAATGTCTCCTCACTCCCAAAGCAGGAAAACAAAATGTTCAGGCCTTTTTCAGCCTTCTTAAGGGTCTGTGCCTGCAGGCTCTAAGCCCGCAGCTTTTCAAATGGCCGGGGAATTTCAGTGCTAAACCAGCCCGGTCTTGCCTCTCCCCATATCCCTCTTTGTGTCTCTCACTCCACGGGGTCAGCTCTCCCCTGCTCCCTTCTTTCCACCTCCGTCCCCAGCAGCCCCTGCAAAGCAGCTTCCCCCTGCACGGCTCAGAGAAGCCCTCCGCTCAGGGCGCAGGCCCTGTTCTGTGTTGGCCCAGGCTCTCCATGTCCCAGAGCCCCTGCCCAGCTCTCAGAGCAGATGCTGTGGCAATGCCCACGGCCCCCTCCCTCTGGGCAGATGGAGCATGGAGACAACCCACAGCCCATAACCCGCTGCGTCTCCATGCTGGGCCAGGATGGGAGAGTCTCCTATTCGCAAAAGCCCCACACTGAGTCCCCCCCACAGACAGCCGCACAGTCCTAGGCCCAGCCCGCTTTGAACCACAGACAAAGTGGATCTCTGAGAACTTCATGGAATTCTGCACCCCTCTGCGGGCAGCAGGGGAGCAGCTCCTAAACACCCCAGCTGCCCCCTCCCCAGATTGTGTCCTACCCCCTTCCTCACCTAGAGCTGGAGGTACTCGGAGCCTCGTTTTTGTCCAGGAAACTGGCCACATCGAAAGCATCTTCAAAGAGTATCTGGAGGAAGGCACAGAACATGGTCAGAACTGCAGACCAGCGTTTGCTCTGGGCTGCTGGCAGCGATGAGGAGAAAGGCTCTGTCCTTCACCCTCGTTCCCAAAGGGTGGGTGGAAGCTGGGGCCCAAATGCAGGGTCGCTGTCTGGTGACCTTCCCAGGCAGTACCTAGTGAGCTCTTGTCTGCCCAGAACAAACCAAGACCCCAGAGGTGGTTACAAGGGATGGAGAAGCCCCCGGGGACTGTGGTCTCTCTTCCTTCTTCCTTCCTTTTCTCTTTTCTTTTCCTTTCTTTTTTCTTCTCTTTTCCTTCCTTCCTTCCTTCCTTCCTTCCTTCCTTCCTTCCTTCTCTTTTCTTCTTTCTTATTTTTTTAGCGAGAAAGTGTGCAAGCAGTGTAGGAGGGGCAGAGGGAGAGGGAGAGAATCCCAAGCAGGCTCCATGAAGTGAGGAGCCCAAAGCAGGGCTTGATCTCATGGCCCTGAGATCATGATCTGAGCCAAAATCAAGAGTCAGTCACTTAATGGACTGAGCCCCCCAGGCACCCTTAAATCTCTTTTTTTTCTAGAAGGTGGGAGCTCAGGCATTCAATGCAACAGCCAGAGCTTCCGTGTACACCAGAAGAGGGCTCATCTACACCTCCCAAGAAGCAGAGGCTCTTGGCGCCCAGGATCCACAAGCTAGCAGTCTCGTGCCAGGACAGCGGGATAAGAGGTTGGTGGTTTGGGGTTGGGCTGCAAGAGAGCCAGCTCCCAGTCCTGCCGCTCACTAAGCTGTGTGACCTCGGGCAAGTGACCTCGTTTCTCAAATCCTTCTCCTATACAAAGGGAATCATAACAGAACCTACCCATAGGGATGTTGCAGGAATTAAATAGATGAGTTACGTGAAACACCGGGCACATAATAATGCCCAATTTGTTGGCTATTATTGAATATTACCAGCTTTATAAAAGAGACGCATGTTTATTGGGCAATTTTGGAAAATAGAAACAGATAATATCATTGAGAAACCATCCCAGCCAGACAGGTCCATTGCTGACACACTGACCTATTTTCCTCTGGTCATTTCCTGAGGCATATTATAGCCTGTATTTCCAATTTTGCAATCTTGTTATTTAGATGGTTTTTCAGTCCTGCTTGGCTTTAATTCTTGAAGACTATTAAATATTCCACAGGAATGTGATATACATTTAGGGAATATGCAAGATTTAGCAAATAAATATGCAGGGTGCTGAGTTAAATTTGAATTTTTAGTTAAAGAATGAATCATTTTTTAGCATGAGAATGGGCCCAGTATTGCATGGGAGGTTCTTACATCCAGACTCTCACTGGGCACACCTCACTGTGTCATCCTGTTTCTGAGCACAACCATCCGGAGAAGAGGAGAGGGAGCTCTCTGGCCCCAAGTTGGCAGGTTCTGGCAGGTTCTGGCAGGTTCCACAAGGTCTCTCCTGTCCCCTTATCTGGGACACACTGCTCTTTCTCTGGAAGTCTTGTGTCTGTCCTTCTTGTCTTCTCACAATTTGCTTCCCCTGAACTGAATCCCCTGGGACTCGGGCCATGTAGGTGGCCCTTCTTCTGATCTTCTGGACATTTCATGGTGTCCTTCTTTTTAATATCACTTTGTTCATCTTGAAGAGGATCTGGAAAGAGGCCACTGAAAGGACCAGTCCAGAAGCTCATCCATCCAATGTGTGTGCTTCCCCAGCAGGTCTGAGGCTGGGTCCTGGGCCCTAAATTCCTGCCTTAGCCAATCAACCACTGAAGTTCTGGGCCACCATCCTCACCTGTACACTGCCCTCTTGCCACTAGCCTGGGAGGGGCACTGCCAGGCTCCGTGGTCGTCCCGGAGCGCCCAGCACACTTATGGGGCCATGCTTCTCAGAGCCTCCCGGCACAGCTGTCCCTGCACACAGGGGCCCGCCCCAGACACCACCGTCCTGCTGTACGACCTCTCTAGATGGACCAGGAGCTACAGAGGTTTCACTGCAACTGATCTGGAAGCCAACGTGGGAGTAGCTGTGTCTCTGTCCCTGCCCTGCGCAGAACCACACTCTGTCCTGCTTACCTTGTCACTCAACCCTGGCTTGGCCCAAGCTTGGGGATGGTGGTGTGGCAGAACTCTGATCCGGGCGCAGCCGAGGGACTGCTGCCAGCTTTCCCCAACAGCAGGAGAATGGGAGCCCTCAGCCATTCCCGAAAAAGGTAAGAGAAGCTGCTTCCATGATTTGGGGACATGAGACGGTGGCTTGGGTCAGCTCTTTCTTGAGGAAAAGTTCGTGCTGCAAAGGCGCAAACACAGGTTCCAGTGGGACAGACTTGTCCGCACATTTGGCAGATGCTTTCCTTTTGCTTTGTGTGAGCCTCTGGGAAAAGGCACGTCAGGGTACAAAGACATCCAGGCCGGCTGACATGGGCGGGGGTATGAGGTCCTTAGCTGTTGCTTTCCTGGCCCTGCTTGGACAGGAGGAGAGCTTAGGTTCTCTCCTGGTAGACCCCACAATAGTGGACAAACAGATGAGAAACCACAGTCCCCGGAGGGACGGCTGGGGAAGGGGAGCAGAAGTGGATGACTGCTTCTTGTCTGAACAGGGAGTTCCTTCCAGCGATGCCCTTGTCCACTGGTCACCGGGGCTGCCTGTTTAAAATGCAGGCTCTGAGCTGCCCCCTCAGGAACTCTGATTCAGTGGGTGTGAGGTATTAGCCAGATACCTGCCTCTTTACTAAACTCCATTTAAGAAGCATCAGGGGAGACGGTGAAGGTTGACCATACACAGGTGACCAAAGGGTACAAAGATTTGAGAAATTCTGTGGTGAAGGAGATCTAGGAGCTGGGCCTCCTGGATAAGTCACCCCACTCGTTAGGCTTCATCTGTCAACCAGCAGCAGTGGACTGGGTGACTGGCATTCTGTTGTTCTTCAGGCCCAGGGCCCTGAGGGCTGGGAAAGTTCCAGAAGGACGGGCCTTTCAGGGCTGTTCCCCAGGGTCATGGGCACTAGGACTGTGTCTGGCTCTAAGGGTCCCCAGAGAGCCACAGGACATCTCCTGAAAGGGACCACCCACAGAGGGGCGTTTGGGAGGTCAGGGCAAAGCGGAGTGGAGGCGTTTTCCTGGTGGAGGCCTGGGTACTGAATGTCCTACAAGGCACAGGACAGGCCCGGAGAGCGAGGACCTGCCTGCCCCAGGCTGGAGAAGCAGGTCAGACAGACGTGGCCCTTGTGGTAGCCGCAGGCTACCTAATTCCTAATTCTGGAAGTGCAGCTGAGGGGCCCACACAGATCTCAGCACTGAGTGACCCCCCTCGGGCCACCAGACACACGGCACTGCCGTCCATGGCTTCTGACAACTGGAGCTCTGAGAAGTGCGTTTGTGATGAAGGTATGGCTGCCTCTCCACGTGCATTCCTCTCCCTTCACTGAACGGCAGCAATGCTCTCTGCCATGGGAACTGACCTCCTCTGAGGGTTTGGGCCTGACGGGTCCACACACAATACTGTCTCCATGATGTCAGTCATTGGCTCAGTCATCTGGCCTGTTCTGGCCAATGAGAGGACAGGAGAGGTATGGCAGAAATTTCTGGAAAAGTTCTTCCTTGAGCCTTAAAAACAAGCCACTGGAATCTTTCTCTCTCTGACCTGACGTAGAGGAGGAGGGATGAGGGCTCGGTTGTTCCCAGCTGCCATTCCCCAGTCACGTGGGATAGGGAACGTAGGGAGGGGAAACAAGGTGAGAAGCCAGGTTTACGATGAGGCAGAGCAGGGAGAGGGGAAGAACCAGGTCCATTTTGATGTCCCTGAGACCAGCAGGAAGCCCTCCTGATCTTGGGCCCTCCCTGGCTGTGAGAAGTACGTTTCTGCGTGGTTTAAAAAAGCAAGAAACTTGTAGTCAAAATAATCCCAACTGATACAACCTTCTAAGCCTTCTCTTCTATAATCCCCATGGAAAGGTCCAGAAGAAGGAGAAAAAGAAAGGCCATTCTGTGGTTGTGGAGTTTACGTCAGGTAAATCAGAAACTCACTGTGGGAGTCAGAATCCAACCATTACCTCAAACTCGGTAAATGACCCCAAGCAGATCCCTGGTGCCTCCAGGCCAAAGGTGACCGAGTCGTTCCTGCGCCTACCTCCACCCGGCCCAGAGAGGGTCTGCTCACCTCCTCCGGGGTGGAGACGAGAGAGCAGCTGGCGCCTTGGCTGTCAAACCCACTGTCCTTCATGCTGCCGTCGGCACAGGCCGGCTCCTGACAGGCCCCGCCAAGGCCCTGGAGGTCGCTGTGCCTTTGTGCCCAGGCCTGCAGGAGACTGGCCTTCCTCTCCTCAGAGAGGTTCTGCCACAGGTGGGAGATAGCAGCAGAGACAATGGGGAGTGTCACCTCGTGTAAGGAGACAATCCCGCTCTCGATCAGAAGGTCCATCGTCTGCTTGTAAAAGTTGAGATACCTGGAACAGAAACAGCGTCATCTCCCAGACCTGAAGCCAGTGGCCGAAGGTCCCTCCCCAAGCCATCTCCTCAGGATTCCGTTAGCAGGCTGTGGCCCACCGCACATGAGCCTTGCCACAGCTCTGTGGGTTACCAGGGGCTTTGCCTTCCTAGTCTGCCTGCCGCTGACCCTTGGAGAGCAGGAGCCATCAGGGATGACATAATTCTTGTCCCTGGGTCCTTCCCCAGAGTCCCCATGGAGCTCTCTGCCTGACAGAAGAGAAAACTAGGAGTGAGGCCTGCTCGGTTCTCAGTCCATGGGAAAACCACTTCAAATTACAAGCCCTATGAATGTGCCGACACATTCTTGTTTTACTTCAGGGCCTGAAATTCAGGCTTAGCTGTGGAAGGACCCTCCTTCTATTGGGCCCCTACCTCCAGAGGCCAACATGGCCACCATGGGTCTTGGGTCTGCAGAGAAGCTGTGCATGGCCCTCTGAGTTAGTCATTCACCTTGTTTCTTACTATGAGACCAGGAATACAGGTAGGGCATGTGTGTTTTCATTATCCCCATCAACAGTTCCTCCAAAGTTAACTCCAAATAGGGAAGTTTAAGGAAGCTTAGTGTATGTGTTGTACGATGTAGCTTCAAGATGATTTCTCTAGTCCCTCTGCCAACCTCATCCTCAACCCCTCCCATATGGAAATTCTGGAGCTTCCTTGATTATGGATCTTGTCCGAGAGTGAACTGAGGACACTGTGTGCCTCAGACAGAGCCTCTGTCCCCTTCCCCACAGGCTCCATGTGAAGCCACCCTTCCCAGCCGTTCACACCGTTCAAATTCCATGAGGTCCGGCAGCAAGGTGACTGGGGAGTTTAAGAGCTCCACTTTCTTCTCTTCCACCTCCTCCTCTTCTTCCTCTTCCTCCTCTTCCTCCTCTTCTTGGTCTTCCTCCTCCTCGTCCTCCTCTTCCTCCACTTCAGCATCCTTCCCGACTGCCTGGATTGGGCACCAGATGGCAGAACCTTTCTGCAGAACCTTATTTGAGACCAGGCTAGTGCGAAAACAGAAACAAGACAACTGCGAACTAATGCTCCTCATGAACACCAACACTGAGATTCCGAACACAATTTTAGTATTGGGACCAAGCGGGGCTCATCCTAGGAGTGCAAGATGGCTGGTTCAAACATTGAATGTCAAGTAGTGGAACTCAACAGAGCAACAGGCTAGAGAAGAAAAACCATACGATCATCTCAACAGATTCAGAAAAGCACTCAGCAAAATGCAACATCCATTCATGACAAAAACTCTCAATAAACTAGAAGTAGAAGGGAACCTCCTCCACATGATAGAGGAAACCTACAAAAAACCTAGAGCTAACATCATACTTGACAGTAAGAGACTGAATATTTCTCCGCCTAGGTCAGGATCAAGACAAGGATGTTCACTCTTACCACTTCTATCCAAAATCGTACTGGAGATCCTCACCAGTCCAATAACGGGAACAGAAGAAATAAAAGATAGATTGGAAAGGCAGAAGTCACACACAAATATGGGACTAGAACTAAGAAGGGTGTTTAGCAAGGCGGCAGGATACAAGGTCAATAAAGGAAAACCAATAGTGTTTCCACATATTAGTGATGGACAACTGGAAATTGAAATTTTAAGAAGTACCACTTACAACAGCACCCCAAACATGAAATGCTTAGGTTTAAACCATAAGTTCAGTCTGAAAAAGAAAGAGTGGATAAGTTAGACTTTATCAAAATTTTTAAATTCTGCTCTTCAAAAGGCAGTCTTAACGGAGCAGAATGGGGGGTGGTGCAGTTGGATAAGCGCCCAGCTCTTGGTTTTGGCTTAGGTCATGATCTCAGGGTCTCGAGATCGAGCCCCACGTCACTCCATGCCCAGAGTTTGTTTCAGATTCTCTTTCTCTCTTCCTCTGACCTTCCTGCTCATGCTCTCTCTCTCAAATAAATAAATAAATATTAAAAAAAAAAAAAGAACGGAACGACATGATATAATTTGGAAAACCAGGACTTGTACCCCAAATCTCTTCATCCTGATAGGAATAATCCCCAAGGAGGTATCATGTTGAGTCAAAATACAAGTGCACCAGAAGAAAACCAAGGAGGATCCTTCTTAAAAGAGAAAAAAAAATTTTTTTCCATTTCAGAGCAGAGGAAGCCTTTCTGTATTCTCCCAAGCCTAAGTCACGGGGGCAGGATGGCAGATTAGACTTCATTTTTTGCATGGCCGAAACAACAACAACAACAAAAAACAAAACATCAAAAGCAAAATAATAAAACAAACGACCAAGGGATAATTATTTGCAAGTCATGTCCTAAAAGAGAGCTAATTTCTTGGTACACGTAGAGGGCTTCTACAACTATGTGAGAAAAAGACCACCCACCCAACAGGAAAATGGGCAAAAACAGTCACAAGAAGTTCCCGGGAAGAAACACAAATGCTCTTGAACAAAGGCACTGAATTTCCCTCACAGTGTAATTAATTAAAATTTAATAATTATGAAATGTAATCTGTTCCCGAGCTGATGCCATACTTTTCATTGTTGCGGGTTTAAAATACTGATAGTGAAAAATCCCGATTATTATGATTTTAAAAGAAATTTAGCCATTCTCATGTGGGCCCACGATGTTAAGTATTGGTAAGATTTTAGTATGGGATAAAGCATGTATCTTCAATCGGTAAGGAAAAGATGGCTTACGTGATGAGTGTGGCTGGGATCAGTGGCTAATCATTTGGGAAACCCCAATGCAACTGTCCGCCTCACTGAGACCACCTTGCCCATCACGAGGTGACGCTTGGGAGTCTTACCTGGGGTTGCCAGAGTACATGCTTGCGTATTCGGCCTTAACCTCCTCTAAGCTATTTGCATTCCCATCCTCCAGGTTGAAGGACTCTGTTGGGAAAGTGAAGGCAAGGGTCACAAAGGGGGAAGTGTGGTCTTTGTTAAGTCTCTCCCGCCCTCACTATCCAGGTGGACTGTGAGTGGTCCCTGAGCTCCCCCAGATTCAATAAAAGGGAGTCAAGGGTCCAGTTTCCCCTCTCCTTCTAGATGTGAGCTTCTTGAACTGGCCCTTTTCCATAGACACTGAAAATCCCATTCAGAGCTCAGTTTCCACCAGTTTCTGAGACCCGCCTTCCCAGGCCACCGCCTGTCCCAGACTGAGTGCCAAGAAAGGGAGCCATGTTTTTGGCTTTGCTGTTGAGTGTGACAAGCACCGGCTGGTGTCCTCTCTGGTCTCTCAAGATGGGATCAGGTACCTGACAACATCTGTCTGTCCTGCCAGACTATAAGGTCCCCAGGAGCGGGGGCATGACTCTCCTTGTAGCCCTGGGCCCAGCCCAGCGTCCGGCACACAGTAGGCACGCAGTAAGTGTCTGTTCACTTGGCCTAAGGCACTCTCTCTGCTTTCGATGGAAAAACCAACCATACTTTCTGTGGGAGGAGATGGGGGTGACGGATGGGGGTCTATTACCTTTCAGCTTCAGCAGATTATCCAAGGTTTGTTCCAGCTCCTGGATGTGGTTCTTCGCCTTATTCAAAACCTGCCACTGAGGACAGAGACAGACGCTGCTGCAAAGCCAGCCTTCCACCCCCAGTCTATGGTTTGAGGGACACAGGAATCCATTCCCGGTCTGAGGCCATCCTCCCTCAGAGGCGAAGCCACATTCCTTGACGTTGTCAACAAAAAGGGTGGGAAGCGTGTTCGGACGCACAGAAGTCATGAAGTTTAATTTGTATTCTGGAAATGGTTCTCCCAGAAATGGGGAATGTTTAGAAACAAGCCGTGTTCTGCAAACTACTAGGGCTTCTAAAGGGCAAGCAACCATATACACATCTCTTCGAAGGTGGAATGAACAGGGAGTGAAGAGCATCTCCGAATGTGGGGGGGTGGGGAAGCAGAGACAAACATACACAGAGGGAGGAGGAAGTGAAGACACAGGGAGAAGGTGGCCATGTGATCAGAGGGCGGCATCTCTAAGCCATGGAACGGTGAGGAATTGCCAACAAACACCCGAGCCTGGGAGGCAGGGAGGGCTTCTCTCAGAGGGAGCGTGGCCCTGTGGACACCTTGATTTTGGACTTGGAGCCTCAAGTGTCCACCACAATAACTTTCTGTTGCATCAAGCCGCCCAGTGTCTGGTATCTTGTTACGACAGCCCTAGGAAACTGACAGGACCTGCTTACACCTGACTCCTGTAGCTCAGATCCTGCCTTCTTGGATCTTACAAAGGCAAAATTCAGGGTTGTCCCTCCAGCAGGACCGAGACAGGAAGAGAACAGAGAGAACTCCTGGTCTGTGCACTGTTTCCCAGCTGTGCCGTTCTAGGCAAACGGTTTGACTTCCTGACGCCTCCGTTTCCTCATCTGTAAAATGGGGTGATCTGAATGGAACGGCAGGGACTAAATGAGCGAACATGCTGGGAAGCAATGCTAACACTTAAACCACTCTGATGGCGCCACACCTTTGCACACAGCCACCTCATGAGAGGCCACCACAGGCTCCTGAGGACCCCGT
Organism: Mustela lutreola; assembly: GCF_030435805.1. Lineage (NCBI taxonomy): Eukaryota > Metazoa > Chordata > Mammalia > Carnivora > Mustelidae > Mustela > Mustela lutreola. The sequence continues at coordinate 184,866,867 of NC_081293.1, read as the reverse complement.
TACTATCGTGCCTGTTTAACAGACGCGGTAAGTGAAGCCTGGCCCGGAACATGTCTCCCGAGGATGGAGGCCAGTCCGCCAGGCTTTCAGCCACCACGTCGTGAGGTACAAACCGTAGCAGGTGCAGGTGAGTTTTCCTCTACATTTACTTCCATTCCTTCCTTCTGGGCCCTGAACACATGGTCTTTCTCTGGTTACACTCCCAGTCTGTGTGCACTTCTTCACGGGCCAGTGACAGCGACTTTGGGGTTTTCCACGGACCCCTGGGAATAGGCAGCCTATTCCTGTCCATCCAGGGGACACGGCGCAGACAGGCTCTTGGCCCTAAGCCCCTTCACCTGGCTCAGTAGAGGGATTAGGAAGAGCCCACCCCACACCTCTCACCTTCCACGCCCTTCTACGAGAGCAGGTGGGAGCTCTGCTCCGATTCTTTTGGTGGGAAAACGCTCACACCCCTACCTGGTACCTTGCACCCAGGGGCTCGGGGGGCCACCACTAAAATCAAGACACATTCCCAGATGCCGTGGCTCTGGGCACGAGGCCCGGAGCTGGAAACGGAGGCTCTTCTCCTCATCCTGCCCCCAGCCAGGCTGATGCATCCTTTCTGACTCCAGTCCCTCCTCTGTTACGAGAGGGTGGGGAACAGGCTCTCAGAGCCCCCTCCCCTGCTGGAAACCTCCTGTAACGCTCCTCCAATGATAGGAGCTCATGCCTTCCAGCATCACCCAAACCACCTGGACCTTCCTCCGTGCTCTGACAGAGGAGGAAGAAGTAGGCACAAGAGGGCAAGAAAGAAGCCACAGAAGGATAGAGGTGAAATCTAGAGCAGGAAAAAGTAAATGCTGACCTGGAGAGCTCCAGTGCCTGCAGAAGAGACCTGGTTGGTGGACAAAACCAAGCTGCACGTGTGTGTGTGTGTGTGTGTGTATGAAAGAGAGAGAGAGAGATGGAGATGGCAGCGTCCAGAAGCTGCTGCTGGAGACTCACCCCGTCCACTGGAGGGCGAGGCTGGCCAGTCCCTATTATTTCCCTTCCAGTGCCAGGCCTGTCTGTCCCAGGTGGGGAAGGCCCAGCTCCTGCTGTACCCACATGCGGCCACAAACAGCCGATCGGAGATGCCCACAGCGGATCCCTGACCCACCCGGGCTGCCACCCTTGGGGAGGGGACAGTGGGAGTGGGAGCGGCGGGCCAGTCCTCCCTCCCCTCGCCCCACAGTCCCTCCCTGTCTGGAGACTGTTTCTCTCACACCCAGCTCCCCATACCTTCGAGGCTGTGAGGTCGGAATGGGAGTAAACCGTTTTCCTGAGGCTGCTGAACAGCCCTGCCAGGGTGGCTCGGTGGCGGGCCTGGGACAGGCGTCGGCGGGCCACCCGTGGCTCGAGCTCCTGTAGCTGTGCCAGGGGCCAAGGGGGCGCTCTGCCACTGGGGTTTCCGCCTTCTCCGGAGGTCGCCATGGGAAGCTGCAACGTAATATTATCCCCTTTGGGGGCCCTAAATAATAAAGATGCAGTGTTAAAGAAAGAGGAAGGCAAGATCGAAGGAGAAAGAAAGGGGGTATCATTCCCAAGGAATGGGGCCCCAACCAGTGAATACAATCAATAACAGATACACAATCATAGATGACAAAAAATCCATTATTTGAACTGGACTCCTAGAAACACAAACCACTCCTATTTGACTCAACAGTCAAAGGGTGCTGCTGCTTCAGACACGAAAGTTTCCGGAACACTGCCGGTAATCACCAGACACTTGTTAGTTGACAGGCGGTGGCCAAGTCTGTGCGACGCTGAGCAGGCCCGTGCCCCACCCACTCAGGGCTTGCCCGCCATGGGAATCACCCCTCTGTGATCTGAGTAGCGGTACACAGGTATTTATACAAAAGGAGATCCATCTGTGTTCCTTGGAGTCATGAACCTTTTAATATATAATATTACATATATCTGATAACTCAAATAGAAGAGATGCAGCCTTCTACCTGTGAAAACAAAAAGTCACATAAGGACAGAGAAGTGGGAGCAGGCTTGCCTTGTCCTGCTTCTAGTGGGTTCTGAAGATGATACTTATGTGGTCTCTTGTCCCATCTGAGTTTACAAACCAGGAGCCCTTCCTGAGGAGAAGCCATTCCAGGGCTGATACAGAACAGTTTTAACAGAAGACAGGGACCCTGCCTTTGGGTGCTCACCCCACCACTCAGAGGACAGGCAGCTCTGTGAACAGAGGGCCTGCATCTTCATCACCCCTGTCCCCTGCAAGAGGTATTCAGGGGTTTTGAGTGAATTAGAACGGAAGCCCTCCGCTGGGTCCACACGGCCCTGAGCTTAGTCCGGCTGCGTGGGGACCATGCACGACCTCAGCCAGGGCCTGCCATTTCTGATGTGTGCCAGTCCCCTGGGGGGCACTGGAGGAAATACATAGGCCCAGGCCCCACTTCAACAACACCGGCTCTGAATCTCGTGGGGTAAGCCCAGGCATTTGGGGGGCAGCCTGCTCCCCAGCTGATGCAGCCATGTTCACAGTTGGAGCCACTGCGAGGCGCACACAGCGACGCATCTCTCCGCGAACCACAGCTGGGAGCTGGGAATGGATTCTCCTCCGTAGAGGGAGGAGCCAGGGAGGAGGCTTGAAAAAGCTTTCCCGCTAAACTCTGGGGGGAGAATTCAGCCACAGAGACAGTGAAGCTGACCAGGCAGTGTGGGATTTTAAAACACTACTTAGGATGGGGCGCCTGGGTGTCTCTGTTGGTTAAGTGTCTGTCTTCAGCTCAGGTCATGAGCCCGGGGTCCGGGGATCGAGCCCTGCATTGAGCCCCACATCGGGCTCCTTGCTCTGTGGGGAGCCTGCTTTGCCCTCTCCTCTGCCTGCCACTTCCCCTGCTTGTGCATGCTCTCTGCCAAATAATTAAACAAAATCTTTGAAAAATAAGATAAAGCAAAACACCATTTAGGGCTGAAAGCGAATCTCCTACGAACATTTTACTCTCTTCCAGCGGCGTATCTGCCCTCGCTTTGCTTCTCAGAACAATGTCGGAAGGTGGTGAGTGAGTGCCGCTGTGGGGGGTCTGCCCTGACCTTGAAGTTCCTATAACATTTATTACCAGCAAAGGCACCATCAGCACGTGGAGGGCAGCCGCGGACTCCATGCAGGCCCATCCAGCTTGGGGACACATCTTTAAAGGGAGGCAAAGCGAAACAAGGGAAGTTTTGAACGGCCTGGAGAGCAATGGGAACCTTTTGAACCTAAGAACATAGGTTTTCTTTATTTGCTTAAATTTGGGAGAAATGAATGTGCCTGGACCCCAGGGAATTTAGGTCGACGAACAGAGGTAAAAACGCCATGGTTCTCCCAAGATACAGAATTCTCTAATGAACTCAGAATACTGACACCAAAGGTCCCGAGCTTGTGGGGAATCTGGAGTTCTCGAGGTGCCGATGTTGATAATTCGGTTTTCCTCCTAGGCTCCCACCCAGACATGCTCCATCCCAATTCCAAAATGGCTGTGTGGTTTCAGTCCTGCGTAAGTGTGCAGCTCCCTGCCTCTCCCACAGGGGACAGACCCTCCCATTACTTCTACCCCAGGGGACAGCGTTCACTGCCTGCCACTGCGGGTGAGGATGGTCCCAGATCATTCTGCCCACCTCAGCCCAGAGTCAGAAGCTCTTGAGGTGGGGGGTGGGGGGGGCAAGCCGCAGGGATGGTGAGACGTATTAAAGCAGCTATTAAGCCTGACATTAAGGCTGATAAGACCTCACACAGTTGTAAATGTCTACTCCTAATTGCTGCATCCTGCTCTCTGCTAGGAACGATCTGCTGTGATCTCCAGAAGGCATTCTTCTCGAGGTATCTTTGCGGACTTGTGCCGGGGACCTGACGGGAGCTGAGGTGGGTATTTTTCAGACCGAGCTCTTTGCCGCCATCAAACAGGGGGGTCTGTGCCGTCTGCACCTGTGACCTGTGTCAAGGGGTGACTTGCCCAGGAATGAGTACCAGAGAAGCCACAGTCTCGGTGGGGAGGGGAGGCAGGACCCTCCTTCTGCCTTTTTCCCATGTTGGCTCTTTTGCTAGAAAAGAGAGAACTGGAAAAATGAGGTTGAGAAGGAATGTTTTCTTTAATACAGAACAAAACAAAACCTTTTCTCTTAAATGTCCTGTGCGGGTGCCAAGCGTGCTAAGGAGAGAATATAGTCTGAGCTGTCATCCCCAAGGCCCGGAAATCTGCATTTTAAGAGCAGCCACCGCCCCCCCCCCATTTTCCCTTCTCTCACTACAGCAACAGAAACATGTGCTCTCCTGCCCACCACCCTCTATTCTGCGGCCCATTGCCTGTCCTCACACTGGGGACGCGGCTCCTCTCTCTGTCCCCCACCCCTAGTCTCTACCTATGGAGAGCCAAATTGTCCTTCAATACCTAGGGTCGGGCCCATCTCCTCTAAGAAGTCGCCCAGTCCCATCCACACCAGTTTCTAACTTAATTTTGTTTTGACAACAAATGAGTATGATTCTTGGTCAGGATTCACATATCCAGCATCTAAAATATCCCTCTCCAGGTCGAGTCAGAACAGGGTAACGACAGGAGAGGATTAAGAAAAGACTCTGGGGGCAGGGAATAACAGCTCGTCTGACCCAAACCCAAAAGACTGCTCTGGAGCCTAAACATTAGATCTCTTGAATTCAGTTCTCAGCCAGACTCACAGTGAGAAGCACGCATTTGAGAAGTTTAAAAAGCTTTGGGAACACTGGCCAGTTGTCCCAGAAGACGGCTGGGGAGGGCTTACCCAGGGCAAGAACATGGATATCCTATTCTGACTCAGGAAACCTGCCATGTTCGGAGGCTGAGTTTGAATGTCTGGGCAAATGGAATATGTGCGAATCTAGGGAAGTCAGTACGGAGCTGGTAGGTGGAGGGAAGCTAGTCTTAAGGACCCGCCGTGGGTGGGGTGATGTCTGATGCCACACCTGGAGATGGTGCCGGCTAGTGGGATAAACTGGTGTAGGGAAAGGCAGGCTGGAGTGGGGACTGGCTCAAGATCTGGGCTGTAATTCCAGCTCTGTGTTAAGCAGACATGTGACTTTGTATAAGCCAAGAAGCCTGAGGTCTTAATGTCTTTATCTGTAGAAAGGAGGGGAGAAAGCCTTTCACAAGATTATAGTTTAAACTCTTCAGCCTCTCTAAGGCCATTGTCAGGATTCTATGACTATCTGGGGCAAAGGCACAGGCGGCTCATATCCCATGAGACATGGATGGAGCCCAGAGCTGTCCCCTAACTGGTCCCACAGCAGCGTGGGAAGCTGCATCTGCAGGAATTCTGGGCGCTGTGGCCCCAGGGACAACTGTTCACTGGATACTTTCTCTGTGCAAACCCCATTCATTCTTCAGGAAACTGGGGCCAAAGATTCTAGGCATTTCAGAATGTGCAGATCTCTGATATATATTCCCTTTTAAAAGCTCTTTACTGTGTCCAAACCTGTTCATCAGATCAGCGTGCTAAGCACACTCTTCAGTCTAACAAAGTCAGAGGACCGCTGCCTCCATGCATTCTTCTGGAAAGAAACTGTGATGATTCACATGGTCATGCCTTATCTTTTATTATTTCTCATCTATAAGGGAAAGCATACTTTCATTACCAAATACTTAGGTATTAAAATGCCGCTTAATACCCACTGGAGCTGACATTTTTAAAACTCCCTAAATGAATTTTTTTTTTTTAATATGACCTCACCCTCTCTGAGACTCAGAGAAATTTTCATCATTTTTAAGCGCCACTCCACAAAACATCTGAGTGTGGTTCTCTTCAGCAAACCCTAGGCAAACGTACACAATACGCTGGATAATGTTTTGCAACCCACAGGCATCTTCCTTTGGTTCATTATGCTTATGAGACCATGTCAGAGAAAAAATCCAGAATCATCCTCAGAACGGTCTGGTTTGTGGTGGTGATACAAACGCTCACTGTAAGCCTGGCCCCAGACCTCAGTGGTCGCCCGCTTGGATCCGCAGGCATGGATCCACGGCAGGTACGGGAACAAGCACATGGCCAAGGGCATCTTGCCAAAGATGCTCAGGCACGGGACCTGCAGCGTTTAGTCCATGCTCATGCACCGAGGGAGGGAGGCGGGCTCCCGGGCTCACGACGTCCCCCCTCCCCGGACATGCGGGAGGCCACCCGAAGCCCTGACACACATGACAGTTGTCCTGAGGGCCAGCCAGCCTGGGAACTATGGCTCCGCCCTGGCTGGGAGACAGACCTGGCTCCTGGGCACTGGGTGCAGGCCAATCAGAGCGTGTCTCTGGCCCCCACAGCCAATGGGGATGCTCGGTGGCGGGCCAATGAGGGTGCGGGCCGTGGAAGCAAGAAAGTAACGAGTTGTCTGCAGGGGACGCAAGAAGGGAAAGCTGACCTTCTCACCTTGGGGTGGGGGTGGGGGTGGTAGCTCCCTTTCAGGTGGAGGCGGTGGGGGTTGGGGGGGACTGCCTCTGCCCCCCCCAGGTGCCCCATGCATCCTCTTTGTGCCCACAGAGGACAGAATGGATATCCCCTAACTGGTCCCACTCAGCTGGCATGGAGCCCAGTTTCCTCGTCTCTCAATTGGGTGATGACACCTACCTTCTAGAGTTACCTTGAGGCTTACAGAAGACAGCTTAAATACGGGGTCCAGAGAACCAGGGGCTCCCCATGTCAAGGGAAAAGATGCAGACATGTAGGTGGGAAGAGAGCAGATGCATGTAGGAGAGGGGCCCAGGGGAATGATGTCTTACAGAAGGTAAGAAACAACTGGGGACGGCGCATGAGAGCCGTTGCACAGAAGAGAACGTCCAAAGCTCAGATTAAAATAGCAAGAAGAGGTGGAAAAAGGAGTCACTCTTTGGGACAAGAGGAAGCAGGTCGTGTTCCAATTTAAGGAGGAAAAATTCCTTTTCTCCAAACAGAGAATATACTCTGGTCTTTTGGCCACTTTTCGCTGGATCCCCCTGCCGCAGTATTTCCCGGTGGCCTAACATTGTCCCGAGGGTCCACCGCATCGGCCAAGTACGAGGCCATGTATGAGGAGCACCGGCCGGGCAGGCGCCCCCTTGCTGTTCTCTGGGGGTGAACTACCTCACCCCGGGGCAAGGGGTTACACAGGGGTCAGGCGCCCAGCAGAACCGGCACAGGCTTTGGGGCACGCGGATTTGAATCTGATCCGGAGCGCCCTGGCCATGACTGTGTGGACCCTAAGTGAGCCCTACCTGAACCTCGCCCATGGGGCACCTGCCATTCAGAGGACCCTCCTGAAATTCAGCTGCAGTGAGTGGCAGACTAATCTTTAAAAGGCTTTTGGTGGACCATTAAATTATGTGTTATGTCTAAAGAAACTGTCCCATCGAAAGCACCTGCGATTTCAGGGTAAGTGTAAAAGGTTCATTTCAATCCAAATTCCACTTGGGTTGAGGCCCTGTCCCTTCTGGCTCTGGGGCAGCCTTGGATGCAGGGTCTCTGAGCACCCCTGAGGAGCTGCTTTTCCCCCTCTGCCCCCACTCCCTGGTTTCTCTCCCCTGGTCCTGCTCCTGGCCTCCCACCACCAGCCCACCCACAGCTCTGCTGGGGCCCCCGGGAGCAGAGGCTGTGTCCTGGAGAGCCTCATCTGGGCACTGAGAGGACACAGAGAGGTTCAGAAACCTACCTGCCCCAGGTTTTTATCGAATCACCCCTCCCCAACATCATCCTTCAACCGCTACCACACACACCTGCCTCCCGGATGTGCCCCACTGGGGGACAGATCTGCACCCAGAAGAAAATGCAGCCCTGGGACAAGGGGGTATTACTAAGAGAACTCCTTACCTGCAGCCACCTGATTTCTTTCTTGAAAATGGAGATCTCTGTCTGCTCAGCCAACCTTCCCCACAGCTGTGAGGAGGAAGGCTCTGCTCATGAACCCTGGTACCTCCTGGTGGCTCTGTTCGGTTTCTGATACAATCACAGTTCTCCCCGGCAACATCCACACACGCTGTCACCTTTTGACCCTGACCCCTCCCTACCAGTGGCATAGATCCCACCCTGAAATATCTCTCCACAGTGACAAAAGATCCTGCCCTGAAATATCCCCCCTTACACAGCAGCATAGATCTTACCCTGAAATATCTCCCATACATGGTAAAATAGATCCACTCTGAAATATCCCCCATAGTAACACAGATCCTGCCCTTGCAATACCCACCTTACCCAGTAGCATAGATCCTGTCCTGAAATATTCCTTCACAGTAACATACATCCTGGCCTGAAATACCCTCTTGCAGTAACATGGCTCCTGCCTTGGAATATGCCCCCACCATAACATAGATCCTGCCCTGGGTGGAGGGTCGGGGGCACTCCCACCTCCTGGATCCAGCTCAGCACCAGGTCCACTAGCAAAGATCCCTGCATTAATGCCAACCTAGTATGGCTTCCCCTGGTCTGTGCCCCATGGCCCTGACTTTCTGGTTGGAAGGACAGCCTATGTACTTCTTCCTCATTGCTGGTTTTTATCCACCTCATGTGATAAAGGGCAGGGGCCTTAGACTCCACCATTTTTCTTATCCTTCAAATGAAATGAGAGAGTGATGGATTGTGTCTTGAGTCTCTACTATGTTCCTAGTCCTTATGGACAAGCCTGTGAAGATTCTTACCTCCATTTCCTGGATGGGGAAGCCAAACGCAGAGAAGGGCAGTGATTTGCCGAAGGTCCGCACATCTAAGGTTCTTTTGGGTTCTCTTCTCTGCATGCCTTTTGGGGGTGATGGTTAGTGAGATGAATATCAGCTACCTGAGGCCAGAGAGAAATTTACATGATAAGTTTCAGAACAAAAGACCCACAGCTTTGAACCAAGGTTTGTGGCTAGTGACTCTTAGGGAGGGATGAAAATCGTAGAGGTCAGCAGAAGGGCATACTCTCTGACTCCAGGTAAGGGCTCTCCTTTCTGCTAAAAGAAGCCTGGAACACAATCCCAGATGGGCTTTTGCCTACCATCTCCTTGGCACAAGGCCAGACTTTGGCTTCCGGGAGAGCCTCTGGATATAGTAAGCTCCTTCATGGGATCAGGATTGCTAAGCCAGCGTGGCTCAACCCTTTCCAGTAGGAGAGCTGATAGAGGATTCCCAAGACATGTCCTAGGATGAGAATTCCCACCCTCCCCTGACCTCCAGAGTAAAACTCCCAAAGGCTCAGAGCCTGTCATCATGACGCAACACCAACTTCCAAGGAACCTCCTTCTGAGATTTCTATTTTAAGGACTTAATGTATATGAAAATGTTTTGCAGTGTAGAAAGACCTGTACAAATACTGATAAAGAAAGTTGCGGCTTGAAACTATAAAATTCCTCAGAGAAGATGTAGGGGGAAACCTTCATAACATTGGTTTTGGCAATGGTTTCATGGATATGATACCAACAGCACAGTCGAGGAAAGCAACCATAGGCAAGTGGGATTAGGTCAAACTAAAAGGCTTCTGCACAACAGAAAAAACAATCAACAGAGTGAAAAGGCAGCCTACGGAATAGGAGAAAGTATTTTCAAATCTTGTATTTGATAAGGGATTAATAGGGGTTCGTACCCAAAGTATGTAAGGTACTCCTATTACCCCATAATGAGAAAACAAATGACTTTTAGGTCAGTCAGAGAAAGATAAATACCATATGATTTCACTCATATGTGGAATTTATGAAACAAAACAGAAGATGATCGTAGGGGAAGGGAAAGAAAATAAAATAAAAAACAGAGGGGGGCAAACCAGAAAAGACTCTTCACTACAGGGAGCAAACTGAGGGTTGCTGGAGGGAGGGGGTTGGAGGGATGGGGTAACTGGGTGATGGACATTAAGGGGGGGCACATGATGGAATGAGCACTGGGTGTTGTATGCAACTGATGAACCACTAAATTCTACCCCTGAAACTAATACTACACTTTATGTTAACTAAGTTGAATTCAAATTTTAAAAAGTGGGCAAAGGACTTAGACATTTCTCTATTTAAGATGTACAGATAAACACCAGATACATTTAAAAAAAAAAAGTGCTCAACATCACTAAACCTCAGGGAAATGCAAATCAAAAGCACAAAGAATTATCATTTCATGTTGATTAGGATGGCTGTTGTATATTAAAAAAAAAGTTTGACAGGGATGTAGAGAATTTGGAATCCTGTGCACTGTTCGTGGAAACATAAAATGGTTCAACTACTGTGAAGAACAGTAGGGAGTTTCCTCAAAAAATTAAAAGTAGAACTAACTCCCCTATGATCCAGAAACGCCAATTCTATGTATTTTATCCAAAAGAATTGAGAGCAGGATCTTAAAGTGATGTCTGCCTCCTGTGTTCATTTTCCATTATTCACAATAGCCAAGTGGTAGAAACAACCTTGATGTCTATTGGCAGAAAAATGGATAAAGAAAATGTGGTCTTGGGGTGCCTGGGTGACTATCAGTTAAGTCTCTGCCTTCGGCTCAGGTCATGATCCCAGGGTCCTGGGATGGAGCCCTGCATTGGGCTCCCTGTTCAATAGGAAGTCTGCTTCTTCCTCTCCCCCAGCTCATGCTCTCTCTCATTCTCTTTCACTCTCTCTCATATAAATAAATAAAATCTTTAAAAAAGAGAGTATGTATATTACAGAGAAAAATAGGGAGTATAGGGGAGGGGGCCCATTTTAAATAGTGTGGTCAGAGAAGAGCCCTCAGAAAAGAGATTTGAGCCAAAACTTGAAGGAGGCCAAGGAACAAGCTGTGTGTTTATCAGCGGGGAGAGTGTTCTGGGCAGAGGGCATAGTGTGTGCAAAGGTCCTGGGGCAGACTGTTCTGAGTGCAAATCAAGGAGTCCCTGTGGCTGACAACAGAGTGAGGGATTGAATACAAGGGAAAACAGTGAGATATGGGGTCAGAGGGGGTAAAGGACAGGGGTGAAGGGTTTTCACGCTGCACAGTATTCCATGTGCTGGACAACAATGAAGGACAGGTGAATTCCTATGGAAGTGAAGAAATATTTTGCAATGTGTATTAGGGTTCTTGAGAGAACTAAAGTACCTATGGACATTCATTCATACATATGTGTATATACTCATATGTATATATGAGTGGGCCGCAGAGGGGCTGCTCCAGTCAGCATAATAGATAGAAGCAAGATTGCAAAGGTCAGGGAGCTGTTTTTTAGGAAGTGTGGAGATAGGGTTGGAATTCCTTCATGCAGGCTTCCCCTGTCTGTGAAGGTGGTATTACTTATTAACCTGGGAGTCTTGGATTGTCCCAGCAGTGAAAGTAAATGATTTTATAGACTCATAAACCTATGGATCCCTGCTCCTGGCAGCCTAAGGCCATTATTGGTTGTTTACTGCCCTGTGTAAATGGGACTTGGCAGCCTTCTGGGGTGGAAGATGGAGGCGTGGCTGGGGTGGGAGGGCAGGTTCTCACTCTGATCTGAGCTACTCCTCAGGAGATATGATCACAGTGGTCTGAGAAAGGTGATTCATTTTCAGTCTCTGGGGCTCATTATCACTAGAAAGACAGACCACAGTTCCCAGCAGGTGCCTTATACCAGAGGGAGGCCATGGCCTGGAAAAGCTGGGAGGACCTCAGAGTCTTTCTGATCTGAGATCTTTATTACAGATGAGGAAGGCAGAGAAATGTCACAACTTGATTATCAGAGTTCAGGTATGAGGTCCTATATTTTGTTCCAAAGATTGAATTGTATAAGCACAGAATTGGGAATTCTCAGTTTGGCAGCAGTTGGCAGTTAAAAGTTTTGGGGGGACAGTTGATAGGATCTTTGTGTGTGTCAACACTGAAATATGGTTCTGAAAAACGAACATGCTATGTTTAAAGATATTCATCATAACTATAAAATAATATCAATATGTGTTTATGGTAAAGAATTTGAAGAATATTAAAAATCCTAAAGATAATATCAGAAATCACCCATAAAATTCACACCTCCAGCATGTATAGCCAATACTTATAGACATTGTGTGTGTATGTATATATCAAAGATATCATATAAGGCAACCATTTAATATTTACAGTTGTGTAGCACACTTCTCAAAATAAAACTTTTTGTTTATTTATTTATTTATTTATCTATTTATTTTTAGAGATAGCAAGAGAATCCCAAGCAGACTCCACTCTAAGCACAGAGCCCGACTCAGGGCTCCATCTCACGACCCTGAGATCATGACCTGAGCTGAAACCAAGAGTTAGGCACTTAACTGACTGAGCCACCCAGGCGCCCCCAAATTAAACATTTTTTATTTTGAAGTAATTGTAGACACACATGTCGTTGTAAGACATAATACAAAGAGATCTATGTACCAAGTTTCCTCCAGTGGTAGCATTTTGCAAAGCTAAAGTACAGTAGCACAACCAGAATATTGAAATTTATAATCTAGTATTATTCAGATATCCCAATCTTACTTGTACACGTGTGTGTGTGTGTTCTCTACAATTTTTCACACATGTAAGTTCACACACACATGAGCACCGAGAAGATGCAGAACACTTCCATCCCCACAAAGAGCCCTGTTGGACCCTTTCGTAATCATACCGCTGACCTGACATATGTGCCAACTCACCCCTGAACCCTGGCAGCCACTGATCTGATCTCTAAATTCTAAATTTTGTCTTTTCCAAAGTGTTATACTAATAGAACCCTATCTTTGGTATGCAGGTTACCCTTGGAGATAGGCTTTTTTCTCCAGCAAATCTCCTTGAGATCTATCCAGGTCGTGTGTATCTTACTAATTCATTTCTTTTTCATATATGCGCTGCCAAAGTGAGCTCCTAATTCGTTTCTCTTTATTGCTGAATAGGATTCCACGGTATGAATGGACCACAGTTTGTTTGTCCAAAGGAGGTGAGGTAGGACGGCTTGGCTCTGGGTTCTCAGATCGCCTGTTGGCCCTGCTTATTTTAGCTTCTATCAAGAAGAATTGAAGGATATTTGAGTGGTTTCCAGTTTTCTACTATCAGGAATAAAATTGTTATACATTTTCATGTACAAGTTTTCACGTGAAGGTAAGTTTTCATTTCTCTGGGATAAATACTCAAGAGTACCCTTAGGGAGTCCTACAGTAATTGCATGTTTAATTTATAAGAAACTGCCGGAGTTTTTTCTGCAGTGTGAATCATACATTTTTGACATGCTGTGTGACTTTTTCTCTAAGTAATTAGTCTTTAAAGAAACATGACTCTTAACAATGATACAATATTGCATGGGATACATGTAGCATGATTTAAGTTTTCTCCAAATGTGGAATATTTTGATTATTTCACATTTCTTTTTCCCCGTGGAAATCACGAATAGACTCCTGCACGTGAAGGTGTGGGAAAAGGCCGGCTGAAGCCGGTTCTCACATTGGCCAGGGGTGAGCAGGCTCTGAAGGATGGATTCGTGGTGACTTGGCTGCACATGGCCCTGAGAGGGAGACATCGCAGTGTCCCGTGTTTCAGTGTTCAATGAGCAATACAACTGTCATGGGGACAGGGAGGGTTCATGGGAGCACTGACATAAGCGACAGCCCTTTCCACGTTCGTGGGAAGGCTGTCATAACCGGAAATTCCCTTTTAACTTGCCAGGAGAAAGACTTCACGATGCCACAAATCTTCATGTAGTCAAGTGCCAGGAGAATCAGATGGGCCCTTGGTGAACTTAGAACCAGGAAAAGGGGAGTGAGGTGTCTTTAATGGTCTAGCTGGGGGTGGTCTACAGCCTCCTTCTCATCTTGAGGAAGACAGAGGACAGAACACAAGGACATCATCCACTGGCTGAGCTGGGCAGGAGGGTTTCCCTGGGCTCTTCCCATAGTACTTCTCTGGATTTCTGCATTTAAAACCTCTTTTGACTGACACCATATTTATTTTGTGAGTTGATGCCCTTTAATCCAGTCCTGTGAGCCTAGTAGCTTTTCTGTCTTTCCATGGAGTTTGTGTCTTTGGTGTCTGATCATTTGAGAGGGTTTTGCAGTTTGACACTCAGTGGGAAGTACAATTTCCTCATTCAGTTGTTGGGGGACATACCATTCTGGCCTCCAAGTACTTACAACTTCCACGACTGTAAATAACTTTCGTTGTTACAAATAAGTCATACTCTTAGAAACAACCCTATTGGACACGAATCTTGTCATTTTTTATTATTTCTTTAAGGGGAATTTTAGGAGTAGAATCATTGGGTTCAAGAGTAAGAACATTCTGGGGGGCTTGGTCATTTATAAATTCATTCCTGGAAAAGAAGTTCATGAGAATACCCCTTTCATTTTATTTTTATCAATACTGGATGATATATTTTTTTTTTTAAATGCAATTTTGATAGGTGGAGAGGGGATTTTTTTAATGGGCATGCTATTAACTTTCAGTGAGTTAAACATTAACGTATAAACAGGCTGCCTTCTGAAGCAGAGTCCAGGGGCATCAGTAAGGAAACTGAACTGCTACATGGGTCATGGTGGACCTCTTCCAGTTGTCAGAAGCACTCATAGTTTTTATGGCACTGACCACAGGTAGAAAAGATTCCTCTGCCCTTGCCCTTGGCACTCTGTACTGCATATGTAACCTAACGTTCCAGGCCATACAGTCACATGGACTTTATTTCCTCACTAATTCAACAAACAGCTATTGAGCATGTACTTTTTTTTTTTTTTAAATGTCTTTTTTAAAAATTATGTTATGTTAGTCACCATACAGTACATCATTAGTTTTCGATGTAGGGCTCCATGATTCATTGTTTGCATAGAACACCCAGCAGAGCATGTACTTTCAAAACACCATGCTCGTCACCAGAGACACTAGGGTCAGCAAGACATACTCTCTGCTCTCTGGAGTTTACAACCAGGGAGAAAAGACAGACAGATCGCACAGACAGTGCGATCAGCACCTACAGGGTGCCACACCATGGGAACAGAGAGAACTCCCAGTGCTACCAGATGGTAAGGGCCAAGGATAACCAGGCCGAGGGTCAAAGGACGAAAGGAGTTCAAGTGAACAACCACGGACTGTCGTCAGGCAAAGGACTGGGTGAAAAGGAATCGCAGGAATTGTGCGATGTACAGACTTAGGCTGCACAGATAATAGTTGAAGGCTCCATGGGAGGGAGATGGAAGAGCCACGCTCCAGGACCTAGTGTTATATCCTGTTTCTGGGTCTCTGTTTTAGTGGCCACCAAAACCAGTCGGGAAGTCCCACAGTCTCCTCTTCCTGAGTTCCCCCTGCCCACGAATGGCACTGTCACCCAAGCCAGAAACCTGCCAGTCACCGAAGACCCCTGCTCCTTACTCACCTGTGTTAGTCAGTTCCCAAGCCAACAAGATTGCCCTTCTCGGGAATTCTCAAATCCTCCCCCTGCTCTTGATCCCCACTGCTACTGGTCTAGTCTCATCCCTTGCTGGAATGCCTCGGCCTCCTGTCTGGCCTCCATCCTCCTTCTAGCCCTGGCCCCATCCTATCCAGCCTCCATTCTGCAGCCAGTGTGTGTGTGTGTGTGTGTGTGTGTGTGTGTGTGTGTGAGATTCAGACTTCAGTTGTCTGGCTTCTCCAACCCCCAGGAGAGCTAGCTCCGAGGGCAGACACCCTGGGCTTGCTTATTAACATGTCCCTGACACCTAGCACAGTGCCTGGCATCGACTAGGTGCTCATTAACTAGTTACTGTCCCCCCCCCCCCATCACCAGCCTTGTTCTCCCTTGTCTCCCAAGTCAGAGGCAAAAAAGAGATGATTGGATTAGAAGAGAAGATAATTTGTGGTTCACCTTGTGGGTGCCACATAATTTGCTTTGTGTAATGGGAGTGCTGCAGGCTCCCAACGGCACCTTCTTAAAGGAACCCCAGGCTACTTTTGGAGCAGCAGTAAGCAGTGAAAGATTAATCAGACCAGCTAACTAGAGCTAATGAATGAGTTGGAGAATCTAGTGCCCTCTCCAGTTACATAAAGAAAACTCAGCTGAATGTCTCCAGAAATCTTTAAAGTGTAAGCAAAATGGTACGGAGAGAAGACGGGAAGATGGAATGCTCTGGACAGGGACCAGGTTGGCCAGAAGCCCATGGAGCCCATACATGGGAGTGATCCTAGAGTCTATATTCCCTCTAGTAGGGCGATCCTGCTTGAAGATGGCTGGGCCCTCACTGAAATTGCCCTCATTCATACATTCAACAAATATTTACTGGGCATCTCCCATAAGGTAGACACAGTTCTAAGTTCTGAGGATATGCTAGCAAACAATTCAGGCAAAAATCTCTGCTTTGATGCAGCTTATATTTTAGTATAGAGGAGAGGGAAAGAATAACGTGAAAGTAAAAGAATAAAGAGAAAGTAAAAAATCTAGTTTGTCAGACTGTGATAAGTGCTATGGAGAAAGATATAGCAGGGCAAGGGGGAGATGAGAGGACTGCTGTACACGATGGTCAGAGCGAGCCTTTCCGAGGTGACGTTAGTACAAACGCGTGGAGCCGCCTTCATGTGGGTATCCAGGAAAGGACATTCCTGACAGAAGAAAAAGCTTGTGAAGAGCCTGGAGGAGCTGCATTGCATTGACCAGAAAAGCAATTGTGGCTGATTTTACAGGTTCTGCTCTGGGACTTGCCAGGGCAGGTGGAGGTGACAGAGGTGGCCGCTGTGGCTGAGCCCTGCAGGTGCCTTAGGAGAATCTAACTGGCAACACTCCTAATTGCAAAGGTCTTGGCCCGTGCTCCTTTTTGGGATTTCCCAAGCTCCCTTTCGATGATCTGACATCCCAGTCAAAGTAAGATTTTGGTCTGGTCCTCCCACGAGTCACAGCGGTAACTCTCCTTCAGTGCCCTGTGGGTCAAGCCTGGGTGCCTGGGGATACTGACACCTGTGAACACAGCTAAAGCAGGCAGAGGGTGAAACTTGTCTTACTGTGTCTTGCTCCCTGTTATCTTTTGGGGGCTCCTTAGTGCATATCAGACCCCTTTGGGGTTAAATATCCATATATTTGTTAAATATCCATGAGTTAAATATCCATATATTTGTGTGGGAGGGTCTAGACAAAGTGGTGGTAATGATTCTGTGAGTTGTACTTTGATAAACACAGAAAGCCATACCACTAGACGGAAGGGATCGAATATTGCATTTGAATGATGGGCTATTCATTGTGCTAAGTTTTTTACACAAATAATCTTACTAAATTTTCATTACTCTGCACTATTGTCACTATTTTACAGAAGAGAAATGGAAGGCTCAAAGATACTGGCTATTCCCTGCTTACAAAAATATTTATAAATATATAAAATTAGTTTGTAAGCATTTCAAACCAAAGTAAAAAATAGGAAGTGAAAGTAGCTCATAATCTCACCTCTTAGAGAAAACCACCATAAGCCGTGAGTTGTATAATCTTCCTTAAGTTTCAAAAGGTACACACAAAGGCATACACGCATACCTTTTTTTCGTTTCTAAAGAACCTGGGACCGCAGTATACAGACTGTTTTGAAATTTGCGTGCTTTTTTCTTTTATCTTGGTTTTCTTGACTTGTAGTCGGGTAGTCGTACTAATGAAAGCAAGGCTTTTCTCTAGGACTCTGTGATGACACACCTAGTTGTGTGACTGCACACAAGTCACTTTCCCTCCGGGCTCCAGTTTCCCTTATTTGTAAAACGAGGACGCGGCACAGAGGATTCCGCGATGGAATGCCAATGAGCAGGGCACCTCACCCCTTGCCCGCCTCGTGACTATCTGGGATAGTCTCCAAGGTCCAACCCTGCTTGACTTGGACAGCAGCCGCCGCTTTCAGTAACTCAGATCACAAAGCCCGCGCCAGGGACGCCTGGAAACCCAGGCGAGCAAAGCATAGCGCAGTCGCTCCTCCCGGAGGCTGATGCTGACGGAAGTGGCTGGGCAGGGCTAGGGGCGGGGCAGGGGCGGGGCCACAGGCGCGCGGCGCGCGTTGCGTGCGGGCTGCTAGGCGGGCCGCGGCGTGACGTGCTTGGCGCCGGCGCCCGGCCCCGCCCCGCGCGGCGAGACCCCGCCTCTCCGCCTCCTGCCTGCCGCGGCCGCTCACGGCGCTCGCGCAGCGATGGCGGAGGCTGTGGAGCGCACTGACGAGCTGGTCCGGGAGTATCTGCTCTTCCGCGGCTTTACGCACACGCTGCGGCAGCTGGACGCCGAGATCAAGGCGGACAAGGAGAAAGGGTTCCGGGTGAGGGGCCGGCGGGTGCGGCGCGGGCAGAGGCGGCCCCGAGGGAGACCGGAGCGGGCTCCCCCCCAAGCACTGCCCTCCGGGGCGGGAGCCGCGCTGTCAGCGCGCCCGGGGGGGACCGTCGACATCAGCGCGTCTGGCCCTCCCTTGACACATGAGGAGCTGCGGTCCTCAGAGGGGACGTGACTTGCCTGAAGTTGCCCAGCGAGTCAGGAGCATCGCTGAGGCTGGAGCCCAGGTGCCCTGACTCCTGGTCCGGGTGTCTGTCCTCCACGCCAGCCTCCGAGCAGGTGCTGGCCAACTGGCCAGGATGAAGATAAGGGTTTTAGGAGATAAGGTTGGGTAGATAGTTAAGTTTGGGCAACAGAAATATTAAAAAGTTAGCTTCTGATGGCATTGGGAGCTCAGGGTCTGCAGCCCAAAATGTTAGCTGGGCATCTTTTGGTGTTTGTTTACAATGGCATTGTCGGGGACTTACCGGCAGTTTTGGCTCCGCAGTTGAGGAAGACCTTGTACATTTTCGAACGTTATATTTCCCCTGCTCAGACATGATCTTCTGTTTAGAGGTTCTTGGAATGTGTATGTGTGTGATTCGTGTGCTTGCTGAGTCCAACTGGTGTTGACAGGAGAACTGAGAGAGAGGCAACACTGTGTCCTCCGGTGTGATATCTCACATGGAGGTGACTTCTTTGGTTGGCGGTCTGAGCAGCTACCGGGATTTGGGTCAGTTAGTGCATCGCTCCCAGAGTCTAGGACTCCTGGAATGGTGGAGCTGGGAGAGGGATGATGGAGGTTGTCTCTCTGGTTTTTTGTTTTTGTTTTTGTTTTTCAAATCTTAGGCCACTGAGACCAAAGAGTTGAAGGAACATTTTCAAGTTGGTTGCATAAGCCAGACATACTGATCCAAGACCTAGACTCAGGTCTCCTGCTTTGTGCTTTTACGCTTGACATTTCCATGCTGGCTACAGGGTCAAACCACATTTCTAACGTCAGAAAATAACTCAAAAGCTA
Organism: Mustela lutreola; assembly: GCF_030435805.1. Classification (NCBI taxonomy): domain Eukaryota; kingdom Metazoa; phylum Chordata; class Mammalia; order Carnivora; family Mustelidae; genus Mustela; species Mustela lutreola. Next base: position 184,847,722 of record NC_081293.1, on the reverse strand, counting down.
TTATATTAGAATGTTTTGTACGTTTTATAGATGGATAATTAAAAAACAAACAAAAAACTTCTAACATCAGAAGCCACAGCAAGAGGAAAAAGCTGTATTCTTTCTGTGAAGTGATGGGAAACTCCCTCTTGTCCTTCACCACGTTCTCCATCTCCTCTTTCTCCACCAGGTGGACAAGATCGTGGACCAGCTGCAGCAGTTAATGCAGGTGTATGACTTGGCTGCGCTTCGGGATTACTGGAGTTACCTGGAACGGCGACTCTTCAGTCGCTTGGAGGATATATATAGACCCACCATCAACAAGCTGAAAACCAGCCTGTTCCGCTTTTATCTTGTCTACACCATCCAGGTGCTTGTTCATTCTGGGATTCCTTGGAGAAAGTTCTTTGACCCTGAAATAGATTTCCTTTTTAATTTCTAGGGCGGACTCTGTTCCTGTGGGGAAGAGGGGAACAGTTATAGTGCGAATTATTTTTGACTGTTTTCCTACTTTTTTTCCCTTCTCATCTGTAGATCAGCTGACTTGTCTTCCTCATTCCTATTTCCTCTCTTGTTTTAAGCACATAAGCCTGGGTGGCGTTTCAAAGAATATAAGTAACTGGGTTAAAGTTTGAGTAATAAAAATTATAGCTGACCCCAAGGGATAAGTCACTTGGATTGTTTGAAAAGCAACTAGGAATCAATTTTTAGGATGGCATTTATCTTCAGGGCTTCAATTTAAACCAGCTTCTTAGAAATTACAAGGAACTTGAGAAAAGTAATATCCTATATGGCATTTGTAGATTATATTTGGCCACTTATCTGGTAGGCTGCTATCTAGAGGCTCTCGTTTGTGCAGTAATGACTTATCTTAATTCTGGACTTCTGTCTCCTACCCCTTTCTGCTGCCTCTTCTTTGTCTCGGCAGACAAACAGAAATGACAAAGCTCAAGAGTTCTTTGCAAAGCAGGCCACAGAGCTCCAGAACCAGGCCGAGTGGAAGGATTGGTTTGTCCTGCCCTTCCTGCCATCCCCAGACACCAACCCCACCTTTGCTACCTACTTCTCTCGACAGTGGGCCGATACCTTCATTGTGTCCCTGCACAACTTCCTGAGCGTCCTGTTTCAGTGCATGCATATCCTCCCAGCTGCCTGGGCCTGTGGGCCTGGTCTGTCGAGACAGCGTGATCAGTGGCCGCTGCTCTCAATACAGTGCCCCAGCATCATTGTCATGTGTTATGTGAGGGGGCTGGATAGACTGTGGTTATTTTTGTCAGCAGGCCAGGAAATCATGAATCTTCATTGTGACGCTGCTGAAGCAGTAGCTGACATGCACGAGTGGGGACAGTAGTAGCAATGAGGTCCAAGTGCCTGGCCCTGCTGGGAGCCCTCAGATAGGGCTGAGCTGGTGCAGCTCCTGCTCTTTGCAACTGGCCAGCCTGGAGAATACCCTGTCCATGCACGCCCTGTGCCCCTCAGGGTGTTACTTGCCTTGTTGAGATTAGGTAGGAGGTCAGAATACTTCTTGGGCTAGAACTTCCTTCCTGTGTTCATGTTTGGGTCACTCTCTGACAGCTACCTCCGTGTTTCTCAACTTGCCAGAAAACAGAGAGGCTCTCAGAATATGTGTATGGATAGTTAAGAGAGGGAGAATGTAAATAAATTGTAGCCCACCAGGTTTACCATTTTGTTGTGGAAAGCCTGCATTCTTGAGGCCCAGGATATCCCCCAGTGCTCATGCCTTTAGGCTGAAATTCTAGAGGAGGAAAAGGGAATCTGGCTTAGAGGTTGCTGCCTGGTGAGTCATTGATAAATTGGGTGTTTATGGGCTCACCCAGAGGTGACCGTTTCGGCCTCTGGGAGGGACAGCTGGTGGAGGTAAGAAGGGTGCCCCTTCCTTTTGTGCTGTGGGTCTGAGTGTGAATTCCACTCTTGCCAGGTATAAAAGCCCCTCCTCCTCCTTGTCCCCTATTGCTTTTTATCCTGAGGGCTTTCATGCTAGACTAGCAGGGGCTCAACCCAGCGGTGGTTATGACATGACCATATGGGCCCTCTATGGAAATTGGAAATGTCATTGAAGGTCTTTTCAGTGCAAGACAGTGCCCTGCAAACTAGGTCACACACATTTGAGCCACAGTTTACTTCCCCAGGACTGAGACCCTTAGCCTGCTTTGTGCTCCCCTTGACTGAAGCTGTTTAAGGTGGTGGGAAGGATGGACACCCTGACTTAGAATGGTATTCATAGCATGGCACGGGGCTATCCAGTCTGCAGAAAGCATTCTCCTCAGTCTACACGTTTACTAGGAAGAGGTACAGTCTGGGGGGCGGGCCAAGCCAAGTGGCCGAGGCTTCTGGCCAGATGTAGACCAGCTGGCCCCTGGGATCGCTTCTCACTGTCTGCCCTGACCCTGCTATGGCCTGCACTGGCTGGGAGGCCCACTGATTGTGAGCTCTTTGCTGCTGGTGTTTAGGGAGAAAACACTCAGGTTTACATTTATGTCCTCTTTGTGGGCTGACCAGCCAGATTGGCGTGAGTGTCTGTGAATCTCTGGAGAAAGGCCAGACCCGGTGTCAAGGGAGAAACTCCATACAGCTGTGGAGAGCCTGCAGGACCAAGTCTGTCCTCTGCTCCCTCTGCTCCCTATAGGGTTTTGCTGCTGTGTGAAAAGTTTGGGAAGGGCTTTTAATCATCGCAGGCAGGCTTTTTCTTTAACTTTGGGCACCAGTTCCCGTAATCCTGAACTTCGATGCAGAATGCCAGAGGACCAACCAGGTTCAAGAAGAAAATGAAGTTCTTCGCCAGAAGGTTTGTTCTAAACATGCTTGCTTCTTGGGAAGAACTTCTGCTTTTCGTATGTGAAATTAGGTAGTGGTGGTGGAGGGCTGATTAAAAATAGGAAAGCACGAATCTCAGATGTAAGTGAGTCACCAGAGAGGCAGTATTGGAGATTTGGGGGCTGTAATAGTCTCTGGAAACAGAGGTCAGGTTCATATTATAAGTCCCATGTAAAGCACGAATGACAGCAGTGGTAATGAACTTTGAGAGGAGGAAGACTATGTGCTTTCCTGTGTCTCTTTTGTACCCCTAGTCCTGTATGTCCACGTCTGTGTTGTTTACAACGCACGTATGATGTCATTGTTCTGCTCAGATCCAGGAGCCTCTAGTTGGAGCTGAGGGACCCACATTTGCCTTTACATTTTGTCAGAGGAGAACTTCTCTGTTGTTGAAATTAAGGCAACTGTAGGTCATATTTCCGGAAAAAGGAAGATTATAAGCTGTTTGCCTTTTAGATGCATCTGTGTATATAATTTTTTTCAGGCATAAGGTCAAAAATGCTGAACTTTGTTTAAAAAAAAAAAAAATTATCCGTGAGATTTCCAGAGCCTGATTTTGTAGATTTTCCAAAGAGCGAAACAGGCCTGGGTGGAGCTGTTTTTCTCCATGAATTCAGGAAGAAGCAAGTCAAATGACAAAAAGAAAGTGGGATTTGTGTGTCTGACAGTTGTTGGTGTCTCACTTCAGTGTAGTCAAGGAACAGCTGCCCCCAGCCTGGTATCTCACTAGGTGGTGAGCAGAGGGTGAGGCCGGGGCCTCCGGAGCCGATGAGGCTGGATGTTGGACGGCTGGGTGTTGGAGGAGGCTGGGTGTTGGACGTGCTGTGTCTGCTGCTCCTCAGTGGAGGGAAGATAGGGTGAGGTCACCATCTAACTCGCCCGCACCCCCACTCAGCTTTTCGCCCTCCAAGCCGAAATCCACCGCCTGAAGAAAGAGGAGCTGCAGCCAGAGGAGGAAGAGGTCTTGGTCCAGCACAAATTGCCTCCTTATGTCTCCAACATGGACCGCCTGGGGGACTCAGAACTGTGAGTGTGTGCCTGCTTGGGTGGGAGGGGCAGGTGGGCGGTCCCCTCCTCTAACCTGTCCCCTGTCGCCTCACCCTGACCCTCCCCTCCATTCCTGGTGACTGGGAATTGCTGGAGAGCCTCCTTGGCCCTCACTGTTTCCAGCTGAGCTATCTACGTAAACTCCCCCGGCTTTTAAAGTCCTCTAGCCTCTGAACCTGCTCCGAGGGAGGGGCCTGCACATCCAGATGTGCACATCTGGGTAAATAAACACAGACGCTGTCCTAAAGCCTCAGGAAGTGTGTGTGTGTGTGTGTGTGTGTGTGTGTGTGTGTGTGTGTGTGTGTTGAAAGTAGTGCCTTGCGGATGAAAAGATTGACACCCAACAGGTTGGATGCAGTGTGTGGTGAAAGCGTGCTCCCACTCGAGGCTTTGGAGAGGTAGGCAGGTGGGTGGCTAGCAGCTAACTTAGAACACAGCCAATTAGAGCAGAGGCCCAGCTGATGAGAACAATGGTAGCAGCTGAAGACACCGAGGCTCACAGTGGTCCCACAGCTAACGACCCGTGAATCAGGATGCAAAGCCAGGCAGGTGGATTCCGGACCTACACATGGCCAGGTGCTGTACTGGGGGAAACTGCGCTGGTGTCTGAGCTAGCCTGGTGCAGTGGAACCCCAGGACAAGCCGAAAACAGCACATAAAAATTTGTACCTAGGGGCGCCTGGGTGGCTCAGTTGTTAAGCGTCTGCCCGCTGCTCAGGTCATGATCTCAGGGTCCTGGGATTGAGCCCCACATTGGGCTTCCTGCTCCATGGAAAACCTATTCTCCCTCTTCCACTCCCCCTGCTTGTGTTCCCTCTCTCGCTGGGTCTCTTTGCTAAATAAATAAAATCTTAAAAAAAAAAAAAATTGTACTTACACTCAGTAAAAAGAAACAGGTACAGTTAATTTTAGGACATATTTTATTTAGCCCAGTATGTCCACGATATCGTTTCAGTGTGGGTTGAACAGAAACGAAGGACCCGTGAGCTATTTTGCAGCGCTTTCCTGCTGAGGCTTGAATCCCGAGGAGTGTCGTGCTCCTCCAGCACAGGACCCGTGGGACTGACTGCGTGCCAGGGGCTCAGTGGCACGAGTGACCAGGTGGCTATTGGAGCGCATGGCTCTCAACTGTACCTGGGCCCTCAGAGTGCGGCGGGCATCCCCGTGGTGCCAGAGAAGCTGCAGGCTCCCCTGGGTACAGGAGGCAGTCCCAGGGATAATGCCACCTGAAAGCCGGGCCACACCCCAGGGCCGTCCAGAGCCCAGAAGGCCTGTGCTTTGGGTCCTCTTGGGTCCCCCTCCAGCCCTGTGACCTTGTGTGTCTGTTGTTCCAGGGCCATGGTATGCAGCCAGAGGAACACTTCTCTGTCGCAGTCGCCTCGAGTGGGTTTCCTGTCCTCGCTGCTGCCTCAGAGTAAGAAGAGCCCCTCAAGGTTGTCGCCTGCCCAGGGTCCCTCTCAGGCTCCGACCTCAGCCAGGAAAGAGCCTCTCAGCGGTCAGGTGAGTGCAAGGCCTGTGTTTCAAACTGCCAAGAGGCCTCTGGCTTCTGAGACTATATTTTCCGACTTTGTTTGTTCTGTTCTTAGGACTGATTTGTCTGGTATGCTGGTGAGATCCTAACTTCACATCTCACTCCCTTTTTTCCTTCCTCCCCGCCTCCTTCACACATGCAGGCAGCGCTGCAGGGTCAGGGCACAGATAAGAGCAGAGTGGAGGCGCTGAGGCAGTGAGGAGGAAATCACCTCACACAGCCTCTGCCCGCCTGCCCGCCCCCCTTCCTCTCTTCCGGCCGCAGCTGCAGGTGGTGTGGGCACAGTGAGATGGGAGGCTGGTGGGTGCTGCCGACCAAGGGTCGGGCCAGGTCTCAGACCCACGGCTAATCTGGAGGGACCTCTCCCCCAGCCCCCTGCCCTCTACACCGCCCACACTCCCATGCCAAGCCTGAAAGCTGCGGCGCCGCAGGGGAGCGGCAGGCTGGCTGTGAGCAGTGCGCTTTGAATCTCTTCCCTTTCCCTCCTAAGCTCCTCTGAACTCAGGAGCACTTGTGACTGGGTGTGGTGGCTTGAGGGTGAATTCAGGCAATTCTGGAATTTTGAATTTTGGGTGATCTAAAGCAGTGTGTCGAAAAGGAATAAGTTAGAGTTACTTCCGAGTCAGTCAGTGCGTTGTTTTTATAAGCTGGGATTTACTGATTCCGCAAAGGCCTCTGGCTATTTTTCACTTTGATAGACACTGGCAAGGGAATTTCTTTTATGCTAGTTCATGTCCAAAACAGCCCCCGGGTCCCACTGAGGACTCTTCCTGGCAGAGTGGGTCAGAATTCATGGCTTTCAGCAGTGCCTTCCAGAGTGAAAGTTTAACAGACCCACAGTCATGCTTCCTTGCTTGGCCGAGGATCCTTGCTCTTTTAATGTATTTTATTCGTTACAGATAAAGGCAGTCATCATAATTGCTGTCTTCCTCTCCCGCCACCCTTGGCTCGGGAACCGTTAGAAGTGACGCAGCAGTTTGGGGCTGCTCCCTGCAGCCGGGAAGCGGGGCGTCTGCCCCAGGGCTGGCAGGGCTATTTTGCTGCTGAAGTGCAGATGCTGAGCAGGACACTGGGGAGGGAAGAGTGTGGGCTTCAGAGGCAGGTGATGTCCTTTCAACTGCGGCCCCTTGTTGAGCGTCCTTGCTCAGATGGCTAAAAGTCACCCTGATTTGCTTGGGACGATACAGACACGTCTTGCCTGGGGGAGACTTCATGGAACTGACAGACTATGCGTGCCCAGTACACTGTAGCAGCGGGTGGTCTTAGCAAGGGCACTGGCCTTCCTGGGTCCCCGCCTCAGCTCGGAGACCCTAGGTCCAGCCACGCTAAAGGATTCTCACCTGGCATTCAGGAGGCCTGCAGCCATCAGAGAGGCATCCTGGTGATGCCCAGGGCTGGTTTTCTGAATTCCAGTTCTGTGGAATGTGGCTGAGTAAGTTTTGCCATTTGCTCTGGAGATCCCTGTCATAGTTCAATATTTTCTAAGTGTAATAGATCATGGATGGGGTGCTCAGGCTCTTGAAAAATGCATGAAATTGTGAAATTCAATTTCATTGACTTAAAATGAAAGAAAACCCGAGGATGGGTTCTTTGGGGTTAACTCCGCGGCCTTGTTCTTTATGTGTTCAGGAGCTAAGTGTCACATGATGAGATGGGAATGGGATTGGAACTTGTTGTGTAGCTCATGTTCAAGGGGTGAGGGTAAGAATGTCGTTCACAGCAAGCAGTCCCTGTCTCTAAATATATTCCAACAGAACTTGGGTCACAGTGAGGTATGTTAACAGAGTAGAGGTAGCTCTCTGTCCATTTCATGGAAAGGGAAATGGGACAATAGATGTCTGCCATCTGAAAAATTGGGTCACTTGCAATTTTATTAATTTGTAGGACTCCACATTGATGTTTCAATTCTGAAAATAACTAGTATATTTGAGGTTCAGGAAATTCAGAACTTTATAGTTGGAGGAAGCTTAAAGATCATTTTGCCCCCTCACTTCTATTTTGTAGAGGAGCATATCCTTTGATTGCCTCCTGTGATGTGGAGCTCACTACTTGCTAGTGTGAGGATATTTTCCTGTTAGAAAGCTGTTTGTAGAAACCGCTATAGTTTTCACTTGCTGATCTTAGCTTTGCCCATCGAGCTACATAAAGGAAGACTTTTTGTTAGGACGCTTCCTATCTTTCCATGCTGAGTACTCTCGGTTCATTCTTCCCTCTCCCCTCCACTGGTTTCCCTTATGGTGTGATTTCTACACCACTCACCATCCTGCTCTCCCTCCTCTGGGGTACCTTCTAATTTTTTAATTCTTCTGTCACAGTTAACCCACCAAATTTGAGTGTATAATTTGAGATGCTCTCTTACCAATACCAAATGCAGTTAGTTGTATGATTACTTCTTGTGATTTTAATAATACATTGGTTTTAACTTTTTAATGGCATTGGCTTTATAATGAGTTACCTTGCTTTGTTAGTGCCTATGAAGCACACTCTTTTTTTCACTTCTGACACAACAGAGCTCTCTTTCTTTATTATTAATGAAGAAACAAAAGAAAAACATAGGCTGTGTTATTACATTAACAATAAATAAAATAATCAGGCTTTCCTGTTTTAAATATTATTTATATATAACATTGTACATTTCAGTCAGGTCAGCATTTTGCCCACTTGTGATGGGTCGTCACAACTGTTGGTCATTGCTCCTGAAATGTTTATGCTATTATACGTGCCACAATATATGGCTGGCACACTCTGGGTTTTATAGGACTCTGGAGGCAAGACTTAAGAAACAAATGGAAGTGACTCGAAACCACAGCTCCCAAGCTCCTTTGGGATCTCTGTTAGGATAGTGCCTGAGGGCACCTGCGCTGCCGGTGACCCAGCCTGAGCTTGCACTCCATCCTTCCTGCCAGCCTTATGATGCCGCGCCTTTCACTCCCACTCAGGAAGCTATAGGGCTGCCGGTTATTATAGAGATAACCTTTAATTGGCTGCAATGTAAGGAAAGCAAACTGCATTTTTAACTCCTATCAAAGTACTTCGTAGTGGGGCTGCTTCCATGGATTTTAACAGGGCGGAGGAAGAGGGAGCCCTCTTCCATGACTTCTGTTCTATAATTTTAAGTGTGACAAGGCCCTGTCTTCAGGCGAGACCAGATTGCTGGAACTTGTTTCCTGCCCCATCTGGATCACTGCCTGGTAAACTCTATTCAGGCCACTGAAAATTAATTTTTCTCTCTCTCTAGAAAGAAAGGCAAAGTGAATGATAAAACACAGGTTAAAATATTTGTCCTGAACTGTAGGAGACAGGTAGATACAGTAGAGTATGACAATGTAATTTGGACATTTGGAATGTTATGTGAATCTGGTAGTTACGACTTTTATGAGGTTTGCTTTCAAAACTCTGACTTAACAGTATTACCACAGTAAACATTTATTTGAGTACAGTTGTAGCTAGACATAAGTTTACCTTAACCTACTTACTCATAGTGTTCCGTGGAGAGCTGCTTTCATCAGCATTATCGTTTTTTGTTCTTTTCACCTTTCTTGAGTAAATAACGAGATGAGGCTGAGGGAGAAGCTCTCTCTAAGCAGAATCTCATAGGCCACATGGAGGGCCCTGGTTATCTGGGCATAAACTACCCTCGCATTATCAAGGCAGTTTTTCAGCTCATTTTGGTGCCTTTTGTTAACACCTGTTCGAATTTTCATTTTGGGGGGTGGTCCAGCCCTTACCCAAGGACTTACTAGAAACTTCCTTGCCATCTTGACTTGAAGAGAAGCTCTGCCTTTGTCCTTCTTCATGTTGTATTTCCTGTCCTGGCTGGGGAAGTGCAACGAGTGACTTGTGTGTCAGCTAGAGGGATTTCAAGTCCGTCCCATACCCCTCTCTTCCATCAGTACGGGCCCATTGAGGGCCTTAGCACTGAAAAGGGAAGAGACGCCATCTCTCAGGTGTAGCAGGTGGGCAGGGGAAGGAGCGTGTGCCACCGAGTGCCTGTCTGCCCTCTGTGGCATTCCCCACGCTCAGGGCCCAGGCTGGATTCCCCTGCGGTCCACGTACTTCCAGGGCATGAATGTAATATTGTAGGGATCCTTTTCCCTTTTCTTCTCCAGTGTCCAGTGTCAAGATCTCCTGCTCAGGCTGATAAATCTATCACAACTGCATTGTAGTTGGTCCAGGCTTTTTGAGACTTCCTCACTTGCCTGGGTCCCATTATTTTGGAAAGTGGCTGCCCACCCGGGAAAGTGGTCTTCCTTCTCTTCCCCACTGTGCTCCTAGCTGGCTGTGGAGTTGCCGGAGCCAAATTTAATCCGAAAACATAGCCTCTACTACTGTTGGGTTGTTTGTTTGTTTGTTCGTCTTTTCTATTAGAATATGAGAGTTTTTAGAGATGTATTGTGGAATTATTCTTTTTTTTTTTTTGAGTCCTCTTTTTCTCTTGGTAAAGTTTTGTCATTTTATCTTTTAAAAAGCTGGCCATTAATTTTATTGCTCATTTATATTGTCCTTTTACTCTCTATTTCATTAATCTTTATTCTGATCTTTATAACTTTGGGCTTCACTTGTTTTTCTTGTTTCTTGAGGAAGTTGTTCATTTGAAATCTTTCCCTTTTCTTGATGGAGGCATGTACTGGTATGAATTTCCCTCTTCGAACTGCACTTGCTGCATCTTACCAGATTTGGTGTGCTGTGTTTACGTTTTCATTGGTCTCAGGGTATGTTTTGGTTTCTCTTTCTGATTTCTGCTCTGATCCATTGGTTGTTCAGAAACATGTTGTTTGATCTCCACATACTTGTGAATTTTTAGATTTTCTTCTTATGATTGAGTTGTAGTTTGATATGATTGTGATGCCTGATATGTTTCCAGTCTTTTCAAGTTTATTAAGCCTTGTTTGGTGGCCTAACATGTGATCTATCCTGGAAATGTTCCGTGTGCTTGCGAAGAATGTATATTCTGCTGCTTTTGGGTGGAATGTTTTGTGTCGTTTTTAGGTTCTTCTAGTGTAAAAAGTAGTTCAAGCACAGTGTTTCCTTATTGACTTTCTGTCTGGATGGTCTCTCCATCGTTCAAAGTAGGGTATTGGAGTCCCTATTAGTGCATTGCTGCCTGTTTCTCCTTGGTATTTGCTGGGTGTGTTTAGGCGCTCCTGTGTCAGGTGCGTAAATACTTTCAAGTGTCATATCCTCTTACTTCTTACATAATGACCTTCTTTGTTTCTTATCATAGTCTTTGGCTTAAAGTCTATTACGTCTGATACACATATAGCTAAGCCTGGGGAAGTCTTCGGTCTGATTTTCCCTCCTCTTTAGAGATATGGGGAGGAATCAGTGGATTCCTAAAATGAGGGCCAGCACTAGTTTCAAGACCTCCTTGTATATCTTGACCAACTGTTACTTCTGGGTATGTTAGAGAAGTCTTCTTGGACTTTCTAAAACTGTGGAACCTCTTCAGTGTTCCATGAACCATGGGTTATTTCTCAGAAATGGCCGGAAGTACTGTGAGAAGGGCCTTGTCTTTGTTATTTAGTTCTGGGAACATGACATTTTTTCTTTTGTGTTCATCGTCACTTTCTTCTCTGTGCTCTTTTCATGCTGTTGCTTTCATCAGGTTTCTTGGGACATGGGGTTTGCTGTCAGATTTGGGTGGGAATTCCACCTCCGTCCAGCTCTCCCTGTGTGACCAGTAACCTAACCCAAGCCTGACTTCCTCCTGTTAAAATAACGTCCTCCTCTTTAAGGGAACATTTGTAAAGTTCTTAGCATGGTGCCTTGTATATGGTCAGCATTCAATGAATAATCTATTTTGGTGCATTATTGTTGTGGGGTTTTGTTTGTTTGTTTGTTTGTTTTTAGTTTATTTCTTTTATCTTGACTTTTAGTTTGTATCTTTTATCTTGAACCCACTTCTCCTAAAATAAGCCAGAATATAGAGCATCAAATACTTTCCCTAGAAGAAACCTCTGTTACAAGCATAAGTGGATACCCCTGAGATCACCTCAGTCAGAAAAACAGAAATAACCAGGGGCGCCTGGGTGGCTCAGTGGGTTAAGCCACTGCCTTCGGCTCAGGTCATGATCTCAGGGTCCTGCATCGAGCTCTCTGCTCGGCAGGGAGCCTGCTTCCTCCTCTCTCTCTCTCTCTCTGCCTACATGTGATCTCTCTCTGTCAAATAAATAAATAAAATCTTTAAAAAAAAAAAAAAAAGAAAAACAGAAATAACCAGTACCGTGAAGTCAGCTACAGTTAGGCTCCATGTGAACTCATAGTCCTTTAAAATTTCCTTTTCAACTCTTCCCATGACTCCAGGGTCCCAAGGAATCTGTGCTAATCATGTTAAGTTGTGTAATATTAACATAAAAACTAGAAAGTAGAATGGGTGGAAAGCAACAAGCACACTTCGGTTGAGTTCTCTTGACTTAGGTCTTGTGTGCAAGTGACTTGCCGAGAGGTTGGTCTCAAACCTGAGTGGCAGTTGGCATCCAGATCCTTTGGCTGAGAGTTGTAAAATGAGGAGGGAGGGGACCACCACAGTTTGTGGGAATAAGGTTGGAAACAGCCCAGCCAGATACTCTGGAAGGATGAGGTGACATCTTTTAAAAAGGCTCTAGGGGCTCCTGGGTGGCTCAGTCACTTGAGCGTCAGACTCTTGATTTTGGCTCAGGTTGTGATATCAAGGTCGTGGGATCAAGCCCCAAGTCGGGCTCTGTGCTCATAGGGAGTCTCCTTGGGATTCTTTCTCTCCCTCTGCCCCTCTCCCTATACTCACTCTCTCTCATAAATGCATCTTTAGGGGCCCCTGGCTGGCTCAGCTGGTTAAGTGACGGCCTTCAGCTCAGGTCATGATCCCAGGTTCTTGGGATCAGTCCCGAGTTGGGCTCCCTGCTCAGTGGGAAGCCTGCTTTTCCCTCTGCCACTCCCCTGCTTGTGTTCTCTCTCTCATTGTATCTCTCTGTGAAAAAAAAAAAAAAAAAAAAAAAAAAAACCTTAAAAAAAAAGAATAAATAAATACATCTTTTAAAAAAATTAAAAATAAAAAGTCTCTAGATTAAGAATCTCTCCATGGAAGTGGGTGGGGGTTATTGAATTCATCTGCTGTAACTTGCTCACCTTTATCACTCCTGCCATGAAACGGAGCCTTTCCCACCTTGCTCAGAGGTCCTTGAATTTCCAGTAATTTCTGTTAAGAATTTCTGGTTGCCTAGTAATCATTTCCAAATGCCTCAGTATTTGTTAACATCAGCTGGCTTAGTCATATACTTGGCCCAAATAAGAGAGGATAATGTGTTCCTCTGTGGCTCTGGAGAGGTGACTATATGTTGCATAATTATTTTTTTGTATTGCCTAAACACTGAGTTGCCTGTAGCCATTTTTGACACTTAGCGAGGGGCCTGACCCCTCTCGTAGTCATTGCTCAGTAGGCACAGGTCTCCTGCCCCCTTAGCTAGAGTTAATTGTTCTGGTTAGATGAAGGAGGTGGTGGGTGGGTGGGTGGGTGTGTGTGTGCGTGCGCGCGCACGCGCAGGTGAAGGGTGGCAGGCTGAGGAGTGCTGCTGCCCTACCTCTTAGATCAGAGGAGGGGAGACCAAAAAGGAGGGGTCCAGTCTGCTCATGTTCCACTCTGGACTTTGCCCCGAGGCCGAGAGGCCCAGGAGCTGTGGGGTAGAGAAGCTTCCCCCTCCCTTGGCTTCTGCCTCTGCCCCTCCCCGGCTGAGGGGTCATGGCCTGGACTCCAGCAGGAAGCCGCCCTTCACCGCCCAGTGTCTCGCTGTCTAGACCGCCAAGGGAAAGGATGCGGCATGCGGGCCCAAAGACGGGAAGAGCCTCTTTGGCGGGCTGGCGTCCGGGGAGTCCAGCTGGTCACAGCACCGGCAGCGGCGCCTGCAGGATCACGGCAAGGAGAGGAAGGAGCTCTTCTCTATGACTTTGCAGGTATGGCTGGGTCTTGGCGGGGCTGCCCTTGGGGGCCGTGGCTCTCGGTGGAGGGGTGCAGGGCCTGCAAGTACCCCTCCCACTTTCCGTGTAATGCTGTTTGTGGGTCACAGATTCTATGAGGCTTGGCCAGAGAGACCTGCTTCCCTTGCCTTCACCCAGAATCACCCAGCCTTGCTTGGTCACAGGGTGCCTTCCTCCTGCGTCCCCTGCTGGAGATGCTGCCCTGACGTGCGGTGTCGTGCTGAAGCCAGGCACTCGTGCTCGTGGTGCTGAGCCTGGGGACTCCCCTCTCCCCTAAAAATGGGATGGGGGTCTACCCTTCCTGGCAGTAAAGCTGCTTCTCTCTCTGTCACCTGCTCCGGATTGAAGTGAAACACCAAGGGATTTGCCAGTGATGTCACCTGCCTGACCACTTATCCTCTGTCTGGGGCTCCTGGCTGATGTCAGAAGCGCTGCTGCCGCTCCCCAGCCCTGTGTGTGCCAGCGGTGTAGACCCTCGTGGCTCTGACCTCAGATGGTCCTGTTCTGACCCCATCCGGTTAGAGACATGAGCTCAGCTTCTCCCAGAAGGCGCCTTTCTGAGCTTGAGGTCTCTCTCCCTCTCTAACATTTTTGCTGTAGAGCTGTGCTTCTGTGATGCGAGGAGCACTTTGAAGAGCCTCAAGGGCCTTGGGGGTTGCGGAGGCTGCCCTGGCCTGTGCCCCCTGGCCCGGGTTATGTCAGGGGGAATAGTAGTAGTCGTGGGGGTCAACCCCCAGCCAACACTGGGGAGGCAGAGAGGGTGTGTGGGGTGCCTGTGGGGGCCTGACCTTGTTCCGGCTCTGCAGCTGTCCTCGTGTCTGCATCCTTATGTCTGGCCAGTCGCCTCGGTTTCATGGGAGGGTGGGGCGAGGCTTCGCATCCAGCTCTGGACCTTGGGCAGCATATTTAACCTTCTGCTTTCAGTCTTAATTTCCACAGTTATCAGATGGGCTTGATAATAGAATCCCAGATGGTTTGGGGCAGGATTAAATGATTGAATCAAATGTAGTTATATAGCGCCTGGCCCTTACTGGGTTCTCACTGATTTTTATTGTCAGCCTGTCCTGCATCATGTCAGCTGTGACAGGACGAGGGTGCCCGCGGCCCTGGACTCCCTTAGCAGGGCCTGTGAGAGGGGGAAGGTCTCTAGACAGGGGCCGCTAACAGGAATCTGCTTCTCCTAGGACAAGCTGGTGCTGCTCTTAGCGTCCAGAGCTCTTTCTTCTAGAGCCTGTGGCCCCTCAGAGCCTCCCCCAGCATGCTGTGGCCTGGCATCCTAGCTGTCCTGCAGCAGGTCCCCAGATGTGAAGGGCTGGGACCGGGCAGACCCCTCACAGCTGACTTGTCCCCATTTTTCTTATCATAGAGCGCAGAGAAGAAGGCTGAGGCTAGTGGCCCAGAGGCTGAGCCCTGCCCCGAGCCCCACGTGGAGGCACTGGAGACGCTGACGCGGGCTTCTGCAGCAGGTGCCGAGGGCGGAGGGGTCCGCCCCGAGCAGCCGTTCATTGTGCTGGGGCAGGAGGAGTACGGGGAGCACCACTCCTCCATCATGCACTGCAGGTGGGCTCGGGTCTGGGGGCCCGGGGGAGGCCCTGGCAGGGAAAGTGCTGGCGGGGCTGGCTCCCTGGGAGGCCTGGCTTGTCAGGCTGTGCATGTGATGGTGTGGCAGCAAGGAGGTCTCTCCGGGGGGATGGTCCCTGATGGACCACGGTCATCCCTCCAGAGTCGGAGGAGGGCTGCACAGCTGCTCTTGGCCTGGGTAGCCTCTCTGTCCTTTCTCACTATGGAACTCTGAGTTTTATTTTTAGTTTTAGTTTTATCTGAACTCCCTGAGACTTCATTTTAATTTGCTTTATGTTGTTTTATATATATGATTTGTGTGTGTGTGTATACATATATATAATTTTCTATATGTTTTGTTGTTTTACTTTTCAGTAAACCTTCACCATGTACAAGTTTTTAGTCACACATGGTGAAAGCATGAGCTCTGTGAGGCCTTGTGGACTGTGGTTTGGGGAGAGTGAGGGGCTCCCTGCCGCAGGACTGTGGCTCTGGAGTCCCCCGGGAGGCGCAGCTGCCCGGGCACAGGGCACCTCGCCGCTGCTCTGTCTTCACTGCTTCCCCCAGGGCTCAGCACAGAGTAGGTTCTTGCTAAGTCGTTCTTGACCGGTGACTGAATGAATACTTCTAGAAAGAGTCCATGCCCATCCTTGGAGTGTAGGCAGTTTGGGGAGCAGTTGAGAAGTCAGCAGGGCCATGTTCTGGGCTCCAGCTGACGAGGACGGTGGGCTCAGGCAGGGAGGTAACAGCCTCCTTCTCTCCCGTCTTAGAGTGGACTGCTCGGGGAGGAGGGTCGCCAGCTTGGATGTAGACGGGGTCATCAAAGTGTGGTCCTTCAACCCCATCATGCAGACCAAAGCGTCCTCCATTTCCAAGTCGCCGCTGCTGTCTCTAGAATGGGCCACCAAGCGGGACAGGCTGGTGAGTGACGCCTGCCTTGTTGCGTCTAAGTGAGGAGCACCCGAGGCCACCCCCTGGCGTCTGGCCCCACAGGCTCAGCTGAGGCAGCCAAACCACCCCTCCCTTCTCTGCTACTGGGGTTTGGGGGGACACGCATCCAGACTGTCCTGGCAGGGGGGTTTGGTGGCGAGTGCTTCTTCCTCTCGGCCCAGGGAGACACCAGCTTGCCTCCCATTCTCCCCCATCAGCTCCCGTCATCTGTCCAGTTTCTGACAAGCCACCGCGAACGTTCTCAGCTTCTCAGCCGCCCCTCCCCCTGCTGAGACCCCGCCCCGTGGCAGGCTCCCGGGGTAACAGCTTAGGCTGGTGGGGGTAGTGTCCTGTTCAGGGTCCCCACAAGTGCTGTTAGTACAGTGTTCTTCCTTTTGGACTTTACTGTTTGGGAGAGGATTTGTAGTTTAGGAGGTAAAGTTGATTTATAGTGTTTTCTTTAACTGTGTTCCATTTCGAGGAGATCATACAAGGCAGCCCAAGGGGCAAACCTCATTGGCAATGTTTTGTTTTTGTTTTTGTTTTTTCAATAGTTTTTGACAACCTGCAGAATTTATCTTTATGATACTAGGATCTCAGAACTTACCCTTTACACGTATTAATCTGCCAGTGTTAATTTGAGCTCAGTATGTTGGTAATATTCCTGGGGGATATCCTCGAACCTGCTTCTGGCGCTTTCTTTTGGCAGTACCAGTTACTATCTTTGAAGCTTTTTACCCAGTAAATCACAAATGCCTGGAGACAAGGATATCCTTTTCTACTTTTTCTGGAGGCCGTAACAGGCCCAGAGCCAGAGCTGTCCCCAGAACATGTCACTGGGGCAGGGGCCAGTACCCAGGGAGGTGTGGCAGGTAGAGGAGGAGCAAGAAGAGAGGACGGGAACTGCTGGGATTGAAAACTGGCAGAAAGGGAGGGAAGGTCGGGGCTTCATTTAATCAACACATTTCCAGGTGTATCTGAGACGATACTTCTCTCCCAGTCCATAGATTTCTTTTGAAGTTTTGCTTCTGTTCAAGGTCACCTCTGATGGCTTCATGTCATTTTATTTTTTTAAGATTATATTTATTTATTTATTTGACAGAGAGAGAGAGAGTGAGAGCCCAAACACAAGCAGGGGGAGTGGGAGAGGGAGAAGCAGGCTTCCTGCTGAGCAGGGAGCCTGATGCAGGACTCGATCCCAGGACCCTGGGATCATGACTTGAGCTGAAGGCAGATGCTTAACAACTGAGCCACCCAGGTCCCCCTCTTCATGTAATTTTTGAATGAGGTCCGTGTTAGCCAGATTTCTCCCGAGTGTGTGGAGGTGGGTGGAGGCGGGGCCTCACCCTGTAGCTGCCCAGACCTGCACCTCACAGGAGCGGGCCTGGCCCCGCAGTGGTCCTCCCCGACTGGGCCTGAGCTGTCCTTTGCATCCCCCGCCCCTTCTGCTTCTAGCTCTTGCTGGGCAGTGGTGTGGGGACGGTGCGTCTTTATGACACAGAAGCTAAGAAGAATCTCTGTGAGATCAACATCAATGACGATATGCCCAGGTGAGTGGGAGGCCGCGGCCCACACCCACCGTGCTCTGCGGGGCTGGTTCTGCGCTGGGCCTTCTGCCCCATCCCTGTAGCAGGACCCGCCTCAGAGCTGAAGCCTGACTTCTCTGGGGGAGGCGCAATGCTGACCCGGCCCCACGTGTATTGCAGAATCCTGTCGCTTGCCTGCAGCCCCAACGGGGCCTCTTTCGTCTGTTCGGCCGCCGCTCCGAGCCTCGCTGCCCAGGGGGACTTCTCGGCTCCAGATCTTGGCAGCAAGGGTACTAACCAGGTTCCCGGCAAGCTGCTGCTGTGGGACACGAAAACCATGAAGCAACAGGTGCCAGCCCTGCCCCTGGGGATCTCCTCGCGGGTCTGTGTGGGGTCGCGCTCCTGGGGTAGCCCTGTGTGTCAGCTTCCTGGTCTTTCTGATGAGCCTCGTCCTTTCTTTGCTTTGGTCTCCTCAGATTTCAGTAGGTGAAGCAGGTTCAGAGTCGAAGGGTTGGAAAGTAGTCACACTGCAGCTAGGCCGGCTGCTGGCAATTGTAGTCATCCAGCATCAGGCCACAGACGTAGAAGTCCCACCCAGCCTATCAGAGGGTGCTTGTGGTTTATTAAGAATTTTTTTTTTTTTTTAAAATATTTTTATTTTTATTTTTATTTTTTTTTTTAGATTTTATTTATTTATTTGACAGAGAGAAATCACAAGTAGATGGAGAGGCAGGCAGAGAGAGAGAGGGAAGCAGGCTCCCTGCTGAGCAGAGAGCCCGATGCGGGCCTCGATCCCAGGACCCTGAGATCATGACCTGAGCCGAAGGCAGCGGCTTAACCCACTGAGCCACCCAGGCGCCCTTATTAAGAATTTTTTAAATTTAATTTTGTTTATATTGAAAGGCTTTAAAAATTTTTTTTTTTTTTTTTTTTTCAGCAGTTCTGGTTCACATCCAAATTGGGAGGAGGGTCCAGAGATCTCCCATTGACCCCCTGCTCCCACCCCCTGCTTAGCAGAGCGGCACTCTCTTTATAACAGAGGCCCCCCACGCTCCCAATCTGCCTTCGGGCCCAGTCTTCGTGTTGCACGCTGTCTAGGTCCCGACAAATGGATGAGGACCATTATGGTACCACACGGGCCATTTTCACTAAAAGCAGCCTGAAGGTCCTGTGTGCTCCTGTTCCTCCCCTCCACCCCTCAGACCTTGGCACCCTCCCATCTCTCTAGTGTCTCCATAGTTTTGCTTTCTCCATCACATCGTGTAGTCAAGATCTCACTGTGTGGTTCCATTGGCTTCTTCACTTTGTCTTATGCAGTCAAACAGCTTGTTTTTTGGGAGACAAGTGGAGTCTCTGACTCCCTGTTAATGTAGTGATGCATAAAGGTGCCAACAGCAGCCGGAAGGAGTGGGGACTCATGCAAGTTCCTGGGAAGTGACAGCCGGGCGAAAGCTGCCTTAGGAGCCGAGGACTACCCACCCACCGTGGCAGGTGCTTGCCGCAGTGACCCTAAGCGCCCAGAGAGAGAGATGAGGTGTAAATGCACACATTTAGAAGGCACTGATGTTTCTTACTGAAATTAGTTTCGGGGCGCAAATGTGGTGTGGCCCCTCCATTCGACAGCCGGATTCCCAAGGCCACTGGACGCCGGGAAGTGTCCCTATCCTGTAGATGGGCCTTTTGTGCCTCCCTGTACCTGCCTGTAGAGATGGGGTGCATCCCCCTCTGGGGGTCTCCCCGGGGCACAGGGGTCAGGGCCACCCTGGAATTCTTGCCCACCGTGCCCCGCCACGTCTGTCCTCCTGAGTTTCCTTGTCTCGGCAAATGTGCCGCACTGTGAAACTGCGCGCCCTTCTGGAGCCACTCTCCTCCCTCACCCTGCAGAGCCCGTGGGCAGACACCATCCGCTCCACCTGCAAACCGTTTCCGTTCTGCCCACTTCTCTGCGCTTCCAGGGACAAGCCCTAGACTGGGTCTCAAGTGCCCCTCGTAGGATGCTGCACGACCTCCTGCGGTGGGCCCTGACCTGCTGCAGGAACGACAGACCCTGGAGCCTGTTCCTCCAGACTTCTGGTCCACACCCCCGCAGGGCCCCTGCCATCAGCCCTCCCCACTGCCCCAGCCTCCAAGTGTGTTCTGCAGGTACAGGCCCTCCCTGGGCGCTGTCCCCTGCATGCTGTCCCCTCCCAGTCGTGGTGTTCTCCCCGCCCGGCCCAGCACACATCTGTCCTGCAGCCCCTCTCGCTGCTGGCCCTCGTACAGCTTAGTTAGACCCTTCATCTTTCTCTTTGCCTCGAAGCCACTTAGAGTAGTTTTATGTTTCCTTGTTATCTTTAAAGTTTTAATGAAATACTGAGTACATACAAAAGAATCTTGCAATCAGAGGTGTGCAGTATAGTGGGAAGAGAAGCCGTCACATGAGCACCTAGGTACGGTCATGGTTGGAAACTGGAAACTTCCCGCACTTTCCATGCTCTCATGTGCCCCTCTGAATCTTGGTCCTCTTTCCCTTTTCAGACAGAATTTGTCCTGAATATTGAGTTGTTATTCTTCTACAGTTTCAAATTTAGTTGTATTTTTTGTTTGTTTTTGTTTTTTTAACTAGCTCCAGTTCTCTCTGGACCCCGAGCCCATTGCCATCAACTGCACAGCTTTCAATCACAACGGGAACCTGCTGGTCACGGGGGCAGCTGATGGTGTCATCCGGCTGTTTGGTAAGCAGCTGTGCTCGTGGCTGTCTGGTCCCCTCCTTTAGTGGCCCAGAGAGGAGAGTTGGATTTTTGCTAGCTGGACTAGAAGCTATTGCAGAAACTCACCCAATTCACGATGCTCGAAATAGAGCTTAATTTTGGTCCAAGTCAGCTCTTTTCCAAACCTCTGTAATCAGCCCCCTTGCACATGGTCAGTGTCCGTGGGCCTGGGAGTGGTGGGGCTTAGCAGTCCTTGAGTGTGGCGCTGTGTGGTCTGAGTCCTGTGGCTGGAGTGAGATCCAGGAGGACACATGAGACAAATGGTGTGCCTTCTGCTGAGGGTGGCTGGTGCCTTCTCCTAGTGAGACCATTAGACCGGTGTGCAGTGGGGTTACCGTGCGCGCTGTTGGAGGAGCCCAGCTTCATGCAGGCCCACCCTGGGAGACTCTGGAGTCTGGGAGGGAATGAGGGACCAAGTCTGGATGAGCCCCCGGGCGCCCCGTGGGACCTTACAGAGGCCTCCTAGGAAGCATTTGTTTGTCTCCCTAGACTTGTGTGCCTCCCAGATGAGCTCAGGCTCTGGCCAAGGATCCTGAACCTCGTGTTTGACCCAGGGAGAAAAGCTTCAACTTCAGAATTGTTGAATCACTGCTTAATACACCGGAGGAGAGAATTAGTGCACTGAGAGAGCTTTTTGGCAGGGCTCAGCTCTGGGATGCCTGTAGGCTCCAGGAGACCCTCTGCCTCCAGAATAGATCCAGCCCTTGGGGAGGAGGGCCAAGGTGCCTGCCATGGGCGAATCCTCCCCGGGGCCCTGGCGGGGGTCTCAGCGGCATCTCATCCCCACAGATATGCAGCAGCACGAGTGCGCCATGAGCTGGAAGGCCCACTGCGGGGAGGTCTACTCGGTGGAGTTCAGTTACGACGAGAACACCGTGTACAGCATCGGCGAGGACGGGAAGGTAGGCGGGATCCGGATTTCCACCTGGAACGCTTCTTCCTTTGGCTTGAGATTCCAGAGAGCAGCAGAATAGCATGAAGACTGAGATGAACCCTGCCCGGGCCCTTCACAGGCTCTCTGACCTCAGGGTCCCTCTCCGCCTCAGCAGGCCATCCATACAAGGGGGCGGTCATCGTCACCAGTCTTGGGACCGTTGTGAGGTCTGAACAGGTGTAGTGGGGGTTGGTGATGAGGAAAAGGGAGAGCCCAGCCTCCCTCCAAGTTTTAGCGGAAGTGACTCCTCCCACTCTGGGTGGATGCGGGATTCAGATTAGGACCCGTGTTGAGCTGGCCGAGGAGGTCATCAGAGGTCACAGCGGGGTGTATAGAGTTGCTTCCTAGAGGCCACGTGGTTAGGCCTGAGTGGAGTCAGAAAGCCCAGTAGAAAAAGATAAAAAGTGAAGATCAGTGCCCCCTTGTGTATTCTTTCTAGAAGGACACGTTCAGATCCAGGAAAGGGAGCTGGGCTGGGAGGCAGCAGGAGAGGAGAGAGGGAGACTTGGTTTTCGGGTATTCTACCTGTACCCTTGGATTTTGTACTGTGTACCTGTATTCCTCACTGAAAACTGTAAGTTCAAAGTAGATTCTGCATTTGGAAACTATGGGGAGGGATTTTTAAGGTAAAGCTTGACTTCTGTTTATTTGAGTAGGAGTCTCAGTGAAGAGGTGGTCACACAGCTTGTCCACGGTGTAGACTAAAGGATTATGTACCCCACAAGCCATGAAGCTAGTTTATAACAGTTCTGCTCATGTTCAATTGATTACGCTGCTGAGGCGGTGGGAAGGTAGTTGGAATTATGCTCTCTTCTAAGTCGGAAAATCCCAGTTGGGTTCTAACCCTAGAAACAACAACAGTAATAATAGCGATCATGTGGTGCATCCCCCCAACCCCCCGTTTGAGAGATGGGAATCCATGCCCGGGCAGATGCCCACCCTTTCCCTCTCCTGGAGTCAGGCCAGAGAGAGTTCAGGTCTTCTGTGAAGTTGCGGGCTCTTTCTGAGATGTTGTTTTCTAAAAAAATATTTGAATTGTATTGGGAAAAGACAGACCCAAGGGTCACTGCACTGCCTCTCCTGGTGGCCTGTTGGTGCCCCTGCGTCTGGCCTGGGCCCCCGTGGCTGAGCGAGCCCTCAGCCTGTGCTTCCTGGTTGCAGTTCATCCAGTGGGACATCCACAGGAGTGGCCTGAAGGTGTCCGAGGACAGCCTCCCCGCCGACGCCACCGGCCCCTTTGTGCTGTCGGGTTACAGCGGCTACAAGCAGGTTCAAGTGCCCCGGGGCCGGCTCTTCGCTTTTGACTCGGAGGGAAATTACATGCTGACGTGTTCTGCCACAGGAGGCGTCATCTACAAGGTACCTGGTGGGGGCGGAGGGCCTGTCCGGGTGGGCAGAGAGGTTCTTCCCTGGAGGTGTGGGCCAGGGCCAAGCCGGCTGCATGTGCAGAAGCCTCTGAGCCGGGGGGGATGGTGCCTGCAGCCTCGGGCTGCAGGCCGGGCAGGGCAGGGGGGCTGATCCCCAGCTCGGGGGTGGAGACAGGACGGAGACGTTCGTCTTTTTCTCTGCTTGTCCATTTGCTGTCATTTGACGAGATTCTGGCCCTCCTCCGCTTTTGTTCCTTGGGCATAATATCTTATTAGAGAAAATGTGAAGAAGCAGAAGCGTTGGGAAGTGTGTTGGTTTGGGGGGAACGTGCCGCACACGGACAAGTGCTTCCGTGGTCTGCTTCAGTGACTGATCTGGTATAGGCTTATTAGCTTCCTGGAGGTCCCCTGGTCACAGACATTACAGCTCGTGCCCAGGGCAGAAACCGGGGGGTGTGGCTCTTCACACCAGCATGGAAGTCATCCACGTGGGGTTTGTGCCTCAGTTTATGTGCTTGTTTCAGTTCTCATGACCGAGCTTCTCTATTCATGTACTTTTTTGTACAACTGTCTGCAATGATAAACCTCATCTATTTTACTAGTATTACCAGACAGACTAGTGATGGGGATTTGAGTTGTAGTCAAAGCATGTTTGTTTTTTATTTTCTTTAAAGATTTTATTTTTTTGTTGAAGAGTGTTCGTGCGCACATGCATGAGCCGTGGGGCGGGGGCAGAGAGAGAAGCAGACTCACTGCTGAATCAGACTCCTGCTCAATCCCAGGACCCTGGGATCATGACCTGAGCTGAAGTCAGCCGCTTCACTGACAGAGCCACCCAGGTGCTGGTCACTACACAGACCAGTTCTTAGCCTCCGTGGCAACTCTTTGCCTAATGGTAGTGTTTATACAGTGTGTAGGCATGGAGTCACAAGAATATTCTCTGCCTGGGGGCTCTCCGTGCCCCCGTTACCCTGGCTCATGGGTCGGTGGATGGCACGTGCCCTGGATGGCAGCTGCGTGCAGGTGTCGGGTGAAGCAGTGTGAGTGCGCACGGGAGGGTGTGATCCTGCTGTCGTGGGGTCACACTCAGGACCAGCAGCGACAGGGCAGGGTTCTGAGCAGAGGAAACTGGGCAGGGGCTGGGCCTTTGGGGGGAGACCTCTGCGGGGTGGGGGCTGGTCCGTGGATCTGAGGCCTTCAGAGGAGCAGGAGGTGGGGAGGCCAGTGAGTGAGTGAGGCCGGCCTTGGTGTCCCACGGGGATAGAGGCAAGTGAGAGCGCTGGAATGGGGGAGGGAGGCGTGCAGAGGTGGCGCGTCGGGAGCCGCCTCGGCTGTTGGTCCGGAGTGTGGCACCACGGGTGATCCAGGCTTGCCATCCCCGAGGCTCCCCTTTTCCACAGATGATGATGCATTAACGGCTCTTCCCTTCTTAAAATTAGCTCTGTAATTTCTTGTAATTGCTATTAGAAGATGCTATGAAAAGCTTTCTGTCTGCAAGTTTAATTGTATTTTATTATTTAAAAACTGAGTTTGTTAGCCTGTACTTTGCTCTGTGTATGATTTTTTTTGTGTGTTGTGTGTATATTTGTGTATTTTTAATCATGAGCCTCGTCACTTGTTATTTGTCCCACTCAGCCTTTGTCATCTGTTCCAGTCAGCCTTTGTCATTTATCCGAAGGGCCTCCTCCTCTTCTGTCCTCTTACAGCTGGCTGGGGATGAGAAGGTTCTAGAATTCCATTTAAGCCAGGGTGGCTTCTGTGGACTGACGATTTGCTGTCAGATTTGCTCTGTAACCATTTAAGGGCTTGGAAGATTTCCCTCTGTCTAATTTTTGAAATGCCAGTTATGGGGTCTAATTTCTTAAGGAATATAATGAACTTTTTACAATCTTTAAACGATCTATGATTTTTTTTAAGATGTTTTCTCCATGAGGGCCCAGACTGCTGTTTCCTGCTCATGGGTGTTTTCTTTTGCTGGATTGATCGTTATTAACTGTGCTCCTGGCTTCCCCTTCCTTGTTCCCTTCTGACTCTCATCACTGTGGACTGAGTCCCGGGAGGCTGGTGCTGCTGGGCGAGGGAGAGCCCTGCTCACACATCCTCAGGGCGGCCGGCGTAGCACTGTGCTGGCTGCTGTCGGAGAGGACCCACAGCCTGCCCTCCAGCAGCTTGCCTTCCAGGGGGAAGCAGATGGGAAACAGCAGGGCATGTGTGATCGCAAGCTGGAGCACAGTAAGCCCAGTAAGAGCAGATTTGGGTGTGGTTTGGGGAGGGTGCAGAAGGCACCTGCCCACAGTGAGTTAAAGGTGGCAGAGAGAACATTCCCTTGTCTTTTTGAGCAGATTTTCCACCTAAGACAAAGGAATGACTATAGTCGGGACAGTGAAGGCATTTCCTGGCACAAGAAATTAAACCGAGGTCTTCTGGGAGGGAAAGATGGGTATGCGTGCCCGGGCACTTCCTCATGTTGGGGCGGCAGCCCCCAGACTTGAGGCAGTTTGGTGGATAAAGTGGCTGTGTGTGTGAACAGTGCCTGCTGACGCCTCTTCTCTCCTGTCTTGCAGCTGGGTGGGGATGAGAAGGTTCTGGAGAGCTGCTTGAGCCTGGGCGGCCACCGAGCCCCTGTGGTCACCGTGGACTGGAGCACGGCCATGGACTGTGGGACGTGCCTCACTGCGTCCATGGATGGCAAGATCAAGCTGACCACCCTGCTGGCTCATAAACTCTGACGGGACCACCCCCACCCCCGAGGGACACCCACGGAGGCAATGTTTTCCTGTTATCCTGGGGGAGTGGAGTGACGGGACCCGAAGGCAGAGCACTCTGCTTCCTGCTCCTGGCCTGTGTGGAGACTCCTCAGGGAAAGACAGTCCAGGGAACTCTGGCTCTTTCCAGCAGCAGAGACCGGACAGGAGCCACACTGAGTCATGGCACAAGTGCCCCCAGAGACCAGCGTGCTGGGCTGCGCAAGGGGCATGCTTCAGGCGGCAGGGACGAAAGTTCAGAAAGCAGGAGATGCAGCATGATGGCTGCTCTCTTGGCCTAGGAGGGAGTGACAGTATTTTGTATATATTTGCTCATTTTTCCTTTTTTTTTTTTTTTTTTAAAAAAAGAATATTCTTGTGGTCACCTGGTATCTCTTTCTGGAACGCGTACATGCAGCAGAGCGTTTCCTTTCACCCTTTGCCCTTTGAGAGGCAGATGTTCCAACAGGAAGCTGGTCAGCTTCGAGCTGAGGCCCTGCGTGCCAGGTGTTGCCAGCTGTGGGGCTGAGCCGTGTGGAGGTTTGCTTGTTGCTTTGCCTTAGAGCTAGGTGTCCTGTCTCCCACCGCCGGGCTAGGTAAGGTTTGTGCTCTTCCTCTTTCTTTGGGCTGCAGTCAGGGAGTCATAGTGTTCCTTTTCTTCTGTGCATTGGTGGAGTTTCTCGAGATGAGGTTAGGGTCTGAGGCCTCTGACTCCAGCTGCCCCGTCCACCTGGGTGGGTGTCCCTGTCCCTCTGCCACTGCGGCTCTGCTTCTTCTGTCTCCTTCACATCTTTGAGGTGGACCGGAGCCAGCCGCCAGCGCCCTCTGCTGGTGGACAGTGAGAGGGCGGGAGCCAGTGGGCCAAGCTTGCTTTTCCAGGGAGGCGGGCAAGGGGTGGGTCTCCTGCTCCAAGGGCTGACAGAGTGGCCTTGGTGCCCAGATGCTCCCAAGCGCCATTGTAGGGCCTCTTTGGGCTCCACCCCAGTTCTGGTGGTGCAGGCATAGGGGGGTACTCCAGTTACCTACCTCTGGAAAATCATGAAGTTGGTACGAAGGCCTTGGCTCCCATTCTGTTGGTATTTGCAGTGAGAGTAGGGGTTTATGTGGCTCAATTATGGGAGAACAACAGAGACTGATAAGTAGTTACTTACACATTTTTACCGATTTCTACCT
The DNA here is from genome assembly GCF_030435805.1 of Mustela lutreola. Taxonomy (NCBI): domain Eukaryota; kingdom Metazoa; phylum Chordata; class Mammalia; order Carnivora; family Mustelidae; genus Mustela; species Mustela lutreola. The sequence continues at coordinate 184,821,396 of NC_081293.1, read as the reverse complement.
TGGTAACCCTCTCTTCAGATGAAGAAAACCAAGACTTGTCCATTTACAATTGTCCCCGTCTTCTGCACTGAAACAGCAAATAATCTTCCCCACAGATTCTGTAGGACATTTAAGAAGCTGTCATGTGTTTCATTTGAGTGAGAGAATTCACTGTTTAACCTCGAAGTTTTGTTTCAGTTTCTCTTTATTACCCATTCTCTTCTCAATATGGTCTCCACAGCTACCGGAATGTCTTTAAGGATTGCAATGAAACAAAGAACTCCTGAAAAGCTTTGTCTTCTCTCTTTTCCTTTATGTTCTGGGCTGGACATTCACCTCCCTTTTGTTTTGGCTTTCGCTTGAGATTCTGTGGGGTTCCACAACACACTGCCTGAAAACACAAAACAAAACCACAACACTGACTAAAAACAAAACAGAAAAAACCCAAATCCCATTCACCTCTGACCTTTTGAAATTAGCAAATACAAGTGGCCAAACCTGCCCTCTCCTGGCCCGTTTCTCTCCAGCCTTCACTCCATCCTGAGTGCTGGTCAAGCCACATTCATCCTGGCGTTCCTCCCTGGGCCACCCAGACCCTCCAGGATGAGCTTTCATCCTGCGGTCAGTCACATCAAGACTTGAATTTCCTTCTCCTTCACAAGAGCTGCTCGGCACCTGCCCAGAACCCCAGCAAGACTCCTCCCATTCTTTTGGGCAAGGGCAGGTTATGGGGAAGCTGTCAAGCCAGTGTAGCTCAGGACCACCCCCCTCCCCAGCCTGCATATCTGGTATGTGTGTGGCTCCTGGCTCTAGCCTGGGCTGCTTGAGAGCCTCTGCCTTGCTGTCCGAGCTCTCTGCTCTGTGCTTACTGCCTCTGCCAGGCCTGGGAACATGGCTTTCAAAGCACTTTAGCTGTTGACTTCAGCCTGTCCAGATCCCACAGCTCCGGCTTTCTGTTCCCACTTGGACTTCTCTCCCTTCAAACAGAAAGCTGCTCGTGCAGATGCGAAGGTTTCCTGTTCCTCAGACCTCATATTTCAGCCGGTGATGGGAAGAGGTTTTAGGGAGACAAATACGGAGTCAGCGATTCCACTAAGAATAAGTATTTCCTGTTCCTTTATTCACACAACAAAACAATGCTTCACCAGTTAGACCTGGGTTTGCCTGGCTCACAGCTTGAGAGCAGAGGACCCTGGAGGTCAGCAGTTCTAATACTTTTCGCAGAACCAGAGAAGCAGGGCCTGCCCAGTGTTGCCCTCCGGAAAAGACTGGAGGCAGAGTTCAGGCTCAGCCTGCAGCTAGATGACCCTAGTGCACAATGGGTTGATTTTGTGACTTGAAACCATGGATTAATCTCCTTAAGCCTTGATTGAGTGAAACATTCCCGGCCCAGCGGGTGAAAGCCCTTTAGAAACCCCAAGCGCCACACAACTGGAAGAGAGCTTCAGGGTCCTGACTCCCCAAGCTTGGGCTGGAGCTCCCCTGTTGTGCACCTCTTGGGTATGGAGGGTAATTACCATTAGCGGATTTGTTATAAATCACAGTTCAAAGGGCTGTCTTGATAATGGCACATTTTGGGGTCAGTCAGTTCTGATCATCCTTTTATCTTGAAGTGCGGCAAAAGAAGGTTCACCTGTGACTGCTTGTGCTTGTGAGTTTTGTCATGTCTGTGACCTGGAGGTTTCTTTGCTGTAAGCTGAGTTTTGATTTTAACTAAAACTAGATGCTAGCTCCACGTGTCCCCGTTAGTGCTCCGCACCAGGCTGAACACAGACCACCGAGGACACCTGGGAAGCTTTGTGGAGCTCTTGCTCGAAGAGGGAGCCCCTGGCCACCGATCTGAATGTTGAGTATTAGTGACACCTACTTCCTTTAAGATGACATATGAACAGGCTTTCTTTTCCTGCACCCAAGGGGCTCACCTTGTCCCCCTCCCCCTGGGATGTGGAGCCCCACCAGGGAGAGTTGACCTTGATCCCTATGGGAATCCTGAGCTTTAAAAAAGGCAGACCCTCCTCCCCCATCCTAATTTCTCCCTTGGGGGGCCCTAATAAAGACTGCCTAGCAGACCTCCAGTGGAGCCGTGTTCGGGGACTGTTAAAGAAAAAAATATTCTATTAAATAGAAAATCATTCGTGACACTTGTTAAAAACATCAAGGCAGACTTTATTCAGGGGCGGGTACTACAGTGGGGTTTTGTAGTAGGGGAGAGCCATCAGTCTTAACTCTGGATACAGCCAGGAGAAGGGACTTGATAGCTAAGGAGCAGGGTGGGGGCAGTGGATGGAAAGTTGCTAAGAGGAAACACGAGGAGTATGGAGGGTCGAGGGAGGAGGGCTCTGGCTAAACTCAGCGCTAGGATTCTTGCTGAAGGCAAGCTCAGTGATCAGACATCACCTGGAAGATGGTGAAAGATGAGGAGCCCGCCCAAATGTGAAGGCAGTCAGGATTGGGGCTGGGGGGTCCTGGCTAAAATGGCTTGGTAGGATGCTTGCTAAAACTGCACAATGCAGAAGGAGGCAGGGACGCTCCAAAGGCGGGGCCTAGATGACAGCTCAGAGGAGCTGCAGCCCAGTTTGGTCCGGGAGAGACGGTCAGGCCGCCGGAACGCAGGCGAGTCCGTGTCTGGCGGGGACGCCCACGGAGCGAGCTGCCTGCAGGGGGCGCGCCGGCTCTCCGCGCGGGCAGCGGCCGGGGCCGGAAGTGCCGAGGCCGCGCGGGGCGGGGCGGGAAGCCCCGGCGGGAGGCTCGCGCCGGCCGGCCGGAGCTCCGCCCTGTCCCCGTGCCCCGAGCCCCCGGGCCGCGAGCGAGCGTGCGGGCGGACTCGGTCCCGCGGTCAGCCAGGCGCCGCGTGCAGGTCCACGTGCCTCCCCTCCACTCTCGCCCCCGCAGGTTGGCAGTCCTCCCGCCGCGGCCGGGGCAGCCGGGGCGGTGCAGGGTCCCCGAGGCAGCGGCGGGCGGTGGCTTGGGGGGGTGCCGAGCGCATCCCGAGCGTGCGGGGCTGGGTTTCCCCAGGTAGCGCGGGCTCCTTCCGGCTTCCCGGCCCTCCCCGCCGGGCCTCTGCGCTCCTTGGAGCCCCGGCAGCGTGGCGTCGGTTAGGCACAGGGTTTGGCCTGCCGGACCCGGCTGCGAGCCCTGGCTGGCCATTTCAGACTTCTTTGAAACCTTGTGCACATGCAGTCAGTTCCTCGTTTGTAAAATGGGTTTGATAATAACTGCCTTGGGGTCGAATGGATGTCGCTCCTTAGTTGTGGGAACGACTATTACCTTAGCCTGAATTCTGACAGCAGCGGGGCACCTTGGCCAAGGTCTGTCCTCTGGCCAGACAGGTTAGGATGACGTTCTGCTTGTTTTTAAGTTGTAATCAGCCTTCTAGATGAACAATAAATGATTGTGATTCAGAGAGGGGTCCTTTATTTGTGGCTGACCCTTTTTGAGGCAAACTCTATTCCAGTAAAGTCCTCCCTAGGCGGAGCCCTGAGCTGCTTTCAGGGTTGGCTGGCAAGTGGAAGGGTTCAACTTGTACCCTTTGAGCCCCAGGGTGGGGACTGAGCTTTAGGGGGAGGGGAGAAGAGAGACCGTTAGATGAGAGGCTGCCCTTGGGTCTTTGGGATTCTCCCATCCCGGAGCCAGCTAAAATCTGGCCAGTCAGAAGTACCTTCGGATTAAGGGAGGGGGTGTTGGTTGGTTGGTTGATTCAACCTTCCCAGGGATCAAAATGGACTTGGGGTTCTCTGTAACCACACCAAGGTAGAGGAAATGGAAAGTCTGGATTTGGGGAGATGAGGGAGAGATAGGTTAAGGGTAGGAGAGGCAGGGCACCCTGGGGTCAGCAAGCATCTTGGATGATAGGAAGAAGGAGAGTGGCCCGTCTTAGTGTCCTGGGCCCTGCTCTTTGCCCCGCTAACCTGTGGCCTGTCCTGACCAGTAATTACAGTGGCTGACGGGAAGTATCCTAACTTCTTAGAATTCACTGGACTTTGTTCTTTGTAGGAATTGCAGTGTGACTCCCATGCAGTGTGACACACAGACCTGAAATTCCTGGTGTGATGAGAGTGGAGTTTGCTGTCCTGAATTCGAAACGCAAGTCATTAAGCCTGGCCCCTGACTCTTCTTCAGGAGAGAAAAGAGAGATGGGAGACTTAAAATCTGGGGATAAAAAGAGGGTCCTTCCCACATGGATGACAGCCCAGGAGGCCGAGAAGAGAAAGGTGGCAGTGAAGACCCCCAAGGGGAGGAGACCGGCAGCTCAGGGGGCTGCCACAGCAAGGTGGGACAACTTCCGGCTGGCGTTCCCGAGAAATCAGGAGAAGGGAGGGCTTGGGGGCATCACAGTTGCTGGGGCTGAGCCTTCCGGTGCTGGTGGAGCAGGGAGGTGGGTGGGTATTTCAGCCTGGCAGAAACCTCTTCAGCTCGCAGGTGCACGGTCTGGGGGGGTGAAGTGGGCCCACCCCTCACAGGCCCCGGCTCTGCGGGTGCATCTCCCCAGCCAGGCCCTCAAGGTTCAGCTCCCAGGTGGTGCTCCCCTCTGGCGTGTACACGTTAGCCAAGTGCTCAGAGATGCCAGTTGTCCAAAATGCCACTTTCTTCATTTGCACCAAAAATTGTGACCCCCCAGTGGTCAAGCTGAGTGGACCAGGGTCCAGTCTCCCGTGGGCGGATCTTCAGGGACAGACAGAGGAGCAGTCACTGGGCCGGTGTGTAGTCAGAAGCTGTGGGGGCAGCTATTTGAATGGTGGTAATTTGGGGGAGCCTTCAAGCTGCCAGGAAGGGGGGGGTCCCTGCATTCTCCTAGATTGGGCACTACAGTGCCCCCTCCTTGGCTTTTCCTTTTCTGTGCTGTCCTAACTGACCCACATCCCTTCTGACTTACAGTCCTGTTCTGTGCTCATGGGTGTAGGTGGGCGTCAGTCACGTCTTGGCCTGATGATCTGTTTGATCAGCTGGTGTCGGTTGTGCGGGGGGCACTGGCTGTCAGGAACTGGCCATCATGCCCTCCTTCAGACTGGAAGGCGGCAGCGGGTGGGGAGGCCTAGGGACAGGACTCTTTCATGTTCTTCCCTCTCGTGAGACCTGAGACCCATGTGTCCCCATTCTAGCATTATGACTTCCTTTCAGACTTGCCACAGCGAGGACCGTGTACTGCATGAATGAAGCTGAAATGGTAGACGTCGCCCTGGGGATCCTGGTTGAGGTAAAGTCAACTGTGTCTCTTCTTACTCTTGGGACCAGAAACTGGACTGGGCCCTGGTGAGAGGCAATAAAAGAGACATCCTGCGTTCTCAGGTGGCCTTGGGGACCCCTATCACCTGTCATCCCATTTCCCCCACCTGGCCCTTTTCTAGCACTTCTCTCAAGGTCGCGCTCCCCTTGGCCTCTCCCCGTGTGAGGTGGGACTTAATGTTTGGGGCTGGACACCTGCGGAGGGAGCAGCCGTGGGAAGGAGAGCTGCTGTGTCTGGGCTGACTGTGCTGGCGGGTGGAGGGCACGGGAAGCCTTGAACTACTTATGTTCTCTGCAGGGTCTCAGTTGGGTGAGGTGACTTCGTACCATTGTACTTCTCCTTAGCCCACAGCCACCCACGTCTCCTGGCTTCTGAGGCAAATAGTAATTGTACCGCCTTAGTGTTGTGTAGTTGACGGGGTACTTTTGTAAGTTATTGTCTCATTTAATCCTTGCCATCACCTGGTGACCATTATTTCAGATATTATCCCCATTTTACGGATAAAGAAGTTGAGGCCCAGGGATGTCTCCTTAGTTACACAGCCAATAAGTGACAGAGCTCATGCCCACATGCAAGTTTGTATCCCCTGCTCTTTCCATTCTGTCACCCCTGCCTTTCCAGATGTTTTTCCTGTTTTTCTTTTCCACTCTGGTATTCCTCAGGCCCCTGCCCACGTCTGTCCCACATTGGTCTTGACTTGTACGGGAGCTGTGGGGGCCCGGAGGGAGGGCGGCCGGAGGAGAGGCTCTGATGGGGGAGTGGGGCCTGACCCGGTCACACACTGGCTTCACAGTGGCGTCTGCCTCGCCGATGGATAAACCCACACATTCACGTGGGAAATAACATAACGTCTGTTTTGCCTGTCATATCTCCTACTCCCGCAGGCCCGGAAACAGGAAAAGCCCTTGGAGTCTCCAACACTGGTGGGCGCTGATAAGCCAGAGCTGTCCCCAATCCGCTCAGCGTCGTCACCAGGATCTCCTGGGAGTAGAAGTGAGGATGAAGACATCGGGAAAGACGCCCTTCCTCCAGGCCTTAGCCCTCCTCAGGGGCCCCCGGGGTCTGACTCTGCGTGCAGCGGGAGCCCTGCGGACGATGAGGACATGTTAAAATACGTCAGGGAAATATTTTTCAGCTAAGGGACAGACTCCCCAAGACTCTTACACAGGCCGCTGGAGGAAGCTGGCTTTCCCTCCCGGCCCGGGACCTGCCCAAGGATGCCGACGCCGCCCGGCCCTCCCCTCCCTGGGCTGGCAGATGCACCGCGGAGGGGAAGCCCAGGAGGCTCTGGGCCTTGGGACCTGTCACGCCGAGTGTGTGAAAAGGAGGAGCCAAGATGAGCTTCTGTTAGAATTTCTCTCTGCACTGAGCATCCTCTGCTCGGAGGGTCTGACTTTATTCACTTCCCAGGTTCAGGGAAAGGTGGACATGGGGGTCACACTTATTGGAACCAAAGAGTCAACTTAGTAACTTTGAAAGAAGAAAGAGTACGGCTGCAAAGTTCCCGGGAAGCCTGACCGTTTCGTCAGCGTGATCTTTCCCTGCAGAGGAAGCTTGTTCTGAACCGGGTTCCCCTCACCTGTGCAGCCCGGGAGGCAGGTGTCCCGCCCGCGGTGCCCTGCTCGGCCTGGGCTCCGGACGGGAAGGCCTCTGCCCGCCGCACTGCCGCCTTCTTCCCCTCGGGCGGCTCAGCCTCGGCCCCGGGGCAGTTGTGAAGCAAGAGTGGCCCGGGAGTCCTCAGGAGGCGGCGGACCAGATCCCGCCGGAGTCAGCATTTCTGTCTCTGTTCGGGGTGGCTCCGGACAGGCGTGGAATGGGGCTGTCGTTCGCTGTCGGGTTTTCGGCTGTGCAGGTGCGGAGAAATACAGTCCCCCAAGGCGAAGGTTGTGCTTTTATCCTTGGTGCAGTTGCGGTGGAGGAGGGAAGAGGGAGGTGCAGCCTCTGTACGTCCGTCCGGGGTACGGCTCCGTGCGCCTTCCTCTCCTGCCCTGGGATCTGGCGCGTTCTGTTCCCGACTCCCAGGGCACGTGCGAGGAATGATTTGCCCACTGCTGCCCCGTGGCATCTGGCTCAGGTCCAGGAGCCTTTCCAGGAGAGCCCTCAAAGCCTCCGAGGCTTCTGTTTGTGCCCACGGGTTCTGTCTGCGGTGAGTCCCTCAAGGGGTCCCTCCTGGGCCTTCGGGAGCGGTATTGGGAGAAGGGCTCCGCACGTCATACCCCGGAGCTTGCTAACCAGCGCCCCATGGGACATTGAGGCACGCTCTCTCTCTCATAATGTTCCCCGTTTGTTGACATAAACCTTTCCTGGGTTCTAGTCTGATATCTGGCCAATTACCCTGGCAATCAGGCCTCATGAGGGCAATTCTCTCCCTGTTCTCCTGAGGACAAGGTACGAATGGCTTGCTCAGATCAGTGTGTTAGAGCAGGAGTTCTCTGGACAAGGAGCTACGTGGTCTGGGGGTGTCCTTGGGAACCTCAGAAATCCCACAGGAAGGACAACCCTGCACAAAGGTTGTCCCACCATTGCTGCCTCCTGGCCTTCTGGACACTGGGTACTCCCCTTTCTCTGGGGTGGGGCCCATTTGCTAGGGCTTGAGATCAGCATTCCCTATGAACCAGGCTGAGAAGACACACTAGCCCCTCAATTTTCTGGCACCTTCTCTGAGCATGGTTCAAACTGAACTCTTGCAATCATACAAGCCTTTAGATAGAACTAGAAGCTGTCCAGCTTGCTCTTGTCCTCCGCCCTCTGAGAGAACATGACTGTGGCCATAAGCAAGAGGACAAGTAAGGCCAGGGCAGTGCCCAGAGCTAAAAACCCAGGCCCCAGGAGGGAGAGCCTGAGCCACTTCCAGGTGTAGGTGAGGAAGAGGCCCAGGCCACCAGCCAGCAGCAGAGAGGACATGGCCAGGAAGCCCACCACCAGCTGCCACTCTCCCTCGCTGCCGTTGCGCCGGGCCAGGAAGAGAGGCAGGGGGACAAAGAGCGCGAGGACCAGGGCCCCGTACACACCCAGCCTGGCCAGGGCCAGGCCGACCCGCGGCACGCCCAGGGCCTCCAGCTCAGGGAACTGGTGGCACTGCAGGGAGCTAGTGCCCTCGTCCCACAGGCAGAAGTTGTAGAAGCCGATTCTGAGGTTGGGCCAGTCCGCGAGGTTGCCAGCCTTCCAGAGCAGAGCGTAGAACAGCAGGGAGATGACCACCGCCGCGACGGCCAGGAGGCCCAGGAACAGCAGCTGCTCACTCCGCCTTGGCCCAGGGACGGTCATTTTCTCCTGCCCTTCGCGCGGCCGCCTTCCTGTGACCTGAGGGAAGTCACATCCGTCAGGGCCCAGTCTCCCTCCCGGCGTCCTCACAAGCTCACGTTCTCCCTTCTGGAATTCCGTAAACACCTATGGCAACCTTCCTTCCAACCCCAGTGGAAGAAGAAGTTGGAGGGAACCTCCAGGCAGGACCCACTCGGTGAGTCCTCAGCGGCCTCCCTGGGCCGAGCTCAGGGGAAGCCCCTTCCCCCACCCCGGGCAGCTGGGAGGGCCTGACATGGGCTCACTGAGGCCCTCTGAACAGGGGCTTGGCTGCACTTCCGACACCACAAACCACTGGAAACGTCTGTGAGGGGGTTTCTCAGATCCTGACGAGGGAGGGCTTGGCGGGGGTGAAGGAGAAGCCAACAGGTCCTTGGGGGCCTGAAGAGGGGCACAGTGCTACAGGCACAGGGATCCACGGGTCTCAGGGCAACAGCGGCACCACCGGGAGCTGGAAGAACCACCACCAGTGGGACCCCGACCAGTGCAATCAGAACTTCTGTGGCTGGGGCCAGGCACTGACTGTTCTGGAAGCTCTACAGCGTGCCCTCATGTGAGCTGGGATTGAAGAGCCCTGCTCGATGTCCTGTCCGGTGAGCCCACCAGCCCTGCGCTGGGAGTCCGGACGCGTGAAGACAAGAGGCCACCTGGTAATGCAATCACACAGTCCTACTCCCTACTTTAGACACTTTCTAAAGTGTCTACCGTTTTTTCCTGACAACAGTAATTCTAGAAATCTTGGAAAATAATTTTTAAAGAGAAAAAATATAAAAAATAGCCTTTTATCTCACCACATACATAGAAGCACTGTTAATTTTCTACCAATATTTTGTTTCCTATGTGCTGGTATATTTTTAAAATAATCATACCGGTTGACCATAATGATCTTCTCACTGGATACTGTGAACCTGTTTTCAAAGCTGTTAAGTAGTTCTCAAAACCATGACTAATGGCTGCGTATTAGCTCCTGTCATAGATTTATCCGTGCCCCTGTCAGACAACTTGTTTCCATTTTTCACTGTTACAAGTGATAGTCAGGGAAGATACTTGTAGGATTCTGGTTTTTCCTTAGGCTAGATCTCTAAGAGTACGGTCCCTGCGTCAAAGGCAGTAATATTTTTTAGTGATTTTATTGCCCAGCTGACCTGCAGAAGACTTAAATGCAATATACACCTTCCTCATCGTGTTTTGAAAAATCTTTTCAAACCGTGTTTACCTCAAAGGACCCCTCCAAATTGGCCTCTACAGCAGTCGTCTGCATACAATACCTTTGTGTTTGCAAACACCGGAATGACGGCCCAGAGCTCTGGAACTCAATGCTGCCGGCCTTAGAAGACACCAGGTGCTGGGGACAAACCAGAGTGACATCCAGTGCCAGGGACACTGGTGTAGCCGGAGGGTAGCGTCTGGAGGGTCCCCGGGGAGGAGCAGCCCCTCCCTCTTTCCCACAGCTGACTGGAAGGAAGGGGTGTCTGACCACATCCCTTATTTGTTTTGCAAGAACAGAAAGTGCCCAGAGGGAGAGAAAGGACTCGTACTTGGGAACAGGATATGGGGCCGGCCTGAGGGAGGGGGGACTGTCCTCGTGTCCCTGGGCCACTGCACCAGACACCACAGACTGGGCAGCTTAGAAACAGCAGACTCGGCTCTGGAGGCTGGGACGTCCGAGAGGTAGGTACTGGCTGATTGATGGCTGGTCAGCCCACCTCCTGGTTCATAGACGGACATCTTTGGCTGTGTCCTCACAGGATGGAAGGGACAAGAGAGCTCTCTGGGGTCTCTTGATTTTCTTCGGGGGGCTCTTCCACGAGGGCTCTGCTGTGAATCTAATCACCTCCCAGAAGGCCTCACCTCCTGATACCATCACTCCGAGCTTAGGCTCCAACATGTGAACCTGGAAGGTCACAATCATTCACTCTAGCAGGTGGCTGCCTTCAGAGGACAAACACGGAGAATAAAGATTTATCAGCAACTCCTTTGGCAGAGAGCGGGGGCCACTGCCTGGGGGTGAGGCTGGGGCCCAATAGAACAGAAACATCAAGCTGTGAGGGCAATGAGGCTTTGAGCCTGTGAGCACCTGCACACAGGCCCCCCGCCCATGGCTTCTCCAGGGGAGCTCGGAGATGGGAGAGCGCAGGGCTATCCCCGAGGGAGGAGGCCCCCTCCTTCCCCCCTCCTTCCGTAGTGTGTACTGGGATACTGGGAGGCCTGAATTAATGAAAACTGGAGGCCGAGGCCGTTTGAATGCAGTTGGAGCTTTGTGCTGTGACAGCAAGACTTACCAGGTAAGATAAAGGTGTCTTTAGGCCCGGTGTTGTGAGATTAGCATAATGGGGGTTCTCACCAGTCTGGCCTGAGGTGTAGAGGGCGTGGGGGGTACGGGACAGGGGGAGGCAGGGAATCCCCAGCAGGAGGGTGTTTTGTATGGTTTGGGGTATTTAACAAATGCTTGTAAAAACCTGTATCTGTGTTTTTAGTGGGTTTAGGTATCAGGGTGTGGAGAGGATTTCCAGGGCTGGAACCCTGATTTGAACAAGTGTGCTGCAGAAAGTGAGGTCTGACCTGCCTCCGCTGCCTTGGACCCAGAGGTGGGGAGCAGGGGTGGCTTCATCTGAATGCTCCCTCTTGCTGCCCCTGTTTCCGGCCATTACACATGGGTTAAAAAAGAAATCGCTATTATTAAGCATTTTCGACTAGAAGACAGCCCCGCCCCCTCCATGCCACAGACTTGGCCTCTGGAAGGGGTGGGAGTGCCAGCCTCGCCTTTGTTTTTGATCTCTCTCTTCCTCAACTGCCCTTTGGTAGGTTCTCAGCCGAGAGAGAAACAAACTGCAGCTGGGAAGCCCAGAAGTGGGTCTGCGGAGAAGGTGGTCGCCCCTGGCGTCTCTTCTCCCCCCGTCACAGGCGCAGAGTTCAGTCGCAGCTCCTTCGCCTGGAGTTCGGGGTCACGGCCCCCTGGTGCCACTCTGAACTTGCACTTCTCTCCGAGGGGGGGCCTGCTCCCTGTGCTCTCCACCCTTGCTGTGCTCAGGCACCCCCCACCCCACTGCTGAAGTCCGACCCTGCTTTCTGCCTCTAAATCCTCCGGACACCGGCTCCCTCTAGTTTGCTCTCCGTTTTGTCCCAAATGTGGGGTGATACACACTAGGAACTTTTGAATGAATGAATGAATGAGGAAGGGAGGGAGGAAGGGCCCTGGGGCATCCGTTAGGAATCTCAGGCACGTCTCCTAACAAGCCAGCAAAGCTGCTTGAGGTGAGGGGCGGGCTGTGTTTGGTGTCTCGGCCCCCGGGGTGCACAGTGCTGGGCCTCCTGCTGCTCGTGTCCTGTGTCCTGTGGGACACTTGGACAGGCTTCAGGACCTCGTGGACTAAGGCTGGAGGCTGGTTCTAGCTTCTTTGTCTAAACGTCTCCAAATGAACGCAGATGGATGTTCGGCTGCAAAAGCCTGTGGCCCTCTCCTCTGCTGCACCAGGAGCCCATCCTAGCTTTTTTGGCCTTTAACGATCCTAGCAGTCACATTCTCGCCGCCATGAGCTTTTTCATTCCCTTTCACAGTAAGCCTTGCTTCCTTCAGAGGGGAACCCAGCAGACTGCTGAGTCACTGCTGCTCTTTTTTAGCTGAACTTTTCCCCGTTTATAATAAAGCAATAGATGCCGATCGAAGAAAACTAGAAAAATATGCAAATGACTAAAAATCACCTGTAACTTCAGATTGAAGAAACAACTCTTCTTAACAGCACATTTCCTTCCATAACATTGTTTTACACAGTTGGGCTTGCGTAAATATGTTTGTATCCTGCTTCGTAAACACCATGATAGCACGAGGACATCTGTGTAGGTTACGTTGTTCGACATTATTTTGTCAGACTAGAACTAATGCTGAGGTGAATGGGGGTGAACCACCACCTCCTGCCATGGGCACTTGCTTCTCAAGACCACCGAAATGTCCTCTCCTGAGTCGTAGAGTCAAAGGAAACCTTACAAACGGTCCCAGTCCCTTCGTCCCCTTCCACAGAGGAGGGTCGGTAGCTCTGGTCTCCATCTCCGGAGCGTGCTTGGCCCCTCTCTGTGATCCGCTAAAGGACCCGCAGCTTCATCGACACGGACCCCGCACTTACTTACGGCTTCTCTATTGTCCCTGCTCTACTCATGGCTCTCAGTATTACATTTTCATCTTGTGCCAATGATCGAGATTCCCACAAAACTCCCTTCTCCTCTATTTTGTCTTATATAAAAACAACCAAAAAGACCCACCCTCATCCTTTTTTTTTTTTTTTTTCAATTCGTTCTTCCTGCCCACAGACTCATGACATCCAGTACGCAGAGCAGTCATTCCGCAGAGCTGGGGCTGAGGGCTCTCACCATCTCCCCGATTCCCACCTGTCCCCGTCCCTCAGGACGCCCCGAGGGGGCCTCACCGAGCGCCCCTGCACGTCTTTCATGCCCGATGACCGTTTGTCCAGCACCCGCGGGAGGTCTGTTCTCGCTAGGTGTTCAGTGAGCCCTTGGAGTGTGGCCCACGGTGGGTCATCGGGAACCCATAGACAGTGGCCCCTCCAGGAGCGTGCGCCCTGCATTCCGGGACCTCCGACTTAATCCCCCAGGAACACTAACCTCTGCTCTCCCTGGGGGGTTGTGCGTCTTCTGGAACGTGCTACGAAGGGTAACTTTGCTACCAAGGGTGCCGCCTTTCGTGGCAGCATGAACAATCACCTGGCCTTCTTCCTGCTCCTTTAGGAACCGGACGTCTCCTACTAGTCTTGCTCCCTCCCCACCTCCCCCCACCACCCCCCAGCTTCCACTAAGGTGGCTTCTGCTGTATTTTCCAAGAACTTGAGGCAAGTCAGGGCTCTGACACTTGCTAGTACCTCTGTCTGGAATGCTCTTCTGTTGTCACAGGTCTCCCTCCCTCGCCTCCCTTGGGTCTCTGTGCACCAATGTTGCTTTCCCGGGGAGGCCAGACCACTCCCCACTCCTTGCATCTTCACCTTGACTGCCCCCCCCCCCGCCCCCACAGCAGCCTCTGGTGCTCCCGGGGCCCCTTGCCCGCCCTCTCTGCAGCCCTCTCCCATTCTCAACCTTTTCTCGTCACAACCCCCACTCGGATGTAAACTCCATGAGGGCCAGGACTCGTCTCCCGCTCATTTTCATGTATTCCTAGTTAGCTGACTGGCTGTTTATCTACCAAAAATCTATCTTTCACTGTTATGTCTCCAACCCCCAGGGCCACCAGGCACAAGGCAGACACTCAGCGACCGAGGGACATGTGAATGACTGAATGGGCTGAGGCAACAGCACACCGAGGTGATCAAACTCCCGGCCATGTTTACTTTTCCTGCCCACTCCTCTGTCCTGGTTCTCCTCCTTCTGGCCCTTGTGTTCTTCCCATTTCCTAAATGTGGGCTCTCTACAAGAATGTCCTCTCTTTCTCAGATCTGTTCTCTGAGCCACCAGCTTCCAGAGCTGAACACGGAGAGGAGGACGCACGAGATGTGGGCACAGCTGGGGTCAAGGGCAGTGGCCCCCGCCCCCCACGCCTGCCCAGCACAGCCAGAGCCAACGGGACTGCCCGGTAGAACCTGGACGGTATCACTTTGTTGTCTGAACAGAAGCTTGAAAGAGAAAACAGGTGGGTTACTAGGTGGTTATCAGTTAAAAATTCACCTCCCGGCCTTCCTGTTCATTAATGATTTAAGAAAGCTGGAAATGTGTCCTATTTCCTTTGGCAGAGAAAGGAGCGAGCAGAGCTTGCCCTGAGAATTCTCTCTGGTCAGTGGAAGGCGTAGAGCAAGCAAATCTAATTTGGCTGAGACCTTGCTCGTAGTTAGAAACAGACCAGCATCTCGGGGGCATTTACTCTGAGCGAGCATGGGGAAAGTACTGCTTTGTTAAGTTCTCACAAGAGCCCTGGGGGAGCCGCTCTGTGGTCCTGATCTCCGTTTTCCAGAGGAGAGCCTGAGGCTCAGTAAAGGTCAGGCACTTCCCCATTTCCCCACTTCCCCACAGCAGGTGGATGGTGACATCTGTCAGGCAGGTTGGTCGTCATCACTGTGGAACCTGCCTCCCCCCAGCCCGGCACGAGCCTGCTGAGGCCCGGGGTGCACCATTGTCCGTGTTTGTCCTTCACGTAGAGGAGACAACGTGGGCTAAGGCTTCTGGGCACAGACGTGGCAGCTGCGTGTCCTGGGGTCAAATCCCAGGCTGACCGCTTACCATCTGTATTACTTAACATCCCAGGGCCCGGTATTCTCATCTGGAAAATGGGTCTACTAGAACTTATTTTGTAGACGTTGTAGGAATTAAATGAGGTGAATTTATCTTCAGCATGTGGAACATTACCTAGTAAGTACTATTTTAATTATTATTACCAGAGAGAGGAAATGGAAACTCCTAGAAGTTAAGCCCAGAGCACCACAGCCCGGCAGCGGTCAGACACTAGAGGAGACAGAAGCAGAGCTCCCCCCCGAGGACCTGCAGTCCTGGAAGGGTCTTCAGCAACGTCCCTGTGTGACGGGGACGTAGAGCCGGCCCACCCCGGCGCAGGTCTGGGAGCTTGGGCCTGTGGTGTCGCAAACCCCCACCCCCACCCCAGGCCGGGTGAGCCACGTGAATGGAGAGCGAAGCCAGGGAAGTTAGCAGAGTAAAGCCCGCCAGTCTGACAGGGGAGGAGCTTAGCTGTCGGAGGAGGGGGCCTGGCCCGACTAAGGCCCCTTGGGCTGAACACAGGACCAGTGTGTTCACCGCTGGGGTGTGGCCCTGACAAAAATAAAAAGGGAAGAAGTAGGGGAAATGTGTCATATTTCCTTTGGCAGAAACACGAGCCCAGGTTCTTAGTTTTCAAAACTGGGCCGCAGTGGTGCCTCCCAAGTGTGTGCAGTGCGGGCCAGCTGCCTGGGGTGCGGAGGGGAGAGGCCCCACAGTGGCTTTTTACGCAGTGTGCGACATTCAGATGTCCTTTATGCTGCGCGCCAATGAAAGCAGCTTCGCCCACAGAAATGGGGCCAGAGCACGAGACTGCACTTGGGGGTCAAAATCATGGGTCTGCAGACCCCCATGTACATAAGCTGCTCGAGTAGGCCGCATCTGGGGTTCCAGCAATGCCACCTGGCTCTTGGACCATCTGTTTTGCTGCTTATTCGCCCCTGCAAGCAGATGATCCAGCTGGGAGCAGAGGTCAAAGACAGTTCTGAGAGCGAAAAACTCCTTCTGAAGGCGTGTGTGCCTGCGCCTTGGACCCGCCTGCATCTGGTGGTTAGCAGTGGGGCTCCGCAGCCGGTTGATGGGAGGCTAAGACTGGGGTTCACCAGACCAAAGCAGAGGGCCAAGGCGAGTAGTACTGGAGACTAGGGCTGCCGCTGGCTGTTGGGTCTCCTGCCTGGCCCTCGCCTGCAATCCCGTCATGAGAGCCACAGCCCCCCTCCTACTGAGGGGGCCAAGGTTTCTCCTCTTGTGATGCCATGAATGGCATATTCTGGATGGTTCCCTCTGTCACAGGCCCTGTGGAATCAGTAGCACTCTGGGCAAACCAGGGGCCTGGATTCACTGAGCTCACTTTCTTGTTGGGAGAAAAGGCCAACAGTAGACTTTTAAAAAATATAATGGTAACTTCTGGAAAGATTTGGGAAGGAAACAAACAGGGTGAAGTAAAGGAGAGATGGCGGCAGGAGGAAGCCGTTAGCCTGGATCAATGGCTCAGGGAGGGCCTGCGTGGGGAGGAGACATCTTGGTTTGAGGCCTGAGGGACGTGAAAGAGCCCTCTGGAGTCTTCCAGAGCCTTCCAGGGAGTGAGGGCAGTAGCTATAAACACCTGGTTGGGAGACGAACAGATTTCTAGGGCTGGGGTGCCTGCAGCCCTGTGACAGAGGAGAGGGGACGAGACGAGTCTGGACAGGTGAGCTGTCCCCAGTCCCTGAGGGTCTTGTAGGCCAGGGTGACAAGTGTGAATTCTATCCTTCTAACCAAATGTTCCCTTAACTCACATCCCTGTTCCCCCAAACCCAAGGAGCTTGGCGCCCAGATGGCAGGCAGACCTGGGATTTGGGACAGACGGAGTGAAGTCCTGGGATTACCTCACGCACATCCTGCCGGCTGGGCCTTCGGGCAGCACCCAGGCCTACCTGAGTGCGGTTACACCCCGGGGTGGGGGCGACAGAACTAAGGCCTAGACCTTCAGCTTTGCAAGAGGTCTTTAGGGAGTTGGCTGAAAGGATGGTTAAGTTTCCCAAGAACTTCACCCGAGTCTTCTCAGGGCAGGAGAGGGTTCTTCCCTGGGGAGTTTGTAATACATATGAAAGAGCTTCAAGCCAGGCACAAAATAACCCTGAGAAAGTAAATCACCCCTAAACTGTGTAGCCAATGCTGTGGGGCCTCCCCCTCCAGCCTTCAGGGCCAGATCTGGGAGCCTGAGAAAGCCGGTCTTGGCCTGGTCAGACTCGGGGCTGGTGTGGATGGGCTGCCTGAGCAGAGAGCCGGGGCTGCGGCTCCTTCTGGCCCTCCGCCCTGGGGAGCACCCCCATGGCCCCGCTGTGGCCCAGTAGACAGACGGCAGCTCCCCTCACAGAAGCACTGGGCGGCTGGGGATCCCCTCCCAAAGTCTGTTGACGTCTAGGCTGGGGGAGACCCCAGGGATTCCTTCATATTGCTGGGCCACGACATGGAGGCCACAGCGGGGCCCAGCCCGGGTTCTAGCCCAAGTCAGCCGGTCTGGGAGGCACCCGTCAAGGAAACCGAACACACACACACACACACACAGAGCACAGTCCCCAGTGCGCTTCTGCCAGCTGGCCGTACCCAAAGTGGGACCGCAAAGTGGGACCTCCCAGCCAGTCGTGCCCACGGCTTCCCACACTGCTCTTTTCTCGGCCATCCGCTCCTGGCCCCCAATCCTACACCAGCGCTCTGGGCTCCACGAGGCATTATACTCCCCCAATCCACGGCTCGTCGTCCCTCACATCAAGGAAGGGTAAACCCATGACTGAACGGTTTTCATTTTGTCATTTGACAGGGCTGAGAACGCCGAGGTGCTGTCAGCCCCGGGTACCAATCTCTGAGGACTCTCAGTTCTAATGAGAACGCGCTGTCCGTGGATTCCAAGATCAAACCTGCAGGCAGGTTACACTGACTACATCACTTGAAGATGTACCATTCTGATGGCCACGGCAGGCTAGAGTCAGCGAAGTAATCCCCGGATCCAGTTCCCAGGTGGATTCCTAGACATAACAGGGGAAATTGGATCCCAACCCCCCAAATGGTAGCCCCCCAGGGGTACTGGGAGGGACTGCTGGAAGCAGGAGTATCTCAGAAAAGCCGCACGTAGGAAGTTAATGTGTGATAAAAGTGGCATTACAGGGGCACCTGGGTGGCTCAGTGGGTTAAGCCGCTGCCTTTGGCTCAGATCACGGTCTTGGGATCGAGGCCGCCTCAGGCTCTCTGCTCAGTGGGGAGCCTGCTTCCCCCTCTCTCTCTGTCTGCCTCTCTGCCTACTTGTGATCTCTGTCAAATAAATGAATAAAATCTTAAAAAAAAAAATGTGGCATTACAGTTCCATGGAAGATTTCCCATTAACCAGCACTGGAGCCGTCAATGAGCTAACTGAAAACAGAACAAAACTGGTATAAGTCCTTGTCTCACGCCACAAACCGAAATAAAATTCACATGGATCCAAGCGAGACATGTAATGAACAGAAGGAAAGAAGAAAAGCTCTAGAAAAGGGTGAAGATTTGATCTACGACTGAGAAAGAACACTTGGAACTTCAAAGCAAATTGAAATGACAAAAAAAAAAAATTGTACGGACTTAACCATATGGGAAGATACATTTCTATATAACATCATAAAATGACAAGTCAATGAGCATGGAAAATATCTGCAATAAATATGAAATTATTACTATTATGAATATACCAGATGTTCACACAAATAAGTAAGAAGAACAACCCTTGTACAGAGGGACAAAGGATATGAAGACGTTTCAGAAGAGAACTGCTGATAGGTCCGTGTAGCTTTCTACACTCTACCTAAGGTGCGGGAATTTCCCTCAGCCAAACAATTCTCGTGACATCAGCTGGTGTCCTATTTAACTCAATTCTGACACCATCTATCTGAAGAGTGTCAGGTCCCACTGGCCAAGGGTTCAGTCTCCTAAGCGGCCCCACCCCTGCCCCACCCCCCACTTCAGAGGAGACTTCATGACCTTGCCCCACGGATGACATCACTGGGCGCTGGGCATGGGTGACCGACTCCAGCTGGTCTGCCCCCCCACCCCCACCCCAGATTGTGGGGTGTGGCTAAAAGTTCCCTTCTAATCCCGAGGTTGCTTCTGGGGCAACCAAACCCCATCTGTAGAGCCCTGCCGAAAGTCAGGTCATTAACATAAACCCAGATGTGGTTGAAAGGGGTTGTTAACGGGTGAAGAAGATACCTTTATCTCTATGGTCACTTATGAAATTCCAAAGGTTTTAGGAACTCTGTGCCAAGAAGGGGAATAAAGACCAAATATATATTCTCCTTATGTAAATCACGGTATCATTCACTAACATGAGAAAAGTCTATACGTTTTGTAATGTAAGCAAAGATATGCCAAGTTAAATAACCTAGGAGTTTCCCCATCAAAATTGCAGGTGAAGGGGCGCCTGGGTGGCTCAGTGGGTTGAGCCGCTGCCTTCGGCTCAGGTCATGATCCCGGGGTCCTGGAATCGAGTCCCGCATCAGGCTCTCTGCTCAGTGGGGAGCCTGCTTCCCTCTCTCTCTGCCTGCCTCTCCATCTACTTGTGATTTCTCTCTGTCAAATAAATAAATAAATAAAATCTTTTTAAAAAAAAATCGCAGGTGAAAATGTTGGTTGTCGCAGAACGTATGACAGATGGTGAGAATGGTTAAACAGCTGTGCAGACTTTCTAGGAGGCAATTTGGCAATTTGCACCAAAACCCCTAAAAATCATTCTTTTTGGTCTAGTTGTCCCACTCAGGAGTTTATCCTATGGCAGCAACCAGAAATGCAATCAATGATTTATATACAGGAACGTTCATGGTAGTTAGTATTTGGCAAAAACCAGGAAGGAACCTGAATGCCCACCATGGGAATTAAGACACATCACAGCAACAAACTCTGCCGACTTTAGAATAAAGGGGCCGCCTTTGATTCAAGTCACGTCTAAAATCATATTCTACAGTACGACTGCAAGAAAGAGACTCAGGAAACATTCTCGCCGTGGGATCCGTCTCTGGATGGTGGCATTATGGACAATTGCTCTCTTTTTGCATTGAAAATATTTCCAGAATTATGTGTTGTATTTATGTAAAAGTGAAACTTAAAAAACAAACATAAACAACCTTTATCATTCGGTGAAATAAGGCAGGAGTTGGCTGAAAAGAACACCGAGAAAGAGGAATAGGTACAGAATCCAGTCTAATGAAGAGTCTCAGGTTAGGGCTTGGGGAGGAATGGGGGATCAGGAGAAGATCCTGAGAACTGTACAGTAGTGGCCAGGAGGTAGGAAGGAAAGAAGGATCGTGTGTGTGTGTGTGTGTGTGTGTGTGTGTGTGTGTGTGTGTGTGTGTGTGTTTTCTAAGGAGAGAGAGAGAGAGTGTGTGTGTGTGTGTGTGTGTTTTCTAAGGAGAGAGAGAGAGAGAGTGTGTGTGTGTGTGTTTGTGTGTGTGTGTTTTCTTTCCTAAAGGAGCCTTTGGGTTTACAGGTGAAGAACTGTAACGGAGGTTGTTAAGGAAACGGCCCCTATTAAATTATTTGAAGATAAGCCCCAGCAGCCCTAAGCTCCCGCCGTGAATTTCCATCAAGGCACGCGGAGCACCGCAGTCTAGGAACAGACGGTCGAAAGGTCGCAGACCCCGTAAGATTCCGAGTCAAGAACACTGGTCTTTCTGACTGTGTATTCGAAGGATTGGAAGCGCGTTTTTGTAACTTCGGGGACTAGTTCGGCTCCTGCGAGTCCGGGATCTGCTCGTGTCCGGCCGCCCGGCTCTGCTGAGCGGCCGCCGTGGCCGCCTCGCGCGCCACACACGCTCGTGTGTCCAGACTCGGGGCGAGCCCTGGCGCTCACGCTTGTCCCCGGGTGTCTGTCACGGGGGCCCCTGGCGTCGCCCGCCCCGTCTCGGGGTTCGGACGCGCCCCGGCCGGCGCTGGAGGCAGCTGCGGGAGGGAGGCAGAGCGCGCGGGGCGGGGCGCGGGGGCGCGCGTTCGCCCACCGCCCTGCCGGGACCCCCGCTGGCGCCTGGGCTGCGGCGGGCGCGGGCTCACGCCGGGGCGGGCCGGGGCCAGGTGGGCCGCGCGCGGGGCAGGTACTTACACGCACGGGGGGCCGAGCCCTCGGAGAGCGGAGCGGGCGGGTCTCTGGCCGGCGTCCCGGCGGCGCGCTCGGGAGAGGGGCCGGGGGCGCGGGGCCGAGCGGGCGGACGCGGTCGCGGTCGCGGTCGCGGTCCCGGCGGCGGCCCCGCTCGCACCCGCACCCGCACCCGCACCGGTGCCCAAGTCAACAGCGCTGGGAGGGCCGGGCCGTTAGTGCTGACTGGTGTCCCGTCAGCTGATTTCACTTTCATTTCTTCCCTTGCCGGGAAAGGGGGACGCGCGCGGCGCTGCGGTTCAGCGGCCCGTCCCCGCGCTGGAGCCCCGCGCTAGCCCGCGGCCGGCCACAGCCGGGGGAGTGTCGCCGCGTCGCACACGGACCCGGGGCGGCAAACCGCCGGGATGCGGGAGCCGCGGAAACACGGCCTAGGACCTCATTGAGAGGGGCCCTTCGCCGTCCGCGGTCGGAGACCCCGGGCCATTCCCCCGCCTGTCCCTTGCTTTCCCGAAGTCGGCTCTGCGGGGTAACGGGGCTTCCCGGGACCGAGCCCAGGTGTCCTCCGCGTTCCCACTGGGACGTGTCTTCCTTCAAAATCAGAGCAGGACGACGCCTTTATTTTGTGATCCTAGGGGGTTCCTGGCCAGAGTTTTTAAAAATTGCTTCCTTGGCTCCCAGGACCAGCTGGGAATTCCAATGTGGAGCAAAGCTCGGTTAGGTCGGGGGCCAGCCACCGTGGGAATACTGGAGTCCTTCGGGGTTTCTCTTCCCCTCCCCGGTCCTTCTCATCCCCCGCCGTTGTAGTTCTTTTATTATTAAAAAAAATATTTTATTCATTTATTTGCAATTCTTTCCAACTCAAACCTAGAAGGATGAGGTCTAGTAGGAGGAAAAGGGGCTGGGGTCAGGGATCTCTGCTGCAGATTCCTAATTATCTACTCAAGCTCTCAGCATCAGCATCAGGTTCCTCTCTGTGACTGGCCCGGGCACCCGCTCCCCAGGCTGTTCTGGAAACCAGGGCTGAGGCGTGCGAGCGCTTCGCCCTGAGTGCGGAGTCCTGGGCTCGCGGCGATGGCAGCTGTTTCTGCTCAAAAGCCGGATTTCTAAATATTTGGCGTGACCTTCATGACCATGCCTTGAAGGCAGAGACAGAAATAACTTTCTGGTACAAATATAAAGTAGTTACTGTGAAAATCAAACACTGGTGAGTACAGTGATATGGTATTCAAGAGACATTATTGGCAATTTATTTATTGGAAGTCAGAACGCAGAGTTTCGATAGAGCCCAGCGTTCAAAAGTTTGTTGTGGAAAGAGCAATCCACGTTCTCCCTCCTTCGCCGGAGCAAGTGCTTTCACCTGTTTCAGCGTTTACCTCAGTTCTCCAAATAACCCTCCCGGGTCAGTAGGTCAGTACTTTCTGGGTTTTCGGTTTCAGGCCTAATCTATTGATGAACCAGTCGGCTGTTACAGCTGTCACAGCGCCCTGACTCCGGGTTCCCTAAGCCCGAGTCTTCTCTTGCTCCTGTGTCCAGGCTGGGTATCTCAAAAGTTTATTTTCATCAATATTCAGTGTCTGCAGTACTGTCCTATGTAAACATCACACACAGTAGTGGGACCGTGTAGAAAATTGGTTTGTTTTGTTTTGTTTTTCCTTCCTCGGAAAACTGTTACTCTTCCCTGGAGATAATTGCCTTAATTCTTTGTTTGCTTGGAGTCCTCTGTGCTTAACAGCCATCCAACCCGCAAATCTGAAATCTTTTTTCAAGAAATGTGTATGCACGGTACTTACCTCTTCCCCAGAGTCACTCACTCCGGGAGTGCCCTTGGACCCGCTTCTGCCTTCTGGGCACAGCGCAGTCCTCCTGGAAGGTTCCCCGCCCCCCATCCTAGGGATTCCCTTAGCCTCCGTCTGACTGGGGATCGCCTGTTGCCATCATCAGAGGTTTTTACGGATTTAGTCTTCATTCTGCTCTTAAACTTGATCAATCAAAGGTCGATTGAGTTCAGAATTTTAGGTGAAAGTAACTTGCATTTATAATTTTGAAAGCTGGGGCGCCTGGGTGGCTCAGTGGGTTAAGCCGCTGCCTTCAGCTCAGGTCATGATCTCAGGGTCCTGGGATCGAGTCCCGCATCGGGCTCTCTGCTCAGCAGGGAGCCTGCTTCCCTCTCTCTCTCTCTCTCTCTCTCTGCCTGCCTCTCCATCTACTTGTGATTTCTCTCTGTCAAAGAAATAAATAAAATCTGTAAAAAAAAAAAAAAAAAATATATATATATATATATATATAATTTTGAAAGCTTGATTCCACTCTCTCTGGCCTCCGTGTTATTTTGTGAGTTTAAAGCTGTTCTGCTTTACAGCTTCCCACAGGGTCTCCTCTCCTGTTCTCATCCGTGCAGCTTTGTCTTAAACAAAAATGATGATTTTAGTGGGCTTTTGAGAAGGAACAAAATGAAATATGCCCAGCTGGTCATTTTTAACTGGAAGTGTAATTTTTTTTTTTTTTTTTTTAACACCCTAGAGGCTCTTTCTAGCAGTATCTTTCACTGGCTCTGGCAACAGCTGGTGGTGAGCTTCTTGCTCTAATCAAAGCTACTAGTCTCCTCTTAATTGCTTATCACCCAAATCTCCACTGGTTTTTGTTTTGTTTATTTGTTTTCATTTATTTATTATCACTTTTTTTCACCACTGGTTTTGCCCGCCCCCTGGGGGGTGAACTTCCCCACCCTGTTCCAAACGCATCCGTGTACTTGCGGAGAAGGCCTGAGCTCTCGGTTTGCAGGCCTGCCCCTCCTCCTGGGGTGGCCATCGGCCTCTGCGGGAGCACAGTGGGTGTGAGGCAGTTCCTCCCGCCTGGTCCGACTTCTTCCCTCCCCCGCCCGGGGAGCCAGCCCTGGCAAAGGGGGCCTGTGTGCTCTGGTGCGGTGTAGCGGGGGAGGCCATGTCCTCTTGGTTGTACTTGCCCGGAATGGAGTCTCTGTGGCACTGAGGTAGGACCGGAGAAATGCTAGCAGCGCGGGCCTGCAGGGGAGATGCCCCAGCCCTTGACTGTGACCTTGGCCACCCGCTCAGGGAGAGGGGACATTCCCTCTTGTTGAACCAGCGGGAAGGGAGGAGTGGGTATGGCTTAAGTCTGAGATGTAGTAAATTTCTTTTCTTTTCCTTTTTTTTTTTTTTTTTTGGTAAATTTTCTTGAATGTTTCTTCATTTGTTGTATGCCCTTAGGACAATTTCCTGAGACCTGAGACTTAAAATGAGTGGTGGTGTTTTTTTTAAACGGTGATGGTATTCTCGTAAGGGAGTCGATGGAGGAAACACTTAGGGTGTTCTAGAACTGGGTCTCTGTCCCTTTATTGTTTTTTAAGGGGAAATTTAAAAAAAAAATTTATTTGTTCATTTGAGACTGAGAGAGAGAGCACAAGTGGGGAAGGGGCAGAGGGAGAGGGACAAGCAGGCTCCCCCCTGAGCAGGGAGCCCAACACTGAGCCCAACACTGGGCTTAGCTCTAGCCCAGGACCGGGAGATCATGACCTGAGCTGAAAGCAGACGCTTAACCATCTGAGCCACCCAGGCAAAAATTTAACTGAATAAAATCTAAGGGCATCAGAGTATTGAATACAGGAACAAAGCTGAAATGACAAATTTCAGAAAATTACAAAATAAGAAGCCAATGGTTGTAACTTGCCTCTTAGTCTATAAATTTAAAACTGATAAGAATACTGATAAGAATAACAACAGTTAAACTGTCTAGTTGTTGTTTAGGTTTTTCATTGTTAAAAGGAATAATGCCAATAAGTTTATTGAGGTAAATATTAAGCTACTTCTATAGAATTCTAAGAATATATTGATATAATCTCTCCCCCCCCTCCCCCCGGTTATATCCTGCCTGGTTTTGTAAACTGACAGTGATGGTTTAAGTAATAGTGTAAGTGTAATATTTACATCCTTCCATTCTAGAGGACTCGATGAAATAGAAATAATGTGTCATAATTAAGTTAAACCCATCTATATTTAAAAATGCTCTAGAAGTTATAATTCTCTCAAACTTCAGTAAGACCAAGCAAAAAAATCAGCAGCAATTAAAGTGTTCATCCGAGGTAAATCAAAATTGCTTTTTTGGTTTTTTTCCAGCTTTACTAGGAGTGACAAATGAAACTTGCATATATTTGAAGCATACAACATGATAATTTAATATACATTGTGAAATGATTACCACAATCAAGTTAACTAATATATCCATCACTTCACTTATTTTGGTGGTTGATAACACTTGAGATCTCTGTAAGCAAATTGACAGATGTAGGGGCACCAGGGTGGCTCAGTCCTTGGGCATCAGCCTTCAGCTCAGGTCATGATCCCAGGGTCCTAGAATTGAGCCCCACATCAGGCTCCCTGCTCAGCAGCAGGCCTGCTTCTCCCTCTCCCACTCCCTCTGCTTATACTCTCTCTCGCTCTCTCTCTCGTCAAATAAATAAATCTTTAAAAAAGTTGACAGATGAGTAAAATGTGAGAGGCGTCTGGGTGGCTGGGTTCAGTGACTCCCTTCAGCTCAGGTCATGATCCTGGAGTCCCAGGATCGAGTCCCCTGTTGGGCTCCCAGCTCAGCGGGGAGCCTGCTTCTCCCTCTGACCTTTCCCTTCTCATGCTCTCTCTCTCTCATTCTCTTTTTCTCTCAAATAAATAAATACATAAATTTTAAAAAATTAAAAAAAGAAAAGAGTGATCATATATTACATAATCTTTACCTATATCCTTCTGTATATTGGGATATTACTCAGCCATGAGAAAGGAATCCTATTTGCAACAACATGGATGACCCTGGAGGACACTATTCATTATTTTTTATTTTCTTTCTTTTTTTTTTTTTTTAAAGATTTTATTTATTTATTTGACAGAGAGAAATCACAAGCAGATGGAGAGGCAGGCAGAGAGAGAGAGAGAGAGAGAGAGGGAAGCAGGCTCCCCGCTGAGCAGAGAGTCCGATGCAGGACTCGATCCCAGGACCCTGAGATCATGACCTGAGCCGAAGGCAGCGGCTTAACCCACTGAGCCACCCAGGCACCCTTATTTTTTATTTTCTTATTTGGTTACTTTTTCACAAAAAGAATAGGGTTTGAACTGGAGGACATTATACTAAGTGAAACGAACCAGACACAGATAAATACTGCATGATCACAAAATGGAATCTAAAAAAAAAAAAAAAAAACGGAACCTACAGTAACACAGAATGCAGTTGAGTCTTTCAGAAGCTGGGTTGAGGGGAAAAAGGAGGAGAGCTCAGAAGGCAAAGTCCTTCAGTTCAGAAGATGAGTCTGGAGACCTAATGTACCGCGCGGTGGTTATACTAAGTTGTTAGGCATTGCATACTCGAAATCTAACTTTTTTTTTTTTTTTAAGATTTTATTTATTTATTTGACAGACAGAGATCACAAGTAGGCAGAGAGGCAGGCAGAGAGAGAGGGGGAAGCAGGCTTCCTGCCGAGCAGAGAGCCCGATGCGGGGCTCGATCCCAGGACCCTGAGATCATGACCTGAGCCGAAGGCAGCGGCTTTAACCCACTGAACCACTCGGGCGCCCAAATCTAACTTACTTTTGAAGAGAAAAAAAACCCCGATGTCCTGCCATGGCTGCGGCTGTTCAGGGGTCGGCTGCACTGACATCTGAATGAGACCTGCATGTGACCCCGGGTCGCTGTGACCTCATGGCCAAGCTGTGGAAGGGGGACTTCCCAGCGTCTGCGGGATTTTCTCTGAAGAGAGCAGCCGAACTTACCAGCTTCCGCACAGGGATTTTATGGGCTCCTTTATCATTTGCAGCCTGTGTCATTCAAGTCCAATACTTTCAAGCTTTTCTTTTTTTTCTTTTTTCTTTTTGCCTTTCAGTTCCCACACTCTCTGTTCCTCAGCTCGGAAAGCGGGCTTAGGTTTTGCTGTGGGTGAGCGTTTTTATCCCAGGCGCCCACTGTTTCCCTCTGAAGTCTGTCTACACCTTCTCCTGAGATGCCTTTAGCATTAGTTTGTTGGGACTGGAAGGGTTTTAATCTGCCTTTGATCAGGTCTTTTTTTTCTTTTTTCTTTTTTTAAAATTTGAGAGCGCACACACACACACACACACACACACGCATGAGTGAGCAGAGGAGGGGCGGCGAGAGGGGGAGAATCTCCAGCGGACGCCCTGCTGCCTGTGGAGCCCGATGCAGGGCTTGATCCCGTGACCCTGAGATCAGGACCTGAGCTGAGAGTCGGACGCTTAACTGAGCAGCCCAGGAGCCCCGATCACAGCTGTTCGGAAAGAGGAGCCATTATCATGCAATAACATGACGGTTTGGGGAGCTTGCTTTTTGCTTTGTTTTTGAGGGCTCCACTGGGTCTGCAAGTGAAGAGGTCAACCTCTTCCCACGGCTCTTAGGTGCGGCCAGACACAGACTTTGTACCCTCAGAGGACTGGCCTCCATGAGGGGTGACCCGAGTGATCCATAGCCTTGGATAAACTTATTTAATCTTTTCACTGACCTGTGTTCTTCAACCAGGACAGAAAAGCATGTGACTACCTCTTTATTCCCCCTTGATGTTAGCTTCTTATTAAAAATTAAAAACTCGGGGTGCCTGGGTGGCTCAGTGGGTTAAAGCCTCTGCCTTTGGCTCAGGTCATGATCTCAGGGTCCTGGGATTGAGCCCCGCATGGGGCTCTCTGCTCAGCAGGGAGCCTGCTTCTCCCCTTCTCTCTGCCTGCCTCTCTGCCTACTTGTGATCTCTCTCTCTGTCAAATAAACAAATAAAACCTTAAAAAAAATTAAAAACTCATAGCAGCATATACTGAAGGGAAACCCAAAGGGCTTTGTCTCCTCCGATTCTAGCCCCAGAGCACTGCTCCAGAGCCGAGCGGGGAGCTGGCTTTGTGGCAGTCTGAAGGAGCCACGTGGCTCCCAAGGTGCCAAAGCTTGGCTGCTGGTTACCGGTAGCTGGTGGACCACAACTGTCTGCTTGGAACCCTGTGGAATGTTCTATTTCTAAAACTGAGCACCTAGCAACCCAGGCCTGACTAGCGGGCAGTGAGGCCCGGCCCAATAAAACACGACACCCTCACTTTGTTCGCTGCTGTGCACGCAGAAAGCCACCATGTGTCTTGTGCACTGGGGGGAGCATAGAAAGGCTGACGGCAGGGCGCCTGGGTGGCTCAGTGGGTTAAGCCGCTGCCTTCGGCTCAGGTCATGATCTCAGGGTCCTGGGATCGAGTCCCACATCGGGCTCTCTGCTCAGCAGGGAGCCTGTTTCCTCCTCTCTCTCTCTGCCTGCCTCTCTGCCTACTTGTGATCTCTCTCTGTCAAATAAATAAATAAAATCTTTAAAAAAAAAAAAAAAAAAAAAAGAAAGGCTGACGGCAGCCAGAGGACACTAACCCACATGCTCGGGCCGCCCCAGGCCCCCGCTGGCCCCACGCAAATCCTAGAAGATCAGGGCGGTGTCGGGCCATAACCCACATTCTCTGCCTGCCCGCCCGTTGGGCCCAGTGCGGAGAGCGGTGCAGTGGAGGACCCCAGGCCCACATCCCGGAGGGAGCCGCCCCCTTCGAGTTCGTTTCCTCCTGCTGACTGGAGGCCAGATCCTGCCCGGCAGGGTGACAAGGCTCTTGCGTCCCTGTGGACTTGCT
Organism: Mustela lutreola; assembly: GCF_030435805.1. Lineage (NCBI taxonomy): Eukaryota > Metazoa > Chordata > Mammalia > Carnivora > Mustelidae > Mustela > Mustela lutreola. Next base: position 184,792,943 of record NC_081293.1, on the reverse strand, counting down.
TGAGCCCGTGTTCCGTCAGTGCAGACCAACCCCGTCACAGAGCGGATGGGCCTCGCCAGACGTGTCGCTTCACTGGTAAAACCCGGGACACATGAAGAGGAACTGCTGATGTCTTAACGTTTCCTGTGTTTTCAGGGAGCCAGGCTGCCGTCACGTCCTGGTGCTCTCGGGCGAGGTGACTCCCTGACCCTGGCTCCTTCCAGCACGTGCTGCCGTCCGCACCCAGCCGTCTGCAGACTGGCGGTGACGGTGGTGTAGGAAGTGCGACGTCATCTCGGCTCAATGTGCCACTTCTGTTTCCTTATACAGAATCACTGTCCTAGTGCCCTGCCACGGATCGGGCCCAGGGCTGCCCAATGTGTCACCCAGGACTCTGCCAGGAGCAGCTGGCTCCACACAGCCTGTCCCCAGAGGAGCAGAGCAGGGTGCCCAGGCTGGGTGGGGAGCCCTGCAGGTGCCAGGTTCGGTCCACCTGTGAGCGTGGTGGAGAACAGAGGCTCTTGCCAGGCTTAGGGGTGAGGGGATGAAGAGGGCCCAGGTTTGGTGAACTGATAATTGTTTATAATTTATTTGAAAGAGAAATCACCAATTAAGCATTTATAACGTGTTTGTAAAAGTCAAGAATTCAAATTTTATTCTGGCTAGCTCTTGTTGGCCAGTCTTAAAACTGATTTGGCCTTCTGCTGTATCTAGCCTGCTGTAAACCCATGTAATTAATGATGAAGTTCAGATACTGTATTTTTCAGCTCTAGAATGTCAACTTGATTCTTAAAGTCTAATTGTATTGAAATTCTCCATGTTTGCATTGATTTTCACCTTTTCCTGTATAACTTTTAATATAATGGTCATTTTGAAGTCTTTTTTGTTAACTCCATTTACTGGATTATCTCTGGACCTTCTTCTGTTATCTGCTTTCTCTCTTGACTATCGGTCACTTTCTTTTTTTTTAAGATTTTATTTATTTATTTGATGGACAGAGATCACAAACAGGCAGAGAGGCAGGCAGAGAGACGGCGGGGGGGTGGGGGGGAAGCAGGCTCCCTGCTGAGCAGAGAGCCAATGATGCAGGGCTAGATCTCAGGACCCTGGGATCATGACCTGAGCCGAAGGTAGAGACTTTAACACACTGAGCCACTGAGATCACAAGTAAGCAAAGAGGCAGACAGAGGGGAGGGGAAAGCAGATTCCCCGCCAAACAGAGAGCCAGATGTGGGGCTTGATCCCAGGACCTTGAGATCATGACCTGAGCCGAAGGCAGAGGCTCAACCCACTGAGTGGGGCCCCCACTTTTTATTTCTTATCTTCTAGCTTTTAATTACATGCTAGACAGACGTTAATACCTTATAGAAGGTCTGGATTATGATATCTTCTTCTAAAGAGTAGTTTTGTTTGGGGAGAATTTGTATTACTAGCAGATTATTTCTGTCTTGTTGGGGTTTTATTTTAATCTTGTTTGAATGTTCCCTTCCAGTTTTGTCCTTAGTCCTAGGCTGGAGCTCTTGCTCTTATGCATGGTCTTTATTCACAGGACATGTTTTTTTCTGAGGTTTCAATTCAATGTTGGGGATTTTCACCAAGGTCTCTATATTCTGGTTGAGTTGGAACCTCAGTATCTTCCCAGGACTCTTTTTTACTCTGTTTACTATACTTTACATAAACATCTTAGGATATGGTCAAGGACCTGAGAGTAATTTTCTACATAGATTTTGGAGGCTATTTTTCTGTGGTTCCTTTTTTTTCAGTATGCTGCCTCTAAATTTCAGCTCTCAGAGGAGACACAAACTCTGATCTCTATTTTGTCTGGCCAGTAAGATTGTGGGGTTCCACTTCTCTGAACCATGGTTTGGAAAATGCCTCTAGGATGAAACGTGGGACTGAATGAATGGGTTAAGCACCACAGTCCTGTGCTAATCACGATCTGTTGCCTGAAGTCACTTATGTCTTGAGATGATTTGGTTTTAGTTTATAGAGGATGGGTTAGTCCATTACCAGCTTTTCTGTAATGGTTAGAAATGGATACCCTCATTCATTTTTATAAATGGATAGCAATATAAATATTTAAAAACTTAAGGTTCCGGGATGCCTGGGTGGCTCAGTGGGTTGAGCCTCTGCCTTCGGCTCAGGTCATGATCTCAAGGTCCTGGGATCAAGCCCCACATCTGGCTCTCTGTTTGGCGGGGAATCTGCTTTCCCCTCCCCTCTGTCTGCCTCTTTGCTTACTTGTGATCTCTCTCTCTCTCTAATAAATAAAAATCTTTAAATAAATACATACATACAAACTTAAGGTTCCTCCATGTCTTTTCATGGCTTGATAGCTCATTTCTTTTTGGTGCTAAATAATCCATTGTCTCTGGATGTACCACAGTTTATTTACCATTCCACTACAGCAAGGCATCTTGGTTTCTTTCAAGTTTTGGCACTTATGAATAAACCTGCTGTTAATATCTGTGTGGACAGAAGTTTCAACTCCTTTATGTGAATACCAAGGACTGTGATGTGGCTCATATAGTAAGAATATGTTTTGGTTTTATCTTTCAAAGTGGCCATACCAATTTTTAAAGATTTACTTATTTGACAGAGATTACAAGTAGTCAGAGAGGCAGGCAGAGAGAGAGGGGGAACAGACTCCCTGCTGAGCAGAGAGCCCAATGTGGGGTTGGATCCCAGGACCCTGAGATCATGACCTGAGCAGAAGGCAGAGGCTCAACCCCCTAAGCCACCCATGCACCCTGGCCATACCATTTTCTAATCTGTACTGTTAGTATTTTTTCTGCTTCTGTTCTCTGTTAGAGATTGTAGAGATTTGGTGTAATTTCTTAAATTTTTTATAGAATTCAGTCAACCCATCTGGGCCTGGTGATTTCTCTTTTGACAACTTATTGGTTCAGTTTAATTGATATAGGCTTATTCAGCTAGTCTATTTCTTCCTGTGTGAATTTTGGCAGATTGTGTCTTTCAGGGAATTGGTCCATTTCATATAGGTTAACCAATTTGTGGGTAGAGAGTTGTTTGGAATATTCTTTTATTAACCTTTTAATGTCTGTGGTATTAGTACTAATGGCTTCTCCTTTCTGATATTAATAATTTGTCTTTTTTTTTCTTAGTTAACATTGCCAGAAGCTTATAAATGTTACTGACAATGGAATATTATTCAACATTATAAACAAATTAGCTATTAAGGCATGAAAAGACATGATGAAGTTTATATGCATATTACTAAGTGAAATAAGTCAATCTGAAAAGGCTAAATACAATATGATTCCAGCTATCTGATATTCTGGAAAAGGTTGAACTATACAGACAGCAAAAAGATGAGTGGTTGCCAGGGTTTAATGGGGAGAGAAAGATGAATATGCAGAGAGAATATTTAGGGCAGTGAAACTACTCTTTTTTTTTTTTTTTAAAGATTTTATTTGAGAGAGATTGAGAAAGCATGAGAGCATGAGCAGTGGGGGAGGGGGAGAGGGAGAAGCAGACTCCCTGCTGAGCAGGGAGCCAGAAGCAGGACTTGATCCCAGGACTCTGCTTAATTGAGCGAGCCCAGGGGCCCCAGTGAAACTAATCTGTATGGTACTGTAATGGTAGATCTCAGTAGACATTTGTCCAAACCAACAGAAAGTACAACATCCTGAGTAAACCCTAATGTAAACTATGGGCTTTGGATCGTCATGATGTATCAGTATAGGGTCCTTAGTTCTAACAGATGGTGGGCGATGGTGATAATGGGGAGGCTATGTAGGTGTGGGTGTCCAGGGGTTTATGGGAAATACATTCTGCTCAGTATTGCTGTGAACTTATTCTAAAAAATAAACTCTATTAAAACAGAAAATAAAATCAAAACAGAAATATAGTTATTTTACTATCCCAGTGAGTTCTCAAACCCTCTGGCTTTTGGGATTGTTGGGAGTAGACTACCCAACCTTGGGTTTTCTTAGTTTCATCTTGCTACCATAACCTAATTAGCTTATAGCCTGTATCTTTCATGTGCCTCATCTACCTGATTCTCATTCTGCTTAGCCTTACCCCACAATGGACACCACTGGTGACCTGTGACTCTTGTTTTCTCACTCATCACATCCACCTTGACTTGTTTGCCTGACGTGCCTATTTCTCTGTAGTGTCCTTGAGGAATCCCTCCACTGTCGTCTTATGAATGACAAACTGTGAGATGTTCCACTTGCTTTCACATGAATAAATGGCTGGAAATGGACATTTATTAGCTCTAAAGCAAACAGCACATCTCATCTTTTACATTGTTGCTACATTTTGAGAAGTAAAATGACCACTGTAAACCATCAACTATCCATTTCGGTGCTATTTTATGACACACTTGCTTTGTGCAATTAACACTCTCTAATTCATAGTATTTTCTTTAACTGTCACATGTGTACAACTTAGCACTTTCCTAGGTACCATCTTACTCTGTAATTATGTTAGTCTTGTGTGTTTTACATGTACAATTATACAGTAATCTAATGGGGAGAAATGTCTTTTATACCATTGATGGTTTCTAGCACACTAAAAGAAATTCAAGAAAAGATGTTGATTGATTTATTAAGGTGCCTACTAGGAATGTTAGAGGCATTGATAGTAGAGGTCATTCGTCCTTGAGTTCTTAGTTTTTTGGTGTTCTAATGCACACGTTGTTTTGGAAGAATTCAGAAGTTCATAGATTTTTTTTTCCATCCTGACAAAAATTAAATATAAATAAGTGATTTTAAATTTTCTGTATTTTCTCTGGATTTCTTTCTAAATCTCTGAAAGATGTTGCCACTAATGAAGATGGGTTATCTGGACCTTGTAGTTGGGATATGCATATGTATCTGTAAGGGGGGGCGCGCGAGAGAAGGTAGGGAGGGCTTCTTTCTTTCTTTTCCTTTTTACTAGGTAGGCATATGGTATTTTCATCCAAGGTTTTCAGAGTAGCATAAAGCTGAATTATTTGTCTCTCTGGAGGTTCAAATAGAAGGCAGGTTGTCTGTACTTTTTACTTGGTTGCTCATCCTTATTTTTAGCTGGATGTGGAGCTATTTGCAAAGAGTTTTGCTCGTTGCATTCTTCAGCTTGAAGACTCTCTTCTTTGCTAATATCCGCGTCCTTTTCGAGACTTGAGGGATAAGTCTCCCATTTGCTGCTGACAGGTTTTACGTCTTTAGTCTTTGTGGCCTTGATTCGAGAGTGTTTTTTCTTTTTCTTGGGCACTTTAAGAGGTGACAGGTTTTCAAGTGGGCTCTGGGACACGGACTGGAGCCACTCTAGAGAGCTGACCGTTAGATTCCGTTGGCTTATAAGAGGGTGATTTCTGGGTGGTGTCCAAGATGTGCTGAATCTCTTTACATTTATGTAAGTCACTGGCTTTTGTCTAGGAAAGAAATGAAATACATGAGTTTTTCTCTTGTCATGTACCCTAGGTATTTGTAGTCTTTAGGTATTTGTCACAGTTTAAGTCTTATTTTTAAATCTTGTGGTGAATTCATCTTCCCTTAGGATTTTTACCATTGTTTCCTGTGAGAATGATCTAGGTCTTCAGTTTCTGGTCATGATTTCTTGGAACTACTCCAATCCTGTACTTGTGAATGCCAAGAGGGTATGTTTGTTGAGATACCTGCTCTGACCCAAGCTTCCCGACTTCTACTCTGGGCCTCTATACATCTACCTATATACATCTAGTTAAAGTAAATGTTCTCTAAAATTCCACTTTCTCTAAAAATCGACTTGTTTACTCTATTAGAATATACTCAGTTAAACCCTACACAGTTTTTTCTATAGTCAGTAAAAAGATTGATATGAGTCCAAAAGATGGAAAGTGCATCTGTTTCTTTTTCCTCGAAGTGAAAAATCTCTCCAGTCACATTTTGATATGCATAGTCTTTCTCAAGAATTTTTTTTTAAAAGATTTTGTTTATTTATTTGACAGAGAGAAATCACAAGTAGTCGGAGAGGCAGGCAGAGAGAGAGAGAGAGAGAGGGAAGCAGGCTCCCTGCTGAGCAGGGAGCCCGATGCGGGACTCGATCCCAGGACCCTGAGATCATGACCTGAGCCAAAGGCAGCAGCTTAACCCACTGAGCCACCCAGGCGCCCTCTCAAGAATTTTTATCATTAAAAAAAAGAATTTTTATCATTAATAGATGGAATGCTGAATATGAGATTTAATCCTTAATATCTGATTTCTGACCAGTGTTTGACAGGGAGGAAGAGGTGTCCGGCCTCTTGCTAATCTGATACTGATTAGCATCCACCTAGACTCCATTCATTTTGGTTAAGAACAGAACAGACAATTGAAGTTCCAGCCCCATAATTACGTTCAAATGTTACATTCTTTAGTATAATAATTCTGCCAGCCGTTAAAGTACATTAAGTATTCTCTCCCTAGTCCAAACTTGGAAAGATGTCTAAAATGGCTTGACAAAAGTATGATTTTCTCATTTTGGGGGTTAGTCTCACTTTACTCTGTAATCACTTCCTATGGGTGACATTACGTGTGCCGAGTCAGTCAGACAAAATATATAAAGTCATAAAGAAATAAGTTCAAAGAGCAAAAAATATCCACTTGATTGTATTGAAGTATATAGTGAATTAATCTGTTAAGAATGGTCTTGCTTGGGGGGCGCCTGGGTGGCTCAGTGGTTTAAAATCTCTGCCTTCGGCTCAGGTCGTGACCCCAGGGTCCTGGGATCAAGTCCTGCATCGGGCTCTCTCTGCTTGGCAGGGAGCCTGCTTCTCCATCTCTCTCTCTGCCTGCTTGTGATCTCTGTCTGTCAAATAAATAAAATCTTAAAAAAAAAAAAAAAAGAATGGTCTTGCTTGCTATTTTCCTATTTTTTTCTTGTTTCCATGTATACCTACGGTAGATCCTTTGGGGAAGGGCCTACCCCAGGCACAAGGTGCCCTTCTCTGGGGACTACCTCTTGACCCACAAGGGTCGTCCGCCATTTGTAACGATCTGTTCTCTACCCACTGGCATGGTTGCCAACCAGATTCTCTTTCCCTGTAACTTTGAATTGGGAAGAAGAGAGAGTCTTGAAAGCGCAAGTGTTGGGGGTTGCAAATTTGTGCCGGTGTGAGGTATGAAGAGTTTTCTGCAGAGAGAGACAAGAGGAGACTGAAGATGGACAAAGTTCAGGCGGCTTTCCATTCCCTAGTTTCAGCCCTTTTCTGAGACCTGACTGAATTCTCTCTACCCTTTATTGCCATAAATTGTCTTAGACTTTCTTATACTTCTTCCCTCCTACCCGACCTTGTACTTTCTGATTAAAGTAGCTTAAATTGGTTTCTCTTATTTGCACCCAAAGGGTTCTTAATTAATACAATCTATTAGCTGTCTGCCCTTCCAGACTCAGGCCAGTCCACACTGAGTACGCTTCAGGGTTCAAAGTGTGTAAGAGACCGCTCATGAATATAAGAATTAAAAATCAAGGGACGCCTGGGTGGCTCAGTGGGTTAAAGCCTCTGCCTTCAGCTCAGGTCATGATCCCAGGGTCCTGGGATGGAGCCCCACATCGGGCTCTCTGCTCAGTGGGGAGCCTGCTCCCCGCCCTCCGCCTGCCTCTCTGCCTACTTGTGATCTCTGTCAAATAAATAAAAAATCTTAAAAAAAATTCTCTTATATTTATTAAAAAAAAGAATTAAAAATTAAAAATCAAAAAATCAAGCTATGTCTTGACTGTCATCTTTGCCTAGGTCAACTGTGATTTTGTTATTAGTTTCTGGATCGTTGAGTCCGCTTGTGTTATCATAATGTGACTGGTCCCTTGTTTGCCCAGGCCTGTGCTCTCTGTCTCGCCCATATTAGCTGACATATTAGACACAATTTCTGTTAGGCCCTGCCTTCCCCAGCACGATAGCTATCCCTTCTGATTAGAAACTGTCACCAGTTGCCTATCCTTATAGTTTTATGGACTTTGCTGGTTATACTATTAAGAAATGAGAATGTGAGAACTACTTGGAACTACTCCAATCCTGTACTTGTGAATGCCAAGAGGGTATGTTTGTTGAGATACCTGCTCTGACCCAAGCTTCCCGACTTCTACTCTGGGCCTCAGTGCCTAACCTATATACATCTAGTTAAAGTAAATGTTCTCTAAAATTCCACTTTCTCTAAAAATCGACTTGTTTACTCTATTAGAATATACTCAGTTACGGGGCGCCTGGGTGGGTCAGTGGGTTAAGCCACTGCCTTCGGCTCAGGTCATGATCCCAGGGTCCTGGGGTCGAGTCCCATGTTGGGCTCTCTGCTCAGCAGGGAGCCTGCTTCCTCCTCTCTCTCTCTGCCTGCCTCTCTGCCTACTTGTGATCTCTGTCTGTCAAATAAATAAATAAATAAATTCTTTAAAAAAAAAAAAAAGAATATACTCAGTTACACCCTACACATTTTTTTCTATTAATGTGGCATTAATCAAGAGTTGGGGGTCACTGGGAGACTCAGTGGGTTAAGCCTCTGCCTTTGGCTCAGGTCATGATCTCAGGGTCTTTGGGATTGAGCCCTGCATCGGGCTCTCTGCTCAGCAGGGGAGCCTGTTTCCTCCTCTCTCTCTGCCTGCTTCTCTGCCTACTTGTGATCTCTCTCTCTGTGTCAAATAAATAAGTAACATCTTAAAAAAAAAAAAAAGTTGTGGGGAAAGCATAAAGAGGAATATCACCCTCTGTCAGGGCTTTATCCAGAGAGAACCATTGTTGGGGCTACGTGCTACTGGAGATCTTTCTAGGTGTGTATGTGTATAATAGGCACACTTTAAATAGACTTGTATAGTCTGTAAATGCAACATAACAAAGTTGATTAGTAGTTTTTATTCACTTATGCATTGTGAACATTATCACATGTTAATCTGTACAATATTTCATAGCTACATAATACTTCATTCTATGGATATACTATATTTAAGCACTTTTTCTGTTGTTGAACATTTAGGTTCATTTCGTTTCCTTTTTCTTGGACGCTTTTAAACAATACTGAAATGAACATCAAGGCGCCTGGGTGGCTCAGTCGGTTAAGCATCTGAATCTTCAGATTTTCTCCCTGCCCACCCTCACTCATTATCTCTCTGAAATAAATAAATCTTAAATAAAGAAGTGAACATCACTACAGAAACCTCTTACCTAGGTTTTCCACCCCACACTTCCGGAAGTTTAATTTCCTTTTTTTGAGTATACCTGCTGCTGAAGTGAGCACATTTTTTGAGAGAAAGAAAGTGATGGGGGAGGGCAGAGGGAGAAGGAGAGAGAGTGAATCTTTTTTTTTTTTTTAAAGGTTTTATTTATTTATTTATTTGATAGACAGAGATGACAAGTAGGCAGAGAGGCAGGCAGAGAGACAGGAGGAAGCAGGCTCTCCATGGAGCAGAGAGCCCGATGCGGGGCTCGATCCCAGGACCCTGGGATCATGACCTGAGCCGAAGGCAGAGGCTTTAACCCACTGAGCCACCCAGGCACCCCAGAGAGAGTGAATCCTAAGTAGATTCCCATGCTCAGGACAGAGCTTGAAGAGGGGCTCGATCTCACAACCCTGAGATCATGATCTGAGCTAAAATCAAGAGTCAGAAACAACAGACTAAGCCACCCAGGCGCCCCATTCCTAGGTTTAATTTCTAAAAGTGGAATTTTTTTAGTCAAAATTTATATATAATATGGAGGATTTTTCATTTACATTGCTGGATTGCCTTTCAAAACTCTGCATCAAAAAACCCACCCAAAGCCAAAAGAAACACAACTCTGTATGAATTCATATTCCAACCATCAGTGAGTTAATTCTTCCATCGAGAGGCAAAAACGAATAGTATTTCATTATTGTTTTAATTTGCACTCCTTTAAGTGAAATTAAACATTTAAAATATTTATTGACCAATTTTTTTCTTTTGTGAATTTCTGGTTCATAGCCTTTGCTCATTTTCCTACTAAAATATTCAAAATTTTGTCATTGATGTGTAGGTCATCTGTGAATATTTAGTTTATTGGTCCTCTGTTTTTCATTTGTATTTTAAAGGGAATATAACAGATTCTGAAAACAGATTGTCTGTTGGCTGTGTGACCTTGGACAAATCACTTAAACTCTTTGCACCTCAATTTCCTTAGGTACAGAGTGTAAAATACACATGGTGTGTGTGCAAACACAGAATCATGTCTAGTACAAAGATACCTCATAAAGATTTGTTAATAATGTTTTCAGCTTGCTGTTGTCTCTTAGGTATACGTGTTTCCTTTTAGTCTTAGTGATGGTTCTATTTTTTTTTTATCTTTAAAAGAAATCTGGTCTTATTCTTTATGCTTTCCTCTATCAATACGCTTAAGTAATTCAAGGTAATTATTTCTTATTCTGGTTGCATCCTAGGATTATAAGCCTTAAACACATTGGAGAAATCTGAAGTCAGGCTACCGTCATACGTTATGCACGTATACTTACTCAGAGATCCAAATTAATGAGTGATTTCATGCACATGATCAATTAAGACCTGATAACCTATTCCTGTCACCTATCTATTGTTCTCTGATGGCTTTGGGTTTTTGTCCCTTTGTCAAATGCAGTGTAGCTGCCACCATTTTTAAGAGCGTATGTTTATTTCTTAGGATAATGAATTACTAAACTTTGCTTCCTTATAAAAATGTAGTCAATATCTGAGAATGACAAAATTGTATCGACTTACTGATGTTGAATTTGGAAGTTGGTTCTTGGGTTGAGTATTTGTTTCTTCTGAGGGGTTTGTACATTTTTAGTGCTTTCCATGATAGGGAGCAAATACTGCAGAATCTCTTGAGTTTGAGCTATTCTTTTATCCCTGTAGATTCTCTTTTCATCATCTGTCCAATTTATGCCAGTCTTCTTGCTCGGGAAAGAAGTACATTCTTTCATTCTGCTTTTAAAGTTGTGATGCAGATCTGGGGAGCAACCACAAATACACGCACAGATACATGAACTAAATCAACTCAACAATTACTTATTGAACATTATGTGCCAAGGATCTTTATCCATTATATTGTAATTACAGGGTCAGAAAAGAGCAAATAAGTAATATATAGAGTATGTCAGATAATGCTGAAGTTTACAGGATAAAATAGCGTTGGGGAGGGAAATAAAGAATTCTTGGGGGAGGGGTTGACTTCTGTTTTTTACAAGGCGCTCAGGGAAGACCTCCCTGTGCAGTTGAGGAATGTCAGAGGAATTAGGGAGTGAGTCCAGCAGATACCAGAGTAAAAGAGCATTCTAGGCAAGAAAAATAATAGGTGCAAAGGCCCTGAGTGAGGAGCATGTTAGTTTGTTGATCACCAAGATGGCACAAGTGGCTAAAGTAGACTGAATTATGGGGAAAGAGCTAAGACAGCAGCTCGGCTAGGTGGCTTGGACAGCGTTCACATGGGGCCGTACAGGCCATTGTAAAGACCGACTTTACTGAGTGTGAAATGGGGAGCTACTGAAGGGTTTTGAGCAGCTGAGTGTTACCATCCGAGGTTTGTTTTAGCAGGACCCTGCTGTTATATAATCCTACATTTTGAGATTTTACTAGTGAATTAATGTGTGATGAGAGAAGAATCAGTGGTGACCGCAGAGCTTCTGATCTTGAGAAACAGAAGGATGGAGATATGGGAATGACCGTGAGAAGGGCATGGCCGAAATCCCTCCTTACTTACAGGATACACAGCAATTGTTTGTTAATTGTGGTCCTTTTAATAACATTAAAAAGTGTTTACTTCCCCCTTGCATTAGGTAAGACTACTATAAAACAAACCTCAGGAAATAACAAGTGTTGGTAAGGATGTGGGGAAATTAGAACCCTGGTGCACTGTTGCTGGGAATGGCAAATGGTACAGTCACTGTGAAGAAAAGTATGGTGGTTCCTCAAAAAATTGAGAATGGAATTCCTGTATGATCCAGCAATTCTATGTCCGGGTCTATGCCCTGAAGAGTTGAAAGCAGAGTCTCAAAGAGGTATTTGTATATGATCATAGAAGCAGCATTATTCAATTCACAGCAGCCAAAAAGGTGGAAGGAACCCAGGTGCCTACTGACGGATGCATGGACAGACAACACGTGGTCCATATGTAAAATGGAGTACCACTCAGCCCTTGACAAGGAAGGAAATTCTGACACCTTCCACACCCCGGATGAAACTTGAAGACATTATGCTCAGTGAAACAGACCGGTCACAAGAAGACAATGTATTTGTCTTCCAAATATTTGATTCTACTTATCTAAGAAACAGTCAAAGAGAGATTCAAAGCAGGAGAGTTGCCAGGAGCAGGGCGGAGGGAGGTGGGGGAGTTGTGAAATGGGTCCAGAGTCTCAGGTTAGTAAGATGAGAAGAATTTTGGAGACAGTGTGCATGACAAGGTGAATGTACTTAACAATACCTGAACTTTAGGCTTAAAAACAGTTAAGATGGTAATTTTATTTCATGTGTATTTTGACACAATTCTTAAAAATTCTATATACTCAGCAAGAGAGCTGAAGGATAAAAAGAAACCCTGAGTAAAGCCTGAAGGAAGACTAGTAGACATTTTAAAGGACGCGGCAAGATTACGTACAATTATAATGCCCAAGATGGTGTGTAGACAACGTAAGAAAAAGTAGAATACACTTAGAATAAAAGCATGAAATACATTATGCTTTGTAAAAAGGTTAGAGATATATCTTTGTTGGTTCTTCTTCTTCTTCTTCTGATCCATCAGTACTGGACACCCGCGGGTCTGCTCCATAACCCTCTTCTATATGTGTCCTCACTTAAGGGTCTGATCCAGGCTCACGCCCTAGAATGTGGTCTTTATCTCAAAATTTCTACATGTGTATCCAGCCCAGACCTCTTCCTAGAACTCCAGACTCATACCCAACTGCTAACTCAGTACTTCTGCTTCAGTGTCTGAAAGGCCTTTCAAAAACAAGCCTAAACCGATGTGCTCATCTGCCCTCAGTTTTTACCATCTCCGCAGAATAGAACTCCGCTTCACTTAGTTGCTCTGGAAACTGAAACGGGCAATTCAACAGCTGTAAGCAATTGTGAAACCATCACCACATTCGGGATCTAGAAAAACACATCTGTAAGAGATGCCTCGTGTTCCTTTCTAGTCCATTCTTCCCTTCATCGCCTGCTCTATGCCATCTTCCTCCAGGAAAGCTTTACCTAGTTTTTTTTTTTCTCTATAAATTCGTTTGCATTTCCTATACATGAGATTTTTTTTCCTATACATGAGATTTATACAGCATTTCATAAGTCTGACTTCTTGTACTCAGCACAATGATTTTGAGATTCATTCGTATCATGTGTATTAGTTCATTTTTTATACTCTGGTATGAAGCAGGCAACAAGGATGAGGTATTGGGAATAAGGCAATTAAATAGATTTTTTCCAAAGCTATATTAAAATTTTTTTCTGTATCAAACTTATATAGAAGTTAAATAAGGCAAGCACTTTTCAGAATCAGGAATAAAATGGCTATTAATCCTTTCTGATTATAAACAGTTCCAAATTTCATAGGATTTATTAATGATGATACAGTGAAAGTAACCTTTGTCTTTATTAAAATCCTAAGCAAACAAACAAACAAACAAACCACCTTCTGCTGGTATCCTTGTCTTCTCAGCCCAGCTGGGAGTGTGCGTGCTCATGGGACACTTGAAGGATTTTACTTTGAAACAGTTTCCATACAAATTAGTGCTCTTGGGCTGAATTATTTCGTGGATTGTCTTCTCACCAGTTTCTAACAACTGTCTTTGTTGGTCTTTGCTGAGCCTCTGAATCCTATTTTGGGAGCTGAAAGAAATTGCGTACTCTGATTTCAGTGTCACTGGTGATCTATCTAAGCAAGAGTAATGTAGTGCCATGTTATATTTGTATATGACACCTCGCAGAATGTAAAGGAGACTTATGGATATTGTATTACCAGTCCTATGGTGTAGGCAGGATGGCCGGTGTTATCCCCATCTTACATCAGAGAGGGAGTGTTAAGGAATCAGACTGGTTAAGCTTACTTGCTCAACATCATGCAGCTAATAAGAGGGAGGAACGGGTCCAGAATTGACAGCTTGTAACTCCAATACTTTTTCTACTTTCTCTTATTTTACTGTATTGTTTGGTATCTTTCTATAGATAGATTTTTTAAAAAATTGTCTTAGTTCGTTCAGTTCTAGAGCTAAGTACAGGCATGCCCAAAGATGGATTCTTACCCATTTTGTAGGTTTTGGGGGACAGGAGAGTCTACATATTTCCCCAGAACCCATTATATTGAGTAGAAACCAAGTTCTTAGAAGAGCCATGGGAGGAAGAAAGTGCATACCATGTTTCCTCTGTTGGACACATTCAGTCTACCTTCAGATACTTACTATTCCATGGTTCTGATGGTAGCTCATGTCATTATTCCTAGAATAGGAAAACTTGCCAAGGGAGCTAGTGATATAATAATTACTGGTTTAGAGAAACTACCAGGTTTACCTATGTTATTCCTGAATTCACTTTCTATACTTCCTCTGGTTTCCAGGTACTAGGATTAGCCCTGCCTGATGGACGCTCCAATCGCTCTTCTACGTGGTGATGGGATAGTCATCCATCCCAAAGAACTAAGTAATTATCTTATACCAGCAATATGTCTATTTTTTTTGAAAAAGGAGAAACTCAGATAATGCCATGACAAATGCATAGAAATAAATGTCTAATTGTAGATTTTAAGGCATCCAAGGGGGATAGTTTGGGAATACTGAAATCTCAATATCCTTCAAATGGTATCAGATAAGCACTGCTATGTATTAACATCAGCCTACAGATACTATGGAGAATATAAAGAGACATCAATTAACAATTGTTATAAAAAAGCTACTTTTACCTGTTGCTTTAATTCAAAATCAAAATCATAGAAGCCAGAGGAAAAGGAATAAGGTAATCGGGTAGAAGAAATCTAGTTCTCCTACCTCAAATATCTTTTTAGAAACCAAGCAGGAGCTCGTCCCGGTATTTTCACTAAAAAGAGAATAAGCCATAAAATATCTGAATGGAGATTTTTTAAAAAAGATTAATGAAATTTAGTACTTTTACTTCTTGACAGTTGCCTCATTCATACATTTAATGGCTACTTTAACTGAGTTTATCTTCAATTAATCTGCCATTGTTTTACTCAGACATGAAGTTTATTAGTACATATTTCCCCTATAAGCTTTTTAATTAAACTGTTTCAAGAGAATAGCAAACAGTAGAAATGCCTATCCAATAACTGTCAAACAATTCAGAACTGAAAATACATATGTTAGATCTATGAAGGATATATACATGTACAGTCAGGTGACTAACTGTTTAGAGAGCCTGCCTAGGACACAGCCATGACAGACCAAAAAAGTAGTATAATATGTAACAGGTAGCTAGCTATACGTCACACGTATTATTTTAACATTAAAATATAAAATAGGTATTGAAAATAGGTATTTTTTATTTGCTTTTCTGTTACATAAACACTATTATTTAAGCAAAACAATAGGACCAGTTAACAGTGGTGTTTAGCAGTAATTTATAGAACATATTAAGCAGTTATGTGTGAGAATAATAGAACAATATTTTTGTTTCTCTCTGATACAGATTTTAATTTTTTATTGGATATTTAAATTTTATAATCCATATTGTGCATTTTTAAGACACATAAATATAAGATTTTAAAAGATGAATGTAAATATAATCGAGCTAACAGATACTTCCTATATTTAATAAAAATGAACAATAATCAGGGGCGCCTGGGTGGCTCAGTGGGTTAAAGCCTCTGCCTTCGGCTCAGGTCATGATCCCAGGGTCCTGGGATCGAGCCCCACGTTGGGCTCTCTGCTCCACAGGGAGCCTGATTCCTCCTCTGTCTCTCTCTGCCTGCCACTTGTGATTTCTCTCTGTCAAATAAATAAAATCTTAAAAAAAAAAAATGAACAATAACGGGTTTATGTCCCGTGATAAAGAAGGATCTTTTTGCACTTTGTGTTTCCTTTTCTGATAATACTTCTCTGAATTGCCTGTACCTTTAGGATGTTCCTCCTTTATGTAGTGTTAACACTGAGCACATTCAGAGACCGGACTTGCCGTCTCCTCTTACCGAGCCCACTTTTACACTGGCCCCTGGTGGCGGTCCAGTGCAATGACATCAAGTTAGAGACCCCATCAACAGACAAACCTGAGTATGGAATATGATTTTACTTACTGGCAACAGCAGGTTTTTGGACTTGTAAGGAATTAGTTTCCATCTTTCTAAAAATATACAAGCTTGTTTTTAGCAGATTAGCTTTCTGGCATTCAGGCCATCTGCATCTTTAAATTCATCATGTAGGCACTGCATGTCTGAAATGTCCATTCTTTTTAGACCCTCTGAAACACCCCGTCACCATATGTTAAACTTCTTTCTCAGGGAAAATGTTTATAAAGCACGGAGGTAATCTTAAGGTGGATTTCAAATAAATTAAAGTTTTTCTGGCGGTTTCATTTGGCTGCCCCTTTAGGTAACTTATCTTTGGGTTTTGAAGCAGTCTTTCTTCCCCTAAATGTCATTTTCCCCCCCAGTGTATGGGTTTTTGTCATAACCTACACACAATACAAATAGTTCAGGTGCAGTGAATCCTTTTGTACAGTCCTTGGTGCTTCTTCAAAGATCTTCAAACAGTTTTAGAGAAACAGCATATAAATTATTTTACTGTAGTGTTTTCCTGTATTCTCATCTTCAAACTATTCCAAATCAGAGGATGTTCTTCTCGTCCCACATGTTGAAAATGTGATTTAATGGCAGACCCAACATTTTGATGGCTTTTCTATGGCTGGCAACAATGATAGACATCTTGTAGGCCCAAGTCTATTGTAAATAATGCTGCAATAAACATTGGGTTGCACAGATCTTTTTGAATTAGTGTTCTTGTATTCTTTGGGTAAATACTAGTAGTGGAGTTACTAGAACATATGGTAATTCTCTTTTTAATTTTTTGATGATCTCCATACTGTTTTCCATAGTGGCCACACCAGCTTGCATTCCCACCAACAGTGCACAAAGTTTCCCGATTCTCTGCATCCTTGCAAACACCTGTTGTTTCTTATGTTGATTTTAGCAATTCTGATAGGTATGAGGGGATATCTCATTGTGGTTTTAAGTTGCATTTTGCTGACGATGAGTGATGCTGAATATCTTTCCATGTGTTTATTGACCATCTGTACGTCTTCTTTGGAGAAATGTCTGTTCATATCTTTGGCCCATTTTTAATTGGATTCTTTGGTTTTTTTTTGGGTGTTGAGTTGTATTAGTTCTTTATATATTCTAGATACTGTTTATCAGCTATGCCATTTGCAGATATTTTCTCCCATTTGGTAGGTTGTCCTTCAGTTTTCTGGATTGTTTCCTTTGATGTACAAAATCTTTTTATTTTCATGTAGTCTCAATAGTTTATTTTTGCTTTTGTTTCCTCTGCCTTAGGAGACATATGTAGCAAAATGTTGCCATAGCCAATGTCAAAGAAATTACTGCCTATGCTCTCTTAGTGTACACTTTTTATGGTTTCAGATCTCACATTTAAGACCTTACTCCATTTTGAATTTATTTTTCTGTATGGTGTAAGAAAGCGGTCCAGGTTCATTCTTTTGCATGTAGCTGTCCACTTTTCCCAACAACAGTGGTTAAAGAGACCGCCATTTTCTTATTGCATATTCTTGCCTCCTTTGTAGAAGATTAATTGACCAAATAGTTGGGGTTTTTTTTTGTTTTTGTTTGTTTTTTTAGGGCTCTCTATTCTGATCTATTTTTGTGTTATCATACTGTTTTGATTTCTCGTTTTGTAGCATACCTTGAAATCTGGGATTGTGATACCTCTACTCTTGTTCTTTTTCAAGATGACTTTGGCTATTCAGGGTCTTTCGTGGTTCTGCACAGATGTTAGTGTTATTTGATTGAATTCTATTAAAAATACCGTTAGTATTTTGATAGGGATTGCATCAAATCTGTAGATTGCTTTGGGTAGTATGGACATTTTAACCATATTTTCTCTCCCAATCCATGAGCATGGAATATTTTTCCATTTGTGTTATCTTCAGTTTCTTTCATCAGTGTTTTATAGTTTTCAGAATATAGGTCTTTTACCTCCTTGGTTAAGTTTATTCCTAGTTTTTTTGTGAAATTGTAAGTGGGATTGTTTTAATTTTTCTTTCTATTGCTTTATTATTAGTGTATAGAAATGCAACAAATTTCTGTATATTGATTTTGTATCCTGCAACCTTGCTGAATTCACTCATCAGTTTTTTTTTTTTTTTAAAGATTTTATTTACCTATCTGACAGACAGAGATCACAAGCAGGCAGAGAGGCAGGCAGAGAGAGAGGAAGGGAAGCAGGCTCCCTGCTGTCACTCATCAATTTTTTGGTGGAGTCTTTAGGGTTTTCTATATGTAGTATCATGACATTTGCAAATAGTGAAAGTTTTACTTCTTCCTTACAAATCTGGATGCTTCTTCTTCTTGTCTTGATTGCTAGGACTTCCTGTACTGTGTTGAATAACAGTGGTAAGAGTGGACATCCTTGTTCCTGATCTTAGGGGGAAAGCTCTCAGTTTTTAACCATTGCGTATGATGTTAGCTGTGGGTTTTTAAATATATGGCCTTTATTATTTTGAGGTATGTTCCTTCTCAACCTACTTTGTGGAAGACTTTTATCATGAATTAATGTTGGACTTTGTCAAATGTGTATTCTGTTTCAGGGGATGAAATGTTCTGCATATATCTGTTAGATCCGTCTGGTCCAATGTGTCATGCAATGCCTCTGTGTTTTTGTTGATTTTCTGTTTGTTTGGATGATCTATCTATTGATATAAGTGGGGTGGTTCAAGTCCCCTACTATTATTATATTACTATTGATTACTTCCTTTATGTTTGTTACTAGCTGCTTTATGTATCTGTTGTGTGTATAAATATTTATAAATGTGATAACTTCTTGTTGGATGTTTCCTTGATGATTATGTAATGTACTTCTTTGTCTCTTGTTTTGAAGTGTATTTTGTTTGTTTCACTCTGAAGTATATTTTTTCTGATGTAACTATTGCTACCTCAGCTTTCTTTTCACTTCCATTTGCATGGTAAATATTTTTCCATTCCTTCACTTTCAATGTGCATGTATGTTTAGGTCTAAACAAATCTCTTGTAGGCAGCATATAGATGGGTCTTGCTTTTTATTCATTCTGTCACCCTATGTCTTTTGATTGGCACATATAGTCCATTTACATTCAAAGTGACTATGATAGGTATGTACTTATTGCCATTTTGTTACTTGTTTTTTGGTCGATTTTGTAGTTCTCCATTCCTTTCTTCTTTTGCTCTCTTCTCACATGATTTGCTGGCTTTCTTTAGTGATACCTGGATTCCTCTTTATTTTTTGTGTATCACTGATTTTTGACTTGTGGTTACTGTCAGTTTTCTATATAACATCTTAGATATATGGCAGTCTATATTAAATTGATAGTTGCTTAATTTTGAACTCATTCTTTACTCTTTCCATTCCAGGTATATGGTGTCATGTTTTACATTCTTTCATTTAGTGAAATCCTTGACTGATTTTTTATAGATATAATTTTATTGCTGTTGTGCTTCCTACTTTCTTACTCCTGCTTATGGTCTTTCCTTTCCCTCATAGACTCCCCTCTAGCATTTCTTGTAAGGCTGGCTTTGGGATCATGTATTCCTTTAACTTTTATTTGGGAAACTCTTTATCTCTTCTTTTATTGTGAATGATGGCCTTGCTGGGTAGACTATTATTGGCTGCTAGAGTATTATTTTGTCCTCTTAGCACTTTGAATATAGTATGACAATCTCTTCTGGCCTGCAAAGTTTCTGCTGAAAAATCAGCTAGTAGCCTTCTGGGGTTTCCTTTGTATGTAATTATTTTTTCTCTTGCTACTTTTTTTTTTTTTTTAAAGACACATTTATTCAGCGTCATGATCAGACTATTACATTTAGCAATCAACAGCATGGGTGCAAAAAAAAAAAAATCTACATTAAAACCCTTTGTTGGAATGCTTTACACTTTCCACAGAACAGAAACTAAAATAACCTGTTATACAATTAGTCACAAATACAGTCCTCGAGTTTTTTTTGCCCATACACATGAGTATTGTCTAAAACATGTCTTCTTTGTAGCAGCTAGGCCCTGCCACCACTGTGCTTGGCTGAGTTCACAAATCTGTTGTAACCTGTAGCTTCCCTGTCACTTCTCTGGCTCTCCTCTCCTGCTAAGCTTTGTTTCCTGGCAGTAATTAAAACCTTCTGCCACTGCCATAGCTGCTGCTGCTGCTGGAACCACCATAGCCACCTTGGTTTCGTGGTTTGGCGAAGTATTGGCCTCCACCACCATAAGGGCCAGAGCTTCTGCCTCCAAAATTGCCTCCTTTCATGGGTCCAAAATTTGAGGATTGATTGTTGTAATTGCCAAAATCATTATAGCTTCCGCCACCTCCAAAGTTGCTTCCATCATAACCAAATCCGTTATAGCCATCCCCACTGCCACCATATCCACCACCACCTCGACTGCCACCAAAGCCACCTCGACCACTGAAGTTTCCTCCGCGACCAAAGTTGTCATTCCCACCAAAACCACCTCCACGACCACCACCAGTTTCCAGAACCACTTCGACCTCTTTGGCTGGATGAAGCACTAGCCATCTCTTGCTTAGAGAGCGCTTTCCTTACTTCACAGTTGTGGCCATTCACAGTATGGTATTTTTGAATGACAATCTTGTCTACAGAATCATGGTCATCAAATGTTACAAAAGCAAAACCCCTCTTTTTGCCACTGCCTCGGTCAGTCATGATCTCAATCACTTCGATTTTCCCATACTGTTCGAAATAATCTCTTAGATGATGTTCTTCAGTGTCTTCTTTAATGCCACCAACAAAAATCTTTTTCACAGTTAAGTGGGCACCAGGTCTTTGAGAATCTTCTCTTGAGACAGCCCTCTTTGGTTCCACAACTCTTCCATCCACCTTGTGTGGCCTTGCATTCATGGCTGCATCCACCTCCTCCACAGTGGCATAGGTGACAAACCCAAAGCCTCTGGAGCGCTTGGTGTTCGGCTCTCTCATTACCACACAGTCCGTAAGTGTTCCCCATTGCTCAAAATGGCTCCTCAGACTCTCATCGGTTGTTTCAAAGCTCAGACCTCCGATGAAGAGCTTCCGCAGCTGTTCAGGCTCTTTGGGAGACTCTGACTTAGACATGACGGCGGTGGGAGGGGGGGACTTTAACGATGCTTACTCGGCGGCGTCCACAGGCAGAAAGCTCTCTTGCTACTTTTAAAATTCTCTTGTTGTCACAACTTTTTCCTATTTTATTACTATGTCTCTTGGTGTGGAGCTCCTTGGGTTGATTTTGTTGGGGTCTTTCTGAGCCTGCTGGACCTGGATTTTTGTTTTCTTTCTCAGATTTGGGAAGTTTTCAGATATTTCTTCAAATATATTTTCTGCTCCCATTTCTCACTCTTCTCCTTATGGATTCCTATAATGCAAATATTATTAGACCTGATGGTGTCACTGAGTTTTCTTAGTCTGATTTCAATTTTTATTATGTTTTTCTCTCATTCAGCTTGATTGCTTTCCATTACTGTTCTCCAGGATGCTGATCCATTCTTCTGTCTCATCTAGTCTACTGTTTTTTCCAACTGACATATTTTTAATTTCAGTTATTGAGTTCTTCATCTCTGATTGGCTTTCTATCTATTTGTTTAGGGTATCACTGGGGTCCTCCACTCTTTTCACAAGTCCATTGAGTATCTTTGTGACCATTACTTTAAATTTTCTATCAAGCATTTATTCATCTCCATTTTGTTTAGTTCTCTTGCTGTGATTCTGTCCTTTTCTTTCATTTGGAACATAATTCTCAGTGTCTGTTTCTAGGTGTTAGGAAAGTCAGCTATATCTCCTGTTTTCCAAAGTAGTGGCCTGTGAAGAAGAGGTTTTGTGGTACCCTATAATGCAATGTCCCCTGCTCACCAGAACCTGGTGCTTAAAGGGCATCTCATCTTTTGTATTTTGTGCACCTTACTATTATGGTTGAGTCACTTTGGCCTCCAGTGCAGTCATCAGCATTGGCTCTCTTTGCCTAGTGTGGGTAGCATTTTGATCCTGTGTTGTCAGTGTGCTAATCAAGGACTGCTTTGGGCTTGAGTTGGAGTCAAACTAAGCATTTGCCAGAGATACTGTAGCACCAACCTGCTGGGCACTTTCCCTGTGTTGTCTGAGAAGCTTTGGTTGGTGGGTGTGACCTGCTGTCAGACTACATGTCTGCCCCAGCCTACTGCGAGGGCTGCAGGTGGACTGGTGTGTGTGGGAGTCACTTTGGAATGGTGCTGGTCTCTCATAGCTGCATGCACCCTTCCAGGCCTGTGGAACTGCCTTAAGTGGGTTCCTGCCAGTGGTAAATTGGAGGGGCAGTTCACGTGGAGTTAGGAGGTTTGTGCAGGTCTGCTGGGGGAGACAACGTGGAGCTGAGGACTGCTTGGAGGGGTGCGTCTGAAAGAGAATGTGGGGGTGGGGCACACTGTTAGCAAGTTAGGTCACGAGTGTTGGCACTGTATGGTGTCCCACAGGTGTCCATGTATCTAGGCTGGTAGGTGGGGTAGGGAAATGGCACCTGCTAGTTCTTTTATTTCTGGAGAAGTCTCCCAAAGATCCCTGCCCCTCTAGAACACACTCTGAGATGAGTAAACAAATCTCCCTCCTATATATCCCATGTGTTTTTCAAACTGCTGTGTTCGTGCTGTATCTCAGTGGGGCTGTATGTTGTGCTGTTTCTTTAAGGGGGGGGAGGGATGAAGTTTCCTGTTGCCGTCCTGGCTCTCCCAAGAGTTGAGCCCACTGATTTTTAAATTTCCAGGTATTAAGCTCTTCCGATTCTAAGAACTCTCAAAATTATGCCCCTCTTGTTTTCTTGCAGGTTCTCCAGGCCTGGGGTTCTTGCTGTGCGGGTCTGGTACTCTTCCCTTTCCATCTTTGTGGCATTCCTCCCTGTAGCTAATAGTCCCACCAGTCCATTTAGCTCCCGGCCTCATCTCTGCCCTTCCTACCCTCCTCTTGTGGGGTAGAACAAGAATGTGTCCTCTTCTCTACACATCTCTAGCTATCATGAGTCTGTTCTGCAGTCTGTGGGTCACTTTCTGGGTTATTTTACCTAGCTCTGTCTTTGGGATGACGTGGTCATAGGATCCTCGTACTCCACCATCTTCCTGGGAATCTACATTGTTTAATTTTCTCATATGTTAAATCAGTCTCACATTTCTGAGGTAAATTCTGTTTGGTCATTGTGTATAATCCTTTTTTTTTTTTTTTAAAGATTTTATTTATTTATTTGACAGAGAGAAATCACAAGTAGTCGGAGAGGCAGGCAGAGAGAGAGAGAGGGAAGCAGGCTCCCTGCTGAGCAGAGAGCCCGATGCGGGACTCGATCCCAGGACCCTGAGATCATGACCTAGGCTGAAGGCAGAGGCTTAACCCACTGAGCCACCCAGGTGTCCCTTGTCCTAATTCTTAATCGATTCATATCTTGGCAAAATATATATATATATATATATATATATATATATATATTCATTTGGACCCTGGAATTCTAACAGTTGTCTTTCTTGAGATAATTTCTCTGGTACTCCCCTTTCCCCAAACAACTCCTATATAATCCCATAACACAGCACATAGCATTGATCACATTATATTTCTGTTGCCTCTTGTCACTCTCCTTACTGAGAATAGACTGTATTTCTACTTTATCCTAGTATCTGGCACAATACTTGACAGTATAACATGAGACTTCTGGGAAGCAGATGACCATCAGATTTTTAAAAGAACATGAAGAAACATGACAAGGAGATTACATAACAAGGACTGATAAGAGAGTGGCTGAGACACAGAAGAACAGTGTCAGGAAGGTTAAAATACTAAGTTAAGACATGAATAGATATTGACAAGGTGTAAATTTTACTTATATATCAAAGAATGTTTAAATCTGTTCTGCTGGGATTATTTTAACAATCATCATCCTGATGGATGACAAAGCAGAATCCCTCAGCTAAGTTGCTTCTATCTTTCTATCAAATAGTGTTTTATTCTCTCTAGAAAGGGGAGAATAAATATTGGTAAGAGATGACAGAAGTCAAAAGGCTCTGAATGAGTTACTTCTAGTCCCAGACATATTATATCTCAAATAAGGAAAGAATTCACATATAAGACCACAAAACCACGGACCCCCGCCCCCCCAATTTTTTTTTTTTTTTTTTAAGAATTCAAGGAAGTCACTCTCTGCTCTCTGCTAAATGCCCAACTTTGTCATTTAAGACTGCATCATAATTTAAGGATCAATTCTCTCAAGAAAACATTCCCCGAGATTTCCAGGCTGGATTTGATCCAGTTTTCTGAACAAGCAGAACCGTTTGTGTACATCAGTATCACTCAATCTTTCTAACTCTTCTTAAAATGAACTCTATATGAGCCTTACTAGAATTTGATGCCTTACTAAAATTTAATATGTTTCAGGCAGAGAAGACAACAGGAGAAAAAGCACAGTGGTAAGATGGATCTATTCTGAGGCTACAAGAAGATCATCTTTGCTGAGGTCTAAAAGTGAAAGGCCGAGGAAGGCAAGAGGTAGACCTGGAGAGGTAGCCAGGAGCCAAGTCACTGGAAGTCTAGTACGTCATGTTTTAGAACTTGGTTTCTATGCCGTAGCAAGTGGTTGTCAGAAAATCTTTTTCTTTTGAACAGAACAGTGTCGAAAGAAAGCTATGCAGGATGAAGAAGGGTTTGAGGGGCTAGGTCCTAACCGTCTGGCCTTTCACCATCTCTCAAGATAGCTCCTAAAGTGGCAAGTCACTAAGTATGGCCTGCAAATTGCCAGCATCAGAATTATCAAGTATCTTATAAAAACGTGATTCAGGGGCTAACAACAAAGACCAGCTCAGACTCAGAAGCTGGGGTTTCCATAAACTTCCCAGGTAACTCTTGAGTGCATTAAAACTTTAAAACCAAACATTGTATAAGACAACAGGCCCTTGACCTTCAAAAATGCCAGGGCTGTGCATGACAAAGAAAGGCTAAGTGGCTATTCCATATTGAAAGAGAATAAAGGGATGTGGCATTTAAATGTGATTTTGGGGGTGCTAATGGAAGTCCTGGGACTGTGGGGTGCCTGGGTGGCTCAGTCATTAAACATCTGGCTTCTGCTCAGGTCAAGCCCCACATTGGGCTCCCTGCTCAGTGGGGAGCCTGCTTCTCCCTCTCCCTCTGCCCTTGCTTGTGTTCTCTGTCTCCCTGTATCTGTCAAATAAATAAATAAAATCTTGGGAAAAAAAAAAAAAAAAAGAACTCTGCCAACTTCAACCACGGCTAGGAAACTAGGAGTTACTGCCTATATTCCCAGTTTACTCACCCAAATCTTGATTAGGAAATGATCTTCTGAAATAATCAAATATACAATCATCTGATACATTTGCCTTTATATCTAGAAAAGATGACAAAAGATCATTAGTAGCATGAAAATAATTTGAATCTTTTACACTTCATATTTTTTCTTTTTTTAAACAAAAAGGCTAGAACAGGTAAATAGTTTAGCTATTTATAGTTTTTCTATAAATAATAAACTAATGCAAACGGTTCTCCCATATGAATTTTTGTTGCATTTTTGCTCTTTATTGTTAAAGTCTAAAAAATGTTCATACCCTTTGGGCCAGCAATTCCTTTCTAGGAGTCTATCATAAATAAGAATGTACACAAGTAGAGTTATAAGGTCTTCATTATCATAACAGAAAAGAAGCAAAAGAAAAGTTTAACAAGGGAGGTAGGTAAATTTAAGGTTCACTAATACAATGGAATACTTTGCCGCCATTTAATAACATAGAAGTTTATAATATACTGTAATTTTAAATGAAAATGTAGGTTGCAAAACAACATGAACATTCTGTAGTTAATTAACGTGGAGTATATGTGCTCAGACATAGAAAAAGGTTAAAATGCGCTTTTCAGTTCTAATTTTTGATACTAAATTTTCAAAAGAAGACTATATATTTTTTTCCATATTTTTTTTATAAACATATATTTTTATCCCCAGGGGTACAGGTCTGTGAATCACCAGGTTACTCACCATAGCACATACCCTCCCCAATGTCCATAACCCCACCCCCCTTCTTTCAACCCCCCTCCCCCAGCAACCC
Source organism: Mustela lutreola (assembly GCF_030435805.1). Lineage (NCBI taxonomy): Eukaryota > Metazoa > Chordata > Mammalia > Carnivora > Mustelidae > Mustela > Mustela lutreola. The sequence continues at coordinate 184,766,783 of NC_081293.1, read as the reverse complement.
TCAGTTTGTTTTGTGAGATTAAGAGTCACTTATGGTTTGTCTCCCTCCCAATTCCATCTTGTTTCATTTAATCTTCTCCTACCCCCTTAACCCCCCATGTTGCATCTCCATTTCCTATATCAGGGAGATCATATGATAGTTGTCTTTCTCCGATTGACTTATTTCACTAAGCATGATAGTTCCATCCATGTTGTTGCAAATGGCAAGATTTCATTTCTTTTGATGGCTGCATAGCATTCCATTGTGTATATATACCACATCTTCTTTATCCATTCATCTGTTGATGGACATCTAGGTTCTTTCCATAGTTTGGCTACTGTAGACATTGCTGCTGTAAACATTCGGGTGCACGTGCCCCTTCGGATCACTACGTTTGTATCTTTAGGGTAAATACCCAGTAGTGCAATTGCTGAGTCATAGGGTAGTTCTATTTTCAACATTTTGAGGAACCTCCATGCTGTTTTCCAGAGTGGTTGCACCAGCTTGCATTCCCACCAAGAGTGTAGGAGGGTTCCCCTTTCAACAGAAGACTATATTAAAGTTATATATTACAAGTGATTTTCTTGTATGATCACTATGAGAAAGAGTAGTTAAATTTCAAGTCAATAAGCCATATTAGTTATAATAGAATTTCCCCCTTTCCTTGGTGTGGTTATTATTCCCATTTCTATTTCTAGTTAGTCTGCCAGATCGTAAACTAAATGGATATATATATGTACATATATTTTTAATTAGGTTCTCTCAGATCCTTTTTTGGAAATAAGTGTGGTATAAATGAATAGTAATGCAGATAGAGTCAAATTCATATCCAACTTAGCAGATTCCAGTAGAAGTAAATGAATAGTCCATAATTTTCTCTCCTGAGCTCATCCCCTATTAAGTTAAGAAATGAGGGTTTTTTTAAAACCTAAAATTCCTATATTCTGAAAAACCTCTCAAATCAGAGACATCCGTCAAGTTCATGGCCACTCACTCCAACCCTCTGGTGTAGTTGACCACTCCTTTCTCTGTGCTCTCTAGGAGCCCAGTGTGGAATACTGGCATTGTACCTGTAACACTGCAGTCCATTTGTTTACTTGTTTTTCTCCCCCTTTTAAAAATGAGCTGCTGAGAGTAAGAAATGGTGTAGCTTACTTCATATCCCTAGCACCAAGCACAATGACAACCTCAAAGAGGTGGCACAAAAAAGTGTTCGTTGAATGAATGAATTGTTTAGAAGCAAAACATTACCTTTCATTTCAGAATCTGATTCTCTGTGTCTTTGCACTAAATGTCCTTTATCACACGCCTAATGGAGCACAGCACCAAAAGGAAAACAATACTATGTTATAAATACGAAGATGCAGTATATTTCCTGTATCATCCTTGGTATAACAGTTTTCAACATTTCTCATTTTATCATAGGTTTAGAGTAGACAAAAATGCCTCTTAAATCAGAACCTCTTAATACCTTTCATAACACCACTTTTCTCCTACAGCAATGAGAAGAAAATACTGATATTTTGGCACTACTAAAGGGAGTTAAAAATCTTTTTTACTTCATATAGAATTTATTTACAATGAGAAAGAGACAAAAAATGTATGATTATAATCTCAGTGAAATGAGAATAAATATGTAGGTAAGAATATGAAATGAGTAAAAATATATAAAATTGTGTGAAAGTATATAATTGATTACAAAACTATCCTTGTTTAAAAAAGATAAAAAATACTTTTTCATAGCTTGTCAAAGTCCAGAGTAGTAAGAGCATACACATGACATTGTTTTCTACCTTGAAAAGGTTGTAATGACCCAGCTAGACTAAATGAGACATAAAACACCGTAGAATTATGACAACAAATCCTGAATAGTCTATAAATCATGTGACCAAACTTTGTTCAAAAATTTTTTTTCAAACTTGTTTCTGCATCTATGCTATGTGGATATTATGAAACATTTTCCAAAAGGGCAACGGAAAGGAAAAAAATATTGAAAACATCAACATTTTTTTGCCAACACGCTATGCATATCAACTCATGTTGAAAAGTGGACTATGAAAGAGAGTTAAAAACTAAACTTCCTTTCTTTGTAGATAAAATTGGCAGCAAAAGATTTGACAGGATCGTTATGAAAATGAAAGTATAGAAATCAAAACTAGATTATTAAAGGCACAGAGAAAGGAAATATTCTAGAAAAAAATACAAAGTTAAAAACAGCAATATTATATAATCACAAGAATTTGGAGAGATAAGAGGTAAAATTAGGCTGGAAAAATTCACTTATGATAAGACTTGATTTGATGAACTCTGTCATTTTTAGCCCCCTTTCCTTGATTGAAATGATGATGTAAGCAATAAACTACCACATTCATTTTACAGAAAATCACCAGGCCAGTGTCCTTAGGACCATGATCTCCTAATTCTAACCATGATAATCCATAACTGTTCTGCAGAAAGTCTTCCAAATCAATTATTGAGAATGGCCTGGTAGGAAATAGAGTTAACTAGGATACTTTAAAATAACTTAAAAATAGGGGCTCCTGGGTGGCCATTTGTTATGTTTCTGCCTTTGGCTGAGGTCATGATCCCAGGGTCATGGGATTGAGTCCCACATTGTGCTCCACATTGAGCCCCATAGAGAAGTAAATATATATGCGTCTCACAAAATCTACATAGAAAACAATAAGAAACAATCCCACAAACAAAATCTAACTTTGGTTATTGAGTTCTGCAAATGAGTTAACACACTGATATTGATTAGAGAGTTTGTTTACTGAAATTTTTTTATAATCTTGGCCCTCTCCCAAGCATACTCATGTTGCTTAGACTGCAAAATTTACAAACAAAAATAAGGTATCCTGGTAAAAATATGCACTATTACTCTTAACAGTGTGTGAGACTAGAATTAAGAATTTATGAGGACTACTGCACGCAAACACGTGCGTGCACACTGTGGAGTGCTTCAGCGTCAGGCTCACGGCATCGATATGGTATGTCTGCAGGATGTTAACACTGGAGGAGAAGTAAAGGCTGCAGCAGAGGTCCTGTACATACATTTCTTTGCAACTTCCTGTGACTATGTAATTCTTTCAAAATAAAAAGTTCTTAAAAAACACTATTTGTGGGGCACCTGGGTGGCTCAGTGGGTTAAAGCCTCTGCCTTTGGCTCAGGTCATGATCCCAGGATCCTGGGATCAAGCCCCACATTGGGCTCTCTGCTCTGCGGGGAGCCTGTTTTGTTTCCTCCTCCTCTCTCTCTCTCTGCCTACTTGCGATCTCTGTCAAATAAATAAAATCTTTAAAAAAAAAAAAAAAGGCTATGTGTTTTTGTCTGGTTCTCCCCAAAGGCAAAATTTCTGACCTGAGTGTGTCTGGAGCTGGGGGTGGGGACAATGGCACTCTTCTCTCAGTGACACCCACTTTAGTTGCTGAGCTGCAGGTAGAAAGAGGGCAGTAGTCTCAGCTCTTCTGTATTGGCCTCTTCTGGGGTGGAATCACCATTTTATAAGCCAAGGCAAGGGCAGTTGGGGCCAAAATATGTAATGTGGCACTCCCAGCAGAATCTCTGTTTCATGAATGGGGCCTGGGTAGAAGGGAGCCCCACCCACCCTGCCTCATTGGCTGCACGCACCTGGAACTTCACCTCAACAACAGGGAGCTGGAGGCAGGATATGAAATACTGATGCCCTGCCCTCCTTGGGAAGATAGCCCTCGGACTGGCATCTGTGGAGAGAGGGGGCCCTGTGTTCTTGGCTGCACTGGCGGGTAGGGAAGATCTTGATTCAAATACCACAGGCTCTTGATGTTTTCTTTTTATCAAGTTTTAGTAGATTTTCACAAATAGGTGTTTTTTCATTTGCTGTTTGCCTTAGGGCACCTTCCAGAAACTTTAAATGGTTGTGTGTGTGTGTGTGAGTATCACCAATTTTTTTTTTTTTTTTAAAGAGAGAGATCACAAGTAGGCAGAGAGGCAGGCAGAGATAGAGAGGAGGAAGCAGGCTCCCCGCTGAGCAGAGAGCCCAATGTGGGACTTGATCCCAGGATCCTGGGATCATGACCTGAGCCAAAGGCAGAGGCTTTAACCCACTGAGCCACCCAGGCACCCAGTATCACCAATTTTTGCTGGATGAATGGATCTGCAGAGCTCCTTATGCTGTCATGAAGGAAATCGATATTGCAACATCATTTATTCCTACATCTTTGTACTGCCATTTAATTTTTCTTCATTTCAATTAGCTTTCTTAGTTTTAATTTCTATCCTAGATGTATCTTTGTAAGATGCCTCAAATACTTCTCAGAGTAAACTAAGTGATTTAAATATAGTACCTTAATAAAACCCACCTCTTATCAAAATTCTTTTGTGTTTTTATAAAGAGCAAATAATATGAGCGAAGTTTTAATCACTGACTTTTCCTGTGGAGGGGAGAATTAGGGTACAGGAAGTATAACAAGAAATGACTTGCCGTTCTCCTGCAACCATTTTTTCAAAAACTGTTAATAACCAGATCAGTGCGTACCTCTTGCTCTTCTCTGGTGTTCTGATGACTTGCTATGGAAGAATTTCTTTCCTTCTTTGTTTTCAGGTGTTTTTTCTTGTTTTTTATCTAAATATAAGAGTCATATTTAAAATTAATATTTAACACATCAAAGACCATATATATGCAAATATAAAACTATCTTGAGACTTCCAGTTCTATTCCTCTAAGTACAGCTAAAAACCCTGGGTATTATAGAAAAACTAAACATAAGAGGCTCTAAAAAGTGGAACAAAGGCGGCAGACTGGTTAGGGACCTCAGAAGCAGAGGAGTAGCAGGATGGTGAGTAGATCCTCTGTTTTGTTTTTGCTTCAGACATCCCAGCTTTAGAGCTGGAGAAACCAGCAACCCAGAAATGCCACTAAGTGAAGAAATAATGTCTGAAAATTTCCTAAATTTGATGAAAGACATGAATGTAAATATCCAAGCTCAATGAACTCCAAGATGAACTCAGAAACCTATGAGGAGATACATTATAATCAAACTTTCAAAGATAAAGAGAATCTTGAAAGTAGCAAGGGAAAAGCAAATTATTACATACAAGAATCCACAAAAAGATTATTAGATTTCTCAGGGCACCAGGGTGGCTCAGTTGGTTAAGCCTCAGACACTTGGTTTCAGCTCAAGTCATGATCTTAGGGTGATGAGGTTGAGCTCTGTGTCAGGCTCCGTGCTCAGCACAGAGTCTGCTTGAAGATTCTTTCCCTCTGCCCCTCCTCTTGCATGCTCTGTCTTTCTAAGATAAATAAGTCTTTTTTAAAAAAAAGTTTATTAGATTTCTCATCAGAAACTTTGGAGGCCAAAAGATAGTGTACCAACATATTCAAAATGCTTAAAAAATGGCATAATTGTCCTTCAAAAGCTATGAAAAAATTAAGATATTCCCAGATGAACTCTCTCAGCTTTTCTTTGTGACCACTAGACACATCCTGCAAGAAAAGTTCAAGGGTATCCTGCAAGGTGAAATGAAAACACACTGGATCTCAAGGTAACAACATGAGGAATTATAAAAGCTAGTTTATTTTTGTAACAATGGTTTTAAAGAGCACTTTCCCCCCATATAATTTAAGAGATTAATACATTTAAAGAAAAAAGTTATTAATGCAGTTTCATCCTGTTGTGATCAGAGAAGATGCACTATAAGACAGCTATCTTTTAAAATCTATTAAGACTTCTTAAGTTATATACCAACAAATTAGATAACCTAGATGAAAGAACAAATTCCTAGAAACACAAAACCTAGCAAGACTATATTACAAAGAGATAGAAAATATGAACAGATGAATAACTATAAGGAGATTGCATCAGTAATCAAAAATCCCCCAGCAAGAACAAACCCTAGACCTGATGCCTTCATGGGAGGATTCTAGCAAACATTTAAAGAGGAACTAGTACCAGTCCTCCTCAAACTTTTCTAAGAAACTGAAGAGGAGGGAACTCTACTAATTCAGACTATGAGGCCAGTATTATTCTACTACTAAAGCCAGACAGACACTTCAAGAAAAATCAAAGACCAGCATCTCATGAAAATTAATACAAAAAATCCTCAACAAAAGACTAGCAAATTAAATTCAGCAGCATATTAGAAGGATTGTACACAGTGACCAAATAGGAATTATTCCTGAATGTAAGGATGGCTCAACATACCAAGTCGATCAAAGTAAAACACCATATGATTATCTCAATTGATGCAGAAAAGGCAATTGACAAAATTCAACACCCTTTCATCATTACAAAAAAAATCCCAATAAACAAGGCATCCTAGGAAGCTACCTCAACACAATAAAAGCCATGTACGAAAAACCTACAGCTAACATTGTGTTCAATGATGAAGACTTAAAGAATTTCCTAAAAGGATGTTTGTTTTTATCACTTCTATTCAGCACAATACTGGAAGTTCTAGCCAGAGCAATTAAGCATGAAAACTGAAGAAAAGGCACTGCAATGGGAAAATAAGAAAATGATCTCTGTAGATGACATGATCTTATATTTTAAAAACCCTAAAGAATCCATAAAAAACCTGTTTGAACTAATAAATCAGCAATGGAGGAGAATACAAAGTCAACACAGAAAAATCAATTGCATTTTTATACACAAAGAATAATTTGAAAAGAAAATTACAAAAAATTCCATGTACAATAATATCATCAAAAAGAATAAAATACTTAGGAATTAATCAAGGAGGTGAAAGAACTATATAATGAAAATTAAAATACACTGCTGAAAGAAATTAAAGAAGATAAAATTGATTAAATTGTATCTCTTGTTCATGAAGCAGAAGCCTTAATATTATTAAAATATCAGTACTACCCAAAGCAGGCTACGGATTTAATCCAATCCTTAACAAAATCCCAATGACTTTTTTTTTTTTTTTTGCAGAAATAGAAAAATCCATCCTAATATTCATATGGATCCTCAAGGGACTCCAAATAGGAACAAAACTGGAAGGCTTGTACTCTCTGATTTCAAAACTTACCACAATCCTACAGTAATCAAAACTGTGTGGTATTGGCATAAAGACAGACATATAGATCAGAGAGAAAGAATAAAGAGTCCATAAATAAATCATTGCAGAAATGATCAGATGGTTTTTGAGAAGGGCTCCAGGACCACTCAATGGGGGGAAAGACAATCTTTTCAACAGATGGTGCTCAGAAAACTGGATATCCACTTGCAAAAGAATGAAATTGTACCCTTAACCAAATACCAAATAAAAAATTAACTCAAAATAGATTAAGAGCATAAATGTAAGACCTAAAAGGATAAAAGTCTTAGAAAAAAAAAAAGGACGAAACTTAACAACACTGAATTTGGCCATGATTTATTGGACGTGACACTGAAGGTCAACAGCCAATAAGGGACTGAGGTCGTTAGCCCAACAGCCTCCGAAGAACTGAATTTTGTCAACAATTATGTAAGTGTTGATTAAAAGTGTATCCTTCCTCAGGCCTTCAGATGAGACCATAGCTTGAAATACAACAACACCTTCACTACCCTCTTTTGAGAGACCTTAGACAGAAGCATCCAGCGAAGCCACTCCCGAAGCCCTGCCTCACAGAAATTGTGATGATAAGTGTCTGCAAAGTTTTAAGCTGCTGCTTGCGGTAATTTGTTACTCAGGAATAGAGAACTAATACATGTGTCTTATTCCATTCAGCTGCTATAACAAAATACCACAGAGTGGTTGGCTTCAAATAAAGGAAATTTATTTCTCATAGTTCTCCAGGGGAAAGGTTGAGACCATTGTGGCAATATGGTCAGGTGAGTGCATTCTTTTGGGCCACGGACCTCCTATTGTATCCTTACGTGGTAGAAGGGGTTAGGGATCTCTCTGGAGCCTCTTTCATGAGGCACTAAATCACCCAGAGAGCTCTGCCCTCATGGCCTAATCACCTCCCAAAAGGCCCACCTTCTAGCAGCATCATACTGGGCATTATAATTTCAACATATGAATAGAAATATTCAGGTATAGCATTCTGTCCCTGGGCTCACCAAATTCAAGTCCTTCTCTCCTGAAAAATACATTCATTCCATCCTATCCCATTCCACTCCAAGTTATGTGTTTCCAAAATACAGTAGAGGGATAGCACAGGACAGACATTCCCAAAGGGGGAGTCAGAAAAGAAAGAGAGCGTGATGGATCCCAAATAAACTCAAAATCTGGCAAGGCAAACTCAACAAGATCTTAGGGCTCAACACTCATCCTCTCTGGCTCAATGCTCTGTCATCTGGACCCACTGGGATGGTGACATCGTCCTGCAGCTCGGCAGGGCGCTGCTCTGTGCGGCTCTCTGCCAGGGCACTGCCCATGATGCGGCCCGTGGCTCCAGGCAGCCTGCCTCCATGGCCTCTATTAAAGGCCATTCATCCTCTAGCTTGTTGAAATCTAGGTGGTGGTGGCCTGAATGATCTCTTAGTTACCTTTGAGGCCTTTTTTTCCCTCTTGTCTTGCAGAACATTGCGCTTTTGCAAATAGACCTATGGTACCGTATTGTAAACCCTGCCTTCATTCTGTCCTCTCTCTCACTGCTTTAGTTCAAACTGACAGTTTTCCTGATGGGGTGGCTGATTAGTTTAGTTCTGTGGTTCACACACTCACACTAACCTGCTTAACAATTATTTGATCTTCACACCCTCACTCTTCTCTTCTGAACACACGTTCCTATTTTTTGTAATATTGCAGGCTGAGAACTTCTTAAATCTTCACTCTCTGGTTCCTCTTGGCTTAACAATTCCTTCTTATCTCTCCTTGTATTTCACTATAAGCAGTCAGAAGGAATCAAGCTGCTCTTCAACACTTTACAAAGAAATCTTTTCAGCTAAATATCCAATTTTATCACTCACAAGTTCTATCTTCCAAACAATAGAACACAAACACAATTCAGCCAGATTTTTTACCATTTTATAGTCAGGATTAAAATTTTCTCCATCAGGCAATAACATGTTTGTTTCTGAGACTTCATGAAAATTACCTTTAATAATCACATTTTTACCAAGGTTCTGTACATGATCATCTGTGTATTCTTTAAGAAGACGGAAACTTGTTCCCCTTCTTTCCTTCCTGAGCCCTTACCAGAGTCACCTTTGGAAGTTCTTTCATGGCAATATCAGCATTTTGTAACATGCACTTCAAAACTCTACCAGCCTCTACCCATTATCCAGTTCCAAAGCCAGCACCACATTTTTAGATATTTGTTAGAGCAGCATCCCACACTCGGTCCTAAGAGAGTAGTGTCTTAGTTTGTCTTAGTCACCTCCTAATACCATCACACTGAGGGTCAGGGTTTCAACCTGTGTATGTGGCGGGGGCATAAACTTTCAGTATGTGCCACCCCTTGAACTCCCTCCTCCTTCTCTTCTAATTTCCTTCTTAGGCACTTACCATGACCTGATACAGCAAATATTTTACTTATTTCTCATCATTTATTTCCACCAACTAGAATAAAAGCAATGAAAGAAGATTTTTGTCTCATTTTTTTTTTCCACTGCTCTATGCCCAACACACAGCTGAAGCTCAATATATAGTTGTTAAATAAAAGAATAAATGAACACTGAATTTGTAGTCAGGTGATGTATGTTATGTTATGCTACTTATGTTAACTCTCATTTACAGGTGATGTGGCTTTTGAGAAGGTCCTTCTCTGGATCTTTAGAGTAAGGGTTTACAAATCCTAAGGATAGAAAATTCTATGATTTAGAGATAATGTCATCTAATCAGGAAGTAACAGTTACTGCTATACAATAATTATGCAACTGCAAGCGTATTTTTGTCTGATTGTTACTCACAATAAGAGTACCTATTCAATATATCCATACCACAGGCAGAGATTCTTAATCATACCTGAGAAGTCAACTTGAGAAGATAAGTCTGAGACTCACTGGATTCTGAACTGTCAGAGCCTCGGCTACTGCAAAAAAGAATAATAACTTTGATATAATAATTATTATGTTATTTTCATTATTATTCATATTTATTCAAATTTACAATGACCAATTTATTAATTTGATCTATATTATGAGTATTAAAAAATAATAAACAATATTTTGGTGGCATTTTAAAATTTTAGCTGTTGTTTTTACAATATTATTGGAATGGTAGAAATGTTCTAATTTTAAGAAGAATGTTTACAAAGGTAAACATTACAAATAAATTTGTAAATATTACAAAGTGTAGATGTCATAGTTCTAGGCATCTCAGAGTATTAGAAGAAAAACGACTGAAATTGGAACACATCAAATAGAAACAAAACCATGAGTTCAAAATGATACTTTCCTGCCACAAACAAACTTATTAGTCACCTCTGGAGGTGCAGGGGCACTAATCAAAGCCTGAAAATTTATAAATAAAGGAAAGGAATCAAACATTTGTTCTGTTTTTCCTATAGGAAACTATACAAAATTAGCACCTTCATTCTTCCAACATTTCCTCTGCATTAAATTTTGCATTTATTATTTGCTGATTTAGAGTATGTATGTGACATCTCTATAAATGCGTCAATTCTCTGTGGGTAATGTCAGCATTAAAAACAATTTGAGTATGTCTTTCATGTACAGGACATAATAGGTGCTCAATTAATATTATTCACGTCAATAACTGAAGTCTTAATGAAGTTGGAGCAAAGTAAAATGTGTGGAAAAAATTTCCCTCCACTTATAGTTGGGATTTTCAGTTGAGACTGAGAATTTTATATCCTCCTGTTACTATAAAGAGCACAGAAACACAGCACAACAAATTGTGTTCTATCCGCCATCTTGGCTTACCTAGAGTCTAGATCCAGTGTCATTTCTTTCAGAGAAGTATCTGAATCCTCAAGGATTTTTTCCAAGTTTATATGTTTTTCCATTTCTTCTAATTCTTTCAGGCACTGATAATACTAGGGGAAAATGATTAATTATAAATTAACTCTATTTCCTAATTAAATGAATTGAATATTTATAGACACTTGGAACAATAGCTATGGGGACATCAAGTACCAGAAACCTCAAACACTGTTAGGATATTAAAACAAAACAAAACAAAACAAAACAAAACAAAAAACTGCCATAGACCCTTAGGTTATGTTATCTCATAAACTTGAGTTTGATGCATTACCAAATGGACTTTGCTTACCTTGGTTCGGTCTGGATCACAATAGTCCAAGAGAGAATCACAAAAATGATATCCCATTGACTCCAAGTCTTTTGTGTTGAAATGAGTGCCCCGTTTATTACCTAAAACATTAATAAGTTTATCCACCATTGAGGATGAGTTAATCATTTGTCCTTACCAGGTGGGCTTAAATTGTAAAACAGAAAGTATAAATAAACAAAACATCTGATATGGTTCTATATCCTGTCCTTTGGATTTTCTTCTCTGGGGAAGATCATTTAACACCTTACTGCTTTCCTCTTCTCTCCACATCTGGATGAAAGCTGACTTAACACTTACTTAACACTGACTTAATAGTCTATGTTGTAAGGCAGAAGAAAATTGAGTAAGAAATTATGGAATACTTGGTTACCAGTTATAAACACACTCATAATCACTTAGGGAAAAACTTGGGTAAATATTTTAATGTTTTCATCATCATAGATAGTGTTATATCAATTTCAAGGTGCTTTAAAAGACAGAAAATATATGTGTGGATTTCTAGCGCTTTCCTTTGAGTCAATAAATTTTCTAAAAATGTAACAATTTTCTTAATATGGAGTATTCTAAGGGTCAACTAGATGTGACTCAAAGATCTCTTAGGGGCACCTGGATGGCTCAGTGGGTTAAGCCTCTGCCTTCGGCTCAGGTCATGATCCCAGGGTCCTGGGATGGAGCCCCAATTCGGGCTCTCTGCTCAGAAGGGAGCCTGTTTCCCTCTCCCCCTCTGCCTACCTTTCTGATTACTTGTGATCTCTGTCAAGTAAATACATAAAATCTTAAAAAAAAAAAAAAGATTTCTTAAATGAGGGGTGCCTGGGTGGCCCAGTGGGCTAAGCCTCTGCCTTGGGCTCAGGTCATGGTCTCAGGGTCCTGGGATTGAGCCCCACATTGGGCTCTCTGCTCAGCGGGGAGCCTGCTTCCCCCTCTCTCTCTGCCTGCCTCTCTGCCTACTTGTGATCTCTCTGTCAAATAAATAAATAAAATCTTAAAAAAAAAAAAAAGATTTCTTAAATGGGACTAGAGAGCATGCTTTTATTTTTAGTTAAAGGAACCAAGTACTTCCATTAAAATATATATTTACTCTCTCAAAGAACCTCCAACACACCCAGTCCACTTTGACTTGTAAATAGCAAATCCACCAAAAACATTTCTATCCTAGTATTTTAAGCATGAGCATTGCTTTTTGTTGAAATCGTGAGTCATCTGTAAGGACTTCTTAAAAGCAAAAGCAATTAAATATTAGATCATTAAATAACCAACTGGGTATTCTAGCTACAGTCTAACACTTTGTTTCCTAAGCAAAGGGAAATGGTGAGATGGAGATACACAGAGTGGTATAGTTTGTTCATCCTATATATAGAAGCGCTTGGAAACCAGCATGCATGTAAGTGGGAAGAAAGTGCCCACTATCACATTATCCACTTTATTAGTATCACATTAAAAAAGGTTTCTTTAGGGGCACCTGGATGGCTCAGTTGTTAAGAGTCTGCCTTTGGCTCAGATCATGTTCCCAGGGTCCTGGGAATGAGCCCCGCATAGGGCTCCCTGGTCGGCAGGGAGCCTGCTTCTCCTTCCCCTACTCACCCTGCTTGTGTTCCCTCTCTTGCTGTGTCTCTGTCAAATACATAAATAAAATCTTGGAAAAAAAAAACTTCCTTGGCTTAAAGCTCTGAGAGCCGTGAATGAGAACACTTGGTCTTACCCAGGGTAGATCCACAAAAAGTAGCCTCCATGGTAAAGCTGTTCCTGATTCCCATTTTCCACATTACTACCCTTCCTGTGCCCTCTTTGCTCTTCTGAACATTAAATTTGCAAGCTGAGAATGAAAACTAAAAAGAAGCAAATAAAAATGAGAAAATGTGTTTTCCTGCGTACAATGTCTTTCTCAGGAAGTAGGGTTGAAAATGAGAAAGTAGTGCATATGCAGTAATTCTCTCTAATGCTTCAGGGGCTTTTAGTCCCAAACCGGAGGAAATAACTCATTTTAAGGATGACATATTTACATTTCTCAGAAGTACAGATTTGAAAACACTGGTAATACATTTTATTTTTTATATGTAACATATGCATTCAAAACCCACTGATTAATTCTTGATATTGTTGGGATAAGCTCTTATACTTTAAAAAACTTATAGGAAAGGGCTTAAATATGTTTAGGAATAAAGATTAATGTAGATGCTTTGAATAAGACAAGGATGCTTTATTTTCACAAGCTCAATCACTGGAAAGCTGTCCTGAAAGATTGTGATAATGTTAGTCTCAAAATTTTTGCAATTTTTAAAATTTACAATGAAATTAAATTGTGTTGCGTTCTAGGACTTTGACACATGTATAGATTTGTGGAGCCACTATCGCAAATCAGGATATAGGACAATTCTATCACCTCTTAAAAAACTCCCTTATTTCTTTGCAGTCACAAGTATTCATTTTGAAGCTACGGTAAATGGTACCGTTTTCAGTTTTGGTTCCCAACTGTTCAGTGTGAGTATATAGAAATGTAGTTCATTTCTGAGGGGGGGCCTTGTCAGGTAGGACATTGCTAAACTCACTTGTTAGTTCTAGGAGGGTTTTTGGTGCATTACTTTGGGTTTTCTATGAAGGCAGCCATGTCCCCTTTATTCCGAAGTGTCTGCCTTTTCTTACTTTCTCTTGCTTTCAGCACTTAGAACCTCCAGCACAAGGCTGAATAGGAAGGGGTAAGGGTGGCTATCCTGGCCTTGTACCTGACTTTGGGAGGAAAACAGTCTTTTATCATTAGGTATAGTGGTAGGATAAGGCACATTTTTTTCTTCACATTTCAAATTATTGGTCACTAAACATTCCACAGAGTTGCTTTTTTATGGTCATTTCTATAAGCCAGTCAAAAGAACTCAATAAAAAAAGCAATTTACTGAATAAGTCTCAGGTGGGCAACATGTAATAAAGAAAAAGTTAAAACTCTTAAATGGTCTTACTTTATCCGGACAGTTTTTGCTCAGCATAAGTGGAAAGATCCGTTGCTGTAAGTATAATGACTTACACCGGTCACTACCATCACAGCCATACATGAAGATGTTCTCTTTTCTACTATGGCCATGAAGGTCACAATATAAAATAACCTCTCGTTTCTCCATCAATCTACCGAGAGAAAAAAAAGAATAAGTTACAAGGAGTTACTAAATTTTACCTCTGCATTTTTCTATGGGTTTACAAGTCTACTATCCAAATAAATAGAATTTCTTATATCTTTTCTTTCTCTTATCCTGACCGTATATTCTTTTTTTTTTTTTTTTTTTTTTTTTTTTTAAAGATTTATTTATTTGACAGAGAGAAATCACAAGTAGACAGAGAGGCAGCCAGAGAGAGAGAGAGAGGGAAGCAGGCTCCCTGCTGAGCAGAGAGCCCGATGCGGGACTCGATCCCAGGATCCTGAGATCATGACCTGAGCCGAAGGCAGCAGCTTAATCCACTGAGCCACCCAGGCGCCCCTGACCGTATATTCTTAACAATTTTAAGACATCTATAATAATTTCCCGTTAGCTATATATAAAATATGAATGCTTACCTTCCATTACAAGCACAAAATTTGCCTTACTTCCAAGACTCCAGTAGGATCCCTCTGCTTTATTCTGGTTTTTCATTGTACAAAGGAAACAGCTCACTCCTAGTTTGCCCAATAGATTTCACAGAGACTCTTTCTGAGTCCAATACCTTCTTTCTTCATTTCCACGAGTGCAAATACTGCCCCTCAGCCCTCAAGGCTGACTTCATGTCTCACTTCCTGACTAGTGAAGGCCACAGGTTTTTCTTTTTTTGAAGTCCTATAGCACATAATCTTGGTACCATTTGCTTGAGACTCGCCTTGGAAGGTCTTCATATTTTTGATACTTAATCTTGTTAAGGGTAAGAAATGCTTCAAATCACCTAGAACAGTGCTATGCACACAAGTATCCAAATATTTGTTAAAAATTGAGAACCTGACAACCTGGTGCTCAACCAATTATTATACGACCCTTGATTAAAGTGAGAAAAATGGTACCAAAATTTCAATTTTTTTTCTGGTAAATTCCTAATAAATAAGGAAATTATTACACATTTCTTAGGAGCACAATTCTTAGCTTTTATAACTTAGGCATATAATCAATATTCAAAAAAATAAGCCCCCAGAGATGCTTGGGTGGCTCAGTCAGTTAAGTGTCTGCCTTTGGCTCAGGTCATGATCCCAATGTCCTGGGACTGAGTCCCATATCCAGCTTCTTGCTCAGTGGGGAGCCTTCTCCTTCTCCCTCTGCCTGCCAGCCTCTCTCTTTGACAAATAAATAAATAAAATCTTAAAAAAATAAAATAAGTCCCCAAACTGATTGGTGAAAATAACTAGGGATGCCTGGGTGGCTCAGTCGGTTAAGCTGCTGCTTTCAGCTCAGGTCATGAACCCAGGGTCCTGGGATCGAGCCCTGCATTGGGCTCCTTGCTCAGTGGGGAACCTACTTCTCTCTCTGCCTCTGCCTGCCACTCTGCCTACTTGTGTTCTCTCTCTCTCTTTCTGATAAACTAAAAAAAAAAAAAGAAAATACCTAATGGAGAGGCTTTAAAAAGGTAAAAAAAAGTGGTGGTATTAAGGTAGTAGGATGATGGGTTTTGCCTTTTTTCATATTTCTAAACTTTATGCATTATATTACTTAACCAATATTACATACACTATTTGTTATATCTGGAAGGATAAATAAAAAAAATGTTAGCAATGGTATTTGTAGTAATATGAAATGTATTACTTCCCATAACAAAAACATTAAAACCTAAAACCAAAATATTCAAAGCATAGCTTCTATTCAGAAAAATACTCCTTTAAACGATAGTGAAATCTCAGGCACCCTTACCTAACTATGATTAATTGCATTAAGGTAGTTTTCTTTCTTGGAAGTCTTTCTGAAACTAACTGAATGGATTCCTACCAAAGTGAGGTCTGTTACATGTATTAATTGTCTGCTCTTTTCTTATTTGGTGCCCAATAAATTCTAATTGATAACATAAGACTGACATAAAGTCACTAAAATACCATTTTAAGTTTTTAGAAGTGGATTATAAAGCAAGATTATCACGTTAGGGCCTTAAATATGAAATATGCTGAACGGTTTTTAGCCCGCATTTCCCCAGTTTCAATGAGCTTTCAGTTTCTTACATGTAAATCAGAAAAAACTTCTCAGTAATTCCCAAAGATATCTCATTACTTCCAAAGGGTCTAATTTTACATGAATTTTAACTGCCTGAGAAATGGCTTGGGTCTTTTTCCTTACCCACAGGTTAAGATAGTCTAAGTATCTTATACTAAGCATCCTATACTAAAATCCACTCTTTCTATATTCTCATATTCTTTTTTTAATTCTCATATTCTTTAAATATACTAAATCTTAGCTGTTTCCTTCCAACACGTGACTTTTTATTCTACTTACCTATGATTTTTTTTTAAAGATTTATTTGACAGAGAGAGATCATAAGTAGGCAGAGAGGCAGGCAGAGAGAGAGGAGGAAGCAGGTCCCCTGCCGAGCAGAGAGCCTGATGTGGGGCTCAATCCCAGGACCCTGAGATCATGACCTGAGCTGAAGGCAGAGGCTTCAACCCACTGAGCTACCCAGGCACCCCTTACCTAACTATGATTAATTGCATTAAGGGAGTTTTCTTTCTTGGAAGTCTTTCTGAAACTAACTGAATGGATTCCTACCTTAACCTTCTTACAAGGCAATCTGAGAATGGAGACATTTAAAGTATTTTCCATAGAGACAAGCCAAAGGGCCTTGGCCTATAATCCATCTTGTGTTGGACCAGGGATACTTAAAGTCAAAGAGCACTAAGTAGATATAGATATATCTAATCAGTTTCCTTTCATTCATATATACATATATATATATATTTTTTCTTTCCATTCCATTTCCTTTCCATTATATATAATGGAAAGGAATATATATATACACATATGTGTATATATATATTCATATATATATAAATAGATTTTTGGAATAATTTTAGATTACAGAAAATTTCAAAAAATAGTAAGAGTGTTTCCATATATCTCTCACCCCATTTTCCCTGATGTTAGCAAATTCAATAACCATGGTACAGTGTTCAAAAACAAAGAAACCAACATCGGTACATCACTAGTAACTAAACTCCCAATCTTACTTGGATTTCGCTAGTTTGCCACTAATACCTTTTCTGTCCCAGAATCCAATCTAGGATACCACATTGCACTTAACTGTCTTTTGTTGTTTGCCATCCTTGGTTACATAAGGAAGTCAAGGGTGTTTTTTTTTGTTTTTTGTTTTTATCACTTAACATTTCTCAGATAATTGCAGGGAATCCTGGAGTCCATGTTTGTGATGGGTATGGAAACAAGAGTTTTCAGTCCTTTCTGTGGGGATCTGCATTTCACTCCCTCCCTGTGTAAGCAGATAGAAGGATTAATGTGGAAGTGAAAGTTGAGGCTGAACTGAGACAGCTGGGGCCATGCTTCTAGGTGCTTCTGAAGCCTGTTAGCAACTCTGACGGACTGGAGGTATCCTTGAGGGCCTCAGCCCTAAAACAGGGTTCTTGTACCTACACTGGGGGTTCTGGTATCCCTGGGATCAGGATATAAACACTCTGTATAATAGTACTCCAGAAGGGTTTACAAAGAGTTTTTACATCTATATCTGATTCATTAACAACTTTTTACTTAACACTAAATACATTTAGAGCTTTCAATGCCCCATATTTTATTCTGGGCACTTTATTAATGATTCTCTCATTTAACCCTCCTGCCTCTAAGTATTATTATTACCATTTTATAGAAGAGAAAACTGAGGTTTAGATTTGTTTTTAAATTGCTCAAGGTCACATATCTGGGAAGGCAAAAAATGGTTGTTAATAAATGATATAGTAGGATTCCAATCTGATATTTTAACTCCACTCCACTCTCTTAGCCAAAAAGGCTATGGGCCTTTGGACTTGGAATGGGGTTCTGTGACTTTAATAAATCTTTTTGCTCTAGCACATGCCTATTTCTGGCTGTTATCACCTGAGACTATTAAAGAATTCACCCACTCAACAAATATTTAAATACTATGCACATTACTGCTCTGGGTTCTTTGGAAAATTTAAAGCTATTTAATTTTTTTTCTGGGGGAAATAAGACTATTATTTATCAAAGTTTTAATGACTATGTAACCTGATAGTCAAAAAGACTTATCTTTTTATTTTTAAAGTTTATTTATTTATTTATTTATTTTTAAAGATTTTATTTATTTATTTGACAGAGAGAGATCACAAGTAGGCAGAGAGGCAGGCAGAGAGAGAGGAGGAAGCAGGCTCCTTGCTGAGCAGAGAGCCCGATGCGGGACTCGATCCCAGGACTCTGAGATCATAACCTGAGCCGAAGGCAGCGGCTTAACCCACTGAGCCACCCAGGCACCCTAAAGTTTATTTATTTGACAGGTCACAGAGAAAGAGAAAGAGAGAGGGAGGAGAGAGGAGGAAGTAGGCTCCCCACTGAGCAGAGAGCCAGATGTGGGGCTCGAACCCAGGACAATTGAGCCTGAGCCGAAGGCAGAGGCTTAATCCACTGAGCCACCCAGACACCCCAAGACTTATCTTAATAAAGAGTACACTTATCATGATAAGTACTATGTAATGTATAGAATCGTTGAATCACTATGCTGTACACCTGAAACTAACATTGTATGTTAACCACACTGGAATTAAAATAAAAAACAATATAAAAAGTCTCATCAAAGAGCAATGTATGATCAACATAGTGCGGGGAAGCCCTGTGAGATAGAATTAATTTCCACATGTAAGAGATTCAAGCATCCCAAACTAAGTATCAGCGTCACCTTTAGCAAGAAACCAGATTTGGGATAATGAAAATTTCACTATAAGTTTCACAAAGCAATTAAAATGTTCCAGAAGTTTATTCATTATTTAAGAAAAGGCTAGTGAATCCAGTGGCATAAAGCCAGAGAGAAGAGTAGAGAGAATGGGAAAAAATTAAGTAGCTATAGTTAAACTATCAGTTAAGCAACCTTAAAAGCTAGAGTAAAAGGAATGGTATGGTAAGAGCGAAAATCTCACTACCAAGTTTACTAAATAAGCAGAGAGGTAATTCGAGGCTTATTTTACCTATGGATCATGTTCCGGGTATACCAAACAGAAGGAAATGACTCCTTCAGGAGAGATGTATAGTTACGGTTTAAATCTCGTCCAGCCAAGGAACAACGATAATTTCCCACAATCACGCCATCTGGATTCAGCATGGGTACCACCTTGAAGATGAAAGTGTCCCGAAGCAACTGCGCATCGCTCGAGTTTCCTAAAATATAATCTAGGAAGCCTTTCATGATCCAAGAGCTGTTGGTTTCTCCTGGATGGACCCTTGCAGTCAGAATCACAGCCTTTCGTTTTCTTGAGTCCGTGTTCTTCAAGGGAGTGGTGATCGTTAATACATACACCATGTTCCTAGCCATTGTGTGGCACAAGACACGTATTTTACAAAACTTGGACCGTACGGAGTCGTGATTGATAGCAGAAAGGTATTCTTGCAGGTTGGTGTAAGTATATGGATAGCAGTGAGCAAAGTAGCAGGTGTCTTTGTTGTGTGGAAACTGAAATGTCCATGTGAGAGAGAAATAATGGCGCCCCTCTTGTCCCTGGTTGTTCCTGTAATACTTGATTTGGTCTCCTATTCTCTGCCAGCCAATATTATGAGTCTTGGCTTCTTTTTCAGAGTAAAACAGTGGGCGCATACCCCGATTGTAAAGACTAGCAGGCTTAGTGAAATTGATGATAGTGAATCTGTAGACTATTCCTGCTTGGGTATTAGTGACTTGGAAATAGTACCACTGGGTGTGTTTATTTGTGAAGAGGTCAGGGCGCAGGGTCAACTGGTACTCATATTCTGCCCTAATATAAGGAAGGAAAAGAAACACATAAAATATAAAAATGGCATTCAAGTTTAAATTAAATAAGGAAAATTATTTTACTTTTACCTGTTCACAGAAAGCCTTTTCCCCTGAAGCTGTTTATTTAGGCAGCATCCAATAGCAAGTAATTGTAAAAGATAAAAGTTTTGAAATTTTCTTTTTTATTGGATGTGACACTGCTTCTGTGTTAATTCTCCAAAGCCTTTTTTTTTTTTTTGTAAATCAAGAGAGTACATTAAAATGGGCATTTGATAAAAAAGTCTATATTTCAACCCAATTATGTTTCCTATAAAAGAAGTGATTAAAGTGCTCTTGAAACTGAATTAAAGTCCAATGTCCCTTTTTAAACTTCAGATATATATTCCTGCTTTCTGTTAGATTCAGACTCTAGGGATCTGAGATACTATCACTGAGAAAGATTTAAAACATATAAGTTAATACAACCACATACATTAAAAAATTTGAAACTCTTCAAGGACTGTCTTTACGAACCATCTGCATTCCCCATACTTAGTCACTGAGGTTACTTAAAGGTAAAAATAATTTTACTGGTACATTTGTTTTCTACACATATACACACACGATCTTACAGGGGTCATTGTGACTTTTTCTTTACCAAGTAACCTTCTATTCCATCAGCACTATGTACTTCCTTTGTGTGTATGCTTGTGTAATCAACAGTGACCTATGACTAGGTGAAATGAATAATGCAAAATCATAGTTGTTGCATCTAGGTGATGGGTAAGTGAGGGCTAATGGAGAACAATATTATTCTCTGTACTTAAGTTTTGGTTTTTTTTTAAGATTTTATTTATTTTTTGACAGATAGAGATCACAAGCAGGCAGAGAGGCAGAGAGAGATGAGGAAGCAGGCTCCCTGCCGAGCAGAGAGCCCGATGCGGGGCTAGATCCCAGAACCCCGGGATCATGACCAGAGCCGAAGGCAGAGGCTTTAACCCACTGAGCCACCCAGGCGCCCCTGTACTTAAGTTTTTTTAATAGTAAAAACATCTCTTAAAGAATGCCCTTGGAATAGATTCATGCTCCCAAACATATCTAATGGAACATTCATCTCAAATATTATTCCATTAAAAAGTTTGAGAAGCAGTGTGCATGTGTCTCTAGGACAGTTCATACTGGTGTATTAAAAATGTACAGTATAGGAGTACCCTGGGTGGCTCAGTGGGTTAAAGCCTCTGCCTTCAGCTCAGGTCATGATCCCAGGGTCCTGGGATCGAGCCCCGCATCAGGCTCTCTGCTCTGCAGGGAGCCTGCTTCCTCCTCTCTCTGCCTGCCTCTCTGCCTACTTGTGATCTCTGTCAAATAAATAAACAAAATCTTTAAAAAAAAATTTACAGTACAGAAACCTGTTTGACTCAAGTTCAGAGTGAGTCCAGAATGTGAACCTTTTGTACCTCCTTTGAAATCGTCTCCAGCTGGCATCATACCTCAGGGACCTGCAGTTCATTTAGGACTACTACAACTCTAATGTACCTAATACAGGAAATAATAAACAGCTGACAGTCTAGCTTCTCAAATAAAAATAATTAAAACCTACACTTTGACTACCTTCTGCAGATTTCCACTCTCAAACCTTGCTTCAAACGTCAAAGTATCATTATAGTCGTCCGCAGGCTGCTTCAGGGGTGTTCGGTTGCCCCCTACTCGGGAGTACACAAAACAGGGCTCCTTGTAAGCTGATGGCAGAAAAAGATCATAATGTCAAGCCGTGTCTAAAGTATACAGATTATTCTGAATAGAATTTAGAAACACGGTCTAACTGAAGTGTCACTAAGGATTTTAAATTTTAAAGTAACTTGCCACTAATAAACAGATTTGTTGAAATAAGAAAGTCTAAGTGCATTCAGACTGGAAAAGCAATGCCCAAAATAAATTCATGTACTTTTTTTCACATTAAAAATATTTATTCTGCTTCTGATTATTATGGAGTAATTGGATCTGAACTAGCCCTTCCACTATAACTAGCTATAAAGCTGGGCCAAAGAAAATGAGCGATTTTCACACATCTGGATAACATATATACTAGAGGGTTTGAAAAAAAAAAAATACATCAAGTAAGGCCATGTCTAACCCTGGCTTTCTTCCTGGGAATACCGTCTGACTACCTCTTAGGCAGGTGGCACTTACGGATAGTCGTGGAGCAGTCTTACTGAGCTGAGGAGGCAAGGAAGTTGTGTGGGGCTGCTGAAATGTCTAAGGCAGGACACCAGGGAGAAGAAAGCTACATAGACGAAGGGCCTCAACAGCCTACACGGTGGTTCCCCAGTCCTTGGCTGGGGGCTTGGCTGTAGAAGCACAGGATAAGACTCAACAAGGTAAGGGAGTGTTACTGTGGGGCTGAGATATCAGATATACCATTCTAGAATATACCGTAATTCTAAACCATTCAGAATGGAAAGACTTCATTGAATACCTCAGCCATTCAATCACGGCTCCAGAAAGGCTGCAGGTTAGGTGTACCACATCCAGGGGCAAGGACAATGACCTAGGACCAAATGACTAAGACAAAATGAAAACAGATCTGTCCTTATTTAAAAAAATAAATACATAAAACCAGGGTGGGTGGCTCAGTTGGTTAAGTGTCTGCTTTCAGCTCAGGTCATGATCTCAGGGTCCTAGGACAGGGCCCCGATCAGGCTTCCCGCTCAGGAGGGAGCCTGCCCCTCCCTCCGCTGCTCCTCATGTTCCCTCTCTCTCTCTCAAATAAATAAAGGAATAAAATAAAAAAAAGTAAATTAAAAAAATAAAATCAAACCTGAAAGAAGCAAAATAATCTGCCAGCAACTTAGCTGCCTACCAGAACAAAATTTGGCATAATTTTTAAAAAGAACATAATACAGACTCCTACTACATATCTTTCACAATGTCCTGCATAGGATTAGGAAAAATTATGAAGCATGAAGAAAAGCAGGAAAAATGTGATCTACAGTCACACACACACACACACACACACACACACACATTTTCAACAAACCCCAAGATAACCCAGATGTTGGGATTAACAGGAGACTTTGAAAAAAAATATGTGTGTGTGTATATGTATAAAAATATGTATACACACACGCACACACACACACATACATACACACACATAGAGTTGAAATGTGTGGAAGTTCTAAGGCAGGTTAGCCTTGTAAATATTTAAAATTAAATTAAAAAAAATCAGAGATGCGGGTCTTTACCCTAGTTGTTAAAAAATACGTGAGTATAGGATTTCTAGAATTGTTTACTATATAGGAAACAATCCTTATAAATTCTTCTGTTTTGCCAGCCCTTTAGATAAAATACATATGTTCCCTGGAAGTTATCTTAAGATCTAGAACTCTGACGGTGAAACTGTGCAGGAGTCCCATACTTCCTTACAAAGGTTAGGCTATAGGCTGAGACATCTATGTTTGTTAGCATACTATCCTAAAGCGGATATGAGATTTCGCGTTCCTAGGGTTCTCCAAGTACAAATATTGATACTGACTGTTAAGAAAACTTTCCGGTGGGGCGCCTGGATGGCTCAGTGGGTTAAGCCTCTGCTTTCGGCTTAGGTCATGATCTCAGGGTTCCGGGATCGAGCCCCACATCGGGCTCTCTGATCAGCAGGGAGCCTGCTTCCCCCTCTCTCTCTGCCTGCCTCTCTGCCTACTGATCTCTGACAGATCTCTAACTGTCAAAAAAATAAAATCTTTAAAAAAAAAAAAAAGAAAAGAAAACTTTCCGGAGATACAATCTTAGATGTTACTTGCAGTGTGGGGTATCTTCCCTTTTAATGATGAAACCTCAAGAAACTACCAAACTGGCATGAAATGAAAAGAAGTTCACCTGACAGATTGCACAAATGTGACCTATAAATAGAGCAGCAACAATAGTTGTAGAACACTCCAGTGGGTTTATCTTTGAAAACTGACATGAAGCGTAATTCCTTCTAAATATAACTCTCCATTGTAGTGGGCAATAGGTTCTATTTTAAAGTAACTTTGCATAAGCTGCCGTACACCGTCAAGAATATAATCAGCACTGAGTCCAGATTTCAGTCCGTCTGTAACCAAACATCGTGATGGAGAAAGGGACTTCCTGGTAATCTGCAGTTTCCATTATAAGCAGCAAAACAAATATAATTAAGGGATGAATCCAGGTACCAAATTATATTTTAGAGCAACATGTCTCATTATGTACCCACCATCTTCAGCTAGATAAACTACAGTGTTTTCCTTGGAGTTTGGATAAAGGGGTTCCATCTCTAGGCCTGTTGGGGTGTACACTGGCTCAGGAAAAGAAGGAGTCCAATCTGGAAAAACAAAGAGAAAACTTGATTTCAATACTACTACTTAAAATAAAACAGGAAATTTTTTTTTTTAAAGATTTTATTTATTTATTTGACAGACAGAGATCACAAGTAGGCAGAGAGGCAGGCAGAGAGAGAGAGGAGAAAGCAGGCTCCCCAAGGAGTGGAGAGCATGACGTGGGGCTCGATCCCAGGACTCTGGGATCATGACCTGAGCAGAAGGCAGAGGCTTTAACCCACTGAGCCACCCAGGTGCCCCAAAACAGGAAATTTTTTATTGCATGTTTTCAAATTATCCATCAGTATATCCAGGCTAATATTTAGTGTTTTACGCAGGGCCTACTTATCCAGGCTTTCTCTCTTTCAACCATCCAGCAAGCTAGCTATGGATGGTTCCATGGTGGCTGGACAGGGTTTAAGACAAAGCAGAAGTACATAGACTTTCAAGACCTAGGTCAATAATGACATGCTGTTGCTTATGCCACACTTGGTTTTGCTAAAGCAAATCACCGGCCATCCCATTTCAAGGTTTGGGGAAAAGACACTTCTTTTTTTTTTTTTTTAAAGATTTTATTTATTTATTTATTTGACAGACAGAGATCACAAGTAGGCAGAGAGGCAGGCAGAGAGAGAGAGAGAGGGAAGCAGGCTCCCCACTGAGCAGAAAGCCCCATGTGGGGCTCGATCCCAGGACCCCAAGATCATGACCTGAGCTGAAGGCAGTGGCTTAACCCACTGAGCCACCCAGGTGCCCCGAAAAGACGCTTCTTGATAGCAGGAGACGCAAGATGACATTACAAAGGGTGAAGATACATGGATGAAGAATCGTGGCTATTTTTTTTTTTTAAGATTCTATTTATTTATTTGACAGATCACAAGTACGCAGAGCAGCAGGCAGAGAGAGAGGGGAAAACAGGCTCCCCATTGAGCAGAGAGCCTGATGTGGGACTCGATCCCAGGACCCTGAAATCATGACCTGAGCCAAAGGCAGAGGCTTAACCCATTGAGCCACCCAGGCACCCCTGTGGCTATTTTTTTAAATTTAGTTAAATTTACATATTACATATAATGCAATGTACAGATCTTAACTGTACGTTCAATGAGTTTTGACAAATACATAGATGTATATTTTCTTTTATTAAAAAGAAAACATAGTGCTGTACCTTTTTTTGAAGTGGTTTTACAGTTTTATACTCATGCCAACAATGTGTTAGGGTTCCAGGTGTTCCACATTTTAATATTTGGAGTTATCAGCTTTTAAAATTTTTAAAAATTTTGCCATTCTAGTATCAAGTGGTATCTCACTGTAATTTTTTATTTTCATTTCCCATGTTTAACACTTTTCCTCATTTATTAGCCATTATATGTCTTCCTTTGAGCAATGTAATGTCTGTTCAACTCTTTTGCCCATTTCTAGTTAGTTTTCTTTTTATTATTGGTTTGAGGAATTATTCATGTAGTTTGCATACAAGTTCTTTGTCAGATATGTGCTGGGAATATTAGACTGTGGTCTGCCTTTTCATTTTGTTAATTATGTCTTTTGATGAGAAATTTTAAATTTTGATGAAGTCAAACTTATTTTCATTATTTCTTTTTTCTTTCTGGGTCCTCTCTAGAACTGTTCTTATCCTGATTGTGAAGATACTGTCCTTTGTTTTCTTCAAGGAATATTATGACGTTAACTTTTACGCTTAGTCCTGTGATCTATCTTGAATTAATTTTTTTGTGTGCTGAGAAAGGTAAAGGTCAAGGTTTATTTTTTCTACATGGACACCAGGTTGCTATAGCACCAATTATTAAAAAGACTTATCCCACCAGATTGCTTTGGTGACTGTATCAAAAATAATTTGGTCTTAAATGTGTTAGTCTAGTTCCAGATTCTATTCTGAATTGGCCAATTACTTGTGCTCATTTTAAAAATCTACTGAAACATACTTCTACCCATAATTCACATGCCCAGAAATAAACCAAATGTTTAAACAAAATGTTTATGAGGAATTATACTTATGAGAAGTACAAAACTGAAGAACAAAGAAATACAGTTCTGTGCTTTATCACAAAGTATCTATCACTTAGATCAAGATTACACTGCCAGCCCAACTCATACCCCCTTCTAATCACTTGCTCCTCCTTCCCCTTGAACTATAACCATTAACCTTATCATAACATAATCGCTTCTTCATCTGCCTTTATAATTTTATAATCTGCATATTCACATATATGCATAAATATATTGACATGAAACTATAGCTTTGTTTTGCCTGTTTTTATACCTACATAAGTTGAATTCCATAATACACATTCTTCTCTTTTTTCACATATTTGTGAAATCAATCCATTTTGTGAAGCGTTGCTGTAATTTGTTCATTTTTCATTGCTATGCAATATGTTACTACATAAAAAACGCTATAACTTATTTATCTACTTCTACTTATAATGGACATTCAGGTCGTTTCAGGTTGATGCCATTATGAACAATGGTTCTGTGAAAAGTGTTATGCGTGTTCCTTGCAACACATGTGCCCACATTCCTCTTGGTTGTAGATCCTGAGGTAGGAATTCTAAATTTTCAGACATACATAGCTTCTGTTTTAGTTGACAATGCAAAGCTGTGAACCAATGTTACATCCATCGGTAGCTTATGCTCTACGCTGTCATCATTGCTTAGTGCTTAGTTTAAGTTCAAATGTAAAATGTAGTCTTTTGGCTATTTGGAATAACGTTGCTATATTAACACTTACATGTAAGTTTTTGGGGGACATATGTTTAATTTCTTATCAACATGTGTTACCAGATTTCAACCCCCGTTATGCCAGTATGTGTAAAGTGGGATTTTGATGTGGTATGAATTTGCATTTCCCAGGTGGCCACATCATCCAGCAGTCCAACCACTAGGTATTTACCCGAAAGAACTGAAATTAGGATCTTGAAGAGATATTAGATACTGGCACTCCCACATTCACTGCAGTACTGTGCACAATAGCTAAGATGTGGAGACAATCTGAATGTCCATCAGGGTATAAATGATACAAAGAGAATGTGCTACACACACAGGGAGAGGGAGGCAGGGAGGGAGAGAAGACATAGAGAGGGAGAGAGAGAGAGAGAGAAATATTATTCAGTCCTAAAAAAGGAAATCCTGCGATATGCAACAACACGGATGAACCCTGAGGACATGTGGCTAAATGAAGTTAGTCTGTACAGAAGGACAAATACCACACGATTCTACTTTATATAAAATATCTAAAATAGTCAAACTCAGAATCAGAAAGCGCAACGGTGGTCACGGGGCCAGGAGCCAAGTGGGAGGGGAAAATGAGGAGCTTTTCATCAACACATTCAAAGCTTCAGTAATGCAGGATGGGGGTGCCTGGGTGGTCAGTCGTTGAGACACCCTCAGCCCAAGTCATGACCCCAGGGTCCTGGGATCGAGCCCCGTGTCAGGGGCCCTGCTTAGCAGTAAGCCTGCTTCTCCCTCTCCCCCACCTCCTGCTTGTGTTCCCTCTCTTGCTGTATCTATGTCAAATAAATAAAATCTTATTAAAAAAATGCAGGATGAATAAACTCTGTAACAACTCTGTGCCTCTAGCTGACAGTACTGCATCGCACACTTAAACATCTGCTGAGGGTAGCCCTCATGTTAAGTGTTTTTACCATAATAAAATAAATATAAAAACTAAAACAGTCAATACATATATGTAAAGATTTTCAATGTCACTCATAAATAAAGAATATACATGTTAAAAAACAACATATATGAAACAGTATAAGACTGCTGCAAATCAGGTTTAACTAAACAGTGTTTGTGAGTCTGTGGGCACACAGGCCCTCTCATTGCATAGTAAAGGATTAATTCAACAAGCCTGGGTTGTCCAAACTCTGTATTCACCAAAGAAAGGTTTCACCCTTGTGAAACTCCTAGAAGGTAACTTCTCAGACTTTGGAATATCCTGCTTAATAAGAATTTATCTGTCTACCTGGGGCTTTGGGTCATACCAGATAATTAATAATGTGACTTATGGTAAAGGGACTTAACACCATATGCTATCCACCTTAACAGGAAAGGCTAGAGACTGAATAACTAAGGTCGGCCATATGGGTACTCCATGGAGATAGGACTAGCCCCTAAAAGACATCATAGACACCAAAGCTTGGATGACCTTTCCTGACTGGCAAAACTTCATGTGTGTTATCACATCATGGCTGGGAGTTTTTTTTTTTTTTTTAATGATTTTATTTATTTGTTTGACAGACAGAGATCACAAGTAGGCAGAGAGGCAGGCAGAGAGAGAGGAGGAAGCAGGCTCCCTGCTGAGCAGAGAGCCCGATGTGGGGCTCGATCCCATGACCCTGAGATCATGACCTGAGCCGAAAGCAGAGGCTTTAACCCACTGAGCCACCCAGGCGCCCCATGGCTGGGAGTATTAAACACTGTCTATAAGATTCCATTGCAGGGGACAACTGGAAGCTTGTACCTGATCTCTCCTAGACTCTAGTCTATGTCCCTTTTGCATTTGCTGATTTTTTTTAACCTTTGATGATTTTAATATGTATCATTTCAATGTAATAAACCAAAACCATGAGTTTAACAGCTTTTTTTTTTTTTTTTTTTTTGAGTTCTAGGAGTCCTTCTATAATCATTGAACCTGAGGGTAATCTTGAAGACCACCAACCACACTCATACAAATTTTTTATGACTGTACATTGTTATAGTTCCTTTTGAAGGGCAATTTGGTAGTATCCTTTTAACCAGAAACTCCAGAAATTTACTCTACAACTGTCATATACACACACACACACACACACACACACACACACACACACACACACACGGACACATATAAAAGAATGTTTATGAAGTTCTCTTTGTCAGAGCCAAAAACTGGAAACCTCTAAAACTCACTGATAAGAGACCAGTTAAAAAAAGTATTGTTTATAATGAACTAATTTATGAAAAAAAGAGACTGGTATATATGAGCTAATATGGAAAGACTTTCAAGATATATGATTGTGTAGGACAGCGTTCATTTGTAGCTGAACTGGAAAAGTTCTTTTTATAGCTGGGAAAGTCTGGATATCTAGCTTTGACAGTTGGCCAAGATAAAGAGAGTAAGATTTATAATGTGCTATTTAAAGTCTGAAAGTCCCCTGGTACCCACCATGGGCAGTTTGTTTACTGCTGGCTTTCATTTGGCAGAATCAGACAGCCTGACTTGACCGTATGGCCAGAGGGGCATAAACCACCAGCTGAGAACTTTTGACCTGAAGTCTTCTGAAGCATATGTATGTGGAGAGGGGGAGAGGGAACGGGAGGGAGGCACTTCTCTTTTCCCCTCTTTCTCTGTTTACTAGGTAATATAAAGAGATAACTTAGTTTATAAGAATGCCCAAGTAGCATCTGATTTAAGTAAGCAATATAGTAATACAATTAGAGCAAGTATAGCTGTTTTTTAATTTTGTTCGCTAGTGAATGTCTAAGAAGATCTCCACCCAGCAATCACGTATGTGCTACAATCAACACAAAGTGAAAAACAGTGGCACTGAGGAGGTGATGGGCAATGGGAAGGTTTCTGTTATTTGGGTGTGAGGACTGGGAAGACAAGGCTGAAACACACTGAATGAAAACTAAATTTGGGACTGCATATATACCGAAACACAAAAATAGTCACTAAACTATGCCCTCTTTGGATCCATAAAACATACATTAAAGGAAAGAAGCAGAAAGAAGGTAAGGAGAGAAAAAAAGACAGAGACATAAAGATATAAAAAATAAGAGAGGAAGAGAAGCGGAAAAATGGGAGGAAGAAAGGCAAAAGAGGATAAAGATGAACAGAAGAGAAGAAAGATATTCAGCGGGGGTAGCGGGGAGCAAGAGACAGGGAGCAAACAGGAGCAAGACTGCACCGCCATCTGGCATGCTCTGTCCGTGACCTCACTTCATACAGGACTTTGGATGTGACCGGAACAGTCACGCTATTTCGAATTGTTTAGAATTACAAAATTCTGGCACATGTTTTAAGTCCCTCTTTCAAGCACATGTGGCTTCTGAACACTTGAAATGTGGCTGATCTGAGCTAAAATGCAAGTGTAAATGCACGCCAGATTTCAAAGACTTCATATGAAAAAAAAAGAATGTAAAATATTTTGGATAAATTTGGGTTAAATAAAATATATATTTGAAATCAATTTCACGTGTTGCTTTTTCCTTTTTTAAATGTGGCCACTAGAAAATTTTAAACGACACTTATAGCTCATGTTATATTCCTCTTAGAATGCACTATTCTGACACCATGAGTCTCCTCATTAAAATTAAGGTTGGAAAGTTCATTTGCTAATATTTGAATTCCAAAAACTGCTAAGAACATACCGATATGCTGGACCTTTTCATCAATGACCTCACAGTGGTATGGCCACCGTGTTGGGCTCAGCGGACCAGAAGAAGAGACACCATATAAATCTCGTGGTTCACGAAGACGTGGCACCCATCTCCCTAGTTGATATTCCAATAGTATCTGAGTAGTTCGGGGGAAAAATGGGTCACTAATAGAGTCAGCTGAAAAAAGATTCAAACACAATCATGAAAGATAAGAAGCAAAATGCCAATTCCTTTAATTTTTAAATATATTCCTTTTCCCCTTCCAATACCATTAATTCGCGAGTATTTATGAATATCATTTTATAAGTCAAGCCATTTAAAAAAATAAAATTACTATTGAAGGGACGCCTGGGTAGCTCAGTCGGTTAAGCTGCTGCCTTTGGCCTGGGTCATGATCCCGGGGTCCTAGGATCAAGTCCCACATCGGGCTCCTTGCTTGGCAGGAAGCCTGCTTCTCTCTCTGCCTCTGCCTGCCACTCTGCCTGCTTGTGCACGCGCTTTCTCTCTCTTTCTCTCTGACAAATAAATAAATAAATAAATAAAATCTTAAAAAAGATTACTATTAAAATTTTGTAAAGTTGATCTTCACAATAGCTAAAAAGTAGTTGCTGATCTCAGATATTATTAATTTATGCTAAATTCTAGATGCTAATCCAAAACCATTTTATTTCTTGTAGCTTTTCTAGCAAACAGTCTACTGTTGAGTCTTTTTTTTTTTTTTTTAATATTTTATTTATTTGAAACAGAGACTGAAAGAGCACAAGCTAGGGAAGGGGCAGAGGGAGAGGCAGTTGGACAAGCAAACTCCCTGCTAAGCATGTAGCCTGATGTGGGGCTGGACCCAAGGACCCTGAGACCCAGGACCCCCCCAGATAATGACCTATGCTGGAGTCAGACGCATAACTGACTGAGCCACCCAGGCACCCCTACTATAGTCTTCTTAAACTTAATCATACTGAGGCAACCATCGGTCCAACAGGTTAATATACCCCATGACCATAATTCCTCACCACCATTTCTTATTCTCAAAGGTTGCTTGTGCATTCTCAGTCACAACTTTCTCTCAGTTCTCATTCTAGGGTCACTGTGTGACACAACACCAAGATATTAACACACATATAATATAATGGGGTCGCCCCAAGTAGGTAGTGCAGAGGCCCTATCTCTTTCAATGGGATAGCTGTGGGTTATCAAATTGATGAGGATAATCTCCCCTTCCTAAGCTCACATACCTTGTCTTTTACGATGCTACACTTTCTGGTTTTCTCCCTAGCTTTCACATACTTGGTTTTCCACTTGTCTCACTGACTCCTCTTGTTCTACTACTTCCAAACATGGCTTTTTACCTAGATTTAGTTTTGATCTATTTTTGTATAATAGCAGATAGAGCAAGTTGGACTAGGAATCAGACAAACTGAGTTCTACCACTTTGTTTCTGTACGATTTTGCTTGGCTAATGCAGCCTTGCTGAACATAAATTTTACTATATGTGAATAAGGAATAATAACACCTTCCCTTGCTACTCCTCAGAATTGTTATTTAGATCCATTTATGCAACAGTTTTAAGCATCTACTATTTCAATATGTGAACAGACCACATTCTGTCTAATTTATGGTATGACTTAAAAATGGCAAGGCAGCTAGGAGTTAGGAAATAAAATTAGATCTATATCTCTTATTATTCAAAACTTAGATGATATATTGATGACTTTGGGGTAGGGAAGCTTAACAGATTTAAAAATAAAGAGCCATAAATAAATGATAAATTTAACATCAAAATAATTCTAAATAATGGAAGCACATTAAAAAAGGATTACTGTGGGGGCGCCTGGGTGGCATAGTGGGTTGGGCCTCTGCCTTCCGCTCAGGTCGTGATCCCAGGGTCCTCGGATCGAGCCCCGCATCGGGCTCTCTGCTCAGCAGGGAGCCTGCTTCCCCCTCTCTCTCTGCCTGCCTCTCTGCCTACTTGTGTCTGTCTCTCTCTGTCAAATAAATAAATAAAATCTTTAAAAAAAAAAAAAAAAGGATTACTGTGAACAGGCAATTCATTATAAGAGTGACTATAGGGGCACCTGGGTGGCTCAGTGGGTTAAAGCCTCTGCCTTCAGCTCAGGTCATGATCTCAGGGGTCCTAGGATTAAGCCCCGCATCAGGCTCTCTGTCTCTGCCTGCCTCTCTGCCTACTTGTGATCTCTGTCTGTCAAATAAATAAATAAAAGCTTAAAAAAAAAAAGAGTGACTATAGACAAGCATATAAAATAGTTCTCAATTTCTTCAGCGATAAAGGAAACGTTAGTTGAAAACAGTGAGTTACTTCATTTCTTCCAACAGACTGGCAAAATTTTAAAAAGAAAAAATGGATGGCAAGAAGTCCATAATTTCCTTATTTTTCTATGAGTATGGATATAGATATGTATACAAATGCAAAGAAAAAGGTCTAGAAGGATACATACCAAACTGAGAATAGTAGGTATCTCAAAAGATTTGTTTTAGGATGATGGTTAAAAAGAAACAAACAAACAAACAAAGGCAGAAAGAGAAAAAGTAAAGAAAAAGAAGAAAAAAAGAAAAATTAAAGCCTTATCTCCAATTTCAGATTATTTGGGATACATATGTGAATATTTAGAAGAAATATTTTAGATACACACTAAAAAAACCTCTAAATACAACTCTAAATGTATAAATTTTAAAAATCAAGTATACATCAAGAGCCCACATATATGTGCATTTGCAAATGAACCACTTACTAAGGAAACTCTTTAAACAGGCATACTTCATTTAAATAAACTGTACTTCAAAAACACTGTGCCCATTATAACGAGTCATACGGTAAATTTAAAGAGCTAGTTATTTAAAGAAATGCCTGTGTAAATCCTTATGTTAAGTGTATTCCTTTATAAAGTAGTGACCACTTTTATTTAGTTTCATTAAATATATTAGGTTTACCTAAAACCTCAAAAGTTTGAGCTCCAAAGAGTCCTATAAAAATGGATACATTTTCTTTCCTTATCCAATATCAGAATACACTTCTGTATTATTCAATCTGAATTTTTTCTAGTTTCTTAATTTCCTTATTTTTCACTGACCTTGCAAGGTCTTACCCTAAAGAGAAAGGAGAATATATGGATAAGTTCAAACCTGTTAAAAGTGCACACTGGTGGATATCTTCGCTTACGAATTTCATGAAGTTATCCTCATCCTAAAACAGGAGAGTTTTAAGATATTTTTAAGAGTTTTAAGATATTAAAAAAAAACCCAACAGTTTCCAGAAATTTTTTACATCTATTTTAGTACTTAGAATTGAGCACATCTTTCTATTCTTTAATGAATGAAAAAAATCAAAGGACTATTATGGGCTACTGGTCTCGAAGTGTGAAATACTTCAAATACCCCCAAATCTTCAAGTTTTCATCTTTCATCTCCCTTCTTTCATTGGGTAAGGTCATATTAATGACTATACAGAGGGAATAAAGTTTAAAGATTTGAGAAAAACTTACCTGGCAAAACAATTTAAACTATGAATAAAGTTAACCAAAAGAAAAAGAAAAGCAGCATAAAAAGCCATGGACTTAAAGAGTGATACATTATTAGAAGGAGCTTATTTTGGGACCTTAAGTTATATACCTGATAATTTATATTTTATAAAAATCTGAAGGAAATCTCTCATAAATATGTAATAGAACTAAACTATTTTGAGGGGCGCCTGGGTGGCTCAGTGGATTACAGCCTCTGCCTTTGGCTCAGGTCATGATCCCAGGGTCCTGGAATGGAGCCCTGCATCGGGCTCTTTGCTCAGCAGGGAGCCTGCTTCCTCCTCTCTCTCTCCCTGGCTACTTGTGATCTCTGTCAAATAAATTAAAAAAATCTTAAAAAAATATATTTTGAAATACTGCATTTTGTTTTGCCCTTTTTCTTCCTCCATGTCCTTTCCTTTCTTACATCAGAGCCACATTAAACCTATTATGGTGATACACAGTAGGTTTAGAACATAGGGGATCCACTATTATGATACCTGTTATGATGTAACAGAATTAATACATCTAACTGAACATGAGTTATAAAAACCTTAGTAATGATTTAAAACACAGGTAAGTAAAACTCAGACGAACCTTAGCCAAAATATTTCCCCCAAAATATCAATATAGTTTCTCTTTCTAGATAAGGCATACCGCACATAGTAATGTCTAGGCCTTAAAATTATTTTCCAACCTCAGTGACAAGTGATTTAAACATCTAATTGATTTTTACATCCAACTGATTTTATTGGGAATTTGTAACACAAGTTTTATCTGAAATTAAGTGGGATAAAATTGAGAAAAACTTACTGATTCATCATCACTGATT
Organism: Mustela lutreola; assembly: GCF_030435805.1. Lineage (NCBI taxonomy): Eukaryota > Metazoa > Chordata > Mammalia > Carnivora > Mustelidae > Mustela > Mustela lutreola. Next base: position 184,731,689 of record NC_081293.1, on the reverse strand, counting down.
GTTCTGTCTGAATAGTCTTCCTTTTCTGAATCTTCTGACATTTCTTCCAATGTCTGGCTTGAAATTTATTATGTAGGTAGGCTGTAAAACAATTTCTAAGGAACTTATTTTCTATTTAACCTGAAGGTGTTTATTACATTAAATGAGTAACCCCCACCCTATATAATTGTATTTAACAGTGACAACAGGCTTCTCTAAAAGCTAAAGTAGGACACAGCTAATTAAACATTCATTTTCAAATATTTGAAGAAATTTTCCATTTTCATGAAAAAGAGAAAAAATCACAATAAAAGACTAATCAAATAAATAATTGAAAAAAGAAATCTCCAGGCTACACAGTCAAATCATTTACATCCTGTATTTACATTGCCACAGGGCATAGCAAGTTAAGAATGATCCCAAGCCATTTAAAAAGATCATGAATCACAAAAAATCTATAGTTAGTTACTCATGCAATGAAATCTAACAATATAGCAAAGGAAACAGTCAACTAAACAAAAAGGCAACCTTCAGAATACTAGAAGATAATTGCAAATGACATTACAGATAAAGGCTGGTATCCAAGGTCTATAAAGAACTTCTCAAATGTAACACCCAAAAAACAAATAATCAAGTCAAAAAATGGGCAGAACACATGAACAGACACTTTTCCAAAGAAGACATACAAATGGCTAACAGACACATGAAAAATGTTCAACATCATTAGCCATCATGGAAATTCAAACCAAAACCACATTGAGATACCACCTTGCCCCACTCAGAACAGCTTAATATTGACAAGGCAAGAAACAGCAAATGTTCGAGAGGCTGTGGAGAAAGGGGAACCCTCTTACACTGTTGGTGGGAATACGAGCTGGTGCAACCATTTTGGAAAACAGTGTGGAGGTTCCTCAAAAAGTTAAAAATAGAGCTACCCTATGACCCAGCAATTGCACTACTGGGTATTTGCCCCAAAGATACAGTTGTAGTGAAAAGAAGGGCCAGTCCACTCCAGTGTTCATAGCAGCAATCTTCACAATAGCCAAACTGTGGAAAGGGCCGAGATACCCTTCAACAGACGAATGGATAAAGAAGATGTGGTCCATACATACAATGGAATATTACTCAGCCATCAGAAAGGATAAATACCCACCATTTGCATCAACATGGATGGAACTGGAGGGGACAGAGAAAGACAGTTATCATGGTTTCACTTATTTGTGGAACATAAGTAACAGCATGGAGGACATTAGGTGAATGAAGGAAAAAATGAAGGTGGGGGGGAAATCAAAGGGAAGATGAACCATGAGAGACTGTGGACTCCGTGAAACAAACTGAGGGTTTTAGACCGGAGGGGGTGGGGGAATGAGTTGACCCGGTGATGGGTATTAAGGAGGGCACGTATATTGCACCGAGCACTGGGTATCATATGCAAACAAGGAGTCACGGAACACTACATCAAAAACTAATGATGTACTAAAGGATGACTAACATAATAAAAAATTTTAAAAAAAGAAATCTAATATAGTTTAATTTTTTTTCCTGCTTAATTTTCAATGGACCAAAAGGTCAAATTACCACAAATACACTTTTCTCTTTATATTTGAGTTAATATTCTGTAGATGTTCTCTGTTCTAATATTCCATTATTCTTACTTAAATCTCAATAGCGATCAGGTCCTACTGGCCATGACCAGGACTCCTCCCAGGCAAGCATCCTCCAAAGTGGTTATTAAGACAATGGAGAAACAGAAATTCCTTGCTAAGATTCTATTATTTTTTTGAGAGACCAAAGGAACTTGCCAATTTCAAGTCTACCGGTTTATGCTCCTCTCCACCGAGAGCGAATACCTACTCAGGCAACAGAGAAGACACCTCCTCCAGTATTAAGAGACTTCAGTCTCAACCCGGGGATCACCACAACCCCAAGTCTGGAAAACTTGACATAAAGCCTGACTCGGCTTCCTTCCGCGGCACAGCCGCGCGCTGACCTGCTGTCATGGAGAAGCTGGGCTTCAGGAGAGCCGCGCGCACACATTGGCTAACGGGCGCTTCCCGGGTAGCTTCCACGTCTGCGGCAGAAGACGCTTCCAAGCCCAGCCGCGCGGGGCAGGCGTGCGGCCAGGCACGGTCACTTTCTCGGTGGGGAGGACTGAGCACTTTCAAGCCGCAAGTCGGGTCGGGAAGCTGCTGCTCCCACCCTCACTTCTGGAGCCGGCACTATGGGGAGGAGCTCATTTTCTGGAACGCGCGGTCGCTTCGGCAAGGGGCGTCGGGTGTGCGACGTCTTCTCCCTCTCCACCGCCTGGGCCGGGCCCTCGCCCCCGCCCCGAGTCCTCTGGCCTGGCCGGTCGTCCCCGCAGCGGTCCTACCGGAGATACCCAGAGTCTAGCCGCTCCAAGGAACGCCGCTGTAGTTAACAGCCTCAGCCACGCCCTTCCCCGAGAGGCGACGCCTACTCGTTTCTAGGGCAACGGTACACCCTCCCTCGCGAGACTCCCGACAGCCCTCGGGAATCACCTAGCGACCGGGGCCGAGGAGAACCCCTCGCGCGGGATTTGGGGCGAGGAAGGGGAGAGCCCAGGGGATGACGGGAACTAGGGGCTGAGTTGCTAGGGGCGGAGAATCCCCAGCTGCGGTAGGGTCGTGGCGGGGTAATTTAGGAGCGCAGAAGGCGAAGCCGCGGTTTGTCTCCGCTTCTGCATGTCGGTTGTTTGCCATGTCCTTTCTCCGAGGAGGCAGTAGAGCGGACTGGTTAAGACTTACACTTTGGTGGTCTTTCTGCCCACACCAAGCTGCATTCTGCAGGGTCGTGTGACTAATCATCTTTATTCCGAAAGCGAGACTTCTCTCTAAATACTCGATAGAGGAGTGACAGACAATACTCAAAACTCTGACCAGCTCAAAGATTCTTTAAGGAGCATCACTGTTAGCAAATGTACACAAATCCCTGTATTGTCTTAATCTAACGAAATACGTTCATCTCATAGCAGATTTAGACATTCTGGTCCATAAGAGATAAAGACGTTATTCCTGAAATCATCTTGAATTCCCCCTTGGCCTTTACGTCTGGTGGATAATTTAGTATACTTGAAACAGTTTTGCAAGTGTAGCTGAAAAAAAAAAAAAAAAAAGTCTTCAGATGTTTGGTGTGTATGGGAGGGAAAATTTTTACTCTAAGTTATTTTGGCTGGTATATTAATTAAATGGATATGAAATTAATAGGAGACAAGTATGTTTCATTTCTTATGTACGGACACCTCACCGGGATAGGAGAACCTCCGAGACAGGGAACTGAGGCTCCTATGCCACCATGAACTAAGGAGAAGGTGGGGTCTGGGGCTTCACAGGAGGATGGGAAGAACAAATGTTTGGGAAACAAATGTTTGCCATGCCAAGCAGAGACAGGGGACACAGAGAGGGATTTGAACAGACATGCCCTGCCAATCTCCTTCTGGCTTTCTACACCTAGCCCATACTCTTTGTACTGCTCTCTGGTGATAGCTGTTTTCCTGGAGCAGGCCATCTTTCTAAATTGTTAGAGGCAGTTCAGGGGGGCAGAGAAAAAGCTTTTCCTGAGTCTCTGGGCCTAGATTGTCTTCAGCTTCAAATAATCTGCATGCCAAGTGGCACATTTTGTGGATACTAATTCTGAACCCCATCAGGTGCCTTTTAGAGTTGTACCTTGTTTTCTGCCGTACATATGCAACTAAAGGTGACATGTACAGAGAATGTTTAAATATGGAATCTATTTTTCTGTTGGATTTTAGAATCAGGGTTGCAAGCCACAAGATGTCTTGCAAGATGAAAAAGCTCCAAGAAACGAGCTAACCAGATTACAAAAGAAATCAAAGGGAGAGCTGGGGCTTAAGTCTCATGATTTTTAGTTTGAATCTTTACATGATCATATTTCAAGTAGTCCTATAGAGAAAAATTATTTTAGTGCAGAAATACTTAGGAATTCAACAGAACTTTGAAAATCATTTTTTTCTTTCATTAATTCAACTAATTTTTATTGAATGTCTGCTACTTGTCAAGGATTGTTCTCCTGTAAGGTATTTGGAGGAAACCACATAGACATTCCTCAGGGAGGTTATGGGAGAAGACAGATGAATCAATGGAAAACAAACAAACCAATCCCCAAACCCATTCAGGTGATGCCAATTGGTATGGAGAGAAATAAAGCAGAGAAAAATAAAGAGCCTGGGAAGTACTCCAGGTGGGTGGGCCTTGGTAGTGGTAGTGCTTATTCTCCCTCCACTCTTTTTTTTTTTTTTTTTTTTTTTTAAAGATTTATTTATTTATTCAAGGGAGGGGAGGGAGGAGAGAGAAGGAGAGAGAAACTCAAGCAGACTCTGCATTGAGTGTGGAGCCTGATGTGGGGCTCAATCCCACGACCCTGAGATCATGACCTGAACTGAAACCAAGAGTCAGATGCTTCACCCGATTGAGCCACGGAGGCACCTGCCCTTCTCTCTTTTTAAAGTAAACTCTAGGGACGCCTGGGTGGCTCAGTTGGTTAAGCAGCTGCCTTTGGCTTAGGTCATGATCCCAGCATCCTGGAATCAAGTCCCACATCGGACTCCTTGCTCGGTGGGGAGCTTGCTTCTCCCTCTGTCTCTGCCTGCCATTCTGTCTGCCTGTGCTCGCTCTCTCTCCCTCTCTCTGACAAATAAATAAAATCTTAAAAAAAAAAATAAATAGACTCTACACCCAACATGGGGCTTCAACTTACAGCCCGAGATCAAGAGTCACATGTTCTACTGAGCTAGCCAGGTGTCCCAGGGTAGCCTCTGTGACCAGGAAGCATTTGAGCAGAGACCAGAAGCAAAGGCAGGAGCCATGTTGATGTCGAGGGAAGACCTTGCCAGGCAGGGAAAGCAGCAGGTACAAAGGCCCTGAGAGACCTGGACTGTTTCGGTGAAGCTTAACTTGAGTCAATATCATTTTTAGGCAAGAGATTTCTTTAGGATTTCCTCCTTAAGTAAATTTTAAATGGTTTCGTTAAGTACTTGCTTCTTTTTAACTTTTTAAAAAAACTTACTCTATTTCAGACGTAGTGGAAATTCTTTGTCTTTAAGTTAGAGTGGAAGGAAGGCCTGGAGTAAGCTGCTGAGGACTTTCAGGCTGAATTTCTGCTTCCCTTCTCTACGATCTTCTCTGAGACGCTCATAGGACAGACTCCTTATACAGGTAGCTTCGGCTTCTTGGCAAAGCAGCTCTACTTCTGCAGCAACTTTTCCCCCTCCTATTTTTTGGTGAACTTATTTAGTCTAAGCCTGCAGTATAAAAGGCATTACAATAAGAGTAAGAAAGGGGGGAAAAGGGAAGCCAAAACAACACTCCAAAGAGCACAATGACTAGTGTGGGAATCAGGAGGAAAGTTCACTTTAGGAACATGCCCAAATGTAAATTGTGTTAGGAATGTAATTTATTCTTTGTAATTTATTCTTGCTTGGTCTTTGTTGAGCAGAGACTTAAATACAGTGACTAGGGCAAGCGGAGTTATTTATGACATCACAGAAGTTAGTGGTTATGTGTCTGTCGAGGTCTTGTCACAGTTTGGCAGAGGAAGCCACACTAGGTCCTGGGGTCCCTGTGGTTCTCTAGTACCCATCTTGGCTTTCCTCAGACTAGCTGGGTCTAGAATGTTCTGCTATAGGGTCAAGCCTCTCAAACTCTTTCCAAGTTTAAACCTTGAGGTTTTTAAAGAAGATTATTTATTTTGAAAGAGAGAGAAAGAGAATGTGCGTGGGGTTTGGGGGACCAGAGGGGCAGAAGGAGAGTGAGAAAAGAATCCCAAGTAGACTCCCCACTGAGCTTGGAACCCAACAGAGGAGTTTGACCCCAGGACCCTGAGATCATGATGTGAGCCCAAATCAAGAGTCGATGCTTAACTGGGCCACCCAGGAACCACTCAAACCTTGAGACTTGTCCCAGCTAATTAACTAACCACAAGACTTGGCTCAAGGGTCATCCCCACAGTGAAGTCCTTCTATCTGGTACCAGTATCACTGGTACCAGTAGTTTGTGTTATTAGTTTGTATAGTGTGTCTAAATCGAGGGACTATAGTGAATCATTATTCTCCTAAACACTTGGAAATGGGGTTAGTAAGAATGTCCCCTGCTGCTCAACAAATAATGGAAAGGATAAATCACCTTGAAAGAGAAAGAATGCTCAGTGTGAAGTCTCATGACAAAAACCATGACATGGTCCCTCCCCGCCATCTGGCCCCAGACCTGCCCCTGAATGGTGCAACAGTGAAATCCCCTTTTCGGCAGAGGACAAACATGCCAGATTCCACAACTGTCTACCCACTTTGAGCTACTGAAACACTAAAACTTTTGGTTTTTAAGATTTTACTCTGAAATTTGGTATTAAATACATTATAAATGTTAGTTTCAAACTGGAATCAAACCCTTCTTCTTCCTTACCCCCCAGACAGCCTAGATCTATCCCTAGCTCTGGTGCCGTGGGAAGGGGGCGTGAGTTGGTGTTTTGCTATTTACATTCATCCTGGCTTCCTTTTAAGTGCCAGGTCCTTGTTATGTTAGGATGAACTGGGAAGAAGAGGGGAAATGTCTCTTTAACTGGGCCAAATTGCGGTCTACACAGCTGGTGTCAAGTGCTAGTCTTGGTCTTTTTGGGCTTCATGAGGGTGGTGACTCGGAACTGCCTGCTGACAAGAGGCTTTCTTTAAGGCAATGACAATCTCTTCTGAGAGACTATGGGCTCAGAGGCCAACTGGCTGGGCTCAAATACTCTGCCACTTAATAGCTATATGATCTTAACCATAGGCTTTATTTTATTTTTAATTCTTTTTGAGAGAGAGAGAGAGCGTGTGCATGGGGGAAGGGACAGAGAGAGAGAGGGAGACAGACAGACAGACAATCCCAAGCAAGCTCCAACACGGGACTTGATCTCATGACCTTGAGATCATGACCTGTGCTGAAATCAAAAGTCAGATGCTTCACCAACTGAGCCCCCCAGGCACCCCTTGAGCAAATTCTTTAACTTCTCTGTCTCTCAGTTTATTTACATGTAGGATGTGGTAATACAGTACTACGGAAAGTCCCTAACCTATGATGGTTCAACTTATGATTTTTCAGTTTTACAATGGTATGAAAGTGATATGAATTCAGCAGAAACCAGACCTTGGATTTTGAATTTGGGTCTTTTCCTGGGTTAGCCATAATGCAGGGTGATCCTCTTCCGGAATGCTGGACAGTGACATGGAGCCACAGCAAAGGCTTTCATCCACTGAGCCACCCAGGAGCCCTGAAATGCATTTTTGACTTAGGATCTTTTCAACTTACAGTGTGTTTATTGGGGCGTGACCCTATCAAAAGTCAAGAGAGATGTATAATGCCTATCTTGTACGGTAGTGGTGAGGCTTAAATGAGTGAATAACATATGAAGTGCTTAGAAAGTGTCTGGAATATGGGAAGGACCCAATAAAATGTTAGTTGTCATTGTCATTTGACCGGCGGACCTCCAACTGGTGACAATGACACCTATCACTCTGATACCTGGGCATCTACTTGCCTTGCTGTGGTGATCCCTGCGTGATGATACAGTGTCACCACTGACCCAGTGATGAGCAACTCTAGGACTGGTGGGCACATATGTGACCTTTCTTCTTTACATTGGCACAGTATTGTCCTGTCTGGCCTGTTCTTTACAATTCCCTTTTCTATGAGCTCAGGTAGCATAGAGACAAATTAGCCAACTCCTGGCTCGCCAGCAATCCAACAGGAAAAAATGCCAGCCTTCCCTTCAACCAGACACCTCTAGTCCTCCGTGATTCTCTTGAATGCCCCCCTCTCCCAGAAATAGCGCCTTAGTTCACAAAAAGATAATGCTGCTCACAGAAGCCCAGTGTTCCCATGAGGGCAATTTCTCACTGCAAACGAGTGTGTTGCCATTCTGACTTTATACAATATATTGGGTTTCTGAGCTTGGTTAATTTACTGGTACATCCATAAAAGAAAAAAAAAAAATAGATTCCTTCTCTGGATGCTGACAGTCGTTTTTCAGGCTGTAAAGCTTAATAGCAGAACTTGAACTGAGGCAAGTTAATGCCACCTACTTAGCCTTCTTAGCAGCTGCTGGCCACCTTCGTCCTGGAAGTACCCTTTTGAGTTTCTTTTAGGCAACTCTGTCCTCTGGGCCTCTGTTACGCCCATTAACCCACTCCTGTCATAACATCAACACTTTACTGCATTTAACTTACCCAATTCTGTTTCTTGTTACTTAATACCAAAGCCCATTAAGGTCAGGGGGCTGGGATTTGAGCTTATTTTTTTACCTCTAGTGCTAATGTTGATGGGTAGCTGTAGGTCTTCAGTAAATACGGATAAAAAAATGTGCTGAGTGTTTAGCATGTGAAAAGTACGATGCTAAGAGCTAAGGGTGCAAGGTGGTGTAAGACTTGGTTGTTACCAACAAGGGAGGTGTGCTCTGGGAGCAGGCAGGCTGTCTGGAGTAGAGGTTTCTTCTGCTGTGAACCTATGGCACTTGGTGTAAATCTCTGCTTAGGATTCCCAGAGAGTAATGTCAACATCTGGTTTTCTCTAATAGCCTTTGGAAGGGAAGGTCTGAGGTTCCCCTTTCCATTCTGGTTGCCTAGTCCAGTGCCTGCTGGTCACAAGGCAGGCACGCTATGGGTGTACTAAATCACTAACAAGAATAAAGGCTCAGATAAAAGTGAGTGTGCTAGGGTAAGTTTTCTTAGATGAGGTGGACTCAAACTTGGTTTCAGAGAACGTAGAAAGGGAAAAAAATTAAAGCTGATGTATTAGGTAAGGGACAACATGTGAGCATAGATCGGAATAGTATTTTCTGGGGAGATTTTGGGGGAATATATTCAACAAGTAATAGGAAACAAAGACCTGGTGGTCATGAGGGATGTCAGTTTCCAAGATGTATTCTTGGGAAAAATGGAACCTGCCTAAATCAGCTAGTGCTGCTGACCTATGGGATGCGCAGTGTTAGCATCATGTGAGAATTCGTTAGAAAATGCAAATTATCAGGCCTGAATCAGAAATTCTGGGGTAGAGCAATCTGTGCTCGAACAAGCTCCCCACTAGGGTAAGGGGTTAAGAGTATGGACTCTGGAACCAGAATACTTAGCTGTACGACCTTAGGTAAGTTACTTAACTTCTGTGGGTCTCAGTTTCTTTATAAAATGGAGATAGTGATGGCACCTATCTGCTAAAAGTGATGTTAAGGATTAAGGCAGTTTATATATAAAGTGTTGTATCACAGCAAGTGATCTCATTCTGTTGTGAATGAGATCACAACGGTGATAATCTTTGCAGTGAGAATCTTTGGAGCGTGCATTTCCACACAGAGCCTAGAGCGAGATCTCGCTCCTTGAAATGTGTTGCCCAAAGCAGCTGCAGCCACTGGCACGTCATCTGGGAACCTATTGAAATGCAGAATCTCAGGCCCTCCCAACTCCTTCTGTGTCAAAATCTGCATTTTACAATTAGGTATTTGAAAAGCAAAGGGGTATTATACAACTCACCTCTAGACCCTATGATAAGAATCTCCTGGGACTGGAACCTATATAGTTCCATGATTTCTACCATTGATTCTGATGTTCACCAAGGCTTGCGAAACCCCAGTGCACTTAGGACAGCTGATTTCCATCATCGGAAAAAACCTCAAAGCACCTGTGTTGCTAACCTCGGCAGGCACTAGACATACAAGACACACCATTTGTTCTAAGAAAAGTAGGTTTGGGTGGAAGAAAGCCAAGTAAGGTTAAAAAGGACCTAAGAAATTAATCTTGTGTTCTGTATGATTATAGTTCTTTCACTTTTTTAAATATTAGTACATTCCATAAGAGTTTATTGAATGAAGTTTCTTTATCTGACCAGTTGGGCCATCTACAACCTATTTTAATGAGACATTTTTTGTAAATCTTATTTCAGGGTAGCAAAAGCCAACATCACTAAAAGCCTTGGCAAAACTCTGGTATCAGATCTGCATTAGAGTAAAGCAAGAGGCCAACCATCCTCATGAAGCTGAAATGCAGGGCTGAGTAATTACAAATGTGCGAGCAAAAATGTTATAAAGCAAATTAACCTATCAGAACTCTAAAAATCCTCCTACAGAACTTGACAGGAGTACATCTGGCAGAGAGTTTATAAATTGGGTTGCTCATGAAATCATCATATCACTTATCCAGCACCATTATGTGTGGTGCACTGGGTATATACTGCTGGGGGTACAAAAGAAATACAAGGCAAATATATTTTTTTTCTCTGATTACCCCAAGCTGAAATATTTTTTCCTCCCTCTAAACATTACAATCATGTACTACATAATTTTTTGACAGTTATGTACTAGAGTCTTATGATATTTTCTCTTAAGCTCTTGAATTCTTCCTCAGTATTTTGTAACTTTTCATGTCTATCACTTATCTCCCCAATGGAATAATGCAGTTGTTCCCCAAATTAAGGAAGGTCCCAATTCATGTAAGGACCAATTACTTCAAGCTCATGCTTACTTTCAGGAGTCAGCTCTTTGTAGTCGCATAAGGAGAAAGTAGTTTAACAAAGCCTCGTCTTTGACAGAATATTCTTTTTTTTCCCTCTAGCCTCATTGGGTTGCCAAAAGTCTAGCTTAGCCTCTCAGCTGCCTCTTGTAGATCACTGATGTTCTGAAGCAGAAATAGGTCTGGTGTAAAAGCAAGAGAGAAAAGGTACATCGAACAGGTGGCACATAACTAGGATGCTACTTAAATAAGAGAATATCAGTAATTATATAAAATATAAAGGGACTAAATATTCCTTCAGATAAAACTCAGAGATGATCAGAACGGATTAAAACCTGATGATTATAAGATGTCTAATTTTCAAAAACATGCATCTAAAACTAAAGGCTACATAAAGCTTGAAAGTAAAGGGATGAAAAAAGTTATGTCATGCCAAGTGTTAACCAAAAGAAAGCCACTGTAGCAATATTAAGAATAGAAAAAATAAACTCTAAGGAAAAAAGATTTGCTGTGCAAATAGAGGATTACTTTGTAATGTTAAAACATTCAGTTTACTAGGAAGCTTTAATGATTCTAGACTTGTACATGCACCTAAAACATCTTAAAATATGAAAAGCAAAATTATTTAATTAAAAATTAATTCCAGAATTATAAGAAAAATAGACAAATCCATAATCATACAGGGAGATTTTCACATGCCTTTCTTAATAGTAGATATGGATAAAAAAAATCAGTAAGGATACAGAACGTTTGGACATGACTAATAAGCTTGACCCAAACACACAAAGCACTCAGATCAAGACCTTGTTGGTCTTCTTGGTCCTGGGGAAGAACACATATTTGGGATCATGAGATTTTTAAAAATCCATTCTTCCATTTCGAGAACTCATACAAGCAAGAGTAGGAAAAAACTTGAAATACAGACCTGTTTCTACATCATACAAAAGACTATAACATCTTTAACCTCATAACCTGAATACACATATTGTAAAATTAAGTTTTGTCCATCCCTAACCTAATCCTATCAGTTTGGTACCAGCACTGTAGATGGCATTCTTTTCATTGTTTAATTCTGTGCATTAACATTGAGGACAATTAGCTTGTTGCCTAAATGATGAAGTAAATGGTACTATTTTTTTAAGCTGCAGTAACTTAGCTAATTCTGTCCAATCTGCTGGGCAGGAATTAGGGGACTGTTCAGGGGCTCTGGGCTGACAGTTTAAACCATTATGAGGAGAACCTCATATATTCAACCAGTGTTACATAAATATGCAAAATTACTACCAAAAAAAATCTGTGGATGTAAATGTAGTCTCCAGTGCCTTGAAAATAGTCGGTATTCTGCAAATGAAGGGTATATATTAAATGACCACTTCTACTATAAAAGACACTACCTTTGGGAAAATAGTACTTCCATCATAGGAGCAAGAGGAGTGGTGTGCAATAAGATGGGGAATGAGAGGGAGGATGGAGGAAGATACAATTTTTTTTTTTGGAAGGAGAATTTTTTAATCCCTCTTTTCAACCTTTTCCATACATGTTTGATGAGTGGTCCATATCAGAGCAATTTCTGTTTAGAAATTGCCAGTAAGAAGAATAATTTAAAAATGAAATGTATTTTCTTCTTAAAAAAGAGTGAAACCATAAATAAAATCTTTAAA